>NC_090926.1:1165335538-1166585538 GCF_040938575.1 Ambystoma mexicanum | reverse complement strand
ACCGCAAATTAAAATGTACGATGTACAGGAGAGCACAATCATATGCCTGATAATACAGCGATATTGATTAAAAAGACAATAAATGAAATTTAAAAAAATGCAGAAACAAATTCGAAATGAGGCTCAATAATCAACAGGACATATGGAAAAATACTGCTACATGTAGCGGCTCAGATGGCAAATACAAAACTGCTACAACGTAGCATTAATAGACAAAAACAGCAAATAGAAAACGTGCCGATGGCACCACTGACATAAATGTACCAGAGATATAACAGAAAAACGAAAATGGGGAACAGTTTCTGTTTGCGACATTGGAAATTAAAGAGGAAAAAATATTAATTTTTACTACTAATACCAATTTGACACATCTAGGAAATTCGACAGTATGGAATGGAGATGCAACATTTAAGTCATGTCTGGATCCCTTTGTCCAATTTTATAGCATACATGGTACTATTAGTTGAACAGTAATACCGTTATTGCATGCGTTAATGCCGGGCAAAACAGAAGAACTATACAGAAGTGTATTTGCAAAATAAAAGAAGCAATACCGGATAAAACACCAAATACAATAGTAATGGACTTTGAACAGGGTCAATTAAAAGGTTTTAAAACAATGTACCTGGAAACACATATACAAGGATGTTTTTTTCATTTTGGACAAGGCATATGGCGAAAAATTAAAAAGCTACGCCTACAATCGAAATACATTGAGAACAGTGATTTTCAACATCAGATAAAACAAATATTTGCATTAGCATTTGTACAGGAAGACAAAGTAATTACGTATTATGAAACACTGATTACCACTACATACTTTAAAATAAATAAAGATGAATTAGCAGATTTGTTAGATTATTTGGAAAACACCTGGATAGGTCAATTTACAAGGAAAGGTACAAGGAGGAGAGCCAAATATCCCATTTCGGTATGGAACTGTTACCGAGCGGTGAAGGAAAACTGGCCAAGAACAAACAATATTCAAGAGGGATGGCACATTAAAATAAACAAGCAATTCAATGTAAATAACTCAAATTTGTGGCATTTCATAAAACAACTTAAAATGGAGCAATCAGCACAGGAAATTAAAATCGCACTGACTAGATCTCTTGAAAATACTCAGAAACAGAAAGAAATGCAGAGACTATGATAAACGAATAACGAGTATAGTAAACAATTTCAAAACAATTAACTATTAGAAGCGTTATCAACTTGAAATGTTAAAAATGAATAAGTAAAAACTCAACAAAAGCACCGATTCTGCAATCTGAAAAATGTTCCAAATGAAAAATTAGGCAAAAAAATCCAAGAAATCCAAAAGGAACCAATCCAAGTAATCATGAATCCATAATCCAATATCCATTCCAGGAAAAAAAAACATAAAAAAAAGGAAATCCATGCAGAAGTATCCGAGTAATCAGAAATCCATAATCCAAGTTAAAGATCCATCAATGCGTAGAAAAAAATCCATTCCACGATAACTTAACAATCCAAAAATCCACATCCGAGAAAAAAAAAATGCTCCAATTTGAAAAAAAAATGAATCCATAAACTGAGAGCGCTTCAGCATAGGAAACCGACCGAATGAACAAGAACTTGCAAAAAGGCGTCCACGCATGAATGCATAAACGTTACATGTCATACGTTGGATGCTGGACTAAAAACATAAAAACAAAACTTGAACAACTTTATGTAATCCATGTACAGTTGGAAAAGTATAACAGTTAGAAAAAGTTAGAAAAAGTTCTGATGTAAAATATATATATTTTAAAAAAATTGCATTTAAAACATTTTTGTGATTTTTACAGTTAATATTCATATATATATATTATTTTTACAGTTTATATTCATATATACATACTAATTTATTAAACAAAGTTACATTAAAAAACATTATTAAAAATAAATGCATTATTACAAATACAAATAAGTGTCTGTATTATTAGATATAATGTTCGAAAACGATTCTCACAAATGACCATTCGAAATTAAGGTTATTAGAAAAAATGTATCCTCAACTATTGTATTCAACCCTTTTGTATTCGAATTAAAGACTGGACACCCCTCCCACTAGTGCTTGTTCCATATGTCAACACCCGTTATTTCTGTGATTCTTTGACCAATCTCTGATCACTCTGATTTGGGCGGCCAGGTAGTAATCTCTCATTTCTGGGACCCCCATCCCTCCCCTGTTGCTAGGAGTTTCCAACAATCTCATCGCCACTCTAGGCTTTTTATTGTTCCATGCAAATTTTCCTATGGACACCTCGAGTGCTCTAAAGAACGATTAAGGGACTTTTGTCGGATAGTCATAAAGTAACACAGGATTTTTGGGAGTATGACCATCTTTATTACATTGATCCTGCCTAGCCATGAAATTGTGAGTGGGCTCTATTCCTGTAGAAGTTGTTTGATTTTAGCCAGTAAGGGCGGGTAGTTTGCTTGGTACAGTGATTCCCTCTTTTTAGGATGTTGATTCCTAAGCATTTTATCGCCTTTGGCACCCAGGTGTATTGGGATGCTTTTGCTATCTCCCTTACTTTCCCTTCCGAAATCGTTAGGTTCAGGGCCTCCGACTTGTTCGTATTGATTTTTGACCCTGCGGCCTCTCTAAATGTACCTAGTTCCCTGTCCAATGCGCCAATGGTGTCCTCCGGTTCTGTAAGTGTTAGCAACATGTCGGCGAAGGCCATTATTTTATTGGACTGCCCACCGAAAGGGATGCCTCTTACGTCTTCAGGGGCCCTGATAGTAGCTAATAGGGGTTCTAGGATGATCGCATACAATAGAGGGGAAAGTGGACACCCTTGTTTCGTTCCTCTTGTTATCTGAATGGATGGGCCCTGTTAGCTGTCCGTTTATCATTAGGCGGGTAGAAGGGTTAGCGTAGTTAGCCTTTATTTTTTTCAATATTCTCTCCCCAAATCCCATTTTCTTCATTGTGGCGAATACAAACTGCCACTCCACCAAGTCATATGCTTTCTCTGTATCTAGAGCCAGGAGGAACGCTGGTGTCTTTTTAAAGTTTATTTTTTCTAAGAGATGGAAGATGATTATAGTGTTGTCCCCGGTCTGTCTGCCCCGTATGAAGCCTGATTGGTCTATTCCAATTAATTTTGGAAGGATGGGGTCTAACCTAGTGGCCAGGATTTTAGTTTAGATTTCCGCATCAATGTTTATTCGTGTTCAACAGTTAGGGTTGGGGAGGGTGGGATGTGAGTTGGGGAGTTTGCAATAGGGTTTGTTAGGGAACAAGCTTATATCCATGTGCTGTTGCGCGTTTGCCGGAAGACAATGGAGGACAGAGGCATGACGGGATATGGATGAGGGATGGGAGACCTTAAGATAGCTACATGGAATATCAGGGGACTCGATAGTTATTTGAAGAGAAACAAGATCATGATGTACCTGAGAAGACAGAAAATAGACATAGCCATACTACAGGAAACCCACCTCACAAAAGAAAAACAAGAGGTGATACAGAGAAAATGGTAGGGGACCATTATTGGTGCAACGTATTCGGCACATGCCAGGGGGGTAATCACCTGGATCACACCACATGTACCCTTCCAGTTACTGCAGTCCACAGTGGAGTTGGATGGAAGAATGGTGGCGATAAGGGGAACGGTGGAAAACAGGGATGTGTGCATCATTAACACACAATCAGGATACAGTGGCCTACTTCAAGGCCCTGTATGGCAAAGTCAGCCCGTACCTGGGGGGGTATGGTCATATGGGGAGAAGACTTTAATTGCACGTTGGACCCCAGGGTGGACAGATCGGACAAGAAAGTAGACAAGCCTATCCTGTATCTAAAACCCTGAGGGCCCTACTGGGCGACTTCCAGCTGGAAGATATATGGAGACTGCACCACCCACATGATAAACTACTCACACTATTCAGCCCCACAAAATCTCTACACACGATTAGATTGTATGTTCGCCAACCCGGATCTCACCGGGGAGATGGTGAGGTCGGACTACAAAGCAAGGGTCCTATCGGACCACTCACCCTTGATCCTAACGTGGCAACATCAGCCCCCCAGTACTTAGATCCCAACGTGGCGGCTCAGAGCCGAAGCGCTGAAAGATAGAGTTCAGGGAGGACCTGAGGGAGGAAATAATAGAATATTTTGAAAATAACACTGGGAGCGTAGCATCGAAAAGCAACCTATTGGAGACATTTAAGGTGGTGGTAAGGGGTGCAGCTATGTCCAAATCCAAAGGGCTCCAAGGAGACATAACGAAAGAGTTATAAGAAACGGAAAGGAAACTAGAAGCAATCATGAATAAAGGGGACACCTCACGGGAGGGTGCCGAAGCCATGAGCCAATTACAACAAGAATTTGGGGGGCATTGGGAGCGACTATGCAACTTAAACTATAAGAAATACATAGAAAGGCAACATGCAGGTGGAGATAAGCCGTGGAGGTTGCTGGCATGGCTATATAAAAATGAGACGCCTAGACCGGCGATAAGAGAGATAAGGGGGGAGAATGGCCATATATAGAGAGCGTAACCGGGGGTTTTCTTAAATTCTACCAACACCTATACGAAGACACTGGAGGGGCGGAGGAGAACGAGATGAGAGAGATGTTGGAGGATATTGGGTTACCTAAACTGAGTGCAGAAGAGAAAGGGATCCTAGACGCCCACATCACATTAGAAGAATTGGAAACAGTGGTCAGACAATTTCCCACTAGTAAAGCCCCAGGGGCGGACGGGCTCCCTAGTGAGTTTTATAAAAACATATAGGCTGGAAGTGCTCCCCCCGCTATTGGCAATGTTAAATGAGGCCTTCGATTTAAGAGTACAGTGACACAAACATGCCCCAAATGTGGGAAAGTGAACGCAGGGATGAAACACATGTTTTGGGCATGCCTGGAAATTCAGACATTTTGGGGGGAGGTTACCCACCGCTTCACTGAGAAAGGTATTAAGTTAGACGTGGAATCGGTATGGGCATGCATGGTGGTAGGATTTACTAGACCACGTAATATGAAACGCGTGTGCAAACTTAAGGACCTGGCTTACATTTTGGCCAAACGCAGATTAGCTATGGGGTGGAAAGCATACCAGAGACCCATGATAGAGGTGTGGTGGCAAGACCTTTTGAAATGGGCTGAAGCAGAAACGGCAGCATGGTATGAAGCGACTAACAGGGAGGTTGATGAAGTGGGAACGTTGATGGCCTGGAGACAGCTAGTGGCCACATTATCTGAGTCCACCCAGGCCAGTCCAAGCAAACACAACACCTATGGGAGCACTGAAGGAGGGGCGCCTCTGGAGGAATAATAATAGAAGGTACAATGGAGAAAGCTCGAGTTAAGGGGGAGGGGAGAGGGATGGCAGTGGTAAATTCATGTCAATGCATATGATATCTGGATGCATATAACTTTCACTGTCAGGTGTGTGCTGATGTTTGTATAAAAAAAATAATAAAAATTGTTTACAAAAAAAAGAAAAAATGTTAGTGATATCGGCCTATAGGATTTGCAGCATTCACCGTCTTTTCCTGGTTTGGGAGGTGGACCACTTTCGCTTCCTCCATGGATGCTGTTATTCTCCCTAACCCATTAAATAATTGGACTAGGTGAGGCGTAAGTACTTCTCTAAACGTTTTATGAAAGTCTGCCATGAAGCCGTCGGGACCCGGGGCTTTATTGAAGGGTAGCGAGGCAATTGCTTTGCACACTTCCTTTGCTGTTATAGCTTGGTGTAAGACCTGGGCCTCCTGGGCTGTTATGGTCAGTAATTGTAGTTTTTCCAGGCATCTTAGTTGTGTGGTTTCTTCTGGGTCTACCAATGTATATAGCTCCCTGTAGAATTCAACAAATTCCTTTTGTATTTCCGTATGGTCAGAGCTTACCCGCCCTTCACTTAGTTTGATTTTAGTGATAGTTTGTCTTTTTCTTCCTTCCTTAGCAGCCTGGCTAGCATCCTGTCAGCCTTGTTAGCATTCACATAATATTTGTGACTGAGATGTAGCAGGCCCTTTTCAGCCTCCCTCATTTGCAGGACCTCCAACTGACCCCTTATCGATCTATATTCTCTCCTGGTTTTACTCTCTAATTCCCTTTCAAGCTGCCTAGTTTCCTTAACCCTCCTGGCTTTCATTGTGTTGAGTTTCCCTCTAATCGTGGCTTTAAATGCGTCCCACCTCGAGTTAAGGCTTGTGTCCCCCAATCTATTGAAACTAAAGCATTCATCTATTCCTTTTTTTTATCTCTTCCCTGGTTAGACCATCTTTGACTGTGTATGACGGGAATCTCCACTTCCATGTCCCTTGGGAGTTGGCCCCCTCCCCTCACGGTAATAGATACGGGGGCATGGTACGATAAGGCTATTGCTACTACGTCTATCTCTGCTATCGCTCCTAATAACACCCTTTTAGATCCAGGCGTAATCGATCCTCGAGAGAGGACCTGTGAACGTGAGAGAAGGTGAAACCATTTGCGTCCCCGCTATTCTCTCTCTAGGTATCCACTAGACCCAGTCTGTCGATCTTGTCTTATAGTTCCCTCGAAGGTCCCCCATGGGGTCCGGCTCTTCCCGTACTACTATCCAGTTGTGGCTCCCAGGCAGTGTTAAGGTCCCCCATTAGGATGATAGGGCCTCTGGTAAAGCCCTTGAGCTGGAAGCTTCCAGCCCTTTAAGATGAGTAGCGGTACCCTGGAGATAGATGGGGATGCAGATTTTATTCATACGTTAACAATCAAGACGACAAAAATAGTTAGGCAAAGTTCATCTGTTTTAATGTCAAATATCTTAAAACATGGAGTACAATGAACATCAGCAATCGCTCGATACTCTGACTCTAACTACTTCACAAAAAAGTTGGGTTCTTATATCCATAATTGGTCATAGCTGACGTGTTCACCTGCGTCATTACCAACGTCAGCCTACGTGGCAAACTACTAAAACCTATCGAGAAGTGGAATTGGTTCTAGGTGAAGAATTAAGCACAGGGTCTATATCTGTATTGAGTAACGGAAATAAATAGTTGGATAGTTAACATCAGGTGGGGCGACTAAGCGCTCCCTTCAAAATGGCCACTATGAACGTCACTAAATGTACGACGTCCCATTGGCTACTCATACTAAAGGACCCCGTCAGTAGTTTTCCTACCTATGTTCGCAGCACGCAGACTGAACAACCAGTTGCGGATAAGCTTGTCTAGATACCAGTTTCCCACCAATTAAAATATCATCCATCATCACCTCAGTGGTCCAGTGTCAATTAGTACTTTGAAGTTGGCCTTGAGTTTGTACTGTGTTCTCTGAGAATTTTTAAGGAGTATGGGCACTGTCCGGCTTCCGTGAGTAGGTGTGATCATCTTGCTCGTCCAACTTTTTTTCCATTCACGTGACGTGACGGGACACCATCAATTGAGCCTTTTCGTGTATTTGATTTTATTTTTCAATAGTCCTCTGAGGTCTTTTGTTTTTGCTTGACCTTCTTGAACAGGAGTTTCTGTTCTTTCATGTTAATTATATCCAATGTCAGCCAACTCCAGTTTGATAAGACCTTGGCTTTCTTGGCTCAGTCAACTCCTTAGCTGACCTTTTATTCTCTTTAATTCAATTGCTTTTCTCAACTGCAACACTAGAATGAGGCCTTCCTCGTTGTTCAGTACTCCTTTATACATAGTGGAAACATCCATCCTTTACTTGTACATATGCATCTATGAGGTATATATGTACATGTTGGCGCTTGCCACGATCTAATTATTTTAAAAGCATGTGGCGAGCTTCATGATTACTTTGCTGCTTGCGTTACATTGCATCTGTACACATTTAAACTAAGTTTCTTCATCTGGTTTGTGGCATGAGTTTTGTTATCTTGATCCCAAGATGTCACTCTCCTTAGTACTTGTTTGTTCTTTATAAATCGTCTGCCTCTCTGGTCTGGATATCTTTCTATATGGGTGTCGATTCAACTTTGTATGACGTCGCCATTCATCCTGGTCATTCAGTTTCTTTTTTCTTCAGGAAACTCGTTCAAATGGCCATCCTATTGTATTGGATGCAAGTATGGTTGTCTCAATGGGTACTTTACCTCCTATATTCTCTTAGGTATAGGTATTCTTATGGGTACTTCACAGAGCCCACGCTCTTTTCTTTGTTGGTTTAACTGTTCAGTATTCATCACATAATTTGGTTCATACACTTCAGGTAATGTAGGCGGGGCCGGTGAAGTGGGGGTACTTAGCTCCTCCTCTACACCCTCAAGTTTGTTTGATTTCTGTTGTATGAACTTGTACTGGCCGGAATTGAGAGCGTAAATTGCGGCTATTGTGTATGTCTTCCCCCCCCACCCCCCTTGCATTCTTATGGCTAAGTATCTGCCGCTTTTGTCCTTTACTCACTCTGTTACTGTGACATTGAGAGAGGATGTGATAGCCAGGAGGCCTCCACCTTTTTTTCTTTCCTCATTGGTCCGGAACACCTTATTGTACCCCTGAATCCTGATCTTGTGTGTTCCTTAGCCTGTATGTGCGTCTACTGTAGCGCCACGATATCTGGTGTCTCTGTAGGAACCTCTCTAATTTTTTCGTTTTTTAACAGGGAATTTAGGCCCCTAACATTTAGCGTCATTAAGGATAGATTGTCGTTCCTATCTTTAGGCTTTATGGACCTGGTCTTGATCTGTATGTTTTCCCTCTCAAATCCCGCCCTCCTTCCATTCCCCCCCCCCCTCCCCAACACCCACACCTCCTGGGCGGACTCAATCAGCCTCTATTCCACCCCCCATCCCAGCCCATATCTAGATCCCAAGTAGCCCCCCCATCCCCCTTGAAAGTCTTGTTATGGTAATTACCCTCCCTGGGCTATCGTCTCACCTTTGACTCAGTCCCTCCTGGTGCTGTTAAGTTGAATCTGGGCCTTTCGGGCCGCTCTTGATATGATATGATGGGTTATTTATAACTCGCTTAATACCCAGAGGTTTCTAAGCGTGGACCTGGAAATCGAACCTGTGATGCTCTGTATCGTCTTGCTTCCAAGGCGAGCACGTTGCCCCTGAGCTATCCTCCCGAGATCCTCCTTGGTGTTTTTACGTTTCACTTTTGTCCTTTCCCACGTTTTCTTCGTTCCAGGGACTCTATTTCCACTAGTGCTGGTCTCTGGAACCTGTTCCTCGATTTCCAGAATGGTCGATCCCTCCTTGCATGTTGTGATGCGGTGTTGTTTACCCTCCCAGTCAAACAAAAGTCCAAAGGTGAAGGACCAGCAGTATATGACATCCTTCTCATTTGGGGCTCGAGTTACAGGACCCATACTTCTCCTTTATAGTAACATCGTGTGGGACAGGTCCTGGAAGAGTTGGAGTTCCGTTCCATTGTGTTTTGTTTGTTTCGTCTTCCTTGCTGCCCAGGAGATCTCTTCCTTGTGCCCGTAATCATGACGGGCTGCCAGGGTGTCTCGGGGCCTCGCTCCTGGTATTTTTCTTTGTGGTCCCACCCTGTGGACCCTGTCCAGTTTTAGCTCGGAGGTCTAATAGGTCTGCAAAGATTTGCTTGACCGCCTCTTTGTGGTCCTTATCGTGGACTTCTTACAGAAGACCTTTAATCTGTGCATTCAATCTCCTGGACCTGTTTTCCAGTTCTTCGGTCGGTAGATTCAGATTGTACATGGCAGCTGCCATTTTCTCCACCAGGACCTCTGTCTTCCTTGCGTCCTCCGCCAGATCCTGTAATGCCGTCTCGTTCGTGTCGGCCCTTTCCTCCAGTTTGCTTATGTCCCCTTTCACCTCATGCAGGGCGAAGCCCAGTCCTCTCTGATCTTGGCTAGTTGTGTTTCTACCATACCAGCAATTTTGTCCTCAATGACCTGGAAGTACTTTCTGAGGATTTCTTGCGTGACAGCTTGGGTTGCCCCCGCCTCCTCCTGTTCTTGCCTGGTGTCCTTGCTGTCTGGGCCTCCTTAACCTTCGGAATGAGCGTCCGAGTCTTTCCTCCAGAGTTTTTGTATGGGGGCCTCTTGCATTTTCTTTGAGGCTTTTAGGAGAGCCTGTTGCTCCTTGCCCTTATTCTTCGACATCTTGGCCCAGGTCCCTTAAGTGGGGGTAACCTTTTGACCTTGTTGTCCTCGGATCTCAGTCTCTTGGGAGGGTGCTGCTGGTGGATCCTTGCCCCACGGGTCTGGGCCTTCTTCTTTTGCTCTACCCTTTCCCTCGGCACCTTAATGGTTCCGGATGGCGTCGTGCACCCCTCTCTCCCCTTGGGGCTGTCTATGTATGGACCTGATTCTTCCCCCGAGTACCCCTCGCTATGTGGGGACTACACTTCACCATACAGCCCTTCAATTTATTTTTTATTTTTTCCTCTATTTGCCTCTGATTTCTTGTTTCAGTTTGGTCGTCCCGCACTGGACTTTCCTCCAAGCACACCTTTGGTACTGTCCGGGGGTTGTGGGCTGATTAGGTTTATTTTGCCCAGAGCGCCGTGCCCTGTTCTCTTTAAGGCCTCTTGTTCCTGTGGTCTTGGCCCTCCCTGTGTGCTGCCCCCTCCTAGGAGTGGGTGTGTGGGAGGGGTGCCCCTCCACGTGGGATAGGCTTCTGGGTGCCCCCTTGAGCCTTCTCCCTTCTTTCTGTGAGTCAAGGCATTCTCTGTAATCGTATTTCTGTAGGAGGCCGGAGGGGCCTGGGTCACCTGCGTGAATCTCGGCTGCTTGGTTGTCTCCCCGCGGGGACCCACCTGTCCTGGGATGCCCCGGGTTCTCTCCGCTCGTGCCCCTCCTGCTTGCCTGCTCCACGGGGCAGAGCGGGATCGCGTCCCCGCTCCTGCTGATCTCCCTCTGTCTTCTCTCCAGGGGATGCAGCTCATGCTCTATCTCGCTTCCTGCTCTCCACTTACTTGCCACACAGGCTCCGTGGCGCCTTCGCTTTTCCGGAGGGGGCCTTGGCTTTCCCCGGTTCTGGTACTCTTCCCCAGGCTTCCCATGGATCACTCCACTGCTGGTTTTCGGCTCAGGTTTTTGTGTAGAAGTTGCCTGTTTTAAAGATGTTATACTTTTGGTATTTATCCGATCGGAGCAACCACTCCATTTGGTACAATTCTGTTTTAACTCGGTCTGGGTTGGCAATGAGTAAATTGTTATCAACACACGCTTTTTCTATAGTTGAAAAACAATGGGCTTTCCACGTTGTAAGCGATTTGTCGTTATCATCTTTTAGGCAATTCGCAAGGGCCGGGCGTAAGCTTAGTGGATGAGTTTGATGCATTAGGCATTTCCTCCGGAGGGCTAGAGTTTGCAAATCTACTATTGTTTGTTAGGTAAGCTAGGCCTTGTTGAAACCGTATGATTTCAATAGGAATGCTTTTTGGTAGTCCTAGTATGCTTTTCCAATAGATTCCCTCTATATTGTTGGGTTGATTTTCTCTGAGTTTCGCTTGAACCCCATAGGTTACTCCTGCAACAACTTTTTGTTTATGGTAAGTTATTATTGCAGTACAGATGAATTTCCCGTATTTATGATGGATTAATTTTCCTGGGAAGTTAGATTAATCATTTTAGACTTAATCTCATTCATGTACTGTGTATCTGTCCTCGCATCATTGATGTTCTGACCTAAATAGCAAAACACATGTATCACCGTTAGACGTTGTTTACCTATGTGCCATTTGAAATCAGGATGGCTTCTTCCTTTCGTAGGATATTTTATTTTGTTATTAATTGTCAATGCATCTGTTATGGCATCAGATTGTAATGCAGATCATTTCGTCTGGAGGCCAATCGCAGTCTGGTCAATGATAACTAGATAGTCGGCGTAAAGAAGCCAAGAGATTCTAGTTTTACCGATTTTCAGCGGAAACAACCTTGTTACATCAAGAGCAATGTTTAGATCCCTGATTTAAAAATTAAATAAAGTTGAGGCCAAGATGCAGCCTTGTTTTAGGCCACGGCAAGTATGAATAGGATCAGTCAAGAGGCCCTCCTGATTTAATTTTATCCTAATGCTTGTGTTTTGGTAAAACTGCTGTATGAAGTCCAGAATGTATTTTTGACATCCTGCTGCTTTCAATTTTTGCATAAGCCTTTCCCTGGATATTGAATCAAAGGCCTGTTTGAAATCTATAATTGCAAAAAAGACCTTCATCTTACACCTATGCTTGGTGTTTAATGGCAGTTATTAACAGTAAGTTAAGGGCAGTACCGAGTCCTGGTACAAAGCCAGATTGATGGATATCAACTTTGGCTGATTTTGTTAGCCACTTGCCTAGGTCTTTCAAGATGAGGTGTGCAAAAATGTTCCCTGGTATGACCAAGAGGGCTAGGGGTTGGCAATTAAAAGGGTCTTTCCAATTACCTTTTTTGAAAATCTGAATGATGATCAAGGTCTTCCGAGAGGATGCCATTACATTGGTACGTAAGATTTTACAAATTATGAAGTCTAGAATGAGAGGAGCCCATAACTGCGGGTTTGCATTCAGTGTGGTATTCGCAAGCCAATCCGGCCCTGCAGCACAGGAGGAGCTACATTTTCTTTAAATTAAAATCTGAATGTCATGATGGTCAAATTTTAGAGTTTGGGATGCCACCATGTTGAAACTCTGAGTTATGCTCAGATTTTCATCAGTTTCAGGCTTGGCAAATATTTCTGCAAAGTGCTTTAGCCATCCTTGTGCACTAATAGCATTAAGCAAGAAGAAGCATCATTTTCAGAAAGGCATTACATTTTCTTACAACACCTTTGATTGGGTATTCGGAAATGTTACCAACTGTAAACCAAGAATGCCTTCTGCATGCTCAGTTATCAGAGTTTCAAAGTCTAAATTGGCATATGTCCACCTGCAGGTTATCTTTCAAAATAATCAAGCACATATCTAAAATGCTTAAAACACTTCAGGCTCCATTGGTTAATCATTAGACAGGGATTTTGAAAGGGCGGTTATTGATGTAATGACTCTGTTAAACCAACAGCACAAGTTAGATCTCCCACTTAAACACTTGTGAGACAGAGTTAAATGAGGATATACATAGACCCTCTCTGCTTGGTTAAATAGATATAATAGAAATCCAATATGAATGACAGCTTATCCGTTAATTACACTGAATCTCTTTGCCCAGCAGTTTGAAATTATAGTGATCCTACATGGCCGGCCGCTAGTGCAGCTGCCTTAGTACAGACATGAGCGGCATAGAGACCAGTAAGTTTGCGTAAATATGAAGCCAGTTTCAGGAATGCATATTATGCGCGAGAACCCTTGACGGATATCGATGCACCCAAGTCCCACGGACCAGATACTGCAGTACTCATCAATTTAGCGTAAATGTTTGCGCTTGTTTACATTTTGAAAGATTAGTTCAGACACCACACCAGGATACAAAAATTGCTTAAAGATAAAGAAATGCGACCATTGGTACCCCAGAGACCACAAGGGCTAACATTGTCGTCCTATTAAGGTATAGAACACTGACACATTCCTTGCGCCGATGCTATTGCTGTAATTAAAGACAAACCTTGTTGATTAACAGTCTTTCTGCTTTCAGCGCATTGCACTTTGGAGATGTGCACCAGTGGAGACCCTCTCTGTACCCTCTTAAAGAAATTAATGTTTGAAACATGAGATAAAAAGCACGAGCCCTATACAGCCTCAAAATGTGTGACAGTTGTGTAATGGTTTGTTAAGGATCTTTTGAAATCGCCTGAAGTAAATTATCTTTGGGTGTTGATGGTTCAAATGTGTAAAACGTTTTGTATTTTACATTGTAGATACCTGGAGTACTTAAACACCCCCGTGAAAAAGAGCCACGCTCTGATGAAGGCTGGGCCAAGGATTTATTAGGCCGGTCCAGCCGAAACTAAGTCGGGAATAAATGAATGTCATGAACATGGGAGATCCCTTTGTAATTAGGTGGACTCTATGGGATTCCCATAGAAAGAATAATGCTAACACATAAGTGTCATGTTTTGAGATATAAAATGTATGTTCATGAAAGTTGGTTGTGTATGAATGGACAGTTTTATGTGTCGGTGGGGATATTTAGCAAAATCTTTGATCGGTTCTCCATAAAAAGGCTTACTAATTATCTCCTTCACTAGAATAAAATGTGTGTTTCCACTCATGAGATGATTAAACAAGATAGGATTACAATATTTTTGTACAACCTTTTTAGAATGTTATACAGCAATTAACAATGTTGATGATGGTATAGATGTTTGAGGATGAACACTTTGTTGCAGTTATGTACTGTTTCCATGTGACCCTCCTCTTATAAAAAAGAATTGGGGGATTTCCCTGCATTTTTGTTTGTGGACATGCACAGTGCCATTTATTCTGAGTACCTTAAAGTGGTTTTAAAAAACGTGTTCTATGATCAGGTTTGGCTTCATGAAATTATTCTAAGTTTATGAATTTCTTTGAGGTTGCTATCATGGGCCAACTATTTACATCGATTTACATTCCGTTGTCCAGTTGTCACTAGAAATATAGCTAATTGTGAGCAATGAAATTATATATGATGTATTTATACCAAGTACACAAGTGGTTCTAGGCGCAACAAGTGGTTCTAGGCGCAACAAGACAAGGAGGGGGAAACAAAGGAGGACAAAATAATGATCTTACTAGACTTTGTCATTCAGATCGCGCAAGTTTAGGGAAGAGAGAAGGGGAGAAGTGCCAGGGGGGAGGTGAAGGGGGAAGTGCCGTTAACTCACAAGTGCAGCCAGCGGGTGGCTCATAAGTGCAGAGAGAGGGGACTGAAGTGTTGCAGCTAGAGACCCATAAGTGCTGGGGAGCCCGGAGGCAGTGCAAGGGCAACTGGATTTATAGGAGCCTGGGCCCGAGTTTAGAGGGTGTCCAGGTGGCCAGTGCGCTGAGCAGTTGGGTGAATCAGCAGGGAAGAGGAAGAGAGAAAGCAAAGTGAAAAGCAAGGTCTTGAGTTGCTACTGGAACCAAAGGTGGTTCTGCTCAAGTTTGAGAGAGGCAGGACGGCTGTTTCAGAGGTAGGCCCCAGCCAAGCAGATAGATCTGCCCCCAACTGCAAAGAAGCGTCTGGCGCTCAGAGTTGGAGATGGATGAGCAGAGCTCGAGAAGTAAGAAGTTTTGGAAGAGAACGTTGGAGGTAGAGCGGTCCCAAGGGAAGGACATTTAAAATACTCGAGTGGCATTGAAGATGCTAAACATAGAAATGTAGATCTGCAACAGTGGTTGAACCAAAAGGTATTAATTGAATCGCTTGTTGTTTTGAATGTAAAATAATTGTACTTGGTTTACTTAAAGAACATATCTTGGTGCCCACTAGGGGGAAGACTTTCACTGTTTATTGGATAACTGACATTTAGTTTATTGCTTATTTTCTCTTTTCAGAGGCTGAGGTCGGAAAATCGACTATTAAAGCAGCGCATTGAAACCCTGGAGAAGGTGAGTGATTATAGCAGCTGTGAATTCTTTCACTAGAGGGGCGTAACAACTTCTCACAAATATGTGGGATGGTGGTAAACCTTTCAATACAAATGAACAACTACTAAATTGGTCTGGCACAACAGAAGATTTGTTTGTTGTTCCTTTTTGAAGCATTGTCCTAATTCCTGAAAAATACCACATAAAAAATAATGCCGGGTGTAAATTCACGTTCCTTGTGATTGTCTGCTCCAGGAGGCTTGTTGCTGGTAGTCTCATTGAAAAGCACACAGATAAAAAAAGCACATATTAGGGTATTTAGCATTTCACACAATGCTAAATGCAGTTTTATTTCTTTTTTTTTAAACGATTTCAAAGCATACAGTATTCCTATTGAAGTGTGTGAGTCTTAGTTCCAACTGCCCGACCATTCCTGGACCGGGGGGTAGCAGAGAAACTGCCAGGGAAAGAAAGGAGGTTACCACGTGTAAGGAAGGCATAGTATCAAGGTAAGACGGACACAAGTGACACAGCGGTTTTTATTGAACTTTAACAAAGGTGTGATGAATGCCTATCTACTTCTAAAACTACAGATGTGAGCAAGCTACGACCATCAAATAATAGTGCAGTCCTAGTGGAGTCTCGTCAAAAATAAAAAGGGCCTATACTAAAAAACCTATTGTCAATTCTTACCGCTAAATACAAATAGTTTGGGAACATGTTCATAAAAAATAAGGAAGTGTTCACAAAATGAGGTTCACAAAAAAACCTTTCCCCGCGTTTTCAGCACGGGACAAGGCGGTTAACTCGAGAATAGCACACTCTCGGGCTTCTTCGGCTTGAGGTCACGATTCCATTACCAACATCAGGGCCTTATGTGTCTTTTAAGTTATGATGTACCAAAACAAACAACGTTCCTTTACAAATACTCAAGTCAGGTGAGTCACTCTTCACCCTGGATCCCTCTCTTCTGGGCTCAGATCCTCTTCTCCAATGCTTAAAGAATATCTTTTCTCGGGTGACTCACGGTTCTCCCCTGATCCCCCTCAGCCTGGCTTTGATCCCTTTCACACAATTGGTCTCACTCAGCCGGGCTCGGACCAATTGCACAGGGTTGCAGGACCACTTCGATTTCACAGTTCATGATTTTACACTCTGTCAGATACCTAACAAGAGATCTTCGAATGAGCACCCACATGGTGCTGGACCACTCTGTATATGGTATCTATCTTGATTTTCAAAAAGTTCAGTCACTCCTTGGATATTCAATTATATTTGCGTCACTCATCACATACGCCTCTCACTTTGTTCTTTGAAGATGTATTCATACAATGTTGCCGCTTGCAACATTGGTTGTAAAATGGACTGCTCTGCTATCCGTCTGCCCGATTCACCAGCTGGGCGGCCTTTACTGGCGCTGCTTTGTTGTAGGAGCCAAGGACAGTAACACAGCGGCAAGAACACCTCCCCACCTTGGCTATTGATGCAGGTGGGCCCCAGGTCCCTTGGACACACACTGCACCTTTCTTCAGCTTTAATTCAGAGTCTTGTTTCTTATTATCGAGGGCTCTTGAAAGTAGCCCCTCTTTTCCGAAAAGGTGAAGGGCACTTCCCTCCTTGCCGTCTTTCTCCTCGTATTAAACTGCCATCTTGGAACTGCTGCTCCTTGTGTGCTTTGCCTTGCATAGAGTGTGCTTTTGTGCTTCGCCTTTTATCCGTGTGGGGAAGTGTGATGGAAGTACAATGATATGGAGTGTATTGCGAGGCAACGGTAAGCGGGCAATACCTATAAACGGTGTGACTGAGCCAGACTGGATCCACCACATCGCATCCACCTTAGGTATTATTTCACCAAATGAAGCTAATTTTCCCCTCCCAGTCACTCCATGGCTCTACAAATCTTGGATATTATAACCATAATTGAACAGTTAAATAACTCTTGGGCTGCTGGGCCCAATGGGATTTGTAACTCTCTTGTCAAACTATCTCCTGGCATGGGGGCTCAAATGTTGCATCTACTTTTCGCTCAGATATGCACATTTGGTTTCATTCCAGACACATGGCGTGAAAGCCATATATTAACGGTGCATAAAAAGGGTTCTTGAAATGCACCGGAAAATTATAGGATGTTAGCCATGTTGGACATCCCGGCTAAGATCTTTGCCAAGGTATTACTGCTAGAACTGAATAACTGGATCACTGAAAATGACATTCTCCCCCCTAATCAAATGGGTTTCATCAAGAAAGTGCCCACCACCTACAACCTACTTATTCTCATATCCTCTGTGGAATATGCTTGGTTACGCAGAGAGAGCGCAGTGTACGTACGGCACGTTTATTGATTTCTCTACAGCCTTTGATTCCATCATGCTGAACAAACTGTGGCAAAATTTGACCCAATGGAAAATTCCTCCTGGCCTCCTAAGGATGCTCATGTTGCTTTACACTGATACCACAGTCAGGATTAGATAAGATTCAGAGGGAAAATTGTCATACTCCATGCCCACAGTGTGAAGCAAGGGTGTATAGTTGCAGCAACGCTTTTTAATTTCGATTTAGCTGACCTACCAGTGGCCTTTAGTAATTTACGTACCTGCCCAGTGAAAGTGGGCCACCATCAGACCAGCTAGTTGGCATATGTTGACTGTCTCCTTCTAATGGATCATACCCTTAAGGGGCTTCAATGTTTGATCACAGCGTTGGTGGAGTTTGCAGATTTAAATGATCTATCAGTGAACATTGGGAAAAGCAAGACAATGATGTTTTCGCCCATATATCGTCCGCATAAGAATATAATATGAATGTGTAACCGATCTTGGAACTGCTGCTTCCTCTTGTGCTTTGCCTGGCTCATAGTGTGCTTTCCTGCTCCGCCTTTTTTCTGTGTGGGGAAGTGTAATGGAAGTTGGGTGTGTGTAATTATCAATACTTGCCTGACCCTTATGCTGGGATGTGTTGGCTATACGGCTCGGGTGTTGGTCCTTTTTGTCTCACAGTGAGCTGTCTGTGAGAAAGCGTTTGTGTCAGGAAAGGGGTTGGGGGTTTGAGTTCCTAAAGTATCCGACCTGGTAGGATGAGAAAAATGCATAGCTCTTAACTCACACGCTTTTGGCGGGTGTCACCCGCCTTGTAAAGGACAGACACACCCGCCAAGCCTCCTCCACGCCCATTCATTCCAATGGGTGTCTCACCCGCCAAAAACAAAATCGGGTGATTTCACCCGCCTTTAAAACAAAAATGGTTGAGAGCTATGAAAATGTGTTCGAGAAAAGGGGATACCATGTCTCACTGTCCAGTGTCAAACTTCTACTCCCCGAAGACCACTCATCCAGGTGATCCTCCCACATTGGTCCACCCTCAGGAATTTGTTCCAGAAGTGATGGCTGTGTCCTGGCCACCTGGATGACAGATCCCCATGGACTAGATGCTGAGACACCTTCTGGTTTGTCATACAGGGGTAAAAGCTTCTACCTCTGGCAACCCCCAAAAGACGTCCATGGTTGTGAAGGTTCTCTAGCTCCTGCGACACACAAAGCAAAATCTAGGAAGCAGGGAGAGCTTCCTGCAAATGCATGGTGAGCCAGAGTGCTTCCATCAAACTGCTCCGAGACACCTCAATGCGTGGGGAGATGCAGCATTGCTCTTATGCGCATTTAGCCTGCATCCCCATTGGATTGTGCAAGGCTGCGGAAGCAAAACTCCCCTGGTTGATTGGAAATGTACTCACGGGAACTAAAACTGGCAAAGAGAAACTAGGTTTCCCTTTGGCAGTTAAAGCCAACCCACAAGATCGCCATCAGCTGCTTTCTGCTGCTGAGGGAGTGCTTATTGTTTTCACTGGGATGGCTTAGGCTCCTCCGTAATGGACGAGCAGCCCCTGGTGAACACAGACTGAAGTAGCACGTCAGTGGCACAGATCAAATTAGTGGCCACCTAAATCTATATCACAGATCTAAAGGATATCTTGAAGTGAAGAATGTGGACAATGGCCCCCTTTAAAAGCAACTGCCAATAGCAATGCAGTAATCGTTTTCTGCAGGGCCTCCTTGTTTTTCTGTTGATATGGCATTGACTTGCTGACCTACTGCCAGGGAAATTAGGCCAGCTATGTTGTCCCTTTTTGTAGTCCTTTGGTTTACCAATGACATTTTCATCACTGGATAACGCACATGTCATGTTATCGGTATCCTACATGCTTTCTCGTATACATGGTCGGGTCATACTGCTCTTGTCCCAGACTGTCTTAGTCTATCAACATCCTGTTCAATTCCGCCAGTGAAGCGCCTGATTTGTGATCTTCAACCTTGTTTCTTGATGCTCTTTTTTCCCCACTTAGCAAGCCCCGCCCACCTGCTGCCTTCCTGGTTGCTGCTCTTTTTCCCTACTTAAGGAGTCCTCCAGCCTATTTTCCTTTGCAGATGGGGAGCAGGGCCTAACCCCGCCCATTTTTCTTAGCCCTGCCTCTTCCTTCCTTAACTCTTAGATCAAGGGCGTTTGTCGCCTGGGCCCCTGAAGCGAAGGCAGACGTAGAAAAGGGTAATTCCTGTTGTTCGGACAAGGAGGACACAGGACCCAAACTCAGACAACAGGTAAGTGTGCACCAACATTTGTTTACTCCCTTTGCACCCCCACGTCCCCCGGGTGCCTGTATGTCGTTCCCTTGTCCCCCTTCTTGTATGCATGTGTCTCCTGCCTTTGTTATTTACTGCTATCCTGTCTTCCCTTGCCCCTTGTTAGCCCGCGCCTTCTGCCCCCTCGCCCCCACATCATATCACTGCAGGAGTTTGTCTTGATACACTATTGTTCAACCACCACCGCCCTGTTGCAAATGTTTGGACTCATGGTGCGCCACCCATCTCTATTATCATGCTGGACTTCGTTTTCTCCCCTCTTGCTGCTTCACTCCTTTACACTGCTTACTCTTAGTCTCTCCTGTTCTCCCTTTCTTCCTTTCACTTTCTCCTCTCTCCTCTCCCCCTACTTTATCCTATGCACTTACTCTATCCGAATAGTCCTCGGATCTAGTATGATAGTAACATTGTTTGTCCCCCCCCCCTCTCGTTTCTCCTCCTCCCCTCCCTCTCCTGCACTATCTGAAATGTTGTCAGGCCTAGTACGATAGACGTTTGTTTTGTTTCTCTCCTTCCTTCTTCTCACCCTCACCCTCTCCTCTTGTAATCCTCTGGCTCTATCAGAAATGTCGTCAAGCCTAGTACGTTAATCGCCTGTCTGTTCCCATTTACTTCCCACTCACCCCCTCCCTTCCTTATCTTTGTCTTAGCTCTTGCACTATCTGAAATGTTGCCAGGCCGAGTACGGTAGTAAACTTCACTTTCTTGTTGTTCAAGGCCTTGGAAGAATATCACTGTTTGTTTTTTCCCTTGTTCCCTCCCCTGCATTGAAACGCTTTGAAACACATTGGGCCTCATTACGCGGTCTGCGGTAGCCATGGCGCTATTAGCGCCATGGCTACCCCCTTACCGCATTCGAGGTCCGGGTTCCTGAAATAGGGACTTACCGGGTCATTCCAACCTTGGAGGACCCGGTAAGTCCCCATTCCGGCTCAATGGGAATGGGGATGGAGCTAATAACGTTACCGCAATTTGTGGTACCATTATTAGCTCTGAAGTCCCTTAACGGGTCTCTTCCATAACGCCTGGTAAAGCCAGGCGTTAAGGAAGGGACCTCGGAATAGGGTGGTAAGGGATTACCGGCACTGGTGCCCTTACCGTTGCCGATAATCCCTTTCCGCCTACCGCGTAATGAGGCCCATTATGTATAGGCGCTATATAAATAAACTATCATATCACTTTTTTTGTATTGGCCCCCCTAAACCGTACACAATTATATCTAATAATATTAGCTGCAATTGTACATAGCAACACTTGTTTGGCAGCTGCCTTGAATATTTAGAGCACGGAAGATGAGCCCAAACACCAGCGATGGAGGGCTACTGCTTCCCCCAAACTGCAATTATTACACCTCTTTTCAAGAAGCTTTCTGCTGATGCTTCTATCCTGGCTAACTACCACGACATCCCTTTCTCATAAAAGGCAAAAGTTATTGAATGCCTAATCACCAAATAGCAGAGAGGCTACAGTGAAGCCAATAGTTTATACCACCATAAACAATATGGTACCCGCCCTGGAAGAACCACTGAAAATACCTTGGTAGATACCAGGAAAGTTGTTTTGCAGGATACTGATTCCATGCAACCCTCGGCTATTACATTGTGGGTTACCCGGTAGCATTGTTCAGTGGATGGCTCAATCCTCCTCTCACCCAAGCTCATTGATGAGCATTAAAGAAACCTCTCTTTAACAGTTATGCCCTTTCTTAAGGATCCTACAACCGAAGTAGGCGTGTGAATCCTTAATGTCTGCATTCGTTACTTACCTGCAATTATCTGTCACTTTAACCTCCCGCTTAACATCTAAGTGGATAACACACAACTAAGAATTCGCTTCATGGTGACACAACAGAATCTACTATCACACTGTGCCTATCAGTTACATAACATTTCTTAATGAAAGTCCCTGTAACCTCAAATTCAAGAAATAGCAACATCCTACTCTACAGTCCGGCACAAACACCAACTATACACACATTCTGGTGTCTTTCCCTGTATTCATCTCCAAAGTAAAAAATATGAATGTTATTTTTAAAGAACATCCTTCCTTCTGCCAGCGAATCTCTGTTGTAGCCTTTAGGCTCCACTTTCTCCTCCACATAATCATAAGGGTACATGAACCGTAAAGTAAAATTATCCGGGCACTTGTGTCAAACAAGGACATTGGGCCTCATTAGGAGTGTGCCGGCTCTGGTAACAACGGTTCCGGTAAGTTACTGGCACCGTTATTACCGGACCGGGACACTCAGAGTTCTGTGGGCTGCTGCCGTCTCGGCCGCCAGGTCTAACCTGGAGGGTGGAATGGCACCCTCCCGCAGACCTTGATGGATGCATCGGCACTGTTGCACATAGTGCCGGTGCATCCGTCCTCCCCATTCCCATGAATGAGAATGGAGAGTTACTTCTTCCGGCGCCTGGCTTCAGGTACCGCCGGGGCTGTAATGCCCCAGTTATTCCCAATTGCAAGGTGCTGGAAAAAACCACCACTCTGGCGGCAGCCTGCTGTTTGTACCGGCCTGGCTACCGCTGGAGTCATTATGAGGCCCATTGTCACGTTGCAAGCCATTCAAAATAGAGCAACTCGAACAGTGTCCTCTCTCATAACATGTACAATACATAACCAGTGCCCTTGAGAACCTCTACTGGCTGCCTGTGAAATATCTGATTGATTTCAAACGTTTTTATTATAAGGAAAGCAGCCTGCAACACTGATCCCAAGTATGTTCTGAAATTGTTAAAATAATCTTTCCCCACTGTTACTTCCCAGGCCAGTGGACAGGTTCTCCCTGCTTCGTATATACTTAAAAGCTCTGGTAGGACTGCAAGTGACTGGGGTCAAGACTTAAATTCAGCAAAGCTTGAAAACGTTTCTGTTGAAGGCCTTCCCTTTGGATTGACCATAGAATCCGTCCATTTGAGCACTCTTTTCATTTGTTGCACTTAACCCCTTTTATGTATAGATATCACATGTTCAGCACTTTGAAATTCTGTATTTGCCCCTTCTTGGGAATGTACTGTACTAATATTTATTTTAATGCTTTGTTCCTTCTTCTGCATGCCCACCCCTGTGAGTTGGGCAGCCTGAAATAGTCTTGCCTCCCTTTCTCATTGGTGCTCTGAAGGCTCTTGTACAGATGTGCTACTTTATATAACACTGAATAAACACATGCAAGATTGGTCCGACTGAGGGGCCAGAAGACAGTGATAATCCATGTTGTGTTCACAGCTATGACTCACCCTTGGGTGGGATTGCATATTGCAGTAACATGACACACTATGGATAAAGGACCAGATACAGTGCATACACATTTGGAAAACCAAACCTTAGAAGATTGGTGCATATCATGTCACAAAGAAATCCCAAATGGATCTGAGACATCATCTCACATGCCTGGATTAATTTCGTCCATATTCCATAGTTGGACCAATTCTTGTTGCAGCTCACCACAGCCTCTGAGCAGATTGATCCATGTCCTGGTTGACCTCACTTTCTCAGAATGTCAAAGACTACAGAGAGAGAGTATTTAAATGGTCTGTGATATAACACACAACAGAAATAAGACTACTTTGTATCAAAGTAATACCTTGCTATATTGATCTGGGAGATCAAGCATTCTGAATAATTTGTTTTTTCAATCTTTTAGTAAGAAGCTTTACTTAGGATCACAGATTAATCTTTGTCCATATGTCAGTGAAAACACCTGCCTGGTTTAACAGGCCTCAAAGATACTGGGCCTCATTACAAATCAAGCGGTCTGGAAATAACGGTGGTGGTAAACCCCCCGCCACCGTTGTTTCCGGACCGCCTGGTCCCGACTCCTGCAGGCGGGAGGTGATGTTCCCGCCAGGTTTGATCTGGCGGGTTTAACACCGCCCGCCTGCAGGCGGACGAGGAAACACCGGCAGCATCACGAGATGCTGCCGGTGTTTCCATGATCCCCATTCCCATTGAGTCCAATAGGACTCAATGGGAATGGGGATTAACACCATTCCACCTCCGTGATTCCCTGAAAACCGGGGTTGTAATGCCCCGGTAATTCCGGGAATCACGGAGGCGTAATGGTAATACGAGTCCAGCGGTAACCAGGCGATTTTACCGCCTTGTTTACCGCCGGACTCGTATTACCATTACGCCTCCGTGATTCCATGAAAACCGGGGTTGTAATGCCCCGGTAATTCCGGGAATCGCGGAGGCGGAATGGTAATACGAGTCCGGCGGTAACCAGGCGGTTTTACCGCCTTGGTTACCGCCGGACTCGTAATGAGACCATTATCTCCATCCAAATGCGGCCATGTTTAACCAAGGCAGTGTCAAATGATTTGGTTGTATTGCTCCATGCCCCAAAGATAAAACCCTGGAGAAGGAATCTACAAAATGAAGAATACTGAAAACAAAGATGTAGCTTACTGAGAATACCTAAACTGGAAATATAGGAAACAAATGATCCCGACTTTAATGGTAACAACAACAATACATCAAAACAAAATGAGTACTCCTAGCCTGGAGCTAAATGTTTTGGAGTCAGATGAGTAGGACGATGCCATCCTGTTTTGAAGGCTGACCTTCAAAGGAGGCAATAGAAGTGCCATATTAGGATTCCTAGTACCAGTAAACTTATAACAAATCCATGCTACAATGTTAAAATTAACTACACAATTGTGGTGATAATCTTTTAAAATCACATAATGCATTTAGTTATTTGTACCTTCTTAATTTGCTTTATTCTCTTTTATCTAAATATACGCCCGGTTTATTCTGCCCCGGTTATTGCTTACACTTAACTAGTTCATCTCATGCAGTGATATTTTCTCTGGTCCTTAGCCACACATGCTGTGATAGATTTGTTTATATCTTGAGGTCATGGACTCTGCTACAGGATGTTTTTTGTCTATTGTGGTTGGTTATTTGTGGCTCTGTAGATGTTTGTTCTCTGACATTATTCTTTAAGGCGCTGTTTTAGGGCTTGTATTCTTAAAGACCAAATCCAATACCTGCACCGGACGTTGTCAGGGTCACACACCATGCCTGCCGACTGTCGTTCCTTTTAAACTCTTTTCCAAATACTCACTTTATTTAAATATATACATATATTTGGCAAGACGAATTAATGGCTAAATGGTTTGTCCACTGATGTGAGACTTCTACATTTATTATCAAAAGTGACTGTCACTGTCCTTTTAAAATCTGCTACATAGTGAATCATTTGAAGCAAATTGTTCTGCATCTAGTTAAAAGCCCCCGAATCATAACGTTGACAAAATCTCCCATTGCCAGTCTAGCGCTCGTAATAATTTTATGTTGTATATTTCTTTTTAAGTGATTCTATTTTTTCTGTATTTAGAAATTCGAATCGGAATAAAAGAAATAAATATTTTAATATATGGCAGAGTTGTGCAACTATTTAAATTCCCTGCCAGGACGGATTGCGCTATCCCAGATTGAACTGTAATCGTGAGCCATCTTCGTTCTTATTCCTCATCTCTCGGCTCCAAATCATTGCTAGGCCTGGCTGAATAGAACATTATTTAGCTTTTAAACAGTACTATTATATATGGAAATAGACCCTCAAGTGACAAAAGCAGTAATGCCATGCAAGCAGAAGGAGCAACAGTTTTACTTGCTGGATCACTGCGTTGCCTTCTATGAAGTAGTCCATTTAGTATGGTGAGAAGGCAGAATATCATTGGCTTCCACAGTGAGAGGAGACTGAGCATCCTCCTGTTTAGCCCTCCGAGCCCTCATCCGTAAACCACTTCCCATACCTCCACCAATGGCACGTGCACTCATGTGGGGTATCGCCAATTTATCGATAATACATGTTTAACACGTACAGGATAAACGTGCTACTTCCCCGCAATGCACTCTGCTGTGCTATTGGAAGAGTTGAAACCGCAATCTGCTTTTTCAATCTGCCTTATGCATTTATACCTGATTGCATTGTGCAGGAACTAGCTACATCTTACAGGATGCACTGCACTGAGCTACTGAAAGACCCACAACTGAAGTATTCACTGTCCAGCCTTCCTAATGCTGGACTGCTGGATTTCAGGTTCCATAAAAGAGCTTCGCACAAAACGCCACATGGTGACCTACTGGAAAACACATGACTATGAACTATACTTTAAAAGCTTTTTGTTGTGATATTATGCTGCGATAAAATACATCACCCCCAAGACGCACTGTGCTGATTTACTGTAACTTGCACTTTCCATCTTTCCCGATGCTGTCTACCATGATCCCAGAAAATACTGCTACCAATATTCATTGGGTAGGCCTTCTTGAGGCCACAGTATTATTTCTTATTAGGAAAATATTAACCAGCTCATACAAAACATCAGCACATGGATCCATGCGTTTTCCATGAAGCAGCCAGGTGCAACGTCTGCTAACCTTTGAAATGTGTCTTCTTTACTGTCCTGCCTGTTGAAATGCATGTGCCGGCTGTCGGGTTCCATGGATGTGGTTATCAAGGGGCGGGGTGCCAGGGTTCTGGTTTAGGTCTGGGAAGTGGGGTCAATTATGAGCAATCTGTTTCGTTTGACATGCATAAAATCAACAAGTTGCAAGCCATAATATGCACTTTTCAAACTTCTGACACATGCTGAATATTGTGCAGCCAGGTACATCACACAAAATTAACAGTGATGGGCTCCTAGAAGTGCTAAAACTGCAATCTGTACATTCCAAACATTCTGATGCTTTCGTTCTGCATACAATGCAGCCCGAATGATCTACTCCACGGTGTACTGTGCTGAGCTACTGAAAAACCTGCAACCGGAGCCTGCAGTCTTAAACCACCACAATGTTGCAATGCTTAACACCATGTAGCTAGAACCGTCATCACCAAAGATGCTCTGCCCTGAACTGCTGAAAGACCTGAAACTGGAATTGGTGCCATTCAACCTACCAGGTACCCGATACCAGGATACTAGAAACATCGGCCAGATTGCATTCTTAATCTTCTAGACGTCTGCAGAGCAGAAATCATTCCACAGAGACCAGGGTTGGTGAATGAAGTACCATTAACACCCACAACCCTTTTGCTATTAAAAAACTAAGAATATGGACCTCTTGGCTTTGTCAATGTTTGCCTACATTATGTTGTACCTTGGGATAAAACAATCCTTTTATGCCTCTCTGCATGTTATTCCACAATATTAAACATTTTGTACATATTAATTCATTTATGAGAGGAATGTGTTATTGTTCAACACTTTATTTTTGTTACGCATATGAGAGAGCATACTATGATGAATCTAGGCAATTTCTCTCCAAGCGGGACCCACCCCCTTTGGGATCAGGGAGCTGAGCCCGATGAGATTAACCACCCCCTAGGGGAACCGGTTAAGCGGGATCCCACTTGTGGTGAATCCCCCTTAGTGGACAAGGAACCACAGAAAGGGATTTTATTAATCTTTGTGAAGAGTCCTACTTTTTTGTTGACTATATGGGCATTACAGCGGATAATGCTGTAGATGACCTTTTTGGAATGGTTGGTATGGTTTCTGATCCTTTAAGGATTTCAAAAGCAGTCGAAGTACATCCACGGCGATGGTATGTATGCCCTACACCACGTCTGTGGACACAGGCCACAGGCACAGCCACCCATCCATGCACCCTAGAATGCAGCTATGGCTACGCTATTCCGGCCTAGCAGCACAATAACCGTCCACGTTGAAACCCCTGATGTACCTCAACACCTCTGCCATTAGTATACAGGGACAGCCAACAAATAAAATTAGTTTTAGTTGTGCGCACATCTAATCTTCAGCACTAGGACCCTATCCTAAAACACCTACAGGGCCCACCCACGTGCCTGACCTCCGGGCTGCTTACTGGAGCCTTGCCAGCCCACCTAAGCCCCAACCTGGCAAAAATGCACACAAACATCTTTTACTCAAACTTAGATCCTCCTGCACATGGACTGCGGTCACTGAGGGCGTTCCAGCACAAAGTGCATTGAAGCCATGCAAATTGGTGAAAGGGCGCTATATTAATGAGGAACATAATACACACAATAATTATGTGAATCACAAATGAACAATCATTCAATCTCATTACAAGTTGAAGTATAAAATGCCAATAAGACTGGCACATAGCGGGAAAGATAGCGAGAAGGAAATCCCATGGGGTGAACTGAAGGACCCAGGCCCTTCCAGAAGGCATAAAAAAGGAAGCTGTGACATTGTGACATGCAGCCGGCGTGCAAGGTGGAGAAGCGCATGAGCCTGCACAACGCTGCTCTTACTACGCAGTGTCGAGCTTCGAGGCGCGAACGCTTCAGAAGTGAACAACCAGTGCCGAAGGGATCACCTTTCTTGAAGTTCCAGGAAACCGGGAGGAGGGCAGAGACGACCAGCCAGACCCAAATCTGGAGTGGAAATGATTATGCCCAAAGCATGGGTTAGAGAAACGGTTACCTGAGTCATGGTAAAAACCAAGATACCCCAAGCATAGGAGAAAGAATCAGCAACCTGAGTCAGGGAGAGTACCTAGCTACCCCAATTGTAGAAGAGATTCAACAACCTGAGACAGGGTGAAAGTCAAGATATCCCAAGCAGGGGTGAGAGAAACAGATACCCGAATCAAAGTGAAAACCCAGATAACCCAAGCCGAGGTAGAAGAATAAGTACCCCAAGCCAGTGTGAAAGCAAGAGACCCCACAGAGGGGCAAGAAACAGAATACCTCAAGACAGGGTGGGGACTATAATGCCGGAAGGCAGAGCGAAAGGAGACATACGCCAAGAGGGCGTGGGAGAGACTGTACTCCAAGGCGGAGTAACCACTATCCTACGCACAGGGGTCAAGACACGTGTACCAAAAAAATAAATAATAATAAAGGGGCATTGTGAAACTGTGAACCCTGTAGCTGGAAAGAAAACAGATATTTGTGCGGGGGTCAGAAATCAGCCACCAGGGAGAGACAAACCCCTTACCAGAGAACCTTCTGTTTAAATACTTAGGATAACCCGTTTTTCATTAATTTTTTTACGGTTTAAAAATAAGTTGCTACAAAAACAAAAGATTACAAAAAAGAGAAAGAAAACATGTTGCAGTACTTACAATAACATTTCTCACGGTTGCTTAAGAATTAATATTACCCCTTGTTATAAGTGGTAGGACGGATTTTAGGTTGGGTTAGGTTTGGACAGAGGAAGGGTTTAGGTTGCGAGACATCCTGACTTGCACCATTTGTTATTTTCTTTATAGAACAGGGAAACCCTCCTTAACTGTAGGCACGAGATGGGCCTTACACATTTCTGATAAAACATTGTTGCAAAGATAACCATTTGTCCGTTTCCTGAGTCTGACTTAACACACTAACGACTCTTTCAGGTTTGAGTGCCTTCGGGGTCTGTTTCTATTTGGATGTCAACAGGTCTAGCAATGATAGGCATCCCTATTTTACTTGCCTCCTGACCCTGACCTTTGCCTGTAAACATTGAGCTAAGCAAAGAGTACTGTGACGAATCCCAATATGTCGTCACTGCTTCCACATATGGAGGAGGCAGGAGAGGAATCCAAGGGGAAGGGAAGCAAAGCACCCACCCACCTGTTGTTCTGTGAACATTGTTGGAACACTGAAAGAAGGAAGACCCTCATAGGACATTCGGAGAGTGAGACAACCTCAGGAGTAAGGTTGTCCTTTTTTTTTAAAGTTGATTTGTTGCACCATTTTGGAACTTTGTTTTGTAAGCTGGAAAAGTACTTTGAGACTAAAGAAGATCCCCTTTTTCACATTAATTTGAGTTCTTAGTGCAAGGGGTGGAAATAGTTTTTTTTTTTTTTTTTTAAATCACGAGGTTGGGCGGAGCCCAGAGAAACAAAAAGCTGAATGTGAAAAAAAAAAATGTGGCAAGCAAATCAAACTTTCGAAGGGATTGTGTCCACCGATGTATTCCTTATCTTGATGGATTTACTTCCAGCTTGCTGGCCTCGGAAAATGTTTTCAGTAGAGGGCGCTGTGCGTCAACGTCCCTCGAGTTGGTGTCCCTCGACAGCCTCCATAACGGCGTCGACTTCATCATGCGTATAAATAGACTTGCGCAGCGTCCGTTGCTCAGTTCCGTTTTTCCGCACTTCGTGGGCCTCGGAATCGTGTTGCTCAGTTTGTTATTCAAGTACAGTCTACTTATTCCTCGAGTATATCTTACTCTCATCGATGGCTTCCTCATCTGAACCGTCAACCCCATGGTATGGCTTCAAAAAGTATCGAGATTGTGGAAAGAAAATGTTGTTGACAAATCCTCACAGGATCTGTTTGTGGTGCCTGGGATCGGAGCACCATTGTTCAGAATGCGAGGACTGCATGTCCATGATGGTAAAAGCCTTGAAGGAGCGTAAGGGGAAGCTCGAAAGAGGTAAGACTGTTAAAACTTCTACTCCTTTGAAAGTTTACTCGGCAGAGTCGAGACATTCGTCTCCTCGCTGTCACAGGAAACCTTCTAGTTCAAGGTCTCGAAGCAGTTCCCATCACTCTTCGAGATCCAAACATTCGAAAAAGAGGCGTCAAAGATCTCCCTCTTCTTTGTCTTCTTCTGTTTCCCCGGAAAGGGTCACCTGCCCCACAAAACACAGCCCTCCAGCTAAGTGGGAGGAATTCCGAAAAAAGATGCTTAGCGTCTTCGAAAAAGCAGCCTCGACCCCCTCGGAGACGGCTAAAGGTGATACCCTGGGCGAAAGACCCGAAAAATCGAAACGCTGCGAGTCGTTGCACCCGGCGAGAGAAAGTGCCTGGTCATCAACGCCATTATCGAAGGGCCCATCGGCGCATAGATCGGTCGAATCAACGCTGTCCTCGACGCCGATGTCGACGCCGATAAAAGATAAACCTACGGCTGTCACTACTTCGCAGTCCGTTGTCATACCGAGGGCTTCCACCATCACCTCGAGAATGTCGTTGAAAACCTCAACGACTCCAAGTAGGATTCCGATCCTCTCGAGTTCTTCGAGGTCGCTTCATACCTTTTCGATGCCCTTTTCGGTTTCTCCGAAGCCTTTGACTTCCGCGTCGACAACGCCGATGCTTTCTCAACCGGTTACCTTGGTTGAGCTGTAACTAGCTTGGCCCCTTCTGCTTGAGAAATGGGTTTTAAGCCTTTTCCAAGCTCAGATTATTTCAGAGCATTTATGAGGAAGGGGAGGATTCTGATCAGGAAAGACCTTTTGGGTTGCAGAGAACTACAACACCTGTTCCAGAGGAATTTATCTCTGAAGATAATAGGTTGAAGGAATGTCAAGAGTCCTTGCATGATGCAAGTGGGTTAGATACTTCCCCAGAAGTAGAATTTGCCAAACCAGACCCAGGGGAACATGCTGGGACCCCTTATAGAACTTTAATGGCCAGAATAATAGAATTCATGGGTTGGTCTACACCTTTACCTGCTTTTCAACAAGATGATCCTACAGACATCTTAATTAAAGGCCCACAGGAAGATCCTGTGGTTCCATTTCATACTGCATTACCAAGGAAAATATCGACCAACTGGGAAACTCCTGAGGTTATCCCGGCAGTTAACAAAAAACTATCTGCCAAATATAGGGTATCTGCTTCTGACCCTGATAGACCCTGATAGATAGAGTCTGGTTGTTCAAGCAGCAACTTCATCGAACAGTAGATCTGCATATCCTACTGTTCCACAAGACAGGGATGATAAGAGATTTCACCCTATGTCAAAAAAGGTCTTTTCTGCGTGTAGCATGGCACGTAAATCCATTAATGTTCCTTCTACGCTCGCAAGATTCAGCCATACACTTTGGGAGTGTGCTTCATCAGCGGCTGACTGCCTCCCGGAAGGAGAAGAAAGAAAAGCTTTTCTGAACATCATTAAAGATGGTAAAGACGCAATGTGCAAATCCCTCCAAACTGCCATTGATTCTGCTGACAGTATCAGCAGGGCCATGGCGGCAAGTACTGCAATCTGCAGATTTGCGTGGTTGCCAAAGTCTGGTTTTGCTCCAGATGTACAGGCCAGATTTTTGAATATGCCCTTTGACGGCTCTTCTTTATTTGGTAAGAAGGCTGATGGCAGCCTAGAGAAGTTACAAACATCCAAAGGCAGCAGCAAAATCCCTTGGAGCTGCAATCCGTCAAACTCCCTATCGCCCCTCAGGAAACTCTTGGAGAGGTAGGTCCTTTCGTTTTTCTATTCCGCATTCGGAAAAGGCAGAGGACAGCCGGCTCAAAGAGGCCAAAAGAAATTCACCCGAGGTGGACGGGTTAAAAGTACAAAAGCCGCAGCAGCAGCAGGTGCCTCTTTACCCTCGGCATCTGCATCAGCCGCCTCTAAACAACTCTGAGAACTCTCCTCACAAGACACCAGTAGGGGGCAGGTTAACTCAACATCAGACAGAATGGCAGGCTATTACGTCAGATGCTTGGGCATTGGAGACAGTTGCCCAAGGTTACTGCCTGCCTTTTCTACGCACCCCTCAGTCATCCACCGGGGAACAACTCTTTGAAGTTTCCAGATCTGCTCCTTTTGCAGGAGATTCTAGACCTGCTGGAGAAAGGTGCCATAGATACGGTACCTGTAGCGGAGAGGAACATGGGTTGGTATTCCCCCTACTTCTTGATACCGAAGGAGGACGGAGGGCTGAGACCCATCTTGGACTTGCGATAATTGAACAAATTCCTCAGGAAGGACAAGATCAAGATGGTAACTCGCTCTCAAATCCTTCAGGCCCTCCAGCTTCAGGACTGGCTGGTATCTCTAGACCTTCAGCATGCTTATTTCCATGTGCCAATCCATCTCAAACACAGGAAATACCCGAGGTTCGCAATTGGCAACTCTCACTATCAATTTCAAGTTCTGCCATTTGGGCTGACCTCCGCCCGAGGGTCTTCACCAAGCTAATGTCGGTAGTGGCTGCAAGTCTAAGGAGGGACAGGATCCACGTCTACCCTTACCTAGACTATTGGTTGATCAGAGCAGTATCTTCTGACCAAGCTCAAATCCAACTAGATTATGTCTGCCACTTCCTTCACAAACTGGGCTTCTCCCTCAATTTAAAGAAGTCACAGATGCTACCATCACAGAGACTCCAGTTCATCGGAGCGGTCATGGAAACTTCCTTGGGGAAAGCCTCGCCACCAGAGGTGAGGGCTCAAGACATTCTGCAGATGGTCACCAAGTTTCAAAATGCCCAACGTCTCCCAGGCTTCGACTTTTTGATGTTGCTAGGCCTCATGGCATCCTGCATCTTCCTTGTGCCAGAGGCTCGCCAGAGAATGAGATCTCTCCAGTGGGCACTAAGAACTCAGTGGTCGCAATTCTCAGGAAAAATTACAGATCTCCTTCAGGTTCCAGACAAAGTGGCTCGAGACCTTCAGTGGTGGGCCTGTCGGGAGAACATTTTGAAAGGAGAACTTTTTTGGCAACCATGGCCGGAGATGATAATAGTCACGGATGCCTCACTCACAGGGTGGGGAGCCCATGCCAACGACTTGACCATCAGCGGTCTTTGGTCTTCATCGGAGTCCAGACTACATATCAACCTGTTGGAGCTGGGAGCTATCAGACTAGCGCTGAAGGCTTTTCTGCCATCTGTACAAGGGAAAAATGTCCTAATATTGGCGGACAATACAGTGGCCATGCACTACCTCAACAAAAGAGGAGGCGTAGGATCACTGCCACTGTGCAGAGAGGCGATGCAGCTCTGGTTTTGGGCAATTCAAGAAGGAATCTCTATCGGCAGTTCACTTAGCCGGAGAGAAGAACTTGACAGCGGACGCTCTGAGCAGGCAGAGCACAGTCTCTCACGAGTGGGAGATAGCTCAGGAAGTCCTTCAAGAGATCTTTGCCCTTTGGGGAACCCCTCAAGTGGATCTGTTTGCCACCAGTATCAACACGAAGTGCAATCAGTTTTGTTCAAGGGAATTTCCCCCGAGAGGAGCTCTAGAGGACGTGTTCATGGTACACTGGGAGTTTCCACTTCTGTATGCCTTTCCTCCAGTCCCTGTCATTCCTCAGATGATCAGGAGGTTGAGAAGATTCCGGGAGACTATGATCCTAATTGCCACAGACTGGGCCAGAAGAACGTGGTACCCGGACCTTCTGGACATGTCCATCTGCCCTCCGATTCGTCTTCCACACAGGGAGGATCTTCTCTCGCAGAAGGGAGGTCAGGTTATCTATCCAGACATCAGAACCCTCAACCTTCACGCTTGGTTTCTGAAAGGTTGAGATACAAGGATTGGGACCTCCCAGATGACGTCATGGAGGTGTTGCTTTCAGCCAGAAGGCCAGCAACAAAGACTTTATACTGCTGCCGTTGGAACAAATTTTGCAGCTGGTGTAGAGAAAAGAATATTGATCCTTTTTCATGTGGTACACCAATGGTGTTATCCTTTCTACTCTATTTGCCGAATTCAGTTCTTCAAGTTGGTACGATCAAGGGCTACCTCACAGCGCTATCGATCTTCAAGCGCACTGCAGAGGAACCATCATATTTCAAATTACCCTTAGTAATACAATTTCTGAAGGGGTTAACTAATGTCTATCCCCCGAGACCGTTCCAAGTTCCCTTATGGGACTTAAATTTAGTCTTAAATTTCATGATGGGTACTCCTTTTGAACCACTCCACTCTTCTTATTAGTGTCTTTGACATCTGCCAGGAGGGTGAGCGAATTACAAGCCCTATCTTGTAAACCCCCTTATACAATTTTTCACAAAGACAAAGTTGTCCTGCAAGTGAAGCCTAATTTCCTCCCAAAGGTTGTTTCTGAATTCCACATCACTCAGAAGATAACCTTACCCTCATTCTATCCTCCTCCCCATCCAGGGAAAGAGGAAGAGAGGCTACATAGGCTTGGATCCAAGGCGAGCCTTGAGTTTTTATATCAGCAGACTTGCTAGGATTAGGCAAGCAGACCAACTGTTCATAGGTTACACGGGGCACAAATTAGGATTGCCAATCACAAAACAGACAATTTCCAGATGGATTATCCTAGCCATTCTAGAATGTTACCAACTAGCAGGGAAAGAGCCCCCTCAAAATCATAGGGCTTATTCAACCAGGGGTATCACAGCCTCTTTGGCCCTCCAAAGAGGGGTACCAATTCGAGACATATGTGCGGCTGCCACATGGTCGTCCGCACATACCTTTACAAAATTCTAAAATCTGGATTCCTCCTCTAGCCAAGAGACTAGATTTGGCAAAGCTGTATTACACTCTGTTCACTCTTAAAGGGGAATATAACAATTTTACTCCCACCTCCATTTACACACCACTGCTATGGGAGTTTTATAAAGATAAGGAATACGTCGGAGGACAAAATCCCTTCGAAGAACAAGTTACTTCTTACCTGATAACGTTCCTTCGATGGGATGTTCCTTCGACGTATTCCTTATCGCCCCTCCCATCCATCCCCTCAGTAAAACTTCCCTTGTGGTTGCAATTTACACTCCTTCAAGGTCAATAACCAATTCATGCACAGCTACTATTAAGCTTCAAAACGGAACTGAGCAACAGACGCTGCGCAAGTCTATTTATACACATGATGACGTTTGCACCGATAAGGAGGCTGTCGAGGGACACCAACTCGATGGACGTCGACGCGCAGCACCCTCTACTGAAAAATGTTTCTGAGGGCAGCAAGCTGGAAGTAAATCTATCAAGATAAGGAATACGTCGGAGGAACATCCCATCGAAAGAACGTCACCAGGTAGAAGTAACTTGTTCTTCTAGACTCCTCAGCCCAACCAATACTCTTATCACAAAAGCAAAGGATGAACAAATTAAAGAAAGAATCCAAGATATTAGTTACAGCACAATAAACTGTCAAACTGTTTTATGATTTTTCTCCCCTCCCGCCTGGTTCCCTCCCGCCACCTGCCCAATCAGTGTTCTGGGATCTGTAAAAGAGCGCTATGTGCTAGGAGTATTCCATGGACACCCAAACCATCATCGCAAACTATGATATGATTGTTTATATATAGCACCTATACACAATGTGTTTCAAAGCGCTTCAAGGCAAGGGAAGGAACATGGGAAAATACAATGACATTCTTACAGGCTATGAACAGTAAGGATGTGAAATTAAATATCGTACTCGGCCTGACGACATTTCAGATAGTGCAAGAGCTTAGTCATAGATGAGGAAGGGAGGCGGAGAGTGCGAAGGAAGTGGAAACAGACGACTACCATACTAGGCCTGACAAAATTTCTGGTGGAGCCGGAGAAAAACAAAAGGTGAGGGAGAGGGGTGCAGAAAGGGAGGGGAGTAACAAACCAAGGGACTATCGTACTAGGCCTGACGACATTTCAGATAGTGCTGGAGGGAGGAGGGGACAAGAATAGGGAGGGTGAGGAGACAGACTAGGTTGCTATCATACTAGGTCCACAAGGGAGATAGGGATAGGCGGAGAGAACAGGGGAGCAGTCAAAAAGAAGGGAGAAGCAAGAGGCGACAGCAAATACATTTGCAGAAGTCAGTATGTTATGTTATCCGTATTTCTTAAGCGCACGTTCGCCAAAAGGCATCATGCCGCTGGCAGCAATTTGCATGTAGTGAGAGGCTAGAAGAGATGCGTCTTGCGAAAGACAAGATGATCCACAGTCCGCAGTGCAGAGGGAAGGGTATTACAAGCCCTGGCAGCGGCCACTGAAATGGCCAGTCCGCCGACGTGTAAGAGTCGAACACGAGGAACTGCCACTTCATAGGCTGACTCTGAACGGAGACAGCGAGATGGCACATACCGTGAACATTTTTGTTGAAGATATTCTGCCCCTATGCCAGAGAATGCGCGGTGAACGAGACATAGGGACTTAAAAAAGAATCTTCCATTCAACTGGCAGCCAATGAAGCTGTCTGAGCAAGGGGGACGTATGTGCCCCATAGGAAGGGCGAAGAATGGCCCTGGCAGCCACATTTTGTAGAAGTTGGAGGCGTTTTATAAGAAACCGTGGCTGAGCCAGAAACAAAGAATTGCAATAATCAACTGCACTCAGCACAAGAGCTGCCACAACAGGAGCCTGGAATTTTTTCAGAATGTAGGGGAGCACCTTCCGAAGAATACGTAATTTGAAATGACCGCCTTTGCATACAGCCGGAACCTGCTCATGCATCGAGAGGGAAGAGGTAATTTGTACCCCCAGATTCCGGACCGAGGGGGATGGCAAAGGAAAAGGGCACGGGGAAGTAGTCCAGAAATCATTTGTCCAAATCGACAAGGGGGTCATTGTGCCTTCAACCAGGACCTCAGTTTTATTTCTGTTAAGTTTTAGCCAGTTGGCGGTCATCCACTCCCCAAGGTCTTTCAGACACTTTCTAAGACGGGCGGCAGTGTTAGGGCGGTTAAGGTCCAGGGGCAGCAAGATCTGTGTGTCATCTGCGTAAGAATAATAGCGGAAACCATGAGAGTAAATGAGAGACAGAAGGGGCCGGATATAGATGTTGAAAAGTATCCGAGAAAGAGCGGACCCCTGAGTGACACCGCATCCAAGCATCAAAGGTTTGGAGTGAAAGGGGGGCAGGGAGACAGATTGAGAGCGATCAGTAAGAAACACAGCGAATCATCTCAGAACCTGTCCGGACAGACCGGCCGAGGATAGACGGGAGATCAGAGTGGGGTGGTCTACTGTGTCAAACGCGGAGGACAGGTCTAGCAGCAGCACTGCTCCAACTCCCCCCTGATCCACCAGATGAGCTAGGTCATCCATCACTGAGTTTAGGACCAATTCTGTCCCTCTCCCCAGACGGAAACCTGACTGGAAACAGTCAAAGAACTCAGAAGTCTCGAGAAAAGTGGATAGCAGCAGAGATACCAGAGCCTCCAACAACTTCATGCGGAACGGGAGGAGTGAGATGGGACGGAAATTATCAAGTGTAGCAGGGTCAAGAACGGGTTTTTTGAGGAGGGGGATCACCAGTGCATGCTTGAGTCGCAGGGATAACGCCTTCATGAACATAGGTGTTGACAGCAATGGTGAGTAAGGGGATCAGATCAGCAGAGATTTCTTTAAGAAGGGTCAAAGGGATAGGATCAGCTGGAGAGGCCGATTTGAGGCACCAAATTGCTGCTAGCACATCAGGCTCCTTGAAAACTGGCAAATCTGACCAGATGTCACTAGAGGGGGGAGGGGTCCATAGAAGTGTAGGCCGCAGCTGGTAAAACGCCCCCCTCCTCAATGTTTAAGGCATTTAATGAAGTAAAATCTTCGGCTGCCAAGGTAGGAAGCCGAATGTTCGGAAGGTAGTCCTCGATAGCAGGGGCAGTAGAGTTTGCTTCACTGGTATACGAGACATAATAAGAAGCAAAATGCTGCACTATACCTTCCAAGGACATCAACTTCTCCCCCTGGGGATCCCTAATTTGTTTACCGACCTCTCAGTTTACGAAGACTGGCTGGCAAGAGAGTATGGGGTTTGTCGTCTATTTAAGCAGCAGAGCTGGTATATTGCTGATCCACTCCAGAGGTCATGAACCCAGAGGTCATGAAGCTCCCGTCGTAACACGGCTATAGCTTTCCGGCCCCCATACTTATCCAATTGCCCGTGCCAGAGGGCATCATCCTGGGCACGTATTTGTTGCCTTAGTTGGAGGTCCTGTAGCGTCCTAACCCTTTTCTTGGCCGCATCCTCAGAGAGGAGCAGACCCCGAAAGGTGGCTTCTGCTGCCTCACAGACCACATGCCTACAGCCATCCCCTGTATCATTAATTTCAAAGAAATGCCATACTTCTTCTTGAAATCTATTTTGAAATACTGTATCCTGGAACAAGCACGTCCTCTGTCATAAGTGGGTAGCCCAGGTCGAAAACAGTCATGAACATACCATGGCCAGTCCATGCCACCACTCTAATATCTGACAGCAAATAGGATTTTTGATACGACAGTGGACTTATTTCTTTTGACTATCCTGACTGATAGAGGCACTTTTGGTATTAGGGACTGGAAGATATTTACCCATCCCTAATTTATTTAATAAAAGTCTTTGATAGCAATCAGGCCACCTGTGTCATTCTCTTCCTTTACAGTACCTAAAAGCCTTCTGTCGGGTACAGTCACGCAGACCTAAAGAGCCTAGGGTCCTACAGATCTGATGCAAGTCCTCTAGGAGAAACTCCTCCAAAAAAGGTGCAGAGGAGCAATACTTGCCCTGCGTTGCCACCTGGGGTGAGCCACCATGCCTTACATAGTCTTTCCTGTCTGGTACTCTCATTCATTGCAGAGGCTTACACCATGCTGTCATCTTTGGGGGCCCCATTCAGTGTTGTTCACAGGAAAGTGATTTTGGGCAGCCACCAATGGATTTGTACACAGTAAGAGTAACTCGCAACCCAGTACCAACACTCCTATTCAGAACCAAAATGGGCATCAGCCCAAAAGGGATACTCTTTGTGAGCGATACCAGCAACAAGAGAGACTGTACGGCACTGGCTCTTATTCTCATATGTGGTAATGTTCTAACATGGAATTTTGAGCGGCCCTCTGAGTTCTTTGCACCTCCAGATGAATTATCATTCTTGGACCCTCTGAAAGAAGTAATATAAAAGATCCATCTGTGGCAGTCAAAGCCACAGGACTAGTTCATTTTGAATACCTTGACTTCTCCTTTCGTTACAATAATATCATGTTGATGATTGCATCTTCTGAAATAGGTCATCTGAGTTTTTTCAAACTTGATTAGATTGTTTTTTCTAACTGAAGCATTCTGTGAGCACTCCAGAGTCAACAATAGGTTTCCTCTATCCACTTCCATGCATTCTCTCTGAAAGGAGGAAGCTGGGTATTATGGAAATGAAGGTGTGCACCACTCTCTTGAATGAATGGCTCCTCCCTAACACCTAGGTCCATACACCCTCCGCTCCCCACTCTACTAGAGACTGGGTGATCTGCTTCCCACTGTTTATCCCCTGCTTGTAGATCCCTTGCTACCACACTGCCCACTCTGCCCCTCCCGTTAGCGCTCACTGCCTAGTTTATCTGCTTCCCTCACAATGCTCTTCCATCTATGATTGTAAAGCGCTCTGCTGCTTCCTGAAGCTAGGTCCACACTCAGTGAATGCCATAATTATTACTTCTAACTCTAGTTGCAGCAGTGCATAGCAATCCTCAACGAATAAGATACAAATTCTGAGATATAATGGAAAAGCTCAGTGAAATTATTTCTGATGAGAAGATTATATATATATTCCTAAACCTGGACCACGCCTTTTCGGACCCAAAGAGACCTCCGACTTGGGAAAGAGGCAATTCCAAATCTACTATTGATCACATCTTCGCCACGCGGCCTTTACTTAACCTGATAACCACATTTAACGTGAAAAGAACAGAGGAGAGCGACCACAACCTCCTTGAAACTACCTGGACCTCACTGGCGACAAACAAGATCTTGATGCCAAATAATATGGAGTTAACACCACAAGGCACCAGATTGAAAATGACAGAAAAAGCAATAAGCTCGTTAACAATAGCGTATAAAGCGCTCACAGCACCTAATCAGCTGCCCTCGGCGGATTACACTCCCCTGTTGGTAGCCTTTAACATCCCACGAGGAAGGAATAGGGAAAACCATCCGCAGCGGAGACATATATTCGATAAACTCATACAGGAGAAAAAGAGAGAACTAAGGAGAGCAAAAAGAGTCGCCTTGACCTTAAACCAACCGGCGGCTGCATTAATAGCCGAAAAAACCTACAAAAATTGGCTAAGAAGTTATCGACACAACCTGCTCCAGCAAGACTCGGAAAATATCCTTAGGGCTATTAATGGCAATCATGCCAGAGACTTCTGGACGCTTATCCACTCGGCTACGCCCGGCGCACTACCTGACCAACTAAATGGAATCACGGCGGCAGCATGGGAGGCCCACTTTGCAAACTTATTCCAAGAGTTAGTACCTATGGAGAACAAAATACCTGACACTACCACGCCTTGGATCAATATCACCAACGAAGACGAGATCCTGTTACAGATAAAGAAACTAAAACCATCCCGCGCTCCTGGCCCGGACGGGATAACAAACGTCGATCTTAAAACTCACCCTGAAGCATGGTCACACCTCTTGAGTATAATCTTTTCGCGCTGTGCAACTTCTAGATCTATACCCCCATCATGGACCCGTGCGAACATAGTCCCGATTTATAAGAAGGGGAACAGAGCGGATCCATCCAACTTTCGCCCAATAGCCCTTTTGGATTCGATAGGGAAATTATTTGGATCTCTCCTCCTGCAACACTTTCTCAGATGGGCAACCAATGCCCCCTGTCAAGACCACTTTCAAACAGGATTTAAAAAAAATCTGGGTACGAACGCGAACATTATGATACTGAACATCCTGAAAAGCAAGATATTCGAAGGTAAACCAGATTTATACATCACGTTTATTGACTTAACACAGGCCTTCGATAAAGTGAACCGTGCCAGATTATGGCAGAAACTTACCAACTGGAAATGCCCACCAGAGATCCTGAACCCGATCAAAGCCCTATACTCTGACACAACTATGAGAGTAAGATTAAACCAACAAGGACTCCTGTCGGAGGAAATAAAAACATTGAGAGGCGTAAAACAGGGTTGTCCCCTCGCCCCTGCGCTCTTCTGGACTTATCTGGGGGACTTTCAAACCTCCGAAACACTAATCCGATTCTTCCCACCTAAACTGGGTGGAACCTTGATTAGCCGTTTACTCTACGCCGACGATTTGATCCTACTAGACCAGACTCCTATAGGTCTCCAACGGCAGTTAAACAACTTGCAAAGGTACATGGAAGAAAACAATTTGGAAATCAACGTGTCTAAAACTAAAACAATGAAACTCCAAAAAAACTCCAAAAAAACAGAAAAGTCCAACTTCTGCCTCGGTTCCATCCGAATCGAAAAGGTGCACAGCTTCAAGTACCTAGGAGTCATACTAGACAGCTCGGCGCAAGACAAATCAATGCAAGAAACCCTCATTGACAAAGTCAAGAACCTATCGAACCAGGGAAAGGCAATTGACCTTAAATTTGGTCGTTATTCCATAATTCCAGTAAGGGACTTCTACAAAAAGAAAGTTATCCCTACAGTAACTTATGGTACAGACGCGATGCCTAATCTACCGGCAGAACTGTGGCCCAAATTGGAAGCGCTATTCTGGAGGAAAATACTGGGTCTCCCGAAATCGACACCGATAGCGCCGCTCAGGCGTGAACTTAGTCTGATATCCTTAAGTACCTCGGTGGCGTTGAATAGTGTCCTATTATACAGGAAATGCATTATGCCAGAGAGCCCATACGTTTATCGCCTGATAAACCAGGAATTGGAAATGAAAACATGTAATTCACTGTTGAGATGGGAATCTAACATGCTGGCCCTCCTTCAATCAGCTGACAGTTGTAAGGAAGAGCTGATTATCAACCCAGTAAAAACCTCTAAAAAAATCAAAGAGTGGGACTGGATTCAAACCATAGAATCAGCAAACAAATACAAACTTACCAGCCATCTTCCATCGTTCTTCAAAAAACAGGATACACTGCAAAGATACCTTAAACTTTTTCCTAGCAGAGCAGCACGGCTCTACTTTCTGAGAATCCGTTTAAATCTCTTGGAAACAAACGAGATCCTGGCAATAAGAGGCAGATCAAACACAAGTCAATGTCGTTACTGCAAATCGCCAACAGCAAAAGAAACGATTCGTCACCTGCTGTTGAATTGCCCTAAGACCCGAGAGATCCGGGGTATCTACTTGAAGAACTGCATCTCCGACTTCACAGCAACCGACGAGGAGAATTGTTGGAACAAGTTGATTGCAGGCGACAAACAGGGTTGGGCCCTGGCCACGTTAAACATCATGCAACACATCATGACCCAAAATGTGCCGGGGAAGCTTAGCCTCTAAATTCCGCCAGTAGATCGCACAAACAATCACAAGCTAGAGCTCCCTTCACGCATGTTCTCGCCGACGCAACAAGACACCTGACGACCTATTTAATCAGCTGTTCGCCTAGTTTCTCTTTGAGATCCGAGACCTTTCTGAAACCAGATATCAAAAAAAAAAAAGGGGAAAAAGAAAAAAAAAAAAAAAAAAAAAAAAAAAAAAATATTGAAGGGGAATTTCAGACATTTATCCTTCGTTTTGTAAAAATCCAAAGGGATTAAATACAAAAAAAAAAAAAAAAATATATATATATATATATATATATATATATATATAGTCTATTTCTATCTTTCTCCTCCTATCCTCTGCAGACAGAATATGGTGTTCCTTCTCCATGCTTCCTGACCTGGAGCCAGAGCCAGAGTCAAAGCTAAGAATGTGCTAGACATACCTTCCTCAAGGTCCTGTCTCTTAGGTCCCTTGCTCCCAAGAGCTACAGAATGGAGGTGGAAATGGACTGATTGATGCACATGAAACAGTCATTTCAGCTTTATTTAAGCAATACATTACAACGACCAAAAACAATAAAATATTCATTAACACAAGAATATACAAAAATAAATATGAATACAATGCAAATCCTAACCACATAACCAGCTCTAGGGATGGGTATTTAGACAAATAAAATGCCAAATGCAAGTGTTAGATGTCAGGGGTCAGAAGTAACACTCTGACACAGTTGTGGCATCTTTGTGATCAGAAACCTTTATTATATGAAAAGGGTTGGAAAATTGCCTCTGTCCCTAAATTTACGAGGTGTTTCCCTGCCTCTAAGAATACTAATGGAACTGTCAGAATGTCCAAATTATAAAGTACATCCCTGTTGTGTCTCAAAAGGCCTACTTATGTCCCTAACACTAATAGCATAAACCAACTGTGCAAGGATGATCTCTTCCTAAAGTAAAAATGTTCTTTCTGGTTCCAAGAAACCGAAAAGTTTCCACTCTCTTCGACAAAAAGTGGCAGTGATAAAGAAATGTTGAAAATTGTAGCATTCTAAAGCTAGGCTCGTGGCCCTTTCCCCTAGGATCCTTCTTATAGTGTTTGTCTCTTTATAGGGCCCCTTAGGCCTGTACTTGTTTCAACAAATGTCAATAGGCATTTTACAAGAATATCCTCCTTATGTTTCTCCTATTAATCCTATCAACTTGGCACATTTCCTTTGCCAAGTGTTGGATTTGTTGTTCTGTGTTTTCTTTTCCTGTTTTGGGTGTGAGTCCCAGACTCACAGTATACTTGCTGGGTTCACTCTCCTGCCAAGCAGTTATCCTTTCATGAAACTTCCATTTTGGGTGCGGGTCCCAGACTCTCAACATTCAGTTTGTGGTATATACTCACCTGCCAAGCCTTTGTCCTCTCATGGATTTTCCCTTTATGGGTGAGAGTCCCAGACTTGTAATGTTCAGTTGCTTGGTTTACTCTCCTACCAAGTAACAGTTCCAACATATGCTATCTCTCTTTTGGTGCAGGTCCCAGACTCACAATATTTGGTTTGATTTCGTTTTCAGATTCTCATGTGTGTGAGTCCCAGGCTAGCAACGTTTAAATTGGCTTTTGTTTTAGAGTTTCAAATGAGTGCGTGTCCTGGGCTTGCAATCTGTTCCCAGGGGCCCAGACCCCCTTTCTGTGGCATTCTGCCTTCACCGCATCGTTTCCCAGGACCTCCTGTACCAATCGGATAACTCTCGTAACGGTTTGCTTCCCACTGGAAGGTATCAGCATTTCCTGCATGGCGACGGCTCCTCTGGAGGCTCTAGTCACGTTCTGGGCTTTGTTGCAAGTGGCAACAGCTTCCCGAATGCCTGCTTCTTCCCAGCAGTGCGTCCTCACTGCTCGGCACTTCGCTGTGGCGCAGGAGGCCCGGAGGTTCCAGATGGCAAAGACACAAGCAGTCCTGGCTTCTGGGACCTGGCATGCATTCTACTCTTCCCCTGTTTTCAGCTTCCCTCTACCTAGCTCTCGTCATGCTGACCGCCGTTCGGCTTGCTGGTTTCCTCCTTGGAGGATCGTCTCTCTGTTGCATCTCACCTGTCTGATATTTAAACTCCCACATTGGGAAAGGGAGTTGCTTTGGACCAATCACTGCTTTCTTGGGAAACTACAGCGCTCATTCTGCTTTTTGATAATGATCCTTGGACTCCTGACCATCTTCTTTGTCTCTGTCCTTGAGAAGCTAGAATGCTGAATCTGTTTCTCGATGGTGATCCTTGACTCCTAACCATCTTCTTCTCCGTGCATTTCAGAGAGTCAGATCTAACTGACTTTGTATTTTCTAAGATTTGAACTTTATCATGTATATTAGATTGACTAACCTGACTATAACCGATATTGGCTTGGTCAAAAGAAGGAAGTGGAGGATTGAACATTTGAGAGGGGTAAGAGACTCTACTGCTGGGGCATACCTGGTTCTCTGAAGACGGTCATCTCTAATCCCATAAGGGGGTTCCTCGCCCATATGATCCTACCTTGGTGCACCACCCAGAGGGGGACCTTTGTACTGTGGATGCACCGCCCTGCCCCCATGGGAAAGGTCTCCCCCCATAGGAGAGAAAGGACGACATCCGCAGATTCATCACGCAGAATACAAAGGTCAAATCCAGATACAAGGGAAATGTGCAACCAATCTTAGGCTCCGGAACAATTAAAAAAAAAAATAAACTTTCATATTTATTTGCATTTTAAACAATCAATAAAAGTGTTTCTTACAGTCTTATTCAACAACATTAGCTCATTGAGCCACCGCCAGTCGACCTGCCCGCAGCATCGCCTCACACACCCTGGGCAATCGGTACTCATCCCGGTCCTTGGCCAGGATTCCCAGCAGTATCTGGAGTGGGTTGAGGCTCAGCTGGATTCCCATGAGATCCTTAATCCAACTAAGGAGCTCCTGCCAAAAAAAGCATATCTTGGAGCAAGGGCGCCAGATGTGTGCAAGAGACCCCACCATCCCACAACCTCTAGGGCACAGGGGGTCACCACCGCAAATATTTTTTTAATCTTCAGCGGGTCCCTATGCTACCCTTGGAGCATTTTAAAACTGTGTTTAATGATGGAGGTGAATATGTTGCTGTGGAACATCACCCAAAAGATTCTGGCCCAGTCTTCATCCGGAATTTCACCCCCCGCCCCCCAATTAATTCTGCCCAATATCTCTTAAAGGTAAATCTCCCCACCTCCGGGGTTGAGACCAGCATCTTATATATACTAGAGGGAGCCCCCTCCCGGGTAGTGGCATCATCAAGCCATTTCTCGAACTGGGTGAGGTTCCACTTCGGATCAGTAAGCAACCCCATCAACCGTAAGTATTCAAAAATTGAGATGCTGTCCCGACCCAAAGCCTCCTACACTACTAGTCCCGAAAGTGGGTCTCCCCGAACAGCTGTCCCACCCTGTACAGGCCATCATCCGACCATTGCTGGGCATATCTCAACCCTTATTTTATCAGGTTAAAGGGTGGCCCCCACACCAACACCATAGGTGAGGGTCAGGTTGAGAGGGATCTATTTGCACTGTTCTTCCACAGGTCCCACAGGACCCCCAGCGTGGGGTGCTATTTCGCTGCTCTCGGAATGTCCCTCGAAGGGGCCCATAGAAAGTCTACACCTTCAGCGGGTGCACTACCAAGTCCTCTAGGTAAGACCAGTAGGTCATGAGGCCTTCCCTCAAGTGTTCTAGTATTACTCTCAGCTGGGCTGCTTTATAATACAAATACGGGTCTGGAAAGCCAAATCCTCCCTGATCTCATGGGAGCTTCATGGTAGCCCACTTGTGGTCTCTTGTCCTGTCAGATAAATCTGGATATTGTCCTCTTCAGCTCCCCAAAGAAGGCCTCCGTGACTTTCAACGGGAGGGCGGTAAACAGGTAGAGCAACCTGGGGAGGGCATTCATTTTGACCAATACCAACTGTCCATACCACAGGCGCATTCGGAGCCTCCATCTCTGGAGATCCTCTTTAATCTTGAGTAATATTGGGTCATAGTTCATCTTGGCAAGGCCTGTGAGGTCCCTCATGTGAGTCACCCCCAGGTACTGAGTATCGGGTGGCTCGTCTGAATCTGGGCCGACTCGCTCCACCGGCATAATGGTGGATTTATCCATGTTGATCTTTAACCCCGAGTGGTGCCCATATCTCTATTTGTTCTAAGAATTTAAGCAGCGAGTAGCTCACCTAAGTGAGATAGGCCAGAATATCATCTGTGAAGAGGAACAGTTTGAACTCCACCTCCCCACATCTTATGCCCTTGATCCCTGGTTGGACCTGATCGCAATCGCCAGCGGCTATATCGTGAGAGCATACAGTGGTGCCGAGAGGGGGCACCCCTGCCCCGTCCCGTGTGTCATGTAGAATACCTCAGATGCAATAGTGTTGACTCGCACCGTCGGCTGGGTGAACGTCGCCTCTACCCACTTCAAAAAGCCTTGCCTGAGACCCATTCTCCTAAGAACCGACATCATGAAATGCTACTCCACCCTGTCGAAGGCCTTCTGAATCTATGGAGACCAGGCACGCGTCACTCCCCTGGGCTTGGGCTTGGTACAGTAAGTTGATTGTTTTCCAGATGTTATCAGCACCCTACCTTCCCTTTATGAAACCTACTCTGGTCCCCATGAATCCGGTACGGCATCAGCCCATCCAGGCTTGTACCCAAGATTCAAGCCAGCATATTCCCATCCTTGTTTAGTAGTGATATCGGGCAGTAGGAGGCATATCTCTCCAATTGACGGCCCTCTTTATGTATCGTCACAATCACTGCTTCCAGCATTGTGCTTGGGAGGGGATCCCCCAACAGCACCGCATTGTAAACTTGGACCATATATGGGGCCAATGTGGATCTAAACCGCTTCTAAATGTGTCCTTCGTAGTAGTGGAAACGAGTCCGCACCGGGCGCAGGCCCCTACCGCCCCCTCCGACTCTGTGGGTGTTAGGCAGAAACCTGTGCAGTTCCCTCTGGGACCACTGCAAAAGATTTAAGACTACAGGTATTTAGCAGTAAACCCACTTGGTAGCAGTCTGTACCACACAGATTCACTTGGTAGCTGTGGCTGAGCAGTCAGACTTCCCTCAAGAAGAGTTAGGCAGTATACAGAGTATTCACAATAGGTCAAGAGCACACAATAGAACAAGTAAACACTGACCAGGGCTTGGTGTAAAAGAGATATAATTATTTATTTAAAACCACGTCTAGAAAAACACACAGCCACTAATAGTAAGCAATTCAAAAACACGGTCACTAAAAGATATACACTCCCTTAAAAGAATATTAGACAAGTCTTAAGTAAAGCCCCACTTATTTTCAGACAGCGGTGAGTGCTTAACGTAGGTGGCACTCTATTAGTTCGTTTGTTTTAAAAAGGGAGAGAAAAGCAGAGAACAAATTGAAACAGATCCCAACACTTTTACCAGAACATAACAAGAGAGGAAGACAACGTAACACCGTGAATTCAGAGTCAGTAGGCCGGATCCGCTTTAAGAGGATCGAAACAAAATATGTCCAAGGTCACACGGTTGCAGTGCACAAAAGTCTTGTAATGGTTCAAAAAGGAGTTGGACCAAAGAAAGGGACCAGTTAGGGGGTCAAGGCGGCGAGCCCAGTCCAGAAGGTTAAGGAGTTATTATTACCTCGTAGAAATCTTTAGAAAGGGAGGCCTGGCGGACACGGTACTTTAAAGTGGTGAGAACACTCCAGCGGGGGCAGTTGTTCCTGGCAGCGGATGCAAGTCGCTGCTTCGTCCGGGGGAGGTGAGGATCTTATCGTGGAGGAAGACAAAAGTCTGTTGCACTGACAGGGAAGAAACCAGCCGCAGAGTTTCTCAGGTACAAGGAGCGGTCCGTTGATTTGCGGTTCAGTGGTGAGTGGCTATCCGGCCGCCGGGGTGCTTGGCACGGGCAGTTCGACCACAAACCGGTCTGGGGAGCGAAGAAAGAAAGGTAAACTGGTTGTGCCCACCAGTCAGGGGAAGAAGCCTCTCCAGCCGGGAGATCTTCTCTGTCGTCGGGAAGTGGTGAGTCGGTTTTGCAGGGCTCCACCGGTGGTGTCGTCGTAGTAGGTCGGCTCAGCTTCTCCCTCGTCAGATTCTCCGGTCCTGTGGCGACTTCTGAAGTTCCAGTCCCCAAAGCCCTGCTTTTATGCAGCATACCCCCATTCACTCAGCCTATCTGTCAATCAAACATGCTAAGTGGTGAGCCGGCCGGCTCACCACTTGGGCCAATCACACAAGAGTGCGACTTCAGTTACCAAGGTAACTCAGTCCAGGGTGCCTAAACCCCTCCGACACCCCCTGTGGTACCCAGACAGAACGGCACCACTTTTGGAGGCTTCTGTGGAGAAGCCCGCCAAAAAGTGGAACAAAGGGCTCGTCTTGGGTCGGAGTCACAGAAGAGAACACAAACGCCATTTTAGAATCGAGTCTTGGCAAAAAATACCAACCGGAGAATTAATATTAATTAAATAAACCGGTGGTATGTTCGAGGCTAGGAGAATGAAATAATTAAAGTTGGTAGCCTCGAACAATGGGAAAATCCCATAGGGAAATATTAGTGGTCGAATATAAAAAGTAGTTTCCACTGCCACCAGCCAAAACTCGATCAGGGGGGACGGAGACGTGCCCCCTCGACTAACAGACCCCGGGGCAATCGAATTGCTCCGACCAGTACGTCCACAATATGATGGTTTGTACTGGTTTCTGTTAATAATTTGGGACTAGTAAAGCCAATGGTGACTTTACATGCCCTGGGAGACAGTAGTCTGTCCCAGGGTATGGAGTCTATGGTGGGGTGTCACTATGACACCCCTGTGTTACTGCACAGAGGGTGCTGTGTAACACACATAGTAAAAACACATGAGACCCTATGGAGTAAAGGACCCCATAGCCCATAAAATACATTACCAGTCAAAGGAATACCATAAATCATGTCCAAGAGTGGAAGAACGAGTCTCACTCTTGGCAGGAGGAAAAAAACAAACTCCAGAAATCCAGCAAAGCTGCTGGGGGACTCACTAGGTTAGGAAATTCAGCTTAAAGAGAGCATTCTCCCTAACAGTGGGCCCGGTCAAAGATGGGTTCATCCATGGTGTCGTTCCTGAAGAGCGTGCAAATCACTTCCCTGATGGCTCTCCTGATGTCACTCCCCGTCTCCCCATATTTTTCGGGGAAGCCAAAAAAAATGTACGTTGTTACAGCATTCCCTGTTCTATGTCGTCCAGTTTGAGCGTGGTCTCCGCCTTTCTCCTCTCCAGTTCTGCCAACTTCACCCCCGTCTGGATCTCCATAGTGTCCACTGAAGTTTGATTTGCATCCAGGCCCTGGATCCTATCCTCCACTGTGAGGAGCCTCTGGTAGATCTTGTCTAGCCTCTGGTCCAGGTATGATCTAATGGCCCTAATTTCCTCCATGAGGGCCGATAACATCGGACTTTGTGGCTGCCAGTTCCCCTTCCATGTCGGTATGTGGGTTGGGCAGGCTTGCAAACCTCACCCCGCCCTCAAATTGAAACTTCTGCAGTGCATTTCTCCAGTTCATGGGCCGTGGAGGTGCGACCTGGCGGTCAAGGCCTTATGTGGTGTCGCGGGACAATCTCGAGAACTGCGTCCTTGGGCTCCTGATCTGATCTACCTGGGGCCCCTGGGACTTCGGGGGGAAACGCGAGTCTTCCCACTGCCCCTACTGTTTGTCTCTTATTCCCCACCTCAAATGTGGCTGTGGGCTGCGTCACTCTCAGTCTAGGCTCAAGTTAATGAATTGGGGGTGGTGATCCAACACCCCAGGGCCTACTGCTCTTCCTTGGGGGCCACTGTATGGCGTGGTGGCGCCCCTTAAGGCCTCTTCCTCTAGCACACGTGGCAGGGCTCCATCCTCATGCTCTGGTTTGCCCTTCTCGCCCCAATCTTTTGCAGGCAGAGTCAGGGGCCCACACCGGCACTCACCGCCTGTCCAGGGTGCCTCTCTGCTCCCCCGGCCTGCTCATTAGTACGCTAGCCGTGCCTCTGTGTCCGTGGCCCCCGAGTTAGTTTGGGGTCCTGGGCCTGCTCTGTGTGCTGGGTCAGTGCTTGTGACTCTTCTCCTGGCTCACCTCTTGTTTAGTGCCCTGATAGGGAGCCCAGCCCGCCTCCTTGATTTGCCTGCTTGTGCCTGCAATGTCCGTGGATCCTGGAGGGCGGCTTTGCTGTTGTTGGGGTTACCTGATGCCCTTCCAGCCTCCTGCCTGCAGGTGCCGGGCCTTGCGCTGCCGCTCTCGCCATCACCGCCGCAGCCTGGACTCCTCTGTCTCTCCTGGCGCTACAGCAGTAGCGGCTATCTCTGCTGTCCGGGGGCGGATCACCCCCAAACATCGAGCGAGTGCACTCGACTTGCTCCTCTTTCCGGGGCAACTGGCTGTTTCGCGTATCCGGAGAGGGAAAGGGGGGGTCTCAGACCCCCTTTATTCCCATTGGGCTCAGAGCACCCAGAGAGCCTATCTCCACTCCATGCGCCCCTGGTGGCCCCGGAATAATTTATAAAAACAAAAGTGGAGGAGTTATGAGAGTTTATACAGATTCAATTTATGAATGCAGACATTGGTTGTTCTACACTGCAATAGCTAGCCTAACACTGATGAATTCTCTGGTTTCTTGAGCTTAATTGAGAGTTTTTTTGCGAGCCTCCTGTGAGACTATCGAGTCACATTGGCAGACCATCCTTTAGCATTGTGAGGGGCCACCCACCATGTGAAGGACTGCCTGGTGGAGGTATATATAGGCTTCGCCAGAGCCTCTCTGTGTGCTCCAATATATCTTGTCTCTTAACACTGAGGCTTAGACACTGCACTGCACCATCTCTTATCCAGGAACTAAGCAGAACTAATGAAGATAAACCTTTGTTCCCCAAACAATCTTCCCAAGAAAATTGGCAAATTTGACCCAGTACCTTTGCAGGGGTTCAGATGTGGGCACACCTCATAGGCACTAGCTCATATCCTTGTTTCAAACCTTCAAGAGCTCACCTTAGCACTCCACAACAGTACACTGATTTGACACAAATCACTGGCCTTCGCGATGCTTATGCAGGCACTATACTCTTGTCCCCATTTTCCTAATTCTAACAATCTTGTCTAAGTACTGATCAACAAAGTGCTAAATTATGCTTTTTGTTCCATTTTGGGCATAGAGCTCCATAGGGTATCCCTGTAGCAACTTGTCGGGCTTTGGAGCGATGAAGGATTCTTCTCCATGATCTAAAGTTGCTTTCTTTGACGTCATGGATCCTTAGTAGTTAACAGGGGTCACCTCAATATTCCAAATGATTACATAGGAACCCTGACCGCAGCCAGGGACCGAACCATAGTACCCCCATGAAGAGCTACATCTCTAGTCTGCTCAACGCTACCGGATTCTATCATAGCTCTTGCGACTGCTCTTGACATGTTTAAACCAAGTGCCAATTAAGGGACATCTTGCAGCAATTTCTTATTCCAAAGGTTACCATAATCATACTCTGTTCACAGATCACACAATCTAGCAGATGCTTTTATATCTGATTTTAAAATCTTCTCCAATATTCAAAATGTTTTAGACTTGGGAAGTGAATACGGTGCAGCCACAGCTAATCAAGTGGCCCTTTGTGTAAAGCTCACATCGAAGACAATTGCCTTTTGCCATGTACTTTTTTTTTTCTTCATTTTTATTGATTTTATTCAAACAACAAAAAACAAACCAAACTTACAGTGGATGCACAGTTTGCTAACAAATACACATACATTGTTATATTCTCACCCACTGTTTTTCCCGTCCCTCCCCCATCCTGAGCCAACTTTCCCACATTACTAGTCTCCAACTCTTGCGGTGGGGAGTCCTCTTTCACCGCGCTCATTGAGTCATCATCACTTGGTCCTTCTTACGAGGGCCCAAATAATTCTGCTATCAATTGTCTCCAACCCAATAGGGCACCCGCTTCTCCTTCCGTGTCCCCTTTACACGCTTCCTGCCATGCCACTTTTTCCACCTCCGCCCACTTCTGCAAGTCCCTCCACCATGTTTCAACTTTGGGCCTACGACATGCTTTCCAGCCCATTGCAATCCTTCTCTTTGCCAGGACATACGCTAGATCTTTTAATTTACTTACATATTTAAGCTTCTGCGGTCTGGGGAACCCTCCCAACAAACAGGCCCACACGGTATCCACCTTCATACTGATCCCCTTGTCTTCCATTTTCTGTGCTATGTCCCCCCAATATCTCGCTATCAGCGGGCAGGCCATTTGCCATGTACTTAATGACTGCAAGATGTGCTGGAGAAATACAAGCCTTTCCCATTAAGGGCTAAACAGATACCATTTAATTTCGGCAAAATTGTTGTTGTTCACATTGAACAGTTGTTTGTGCACTTTGGGAAGCTATCAAAGAAATGTCCTGTCCTAGCAGGATATCTTGACATGCACAATATCCTGAATAATGTCCTACTACTCTCGTACAGGCAGAATGATCTAGGGTTCGCCTACAGCTCTTTGGACCTGTGGCACAATGGGGATGACCACCTTGCATGCTGGCATCCTGCTAACGGATGATTGCAAGGAATTGATATGTCTACATATCGCCTCATGCCTATATGTAGCATTACTGTCAACTTTCATGCAACACCCAAATCTTTGGTGGGCCGGGCAGTTCTCTAAAACCTATTCTACCCACATATACTGTGGAGGTAGAATCAATCCTTCCTTTCCATATGTACACACACACACGTGTTTGTAATCTATTCAAAGCAAGTCAGACAATGAAAGATGCAGCCTTGGAGAATAAATATGTTACCTATAACTATAGGTCACCAGTCATTCCCAGCAAAGCTGGAAGGAGGTTGCGTGACTGCTTTGTAATCTAAAGATTGTTGCATGAGGTGTAGAGCCCCAAACCCACCATGTTGGCTTGAGCAGGCTGGACTAAAATGAGGTGAACATTCTGCATGAACAACGCTTTTAAAATTTCTGTTGCACTTAAGGATACTAAGGTTTCCCAACCTGGAATATATTCAAAGCATGTGAATCCATCACAGATACTCATGCTGGAGACCTGCAGTAACAGATAAGTAACACTTTATTTTTTAATCCAAGCCCACTCTTCTGCTGTGATTATCTCTTCTGTCCTTCTCTGGTACGTTGGTTTCACTGGTGTTTCTGCTTTTTGTAGTTAATATTGTCTTTCTGTGCTTCTAGATTCAATTCGTAGTGCTGTGGTGATTATCCCCTCTCTCGTTTTCTTTTACTTTCTCTTCCTATCTCTTTCTCTACTTCTTATCTGTATGGATCTTCCGTGGTTCCTGTAGGAGAGTGCCGCTCTGGCCGATAGATTGATTCAGGTATTGTATTTCTGTTTTAAACTTCCTGCTTTTCGTCAGCCTATGGTCTTGGTCTTTTAGTGGTAACATGTAGTTGTATAAAGAGAAAATGACACAAACATATTGTATATTCTGGTCTGGGAAGGTGGGGATGGGCAAATGTAGCAGAAGAACATTTGACAATACCGTCTCGTATGTTATTATGCTGAGATGTGAAACATACGATGTATGACAAAAAGTACTGGTTTATAGTGAGATCTCAGTCTAATATGAATGAAAGAAATTGATGTTTGGTTGCTGCAAGCTGTACCAAAAGCAAGAATGATTATGCATTCCATCGTTCTATTCCAGGCTGTAAAACATTGCAAAAGAGTATTGGCAAAGCCAACAGCTTTGGCTTTAATACAGCAAACTTATTTGGGCACATATACGCACTTCCAGTTCCCACACAGATGTGACAAAGAGAGGGCAGCACACCCGTAGGTAGACAACCACTTTAATAAATATTGCCATCACACATTCAGGAGCTTGCCCCACTGCCAATTGTCATCATCAAATGCACCTTTAACTACCCCGTAGCTAAGGATTGACCTCAAACTCTCAGGAAATCTACAAGGATTGCCATCAACCACTGAGGTACTTGTGCCACAACCAATGAGTATTAACCACCCCAGGTACTTCTTATTGCCCATTAGTGTCATAAAATGCATGGCTATTTGCCTATTACCAGAGATTGCCCTTCAATGGCTAGCAATGTTCAGTACGGCCATAGATTGCCAACATCTTCCTAGTGTAATGTTGTAGAAGCAGGCTGAGACAAAGGTGGCATGTTTGGGGCTAAAGACATTTAATGAATAAGAAAGAAAAAGAGAACCTAACTATCCCTATTCCTAGGTGAGGTTTCCCTGCCTCCTCAACCAATGAGATAGGGTGACTGTCATGTTGTCTGTTAACTCAAGTGTCCACTGTCCTATGTCAAGAAAAAACTTACTTCTGTCCCTTACGCTAGAAACTAAAGAATAAGGAGGTACTGTACTTGTACCTGAAGAATGACTCCTTTCTCCTGCAGGTGGGTTATTGCTTTATAGAACAGTCTTGTGTCTCCACATTTTGTCAGGGGAATGCTTCTCTTCACCTGATGGTAAAGGTTCCAAACAATAATTGTATTCTTCTTCTGGACGGGCCAGGAGAATATCTCCCATCTCCTGGGGGTTCATCTCTGGGGGAATGGCTCCCTTACCCAGGCTTTTGGACCTTACTTCCAGTCTGGGTTACTAGGAGAAGCACTTCCTTCTCCTGGTACCTTGTTATCAGTTCCTTACAACCAGAGGGAATTACGTCCTTCCCTATGTCGTCTTTTCCTTTTGTGTGACACCTACAACCTCCAATTCTAAGTGTTAGGAGGGTCCACGACCCAGACTTCTTTTTTCTTTGATTTGACTCTCTTGATTGACTTCTTTGCCAAGCACTGCGACGAGGAGGATGACTCTTATCACTTTCTTGTGTTGGGTCCCATCCCTTGGTTTCATCTCTTCTTTGAACTGGTCCACTTCTTTGTGTGAGAAACCTGAAGGTGTCTCACCTGCTAGTCCCCAGAGATCTGTCATCCATGTGGCCAGGACACGGCCATTGTTTTTGGATCCGGTTCCCGGGGCTGGACCAGTGCAGGAGTATCACCTGCATGAGACGGAACACCGGACGGCGAGACGCGGTATCCCCTTCCCTGTAACACCTTTTCCCCATCCTAACAGGTAGGATACTTAGGAACTTACCCCTCCCTTTCCCGACAGATATTTTCTCATGGACAGCTCACTGTGAGAGAAAATGGACTAACACCCAAGCTGGGTACCAGACATGTCCCAACACAATGGTCAGGCAATTACTGATAATTACACACACCTGACTTCCATGACACTTCCGCACACTGATAAAAGGCTGTGCATGAAAGCACTCTCTAAGCAAGGTAAAGCACGTGAGGAAGCAGCAGTTTGCAAGATGGCAATTTAGTACGAGGAGAAAGATGGCAAGACCGGAGAGGGTTGCAAGAAGGGATGTGCCCTTGACCTTTTCAGAGAAAGACTGTTATTTTCATGAGCCTTCGAGAATAAGAAACATAAGACCTGGAATTAAAGCTGAAGAAACCTGCTTTGTGTGTCAGAGGTACTTGGGGCTCTCCCACGTCGATAGCCAAGGCGGGGAGGAGTGTTTGCTGTCGTGGTACTGTCCTTGGCTCCTACAACCGAGCAGCACCCGTAAAGTCAGCACAGCCGGTGAACCTGGGAGACTGATACCAGACCGTGCTGCAACCTTGTATGGAGAAATCTGAAGAGAAGAATGTGTGAAGGGTATGTAATGAGCGACGCGAATATAGTTGAACAGCAGATGAGTGACTGAACTTTTGAAGCCAAGACAGCTACCGTAAACAGAGTGGCCCGGTGCCACATGGGTGCTCATTTGAAGGTCTCTGTTAGGTATCCAACTGAGAGGTGACACATGTAAAAGGAATTGTGAAATCAAATTGGTCCTGCAAAGGATCAAGCTAATCCCTGTAACTATTCAAAAGTCTTCAATAGTTGATACTAACTGAAATTGGTCCAAACCTGGCTGAGGGAGACTAATTGTGTAAGAGGAAGGATCTGAGCCCGGCTGAGGGGGATCCGAGGTGAACCATGGGTCACCCATGAAAGAATATTCTCTGAACATTGAAAAGGGGATCTGAGCCCGGGTGAGGGGGATCCAGGGTGAAGAGTGAATCACGTGAATTGAGTACTTGTAAGAGGAATTAACTTTTTGTTTATTTTGGTACACCAGGCCCTCTGAATCAATAGACTTTGATAATTAACGAGACTTGGCCACAGAAGGCCCTGTGCTAGTAATTGAACTGTATCCTACTGTTGAAGAAGCCAGAGAGTGTGCTACGCTCGAGTGAACTGTCTTGTCCCGGCCTGAACATCCTGACATATCATTTTTGTGGGCACTTCTTTCTCTTTCATAAACGCTACCCCCACACTATTTTATTTAGAGGTAAGGATTGCAATATGTTTTTTTTTTAGAATATGCCCTTTTTATTGTGATCAGACTCCACTCGGACTGCATTATTTGATGGTCGTAGCTTGCTCCCATCTGTAGATTTAGGATTATATAGGTTTTCATCATACCCTTGTTGAAGTTCACTAAACACCCTTCAACTGTGGTCACCTGTCTCTGTCCTCCTGTTGATACCATGCCTTCCTTAAACCTGGCAAGCAAGACCACAGGGAAGATGACACAAGCTTTGGCTGTAAGTGAGCTTGTCTCCGGCATGTCTTGAGGGACTCTACCTCTCAAGTTCTCATTATACTCTTTGGGGTCCTCGACCCTTCCCTTGTGGTCAACGGGCTTCGTTCCACTACTGCGATGAGTAGTTTTATAGGTTTTCTAACCCGGCCGCTCCACCCTAGCGTTCTAGCGTTATGGTTGCAAAGGGACCTAGGGATAACTGAATGCGCCCACTTGGTAAGCTGCCCCGTGTCCCCTCCGGATCTGCCGTGTCACCCTTTACCTTGATGGGATTGTTGGAATGTCTCTGGGGCTTCCTGGTACGGTAGGCATTCAATTCGGCTTCTACGGTATATTTCTGCGTTCCCTTCTGCTGTCTGTGTTCCATCTTTCTCCCGACAGTGCTGTGCACAGATCTGCTCCCGCTGACCTTTCCGATCATCGGATGCATTGGATTGCCAGCGTCACTGGAGTTGTCGTGAATCGAGTGATGTCATCACTCCCTCTCCAAGTAATCTCTCTTCCCAAATGGCCAGAGAAGAGCAGCTTCTACCTGACCTCTACCCTGGGGTTGACCGCCTCGAGGAGGACCATTTGAGGGAAGACAACCTTTTGGGGAGGGAAGGAGTCTCATTGGCAGGAACATGGTATCCCCCTTCTCACTCAGGGTATGACACCAACCCCTTGAATTCCCAAACCTGTATGGCATAGTGTGCTATAGATCCAGTCCATACACTGACAGTAGGGCTCTTTCCTATACTTTTTGCAAAGTGACTGAGACGAGGAATAGCACAAGAGCAGTGCAGAGCATTGAAGCTGCAGAACTAGATACATTATCTAGTGGTTGGATGGATCTGATAGGTGCCGGGACATTTAAAACCCCAGCACTGTGAGGAAGATGGTGAACCACAACACCCGACAGGGGTCAGGAAGCCAGCTGTAGTGGGGGGAGCAGCAGACACCGGCTCTGTCACAGGAAACTCAGAGGTTAATGGTACGCTGCACTGAGGTTCGCAGCAGGAGACTCTCTGTAAGGGAGGCCAAGCCATAGTGGGTACTGTAGAGCGGATGAAACGCCAACAGAAGGAGGAGGTGCCCCGCTCGAGAAACCAAAGAGCACAGAGAATGCTGAAGCCACCACAAGAGACTGGTGAGCCCAGAGAGGGGAGTTGGTACACCGAGGCACTTAGCTGCTTGTACCGCATGCCAAGGAGACAAAAGAATTTCACAGGGTGATCCTGAGTAAGGGAGCTGGGGCGTTGAGCGTGTTACGGAATGAAACAAATGAAAGGGTGTCGAGACCCAGTGGCTGAATGATTCAGACAGTTACATGTTGAGACGTCCTTGCAGGAAAGTATACTAGGCAACCTTTTGTGAGCTTGGTAACCGCACCCAATCATAAAGTGCACATTGTTAAAGTCCTGGCAGAGGAGTATACAGAGTATGGGATTCCGTCCCCCAATTTGCGAATAAACTGTGAGAGTCAAGAAGAGTACAGATAACCTCTTAGGTGTGTGAAATCCAGAGGAAGGGAACCATATCCCTTGGACTGGAAAGTTGAATAAATTGTGGAAGCCAACAGGAGGAAGCGAACCCTTTGACTGTGTGAAATCCAGGGGAAGAAAGCTATACACCCTGGACAGGAAAACTGCATATTTTAGGAAAGATATCTGTGGTTTTGAACTCTAACGAGCCTGAAACTCCACTGAAGGATGACACCTCCCCTCTCCCCAACCCCAGCCCTCCTGAGGATTGTGGAACTTTGATTATTTGTTGATTTTTGCACCTTTTGAAACTGTATTGGATCTTTGGGAAAAGCTACAGATGACCAGTTGAGCGATTATATCCCTTTGCACTTTATTTTCAGTTTAGCATGTAAGGGTCCGGTTAGTATTTTGAACACAGGATGGAGAGCTTTTAGACATTCTGAAACTGACATCCTTTAGTTTAGTTGCATTTCTGCAACCCTCAATTTTTATTTAATAAGTCTATAGCAACGATCGTAATGCCCCTGTGTCCAAGTCTTACTCCTGATTCCTTACAGAGCTCTCTTCCTTCAGATCAGCGATGCAGGTTTGAAGCTCACATGTTCGGTGTGCAGCACACCTGCAGTCTTCCGCGGCTGCCAGAGACCAATTGTTTAGTCCATTGTCTTTCTTTATATAATGTTGCCAGTAGTGTCTGGGCCCATTATTTACGTCCTTTGTCTCTTTCATAGGGTCCAACTTCATTGCTCTGTGGGTCAAACTCGCCCCAGTACTTGGATTACCTTGGTTCCTGTTTTTCTTTGTCTCAGTACTTTCAAGAAACTTGAGATACTCTGCCTTATAATAGTACATAGGTCTACTGTCTACAAAGAGGTGTGCAGACGAGGGAGGGGCTAGAGTATGTGGGGGTGTGATGTTCTCATAAGGGCTGTAACCTAGATGGTTGTCCTTATACCCAGAGGGGTAGTCCCTCCTCATGAGATCCTGCCGCATTATACCACCCCCAGAGGGACTATGGGATAGGGTTCCATCCTTGAAAGAAGTGACGACATCTAGTGAATCGTCACACTAGGTTCTTGCCTCATTACCAAGCATTGCCATCAACTACCTGCGTAGTTGCACCCCTGCCAAAGAATACCATCAAATGGCCAGGTTCTTGCTCCATTACTAGTGATTGCAAACAGCTATCCAAATACTTACTGAATCATTCTGTATTGCTATCAGCTGCCCAGCTGCTTGCCTCGTTGCCAAGGAAATGCCCATGCACCTACTACACTGTCAAGGATGGCCATCATCTGCCCATGTATTTTCCACATTGCTATGGATTGCCTACATACAGGCAATCAAATGCCCCTTTGCTAATGATTGAGACGTCAAGATTGCACATCGAGCTCTCAGTCACGTATGGATCCATATTATGGTGGATTAAACCTGGGCGACCTGAAGAAGTGGCTTATGAAGACCACTTGCTGGAAGTACCTAAACCTGAACACGACTTGATGAACTAGAGACACTAGTTCGGTTGATCAATTTAGGAGAACCGTTGGATCCATGCACTTAATCTACTTGGACACACTTTTCATGATGAAAACCTTTTCCTCATACAAAAGGGATATTTGAAACTATGAGGAGGGAAAACAAGTACATCCTCCAGAAGAGCGCTATTAAAACATGGAAGACATTTGTTAAACAGGTCTCACCTAGTAGACTGTGGTTGTTTCCATTTGATTTATAGTTGTTTCAAATCAATTAGGACACCTATGTTTAGGGTTTTGTCTTTAGGGTGTACATATATTGTTGACGCACGCCTATTCATGGCGCACAGAGGTTCCTCCATCAATCCCCCCCATCTGATTGTGGTGGTGGACATTAGCGCTTTCTGCACACTGCACTTTATTACATTTTATGTGTATGCATATTGCAATGTTTTAAATGAAATTGTATTTGTCAATCTGTAATATGTGTTTTCTAACTATGAGCCAGCTATGGCGGCTTTAGAAAAATATACAATGGTTGAATGAACAATTATGTTGTAAATTGTATCGTCATTCTAAAATATGTTTGTGAGCCCTTTGCTAATGATTGCCATCAAACACCTAGGTACTTTCTCTATTTTCATAACCTCTTCATCTCCAGACCCCTCGAAACTACTGGTCTGCATTAGGGGAATACTAAAATACTGCATTTTTCTTGTGCACTATGGCTTTAAAGGGGCGTCAGGCATGGAAGAAAAGTACAGCTTCGCTGTGCGTTCCTGGCCCCACCCACTTCCTTGTATGAAAACTGTGCTGGGGAATTCCAGCAGGGTTGTAGCTCTGTTTCTGGTGCTACCTTTCCCTTGCTGCTTCTCTGCTCCAACTGAATCCGAGGTGGGTAGGTGGGCCAGCACAAAATTATTATTATGATTAGGGTATTTATTTAGCGCAAACGTAAATTCGGGAACCATGGAGAGCATTAAATCATAGGAGGAAGAGCACAGTGAAGGAAGCAGAAAAACAGGGAGTGGGAAACTAAATACATGGGGGGGTGGAGGGTGGGCAATTTGATAGCAAGGGATCCACAAGCAACCAGTGAAGGAAAAAGTGGGGAGCAGATCACTCGGTCTCATGTATGGTGGCGAGTTCTGGGTATGTGGACCTCGAAGTTGGGGAGCAACCATTCCTTGGAAAGCAGAGGGTCTTGAGCTGTTTCCTGAACTGTAAAAGCGATGGGGTGAGTCTGAGATTTACAGAGAAGGCCTGTCTTCTGGTTCTTTCCTTCCAGCAACAGCAGCAGAGGTAAAGTCTGCACATGTTCTTGCTTTTGGCGGATCATAGACCTCCAGAGATGGGGAGTTTCTCAGTGAGATAGGTTGGGGACCTCAGGGTGACAGCCTTGTAGATGATGCAGCAGGAGTTGAAGATGATACTGGCTTGTAGCGGGAGCCAGTGCAGTTTGATGAGGGTTGGGGTAGATCTTTAATTTGCCCCTTTGCCCATATCTTCTTAGCACATGGCCAGCAGGAGAAAAAACTAGGCAGCACAGCCTTGCCCTCTGGGATGCTTGATGTAATTTTAGCTTTCCATGAAATCATGGAAAGAGTAGACGGGCAACAAGAATGACTCCTTGCAATGCTCAACTGATTAGCAGCCTAATGCTCGGCACGATGCATTGATCATGTCTGGTTTTCACTGATCTGCTTTACCCAACTTTTCATTGATGAGCCCTCATCAGATACCTGTATTCCTACTGTGCCTCTCGGAGATCCTATCACACTCTGGGCTAGGTGACCGAGGCACATTGTTTTCATGTGAGAATCTCCTCGCACAGCTGGCTGTGTGGGCTTCATGGTTGGTGGTCCTCTTTGTTGATTGTAGTGTAGTCCATCCTGCTGACCCCCGGCATTTGCCTAATGAACACCCCTCTGCAAACTTTATTTTATAATGAATCTGTAGAAGGGGAAGAACTCAGACTGACAACTTTAAACCGTTTCTAAATCCCCAGCAAGTTCTTATTAAGGTCTTTCTCCTAGATTTCCTTCTACTTCCAATGCCAAAGCTCCTCTTTTCTCTCCCTGGGGCTCTAGAGCAACCAATCTCTTGAGTTCACTGTGTCAGAATGGAGATACTTTGAGACTGATGGGAAGAGTTGGGAAACCCTTGGCAGATATTCTTTTCCAAAGAGACTCAATGTAACAGTCTCATGAATAGCAATTCAAAAAGGGGAATATCGTTCTCAAATCACAAAATCTTTAAGTTGCTCCAGGTCTTTCCGAGTCATACAGTTGCTGGGTATCTTGAGTCCTGATATACTGGATTCTCTTCTCACTGGGTTGTCTGGACCTCTGAATCGACAGACAGGTCTTGATCCCTAGTTTTGTAGTGTACCTCCAACAGTGGACACTTGAAATATCACAAGAACTTAATCCGCAGCCGAAGTGCCAGTTGCTGGTGGCCTAGGCTGGATTGGCATTATGAAAGCCGGCCACCTAACCTCTGTCAAAATTCTATACTGATCATCGTTCTGCCCCATCCAACTCTCCTATTTGCCACCTCACCGCAAGCTCCTTTTATGAGGTCATCCTCTACCCTTCATTAAGGTAGTAACTCCTCCAACCGCACACACGCTAGACTTGGAATGCGTGTTGCTCTCTGCTTCCTTGCAACTCCTTGCCATTTGTTGGTATTGTTTATTCATCCAGACCACATTTCTTAATTTGCTCCTCCTTTCCTAATATCCTCCTTGGGGCTTACTTCCTCCTCTTGGACCTCAGTGTCTCCTTTTACCACCTCCTCCTTAGATCTTGCTCTCACCTCCGCTCCTCCTGTCCCCACCGCCGCCTCCACCGCCTCCTCTGTGCATCTACTCCTCCTGTCGCCACCCCCTGATCCTACTCGTTTCATCTGCCTATCACCTACAGCCTTTTCTGCTATACCAGGCACTTTCCAACCTTTGACAAACTTGATCCTTCTCTAAACTCCCAAACATGTGCTTTGCCCAGTCAGGTTTTAAATCCCAGATTTCCCTCTTGTAGATAGGGCATTTATTGATATTTTGCAGATATTCAATACTGACTTGGGGATTGGCTAGCTCTGTCTTGCCTATTGATTTTTTTAGGTGATGTTATTGTGAAAACATGTGCTGTTACACTGTCAGAGGTTTTAAAGGCCTGTTCCGTCATCATGGGTTACAGTGTCAGCAGGCACATACGAATAGGAGCACAAGCTCTGTGATGCTCCACAATGTATGCAAGCGCTCACAGAGCAGCTTCCCAGCACTGCACCTCCACCAAGACTGTACTACTGAGCTTCCTAGCATCTTTCTGTGTGTCTATTTCCTGCATTCTAATCGAGAGGTGCAAAACCCACGGGCCTGCACGGGTTGCAAGAGGCCTGCAGAGGGCGCGGCAAGTCAGGAGGATCTCGTCACCGTCGCCAAGGAGGCCAGGGCAGCAAGGCCACCTCCGAGGAGGACTGAACCGGCTGTAGCGTCGGGCGCCCACCTGAGCACCCCAGTGGGAGACCGGCTGGCGAAGTTCGTCAGTGTGTGGGAGTCCATCTCCACCAACCGTTGAGTGCTGGATGCCCTGGCCCACGGGCACACTCACGAATTTCTAAAGAAGTGCCCCCGCATTCCTCCCGTGGCCAGGAAGGAAAATCGCGTCCCTCAACTGCTGTTAGAAGTAAGGGCGATGCTCAAGAAAGGAGCCATCAAGCTCGTCCCGAAGAGGCTCCGGGGCTCCGGAGTATACTCAACATACTTCCTCGTCAGAAAGAAGACAGGCGGTTGGCGCCCCATCCTGGACCTGCCTCGGTTAAACAAATACAACAAGGACCAGAAGTTCTGGATGGTCACCCTCCAGCACGTGCTGGGACAGCTGGAGGAAGGCGACTTACTATCGTCGCTAGACTTGGAGGATGCTTACTTCCACATACCCATTCTAAAAGGACACAGGCGTTTCTTAGATTTGTAGTCCAAGGACGGCACTACCAATTCAAGGCCCTGCCATTCGGATTGAAGTCGGCGCCCAGGGTATTTACCAAGTGCCTAGCACCAGTGGCAGCGCCGCTGCGCCTGCAGGGGATCCACGTTTTCCCCTACCTGGACGATTGGCTCATCCGAGCAAGGACAAGGGAACTCGCCGTCGAGCACACAGCGAAGACTGTCTAACTGCTCACGGATCTGGGTTTCCTCATCAATTTCCCCCAAATCCCACCTGGTTCCGTCGCAGGTTGCACTGTTTCTGGGAGCCAAGCTCGATACAGTGGCACGATTGGCCTCTCCATCGGAGGAAAGGACAAAGGCCATCCTGGGCAAGGTGCAGCGCCTGCTGGCCTCGGACGTTTCTCCCGTTCCTCAAGGGCATGGTGGTGATGATCTTCACCGACAACACCACCACGATGTTCTACATCCGGAAGCAGGAAGGAACCAGGTGCCCGGCACTATCCAAGGAGGCCCAGGATCTGTAGCATTGGGCCGTTACCCAGGGGATGTTTCTGGTGCCCCTCCATCTAGCAGGGATAAAGAACACCATTGCTGACACGCTCAGCAGGGAGCTGCGCTTGTGCCACGAGTGGGAACTGCATCAGGACCAAGTGGATCGGCTTTTCCGACGATGGGGCAAACCCCAGATCAACGTGTTCGCGACAACGGCGAACTACAAGTACCAGCGGTTTTGCTAGCAGGTTTCCCCAGCCGAGGAGCATGGGCAATGCTTTCCCGTGCCCCTGGGACGGCCTGTTCCTGTATGCTTTCCCCCGTTGCCTTTGCTACTGCGACTCGCACCGTCGTGGCCGAGATCTGGTTCCCGGACCTTCTGGACTTGTCAGCGTCCCCCTCCCAGTCAAACTATCTTCTCTCCAGAGAAGGAGGCGCCATCCTCCATCACGGTCTGGCTCCTGCAGCACTAGAGTTTGGAGGGTACGATATCCCGGCGGACTGCAAGGAGGTGCTTGCAAAATGCCAGGGTGTCCTCAACTCTCAAGTGCTATGAACACAAATGGAAGAGGTTCTCTGTCTGGTGCCGTGCACAGAAGATTAACCCTTTGCGAATTACGGACCCTCAAGTGCTGCCGACCTGCTGTCGCTGGCCAAGGCGGGGCTGGCTCATGCCTCCATCAAAATACATCTAGTGGCGATCTCCCGCTACACCAGAACTCCGGGACGATCATCTCTGTGGCCTCATCGCCTGGTGAAGGAGTTTATGAAGGCACTTTTCCGTTCATTCCTGTCGGTGAAGGCTCTGGCCCCGGCGTGGGAGCTCAACGTGGTGCTAACTAGGCTCATGGGGGCCCCTTTCGAGCCTCTGCATTCGGCACCATTGAAGTTCTTGTCGTGGAAAACAGCATTTCTTGTGGCCATCACCTCTGCACGACGAATGGGAGAGATCCAGGCCCTATCCTGCAAGCCTCAATGCTTGACTTTTCACGAGACAAGGGTGGTGCTGAGGATGCACCCCTCCTTCATGCCCAAGATGCCATCAGACTTCCATCTCAACGAGCCCTTGGTGTTACCAGTTTTCTTCCCATCGCCTTCGACGCCGGCCGAGAAAACTTTGCACTCGCTGGATGTAGCTAGAGCGCTGAAGTTCTACGTGGACCGCACAAAGAGTTTTCGGAAGACATCACAACTGTTTGTTTAACTTTGGACCTGTGAACCAAGGGAAGGCCCTCTCGAAGGCTTCCATTTCCAGATGGCTCTCCGGCTGCATCATGCACTGTCACCGGTTGACAAACCGACCGTGCCCAGTCGTCCGAGAGCCCATTCGACCAGAGCGATCACTGCTATCACAGCGTTCTTGTCTAGTGTACCCCTGCTGGACATCTGCAGGGCTGCTACGGGGAGTTCGACGCACACCTTCACGAGATTCTACTGCGTCGACCGGGATTCCAGGGAGGAGTCCAGGGTCAGCCAAGCAGTGCTGCGCAACCTATTCGACTGATGGTGGGCCTGGTGAGGAGGTAAGAGATGCTTAATGTTGAGCCTTGCCACCTCCCGTGGTTGTCTATGTGTGTACTGCTATGTATTGTTATATTCATGAGCATGTGAATCCATGCCAGACCCCATGCTGGAGAAGGAACAACTTACTTACCTGTAACTGTTGTTCTCCAGCATGGGTCTGGCATGGATTCACATGTGACCTCTCCCCCCTTCCCCTCTGCGGCTCTTCACTTGGTCCTACTGCCACTTTACGTGCTACCAAATCTGAGGATAGCTGCCAGGGGAGTGGCTTAGGGAGACCACAGTGATTGGCTGGGGGCAGTATGACTCAGAGACCAGTTACTACTAAGAAAGACAGATCAGAAACAAAACTGATAATGATTTTTTCTTTACCGAGGATTCCCAGCCTGACGACGGGGAATATTCATGAGCATGTGAATCCATGCCAGGCCCATGCTGGAGAACAACAGTTACAGGAAAGTAACTTGTTCCTTATGATTGCCCAGGTCCAATGCTATGGCCAAATCAAGGAGGAGGAGGAGGAGGAGGAGGAGGAGGATTGCAGATTTGCCTTTATCTCTAATCTCATCTATCTGGTTTTTGAGGTCCAGTAGGGATGTTTCTGTGCTGTAGGCTGGGCGGAAACCAGACTGCCTCAAGCCAATGATTTTGTCCGTTTCCAAGTAGTTCTGTACTTGCATGATTCACCCAGAGCATCCTCGCATCCAGAGAAGGAATTGCCCAGTTTCTGCCACTGCCTTTCCCACTTGCATACATCACAACCTTGAATCGCCCCAAAAACGTGTGCGCAGGATGCCTACCAAGTCATCCGGTACTCATCTGATTGGTTGCTTCACATTTGGGAAGTACATCTGTCATCTTGGAGGAATAGGGGAAGCAATTTGAGTATATCCACAAAGAAGTATGAAGGAGACCCTGGCAAAACTCAAGGAACAGTTTGGCCACCAATTTAGTTCTGGAGAGATACGTTTTTCCCTGCAGACACAATCGTATGGTGAGTGTGGACAACTAAATGGCTGCTCTGAAAGGCTTTGTTGTTTTGTGCATCTTCGCAGGTGTAGGCGATGATTATTTCGTAATGAACACTTCTGAACCAAGCATACATCAAAGGCCATGCAGTGCTAAGAAACCACTTCTCCATCAGGCCACTGTGATAACAATGTCGGCAGACATGGCAATGAAGACTTGACGTGTTTTATCTAGACAACACCATGTGCGCTGTAGGAATCAAACCAAAGGAGGATTTAGTAGTCCTGATGCTAGATACCGCCCACCAGAGTATAATAACCAGCTTAGATCATTCATTCTTTGAGATGGTAAAGCGATGTTCCAGGTGCATAGAGACGTTTACCTGCAAGGCTAGATCTATCAGGAAATATTTAAATAATAGCATGTCCAGCAGGTCGAGAGGCTACGATGGAGGAAGTTGAAATGCTCATGGGTAATATGCATCCACCCTCATGTTCATGTTTGACACCCAAGCTGACATGTTCATAATGGTCGATGCTAGCGAGAGGCGCCTTGGGTTTTCCCTATGCATGTACAGCCAGGCAAAGAAGTAACCATTTCCTTTGCATCCAAAGCATTGAGGGGATTAAAAAGGAATTACTTGATTATGGACGGCAAAGCATTGGGGATTTATTGGGGCTTGCAATACTTCACAACACTGGTTTGGGGGGTCTGCTCATTACTGTAAAAACGAACCATAAATCCTTGCATCACATGTTCAGCGTAAAGCGCATCTCCCATGCCCCTTCGCCCCCTTCCTATTCTGTTGCTTGATTGTGGAAGTCATGAATTTTAATATCAAGATGGTATGTGTGCCAGGCCACAAGAATATGAGGCAGAATGCTGGTCTAGACTACATGGTGAAGTTGTGAGGGAAGGCCCGGAAACAGTGAAGAACATGAAACAAACAGCAGTGTAAATGGTGGCAATCATAAACCTTGTCACTTTTGGGGAGGAATGGGCAAGACCTAATCAGGCAGATGAAAAGGCTAACCTCATCTGGATTGGAATAATGGGAATCTGGACAGATGTGAAGGCTAATCTACCAGGCTTACAGATACGTTCTCAGAGGGACCATGGGCAATCATGGGGTAGACGACTCTGGTCCCCTCATGACTCTCCATAGAAGCCATTAATCCAGCTAACAAAGGACATTTGGTGGTAGACTTGACACACGTGAGAAAAGTTTAGGTGGCAGGGAATGGATGCTAACATTAAGGAAGTTGTCAGAGATTGGACGATGTGCATATTGAGTGACAATGCCAAGGAAACAAGGCAACAGGTGCTGCATTCTGTGGAGGTGCCCAAAAGTGTGTTTCCGAAAGTGGCTGTGGCTATGTTGAACCTGTTCAAATCTCTAGTTGCATGTGTTAATCCTCATAGGCTACGCCTCTAAATGAGTGGATGGAAGACAGTTCTTGATGGGATGACATCAGCCAGAATGTTTTAGATGAGGTTGTCCTAGAAGAAATTGTGACAGATAATCAAATGCAGTTTGTTTTGCAAAAGATGCACTCTTTACTGAAGCACTACCTTATCATGTACACGTTATTTAGTGTACATAGTTATAAGGCCAACAATGTACATGGTTAGATATTCAATGTGTAATCTTGTTGACATCCCAGCGAACACCATTGTCTCTGGATGTTCCGTAGAATGTTATGTTTAGAGGTTTTGTAAGTTGAGAGCTGCTCAGTGAAAGGGAAGGCTACAGCCCCGTTATACTTAAGCTTTTGAAGCCTTTTGACTCACCTTTATCCTGCCTTTATGTGATACTTTATTTTGGCGATGAAGGTGGGATCGCTGCCTGAGCTGCTGCAGCAGGAGGAGACAGTGGTCAATCCACATTGTGCAGAATAATGAAGGAGGCAGGGACTCGGAAGAGAGAGCGCAGCACATGAATATTGCTCAAGGTGCCATTACTCAGAGGTGAGAGCGCAGTGCAGAGTTTAGATTTTATTTCACATGCAAACAATACATAGTGCCGGAAGGTCGCAACTATCTTGCTCATCTGGGCTGCCCCCCACTTTGCTCCGTTTTGGCGTGCTGTGCACCTGTTGTTCGGGCGATTTGTAGCAACAGTCAAAAGTTAAATCCAGCTATCTATCTATTAAAGGCCTAGGGGAAGGCCCCCAGAATGGGTGCAAATACGCTCTCATAGGTGCGAGGGGAGGAGAGCGCTGCAACTCTCTGATAAGCCCAGCGCGAGTGCTCCACAGCAGGCCCGACGACAAAAGGAAAGGACCTGTACATGTTGATGCGCATCAAACGCACGGGCTGTCAATGTTTCCAATGCAACCAGTCTTGAAAGGGAACCACAGCTCAACAGCATCTGCGTAGCAGCCTTCTCGTCTCAGTAGAACACTGAGTTTTTAAAAAAAAGAATCTGCCAGGCCAGCACAAGCGGGATTGCCATTATAAAATTGATTTTGGATTAATATTGATTGGAAATTTGTTTTCCAAACTCGTGATAAAGGTGGTCAAGCACCACAAAGAGTATCAGCACAACCAATCACAAGCAAACTGAGCCATTTTGCTACAATAAGACACAAAGCAACCACCAACCTAAAAAATAGTATGCCTTCAGATACAACCAGCAAGAAGCACACCACAACAAATAATGGCAAATATTCCTGACCCTGCATTTCTTTGCCTCAAACTTGTGGTGAACCCATCATCAGATGGAAGGAATGGAAAGAGTACTTTTTCTAAAATGTATTCTTGTGGTTTATGGTCCCGATTATTCATTGGAGAGAAAGGATGCTCTCCTATATCATTTTTTGGGACATGGGGTTCTCGAAGTATTGAAGAGCCTTCCCGAACCAATGGTGGAGGAAGGTGCTAATTTAAGTTTCTTTGACAAAAGTGTTTTAAAGCTGGATAAACATTACAAAGTAAAAGAAAACCGAATTCTTGCAAGATATAGGTTTGCCACGAAGGAACAGCGGAAAGGAGAAAGCGTTGAGGAATTTCTCACAGTATTAAGAGGATTGGCGGTAAAGTATCAGTTTTAAGCCGTGTTGTCAGGAAGAGCATCTCAGGGATCAGCTAATGATCAAATGCGCCAAAGCCGAAGTGCGTAAGGAGTTGTGGAAGGAAAAAGACCCTAATCTTGACAGAGCTATTGAAATAGTAAGAATGTGGAACATACAGCATCTTGCATCAAAGAGTTGGTAAAAGAAAACAAAACCGGTTACAATGTTAAGATGTCCCTTGAGCAGAATGAAACTAGCTTGGTGAGGAAAGATAGGCCAGGCGGTAAGAAGATAACACACAACAGAGACGAGGACAATTATTGGAGATACAAGCGGAGAGACAAAGATACTGATAAAAACAGAGGAAGGAGCAGACGTTTTTGTAGTAAAAGAGAAATGGCTGGTGGTCGTGGAGGAGGACCTTGACCCTTCAGAGGTTGTTATAGATGTGGAAGTTCTGATCATTTCACGCAAGATAGAGAATGCACGCCGCTAAATTGTGGAATGAAAATGTGGGAATGATAGAAGAAGATGGTGATGACTATGAGGATGTGTCAGGTCCCAGTTCACACACGGGTAGCACACACTCCTGCCTCCCCTCAGGGGGGTTTTGGCGCCTGCACTAGTACAACACTAGTACAACACAGGTTAGCCGCAACCCCAGTGGGGAAAGAGGGTTAGGTTCCACGGATTGGATGGGTAGGTGGTAATAGGGAAACCGGGTAGAGGGATACGCAGTGATTATGGATGTTTACGGGGGAGGAGGGAGTAGGAAAAGATATGGTCCTGGACTCTTGTACTGTTCGTGTTGACACGCTTTGCATTCATGCACTCTTATCACTCATACATGCAGGTCTCAACACTATCCCGAGTGCTGCTCCTACACCCACTCACACAAACATTGCATTACTGTTGGGCTAATGCCCTGTAACCCCCGGTTCCTTCACTGGGGTATGCATTTAACTTAGTCCCAGTTCCTGCACTGGGCAATGTTGGCTGAAGGCCCAGTTAACTCACTGGGTATGTGACTCTTGGACCAAGAGAGATTCCCTGCTACATTGACAGAAACTATACAGTACTGGTGCTAAACAACGGAAAGGGGACCGAAGTTTTTACATATAAGTGAAAATACACTTAGCTTTGTTTCCCTCGTGCGGTGCGCTGTGCTGTGTGCAGCGTTCTCTGGAAGCTGAGGGATGCGTGAGTGGTACGGACATGTCAGCGTCTGCAGTCTATGAAAAAACACGGAAATATGTCGAGGACTACAGACAGGAGGTATACACTGGTATACTAGCACACGTTGGCAATGCGGAGAAACCCGATGAGTTGGGTAATGAGTTAGACTTGGTATGACCTAGTGAATCACCCTCTCCATTCGATTTAGTGGATCACCATCTCCTTCTGGATAGACTACAGAAGGTAGCTAATTTTAGTGAGCAAGCAAGGGACTGAATTCAGTCTTTCCTAGGGTTAAGGATCATGCGGGTTTGTAGCAAGCAAGCGGAAGCAGACCCTGTTTTAGTTAGATATGGTTTTCCACAAGGGGCCTCACTAATCCCGGTCTTATACAACCTCTTTACAGCCCCTTTCTTTCACATGTTAGATGAAAATAAATCTGCTTTTAAAACTATGCGGACGACTCCGTGTCTCATCCCCCTAACAGGCATCTACAAGAAGGTCACCATAGCAGTGTCGGAGGTATACGACCTAATACACGAGTGGATGGACATGAGTGGGATGGCGTTGAATTGTGGCAAGACCGAGCTTATGATCATTGGCTCCAGACCTAGACTCGCCAAAATTGACTCGGAGTATGAATCTTTCCGCATTGCGGATCACAACATTCCGACGAAGGGAAAAATAAAAATACTAGGAGTGACACTTGATTAGCATGTCTGCTGAGGTCAATAGCCTGTTATCCGCATCAGCCTACTATATTAGTCTTCTTTCACATATTCGCCAATTGTTATCTCAAAAGGGCTGCAAAACAATTGCATGAGCTATTATTGCCTCAAAAATTGATTATTGTGGTTCCCTTCTATTAGGGGTAGGAAAAACAGAAATTGCCAAACTCCAAGTGGTGCAGAACAGCACCATCAGAGCGATCATGGTTTTACAAAGGTTTGCTCATGTGTCGGAGGTGAGAAGAACATTGCAATCGCTAACCATTGCACAGAGGATAGCATTTAGGTTGCTTGCCATCACCTATAAATCTCTTAAAGGATCCTTTCCTGCTTATATTGCCAATAGACTAAAAAATAAACCGGTGGAGCGCTCCCTTCGCTCAAATTGTGAACAAAACCTGCACATTCTGAAAACTTCACTTGAACTGGTCAGAAGGGGTGCTTTCTGGGCGGCTGCCCCGGCTAGATGGAATGCCCTGCCTATAGTTCTGAGAAATTGCCTGACATTGGAAGTATTTAAAAAAATAAACTCAAAACGCACTTATTCAAATAATTGGGTGCTCTCAGACCTCTGTAATTTGATTTCTCGCCATTGATTGTCTTTGGCGCCCGTATGCCTCCGGGCCACTTTGGTTGAGCCTAACCTTATAATTTAAAGTAAAGTAAAAGTATTGGTTCATGCGTATTCCAATCGGTCCATTCCCACTCTCGCGCGTGTAGGAGTTAATTCCCCATGTTATTAGTATCAGATCTCAATTAGCAGATGTGAGCGGCAAAGCCGTGGTACTTAACTTGCTGGCATTGGGGTGGGGCCTGGGAGAGGATCAGGTAATGCGCAGCCCCGTGGTTGGTTTCACCTTGGACCGGGAGAGCTGCTGGAGTGCAGCCGCCTAGCAGGAAACTCAAGTGTGACGAAATCCCTGCTGCGCGCGCATGCACGTTGGAGTGGGTGGGGTCCAAAAAGGCTTTGTTCGGCACGTTTATCTCATGAGGTTTGCTGGGGAATGTAGTGTCTGCTCCAGCTCCCTTGCACCATGCCCTGGTTTGCCTTTGTTCGTGTTTGCTTTGTTTGTTGGTTTCTGCCAATCCTGCTTAGCACACACCTGCACATGGGGCATACATAACACCTGCTCTGACTGTGGCATCTGCTGTTACCGACAGGTTAGGTCCCTTGCCTCTTTCTGCCAGATGTTTCAACAGTGCCCCGACCACAACTTTCCCTGCCCATGTCTGTTGTTTGACAGTACACTCCCTCCCCGGGGAAGGGCCAGGTTTACATGGGTAATTAGTGTGGAAGCTGCATAAGAGCCCTGGAGCATGGATGTTCTGGGCAGGCCAATAGAAGCAATCTTCTGCGCCAATCCCCGCCCAGTCCACTAGGTAAAACTGACCTCCCACCCCTGATATGGGAATTCAAAATGGCATTGACATTGTAGTCGGGATTTGCTTCAACGAGGATGGGTGGTGATCTTAATGTGTGTGTAGTGGAAGATGCCGATTTTAGTAAGGCTGTTGGAAAAACTAGATGTACATTCATATGTGTCTGCAATTTGATACGAAACGCCACAGGATTAATCAGAGCCTTATACTCGAAAAGGTCCAATTAAATGAGTAACTTACGAGGACCAGGCAATTGGAGATAACGTGTTGAAAGCCATACTTTATCACCATTCTTGTAGGAAGGACTTGGTCTGCGTTTCTTGTCAGCGTATTTCTTGTATGTGTTTTTGGCTGTTTCCAGATTAGCATGGATGTTCTTTCACATTTACGTCAATTGCTCTTTGCATGCTTGCACGGATGGTAATGGACAGTCAGTCGTCTTTCCTGTACAGGGCTGTATGTGTGCATGAAACCCAGAAGTACTGAGGAAGGGGGGTGTATTTACCTGAGGCATGCAAAGCATTATTATCCGCTAGCCATAAGCTTTCAAGCCAGATTCCCTCTGCACTATGGTAAAGCACCAGAGGTACTGTTCTTTGGTCTGGTTGATCCTCAGTTTGTACGTCCGTCTCGGGTGGTAACACGTTGAAAATTGCATAGTAAATCCTATGCCTTCATAGAAGGCACACCAGAACTGTGAGGTGAACTGCGTGCCCCTATCAGAAACTGTGGTGCGGTATGCCATGTAAACTGATGACGTGTTGTATAAAGAGGTCTACCAGCACACTAGTCGTGGGAATCCCTTTGCAGGGTACGAAATGGTCCAGTGTAGTGAGTCCACAAACACAAGAATTGCTGTGTATCCTTGATCCGATGGAAGTTAGACTATGAAGTCCATGCAGATGGTGTGCCATGGGGGTAATGGACGCAATACCCCTGCAGGTTTTCTGTGATCGGATTTGTTGCGAGTGCAGACTTTACAATTCTTGATCTAATTGTGGTGCTGGATTAGGTCATTAGTTTTTGCCATTCCCGGGTGTCCTGCCAGCGGACAGTCATGGCACCATTGCATGGCTTGGGTCCTCAAGGCCATTGTAGGTAAGTACAACGCTGAGCCGTGATATGGTTAACTATCTTGTACAGTCTGTTGCTTTGATGGATCACTCCTTTGACTTAGTTGTTGGACTGACATGACCTCACAGATTTTGGCAAAGAAGTCGGTGCTTGTGCTTCCTATGATCTTGGTTGGTGGCACTCTCTGAACTGGTGTCTCACGCTTCTGCTCATGAACTGGTTCTTCTGGATATCGAGACAATATGTCTGCTTTTTGTTCTCTTGGCCGGAGCGATACGTGACATCAAAGTCTGCAAAGTACATGGCCGACCGTAGTTGCTGAGGGCTCAGTGCTCTTGCTGATTTTAAGAACTGTAGATTTCTGTGGTCTGTCAATACGGTCACAGTGTGTCGTGCTTCCAACAGGTAATGTCTCCATTCAGTGAAAACACCTTAATCGCTAACAATTCCTTGTCTGCGAGTTATATAGTTCTGTTCTGCTGCGTTTAGCATTCTTGAGTAGTAGCCTACCGGGTTAAAGTGACTGGTCTGATCTTTTTGGGACAATATCGCCCCTATTGCATAGCTGTAAGCATCTGTTTCCACCATGAAAGGTTGTGATGGGTCCGGGTACAACAGAACTATGGCAGTTGTAAATACGTTCTTTAGGTATTTGAAACTTTTTTTAGCTGCCGAGTCCCACTGGAATTGAATCCCTTTCCTTAGCAAACGTGTGATTGGCAGAACTTTTTCAGCAAAGTTTTGTATAAAACGCTGGTAAATGTTGGTGAACCCCAACACTGCCTGTACGTCTTTCACATTTTTAGGTGATGGACAGTCTTACAATAGCCTGCACTTTCTTGTTGTCCAGCCTGGCCCCGTCTGGTGATAAAATGAATCCTAGGAACTCCACCGTGGGGCAGTGGAACTCATACTTTTCTAGTTTTGCGGAAAGATGGTGCTCCTTCAGTCATTGCAACACCGCTTTCACATGTTGTACGTGTTGTTCCTTGGACTGTGAATAGATTAAGATTTTTTTGATATACACCATTGTGAAGGTGTCTAAGTATCCACGTAGGACTTCGTCAAGGAAGCACTGGAAGGCGGCTGGTGCATTGCATAGACCGAATGGCATGACTTGGTATTCATATAACCCAAATTTCGTTCTGAACGCAGTCTGCCAATCGTCTCCTTTGTGCACCCGCACCAGATGATAAGCACCCCGTAAGTCCAGTTTGGTGTATATCGTAGCCCCACGCACCTTATCTAGCAGTACCGATATCAGTAGTAACGGGTAGTTGTTTTAAATCGTGATTGGATTAACTGCTTGATAGTGGATACAGGTACAGAAATCTCCTGCCTTCTTCGGTATAAAAAACAACATTGAAGAGACATGTGAGGTAGAGTGATGGATGAAACCATTTTGTAGATTGGTATCGATGTATTCTTTCAGGTATTTGTCTTCGGCTTCCGTTAGAGTTAAGGCGGCCCGATGTTCCAAATCGATTCAACAATCGAAAAAGCGATAAGTAGGTAATGTCTCTGCTGCTGTTTTACTGAAGACATTCCTGTACTCGGGAGGTAGGTCAGCCATGGTACTACTAAATACCTGCGTAGACACAGTACCTAATGCTGCTGGGCAAGCTTTTCCGAAATGTGACACACTGCTTGCCTCTGGAAGGTGTTCTGTCTTCTGAACCCAATCAATGTCTGGGTTATGACGACGTAGCCACGGGAGACCAAGAATAATTTGAAACCAGTGGGCTGCTATGACATCAAACCTGATGGTCTCGTCGTCCTTTGGTCTCTAGTAGCAGCTCCTCAGTTTACTGGGTGACAGGCCCTGATATGAGGGGTGACCCATCTACAGATTGCATGGCCTCCTGGTGTTCCCTCGCATCCATATGTGTTTTCGATAAAATTGCCGGCGGTTCCATAGTCCAACATAAATGACACTGGGATCTTCCGCTGGCAATGATAATACCAACTGGGCAATGTAATAGTTGGTGTAGTAGGCTGGGTTGAATTAACTCGATGGTGAGTCGCTGATCCGTGGGCTCCACAGTTCCACCCCCTTACTACCGAGCATTGGATTTTCCCCCCTAATGAAGCCCATTTGGGCTTGTTGGGGCATTCCCCACAAAGTGTCCGGCCATACCACAATACAGGCATAACTTCTCGCATCACTGGTTCTCCTTTTCTTCTTTGGTTAGTGGTCCTCTAACTGTATCAATCTGCATCGGTTCACTGTCTTGGGTTTTCTCAACCCCTTTTCCGGGTCTTTGGTAATCTAAGTGTACCAGGGGTGGCCTTGGCTCCCATTGCCTCCTGTCTTGTTTCCGATCACTCTGACGATGCTCCAACCGTAAGGCCAAGTTGATCATGGCTGGACAGTTGGACGGTTGTGGTTTGACTTGGGCAATTATGTCTTTTAACTCTTCATGAAGGCCTTGGTAAAATAGGGCTAGTCTTTTTTCATGTGGTCATTCCGTTTCTACCGCTAAACGGTTGTACATAGGTGACCAGATCCTTGCTTCTGTGAGGTAGAGTAAGTAACTCGCGATCTCTCAACGGGGATCCCGCCTTGCAATTGAAAATATTTCCGAATTCCCCTAGGAACTCCACCCAGTCGTACAGAATGGCGTCGTCTTTCTGGACTAGTGGGGTTGCACAGGCGGCAGTGTCACTGCTGAGGTAAGAGATCACACTGGCAGTTCTAGCCTGTATGGTCCGAAAGGCAGCGGGTTTGGTTAGAAAATGCAATTGACACTGCATTACAAAGGTGGCAAACCTCTTTGGGTCTCCATGATAGCGTTCTGGGGGAGCCAAAGGGAGTCATGGCTTTGCTCTGACTTGTTTGTTCACTGGACTAGTGGGGGGGAAGTGGCAGCACCGAAAGAGAAGTGCCCTGCGCCATCAGGTCTTGCACCTGCGAGGCCAGAGTAGCATAATCTTGCCTCATAACATGTACCTCTGTTTTTAGCTCCTTTAAGGCCCTCAGAATGGGATGTGTATGATTTTACCGCATCGGCATTGACCACGACGAAATGACTAGGAGAAATGTCTGCATATACAACTTGATCGTATGCGACACATTAACATTAAACATGTATTTACATGTGTGTGGCAGAGTGGCATTTAATAAAGCATGATGCATGAATAGATTAAATAAATAGATCGCAGAGAAGACCCGAATCAGGAAGTTAATATGCTATGAAACGTAATCACACAATGCACGTGCGACGGAAACACAATTAATGAACTTTGTAACATTGTGAAAAATATCTTTGTAATGCACATAGTTAATAGAAAGAATGCATACCATAACCAATAATAAATTAACTTTATTACATAATAAATACAACAAAAAAAACTGTTTCATTGATATTTTGGCAGATTTGTGAAGTGATATTCAATGAAATTATTAAATAAATACTGTTTTCGTGCAATTACCTGTAAACTCTACAAATTGTGAATGCATATGATTAAATCAAAAATGACATAATGAATAAATAATATAAATACAGGAATATAACTTACCAATTAAATCTTCATGGCTGTAGAAATCCAGTAAGAATAGATAAGCAAAGACAATCCAAAACCCACAAAAAACATTTCAAAGTTTCCAGGTCGAAATTCCATTCAGATAAATCCAATAAAATTAAAAAAAAAGCAGTCCTCCAGCATCCAGGAAAATCCACTGAAACCAAATAATCCAGGGAAAAAAGAAAAGAAAACCCATTAAAAACATTCCAAGAATAATATCCACCACGAAAAAATCCCCCCAAAAAATCCATCTGCATCAGGGAATTCTAATAAAACCGAATAATCCATGAAAAACGCCCAACTAATTCAAAAGAAAAAATAGTTCTGCATCCAAAGAAAACCAATAAATCCATAAAAAGACCCAGAAAATCCACAAAAAACGATGGGTTAAGATCTGCAAAAAAATGAAAAACAATGCTAATCCAAGAAAGTGCAGCTGCACGCCCAATCGCATCCATAAGAAAGGAAGAAAATGGCAAATAAGCACTTCCTTCTACGTCACAATGAAAAATCTCATAGACGGTGGCGACACTAAATGGACAAATTGAATATTACACATAATATTAAGAAAACAAAGTTCTATATGAAACAATGGCAAAATATAATATTACAATTAATGTATAGATTTCTATTGTGCTTATAATAAAAAAATGTATAATCGATCAAAATGAAACATTACAACTATTGATTAGATTTATTAAAACAGTTAAATGTATACTGTAGATCAAAACCATTTAGATGTACTTTTTGACCTATACATTTTGATCTACTGTAGGTCAAAATGTAGAGTAGATCAAACTGTATATTAGGTCAAAAGTACCTCCTAAAAGTCAGTCAAAACTACTGTACTATCAAATAAATTCGATCAAATTGGCCAAACCCTCAGAATGTCCTCCATGATGAGTTAGTGCTACCCAGGCATAAGGATATACTTGGGTTTGCGCTTCTGTCAGGTCCCAGTTCTCACACAGAGGTACCACGCACTCCTGTCTCCCCTTAGGGTTTTTTAGTGCCTGCACTTGTACAACACAGGTTAGCCGCAACTCCCTTGGGGAAAGAGGGTTAGGGTCCAGGGATTGGATTGGTAGGTTGTGATAAGGGAACTGGCTAGAGGGATAGGCAGTGGTTATGCAGAAGTACGGGGGAAGTATGTAAAGATATGGTCCTTGGCTCTTGTGCTGTTCCTGTTGACGCTTTTTGCATTCATGCACTCTTATCACTCATACATGCAGGTCTCAACACTATCTCAAGTTCTGCTCCTACACCCACTCACACAAACATTGCATTTGTGTTGGGCTAATGCCCCTAAACACCGGGTTCCTTCAATAGGGAATGCATTTAACTCTTAGTCTCAATTCCTGCACTGTGCACTGTTAGCTGAAGGCCCAGTTAACTCACTGGGTATGTGACTCTTGGACCTGCAGAGATTCCCTGCTACATTGACGGAAACTATACAGGACTGGTACTAAAACAACGGAAAGGGGACAGAAGTGAAAATACACTTAGCTTTGTTTTCCCTCGTGCAGTGTGGGTTGTTCTCTGGAAGTTGGGGGATGCGTGAGCGGAACCGATGTCTCAGCTACTGCAGTCTATGAAAAAACACACAATTAGTCCGAGGACTACAGATAGCAAGTATACACTGCTATACTAGCACACGTCAGCAATGTGGAGAAACCCGATGAGTTGGGTATGGGTTCATGAATATTCCAATCGTTCCGTTCCCACTCCCAAAGCATGCAAGAGTTAATTCCCCATGCGTTTAGTATCGGATCTCAATTAGCAGATGTAAGCAGCAAAGCCACAGTACTTAGCTTGCCGGCTGCAGGGCCTGGGGGAGGAATCTGCAGGACGGGTTCCCGTGGTTGGTTTCACCTTGGACAGGGAGAGCTGCTGGAGTGCGTCCGCCCGGCAGGAATCTCAAACGTGAACTAAGCCTTGCTACGCGCGCATGTGCGTTAGAGTGGGCTGGATCCAGGAAGGATTTGTTCAGCATGTATGTGTCGTGAGGGTTGCTGGGGAATGTAGTCTACTCCAGCTCCCTTGCACTACGCCCTGGTGTGCCTTTGTTTGTGTTTGCTTTCAGTTTGTTGGCTTCTGCCTGTTCTGCATAGCACACACCTGCACATGGGTCAGGCAAGGTCAGGCAATTATTGACCATCACACACACCCGACTTCCATTAAGCTCCCCCCCTACACCCAACGGACAAAAGGCAGAACACGAAAGTGCACACTGAGTGAGGAAAAGCACATGAGGAAACAGCACTACCAAGATGAGAGTTTAACGAGAGAAGTAAGATGGCAAGACAGAAGGGAGTTACAAGGGGGGAGTTGCCTTGACACTTTCGACAAGAAACCGTTACGCTTTCTATTCCCAAGGTTTCATGAAAGTAAGACCAGGAAACCAAGTTTAAGAATCCTGCATTGTGTGTTGGAGGTACCCGGGGCCCTCCTGCGTTGATAATCAATGCAGGGAGAATCGCCAGCTGCTGTGGTACTGTCCTTGGCTACAAGAACAGAGCAATGCCACAGCATAATCAACACAGACGGTGAGTTGGGGAGAATGATGCAAGATCGGTCTGTGTTGAAGCCAGGGTTGCAAATAGCAACATTGTATGGCGAGCACTGTAACAAACATTGTTTGAAACACGTGTGATAATCAACGCATGTAAAGTTGAACTGCAGATGAGTGATTGAACTTTGAAACTAAGATACGATACCTTTGACAAAGTGGTCCGGCACTGTGTGTGCCCAATCGTAGGTCACTGTAAGTTATGCAGCTGAGCTGAGAGTTGACAAAAGTGAAAGAGTGGCAGAGGATTGTGAATTGAAGTGGTCTTCCGACGGGTCAAGCAAAATCCTGCTCATAATCAAAAGTCTTCGATGTTTATACAGTACAGAAAATGTATGGCAAAGTAGATAAAGTTGGTATGAGCCCGGCAGAGGGAGATCAATTGAAAGCTTTGGGTTAAAGCGAGTTTGTGTTAAAGTGGATAAATCGGTCTGAGCCCAGCATAGGGAGACTGATTGATTGAAGATTTTGCGTCAATGGGGATCTGAGACCGGCGGAGGGGATTCCAAGGTGAATAGTAAATCACCTAAGAAAATTGTGTGTATGTGAAATACAGAAAGGAAAGGAAGAAGAGACTTTGAATGGCAAAGAGACTTTGGCGCCGAAGGTCATGATGTTGAAGTTCCGAACTGCACCCTTGTGCTAGAGAAGCCAGAGACTGCTAAGTTTACAGTGTGCCGCCTTGTCCCGTGCTGAAAACGTGGGGAAGGGAAGCCTGTGACTTGAATATCCTGACATATTATTTCTTGAACACTTTTCTTTTGCATGACATTGTTTCCCACACTATTTGTATTTAGAGGTAAGGATTTGCCATAGGTTTATTAGTATAGGCCCTTTTATTTTGACAAGATATCTCTAGGACTATAGTATTATTTGATGGTCGTAGCTTGCTCCCATCTTTTAGTATTAGATAGGCGTTTTTCAAACCCAGTTGAAGTTTAATAAACACCATTGAACTGTGGTCACTTGTGTCTGTCTTACTGTTGACACCATGCCTTCCTCATTAGAAGTTTGGCGGTGTGGTAAAAAAGTGGCAGTAATTATTTTACAGCCACTTTTCCTGCTCCGCCAAACTACAATTTTGGTGCTGGGGTGGCCGGAATTACCTGAAGCTCCAAGCTGCCAGTAATTCCGGCACCCCACCACCAAAAAATGCCGATATTACCGGCACCGGTATTAAAATGAGCAGAAGGCAATTAATTCAGTGATGCATACAGTCCTGTTGCGGCAAATGCGGCCTTGTGTGGTCGACGGGTGCCACAGATGGCAGGAGTGAGGGGGGGTACACAGGGAGGGAGGCAGGGGGGGGGGCTCTCATTGATCGTCCATCCATTTTCCCCAGACCTTTTGGAACTTGCGTGTACAGCCTCTTGCCGTGTAAATTCATTGCTCCAAGGAGGCGCACCTGGGGACCTAATTTGACCATCGGGTTAGGCTCAGTGCTGCGGCTGATCACCAATTTGCAGCAATTAGTCTTTTGCCCGCTCCCAGTGCCACGGGCGTGGACAGTTTTTCATGCTTAGTGAGGCCCCGTTCTCCCCATATCCCAAGCAGTATCAACTTTGGGTCCGGTGGTATTTGGGATCCCACCGTCGTGGCGATTGTGCGCGTGCAACCCGCCCAGAAAGTCTGTACCACAGAGCAATCCCAAATTCGATATTCATACTTGAACTTAACTCAAATTGGTTTTCAAAGTCTTGGTAATGGCTTCCACTGTTCCTCCACAATTGTATGTGGTAACTTTCTCACTTTTTTACCATATAGACATTCAGGCTTCTTGATGTTTTTCTGTGAATGTTGGGGGAAGGCCCTCTTTGGTATCTGCTAGCCCTTATGGTCGTGCTCTCTCACTGTCTCCCAATCAATATTGGTTGCAGCTCTCCTTGGTGTTTTTCAATGGTTATGCTTGGTTTTTCTCAAGGTTTCGCAATCAATATTGGTTAAAACTCTATGGTAGAACTGGCCACCAGGGGACGCACGTATGACCGCTGACTCTGTGTGAGCTCCGACGCCGTAGGTCCTTGAGACGACCTGAGCCCATGTCTCGCAACCCCCCCCCCCCAGGAAATAAAGTGAGGAGTATTTAGATGAACACCCCCGACACCCAGGAGAAAACACTGGTGTAATCGGCCCAGAGAAAGCAAAGAAATCGCCTTTGAAAAATACGTGCTATAGGGCGCACTCGAAGTGAAAGTAAAACCCTGCCTGATCAACGCGGACGTGGAGGCTCAGACAAGCGACCCCGTGTCTCCCACGATCTCTCCTTCCTCCCCCATCGCTCTGGCTGCCTGGGGAGGCAGCGCCGAGTGTGAGAAGAAGCGGAGAACGCAGAAGAAACCCCCGGCAGGTCATCCCGGCCGGGTGGCGCCGAAGACCCGGCATGGTTAACTTTGCGGAGCAGCGCCGCTGACGCGTTGTCCGAGTGCAAGGCACCTCACGGGCTGTTGCCACTAATCCTGCTACTCACGGACTCCCCGCGGGAGGTCCGCTGCTCCCAGGAGGCCGTGAGTCACGGTGGTCTGGAGGGGAGAGAGGATATCTGGGGTGCCCACTGACTGCCGCACGCTGGGACCTCTGGGCCATAAATCTGCCAGAGCCCCTAACAGAGGCGCGCCCCGAGCACCTCGTCAAAGGAGACCGGGGCCTCCCATCAAAAAGAACTGGACAAGGCATCTGAGCACGGGCCGCATCACAGCCAAATTGGGGTGGTTGCTGATGCTCTTCCCAGCTGTATTGACTCAAAGTTGGGACTACGCACCTCGCCACACTGAACCTGCGCCTGATGCCTCATGCTGACTACTTAGGAGGCTAACGGGCCCCCACTCTGAGGATTGCCATAACCCCCTTACTGAGGGGAACCAAGTACAGATTGCCCCGAAGCGAAGGCGGTAAGAGGTCCACTGCACCCCTGAGCCTCGCACACCACCCCAACCCTGCGGTCACGGGAGCCCCATTTCCTGAGACAACCGAGGCCCATGATCGTCAACGCCAACCCACAAGTGCCACAAATTAGGGAACGGCGATCTCTAAAACAACCTGTGAACTAGACTCGGACCCGGTAGGTTCTCCCCCCTCACGGGAGACATCAAGTTAAACCCCTTGGGGTACAGGCCCCCTGGCACTGCAGACTGTCTACTGAATACCCCACCAGTCTCATACCGAATTGCATATAGATCTGAATATCTGGATCTGCCCTGTTCCAACTGACCTACTCAGCCCCGAAGAGGGTAAGGCCCCCGATCCTGGGGCGTGTGCCTCCTCTGAACCTGGACTCCATCTATGGACGTAAAACATAGGCTAGCCAGATACGCCTACACCCCACCCTCCCTATCCTGTGAAAGCATAGCTACCATGTCAATGGAAACAGTGGAAGCGGGAGCCTCTGCCACCAAAGGGGACATTGCTGCCTTACTAAGCAAGATAAAAAACATGGGAGCCAACCTCAGCTGTAAAATTGACAAGATCACTCAGAGAATGGACAGCTTTGAAGAGGCTGGAAGGTGTTGAGAACAACCAGGCCTCGATTGATACCCTTGAGTCCCAAATGGACTTAAGGATACGAAACATTGAAAAAAGGGAGGAGGAGATATGTCTCAAAATGGATGATTTAGAAAATAGAGAAAGAAGGAATGACCTATGCTTCTTCGGGATTCCAGAATTCGAAGGTGAAACCGAAAGACCTCAAATGCATGATTCACGATGTCATCAAAATCTTAACGGCAGATGAAGACATAGACGAACCCAAAACTGAGCGAATACACGGAGCGGGTGGACCACCGGGTAGCCCGTGCTTGGTCCTGGCCAAATTCCACCGATACCAGCACAGAACTAGGATCCTTGAAAAGGCCAGGTCCGGAGGCCCACTCACAATGGGAGGCGCCCAAATTACGATATTTCAGGACTTGGCCTCACTCACACTGGTGCTAAGACGCCTCTGCAGCCCTCTGACGAAATGGCTCAAGGAACAGGGCACACGAAATAGATGGGGATACCCCTTCTCACTCACCTTTGAGCACGGAGGCAGGAAAATTATCCTTCGATCAGAGGAGGGGATCAAAGAATGCATTGCTGACATTCTGGGAACAGGGCCAAGAGACGGCGAAGGGGGTGAAAATGAGCGGCGCCCTAACAACACACCTGAAAGCGGAAAATTAGGGCGAGTCTCACGATTCTTGCGAACCAGTGCATCGAAACCCACGGCTGAAACAGACCCCGGAAGGGACTGAGATCCAGGATCACATCTGACATGGGAGTTAGACCGCAGAGCGCTCCCCTGAAGTAAGGGGGGGACTCGAACTTCCGCAGAAAAGGCCGGACGATGCACGTAAAGTTACACCTTTGTACGTTTATTATTGTTATTGTTGAAATATATGATGTTGGGGGGGGGGGGCTCAATTTTGTTATGATGGTATACTTGATCGGGACCGTGAGGCAACGGTCCCCGCTGATGGTCCGACGCTGGACTGAACACTCATCAAGTCCGAGCCGGACGCCGTCGAAGGCTGCAAATGCAGCATCCTCAGTTCCTGGGTTCGCAGGAACGCCATCAACTCAGGAGGGGAGGGAGGAGGATGGAAGGGGGAATGGAAACTTGGAACAGGTACTAGCATCATCTGAACTACTTCAACATACCAAAGATGATGTGACACTGGGAGACCAAATAACTGTCTGGCTGCTGAGAGTGAGCAACTTCCCAAAAATAACTAATGATGACTTCATTTTACAAGCCTAAAGGGAGGGACTCCCTGAGAGTTGGGACCATCAATGTGAAGGGCTTGAACTCACCAACTAAGAGGTCACTGGTGTTTAGGGAATTTCGCAGATCCAATATTGACTTACTCCTGCAGGAGACAAAGTTTGCAAAGGGAGCGGAGCAGAGCATTCTGGGGAGGCAGGGGGGGCCTGGAGTTCTGGGGCTCGGGCCCACTCAGGAAAGAGGGTGTTGGAATCATACTCAAGAAGGGAATTAAATTTGAAGTGGAGAAGGCTTGGTCTGATGTGAGTGGTGGTGCCCTCCTGATAACGGGGAAAATTACGAAAGTCCATATAACAATTGCCACTGTATACTCGCCCAACAGCGGACAGGCCGTGTTCCTTGAAAGAACGATCCCTAAAATAATGTTAGAGGCCACAGGACATATCATTCTAGGAGGCGATTTTAACCAATGGGCAGACCCATCTAAAGACTGGAAACCAGGCAAACTTGAAACGAGAAACCAAGAGGGGATCGGACCGAACTGTCCGAAATTATGGAACTGTACAAATTGAAAGATGTGTGGAGAATTCTGCACCTCAGGGAAAGCGGATTCACCACCTACTCGAACCCTCATATCACATTAACACGTATAGACTATATATTTCTCACGGTGGATCTCACGGGCTCTGCATGTTACTCTGATATCATCACGATAACGTGGTCAGACCATGACATGGTACCGGTAGATACCAACTGGGCAGACTTACCTGTTAGAGGGGGGACCTGGAGATGCAACAAGACCCTCTGCAAAGATGTGGTTTTCAAGACCGAAATAGAGACTGAGATTGATGAATACTTTGCAACAAATAACAATGGACTTGAGAACCTACTACAAAGCTGCCCAGTTGCGTGTCTTAATTCCACACCTTAGGGACCATAAGAATCTCCAATGGGTACAAATGGACAGTCCGTACCTGTCCCCTGCTACGGTATCGGAATGGCTATGGACCCCACATAAAAGGGTGCAAAGGAAAATCAAAGGCCACCCCATATTGAGCACCATGTGGAGTATATGGCGAACCGGCAAAGAAATGTGCAAAATTACTACCTGGCCGTCCCCGCTCAGCCACCTATGGTCACCCGGCATAAACAATCATATTCCCAATGTGGGGAGGTTCCAATCATGGTACGAAGCGGGCTTACAAAGGGTGGGGCAGTTGCAGAGAAAAGATTTGTTCATCATGCTACCAGAGTTAACGGAGGCCTTGGGTATAGGCACTCTAACCACATTCCAGTTCCTTCAAATAAAAGGTGTACTAACGAAACCCGAATGGAGAGACAAACTTAAGAGAGACCTCACCCCATTCGAGAAACTCTTGGACTCCAAATCCGAAATGAAAGGCCTCATATCCGCAATGTATCAGGAGCTAGTAGCTGCAGGTGAGGGATCCACGGACCCCCTGAGAGCTAGATGGGAAAAAGACATTGAAGAAGAGATGCACCCTGACAAATGGGAAATAATGTGCAGAGCTGCGTCCAAGACTTCCATATCCAGTGAATACAAACTCCATGCCATTAAACTCTTACATAGGTGGCAATAAGACCCCCTGAGACTCTCCAAAATGTCACAATGAGCCCGAGATGCTGGAGAAATAGCTAATTATTGGCATATGTGGTGGGGTTGCCCGCGCATCAAAGTGGTATGGGACGAGGTCCTGGGATGGATCAAGGAAATGGACGGAATTCAAAGGGAAACTGACTCTTACTTAATATTATTTGGCCTAGAGAGAGATGAAGATGATTGGATCAGAGTGAAAGGCTTAGCCCCCACCTATTGTTGGCGGCGCGGGCCCTATTAGTGATCAAATGGAAATCCTCAACAGTTCCGGGAAAGAACGAATGGATTAACTTGGCCTCTAACATCTATTTGATGGAAACAATTACTGCCTCCCTACATGATAAGGCTGCCAAATGTGAGGCCTTATGGATGGACTTCAAGAATAAATACCTCACAACAACCTCTGATTCCCAATCAGGAGAGCCCACGGGGCCCTGATACAAGATGCAAAACCCAACAATACCGTTGTGGAAAGAAACTCATATTAAGTGGTGACACAATCACCAGACAATGGAAGTATGTTTACTGTGCCTTTTGTAGTTTTCATGCTATGTGAACGTTCATAAGATGTATGCTAATCCAAGAAGGGGAGGGGGTGGGAGTAGGAAACGACTAACCATTGATTTGATACACCCAGAAACATAGAACTATTGTCAAGGAAGTGAAATGATACAATATGTTCTGTTACAGTTAAGCTATTTTGTGCCAAGCGAGGTGTACAACATAATGTGATTTCCTTTTTGTATCCTATTTTTACTTATTTTGTGTTTCTTTCTTTTAAAACTAATAAAAACCAAATTTTAAAAAAAAACTCTTTGGTATCTTCCAATATGTGTGCTCTGGCTTCCGCCATGCCCCGTAATCACTATTCGAACTTTGGCCACTTCACTCACTTAAGTCTGGCTGCCTCCCCTTTCTCTCTTCCATCCTAATACCTTTTCTGGTGGGTGGATTTACAGGGCTTTGTGTCGGCACAGGTCAATTTCCTTGACTTTCTGTCTCCCCTTTCTCAACTCCTCCTGTCCTCTCTGGTTTCGGCGTTGTTGATCAGGCCCCAGGTCCACCACAGCTTTTTCGTGGTCAAGCCACCGAGTAGGATGGTCTCCAATATTCCATCCTGACAGCAGTTTCTCCACTGTCCAGTGTGTTGGAGGCCCCCGCCATGCCCCGTAATCACTATTCGAACTTTGGCCACTTCACTCACTTAAGTCTGGCTGCCTCCCCTTTCTCTCTTCCATCCTAATACCTTCATTTCTGGTGGGTGGATTTACAGGGCTTTGTGTCGGCACAGGTCAATTTCCTTGACTTTCTGTCTCCCCTTTCTCAACTCCTCCTGTCCTCTCTGGTTTCGGCGTTGTTGATCAGGCCCCAGGTCCACCACAGCTTTTTCGTGGTCAAGCCACTGAGTAGGATGGTCTCCAATATTCCATCCTGACAGCAGTTTCTCCACTGTCCAGTGTGTTGGAGGCCCGGCGACTTCCTCTGGCATTCCTTCCTTTGCAAGCCACTGTGGCTCCAAACTGCTCTGACTCTCCCAAGACGTTGCTATGTCAGAGGGCTTGCCCTGTGTATGTCTCTCCCTCTCTCTGCCTCGCTGATTGGTTTGTCCCTGTTACAAACAAGTTTAGGTTTAAAGGGGCATTCCATTTTCATCCTGGTGTCGTATTGGATCCCGCATTACGTGAACCCAAACAAAAGGAAGGATATTACTTGTGCTTGAAGGCAATCCCATAAAGGCAGATTGTGTTGCTTGCATAGGGAGTTCCTTGTGGGAGTGAGAGTTCTTGTCCTCTGGAGGAGAGTCGCTCCCAGTGAGGTACCACTTGCCCAGAACCTTGTGGAAGTTCTTGAGAAGCTGGGTCACCTTCCTAGCCTTAAAAGGTTGTGGCTCCCTCCTGGCGAGACGGTTGAATACTCTCGATTTGTCACAGTTGCTTCTCTGTCATTTGGTATGGGCGGCACGTTCAAAGTATAGTCAATTTCTGAGTTTGTTTCAATACTAAACGGAGCGTCTTGATTTCCTGTTCGATATATGGACTGTTATCCAGCAGTAAAGAAAAAATCAGTATCAGTTTCGTTTCTGATCTGTCTTTTTTAGTAGTAACCAATCACTGATCTCTGGGTCATACTGCCCCCATCCAATGACTGCCCTCTCCCTAAGCCCCGCCTCTGGCAGCCATCCTCAGATTTTTACCGCACGCTCAAGTGTTGGGAGTCCTCGTGTTTAGCTCTCGAGTTTTCTTACTGCGGTTTCACGTTTTTTTCAGGAGAATTACTCATTTTTTCGGTTTAATCGAGCCTCAATCTCCACCGTTTCTACTTCCGATAACGGGGACCCATTTCGGAATTCTTCTACGCCCCTCAAGGGTGAAGTTTTCGTCGAGTTTACACTTCTTGGAGAATTCCGGAAGATCTGCGGCCTTCCTCAACGGACATGGCCCAGGACAAAGGGAGCTTGACGCCCGGATCCAAGCTGTTCAAGAACTACCCTGGATGCGGATTATTTAACGTTTTCAAGGAGGACGAGCATTCGCAATGTCTCTGCTGCCTCCATGGGGACAAGACGCACGTGGAGAAGGACTGTGTTCTGCAAGAACCTTTCGGAATGGACCAAACAAGATCGTCGATCCCGCCTCGCCACCTGGCTGGAGAAGGGCACAGCAAGTGAGAAGGCAAAGAAGTCTGAGCGGGGAAGGCCAAGCACCGTGAGTCTGCGGGCTCCGGGAGCGCCGAAAGGTCAGGCTCTTCGGTTGCCAAGCAGGGCGCTACTTCCCCGGCACGTTCGACCACGAGCCAGCGCTCTGGTTCGGGGAAGAGGAAGTCTGAGAACCCGGGTAGGCCGCTGGAGCGGACCCGGTCGATCTCGAAGGGGGAGCGAGGCGTTGACCCTCCCCCCAAGGCGAAGGCCCGGGACCCACCTAAGGTGATGAGGGCCTTGATCCACCCGGCTAAGGCCTCTACGCAGTGGTTGCTGCGACCCTGGCGGAGCCGGCTGAGACTACGCCAATGGAAACGGCCTCTGGGCCCAGAGTATCCCTGCTGCCGCGGAGGGAATCCTCTTTCCAGCCCATCGCTAAGACCCCCGTGAAGCCCCCGGCTGAAAAAGAGGGGGGGGCAGTGGCCGTTACAGACTCAGAATCAGCCTCTGAGGAGGAACAGGTGGAGACCGAGAAGGGCCTCAACGAAAAGGTCCATAGGCCTCAACGAGAGGTTCATAAACCTCAATGAGAGGTTCGAGAAGGTTCGATCCCATGGACGGTCCCTGCTGACGTGATCGAAGATAGCGACGACGAGGACGAACAGGGCCCAGTGGAGCGGCCATCCCATCCGTAGTAGCCATTGCCTGAGCCCCAGGATAGCTCCGGGGCCATTTTGTTGGCAATCCAATCCTTATGTACCGAGATAAGGACGAGATTACCACGCACCCCGACGGAGGAGCCAGAACCAGGCCCGTCGGGAAGCCCTCCGAACAAGCGGAGGAGAGTCCACCCCGCTCCGCCCTTCGTGCCTGCGAGACAGGTGGACCCCTCATCCCCCTTGCCGGGAGAGGATACGGCGACGGACGATGACGGCGGCGATGACACAACAAACATCCTGCGTCACCCCCCACCCCCCTTCACCCCCCCGCGGGAGTCCCCAGCCGACGAGGTTGGCTCTTTCCACGCCATGATAACCAGGGCATCCGAGCTCTTCCAGCTCTGCCCTGAAGAAAAGAAAAAGGAGGGGTTTCTGTACCAACGACGAGAGGCTAAGAGGAAGACGGGCCTCGTGGTGCCTTTACTCGATGACATCTGGGAGGAGGGGCTTGCTGTCCTCAAGAACCCTGCCACGACACCCGCCAAGAGGGACAGGTACGAGAAGAAGTATCGAGTCCCTGATGCCACCCCTTTGTGCCTCAGGGCCCAGCCCACGGCAGACTCGGTCGTCTTGGCAGCGGCTAGAAGAAGGCAGCAGGCGCGGCGGCTTCAACTTCCACTTCCCCGCCAGACAGCGAGGGTAAGAAGTTGGACTCTATGGGACGACGAGTCATCTCGTCGGCGGTGACGACGATTAAGGCGGCCAATGCCTTAGCGATCGTGGCCAGCTACGACAGGGAGCTCTGGTTCAAGATAGCTCCCCTGCTAGGTTTCCTGCCTGATGTCAAAAGGCCAGGGTCCCTAGAAATTCTGCAGGAGGGCGAGGTGGCGTCGGATCACGCCATTACGGTGGCAAAGGACATTGCCGATACCGGATTTCGCCAACTGGGCAACGAGTTTACCTCCGACCACGAGGATGGCTCAAGGTGACAGAATTTTGCCAGGACGTCCAGACCAGAGTGTTGGACATGCCGTTTGACGGCAACAACCTCTTTGGTAAGGAGGTGGATGAGTCTCTACAGGCCATCAATACCGACTCAGAGATGGCCCGGGCCCTTGGGGTGCTTCAGCAGCGACGGCCCTTTCGGAGCCCTGGGGGCAGACAGGGTGCCTCCAAAGGATCCAGCGGTGGCTCCTCCACCTACCGCCAGGCAGCCCGCTCCTCTTCCCAGGAGGCCTACAGAGGCCGCGACAAGCAAGGGGGATCCCGCCGTCGTCGCTAAGGAGGCCAGGGCGGCTAGGCTTGCTTCCAAGCAAGACTGACCCGGCCGGCCGGGTTGTCGGGCCCCCACCGAAGCACCCCAGTGTGGGAGTCCATCTCCACCGATCGTTGGATGTTGGACACCCTGGCTAACGGGTACTCGCTGGAATTCCTAAAGAGGTGCCCTCGCATTCCTCCCTTGGCCAGGAAAGAGAAATCACGTCCCTCAACTGCTGTTGGAGGTAAAGGCGATGCTCAAGAAAGGTGCCATCAAGTTCATCCCCAGGAGGCTCTGGGGCTCCGGAGTATACTCAAGGTACTTCCTCGTCAGGAAGAAGACAGGCGGTTGGCGCCCCATCCTAGACCTGCGTCGGTTAAACAAATACATCAAGGCGCAGAAATTCAGGATGGTCACCCTCCAGCACGTGCTGGGACAGCTGGAGGAAGGCGACTTCCTATCGTTGTTGGACCTGGAGGATGCTTACTTCCACATCCCCATTCTAAAAAGGCACAGGAAGTTCCTCAGGTTCGTGGTTCAAGGACGCCACTACCAATTCTGAGCCCTACCGTTCGGATTAAAGTCGGCACCCAGGGTTTTCACCAAATATCTGGCACCAGTGGTGTCGCGGCTGCGCCTGCAGGTGATCCACGTCTACCCCTACCTGGACGACTGGCTAATCCGGGCAAGGTCAAGGGAACTCGCTGTCGATCATACAGCGAGGACCATCCGGTTGCTCACGGAGCTGGGGTTCTCCATCAACTACCCCAAATCCCACCTGGTTCCGTCGCAAGTAGCACTGTTTTTGGGGGCAAAGCTCGATGCAGTGGAGCAATTGGCCTCCCCTTCAGAGGAGAGGACCAAGACCATCCTGGGCAAGGTACGGCGACTGTTAGCCACGGACGTGGCCAGGGTGAGGTCCATCAAGTCCCTTCTCGGGATGATGTCCTCATGCATCTACCTTTTACCCCTTTGCAGACTTCGGATGCGTCCGCCACAGGAGTTCCTCGACGCCCGCTGGTTTCAGGCGCGGGGCTGCTTCGAGGACAGGATCCCCCTCGACGAGGAGTTCTGTTGGGCGATCCTATGGTGGGGCACCCGGGCTCACCTCATGACAGGCACAGACTTTCAAACCCCGGCGTTTCTGGAGACGGTGACTACGGATGCCTCTCTGGAGGGTTGGGGGGCCCACACCGGAGATCTCCACGCAAGAGGCCTTTGGCTCCCGGAGGAGAGGTCTCTTCACATCAACACCTTGGAGCTCCGTGCAGTGTTCTGGGCACTCAAGTCGTTCCTCCCGTCCCTCAAGGACAAAGTGGTGAGGATCTTCACCGACAACACCACCACGATGTTCTACATACGGAAGCACCAGATCCCCAGCCCTATCAAAGGAGGCCCAGGATCTGTGGCACTGGGCCGTCGCTCAGGGGATGTTTCTGGTTCCCTTCCAACTGGCAGGAATAAAAAACACCATCGCCGACTCACTCAGCAGGGAGCTGTGCTCGTGCCACGAGTGGGAACTGCGCCAGGATCAAGTGGATCGACTCTTCCAACGATGGGGCAAACCCCAGATCGACCTGTTCGCGACGGCGACGAGCTCCAAGTGCCAGAGGTTCGCCAGTAGGTTCCCACAGCCGAGGAGCATGGGCGATGCTTTCTCGTTCCCTTGGGGCGGCCTGTTTCTATACGCGTTCCCTCCATTGCCGTTGCTGCTCCGCCACATCAGCCAGCTCAAGAAGTCCAGGTGCAGGATGATCCTCGTCACACCGGCGTGGCCGAGGCAGGTCTGGTTCCCAGACCTTCTGGACTTGTCAACGTCCCCGCCAGTCAGGCTGCCTGTGGACGCAGATCTTCTCTCTAGAGAAGGAGGCGCCATTCTACACCACGACCCACAGTCACTGAACTTGCGGCCTGGCTCCTGCAGCACTAGAGTTTGGAGGGTACGATATCCCGGCTGATTGCAGAGAGGTTCTCGCAAAGGCCAGGGAGTCCTCAACTCTCAAGTGTTACGGTCATAAATGGAAGAGGTTCTATGTCTGGTGCCGTGCACAGAAGATTAACCCTCTGCGGATTACGGCCCCTCAAGTGCTACCGTACTTGCTGTCGCTGGCCAAAGCTGGACTGGCTCACGCCTCCATAAAAATACATCTGGCTGCCATCTCCCGATATACCAGGACTACGGGACGGGCGTCCTTGTGGTTTCATCACCTGGTAAAGGAATTTATGAAGGGACTATTCAGATCATTCACGCCGGTGAAGGCCCCTGCCCCGGTGTGGGAGCTTAATGTGGTGCTAACCAGGCTCATGGGAGCCCCATTCGAGCCTATGCATTCGGCGCCTTTGAAGTTCCTGTCATGGAAGACAGCGTTCCTCGTGGCCATCACCTCTGCATGACAAGGGGGAGAGATTCAGGCCCTATATTGCAAGCCTCCATACTTGACTTTTCATGACACGAGGGTAGTGCAGAGGACACACCCATCCTTCAAGCCCAAGGTGCCGTCCGACTTCCACCTCAACAAGCCCTTGGTGTTACCAGTTTTCTTCCCGTCGCCTTCGACGCCAGGCGAGAAGACTTTGCACTCGCTGGATGTAGCTAGAGCGCTGAAGTTCTACGAGGACCGCACGAAGAGTTTTCGGAAGACGTCACAATTATTTGTGAACTTTGGGTCTGTGAATCAAGGGAAGGCTCTCTCGAAGACTTCCATTTCCAGATGGCTCTCCGGGTGCATCATGCACTGTCACCGGTTGGCAAATCGACCGCTGCCCGGCCGCCCGAGATCCCATTCGACCAAAGCGATCGCTGCTACCATGGCGTTCCTGTCTGGTTTGCCCCTGCTGGACATCTGCAGGGCTGCTACATTGAGGTCTACGCACACCTTCACAAGATTCTACTGCGTCGATCTGGACTCCAGGGAGGAGTCGGCCAAGCAGTGCTGCACAACGGTGACCCTGGTGAGGAGGTAAGAGATGCTTAATGTTGAGTTGTTGTATTGCTTAATGTTGAGCCTGTTGCCACCTCCCGTGGTTGTGCATGTGTATACTGCTATGTATTCTTTTATTCATGTGAATCCATGCCAGACCCCATTCTGGAGAAGGAACAAGTTACTTACCTGTAACTGTTGTTCTCCAGCATGGGTCTGGCATGGATTCAAATGCGAACCCTCCCACCTACCCCTCTGCGGCTCTTCACTTGGTCATACTGCCACTTGGCGTGCTACCAAATCTGAGGATGGCTGCCGCCAGAGTTGGGGCTTAGGGAGAGGGCAGTCATTGGCTGGGGGCAGTATGACCCAGAGATCAGTGATTGGTTACTACTGAGAAAGACAGATCAGAAATGAAACTGATACTGATTTTTTCTTTACCGAGGATTCCCAGCCTGACGACGGGGAATATTCATGAGCATGTGAATCCATGCCAGACCCATGCTGGAGAACAACAGTTCCAGGTAAGTAACTTGTTCCTTCTGCAGTCCTACTGAAGGTATAATCAATGACAGTTCCTGTCACACAGAGCGTCTGCATTGTCACTTTGAGGTGCAGATCGCTCTGCGATCTTGCAGTTCCTAATGTGCTCTCTCCTGGTTGGTTTTCTGGCTCTTTCCTCCACTGCCAGTAGTCATACGGGATTAACAGAAAGACTGGCCAGCATTGAGGGCAACAGGTATGGGGTAGGAAAATGTGGTAATTAGTTCACTTACCTAGGCAGGGCTAGGGGGAAAGACGGAGGTCTTCCCAACTCCCACATCCCGTCTCTGCGGCAGGACTCTGACCCAGTCTAGGTTATAACCCTATCCCAATGGTTAACCACATCCCTTGGAATGAGAAAACATGGTGGTGTTACAGACATTATACTTTCACAATCTGGTGTCAGTTGAGAGGCAAATTTAGGAAGGGCACTTACAGTAAGGCCTCCTTTTCCCCTGGCTATGAGGCGGCATTGTCGCCACGTGCAGACATTGCTGCAGCAGCCTTCTATTTACACACTCACCTTTGTCCACATTTCCAGTCAGTGCTGCACAACCTCCAAAGATTACACTTGGGCATATGTCATGTTGCCAGTGCATGAAAAACATTTCTATGTCTACTATGATAGAATATCTGCCAAGGAAAGCATACTTCAGATCTTTTGTTACAGAAGACAAGTTTCTTATTGTTCTCCCACATTGAAAAATGTTTCTCTCCCACTTGCCATGAGGTATTGGTTCTCTTGTCTGTTGCCTCAAAGCAGGGAGAGCTATGTCTGAATATAGTTTTCAGTAGTGACTTTGTGGAGGGACTGCCCCTGCAAGATCTTTTTCTGTCCCTAGTCAATTTTGGGTTATCCCCCCACAAAGCCCACTTCTAGCTGTGTGACCAAGAAAAACCTTGGTCTTCAGACAGCCCGGCTGAAGCATGACGTTCTGTGTTGGCCTTTTTTCAATGGTCTTTTCTGTCATTCTTCAAATCCGCTGTATTAAGACTGCCATCGCAAAGGAGACTGTCGTCCGGGAATACAAAGTCATCAGGACATATGTACATTATGTCCTGATCACACACCATAGCTACTCCATTTTTGGGAGAGGTAACATGAGGATGAGGGGGGGGGGGGGGGAGTGTAAAGCTAAGTAGTTGATTAATGATAGTGCACACATTACAAATAATGGAAAACAATTGTTACTTGCCACACTGGTTCACCTATTTGGTATTTTCTGCAGATTCCAACATCACATGAGATTTGTCCTATTCAGGATGGATCATTTGCATTTATCTATGCCACTTCCAAAGCCACAGCAGACCCAGATGTTGAAAGTAATGTTATGGGGCTTTAGCACCTAATAGCTTCTCAGTGAGACATGTCCTAAGTGTGAGAACACAGTGGTAGGTTCTTGGTGTAATTGTTTCTTAGTGGTTTTTTTTTTGCATAGCATTCCATGTCTCATGAAATGGTCCTGAAATTTTAAAAACTAATGTTTTTAAATAAGCTCATTGTGGCTGTATAATTAACATTTCAATTACTGTTGATAAGCGTTTTTGTTGGTATTGAGTTATCAATTAATATAATGCTAGGCATTTTATAACATGTGTAGTTGCTTTGTATTTGAAATCTATTTCCTATTGTAAATTTTATTTTCACACTCCCCTCAGGGCCAGGTAACACGGGCCCAGGAGGCTGAAGAAAATTACATCATCAAGCGGGAGCTGGCGGTGGTACGGCAGCAGTACAGCTCGGCAACGGATAACTTGCAGAAAGCACAAAGCACTCTTCGGCAACTACAGGATCAAAAGGTAAAGTGTCTGAAGAGGAGCTGCAATAATCTGTTACTAGTACAGGGACAAGGAAGAAAAGTGTGCTCTCTCCAGACACAGGTTTTGAAGATGTTGCACAGTTGGTATAACTTGCAGATATAGAGGACATATAGCGCTCTCTACAACAGCCGAGAGCAGTGGTGTACAGCACACATCTTAATTTGAGCTATGGGGTTCCAAGAAAAGTAAACCTTTGTGGATTTGAGAAAAGTCTAGCTGGCCCGTACATATTCTGAAACATGTTAACGGTGCAGAAGCATGCCTTGATTAGTGATTTCATGGTTGAACTATCCTTTTACCATATCTTGTTTCTAATGCCATTTCTCACCTTACCTGGCCTGCGCTTTTACAAATAATCCCTGTTTCTCCAGACTCCCGAAATCTCTTAACTGCAGTTAAGGGGGCAGAAAATAGTTACACAGTGTTTCATTTTAAAATGAAGAATACTTTGGTGGCCCTATACTTATTGAAGTAGCCATGCTCTCCCAGTAACTTAACTTCTTCTGTTGGTAGGAACTGGACAAGTCCTTACCAAAAGAAGAAAACTGTGTCAAGCAAAAAGCTTACAAGCTTTAAAGTCTCTACTACTTGTGGACTACAGACTTCTCTGTGCTGCTCATATCACATGTTAACTTGGTTAATGAGTGACCTCAAATACTGCTTCTCATGTAAATTGTAGCACTCTGAAGCCAATCTGCACTGCACTGTAGGTGCGCGCACTATCGTGGACTCACACCACTGGCTTGTATGAAGCCTCTGCTGCATGCTTTTATTTTGGCCATAAAAAGACGGGCTTCTTTTACTGTCACTTTTCATAGTTTGGGTCCCTCTGATTCATCAGGAAGGGCCATGTGAGTCTCCTTTATTTTTTTAAAAATAAACTTTAATTGTAAATTGTCAGTTTAGAGCAATGCAAAAGAATGGGTGGGAAATCCAGGTTGTGGTACTATTAACATAAGACCAAATACAGTATCATGAGGATATCATATGTTGCAGCGATGGTATTGTAATGATAAAGGGTTGCATTTAAATTGTACATTTTGTCAGTATTGACCGCAGCTTAGTTCATTCACCATTTTTTAATAACAAGTACTGTACAAGTGTATCAGAATTCATCAGCACAGTCTCACGAGCCAGTCAAAGGAGGCATATAAGGATGGGCTAAACACATACAGGATTGATTTTTATTTGATTTTAATTTTTGTTCAGCGCTGGACCCACCGAGAGGGACTTTTGAAGTGCCTTAAAAGGGTCAAAGCTGAAAAAGAAGTTACAAAATGTGTTCTGGATGGGATGGGATAGGAAGGTTAGGATAGACAATAGCCGGTCCGATAGCACAGCGAGTAAAGCGCTCGCTTTGACATCTGTGCAGAGCCTGCTGACGAAGGTTCGAATCCCGGCAAGGCCAAACTCAGCCTTTCATCCTTCCGAAGTCGATAAATGAGCACCACACACCGTGGGTAACAATAAGCAGCGCTCAGATACCTGAGGGTTCGTAGCGCTATATACATGCTAAATTATTATTATTATTATTAAGTGGAGGAGGGAATGGTTAGATGTTGGAAACAGGTATGTTTTGGTATGATTTCTACAATATTAGGAATAGTGGCAAGGTCTGAATGTATTTTTGAACGCTATGACCAGGGGGTGGGTGTTATTACTTCCAGCGCCAAAGTTTCCAACACCTTGATCCAAAACATACATATCACCATGCCGCCATCTCATGTTTCCAAACTTTGGCTATGGTTAGTTTGACAGCTGTTAGTAAAAAGACGAGCCTCCAAACAGCAATTCATTCAAAAACCAGGATAGCCGAGGTAGCCTTTTCCCTCGAAGAGCAGAGCAGTATTTTGGGGGTTGCATGGTCTGCAGATTTTGTCGAACAGATCCCCGAACACGACACCTGGAAGAAGTAGCCAGGTGGCTCTGATGGGCTTCTTCTTTCAACCTATTTCCTCTTCTGAGCCCAAGTCGTCGAAATGACATGAGAGTTCAAGTTCACAACTCTCTGTTTGAGAGAAGAGTGTGCTATCATCTGAGTAGCTGGAAGCCGATATCTGTCAATTCGTGGATTTGGTCATTGGTGGGCAGAGGCTATCAGATTCCCATGCCTCTGCCCCCACTTGTCAACAAATCTCAGAGGCCCCACTTCAGGCACTCCAAAACATTTGCTGATGTCAATAATCAAGCAAGATTTGGTTCTAGAGAGCATCTTCTATTTGATGTTCTTTGCCATTCTAAAAAGGAACAAAAACTGGTCTTTGAACCTCCTTCAAACTTGTCTTTACTCATGAAAAGTTGACATTGATCACACATGCCCTCGTATGGTCCTCCTAACAGTTGGGCGACTGGCTAGTAGCTATGAACTAGCAGGATGTTTCTGCACATACCGATTTGGATGCCAAGACCACTCCTATGTTCTGCCTAATGTTTGTGCCATCCCCGTCTTTCTCATGCAAAAGAATAAAACTGACACACCTCAGACAGGGAATGAGGCAAAGAGAGCAGGCTGCGATTGTTCAACGCAAGGTTTATATAAGTAAATGGCATTCAAAGATCTCTGTTGCCTCTGAGAGCGCTCTGACCAAAATTAATGTTACAATACATTTTATAGGGCAAATGACGCAACTAACATAGGATACTGCGTTGGTCCCGGATTGGACAGTCCATATGGTGCCCATGGTGTGGGTGGAATCTCTTCCTCCGGGTTGGCTGCTTGGTTGGCGGGAGGATGGACGTCAGGCATCTGTGCTCCGAATGGTGAAGGTCAGGTCGCTGTGAAGCAGGGTGGTCACTAGAGTAAGCTAACATAATATATTCTCAAAATGCATTCACTAATTAATAATCGTTCGAAGTCTTTGAATAACTAATCATGTCTCTATAAACGTCACACGTGCATCTATACTATCAGTTACATCGGATTATAAAGGCCTTAGGTTAAGGGCCTTGACCACCATAATACACCGGTTGAAGTGAGGGTCTGTGTTCATAAGAATCTCTGGTATGTGACATTTGTTAGTGGTAGACAACGATATACTGCAGCAGGGGTCTAATGTTAGTTGGGGATCTGTTGGGTGGGAATCATGGCGTTGTCAGCGGTCTGGCACATGAAAGGAATTCCTTGCAGGGGCACAGGGTCACAATGGCAGTAAGTTTCCACTGGCGAGGGTGCGGGGGCAAGGACACGTTTGTGGAGATGAACGAGCTATGTGCTTAGCTCATGCTGGTTCACATGCAGGACAGTGATCTCAGAGGAAGAGTGATGTGTTACATTTATTATTTGTTGCAAGTACCTCCGGCTTCATTGTGAGAATGGAGCTTTGGAGTTTTTCAGTCAGAGTGCGAAAGTTGTTGGGGTCCATGTGCCCTGCGCGTCCGTCCGCTGTGAGAAATGGAAGCAAAGCGTTTTGTACTATCGCAGTGAGGCCTAGTCACCAAGATGGAGTCGATAGGGGGTACAAAATTGGATGCCTTGTGTCCTGCTCAGTGGTCCCATCTACGCAAATGTTAACCAAAGTCGACATTGCATAAGGGCAAGGGGCGAACCCACTACTGGAGGCACTCGGTCCGAGTTATGTACTGAGAAGTAAAGGATGAGAGGGGCCTGATGGCCCCTCGCTCCCACACATTCCCCCCTTTCGTTACATCTAAAATAACAAATTATGACACTTATTTTCTTTCATTCTCCCTTCGGTAGTACTCAGCTACAGCAACTGCTTCTTCCCAGGCTGGGGTACCTTTTATTGGCATCCATGCTCTGCATACGCTTCTCAAGCTATTACCTCTTCTTGCATATTCGTCTGGAGTGCATGTTAGGTATATCCCACCATCCCCATCCAGGTCTACCCATACCTCCTTATACCATTGCAATTCTCTTGGTTCCTTGATGGTGGTGTGGTATAAATTATCAACCCTGAACCCTGAGGAGTTATGATGATTCAGACGAAATGTAGTTGGATGATCTTTTACTTCGTGATAACTTTGTTTTCAACTCGTGTTCTGACAACAGTTCGTAAACTGGAGGTTCTGTTTTTACTTGTTGGGGCGCTGTCGATGGGTCAGCCGATTGCCAATCTGCCAGCCGATTCTCCTGTTGCCGATCTGCCAGCCGATTCCCCTGCTGCTCCTTGGATATTCGGGTATTACCTGGGCCGTATGGAGGGTGGGTAAGGCACAAGTACCTTTCCAGGATGCAGGTAGGCTTGTTTGCCGCAAATCCAGTACATGTCCATGAGTGCTGCGGTGCCTTTCCTCATATCAGGTATTACTACTGTCTTGTTGCATTTCCTTGCCTCCCCCATGTTCACTTTCCCTTCCCCATGGAAGCATAGTTTGTGCGGTACTTCTTTTTGTATTTTTATAGGCTTTTCCAGTGCTGTGATCCATGTTAGCTTAGTGACGTGTTGCGACCAAATAGGGGCACACACTTCCTTTATCCATTGGAAGGTGTCCTCAGATAGTCCCCGGAGTGCTTCTGCTTTGCACTTGATGGTTTCATCGTGCCATTTGTTCTCTGGATACCTCGTTCCATTTATGACAAGAAATGGCTCTCTGATGCAAATTACTCCTTGACGCCGGCTTGTGCATGTTCTCTCATTTTCCAGCCTCTCTATAGTGACGGTGTGTGCCTGGAAGGTGCTTTTATCCTACACAGAACTAAGTGAATTAAACATTGAGCCTCCGACAAGGGCACTTCCTGTAGTACCAACATTTTGGGTGTCCCTGATGCATGCGGTATGAGTGAACAGACATAGCAGCGTTCATTTGTTGCTTGCTTTGCCGTAGCACTCATGTCTGAATACCATTTGTTAGATTGATCCTGGTGGTGGGGGTCTTCTATTTCATCTAACCCCAGGTCATGATAAATGTCGTATCTTTTCCTTCCCGCCCCCCTTTTTACTCTCCTTTTCCCTTCCTCCATATAGCTTCTCACTTTTTGATAATGTATTGGGAACATTCCAGCCCAGGCAGTATCATTGTTGTTGAACATGGCATGTGTATACTCGTTAGTAGCAGCAGCGTAATATGAGGTAGGTTCAATGGTTGTCTGTGCATGCATACTTGTGTTGGCTAAGTTACTCGGCCAATAATAGTCGCCATCATTTTCATTTGATTCATAATCATTACTCATATTTATGCCCGGATGTGACAAAGAGACAATTGTTGGATCAGCAGGAGCCTGCTCTGAAGTTTGTGTTACATTTGTATCGTTAATACCAATGATATATGTTTCTCCCCATATTGTCTTTACTCCAGTCCATATTAGGCTTGACCCTTCTCGTATCAGCTTAGCCCAGCTTCCCCCTTTATGCAATTCATTAACCAGAGATAAGAGAGTGTAATACCAGGCCATGAAGAACAACATCACAGAAAGCAAAACAGCAGCACATTTCAAAACACATTCAACATTGCTAAATTTATTAGCCCTAATGGCATCCCAATTGCTATCTAACATTAACGTGTTCTCTGCAAGTGCACTTTGTTGGGCCATTTTGTCACCTAGAGGGACGATACAAATTTGTTAAGTCACCAGAATATGTACATTATATATATATATGTATATATATATATTTACACATAATGTTTACTCAATTTTCGTTTATGGTTGCTGTACTTATTATACATTTTTCAGTTATTCGCTTCACTTATATCCTCTTTTTTACTGTGCATTTTTATAGCAGGAGGAAGATATAGTGATGAAAAGAGAGTGAAAGGGAGAAAGATAGAGAAGTAGGGCAAGGCAAATCAGAAGGCACATAATTGTTTTTGCTCCTTACAAGTTCCTTGTTTCATTTGATCAGGTTGTCATTGCTTCCCAACATTATTCCCTTTTGTCCTTCCTTCCTGCTCCGGTTCCACGGTCATCTAGTCCTCCGTTTATGCTGGAGCGTCTGGGATTTCTGTTCTGTTCTTCATGCGAATGTCGTTTCGCGAGGGCGGAATCCCCACGCTTTGCCTAGAGTGTCTAGGCCGGGAACATCGTTGGGACTCATGTTTTTATTGCGATTCCCTTTCCGTTCGGGCACTCCAGCGTCGTCTTCTTCAGTGGGAGGAGGTGTTTCAACGCGTTCCTCCACCGCATTTTCAGCTTTTAATCGCCCGGTAAGTTCTTTCCTGTTTAGGACGCCCCGTCCAGGGGACTCTTTTCCGGGGTCTTCCAGGTCCGGGAGTGGCTCGAGTAGCTCTGTTACCAGGGGCATCCCTAGGTGTCGCGCAAGGGGCCTAATAGGCACAATGGAGGTTCCTCAGAGGGTTCCCACAGTGGGCCTGCCAAAACCAGACATTGTTCTGAGGTTCCACGTTTTGGGGCCTAAAGTTCAGCCCAGTTCTTCTGTGGCTCTGGTTTGCCCTGAATTCTCCATTTCTGGAGCTTTCCACACCAATACCAGGGTACGCCGTGAGGTCTCCATTTCTGGAGGTTTCCACACCGAGTTACGTCTTGAGGCCCCTCTTGAGGGAGCTATACGTCCCGAGTTCAAGCCTGAGGTTCCCCTTCTTGGGGCTAAATCCAGTACCGGCAGAGTTGAGGGATCCTCCTTCAGAGTCCTGCTAGTGATGTACATTCCTCAACCTTCTCACGCTCTGGGACGTGGTGGTACCATCTCTGTCGCAGGGGCGAAGAAGGGCGGTCACGCTCCTCAGGCCTTCGAGTACCGGCTCTGCTGAGGATTCTCCATTGGAGGCTAATTTTGGGGCAGTCCCTCGGATGTCCAGTAAACACCCTAGACCTGCCAGTACCGGCTCGGCTGAGGGTCCTTGTTTCAAGGCTAAAATTCCACATAAGACCCCTGACTTCCCTGAGGAGACCGTTGCCTCACCTTTGGCAGTGACGCAGTTCGCCCAAGGTGTCGACAAAATGGCAGCTCAACCTCCACGGTGGCCATTTTGTCTACCTCTCTAACCCCAACATTCACTAGGACTGGTGCTGGGGGAATTCCTTTTGGGGCTGAGCAGTTTTTTCCACACCATGTGGATGACAAAAAACTGTTCTGCTCTTCAGTGGATTGATGCGCTCGGGCACCGCTGCCTCATTCAGTCTCGCTCCCTCCTGGTTCTGCACCCCTGATCTGTGTTGACCCAGCTGGTGCAGGAACTTCCTGGGAACCATCCTCATTGCGTTCATGGGGGTATGCCCTTTCCGTGCGGCCTCTGCCTGCTCCAGCGCCTAGACCTTCATCTGAGGATGCGTTTTTTTGGTAAATTTCAGACGCTCATAGAATCTGATCCCATGAGGGTGTACTTTAAGTGTCTTTTCAGGGAAATGTATCCTGAACCTCCTGTGTTGCCTTCTACCTTGGCTGTTCCTTTGCAGGCCCTGGTGGTGTCTCCCGATAGAAAAAACATCAGGTGCACTGCTAGACAACACTTTAAGACATGAGGTGCCAGGTGCAGCGGATCAGTTTTCTGCTCCCGCTTCACTGGATGAGGGCAAGGCGGACCAGGAACGCGATGAACAACACCGCTCTAGCAGAGCATTTCATGACTGGGTACTGGATATGATGGCTTTGCTTGATATTCCAGTGCCTAAGACACTGCTCCACAGGAGGGGGTGCTTTCTGGAGCCTTTACTCTACCCTTGCAGGAGCGCACCAGCCTCTTCCTCCAGAAGGACGTCTGGGCTGAGGCCCGCCAAATCTAGGAGAAACCCCATACTGGGCTGCATCTCAACAAGAATATTGACACTCGATATAAGCTTCACGCCTTGTTGGCTTGTCTGCTCCCATCGTCAACGGTGGTGGCAGCAGTCACCCTCCATTCCAAACCAGCCTCTACATCCTCCACTGCAGCGGCCCAAATCCTCTCCAAGGACGACAAACTTCTCAACGCCATTGGCAAGAAAGTCTTTTCCAATTCAGTGCTCCAACTTCATCAGGCTAACACCGAGCTCATCCTGGCAGCGGCCAATGTCAGGCTGCGGAGGGAGCTAGCTGATTCCCAGGAATGTTTAACTGCGGATAGGCTAGAAGACTTCAAAGCCGGTTTGTCAGATGCCAGAGTGTTTGGTAAAGGATCTACTGGAGGCTGCGGCTCACCACGTAGATACCTAGGCTCGGGGCCTTATGGTCGGGGTTGATGTTTCCTGCAAGGCATGGCTCCATGCGACGAAGTTCTCAAAGGAAGTGCAGGACAAAGTTCTGGACCTTCCTTTTGATGGTAGGGAGTTGTTCCATTCCTCACAGACAATAAATGAGGCGAGTACTCAAACCGCCAAGTCTTTATCGATCCTGGCAAAAGCTCCAGCATAAGCCCTTTATACACAGAGGTCAGGGGGTTTCAGAATCACTGTGCGCGCCCATTTGAAGCTCCGGTTGGCGGGCCCAGCCATAAGCAACAACGGCAAGGTGGCAGACCATCACCGAAGACCGATGGGTTTTGTCTATCGCTCGGGCGGGCTTCCGCTTGTCCTTCCCCCACCCCACCCTTCAACCCTCTCTTCCAGCAGACTGCGTCACCCTCCGTCAAGCCGAGGTTCAAAAACTTCTAGACCTCAGAGCTGTGGAGCCTGTTCCCCACAAGGAGCAAGGGGAGAGCTAGTACTCCAATCTGTTCACAGTGCCCAAACCCAACCTCACTGGCCTGCACACTTTCCTCGATCTCTCCCAGTTCAATCTGTCTCTTCCGCAAGAGAAATTCAAGATGATCACGCCTTGGCAAATAATGTCCTCTCTTCGGAAGGGCGATTGGCTCAGCGTAGTAGTCCTCCAGGAGGCATACATGCACATTCTAATCTGGCGCCTGCATTGGAAATATCTGTGGTTCTCCCTGGGAGTGGAACACTTCCAGTTCCATGTGCTCCATTTTGGTCTCAGCTCGGCGAGGCGCACTGGAGACTCCTCCGAGGGTCCCTGCAGCGGGTCTGCCAAAACCAGATCTTCTTCCGAGGTTCCTCGTCTGGGGGCTAAGGTTAGGCCCAGTTCTTCTCTGGCTCTGGATACCAGGGTTCGCCCTTAGGCTTCCGCATCGGGAGCTACCCGCACCGAGTCTGGACTCGAAGTCCCTCTCTAGGTGGCTATACATACCGGGGTTAAACCTGACGTTCCCCTTTTTAGGGGCTAAATCGGACACCAACAGAATTTAGGGTCCCACCTCGAGAGTCTTGGCTGTAAGGTATATCCCTCAGCCTTCCCATGCGCACGGCTATGGTGATATGACTTGTTGAGGGGCAAAGAAGGCAGTCACGCACCAAAGGCCGCCCAGTACCAGCTCTGCCGAGGATTCTCCACTGGAGGCTAATTATGGGGCAGTCCCTAAGGTGTTGAGTAAACACCCTAGATCTGTCAGTACCGGCTCTGCCGAGGTTCCTTGTTTCAAGGCTAAGATGGCACACAAGGCCCCTGACTCCCCTGAGGAGACTATTGCCTCACTTGCTCCTGTGACACAGTTTGCCTCAGGCGTTGACAAAATGGCGACCCAACCTCTGCGGACCACGGCGGCCATTTTGAATACCTCCCTGACTGCAACAGTGTAGTTCGTGTTCGCATAGACAGTTTGGTGGCAATGTTTTACATCAACATGCGGGGCGGCACCAAGTCTCCTCTCCTTGTGTATCTTGCCATACCGATTTGGGACTGGGCCATCCAGCATAATGTTTGGCGCCAGGCTGTACACATCCCAGGTCACATCAATGTGACCGCAGATTCACTCAGTTGCCAGTCGGCAGCAGTTACGAGTGGGCGATGAACAGCAATGATCTCTCCAACATGTTGCATCATTGGGGCACTCCAGAGGTGGACCTCTTTGCAACTTCTTCAAACAAGAAACTTCCTCTTTACGCATCCAGGGATGGGCTTGGAGCGTCCTCCCGGGGGGATGCCCATGGGACAACATGAAAGTTTATGCTTTTCCTCCATTGCCTTTAATTCATGGGTCGCTCTGCAAGCTCAGGAGCACATCAAACTGCACTCTCCTGTTCATGGCTCCTTGGTGGCCAGCCAGATTCTGTTTTTCAGAACTACAGCATCTGTCGGTACTTCCCCCGATCAGATTGCCGGAGGTTCCCGACCTGCTTCACCAAAGCAATCACCTGATGTGGCACCCCTCCCCACAATCGTCTAGCTTGGTGTCCTGGTGCCTGAGTTCACATCGTTAGCACAGTTCGGTCGGTCCAAAGACAATATGCGCATTATCCAAGCAGCCAGGACGCCTTCTACGAGGGTTCAGTACAGGAGCAAATGGCTCCGGTATTGCCCTCTGTGTTTAGCTAAACAGCTGGATCCCAGGCTAGCTTCGGTCGACACTGTTCTAACTTTGTGTCTCATCTAGCCGCTTCTGGCATCCATGTTCTGTCATGCAGAACGGCTGTTCCTTTTCATTGACTATGCCAGTCATCAAAAGTCTTTTTGCGGGTCTTCATCTCTTCCCGCCAGTGCGCAACCCTCATCCCAAATAGGATTTGAATTTGGTCCTCACCGCGTTATACCATAAGCCATTTGAACCCATGGCCACTACCCATCTTAAGTACCTTTCTTTGGAATGTTGCCTTTCTGATCGCAATAACATCGGCGAGGGGAGTAAGTGAGCTCCAAGCTCTTTCCGTGAAACATCCGTTCCTCACTTTCCACAGAGATAAGGTTGTCCTTCCTGCCTGCCTAAGGTGGTTACTGATTTTCATTTGAACCAATCGATTTCCTTACCTGTTTTCTTTCCTAACCCGGCATCTGATGCTGAGAGAGTTTTTCAGGCGAGCCCTGAAGTTTAACCTTGTTAGAACAAGTGAACTTAGAAGCTCCTCACAACAGTTTGTCACATTCGGAAACCCGAAAGGGGAAACCAGCTTCCAAAGCAACTATCTCCTATTGGCTTGGCGCATGTATTTATGAAGCCGATAGCATTCAAGGCCTTCAACCACCGAAGAGCATCCATGCACATCTAGTCAGTGGCAAAACTGCTGCTGTTGCCTTCCAAAAGTATATCCCTTGGGAGTCCATCGCCAAGGCGGCTTTGTGGGCCTCCCAATTTGGCTAGGCTGTTCTTCAGAACTTATTCCAGTAAAGGGTTTTTTCCATCCACCCGTACTACCTATGGTGTGTGCTTGGGAATCTCCCACAAGTATGTAGGAAAGGGGACGGGGACGTAGGAGTATAATTAAATTACTCACCGTAGTAACTACCTTACTCCTAGTCCATAGTCCCCTTGCCTCCAAACGCCCGCCCGCCGTCCCCTCTAATAAGTATCTTCTATTATTGCTTAAATGGTCTCGGACCTGGCGATAGAAAAGGACTGAAGGGCGAGGCGCGGGCGGAGCTCAGGAGGGTGGGGTTATGGCCACATGCGGTGGCCCCGCGTAAAAATAAAAAGAGGACAAAAATAAAAATGTTGATACTTTTTAACAAAAGTACTTTGGTCCCGTCCGAAGGACGGAATGTCCCACACGTATGGAGGAAAGAGGACTATGGACTAGGAGTAAGGTAGTCACTAGGGTGAGTAACTTTGTTATTCAAAGGGCCGGCAGTGATTTGGGGTTCTGGTTTGGAAGGCAAGGGAATCGATGGGGAAATTTCATTTTGCAACACAAATACAGTTGATATGTAATGCTTGGTAATTCTGGTTTGAGAGGCAAGGGAATAAAAGGGGGATTTTGTTTTGCACCCTCTACATTCACTTAAATAGCAGGGTTTTAGGGTTACTTATTTTAGGATTATTGACACCCCCCTTCTGGACAGGAGTCAGGGGTTTCAGAAGGAAAGTCACCCAAGTCTTTGTCTATACCAGCTCTAGCACACTGGGAATGTACTTTGTTAGTTTTGAATCCTAACAACACACATCCTGTGATTTCCTGTATAGGAATTAATTGATTTAACTTCAGTTCAATGCGCTAAGGATCTATACAGCTTCCCACCTCCCCACACTTTAATGGAAAGGATTAAGGCAGGCTGTTCCCAACACAATTCAATTTAAATGGATAGGGTGGTTTTTCTCTAGTAGAATTAATTTTAATTTTATTTAATACATAGTGGAATTATTTTTATTTGATTTAAAACAGTGTTCCAAAGGCCTTCCCAGTACTACCTCCTACCCGCTATACAAGCTGGAGATTAAGGCTGGCAGCTTACCCGCTCACACTTTTGACAGGATTTAGGATATCCCTACTTACATGGGAGGCTTTGGTCAGGGAAAAACAGCAGGGCTCCTCTGGGAACACCACAGATCTTGTCAAGGGCTTCAGTCCAGGATTTTCACCTGCACTCAGACTTCCTCTGATGGTTTCCAGCTAGCCTCTAGATTTACCTTTCACTGTCTGCAATGCAAGGATTGAGGCCTCTCTGCTAGTTGTTCCTCACAAGAGTCCGGCAGCAGGCTACCTCTCGGAATCAAGTGGAAAAAGCCCTTTTCTGATGAAAATTGCCCTCTTATAGAGCTGATGACACTCCTATAGTATCATAATTCTCACGGTAAGGAATGGCTAGCACTCTCCCTTCACCTCCCACCAAGACGCTCACTGGCTACTGTTAGGACCAGAAGTTGGGGAGATATGTATGATGTAGGCTGAGGGAGGAGAAAGATTTGTCATCCCAAAATGACAAGTGGGTTTAACCTTTTTGAGTTCTGAAAATGTCATAACATGGCAGCTATGCATATTTTTCACATGACTTAATAAATCTATATATTTTTGGATTCTGCATTTTATGGCGAGTCAGAAAATACTAATTTTATTTCGGTAAAGCCTTTTTTTGCGGTTTGCTGCTGCACCGAAATAGGGACAACTTTGACACTACATACTTCCAACATTAATTTCACTGTCTATCATCAATATTTCCAATTCCTTAGATTTATGAAAATGTCAGAATCATAACTTAAGTTATGTACATCACAAAAATGTCGTTTTACATGGTCCCAACTGGCTTTCTATCCCCTTTGAAATGAAACCGGGGTGAGCCCACTGAGACACACAATGCTCTTTTTATTTAGGAAAATGTGTTCAATGTTAAACATATGGCAATGCATTGCAGGGGAGGTTGTTTCGTTTCTGATCACCCCAATCAGTTTATTTTCTCTTCTATGACTAGATCAGGACATCGGGCTGGACAATGTTTTTTCTACCCTCTTCTCCTGAGCTTCAAAGGGTCTTTGTTCAGAGCTAATGCATGCTTTATGGGGAACCTGACCTTTAGAGGTAATTTCTGTTAGTCGTGTTATCTGTAAATCCCATAATTTCAATCTACTTCTTTGTATATCTTTGCATTTAAATGTACAACCAGACCACCTTCTCCTAGGGGGCCTCAGCCAAAGGTCTTGAGTTAAAATTTTCAAATGCACAGACCTTTTCAGTTTACTGGGAAAAACACAGGCTGCACCCATCCTTCAGAAAATACAGCTTTTAAATAAACCAGATGTGCTTAGATGTAACTTCGGCTGAATGCCTGTGCATACCAACAAAATGGAAGGAGGCCCATTCTCGCTCATTCACTAGGCCTCATGTTGAAATCACTGTTTCGTACTGGCTTTTATCTTTCAATGGAACTTCACACTTAGCCAGCTTCATTCTCGCATTGTGACCTAGCATGGCCTCTCCATCTGTCGCTCTGGGGCTGTCTTTTTAACCCATAGAGATAAACGGTAAGGAGACATGGACTACTTGAATAATTTGAAAATGTGGCAGAGTGCAGCATTTTACACATCTTAATGAGTATTTAAGAGACTATCAGAACTACCTGCATGTGCAGCATTGTCATAATCAAAATGAGTGTTGTTAAGGGAGCTCACAACTGCATCACTCATCTCCAAGTAAATGAAGGGTCAAACTGAGCAGGCAGGGATGGAAGAAAATGATCTCACTACTGCATTAATCTGATATTAGAGAATTGGATCAGGCTCCCAGGCCACCCCCACATTCTTGACCCTGCTGGCATAAGATGTGAGAATTTGAAATAGGATCTGGAGAGTAGGAGAAAGATTAGGCTTGTGCCATGAAATCCTTGATGTCCACCCTTGCCGCCTAGCTCCATGACCTCTCGGCCGTATTCGACACAGTAGACCATCAGACACTCGCCGGCAATATACATTGCTGCCTGGGGATCATCAAGATTGTCCTTGGTTGGGTCATATCCTACCTTGCTAATCGCCAGCAGTTTGTACAAATGGATTCCTCCAGATCACCAACTCTGCACATCACCTGTGGAGTCCTGCAAGGATCCAACCTTCCCAATGATCTTCAATCTTTACTTGAAACCATTTAGAACCGTCCTCGCTAAATGCAACATTCACATCCACCAACACGCAGATGGCACGCAGCTCTGCCTCAAGATCTCCTCCATCGAAGATATCCACAGGCTGAATGCCTGCCTCTTTGTTCCAGTCATGAATGTTTAGTGATTACATGAAGCTCAACCACTCCAAGACTGAATTCCTGCTGCAGACTAACAACACCATGGCTCTCCACTATACACCTAGAGGAGTTCACACCCACGCTGACCACCTGTGTCAAGTCTTGGCTTTGACATTGACAGAAACCTCTCCTTCAAACAGGACAAAGCAAAAAAAGACACAAACTGCTTCGTACCAACTTTCTACCCTGTCAAAAATCAAGCCCTTCATCTCAGAAAACAACTTCAGATCTACTGTCCAAGCCTTGTTCCTTTCCCACCTGGATGTATGCAATGCCCTTTGGAAGGCCTTACAGCGACTACTGTCACCCACGAATTGTGTCCTGCATGCTGCAGCACGACTCATCAATGTATTCTGCAAATGTAACCACATCACCCCAACCCTCATGAAACTGCACTGGCTCCCGTGCAATCCTATATCATCTTAAAATCCTGATGTATCCTCTACAGGGCTCCTCCTGAAGTCCACAAGCTACCTCGATGAGAAACTCTGCATCTATGAAGGCCTACGATCAACCAGAAGTAAGGAAATGAGATTCCTTGAACTCAGTCGCTGCAGGAATTAAAGAACCGAAAACTCTGGAACCTCCCCCCATCAAGATCAGACTCGCCCCCTCACTTCTACAGTGCAGAAAGGGCCTCAAGACCCTGCACTTCAAGGAATGTCTTCTCCTTAACATCTAGGTACACAGACTTTCTACTCCCCACCCTAGGTAGATGTTTTATATTATCGAGCCTTTTGCACCCAGTAATGGAGGTATCCTGCTATATAACTTTTCTGGTGGCTCTTGAGCGTACCTCTCGAACTAGGACAGGGGTGATTTCTCTGTCTAATCCGGTCATTACGTGGCAGTTTTTGGGGCTCGTCTATTTGTTTCTCCTACGTGGAGGCCGATTCGAATGTTGGACATGAGTGTGGAATTGTTGGCCAAGGTGCACAGATAATGCAAACCCATGATACCACGGCAAAGGGCTTTTCTGGTGGGCAAAACAGCCTTCCAGATTACCAAACTGCATTCATTATCACTGTTAAATCCTGATATTTCCTTCCACAAAGATAAGGTTTTTCTATGGACTCACTCATCCTTCCCTCTGCAGGTTGTATTGGAGTTGCACATGAATCAAGAAATTGTATTACCAGTCTTTTTTTCCTGACCCCTTGACAGAATCGGATATGGTTTTACACTGTTTGGATGACATCAGGGAATTGAGGTTCTAATTTGAGAGAAATAGACCTCATAACTCCAGAGACAGACGCTTCATCACCTTTGGGGAGCAGAGTCAAGTAGACAGGCAGTGAAAGCCATGATAGCTGGATGGTTTGTGTCCTATATCTCACATTAGTATGATTTTCAGGTTAATGCTCTGCCTATGGTACTTCACACACATTTAAAGAGATGCAAAAGCATAGGCGTAGCTTTTCAGAGGCACGCGCTATGGAAGGCAGCTTGCAAAGCCTCTGCATGGGCTGCTTCTTACGCTTTCTGCAGACATTACTTTCTTGACAGCAGCTCCGGAGCTGATGGTCAATTTTCTTTTTTTTTAGTTGTGATGTGGTTTATTGAAGGTAAAATCCTTTCACAATATGATCATAAACAAGTCAGATAAAGAGTAAAATAACTGACAAAAGTAAAAACAGTAATAGTTGGTAAATGCATAATTTGGCATCACATCAAGTTGACCAAGTTAAATAAAAAGGTAACTCAATAAATTTGATTACAAGTTGTGCGTATGTCAAGCTCTTATATAGGACTCCAAGTCTCCTTCAATCTTAAATTGCAGTATCTGCAGGATGATGGGTTGTGAACAGCTTTGTTCCAGATATCAAGTATTTCCCCTATTGGAAGAATATTAAGGTGGAATCTCAAAAATATTTCTAAATAGCGTCCTGGGGAATTTTAATAATAGACTGGTAACTCTGCTTTTTTCTCATTGGACGCAAAATCTCTGTACATATATCGGCCCATCTCTATCCCTATGTCAAACCAGTCCAGGTCCCTCAGTCTAGTGTTGATAAGAGTGATGGTCAATTTGGACAGGCATTACTCAGCAACCTTCAGTGTATGCTCCTCCTCCCTGGGTGAGTGGTAGTGGTGCTTGATACTCTTCCATAAATATGGAAAGAAGAGGGGTTGTAAGAGTAACAAAAGATGTCTCACTATAGTGACTACTATGCACCTATTCTGAAGTCGCCTTTCTTCATACGCCCTCCCTCCATCACTATAAACTGTTGTTAGTCTGCCTGGTCTATTTGGTGAGTAAAGGGACTGAGACGAAAGAGCAGAGTCAGAGGCATTGGCTTGGCCACGCTCACATTCAGACTGCCTCCATGTGCAAATTCTTAGAGGAATCATGCATTGCTGTGCAAAAGCCACCGGTCCTGTCCCCACCTACCAGGAACTCCCATACGTATGGAGGGAAAGAGACTTTGGTCTCTGCAGTAAGTTCCCTTTCCTACATAGTCCTTCAATCCTCACCAAGGAAGAAACATGCGCTCTTATCAAGTTACAAATACTAACTTGGTCATCCAGCTAGTAGACAAGGGGGTAGGAATATCAGTATTCTCTGGAGACCACTATGGCAGTACAGCTTCAGAACTATTAAACAATTAGTTGCACTTAAAATATGAACTTCTGACCCCAAGAAGGATATACAACAGCTCAATGCTGAATGCACATCTCAAGCTAGAAGTAATGATTACATCAGCCAGCATGAATAGACATACTTGAATTGAACCATCCAAAAGTTCCCTCCATCTACATTTTGGCAGGTTCAAATTAATGCCACCAGATGACCTGGGCAACCGATAGAATCTAGCTGTGGGTCAATATTAGAACTCCTCTGTAAATTCCATAGATTCTTACAACCATTGGCATAGAACACTCCAGCCTTCTTCAAAGGCCCCAGGGAAATGGTTAAACGTGTGGAAGGCCTTGAATGTAATGCAGATAATCCCATTTTAGTTACCTTTAATACCAAAGCTATTTATACTAATGATAAACGTGATTAGGCCATAGCTGCAGCTATTTGTCATTGTCTCATATTTTTCCTTTTGTGTGAGGGTAATTCCTCATCCTATTAAGTGAGGGGGCAATGATGACAGTACTTCATACTCTAGGGGTACTGAGATGGTCTGGCTGCTACTCGTTGAGCCTCTCAGATGGGTGATGGGGTGACCTTAATTCTCTGGGCTTGTCATACTGCCTGAAACGTGATATACATACTTTCTCTTGTAAGACCCACCACCATTGTAAAGGTTACTTGAAGTGCCAGCAGTCCTGGCTTAGAGGAATGTTTGGTGAAACAAACATTACAAAATGTGAATGTGGTTTGATGGAGCAAGGATGGGTAGTTCCCCCTACCTCACTATGTATTTACTGAATGATGAACGTTCAGCAGTACAGGCCTATCTTTCAGAATCTGGATGTTGGGCTAAGTCCAACCATCCGGAAGCGACCAGCAGAATGAACATGATAAACTGTGAGCACTCAAAGAATGAAGCATATCTTCATAATCCGAGGGAAGAGAGTATCCTGTCTCCACTGTGCAGTTTGGCCAGAGCACCACACCAATTCTACCTGCAGACGCTTACTACTGCAGAACACAGCAGAGACTTGGGTAAATACAGTGCTCCTACGTCCAGTCCGTTTTCCTCCATACTTTTAGGACATTCCGTCCTGTGAGACGGGACCGGAGCACTTTTTGTAAAAAAGCATCAAAAATGTGTCCTTCCCTTTTTACGTGGGGTACAGCATGTGGCCGTAACCCTGACCTCCTTAGCTCCGCCCCACGCATCGCCCTTCAGTCTTTTTCTCTGCGCGGTCGGGGCTGGACGCACTTGCATCACCGGGAAGACCTTTTTTCTTTCCTGTTGTCCTTCTCTCCTGCTCCGGTTCTGCGGTCATGTAGGCTTCCGCCTATGCCGGTGAGTCTGGGATTTGCCACTTGTTCTTCTTGCGAGCGTCGCTTCGCTAAGGCGGATCCCCATTCTCTATGCTTGGAGTGTTTGGGACCGGATCACCATTGGGACTCGTGTTTCTTCTGCAACTCCCTTTCGGTCCGGGCACTTCAACGTCGTCTTCGTGGGTGGGAGGAAATCTTCCAGAAGGTTCTTCCATCACATTTCCAACTCTTCATTGATGGAAGAGACGCCCGTTCAGTTCTTTACTTTTCATGGCACCCCGGCCGGGGGACTCCTTCCCGGGGTCCTCCAGGTCCTGGAGGGGCTTCAAAAGCTCTGCTACCGGGGTTATCCCTGAGGTGTCTTGCAGGCCTAATGGGCGTACCAGGGTTTTCTCCAAGGGTTTCCGCGAGGGGCCTGCTTATACCGGATCACGATCTGAAGTTCACCGATCATGTGCTAATAGCCAGCATAGTCATGCTGAGACGTTGGGTACCAGAGTTCGCTCCGAGGTATCCTTGTCTGGAGCTTCCCACACAGACACCGGGGTGTGCCCTGAGGCCTCTGTTGAGGCTTTCTGTACTGAATCACGGTTCGAGGCCCCTCTCGAGGAAGCCATTAAGACTGGACTCTGTTCCGAGGTTCCTCTTAACGAGGCTAAGGTGTGTACCAACAAAACTGAGAGGCCTGTAAAGGTCTAGTCTGTGAGGTGGATTCCTCAACTTTCCTGCACTCGCGGAGGTACTGGTTCTGTTGAGGGGGCACAGAGAGAGGTCGTCGACCGTAACTACTCTGTTACCGGCGTTACCTAATTCAAGGGACAGGATGTTCAGTAAACATCCAAAGCCCCATAGTACCGGCTCTGCCCGAGGATCCTTGTGTCAGGGCTAAAATTTCAGTCAAGTCCCCTGACCAATCTGTGGAGTCAACTGCCTCATCTACACATGTAACGCAGTTCTTCTCAGATGTTAACAAAATGTCGGGTGTTCCTGCGTGGTCTACGGCGGCCATTTTGGATTCTCCCCTCACACCCACGCTATCGTCGGCGGGTGCTGGTAACCTTCTTTTTGGTGGGCAACCTTGTCCACTCGACCGTGTGAATCCGTTCCGCCCTTCCTATGACTGTTGTACTCGGATGCCACTACCACATTCGGTCTCGCTTCCTCCTACATCTGCCCCATTGGTCTATGTAGACCCGGTTGGTGGCGGGCCCTCTTGGCCTCGGCAGAGGATGCCTTTTTTGGGAAATGTCATAGTCTAATGAACTCTGATCCCACGAGGGAGTGCTTTAAGGGCCGCTTTAGGGAAGACTCTGTTGCCTGCCCGACAGTTACTGTCATGGCACCTGTTGCCCCTGCAGTAGCACCTCCTCTGCTGCCCGGCCCTCCTCCGGCTCTTCCGCCTCTGCCGCCCTTGTCACAGGTGGACAAGTCTTCAGCAGAGCGTGATGTCAATTTGACGCCGGTCGCGTCACAGTCCGGGTATCCGGATGCTCTAGACGACCCTTTGGCAGATCAGGACAGTGAGGACCAGCCCCGCTCTGTACGAGCATTTCACGACAGGGTACTGGACATGTCACTCCGTGATATACCAGTGCCTGAGGCACCCGCTCCGCAGGAAGGGGTACTTTCGGGGGCGCTAACCTTGTCTCCATAGGAGCGTACCGGCCTGTTCCTTCAGAGGGACGTCCTGGCCGAGGCCCGCAAGGTCTGGGATAAACCCCAAACCGGGCTGAACATAAATAAAAGAATTGATGTCCGTTACAGGCTTCACACATCTGAGGAAGTAGCCTTGGCATCATGCCCGCTCCCGTCCTCGACAGTGGTAGCGTTAGCCACTCTGCAATCTAAGCCGGCCTCTGTGACCTCGACAGCTGCGGCTCAAGTTCTGTCCAAGGAGGTGTAGGTGCCTTTCCCCAGCTTACTACGTGTGAAAGAAAATGAAATAACCAACACAAACCCCTGTCGGGGAAGGAGGCACTGAGACCTGGCTGCAAGAGTTCAAAGGGTGGTTTATTTCTCCAGCTAGGAAATAACCCATAAAAACCCTCTCTCAACATTTACATCATACTCGTATATATATCATTTAAAGTAACTCTAACAAAAAATACTAAATGGACCCGATTGGCCAGGCGGTGTGGTGCTGTAGGTGTGGGTGGCATCTCTTCCTTCTGGTTGGCTGAGTGGCTGACGAGATGACGGACGTAAAATATCTTGTGCTCCACGCAGGTCAGGGTCCGGTCACTGTGGTCCCTACCTAAGCTAATATGTTGCATTCGTAAAACACTAAATAACAAATTATCTAAACATTTTATGCTACTTTTCATATTTCTACACAAGTCACACACAGTAATTATTGTCAGTACAGTAGGGTCATTCGTGGCTTTAATTGGAGGCCTTGACCTTTATTGTGCATGTAAAAAGAATCAAGCTGTGCTTCACATCTCCTAAGCTTAGACCTATTAGTAAAACATATATTGTGGTAAGATGCTTAAGGTTAGTAGTGGGTGTGTTGGGTGGGTTTCACAGCACAGGCGGGGGTCTGGCACTTGAAAGAAATACCTTACAGGGAGCGCAGGGTCAGGATGGCAATTAATTACTCTAAATGGGGGTGGGTGGCTGCTCACTTATGGGGACGAACGAGCAGAAAGTGCTTTGCTCATCCTGGTTCACATGCTGGTTCTCATGCTAGCAGTGATCTCAGAGGAAGAAAACTGTATCATATTGGTTGTTGCAACTTTCTCCGGCTTCAGCAAGAGAATGGGAGCGCAGAGCTTTCCTTCGCAGGGGGAGTGCAAGGGTGGGGGCCAGCCAGCTGCCTGCGTGCCTTGTGTGTGTGTGTGTCTCTGTCCTTGGCTGCTGCGGTGGAAGAGGAGCTGAGCATTGCTGTACTATCGCAGTGAGGCCTGTTTACCCAAGATGGAGTCGAAAGGGGGCACAAAAGATGGATGCCCCGTGTCCTGCTCGGTGGTCCCATCTATGTAGCGGTCAACTGTGGTCAACTTTACATAAGGGCAAGGGGCAAACTCAATACCGGAGGCACGTGGTCCAAGCCTTGTACTGAGGAGTGTACGGCGCGAGGGGGCCTACGGGCCCCTCACTCCCATACAGAGGACAAATTGCTTAATTCCTTGGGCAAGAAGATTTTTACCAATTCAGCGCTGCAATTGCGTCAGGCCAACGCAGAGTTCATCCTGGCGGCGGCGATTATGAAACTGTGGAGAGATTTGGCCTACTTCCAGGAGTTCATTCCTGTCAACAGGTTAGAAGACTTTTAAGGCGGCTTGTCAGACGCTAGAGTGTTGGCGCAGGATATGCTGGAGGCTGCTTAGCATCATGTTGACACCTCGGCTCGTCGCCTCATGCTGGGGATGGACACCACTCGTCAGGCTTGGTTTCATGCAACAAAGTTTTCGAAGGAGGCCCAAGATAAAGTTCTGGACCTGCCTTTTGATGGCAAAGAGTTGTTTTATTCTTCAATGGATGACAAACTCGCCAAGACTAAGGCGAGCACGCAAACTGTCAAGTCTCTGGGAGGGCTTCTACTCTTGTCTGTTTACAGTGCCAAAACTGACAACCAGGCTGGCCTGCACACCATTCTAGACCTTTCCCAGTTCAACCTTTCTCTTCCCCAAGTGAAATTCAAGATTACTACGCCCTGCCAAATAAAGTCCTCTCTTCAGAAGGGTGACTGGCACAGCGTTCTTCAGGATGCTTATATGCATATACTGATCTGGAGCACGCATCGGAAGTATCTGCAGCTCTCCCTGGGAGAGGAGCACTATCAGTTTCGAGTGCTCCCTTTTGGTCTCAGCTCAGCGCTGCGTGTCTTCACAAAGATGATATCAGTCATTGCGGCTTTTTCAAAGCTACAGGGTATTCATGTGTATCCATATTTGGACGACTGGCTTCTGCTCAGTCCCTGTCAGGTGACAGACTCAAGCAATCTTCAGTCTCTACTTCAGCTCCTGTTCAGTGTTGGGCTGTCAGTGAACTGGCAGGAATCCTCCATGATGATCTCTCAGGACCTGATATTCATGGGTTTCCGTTGGAACACGATCGAGTGCAGGGTGTACTTGACAGTGGACAGATGGCGGATCTGTTATCCACGTGTCAAGTCTTCATTCAGTCGGAGAGCATGTACGCTTGGTGGTTCCAGGGGCTTCTGAGCGTCATGGTCTCATACGTGCTTGCTCTTCCCCTGGCGCGTCTCAAGGTGCGATTAAAACAGTTGGCTCTTCGGAGCTCCTGGCTCCAGGCGATGGACCCGAACACCAAAATGATCCCGGTTCCACCCTACATGATCTCCTTTAGTTGTCTTCTTCCAGCAATCTGTCGGTGGGTGTGCCCTTTCAGGAGCCTTCCCCTCAGATGACCATTACGACAGGCTCCTCCCTGATCGGGTATTGTGCGACGATGGATCATCTTCAGGTTTTTGACCTGTGGTCACCGCAGGACAGATAATTTCACATAAATTTACTCCTACATCCCGTCCCCTTTCCTCCATACTTATGGACATCTGTCCGTCCTGTGGGACAGGACCGGAGCACTTTGTAAAAAGCATAAAAAAATGTCAAAAATGTGTCCTTCCTCTCTTTCTTATGTGCGGGCTGGCACGCGGCCGTAACCCCGCCCTCCCTGGCTCCGCCCCACGCATCGCCCATCAGTCCTTTTCTCCGCTCATTCGGGACTGGACGCACTTGCATCCTCAGAAGATTTTCTTTCCTTTTTTCTTCTCTGGCTCTCGCTAGCAACCATGTACTAGTTTATGTCGTTCAAACTAGACTTTCCAGATTGTTCATCGTGTCACTGACGCTTCGCGAGGGCGGATCCCCATCCTCTTTGTTCAGAGTGTTTGGGTCCGGATCACCGTTGGGACTCCTGTTTTTACTGCGACTCCCTTTCGGTCCGGGCACTTCAACAGCGGTTGGAAGAGGTGTTCCGACGAACTCCTCCTTCGCATTTTCAAGCGTTCGTCGACGAAAAGAAGAAACACCCGGTAACTTCTTTACTTTTCAGAGCACTTCGCTCTGTCACCGGGGATTGCCCTAATAATTGTACTGGAAATTTCTCTGAGGGTCTCCGTAAGGGGCCTGTGGATACTGGAGCACGCTCTGAGGCCCCTACTTTCGGGTTCAGTTCTACTGAGTCGTGGGGTACCGGAGCTCGCTCTGAGGCCTCTCTATCAGCTTCCCTCAAGAATAAGACCGGGGGCGCCCCGAGGCCTTGGTTGGGCTTGGTGTCACCGAACAGATGTTCGAGGCCCACGCGGATAAGGCTGTTACCGGACCTGGGTCCGAGGTCCCTCGTATAGAGGCTAAAACTACCAAAATTTCTGAGAGGCCTGACAAGGCCTTATCGGTGGTGAAGGCTGTTTCTCACCGTTCCCGCTCTTGCGGCGATACCAGATCTGTTGAGGGGGCAAAGAAGGAAAGTTCTTCTTTTACCGGCAGTGCCGAGGTCCTTCCTGGGAAGGCTAATTTGGCGGTTGATATGTCGCAGAAACATTCCAGGCCTCATAGTATCGGCTATGCCGAGGTTCCTTAAAGTTAAGACCCCTGATCCATCGATGGGGACCCCTGCCTCACTTCCTCACGTGCCGCAGTTCCCCTCAGGCGATGACAAAATGGCGCCCGTTCCCGCCACGACCGCGGTGGCCATTTTGGGTGCTACCCCTACAACTCCGCCATCGGCCTCAGGTGCAGGGCTTGGTTCCATGGGTGAACCTAGAGTTCCTTGTGCGCATCCTTATCGGCTAGTTTATGATTGGAACGCCCGGATGCCCCTTCCGCACAATGTTTCGTTGCATGCGTGGTCGGCACCTTTGATTTATCTGGATACGTCGGTGGAGGGGCCGGTGTGGCACCCTTCCCTGTTACGTCCCTGGAATTATCCTCCTCACGAGAGGCCTCCTCGGGTTCCAAAGCAGTCGCCGCAGGACGCCTTTTTCGGTAAATTTCAAACGCTCATGCCTCTGGCTCCACCCGTTCCTCCGATGGTTCCGCCGGCGCCTCCCTTGCCTAGGACAACGAGGACCTGCCCCGCTCTATTAGAACTTTTCATGACCGGGTCCTGGACATGATGCGCTTCTTAGATGTTCCGGTGCCCGAGGCACCCACTCCGCAGGAGGGCGTGCTTTCTGGGGCATTCACCCTGTCTCCTTTGGAGCTAACCGGCCTGTTCTTGCAGAAGGACATTCTGGCCGAGGTCCGCAGGGTCTGGGAAAAGCCACACTCTGGACTTTTCGTCAATAAGAAAATTGATGCACGATACAGGCTGAATTCTTCAGAAGAGGTGGCCCTGTTGTCTTGTCCACCCCCCCCTCCTCTACAGTGGTGGCTGTGGCCACTTTGCAGTCCAGGCCTGCAGCATCCTCTACTACGACGGCTACTCAGGTTCTGGGAAAGGAGGATAAGCTCCTTGACTCCCTTGGGAGAAACATTTTCGCGAACTCGGCCTTGCAGCTCAGGCAGGCCAATGCCGAACTGGTGTTTGCGGGGGCTAATATGAGGATGTGGAAAGGTCTGTCGGAGTTTGAGGAGTTCATCCCGGTCGAGAAGCTGGAAGACTTTAAGGCGGGATTATCCGACGCCAGGGTCTTGGCCCAGGATCTCCTGGAGGCTGCTGCTCATCACGTAGACACCTCGGCTCGGGGCCTAATGCTGGGGGTTGATACCTCACGGCAGGCGTGGCTGCATGCCACTAAATTCTCAAAAGAAGTGCAGGACAAGGTGTTGGACCTTCCGTTCGATGGTAAGGAGCTCTTTCATTCTACAACAGATGTAGAGCACACCAAGACGAAGGATAGCACTCAGTCAGCTAAATCCTTGTCGGTCCTTGTTAAGACCCCTTTCAAAACCCAGAGACCGTTGTCGCAAAGCTGACCCTCCTCTGGCTTTAGGGGCTTCCTTGACCGGAAATCCCGCAGAGTGGATACCCCTTCGGGGATTAACCGCCGTAGGCAACAACGGACTCGGTTTTTCTCCCGCTCCTCAGCCTCAGGTGGCAACACCGCCGAAAAACCTACAAAATGAGGGTTCTCCGTGCTCGCACGAGACCCCGGTGGGAGGACGCATTGCGTCTCATTGGGAGGCGTGGCAGACCATCACCGAAGACAGATGGATCTTGTCACTCGCTCGAGCAGGCTTCCGCTTACCCCTAGCCCCTACCCCACCCTTCAACCCTCCTTTTCAGCTGTCGGGCTCGCCCTCCATCAAAGCCGAGGTTCAGAAACTTCTGGACCTCAGAGCTGTGGAACCCGTTCCCCGCGGGGAACGTGAAGAGGGCTTCTACACAAAGCTGTTTACGGTGCCCAAACCCAACCAGGCTGGCCTGCGCACCATCCTAGACCCTTGCCAGTTCAATCTTTTCCTACCCCAGGAGAAATTCAAGATGATCACGGCCAGCCAGATACGGTCCTCCTTGCAGATGGGCGATTGGCTCAGTGTGGTGGATCTTCAGGATGCGTACATTTTGAATCCACACAGGAGATATCTCCGTTTCTCTTTGGGAGAGGAGCACTTCCAGTTTCGAGTGCTTCCTTTTGCCCTCAGCTCGGCGCTGTGTGTCTTCACGAAGATGATGTTGGTGATTGCGGCCTATCTTCATCTGCAGGGTATCCATGTGTATCCGTACTTGGACAAGTGGCTCTTACGCAGCCCTTGTCCGTTCAAAGCAGCGGGGCGATCTTTACTCTCTCCTTCAGCTCCTGTTCCATCTTGGGCTGTCGGTGAACTGGCGTAAATCTTCCATGACGGTCTCGCAGGACTCAATTTTCCTGGGTTTTCGCTGGAACACGATCGACTGCAGAGTGTACCTGACCGGGACAGGATGCCGGATCTGTTAGCCACATGTCAGATGTTTGCGCAGTCGGAGAGCATGTCAGCCTGGTGGTTCCAGAGGCTTCTGGGCCTCATGGCCTCGTGCGTGTTGGCTCTTCCTCTTGCTCGTCTCAAGATGAGGCGGACCCAGATGGCTCTTCGAAGTTCTTGGCGTCAGGCTGTGGATTCCAAGCTGATAATGATTCCGTCTTCCATGAGTCGACCTGGATTGGTGGTCATCTCTCAGCAACCTGTCGGTTGGTGCGGGGTTTCGGTACCCAGCCCCTACGGTGACGATCATGACGGACTGGGGTGGGGTGCTACGTTAGATCCTCTTCAGGTCTCGGATCTCTGGTCGCCTCAGGACAAGCTCCTCCACATAAATCATTTAGAACTTCTGGCGATCTTCCTAGTGCTCAGGGCGTTCAGACTGATTATAACCAACAAGGTGGTCCGCATATGCACGGACAATGTGGTGTCGATCTATTACATCATCAAGCAAGGGGAAACCAAGTCTCCCCCTCTCGTGGACCTGTCCATCCAGATTTGGGAATGGGCTGTGCTTCATGGTGTTTGGCTGCTTGCAGTGCACAACCCGGGCCAGCTGAATGTCACAGCGGATGCCCTCAGCCGGCAGACAGTGGTCAGCTATGAGTGGGAGTTGAAGGCAGAGGTCCTCTCATGAATTATCTTGTGTTGGGACACATGCGTATTATCCAGGCAGCCAGGAAACCCTTGACTAGATCCCAATACAGACGTAAATGGCCCAAGTTCTGTCATTGGTGTTTGGAAAAACAGTTGGGCCCAAGGGGGGCTATGATTGACATTGTGCTGTCCTTCGTATCCTTCCTTGCAGAGTCGGGTGTTCACGTTCTGTCATCCAGAACTTACCTTTCAGCGGTCCCCGCTCATCTTTCTATGGACCAATATTCTTACTCTCTGTGTAATCCAGTGGTTAAGAGGCATTTTGCAGGCTTGACACGCCTCTACCCTCCAATTCGTAGTCTGCACCCGCCGTGGGATCTAAATGTAGTCCTGATGGCTTTGTGCCATAAACCTTTTGAACCAATGGCCACGGTGGACCTCGAGTACCTATCCTGGAAAGTGTCCTTTTTGGTCGCCATTACGTCAGCGAGGCGGGTGAGTGAGCTCCAGGCCTTGTCGGTGGAGCATCCCTTTTTGGTCTCTCACAAGGATAAGGTAGTCCTACGGACGAATCCTGCTTTCCTGCCGAAGGTGGTAACTGAATTCCCTCTGAATCAGTCGATCTCCCTGCCAGTCTTTTTTCCAAACCCTACCTCAGAGGCAGAAAGGGTTCTGCATTGTCTCGATGTCAGAAGGGCTCTTAAATTCTATCTGGACAGAACTTCCGAGTTTAGGAGTTCTTCTCAACTGTTTGTGACTTTTGGTAACCCTCAGGGTAAGCAGGCGTCTGAGGCGACTATTTCCTGGTGGATCGCCGCCTGCATTACAGAATCTTTCACTGTCCAAGGGCTGAAACCTCCTAAGGGTATTCATGCACACCTGGTGTGGGGCAAGGTAGCCACGGTTGCTTTTCAGAAATATGTCCCCTGGGAGTCCATCGCTAGGGCAGCTACTTGTGCCTCCCCATCTGCTTTTTGTAAGCATTATTGTCTTGACATGAGCTCAAGAGCTGATGCTCAGTTTGGTCAGACTGTGCTGAAGAACCTTTTTCAGTAAGGGCTATTTCCATCCACCCGTAGTTCCTTTTAGGAGTGCTTGGGAATCTCCCATAAGTATGGAGGAAAGGGGATGGGACGTAGGAGTATAACCAGGTTACTCACCGTAGTGAACACCGTACTCCTAGTCCATAGTCCCATTTCCTCCATACGCCCGCCTGCCATCCCCTCTAATAAGGTTCCTCTGTTATTGCTAATAGGTCTCTGACCTGGCGATAGAAAAGGACTGTTGGGCAATGCGTGGGGCGGAGCCAAGGTGGGCGGGGTTACGGCCACGTGCCGGGCCCTGCGCAAGAAGGAGAGGAAGGACACATTTATGAAAAAAAAAAGATTTTGGATGCTTTTTTACAAAGTGCTCTGGTCCCGTCCCACAGGACGGAGAGATGCCCATAAGTATGGAGGAAAGAGGACTATGGACTAGGAGTAAGGTGGTCACTACGGTGAGTAACCTGGTTAATCTGGAGCTTCTGGCGATTTTCCTGGCGCTCAAACCTTTCGAGCCAGGGATTGTGAACAAGGTCACCTCCCCTTGTAGATCTAGCCATTCAGATTTGGGAATGGGCCATTCAGCACAGTGTTTGGCTGTTGGCGGTACCCATTCCGGGCCAGCTGAATGTAACGGCAGACTCTCTCAGCCGGCGAGCGGTGGTCAGCTACGAGTGGGAGCTGAACACGGAGATACTCTCCGCAATTTTTCGCCATTGGGGCACTCCAGAAGTGGACCTCTTTGCAACGTCATTGAACAGGAAACTTCCTCTATATGCTTTCTGGAACGGGCTTGGAGCTTTTACCCTGGGGGATGCTCTCGAGATTCCGTGGAACAACATGAGGGCCTACGCCTTCCCGCCTCTTCCTCTGATTCACCGGGCGCTATGCAAGCTCGGGAACATGTTGAATTGCACTCTCCTGTTCATAGCCCCGTGGTGGCCAGCCAGATTCTGGTTTTCGGAGCTTCAGCATCTGTCAGTCTGCTCACCAATCAGGCTTCCGCTGATTCCCAACCTGCTTCACCAGATGTGGCACCCTACACCCCCCACAATCATTCAGTTTGGCTGCCTGGTGCCTGAGTTCACATCTTTAGAAAGTTTCAATTTGTCCGTGGATAATATGTGTATTATCCAAGCAGCTAGAAAACCTTCGACCAGGTATCAGTATAGGAGCAAATGGCTCTGTTTCTGTCACTGGTGTTTAGCAAAAAAGCTGGACCCCAGAGAAGCTGGACACAGTGCTGTCTTTCATTTCTCATCTGGCAGTTTCAGGCATGCATGTTTTGTCTTGTAGGACTTATTTGTCGGCTATTGCCGCCTACCTGTCCACGGACTCTTGCTCCCTTTCTTTGAGAAACCCTGTCATTAAAAAGCACTTTGCAGATCTGTTGTATCTGTATCCACCTGTGCGCAGCCTGCATCCTAAGTGGGATCTTACTGTGGTCCTTACTGCTTTATGTCATAAACCATTCGGACCCATGGCTAAGGCAGACTTGAAATTCCTTTAATGGAAAATGGCCTTTCTGATTGCGGTACCTTCGTTAAGGCATGTAAGCGAGCTTCAGGCCTTGTCGGTAAAACATCCATTCCTCACCTTTCACAAGGATAAGGTTGTCCCCCGGACCAATCCTTCTTTCCTTCCAAAGGTGGTATCTGATTTTCATCTGAACCAGTCCATTTCCTTACCAGTTTTCTTCTCCAGATGCCGAGAGGGTTCTGCATAATTTGGATTCAAGGCAAGCTCTTAAGTTTTATTTGGACAGAACATCTAATCTTCGGAGCTCTTCCCAGCTCTTGGTGACCTTCGGAGACCCAAAAGGAAAGCCGGCTTCGAAAGCAACTATCTCCCGATGGATTGCTTCCTGTATCTTGTGCGGGGCAAGGCAGCTGCCATTGCCTTCCAAAAATATGTTCCTTGGGAAACCATTGCCAAGGCAGCCACGTGGGCTTCCCCATCGGCTTTTGTGAAACATTACTGCTTTGACCATCTCCAGGGCTGATGCTCAGTTCTGGCAAGCTGTTCTTAAAAACCTCTTTCAGTAAAGGAGTTCCATCCAGCCGTTATCCTGTAAGGAGTGCTTGGTAATCTCCCAAAAGTATGGAGGAAAGGGGACGGGACGTAGGAATATAATAAAGTTACTCACCGTAGTGACTACCTTACTCCTAGTCCATAGTCCCCTTTCTTCCATACGCCCGCCCGCCTTCTCCTCTAATAAGTATCCTTTGTTATTGCTTAAAAGGACTGAAGGGCAATGTGTGGGGCCGAGCTAAGGAGGGCAGGGTTACGACTGTGTGTGGTACCCCTCGTAAAAAGAGGAGGACCCATTTTTCAATTTGATGCTTTATTACAAAAAAGTGCTTTGGTCCCGTCCTACAGGACGGAATGTCCCAAAAGTAAGGAGGAAAGGGTACTATGGACTAGGAGTAAGGTAGTCACTATGGTGAGTAACTTTGTTATAATCCATTAAGACGGTATTGCAGACATGAATCTATTAAGAAACATAAAACAGGTGAGCCTTGAGAAAGACCAATCCTCAGCTTCCACAAAGATGCTTTAGCCAAGGTGTATAAAAAGTGCTATGAAGAGATGTTAAGAGCGACAAGCAGAAAGATAGCAGACAAACTGCTTTACACTCCCTGGGAAACGAGGGAGACTGCAACTTGGGTCAAGGGGATACATCTGTTGGCAGCAGAATAGCACTCTGCCAGCTAAAAGAAAGAATTCACTCTCTTAATATCCAGGCTGTATTGGAGATGAGATCTATTGCTAGATGTGGATATGCATTACAAAGGGGCGAAGGGAGAACAAAGAATCCTAAACCGAGAAGGAGTGGAGTAGAGACAAGGGGCATAAAGCCTGACAAGGACCTGCCTGACAAGGACCCAGATTGAGGTGGGAGAAATACTCTGCCTAGCATGTAAAGACAAGGCGCCATGGAAAGTCTCGAAAGAACTTTTCAAGGTGAACCCTATGCTTTTGAGAGGCTCAAAGAACCTGGAAACTGTGAACAAGAGACATGTGAAGGAGCAAACCATATTGAGAGCCAGAGACCTAAATAAGGTTGAACCATTAACAAGAAAGCGATGAACAGTCCTAAGAGAATTTTGTAGAAGTAAATCAAACTGATAGTCAGAGGCCGAAATCGGGAGGCCTGGTGAAAGAAGTTGTACATAAGAAGAAACTGAGTGGAAGACCAGAATTGTGCCTTCCCCGGGAAGGCACTTCCTAGGGGAGAATCTTGTGTTTTTTATGGTAGATTAGGGGTGAACATTTACAGAAACGGTTTATGGACTTTCTGCTGGTAAAACATGAACCATTTATTTGAAAGCATATGGATAGATGGGAGGCTACAGGACTTGTTAAGAATAGGCTGGGACATTTGTGTTGTATAACGCCTCTGGACTTACAATAGGACATCCCTGGAGGCACAGAGACTTGTAAGAATAGGTTTGAGACTTGTTTGTTGGCAGTACATCATCATCTAAGATGTTATGTGCTCCTGACGGCCCTCACTTTGTTATCCCATCCCTGACGGACGTTGATTTACAGTTACTACTTAGTATTTTTAGATAATTTCCCTAAACTCTATAGGCGTTTGATCAACCCACTCCATAAAACTACATCTAGCAAAGAAGACCCTTTGAACTTGATTTCTGATTCCTTTGTGAATCTTTGCTGAACCTACCTACACTTTTTAAAGGCGTTGTTTACCTACAAACAAAAAGCACAATGATGACTGCAGCATGTGCCCCAGGTTTGGCTAATGCATACATGAGCACTTTTGAGCAGAATCATATTTTGGCAATCGCTTCAAGAACCAGACACACCTTTGAAAATATATATATATCATATCATCCTGATCTGGCATAGCAGTGAGGAGGCCCTGCATACTTTTCACATTTAACACAGCAAAGATGAAATGGAGACTAATTGCGATTCTTTGCTACTCTAGCAGAGTGCGCACTTAAACCCCAGAGTGATAATCTTGCACATGGCCAATTCTTCAAGTAAGATAGACTCCCCCAACCGACACAACTATTTTATTGAGACCAATGAATTCAATGAACATGTTGTAACCAGTAGGTACTCTCACAGACTAATTGGACAAGCCAAAAAACGAGAATGGTACACCAATTGTGAGGCTGTTATCAATCAATCCGCAGATAAACACAAACATCATCTAGTCTGGTTACTACATATTCTCCGTACTATAATTAAATCAATATATTAAGTGCAACCTGCATATGTTATCCACAGTAAATCTTGTTGCAAATCCACATTTATTTTAATTCAGGAGGAGCTGGTCCACTCTCTAAGAAAAAGGGGACACCGAATATTTCTATCACTGCCATTCATTATGTTCATTATGGGCCAAAATCTCTTTCAGAACTGTGTACCATGTGCATTTACAATCACACCTGAAGTGATGTAGTCTCTCAAACTATACCATATCAAGTGCCAAACGAAGAACTTTATATGATCACACGTCCATGTGGCAAACATTCCAATCTGAAAATAATCCTTGATTAACCATTACTTAGAAACAGGATATCTGGAAAATAAGTTACTCTGGATCGTTTTAGACTGCCTACAAAACATTGGGAATCTCTGTCCTCTGCCTGACAGTTGGAACAGAGTGAGATCCTTAAAATTGACCGTCATAGGACGGTCCCTAGTGATCGTGTGGAATGGACTTGATTTTACCCTGATTGGTGATTACTCAGAAAGATTACTGGGCGTCCCACATGGCAGTGCCAAATACTTGGATGCATGTATATTGTACTGACCCATCAATTAGGCTTGATAGAAATAGTGTGGGTAAGAGATTGAATGGTGGCATGAGATTTTCCTCGCCCTCCAGCAGGTAACCCCCTACTACGAACTTGGTGGGAGGCCACAAAGAGGATGGGATGGGTTACAAAATAACGCTGGCCACCCGGATTTGCAGTCATTATGGAACTCCTTTATGTTAGGTGCTAGGTGGAGCACAAGATTCTTAAACTGGCTCACATGCTTCTTCATGGGCATTTGAAATAATGTAGTGATATATAAGAATAAATTAACCTACGTTCCAATACCCACACCTTTCACATGCCATTCAGCAACAATGTGGTGGACAAGATGATACACCTGAATCAACGCCCTTAGAACACAATATATGGAAAACTTTGATCATTGTTAATAATGCAACTAGTACATTGACTAGGTGGGAAACTGACCTGATAAAACTCAGAGGCAGAGTGGGCTGGGGCCCTATGTGCACCTATTGAAATTGCCAACAGTGTCAGACTCTGGCTGATAGAATTTTACCCTGATAAGTATGTACATTTGGCAAGAGGATAGATTACCTATGCTTAAGAAGTAAAATTAATTTAGTACATACCCATATGTGCCGAGTGTGCTCTCAGACTCTGGATTGCTGGAGGGGGATTTGGGAAGAACTGAGGAAAGCGCCAGGTAGACTTTAGCTATGGAACCAAGTTGGTCCTTCTGGGAGAATGCTACTCCCGATAAGAACATGTGCTCTTAACTATGGCCCTGGCATTGGCCAAGAGAGGCATAGCTAGATGTTGCAATGCTTCCGGACTGCCCACAATATAGTTATGGACACTGGGTATGGGCACTTGCATGGAATTTGAGAAGCTGGTATATAAGCAGAAAGGGTGTTTACAAAGACGTGAGAAGGTCGGGGGAAACAACTGGTAGACCTTGTTTCTGCGTGTTGACATGGGAGAAAAACAGCAAATAACGTGTTGACCCAAAGGAAGGAATTCTCTGGTTTCAAAAGATGATTTTTTCTCTAGTACATGCGATGAAACATTTCACAGCACTGCCTCGTGCAGTATTCACAGCAGTTACGTCATAACGCAACATAAGCACTCCTCTCTACAAACCCCCCTCCCCTCCCTCTTAACTCCCACCCCCCAGAATTGCCTCTAGCACCAGTGTACTACTAGTGCACTACATCTTGCTTGATTTGGGTCACCTCTCACCCTTATTGCGGATAAGGCGGTTAAATCCATTTGTGGACACTGTGGCAAACTTGGTTTGTATCAAGACCTCCCATTCCACATTTTCCACAGTGGTCTCTACAGGACTACACCGTACCGCCTCCCTCCATGTCGCTGTTTCAGCCAATGCCCATTTCTTCAAATCTTCATTTCCACTACGTCAGGACCTTTGTGGGATTTCCATGCCATAGTAGTTCTACGTTTGGCCATAGTGTACGCCAAATCCTTCATTTTTTATATGTTTTGTGCTTTTGGGATGCGCGAAGTGGCCCAGCAAGCATGCACCAGTGGAAAGTATATCAAATTCCAATCCCCCTGTTCATTCTCCTCGCCACCTACTGCCAGTATTGCCATACCACAGGACACGCCCAGATCATATGCAGAATTCCTGCGTCTGTCGCTTTGCATCTGGTCAGTAGGAAGTCGTATATCTGTGATATAGTGTGCCCACCCTCCGATATGTCGTATAGTGGCCCTAATGGAATGTTTTTCCTTCAATTCACTACGCGGGCCATCTACGTGTGATCTCTACCCTGATGGTGCCGTGTAGTAGATATTGGCACCTATGCAAGCCTGCGTGATCAGCTAGCTATAAAAAAGGGTATAAAAGAGGTATCATGCAGCAAATCCCCTATTGTGGCAACCCTGTGGGATTCCCAATTCATGTCTATCCCCAGTCACACCTGTGCTGAAGGAGCAGCTACTGGGTCCAAGGGGATCTGTGCCGAAAACGGGTCTGCGAGCCCTATCTCTGCAAGTGCCCTATCCCATATTCTCACCCCTAGGGACACGAGGTGCGATCTTAGGCCACCTCAGGGCTTCCTTATCCACACCAGTTCTTTCAGGTAATAGCATGACCCGGAAGGTTGCAACGTTAGTGTATCGGGAGTTGGGTCGTCTGCGAGCCAGTCCACTACAAATTGTAACTGACCTGCTATATAATATAACTCAAAGCATAGGGCCCTAATCCCGCCTTCCTCATATGGCCTGTGTAGCGAAGATAGCGCTGCACCCTTCCTGCCATTTGCCACAAAAAACCTCTACAAATGCTATCTAGTGTCTTGAAAAAGGGTTTGGGTATGTAGAACAGGACATTCACAAAGAAGTGTAGCAATATAGGCAGTACCACCATTTTCAACAAGACTACTCTCCCCATCAATGAAAGGGGCAGTTCAGCCCAAAACTTCCTGCAGCCCTTCACGCTCTTCATGGCGTTCAGTGTGTTATTTATATGTACCTTTGCCGGATCATGATATGCATTAACCCCAAAATATCTAAACGTTGACTTTTTCCATTGCAGTGCAAGAACTGCAGCGCCTTTTGCTCCATCTTTCGCAGTCCTGCTTTTGGAAACAAGGCTGATTTATCTGTACTGATTGTGATCCCTGACAATTTCGCAAATTGCAGGAGGGCCTCTAGTAACAGCTCAAAGTTGTCTTCCCGGTTCTGGGTGTATAATAGGGTATCGTCAGTATACAAGGATATCAGATGTATGACTCCATCTATTTCTATACCTGCCCCCATGTATTTGGCCCTGAGGTACTGTGCAATTGGTTCCATGGCAAGGACATAAAGTAGCGGGCAGCCCTGTCTTGTACCTTGTTCTATTTCTCATGCTACCGAAATGCACCTGCCCGTTTTAACTCTTGCAATCGGTCTAATGTACACCAGCTGAACCTATTTAATATATGTCTGCCCGAAGCCAAGACCTATGCAGTGTTGCGGAAAGCCAGTCCCATCCCACTGAGTCAAACACTTTCACCGCATCTAGCGTGGCTATGGCGCACAGGGTTTCCCAGGATGCTGTGCTGTCTATCACATGATGTAACCGTCTCAAGTTCCAAGTCATACTTCGGCCTGGCACATAGCCTGTTTGGTCTGGCTGTACTAGAGTGTGTATCACTCTTTTCATCCTATTTGCAAGTATGGACGTCAGTATCTTATTGTCCTGGTAAAGCATTGACAGGGGCCTATAAGAACTACACTCTGTCAGTGGTTTGAGAAGGAGAATAATGATGGATTCCCTCAAGCTGTGAGGAAGGACACCCTCTTTGTAAGGATCGGTGAAGGTATTAAGTAAATGTGGGGCCAGCTCCTGAGCATATTCCTTCTAAAATTCAGTAGGCAGCCCATCTGAACCTGGGGTCTTTCCTGTCGGCAAGGTTTTAATCCTACCTTGTATTTCTTCCAGGGTGATGGGCGCCTCCAGGCTGTCACTCGCATCCTGACTTATTCTATAGAGTTCTATCTCTTCTAACACATCCTCTAACTGAGCCCTTGAAGTCGGGGCCCCTCTTTGTAGAGATCTTGGTAAAAGTCATGGAAGGCCTCATTAACACCACTTTGGGTATGGCGTAGGTCCCCATGCCGCCTGTGTATCGAGTGGATATGTACCTGTTTCTCTTCTTTTTTTATATAACCATGCCAGCAGCCGGCCATGTTTATCACCCTCTTTGTGTTGCCTTTCGATGTATTTAGAATAACTATGCTTGCCCAGCCACTCCCAGCACTCCATGCATGTCTGTTTAAGCTCTGCAGCCCTTGCGTCCCTGCCTGGCTGCATTTCCGGGGATTGCTCCAATTTCTTTAATTGTTCCTCCACGGTGGACAATTCTCTATTAATAGTTGATTGACCCAGCAATGGTGGCTCCCCTAATTACCACCTTCAGCGCTTCCCAAAACGTTCCTGCACTGGGTATGCAGCTGGCATTATGTGTGATGCTGTCTTTGATGCGATTGTGCAAAGGCTTACTTTCAGAGATTCGCTTCTAAGCCTCCACATAGGTATGTATCAAAGCTCTTGGGGGCACATATTGCCAGTGTAGGCTGAGTGGGGCGTGATATCGCAGGACCCTTCCTTTATACTATTCAGGTGTGATGAGACCCGCCAGTTCTTGCCCCACAAAAAAATAATCTATCCTAGTGTGCTATCCACCAGAACAAATGATTCTAGTAATGTCTGCAATGGCCTACCTTGTGGAGCTGGTGTAGCGTCTTTGGCATCTGATCTATCTAGGATTGGATTCAGTGTGCAAATGAAGTCGCCCTCCATATGATGTTACTATTCCTATAGGGGCCCAGCCGCGTGCATAGTCATCGGAAGAACGCAGCAGTCTTGTGATTGGGAGCATACGTGTTGACCAGACAAGACTTGTTCGAGGAGGCCCTGTACCAGCACCTTTCTGCCCTCATCAGCTTTAATATGGGTAACCTTGAAAGGTACCGTGGGTGCTATCCATATCAGGACCCCTCTAGCATAGGTAGAGTATGGAGAGCCAAACACCCTGCCTCTCTATTTACTTGCTAACAATTATTGTTTTTCAGCTGTTAGATGTGTTTCTTGCAACAAGGCAGTGTCCACTTTGCATCTCCTTGGGTACTCATAAACCCTGTTTCGCTTTACATAAGCATTTAAGTACATTATGCTGAAAAACAGCAAATATACTTTTGTATATGGCAGGTAAATATACTTACCTGACATTCCAGGTAAGTATATTTACCGCTCCAGCTATAAGCTTTTGTACAATTCTAAAAGGCCACAACAGGGGGCGCTCCTTCCTCCCCATATGGTGATCCAGTCAAGAATATCGTGCTTCGATTCTCTATTGATATACGTGCCGGCAAAACCCAAACCCCTTTAACAAACCCAACTTTCCCAACTAATATCAGCCCAGCAACATTACTCGTGCTTGGGCATATCCGCTTCTCGCATTCAACTCCCGTAGGCATACTTGAGGCTGGTGCACAGCGGGTGGGCACAAAAACAAGTGCCCTAAAACATGGACCTCAGAGGGTGTGGCTGTCTCCGCCGTAAATCTCGTCTCTTCTTACGGATTTGGACGTTGGCAAGTAGTGCATCCCATCATGTAGGAGAAGCATAAACTCTAAGGATCACTTTTAAGAAGGACTATTCGCCTGCTGAGAGCCCGCTTGTCCTGGGGTACTCATTGTCCCTCTTGTCTTGCTGAAGTAACACAGGTAGAGCCGTAAGATCAGTAAAATGTTCCATAGACGTTCATGGCCTCTGATTATGTAAAACTAATCTTGTGTTTTCCGTGTTCGTTCGCTGCATACCTTTCACTGGGGAATATCTTCTCCCTGTCCCTCCATGTCTGCACCTCTTCCAGGAGGTCAAAGAACAAGGTCCTATTCTTGTGTATAACTTTTAGTTGCTCAGGCCAGATCAGCGTGTATTTCAATCTGAAGCCTAGCTTTCGGCCGATGATAATGGTGTCCGGTTCTTCCGCACCTGGAAAGTGTAATCAGGGTAGACCGCCAGGTCTGCCAAAGCTCTCTTTAGTTCTCCTCCTTATCGAGAGTAGGCTAGTATTCTTTCTCTGTCTTTATAAGTCAGAACCTTAACAATTCTTGGTCTGGCGGTGTTGTGAGGAGGACGCCTAGTTAGCACTTTGTGTGCTCTCTCGATTGTGCATAAGGTTTCCAGACCCAATTTCTTGGACTAAAATGTTTTCTATATATGTTGTGGGGTCTGTACCTTCTTCCCCTTCAGGCAGGCCAACTATGCGGATATTGTTTCTGCTGGCCCGACCTTCCGCTTCTTCTACCCTGTTTTCTAGCAAGTTGACCTTCTACTGCAGGAAATGGACAGTAGTATGCGTCTCTCAGAGCGCCCCAGTATTCTCCTTCACCTGGGTTTCCTGAATACTAGTGTGCTCTACCAGGCTATGAACATCCTGGCGCAACAACCCTACGTCTATTTGCATTGCTTCTATTTGTGTCCCTAACAAGGCTTTTAAATCAGAAATAGCTTGCATCACTTGGTTGTGCAGTTCCCTGGCATCTCCCCCCTTCGCCTGTGAGGGGTCCATGTTTCCTCCAGGAGCCTGTTGCATGGTCCTGGAGTAGTTGTCCAGTGGCTTGCCTTCATTTTGGTTAGTTTGGGAGGCATCCAGTCTGCTTGCCCAACCTGTAGCGAGTGTTGGGGGGGGGGGGGGACTCCAGAATGGCTAATTTCCTTTACCTACTGAGTCCTTCAGCGGCTTTGCTGGATTTCTAGGATTTCTTTTTTTCACCTAGTAAGAGTGTGAGCCTTTTTTCCCCTCTCTTACATGTGTTTTGGCTATGTGTTGTATATTTTTATGTGTTCATGGACTGTGGAGCCTGACCTACTCCATAGGCATCATCTTTTTATTGTGTGTTACACCGCACCTTTAGTGCAGAGAAACAGGGTTGTCTTTTTCAGACTTCCCACTGTAAACTCCATTTTCTGGGACTGACTACTGTCACCCAGAACATGTAAAGTCGCCATTGACTTTATTAGTCTTTTTAAACTTACAGACCCAGTACAAACTATCTTCCATAGAGTACTGGAAAGGGTTAATAATTATCCCTCTTTTGTCTGTTTCTCATGGAACATTATTTCGTTCCTCTTTCACTAAGATTTGGCTGGTGGCAGTGGTATCTACCATTTTTTCCCTAACGCGGTCTATGAAAATTACCTTGTTTTAGGCTACTTTAGTAGCCTCGAACTTAAACCCGCAGGACCCCTTTTATTTTATTTCGGTCCCGGCTGGGTTTATTCGCCATTTATTTTTGTAAAGGTCTTTCTCGTGTTTTACTCTGTGCGCCAAACCAGGTTTGGTTCCTTTGTTTGCCGTCCTTTGGCGGGCTTCTGCTCAGAAGCCATCCTTAGGCGCCTGAGAGTCTAGGTGGGCTGAATGTGAGGGAGGGGGTTTTAGGCCCCCTACACAGGGTCTCCTTGGAGACCCAAGTCGCACTTTGGTTTCATTGGCTAGGCGACTGTCCGGCAAGGACAGCCACCCTGCTGTGTGATTGACAGCCAGGCTGTGTGAATGGGGGAAAACTGCATAAAAAGCAGGTCTCTGGGACTTGGAAGGCAGAGTCGCCAATGGATCGAGAGAACCGACGAGAAGCTGAAAGAAGAGGACTAGTACCACGACTGAACCTCCCGGTGAAGACGTGCTGCGGGTCCGAATCTTCAAACTTCGACGACAGAGAAGATCTGCAAGGAATCTTCTTCCCTTGAACTAGTGGGACCACCAGTTTGCCAAACACCAAGCAAGGCTCCCTGCCCTGGTTGAATTTGCTGTGCACAGCTGCAGTGAACCGGATAGCCAGGAGGACCGTACCCTGTTTGGGTTTTAAGGAGCGCACCCTTTATTCGTTGCTTTGCTTTGCTGCTGGTTTCTTCCCTGCGCAGTGCAGGACCCTCCAGTCTTCCTTCTTCGTGTCAGTCCGACAGTCGCTTCAGGAACTGGTAGCCTGCAGGATCTGCCAGGAACTTCTGCCTCAGCTACAGTATTCTTCTTCTTTCAAGTTACTGTGCAAACCCGGTTGTTCGTTCCGTCCAACCGCGGTGAAACTGTTTTAAATCTTTCACCAAACCAAGGGCTTGTCCTTCTCTACTCTTTTAAATAACTTTTCTTCCGACCAACTTCGTTTCGAACTCTTGGCAAAGATTTAACCGCAAACTACTCTGAATTTTGTGATCCACTGCAAAGACTGTTCCATTAACATTGGCTCAGGCCTATTGATTTGATTTCTTCATGGTAGCCTGCCTTTTCTAGATTGCCCTGCCTACTTACTTGTTGGTGCTGCTTAATTGTGTATAACCTTGTCTTTCCCTTCCTTTTAAATTGCTGTAGTGCCATTTTGCTCTCGCTTCATTTTGACATTTTGAGCTTAACTTGTCAAGAATTCATTGGGTGTTGTGTAGTATATTAAGAGTGTGATTTTCATTTGTAGATCTACTATTGATATGCAATGTTGCCATGCAATGATTCTTGTAACCTGACCTGCCTTGCTATAAATAAATGTTTTTTAAAAAGGTGATTTTCTGCTGTTTTACTTTAGTGAACTGTTTTACAAATGATGTGTAAATAAATGTATATTATTTTACTCAGAAACCTTGATTCAGTGTTTGCTTGAAACATAGTAATTGCTGTACTTTGTAACTTCTGACACTGCTCACTTTACTCTTGGGATAAGTCTGGCTGCTCAGCCATCGCTACAATTTTACTGTGTAGTACAGGCTTGTACCAAAGGTGAATTTGTACTGACACTTGTAGACTTAATAGTGTGTGGTGTTCCCAAAGGGTACTGCATATGATTCTGCCTAACAGTGAGCTGCTATTATTATTTGCCCAGTGCACAGCAAATAAGCACGTGTAGTTTTAGGTGTTGTGGTTATGCCTTCCAGGTATTAGTGTAGAGTCATACAGAGGGTATGCAGAAGACTGCGTAGCACAGTGCCGCAGTTGGACACAAGACGCAAGGAGTCTCAGCGTTCCGCCTTATCTACTCCTCACCTTCAGTGCTGTACTGCGGCAGATCTCCACGCAACAATACACGTCCTCAAAGCGCCGGTACTTGGGTCATGCAGCAAGGTGTTGTTCCGCATCCCAGGATCCACAGCCAACTAACAACACACCAAAAGGCTGTTAGGGAGAATTTTCACTTATTGCTAATTTCCCTTACATATAGAGCCCCCCAGCAGCTTTGCTGGATCTGAAGGGTTGATTTCTTTTTACCTGCTAAAAGTGAGACTCTTTTTCCCACTCTTAGGCATTTTTGCTATGTGTGTTCTAGGGTATTTTTGTATTTAATGCCTATGGGATTCTTTTCTCTCACCCATAGGAACCATTTTTATGCACATGTGTTACACAGCACCCTTCGTGCAGTGACACAGGGGTGTCATAGCGACCCCCAAACATAGACTCCATACCCTGGGACTGACTACTGTCTCCCAGAGCATGTAAAGTCTCCATTGACTTTACTAGTCAAAGCGTACGAACTTAACCAGTACAACCCATCTTACTATGGAGGTACTGGAAAGGGTTCATAGTTTTTTCCTTAGGTTCATTTTCGAGGGGGTACCTTAAAGTCCCGCTCTCTAAAATTTCTGGCTGGTGGCAGTGGTTACTACCGAAAATATTCAACCGCAAATATTTTCCTATGGGATTTTCCCATTGTTCGAGGCTAATACTTTTACTGACGGCCTCTAACATACCGCCGGTTTATTTTATTAACTTTACTCCGGTAGCTTTTAATTGCCAGAACTTTAATATAACTTCTTTCTCGAGTCTTACTCCATACTCCTAACCCAGGTTGGGGATCCTTTGTTTGCTCTTTTGGCGGGCTTCTGCCAAGAAGCCATCCTTACGGCGCCTCTGAGTCTGGGGTGGGTCTGTTGTTTGGGAGGGGGAGTAGAACCCCTTGACAGAGTTGCCACAGCAACTCAGGTCGCACTCTAATCTGATAGGCTGTAGGGTCTCCCGCCAAGAAGACCACTCCACTGTGTGAGTGACAGCTAGGCTGTATGAATAGGTCTCTTTCTGCATAAAAGCAGGGTCCTGAGGACTGGAAGAGCAAGACGTCACCACTGGAACTACGGAACCGAAGGGGAGAGAAGCCTAGACATCTTCAGCATCTACACCACCGGTGAAACTCTGCCGGATCGTCTCACCATTTTTCTTCCACACGACGAGAGGAGATCTTCAGCGGAAGAACATCCTTCCCTTAAGCTGGTGGGGTCAACCAGTTCACCTATCGCTTCCTCGGACCTCCCTTGGTCGAATCGAAAGTGCCCCGTACTTGGAGACCGGATAGCCAGGCAGCTATCGACCCGGACCGCGATTAAAAGGAGCGTACCTTTTAAACTTCGTTTGGCAGCACCGCGGCTGGCTTCATCCCTGAGTAGTGCAGCGACTCGAACCTTCCTCCACGACGAGAGCCACTCTTCCTCTGCTGGACCCCTCAACCTGCAGGAACTACCAGGAACAACCGCCACCGCAGGAGCCACTTCTTCACGTTTAAGGTGCATTGTTCCGCCAGGCCGGCCTTTCTCCTTGGTAGCCCTAAAGGTGTTTTAAATCCTTTATCTACCTGTGGAGTCGGCCACCCGCTCGCTTAACCTTGTCTTTCACCTAGCATCTACCTCTTCAATATTTTTCTACTAAAGACTTGACTGCAGCTACAAGAACGTTTCTGCTCCTAAGCTCTTGGTCCTGTACCACTGACTCTGGCTCAGGCCTATTGACTCTGGCTGATTTGTTAGATCTGCTCTCACTAGATTGGTTTTCAATGAGAAATGTGTTGATGCACCTAACTCTTCTAAACCCCTCTTCCTTCCTACTGTTTTTACTTGTGGAGTGCCATTTTGCTCAGTTTTCATTCACTTATCCTTCTGCTAACGTGTTTCTGTGCATTACTTGTTCACAAAACTTCAGGGAAGTGTTACTAGGGGGTGTCTGAAGAGATTCCGGTTTAACTTGTGCTTTCCCTCCCTTTCGGTAAATTGGTAGAGGGCCATTTGTAGCTGGTTTTCACTCTGCCGTTTTGCTCAGTTTTCACTCTACCGCAAACTTGTTTACAATTGAATAGGGATTTGTATATACTTTTCCTTGACTGAATTTTAACTTACATTACCAACTGTGATTATGTGTTAACTTAGAAGGGTATAAAATAAATATATATTCTCTTTTAAATACAAAGCTTTGGTCAGTGTTTCCTTGTTCCATAGTACTGTTATACCCATTGTGTAAACCCTGAATACTGCTCATCTCCCTCTTGAGATAAATCAGACTGCTCAGCCACAGCTACCAACTAAATCTTTGTGGTACAGACTGATACCAAAGGGGATTTATTGCTCTCACCTCTAGTCCTAATCTGGTGTAGTGCTCCCTAAGGGAACTGCACTGGATTCTGCCTAACAGAGGCATCTAAAAGTGATCCCTGTTATATACAGAGGACCTTGCAGGAGTCAAAGCGCAGCAAGCAGTTGCCTCTCACTGACACTTGGCGCAAATCCTGTGTGTGAAAAAAATCACAAATCCGGCACCGCCCACCAGTCATCAGCCCAGCAAGCTCCCAATTCCAGTACGCTACTAACTAGCATCTGTTCAGTCCAGAATGTACCTCTAAGTTGGTGAGGAATGGGGAGCCCAAGGCAGCCAAGCAAGTCCAACAGATTCCGGTATCTTTTCCACCACTGCGGGTCGGTAGCCTGAACCCCCCTTCGGTCTCTCATGCACCTGGTCACCATTAAATGTGCAAAGTCTGTGTGAATTCACTGTGTTGTGAATGCCAACCACATTTCAAACAGGAAACCACAACATAAGGGCAAAACAGTTTTAATGTATGCAGCGAGATCTTCCGACACCATAAAGTCAAACCTGGCATGTAACGATGAGGCTCGCACCTAGCGGGGACATCACATTCATCCATGCAGTGGCTTCACCAGCGCAGAAGCTGTATAGATGTATGCAGCTCCACAATCACAGCCCCTGCTCCGGAGTCAACGCGGTCGAGTTCAGCTCACTCCCCATAATATTTTGCCTTGGTGTATGGCCGTTCGGTTAGCAGCACCAGGATCAAGGATCGGTGTATCACCCCTAGCGCATGCCGTAATCCACATCAATGGGGCAAGATCCCAGCGCACCAGTGAAGTTAAACCCCAGCAGGGTCCCAGGGAAGTGGCTCACCAGCCTGGGGTTGCCACAGCGGGTCTGATGGCCTCTCACACACAGGTTGCCAAGGAGCCTGCAGTGGGTGCCGTGTTGGAAGTTGCGGCAGTGAAGTTTACGGAATATCTGCCAAACAGACAGAGATTGACCCAGGATTCAAGCGGGTTGTGCTCAGCACCTTTTTACACATTGTGATATTAGCAGCATTTCAAAGTTTATGCGTCCCGTTATTTTTCTATATTAAATTTATTTTTTCCTTAAATCCTTTTTTGAAAAATACTTTTCTATAATCACTGTTGGTTGGATTTTGTACTTATCACAACCTGGACTGAGGCCACAATTTGTTACACAGATCCTCCTGTCTTTATAGATACAGACCCAGATGAAATTTGACTGAAGCTTAATAAGTCATCTCTGCTGTGATGGTCCCACTTCACTCTACGCGTTTCCTCAAAAAAAGAGTACCCCATCTAATGTTAAATTCATTGTTAGAATTAGGGCGAGCGTCTCTTGCTGCACCCTTTTTATAGATGGATGGCGCACCAGCAAAAACTGGAGCTTTCCACCCCACACCAGGGGCAGCAGTTTTTCTGGAGGGCAAGATAGTGACTCTATAGAGCACTCTTTTAAGTAAATAGGATTCTTTCGCCAATGTGTTAAGATATAAAATAGGTGCTGCCTTGATTCATGGCAGCACCTATTTGTCTGATTCTACAGGATTGTGACAAGATGCAAGATAATTGGACTCTGGCAGGTTCAAGGGGTGGGTATTACGTATGCTACTTTTGGTTCACTGGTATGTCAGGCTAATAAAATAAAGGATCAAACCGCTTGATACTCTCGTCATTATTTATGTATTCTTAAAAGCAAAACAATAAAAAGTTGTTGTAAAAAAAGAAGTGGATGATAAGCCAATTGCCTTGCACCTAGACATTTGCTTTGACTGGTATTGTCATCAAGGAATAGTTAGTTCATAGCAAATTAGCTTTTTTAAACCTGATCAGTTTTCAAATAACCAAACTTTTAAAATTGTCATTATGCTGAATTGTATGGTGTTTATGTGGTACAATCATAAAACATTGTGCATTGTGTTTACAGTGCATATGATTACAGCAGACACAGGTTTCTCTGAAGCTCTTTAACGGGGCTGTTAAAATAATATTTTGTGATTTAAGATTCGGTTTCAAATTACAACTATCAAAAACATAATGTTGCCTTTGGAAAAGAAAAAACAAGATAAAAACACAATTTGAACAAAAGAGAAAATACATTTAGTTATATATGGCATGGGTAGTGTCTTGGGCGACAGATTCCTTTTTCTAGTTTATATATACTTGCTCGCCATCTCTGATGCTCGGCCTGGGATTCCCCCTGCGTTGTCCCTGCCCCTTGTTCTTCTCCCAATAGGGAGCCTGCGGGTGGTTCCGGCCCCCTTGCAAGGCGCACTTTTAAGCCCCTCCTATCCTATCTGGGCCTGTTCGGCCGTTGTCCGCGTTGCTGGCACCCCAAGTTCAAGCTTTTTGTATCTAGTCTACCTTGACCCACACCATCACGGAATTGCTCCACACTTCGTATCATGCTGCGACCGAAATGGAGATATGGTGTCATTACTCTTTTCCATCCAAGGTGACGATTTTTATCTCTCTCACTGCCGTAAGGTAATTTTTGCATATAGTAATATTGACTGTTGTGAATAACTGCCAACACCTACTGTTTTTCTACCTTCCAGCACTACAGCATGCATTTCACTCACATCCCTCCATGCCCCTTACGCATACCCCACCCCACTCAGTCAATTGACTTTCCCTCCTCTCTTACCCCCATGTCACTTGGGCACCCCTGTTGTGATCTTCCAATCTTCCAGCAAACACAGCAGCACTCTACCCATCCCCCTCCACTCCACCTGAGGCACACTGCCTACACACTCAACCCGCTGCTTCCTTACCCACTACCTCCTGTCCCAAAAACATTCAGCAGCCACTGTGAGAAACATGAGGTGTTTCTCCCAGGTTAATCCTGGGGATCCTTTTTTCAGGTGGCCAGGGGAGGGCCATTGCTCTTGGATCCCAACCATGGGGGTGGACGAGCCAGGCAGGATCACCGGGACAGGGGGTCCTTGGGGACTATGGGAGATACGCCCTCAGGCCAGACATGGTATTCCTCCTGCCCCGATACACCCATACCTGACAGCCCATCAATTGTCCTGGGATAGTGTCAACAGAGTCCCATCATACCCCAGTAAGCATGTAAGGAAAAGGCAAATCCATCAAGGAAAACAAAACCCATCCCTATATTCCAACATGAGTTTTACCCCTTTCCTCGAAACCCACTTTCAACAACCCTACGTTCAAAGCTCTTTTCCTGACAAAATATACATCTTTATCCCTTTTCTTTAGAACACCACAATTCCCATAACCCGATTCCCCTAATGAAATACACAAGGACTGGGACGAAGAAGAGGCAAATGGGAGTCATGAGGATTACCCATAGGAATCCATGGGCAATGGATTCCTATGGGCAGTCTCCATGTTGTACCGAAAATGAGGTCAAGCAGAGTAAGGCAGGGAGGGACATCTACCCACACCTGACTCCAATGCACTCTGGGAGTATAAAAGCAGCAGCCAGAAACAGCATTTCAAGCGAGCTGGAGATGCTGAAGGATGCTGAGACACCAGAGGGAGACCTTTGTTGCCAGAAAAAGCCTGGAAGGCCTGGAGGAGGAAAAACTTCTTAGACAGTGGACTGGTGAGCACAGGGGGAAGCTGCAGTGTGGAGTAGAAGCTCTACCTCTAGGAGGCCAAACTAGGAGCAGCTGGGGTCACCTGGTGGCAACCACATCAGAGCTACTCCCGGCCAAAATAAAGCCCAGGCCTTTGGGGGGGGCTGTCACACATCGGGGTCTGAATGACCTACTTGCCTCCTCATCACGCCAGGTGAAACAGACCACTTTCAAGGTACCTACCAAAGTTGTGACGCTTCGCCACGGTATCCCGACATTTCTCAGCCCCTTCTCTCGGTGGCGGTTACCCTGGAGATTGGGCTCAACATCATCAAAGGTATCGACAACCCAGCCTTTGCCTACAACTCCCAGGAAACCTACCTTTTGCGTGTAGTTCTGACTATTCGGAATGTGAGCTCTGACGGGCTTACGGCGCTCCGCCTCCTGGGTATATTAGGCACTGCAGCGGGAAGGACGCTGCTTCTGATTAACGTTGCAACCGGCATCCGAAGTTTCGTCTTCTGTGCCTTCCTAATCATTGCCTTCCTGTGTACCAATTCCTGTTTTTCCAATTACGGACTGCCTTGAGACTTCTCAATTCTTCTGCCTACCTGTGTACCGGACCTTTGCCTGTCCTACTGTTTGCTTGCTTACTGATTCTGTACTGTCTTCTGCCTACCTGTGTACCGAACCTTTACCTGTTCTACGGTTTGCTTTCTTCCTGATTCTGTACTGTCTTTAAGCCCGCCTGTGTACCAGATCTCGCTGCCTGTCCACTGGGTTGCCTTCCGCTATTTCTTACCGTACAGAAACGTCTGTCCTGAATTACCTACCACTGCCTTCACCTGGTTTTCCACACCTTCCCAGCTGACTCCAAGTACTGGGAACTGTTTCCTTCTTCAATTCCAGTGTTCTTTTGTGGATTCCGACTCCATTCCGTTGTTTTGGATGTATTCCCTCAAGTGTACACAAGGACGCTTTGCTGATTGTACACAAAGACTCATTTCTGAAAGTGCACGCAGGGATGCCTTGCTGAGAAGTGCACATACCCGTATCTAGTGCGCTCCTCGTGCCGCCCGGGTATAGCATCCCTACTAACCTTCCTGTTTATTATTTTGTACCTCTGTTGTTTCTAACCTGGATTAATTAGGTTATTTCAATTTCTGTTCTGGTAAGACTTCCTTAACTTTTCTTTATTAATTCCTATCTGAACCATCAAAATTAAAGCTAATATCTTTTATGTACTTACAGGGGAAATTCCATTTCTGTTCCTTTTCAATTACAAGGGGAGTGGGTCACCCAGGTACTTTCTGCTTTTGTGAGGCTTTTCGTGTGGTGATCTTTGCTCTCCCCAAGTATTTACCAATTGTCTTTTTCTTTTTAGCTGGTTCCGTGGCGGTGTGTTCTCCCCGCTCTTTTGAGTGATCGGTCTCTCAGTCTGTCATTTAGTGCAGCTGAGGGTCATATCATCAAAAAGAGCTTATTTCCCTCAACAAAGAGGAGGCTCAGGTGGAGGCTCCATCTCGAGCTCTTCAAGCAACATCCAGTACAACCGTCCTGATCGCTTGCCCGGATCACTCGCTGGCCGGTGAGTAACAGGGGCAGCTGGTAGGACCCTGACCTAAAGCAGAAGATTCAATTTTTGCTCCTAAAGCTCCTGCTGTTTTGGGGATGCAGAAGTGCTTGAAGTCCAAAAACATTTCTTTTAAAAACCATGAAAGAGGAGTCTGAGCCCGACTGAGGGAGACCCTGAGGAGTCAAGAGCGAGGCAAAGCATGAGAAAAGGCTGTACTCGCAGGGCAGAGGCAAAGGAGGCGAAGGAGAACGAGAGACCAGGGGGCTGAATCCAGGAGGCTGGAGAGTGAATGCGCTTTGTCCAGAAGCTGCTACCGCATAGAAGCCAAGGGGGCTATGCAAGCCAGCCCAGAACAGAAGGAGAAAGATGGCATACAATGCTACAAGATTACCATCTGGCCCACCCGGCTGAAAGGCAGAGTTGGGGAGGCGCTGAGGGGATAAAGGGTAACAGCCTTTGACTCCAACATCAAACAGATGCGATAAAGGGAGACTCCTAAACCCAGCCAGTGAGTTAATTGAAGCAGCGAAGTCCGGTCTGTGATTGGAGTGCTTGCCACACTGATTGTGAACTTGGCTTTATGAAAACTTCAAGTACCAAAAGGCTTTGCATTTAATAAGTTGTGAATTGAAGCGGTCCTGCAACGGGTCATGCCAAACCCTGTGCACATTTGAAAGTCTTTGATAGTTTATGCTTGATTGAAATTGGTCCGATCCTGTCTGAGGGGGACTAATTGTGTTAAAAAGGGATCTGAGCCGGGCTGAGGGGGATCCGGGGTGGACCGTGAGTCACCTGAAAAGAATATCCTGCCAACATTGTAGAAAAGGGACCTGAGCCCGAATGAGGGGGATCCAAAAGGAACGAATATTGTACTAAAGAGATCTGAGCCCGACTGAGAGGAATCCGGGTGAATAGTGAATCTCTTAAAGTGAATACTTGTGAAAATCCAAAGCGGGAAAGAACTTGTCGTTTTTTTCAGTTGCATTAGGCCCTCTGAATGAAGAGACGTTGAGAAGCAAAGAAATTGCGTACAGAACGTCCTGATGCTAATGATCAAACTGTATCCTCGTGCTAAAGAAGCCAGGGACTGTGCTACGCTCTAGTGAACTGCCTTGTCCCATGCTGAAAACAGGGCGAAGGGAGGCCAACGGCCTGAACATCCTGGCATATCATTTCTGAACACTTTTCTTTTGTCAGCAACACTATGCCCCACACTATTCATATTTAGAAGTAAGGATAGTATAGGCCCTTTTATTTTGGCAAGACACCACTAGGACTGTGTTTTTATTATTTGATGGTCGTAGCGTGATGCCATCTGTAGATTTAGGGTTAGATAGGCGTATTTCAAAGCCTTTTTAAGTCACTAAACACCCTTGAACTGTGATCACTTGTGTCTGTCGTCTTACTGTTGATACCATGGTTTCCTTGCACCACAAAAAGGCATTGCTGACAGTCTGTTAGCAACGCAACCCTCCTGCAAAAACCAAGCAGCGCTGCAAACTCAGCATCACTGCAACACTCATGTCGGAATCTCCAGCCTAAAGGGCCAAACGCCCATTGACCTACCCTCAACCACCAACCCCTCAAAGAAAAGGAACCCCCTTACATTACGTCTAGCAAGCTTTGTCCACCCTCGACACAGGAGACCACCACCCTATCTGTGTGTAGGAACCCTAAAACTGTACAATCTTGCATCTAGGACAGCCCCTCCCTCCACCACCCCTCTTCCCCCCACAGCTACCCCAGGCTTGCATATACCTGCCAAACTCACACCCCACACCACCTACCTCCCTGTGCCACCCAGCCCCTTGTGGCTAAAACCCTCCACCCACCTGCCATCCTACCACCTGTCCTCAATTGTGCCCTTATCAAAGCTCGATCCCTAGGAGCTCATGCCTTAGAGATCCAGGACACCATCTTAGACCACCAGCTGGACATTATGGCCATTACAGAAACTTGGATCCACAGTACCTCTGGCCCATTGCTCTCCCTGCCTTTGCCCCCTGATTACAACATCCTTCATGCTGACCGCACCAATACCACAGGAGGTGGTGTTGCCATCATCTTCAAAACATTTCTCCAACACAGAATCACTCCCACACCAGGCTATGAAATGCTCCTCTTTAACAACTGACTCTCAAACCACCTACAACCTGCTCCTCTTTATCGCCAGCCCAATTTCCCTACTCACCATGATCAGACCTCCTCCTCATCTCCCCTTTCATTAAACCTGCCACCAAATGAATTCTCATGTGGGATTTCAACCTTGACTTTAATGACCCCAGTGATAGCAAAGCTGCTGCCCGCACACAAGCTGTGTGACATGAACTTCACTCAGCTTGTCTCCTCCCCACTCATGCACAGGGTCGCACACTGGATTGGATCCTCACAGCAAACGCTGCCATCTCAAAGACAAAAATCAACACTGTACAGTAGACAGACCGCTCCATCATTCACCTTAGAATCTCACTTTCTAAACCAGTTACTATAGCCTCATCACTCACCTCTCCCATCCTTGTACGCAACACACGCAAGCGAACACATGACCTCCTCAAACCTACCCTCACCAACCAAATTGATGCTCTCTCTCTCTCTGTTCAGCGAAACAAGTCCTTCTCACCTGGTCAACTGCTGTCACCAGAGCCTCCTACTCGCCATGGACCAGCATGCACCACTAAAATCTAAGATACCCAAACCCACAAACATCTGTTTCACTGAGGAACTGATCAACCCACGCAGAGAAAATAACCCCCCAACACCTCCACAGAAGGCACCCCTCCTGTCACAACCTCCAAAACCTCACCTTGGCAACTAAGATCTGCAAAAAAGCAATTTTTGCCATCAAAGCTAACTGCTATGATGATAGGATCGCTAAAGCAGAATCTAATGCCAAATAACTCTTCCTCATTCTCTGTGAATTAGAAAGTCCACCCCAGCACAACTCAGAAAGTGGCTGACAAAACCTGGTGTACCACCATCCAAACCACCCTCTCTGACAAAATCGATCTGCTACGATGTAAAGTCTCAGCAAAAAAGGCCCTTTTTGCCACCAAAGCCCCCACAAGCATGTCTCTCAAGCCCTCACCCAACTTGTTCGTCCCTGCCTCCTTCCCCTCCCTTCGCTTTCTCTGTGATCTCAGAAGACCCCATTTTCCACACTTTATTGACCCTCAAAACATCCAATTGCAAGGGGGATTCCTGGCCAGTTCTTATAGTCAAAAAGAGCACCCCTACTTTAGCACCCCTAAACACCAACTTTGTCAACACCTCCTTTCTTTCTTGCAAAGTTCCTACCAGTATTAAATCTGCATGGGGTTCGCCACTCCTCAAAAAACCAACACTCGACCCTGCCATTCCCACAAATTACTGCCCCATCACTACTGTCCCATTCATACAAAGAATTCTTGATCGGGTTGCCTATACCCAAGTCCAATCCCACCTGGAACAACATCAGTTGCTGGGTAGTAGACAGTCCGGCTTTAGACCCAAGCCCAGCACTGAAACTGGTTTACTTAATCTAAAAATACAACTGGTGCATATCCGAGACTCTGGCAAACTAGCCATGCTCCTCCTCCTACTTTTGATTTAGTTGACCATGATCTGCTGTGCCAGCATCCCAGCAACTACCTCCACTTTTCATCATGGATCAAATCTTTCCTCAGCAACTGCATTTCCAGAGTCTTCATTGGGAATTTAGCGGCTCTTACCATCCCATCCCAGTACCTCCCAGCATTCCCTAAGGCTCTTGCCTCTCCCCCACTCTCTACAACACCTACACTAAACCTCTTTGTCCTTCTCGACTCCCTTGGTGTCATCTACACCAGCTTCGCAGATGATACTCAAATTCCCATTCCCATCACAGGCAACTACACGCATGATTTGGATTCCAATAACTACACATGCTTATCATGATTCCTTCAATAATACACGTGTAATTCCTGCAGTTTAGTGTTTCGTTACTAGAAGTTTGGAAAAGATGCATAACACTTTGGACACTGATTGCATTGTGCATTCTCTATTTCATATTTGGGTGTTCTATGAAGGGCACAGTGCATTGACACATTTTAAGCTCCATGTTGTTCACACCTAGATCTCTAAGAAATGCCTCGCATTGTTTTACATACTGTCTCACATTTAGCAATTACTAAGACCTTTTTCAAAATGTGGACTCTGTGTTCACATGTAGTCATAAGCAACCATTAAAAAGCATCTTGTTTAGTTATATATTGTTCCCTGTTGTGTTCAACATCTGGGTAGCCCTAGCATGGCACATTCATTTGTCCATTTTATATACTGTTATGTTTATACCTCAGCGTCAATAGGATGGTGTGTAGAGTTGTTACACTTTGTATATCTTTGTGTTTTATATTTCGGTGTCTCTGTGAAAGGACAAGGCATTGTACTTGCATCCATGTATCACTAAGATAACATACTGAATTGCATGATTTCATATGATTGTTTGTTTCATATCTCATTGTCTCTGTGGAAGGGCATTGCACTCCCATTTTGATCATCTTTAAGACAGCACCGTGATTTGCCTCTTTTACACATAGTTGTGTTTCTATATCTGTGTTCATTTGAAATTGCACTGCATTGTATTCACACCTAAGCATTCCTCAAATAACGCATAGACTTTTTTCTTTTTTTATACTTTTGTGCTTCATATCTGTATATACCCGTAAAGGTGGATTGCCGATGTGTATCCTCCACGTTGCACACATCTAGATCACACTAAAAGAAGCCTTACTTATCCCCAAGAAAGTGCATTGTTTCTTAAGTGTACTCTGTTGTGCTCACAAATAGGCATTACTTAAAAAGCCCATTCAGTTGATAGGTATTTTTGCCCTGATGTGTTCCGCATTTAATGATTCCTTTTTTTATTAATAATGTGTTATATAGTCAAACATGACTTTTCACATATATACACATTCCAATATGAAATAAACCAGTTACACATTGCAATAGCTAAGAAAGGACCCATAGAAAGAAAGAAAAAAAACGTTTTTATAACCAGTTACGTCCGTTTTATGAATCGGTTACAATAATAATTTCAACCTTGTACAATAGTACTATACATATTAATGATTCCAAGGCAATTCTGAAATGTTATGACTTCCACATTTGGGAATGTCTCGTGGCCTGAGGATAGTCACTCCCAGAAGTCTTCTGTGTTCAACCAATCAATGTTATCAACATAACGCTTCAAATACAGAACCCTCTGGTCCTGAAACAAAGGACATAAAATGAGTATTTGGCATACCGTCTGCCCCTCTGTTTTATGTTCTTTATCTTGCGCTGCTAGAACTTCACCAGTTGGTAATAGATTTAATCGGAATCTTAGAAATTCTGCACGCCAGCTAGAGTTTGGGAATCATTTTAAATAAGTTGGTAGATAGCCTCTGGATTTATCCAAAAAGGACCATAATTTGTACAGTTTATAACTGGACATTTTGTCTATTGTATGTGTCCAGTCAGTGCTCATAATTGGCATTTTTACCCTGTAGGGTTCACAACCAGGACTTCTACAGTGAGAGAGCAGTATGCCAAAATTGAGGCTACAATTCCCTGCAGTTTAGACAAGGCAAAACCTGTCCCCTCGAGCAACAAAAACCTCAGATCTTCATGTAAAGATTATTTATAAGGGACCCAGATTGAGCGATATAAGGAAACTTCCAGTCTAAACTGACCTTCAATGAGTTCAGACCAAGCTCATACCGCAGGCACGCCATCGGGAGAGACTGTGGTATATGTAATACCTGTTTCCACAGCCTGCCTTTAAGGCGTGCCCAATCTAGGTTCCAAGCCTCCAACTCTACTTCCATCCCATGCAATAAAGTTGGAATACTTTTGCCCTTATAGAAGTTAATTAATGGAATAATATAGAATAGACAATATTTGCCCAATAGTTTTTTCCTTTGACAGATAAACTGGTCTATTTTTCTCTCTGAATTAGATTCTTCAAAGGCAATATTAGGATTTGATGTCATTTTGAATTCCAAATAGGACTTCTTTAATCAATTATCCTCTTGGCATTTAGGGTCCACTTATAGCCAGTATTTCTTTTTGTCGGATTGGAGAAACAAATTATATTAGATTTAGACAGCTTAATTAGTAAAGTGTTCTCTTCAGCATATTCCCCTAGAGCGTTCAACAGATGCTGGACGCCCATCAGAGTATGGTCCATAATATTGTCTGCGTATGCAATCAGCTAACTGTTTAATTTCCCATTGTAGGACTAACCAACGCCCATGGATTTAGGGCCTCTTTTAAATCTGCTAAATAGAAGTTAAAGAGGGAAGGGGCAAGAATGCAACCTTGCATCGCACCAATTTCCGTGATAACTGGATGAGCCAGATGACCAAGCCCATCCAGTTTGACTTGACTCATCATGCAGATGACCTATAATTGAAAACAAATTTCAGGGTAAACCCCAGTGTTTTAATTTACTCCAAGGTTCTCCTCTATTACTGGTTTTGAAGGCCTTTGACAGGTCTTTCGACGCACCGTAGAGAGGGGGCTATCCTTAGTCCATGCCTTCCCTCTGAAGATATTAATAACTATTCCATTCAATTAAGCCAATTTTCCCTTTCTGAATCCAATTTGAGATTGTTTTAGTATCCCTCTATTAACTCACTTCTGTAATTCCCAGAGAACCGCTCCAGCAAACACCTTACTAGATGCATTGAGAATGGCAATCGGATGGTAGCTGACTGGATCAGCGTGATCACCCTTATTAATTTGTGTTTTGCTTGATTCTTCTACCCTGCTCCAGCCTACTTCTGCAGAACTCTGCCCTGATAGATTCTGGTTTCACCATCACCCTCTTATGGCCAATGCTGGATTTGACTTTATGGACTTCATTGATTCACGGTGCGTCACCCTTTCTCATGGTGGCCCTGAATCATGCTGTTCCCATCTTCATTTTGTATCCAGGCTTGCAACATTTTGTGTTACTACTGACTTCTGCAATTGTATTTGCTCTCCCTTCTTGCTTCTCCACTCTTTTTGAATGCTTACTCTCTGTTCTCTCCTCCTCTCCCTTTTCCTATCTCCTCCCCTTACTTTCTTCTATGCACTTACTCCATCAGAATTGTCCCTAGACCTAGTATGATAGCGACCTTGTGTCTCCTCCCCCTTACTTGTCCTCCGCACCCTCAGCACTATCTGAAATGTCGTCAGGCCTAATACGATAGTCGCTTGTTTTGTTCCTCCCCACCCTTTCTGCACCCCTCTCCCTCACCTTTTGTTTTCTCCGGCTCTACCAGAAATGTCATCAGGCCTAGTACGGTACATTTCCTTCCCACTCTCCCCCTCCCTTCCTTATCAATGTCTTAGCTCTTGCACTATCTGAAATGTTGTCAGGCTGAGTACGATAGTTAATTTCACATCCTTACTGTCCATGGCCTGTAAGAATGTTTTTGTATTTTCCCTTGTTCCCTCCCTTGCCTTGAAGCACTTTGAAACACATTGTGTATAGGCGCTACATAAATAAACTATCATCATCATAGATGGGTAATGGGTATTATAATGGCTGTACTCCATGTAGCAGGGCACTGTCTGTCGGATCACACTATTGAACGGCAAAAAGTATTATGGACCAAAGAGCAGTATCTGAATTTAAAATTGTGTTAGGAAGACCATATGGCCATGCAGCTCTTGAAGTAGATGAATTTATTATCAGTTGAGCTATTTCTTCCCCGGTCGGCTGGAACTTCCAGGGCCCACTATCACTCCACCCCAAATCTGCCCTAACTGGTTTCCTATTCAATTCAGTAAAGTGACTTCTCCAGGTACTCGGTCACTGAATTGCTCTGCTGATGGCTCTGTGCCCCATACTCCTGATTTACCAACAATCAGACATTTCTAGAATCTTTTGTTGCTAGAGTTGTCAACATTAATTTGTCCTCTTTTTGAATCTTAAGGAATCGGTTCACTCTAGTCCGATTTTTATATTCCAAAGGAAATGCACTTGGAAAAACTGCAGAATCGCTGTCAGACCAATTTGATGTTATCTACACTGTTAATCGTACTATATGCACTTACTCTGCCTTGCAAACTTGTATCATTAAGAAATTCAAGGGCTCTGAATGACTTGTGTTTTCCCTTTGTTCCCACCCTCCTTAAGCGCTTTGAAACACTTGCCTTGTGTATAGGCACATTATTTACAAATAAACATTACCATACCATCCACCTCACACCACATAACCACCTAACCAAACTCTCCGTCCTTCTTATTTAAAGACCACCAAACTTTGCAAACGTAAACGTTTTGGCTCGAGGAGCAAACCAAATCCACACTCAAAAGCTTGAGCTTTTACATTGCCAGTATTCACCTCAACAAATGGAAGGCCTTATAACCACCTCTCCTCATTCAGCTACATTTTACTAATTTTTTTTTTTGATCCTGTGTCCTGCACTTGCCCCTCCTCTCCTTCCCCTTTTACCCTCCCCTGCACTTGCACAATCTCAATGTCACTAGGCCTAGTAAGACCGTTGTCTTTGTCCTACCTTTGTTTCCCCTCCCTTGCCTCGTCGCGCCTTAAAACACTTGTGTATAGTTGCGTTATAAATGTCATATCATATCAACATGCTGCACCTGAAACGCCACTACCATGGTCATTGGAAATGGGTTACTGCCACAAACCATCTGAAGTGACCTAGGCATATTAATGGGCACTGACTAACACTGGTACCCCAAGTTAACCAACTAGTCAAAAAGTGCTTCTACCATCTCTGCTTTATCAGACGGATTAGGCCCTATTTCTCCTTCATACACAGAGCACTGGTCGTTATCGCCCTGATTCTTTCAAGAATGGGCCCCGCAAACATTTACCCATCTATGCCAGATTACTACTCCGACTCCACAGGAGCAAACGCACACCATAGGCTCGCTGAGCACTCCACTGGCTACCAATCAAAACAAAAAGATGCCGTTTAAGGCCGCCCACATTGCCCCCATTGCACTTCAAGGTCAACTTGCAGAATTCCTCCAAAACAAAATTTCACTCTACCAGCTAATTAGAGACAGAAGATCAAGAAATGGCTGACTTTAAGAAACCAGTAGATTTTGCAGAGGACAATGGGGCTCTGCCTTTTTCACTATGACAAGTACTGGAAAGCTCTACCACTGGAAATCCTCACGCTACCGATCATACCTGAAATTCAGGAAAATTCTAAAAACCAGGCTCTTCAATGCTTAACATAGTTTAAACTGCACCCATTAGGCATCAGAAAAACACTTCTCAATAGTTCTCCTTTCACACGCAGACACAACCTAAGTGAACACCATACCGGCTCCTGGTTGTCTGTCTTGAACACAACTTATGGCATCCTGCGAAATTACAATGTCTAGAAGACATTACCTAACCCTAAGAGAACATCTTCCCCATCTCCCGTAATGTCTCTAACTCAACACAGGACATCTTCATGCATCAACTATTAAAGCCAAACACCTCTCACCTTTAGACCAATAATTATAAAGCATTATGAAACCCTGAAAACACACCCCACCTTTTGAATAACACTCAGTCACTCTCCACCTTACTCACCACTAAGAAATCAGCCACTCTCAGACAGCTTTTAAAAAAGACCCTCCTCCCTAGACTTAATACATAACAAACTTGCACATCTAACTACAACTAACATACTCAGCCCCTAGCCAACACACACCCACATTATAAGCACAAAGCCACCCCTCTGGGCAGAAAGCACTTAATGCTACATTGAACTCTGCTTGCTTACATTTTGGCTGAGTAATAGTGTATTCTTGCTCTAGATATTAACTTAATTACAGGCCTACCTTCAAATCCCTGCAACATGGTATGCAAAGTTGCTATTGGGTAGCTTATCAGGCTAGAAGGCCTTCTTTGGAGCTCATTCTTATCGCTTCCAAGGGGCATCCCTGGTGCTGTAGTGCATCATGAAATGGGTTTTTCTTTCCCTCCGAGCCATAGTCCATTTGAGGTCTTTGTTGATTTACCTTAAGCTTCTAGTCATTTCCAACGGCTCCTTATACATGAATTTATCGTGCATCGTTTTTAGTAAGAACTCGAGTTCGATGGTGTGTTTGACTTATTACTGTGAAGCCATTCTTAATGAATTAGGTGTCACAAATACAATCTTTTTGGAGACCCATTACCAGATATAAGGAAATCAGTAGGAGCTAGATTGGTGTAAAACTACAAATCAGATATATTTCTACAGCTTGTAGTAGATTTATCCAAGAATGAGCGATCCTCTGGTTGGTTCCTACATATTTAGTTTCCGTGCCCTTAAGCATGCATGATATTTTTAAGATATTGTTTTAGTGTTTTACCTACGCTAAAGATTATTGGCGTTAGAACTAGGTTACCACCTGATAAGCAACACTGTCAGTTAAGTGGAGGCAAATATTGTCAGAAAACTTTGCAACATCTGGAGGCATTCCCACAAAGAATGCCTGTACGATAGAACAAAGATGCAAACAGCTTCGAAGACATCCACAGTTGGGCTGACTTTGATTATTATGGGCAGTGGGTTCCAGTGGAGTGGGACAAGTAGGGAAAAAGAACAGAAGCAAGAGGAGGCACAGGGAGGGTATGAGACGGACAGGCTGAGTGTGAAGGAGGATCGGAGGGAATGAGATGGTGAGTCAACAGTGACATATTCAGAGGGGTACTGAGGAGCAAGACCATTAATAGCTTTGTTGAAGGAACTTGAAGAGATCAGTGTACATGAACAGCCAACCAGCATGATGTTGGTAGGGAGACGTGAGGGAGGATCTGGGTAGGTTGTTGAGAGTTCATCTAGCAAAGTTTAAGACTTTGCCTAGCAGGAGGAAATAGTAGATAAGGAGGCCAAGGAGTAGACTTCAACTTTAGTCAAGTTTGCTGAGCACAAGAGTGGAGATTAGAGTTTATGTAGAGTGGTTAGTAATTTTCAGAATGTTGAAGATGTTAATATGAGCAGCAGAGGCAGTGATGAATTGTTGCAGTCATCGGTCGCTATCTTAGTGGACCCCAAGATTGCGTGCCACGTCGGTGTGTAGGGAAGGCATGGTATCACAAGTATTGACACTGACTCAATGGATACAATTTGTAAAACCTTTATTGAAAATGTTGGGATTGGAGAATCTCCTATTCTCCCCTATAACTAATATGGGAGTAGTCTCGACCATCAAACGATAAATAGAACAGTCCTCTTAGAGTCTGTCAAATCAAAATGACATATACTAACAAAAACCTAATGCCTGCCCTATATCTTGTACAAAAAGTGTGAAAAGGAGAAAATGTATGCAACATGAAAAGTCAGTGTTCAAATGATAATTTGGCTGAACCAGTTCTCCTCCCCAGGTTAGGCCTCACGAGGTAAGGCGATCCTTGTAGGCAGTATGACACTTTCTGGCCCAGCTACCTTCACAGTATATCGTTCAGCACTGTGGATCGAGGCCCACCTGGCCTTGCAGGTTTAAAGTTAATTTCTATGATTCTTGAAAATGTTTCAACCAAACGTTCACAAAGGTCCCCCTCTGCCGGGCTCAGACCTTTCACCACACAGTTCTTGTAAATCCCCCTCTGCTGGGCTCAGACCTCGCAAGATACAGTTCACACAAAGTTGCAAGGACACTGCCTTCCCCAAGCTTAATGTACTTCGGGTCTCCCTCGGGCTCGAACCACATTCGATGTTGAAGTCTTTTGAATGTGCATGGCTTTCTTTACAGACCACCGCAGGACCACTTTGATTCTGCGTTCACTATTTACTTTCACTCTTGCTGTTTGTTTGCCCTTTTGTCTTCAAACAATGCACCTTTCACAGAGACGTTCGAATGGGCTATTTTCTTTCACTGGACCACTACGTTACTTAGTATCGCTGATCTTGCCTTTCTTCGCGTCTCATCCACACGTGTGCAGCCTTCACTTGTGATATGATGTTGCTACCTCATTCACTTTAACACACACCAGTCTCTCAGGTCGCTTGCCAAATACAATCTTTTTGGAGAACCATTACCAGATATAAGGAAATCAGTGGGAGCTGGATTGGTTTAAAACTACAAATCGGATATATTTCTACATTTCTACAGCTTGTAGTAGATTTGTCCAAGAAGGAGTGATCCTCGGGTTGGTTCCTATATATTTAGTGTATGCGCTGTGTGCGCTTCTTTTTTTGTTTTGTGTTTTCTCGATTTTCGAGTCAAGGTTAGTACCACAGGCTTGAACTCGCCTCCCCAACTCTTCTGTTCACACGGGAGCGTTGCTGGCGTCATTGAAACGCAATGCAATCTTCACTTGTGGGATCTGGCCTTCTCCACACGTCTTTCGCGGTCTGCCAGGGGCAACAACCTCCAGTAGGGAAGCCTTGGGGTTTTTGTCCAGCTGCTCTCGTACCTTGGTCTACTCTCTGCTCCAGTAGGTGTGCCTTCGTCCCGAAAGTCCTGCTCGTTTTCGTGTTCCTTCTTGCTCAGAGTGTGTCTTTAGGTGTTGCCTTTTATTTGTGTGAGGAAAGCTAATTGCTATCAGGTGTATGCACTTAGGGTAAAGTGCCTGACTTTGTCTAATCCGATTAACGGAACATGTCCAGTGCAGCGTGAGATAGTTAGTCTGGTTACTCTGTCACCCTCTTCCTCGGCCCAGTGTTTGTGTATGATGTGGGAGAGGGGAGTTGGGACTTCGGAAAATCCTAATAAATAGGATGGGGTAGATGAACAATAAAGTGGGGAATACCGCATCTCACCATCGACGAGCTCACCCCTACTCTCCGAATACCCCTCACCCAGGTGATCCTCCCGCACTGGTCCAACCCCCAGCAACTGGATCCAAAAACAATGGCTGTGTCCTGGCCACCTGGATGACAAGGTGGCCAGGTGGGCCAGGTGGGCCATGGGACTATGGGCCAGGTGGCCCATAGGACTAGTGGGTGAGATGCTCTTTCGTTTCTCACAAGTGAGGGAGAAAAGAAGGGTGTCGGGATGGATATAGGGGAGTGGGTGTGATGGCATTGGAAGCAGGGTAAAAGATGACTTGCGTTTTTGAAGAGTACAGCATGAGGCAGCAGAGAGCCATCAAGTGATGAATTGCAGTGAGACAGTTCATAAATTTGTTCCGAGATGGCTCGGGTGAAGGTAGGGAATGAGTCATCAGCAAAAAGGTGAAATCGAAAGGATAGCAAAAGCCAAAGGATTGCAAGTTCCAAAAGATTTTAAAGGATCTACTTTTCAAGTAGTAGGTAATCCAAGCAAGAGGTCCTGGAGAGAGAATGAGAGAGGAGTGGTTGACAGTAATGAAAGCGGCAAAAAGGTCCAAAAGGATGAATATACAAGCAAGTTTGTAGTGGTGAGCATTAGAGAGAAAGTTAGAGACATGCCTGAGTGCAGTTTCTGTGGAGTGCCTACTACGGAAGCCAGATTGAATTGCATCTCCAAGGTAACTATCAACAAGATACTTGGTGATCCAGTTGATGATAACCCGCTCAAGGGCTTTTGAATAATAGGGAAGGAGAGAAACTAGACTATAGTTTGCTGGGACATTTGAGTCGGCAGAGAGTTTCTTCAATAGGGGTAAGAGCTGCAGATTTGAAGGAGGCAGGGAAGAGTCTAGTGGGAGAGAGAGGTTAAAGTGCTCAGAGAGATATGGGAACGTAATTGAGACTACGTTTTTACCATTTAGGGAGAAAAAGGGTCGGGATCAGTGCAAGATGTTTTGGACTGCGAAAGATAGGTGCTAATTCAATAGGAGAGTTAGGGGAGAAGTAATCAAGAGCAGAAGAGATGTGTGGAGAGGTGGTGCAGGAGGACAGTTGGGGAGGTAGCGATCGAAGGGCACAGTGTCACAAATTATAGATATTTTGTAGGAAATCTAGTGAGCAAAGAAATTAGCCAAAAAGGAGGAGGCGAGGGATATTGGCTTTGGAGGTGTCAGCAAAAATTGGAAGGCAGATGAAAGTTTGCAGTGGCCATCACGAAGGGAGGAGATTAGGTTTGTGGAGTAGGAGATTTTGGCAAGGTTTGGACTAACAAGGGGATTTTTGTAGGCTAGGAGTAGGGTAGGTGTCTGTTTGTTTTGAGGGTCTGAATTTCAGAGGTGATCCAAGCTGGGAGCAGCAAAGTGTAAATGTGCAAACATTGTAGTGTGTCAGTGTCATAAGTGCATAGTGAATTTCTGTGAAGCATGGTCAATGGTTTGAATAGGGGAACGAGATAGGAGAAAGGTCCTCACATCAAGAAAATGGGCAAGACCCTTGCGCGACTTTCCTTTTCGTCCTTGGAAAAGGGGAGATGAGGAGTAGAAGGTGGAGGGGCTGAGATGTTAAAGTGAACAATGGAGTGATCAGATTGAGAGAGGTTAATGGGGAGGTTAGAGGAGAACAGTGAATTAGAGGGAACTAAAAGGTCAAGGGAGATCCCACCAGAGTGGTTATGTTGGTCGTGGAGGGGAGTAGAGAGAGTGGTCAGATAGGAGGGATTTAAATTCAAGGCAGGTGACTACAAAGGGCTTTGGAGGTTAAAGTCCCCTAGCATGACAAAGGGGATTTCGGTAGGAAATGACTGAAGGAGAAAGGTCAGACCAGGATACGAGTTGAGGAGCAGTGGGTCTATAGAGAGACAGAACAGTGAGAGGCGCAGGAGGAAGGAGTTGAATAGTGGCTTATTCAAAAGAGGCAGGGGGAGGGGTAGAGTGGCTGTGTTGAAGGCCTTATTCATATCGAACACCACACTGCTGCTCTTCCCAAAGGACAGTGATACGGGAGTAGTCTGGGTGGAGAGCTGCTAGTGTATCAGAGGCATGAGAGGAGATACAGGTTTCTTTGACACTACGAAGTGGGGGTGTGGGAAGAGAGAGGGAGAGAAAGAAAAAGAAAGAAAAGGTGGGTGTGCAGAAAGGGAAGAGGTGGATGGTTGGCTGAGAAGAAGCAAGTAGAAGTAAGAGTTCTGAATTGGGCAATAACGGGGCTGCAGGTAACGTAAAAACAGTTAACAGTCCCAAAACAGCAATGTTCCGTGCTCCTGTGTGGTAACAGAAACGCAGCAGTGGAAACCGTCTGAAGGTTTAAAGATCCTTATGCATGTATGCCGAGGTCCGATAAATTGTGAGTTGGTTTCTGTTTTCACTGGTTCTGGCTATTAAGATTCTTGATGGATTGGTAAACTAACATAATAAGGATTTCTTCTAATAAGAATTTTAGTTGTTACTAATAATCATTGAAGGAATTTTGTGTTCCATTTTGTCTTAATGGTGTCTCTTGGGTTTCTATATTGGAGTTTTTTATTTTTAGTTGAACAGTAATATGCACATAGTTGTCATTTATGTATAATTGAATAGTAATTTGCCATATATTTACCTATTGTATTTATTCAGTAGTTTGAAGTGCTTTAAACTATGTTGAAGTCTGAGTAATAAGTTAAGTACGGGAGTATCAATGTGTAGTTCAAATGTTACATCCTCTCATAGTGTGGTATTCCATCCCTGTGTCTGCATGTTTTTATGTTTAGGATACATATCTTGGAAGTTATATGTAAAAGCTGTTTTCATTTGATGCCCTCTATTCATATAGTTGACAATTTCTTTGCTTGCAATTTATGTAAATAACCTGAATAAAAAACTTGGATTGGGGTTTTGTGTGTAAATACGTTTCTATGCTATACATCATTGTTTTTGCTTGTCTCTCAGTTAGTTGTGATTTTATATTGAGATACTGATAACATGGTGCAAATCACTCGCCACTAGCCATTGGATAGTGATAATTGACACTTAGCCAGGGACCTATGGTATGCTCTGTGTATGTATACAATTGAGGTGGCGAGTGATGTTTTATGGCTGGCTAATAGCTTGCAGATTCACATTTTTACTCCTGCTAAATGGTTAATTTATTGGTCCTTGTGTCGTATATGTGAAACGTTTTATATAAGCTTCACCACGTTTCATTAATATTTCAATTTTTACCGATGTGGGTGTTGCAGAAAAGAGTCATTATTTGCATGAATTATTTTTGATGGCAGCATGTGTGGGCTTCTTTTTGAAGAAAGCCATAGGTTGCTGTTTACGCCATGCTTACATTCAGATTTCAAATGCTGCTCTGTGACTGTGTACGTGAATCATGTACTTCAGTTATATGTTTTTCATTTGTCGATTTTAATTAGTGCAACATTGACCACTCGAGGTCCCTGGACTAAACAGTCCAGTGATTGCTTTTGATAACTGAAAAATAAGTGATATAGCAGTCAATGACTATTAAACGCAGTATTTGAATGTGATAAGCTAAACAAAGTGAATTCTGTTTAACTTGTAAACGTGTTGTGAATCAACTAGTCAATACTTTCAGTATTTCCTCTGACACTTCCTTAGGGTTCGAAATTAAGATTCAATAAGCAGGAGCTTAAAACCAGCTTCTGGGTGTCTGGCATCACCCAGTAGGAAAGAGCTCCCGCTAGGGAAACCAGACCGAGAACACAGCACACTGCAAATCGAACGTCCACATGAAATGTGCATTCAAACCTTTTTCCCATTATTTATGATCCATTATAATAAATGTGTTCCAGATGTGTCACGATTCTTCATTTACGTTATCAAACACTTAGTTAATGTCACAGATACATGTTTGCCCTATGAAGTTCCCCCTGGGAATATTGTAAATAACACTAATCAGATGTCTGCTTTCTGCATGTATGATCGGATTTGCCCCCATGAGCTTGCAATACATTTTATTTTGAATGTTGTCATTCATGATAAATAGTTCTATATCTAAAAAGACTTAATTGTTCTTGCTGTGCGTGAGGGTCACATACAATTTCAAAATGATTCTTGTACACGTTTTTCACATCTATTAGATCTGTTGCAGTTCATTCCCAGATAGAATGTCATAAATACATCTGGTGTATATTATCCCTTGATCTGTTACTTGGTTCTTCTGTAAAACCTCCCCACGCCCCAATAAAGTGATCTGTGCAAAACAAGTGCAGGCTGGGATTGAGCCCTTTTTGTAACACATGTTGTACACCCGGGAATCATTAACAAGTTGTAAATGGATACAATATTGGCATTCTGATAAATAAACATAATATATATATATATATATATATATATGCTGTGCTTTCACGTGAGGCAGGAGAAAAGTAGAATATGGAATCGTAGAGGGTCACAAATATGCAAGGAGTTCTAAAGGAGGCGATTGGGAGTTTGAGCCCGGCAAGTAAGGCAGCTGGTCGCTTCTATGTGTATATATCCTATACATAACGAATGAAGATCGCACCTGCAAGACGACTGGAACTTCATTTTACACGATAACTCCTCCTGAGAATTATCCCATAATGAGATGTACAAATCTGCATTTATCAGATTTTAACTAAATTTTAGATGGAGTGCACACATTTCTCGTCGTTTACCTTATTGATGCATAATAAATGTAAGGTACTCAGGTGGGTACTCTGCACAAAATCTTTGTTCAGCTGTGTAATACACTTGTGTATAGGCGCGTTTTATAAATGCCATATGAGATCATATATCATATTCATTAACATGAGGTACCAAGCAGAGGCTGTAGTTTTGCCCTACATTTTGTCATTCATCATAATTTTGCTTCACTTATGTTTACAAAGTACATCAGTAGCAACTGTCCATACTGAAATCCTTTATAGGGTGTAGAAAAGGCCCTGCCCCAGGGAATAGTAAAGGGCAACAGAAGGTGTGACACACGGTCCCTTTTCTCTTTTAATCATAATATTTGCAAATTAGAGTGTTAGCAACTGCAAGTAAGGAAATCCTATTGTCAACTAATCAGTATAAAAGAGCAATCTTACCTATTTTCGTTTGTTAGCCAAACTCCCGACAGCCCTTTTGAACAGGAAAGTGTTATCTGACTCTGCTTATCTGATGAACTGACTACAGCTGCATATACAGTAAATTAAACAGTCTACTTGGTTACAGCTGCCAACTCAGTCTGTGGTTCACTTTAGTGAAAGGTTGCTGTGACTCAGATTCAGATCTGGGTAGAGATTGGGCATTTCAAGCATGCCACAGCAGGCACCTGGTATTCCCTGAAGCATTCTATGGAAACCACAACCCAAATCTTACAACTGACAGACTTTCACAGCCTAGAGAAATTAGAAAGAAGTTACTGTTCTACTTCAGTCGAATTTCTTTCTTTGCCCTGTTGCTGTATGCTCTTTTTTTAACTGTCGCCCTAAAACCCTGTGTAGGTGTCTGAAATTACTGGTGATAAGAGAGTAGTTAAGAGTGATAGAAGTTACATTATGTAGCTCCTGGCTCCAGGATTCTCTACCATGCGTTTGTGTGGACATGAGGGATGAGAAAGGCTTGACTGTAAAATACCAGCAGTATTGTTAGATTTTCCTTTTTAGAAAATCACAGCCGTTCTCAGCAGCTTTCCTTATCATTAAGAATCTTGCTTCCCTTAAATTTTAATTACTGCAGAATAGAATATGCTCAGAAAAAGGTGATCTATGGTCCTATTAATATTTACCATTATGTAGCGCACCACACAAACTAAGTTGTCTCTTGGCACTCATATTAGGGACCATTATTGACCATCTATATTATTATTATTATTATTATAAATATGTTTCTTACTTAATGCTGTATTCCTCCAACTTCTATGTGCTGTAATAATAGATGTTCCTACTACCAAATGTAACATTACACAAATTATTGACCTTGTAAGGATGAATGGCAGAGCTGGCTCTGTCAGATTCAAACATGTGGTTACGTGTTAACTCACAGATGTCAGAAGTGCTTTCATGTTGGTATCTCTTGCATTTTTGAGGAAATGTGAATTTGAAATAGTCTCTCTCTACCTTAAAACATATACATAGGCCACCATGGATGTATATTTAATGATATGATGCTATGATCAAAAATATAAAACAAGGCGATTACCATCAGTATGACGAGCAGTGAATTAAGATAACTGAATATGAGGCAGATTAACCTGCCTGACTATAATATTAGAGCCTGTGTAGGCAGTGCATATGAAGCAATGTGCCTGAAGCCAGGATTGGTTATCAGAGAATGAAGTCATGTTCCAGTCACAGAGGCATAGTGGGAAGGGAATGAGGCAGTGCTCCGTGAGCAGTGAATGCCCCTGGGTGGTCACTGATGGAAGCAGGCTGCAAATTGAGTGGGTAATGCTTAGAAAAGGGAATGGGACATATTCAGCTTTGAATGGGGGATGGTGATTGCTGAAGACATGTTGAGAACTGAAGGAGGCTCACTGAACACTGAATAAAGGTTGCGGAACAAGTTCACAGATGGCCTAGAGAGCACACCAAATCTTGAAAACTGTTCAAGGATTTTCGTTAGGATGTTAGCAAAAAGGAAGACTACAAGCCATCTCTCCCTTGTTTGTCTCCCATGGCCCTTTCCCTCCCTAGCCCAGGCTTCCCTAAACTCCAAGGTGGTCACTAGAGATCGGTAGCCCCTCTTATCTAAGAGTAGGCTGTCTACTGGTGACGGCCTGAAGGCAGGTGCCTTATCTATCGCAGTCCCTCCGTGGTCTTTTAGGTGTAACCTGACCAAGGTCCACGTAATATGAATAGTCATAAGGATAGGTGGCTTTAAATCATCCAGGCCTCGCATGATCTTCTTTCTTGCACACTCTTGTATGCCTTGCTCTGATGTTTATGTATTTTTTTCCCTTTCTTTCCTCTTTTTCCTCACTCTCCATACCTCTGGCCCTCGATGTTACTCTAATTTCAGTCTACCACTTTTCTTTCTACTCTTAACCATGCTCCACTCCCCTTCTACACCACTCTATTCCATTCCCTTTCCCCACTACTCTTCACTCCTAAAACACTACTATTCTCAACTCCCACAACTCTTCACTCACACTTTCCCCCACAGTAACCCTCATTTCACTCTCCCAGTTACCTTTCCCTGTCAATCTCATTCCCATCCCCAATCTCTCACTTACTGTAACTCACCTTATACACACACCCAAGTACAACCTTCTCTCACCAAACACCTTACCTTGCCCAAGTTTAAGCCATTTTCCACACTCTTCTGCACTTTCCTTCCTCCACCATCTCCTCCCTGGACCTCACCTGAACAACACACACTGCCTGGCCTTCCTACTTTCCTTTATTCTCCCCTGCCTCTTTGTTGGCTTTCCTTGTGATCAGGTTACAGGCATCAGAGAACATAAAATTGGACTCAAACCCTGCTTTCTTTCTAAACGTGGGTCTGCGCCCTTTCCGAATGTGGGTCCGCTGACTTTCGGCAATGGGGACCCTCTACAATTACATTACATTACATTTTAGTTTATTTCTGAGTTTTATGGCGAGTTTGGACTGCCAGGGTCATCCGCACAAGGTTTTGTCGCTGTTCTGCTTGTCGCCACATCTCCTTGGTTAGCTGCATGATCTAGTCTCCGTCACAAGGAATCCTGGTATCAGTGGTCCTACAGGATCAGCAAAAAACACTGGCCTGCATATTGCATGGCTGGTATGGGACAAGTTAAAGTGGTACTTCATTGTTTCACCCAGGTACATGTAGTAAGGACACACACAGCTCCCCCGAAGTCCTCCCGCCCCCAACTCCCTAACCCTGCCTTCTTCTGGGGCAGGACTGCCTCTGGTAAGTACCCTGGTGGGGCCCCTGCCGCAGGTTGAGAAGGCTCTGCATCCCCTCTTGACAGTGTCCATTGTTTGACCCAGTCAAAGCAATTAGGTTTTCTGAGCAGCTAATGAAGCAGCTTATGTGATAAACTGAATCAGTGAGCATGGATTAAAGTTGTATGAGTTGATGGTGCGGCCTGCTCAGACGCAGGCAAGATGGTTGAATGTACAGCGAGCTCCCACGAGCACTGCTGCACCGCTACCCAGAACAGCAGAGATATGTTAACCCACTATAACTCAGAGTGAATGTGTTCAGATTTGGGGAGGAGCCGCTTGGCTTTCCTGGAGCTGTTTGGGGAGCTCTGCAGACAGGCATATTTGAGAGCCCTCACTGAAGCCTGGACAAGGGTGATAGCCGGGTGACTGTTGGGTTCTACCGTGGGCATTGCTCAAGCACTATTTGCCTCAGTACTCGCAGCGGGAAGGTGATCCTTCTTCGTTCAGAGTCTGTGGTAGCTGAAGGTCTGCATTCAGGCCTGGAGTTATGGTGTGAAGATAGGCAGGGCCAGGTTCCTTGTATCTTCACCTGGGCATCCTGTGAGGCAGATATGGTGCTCGTAGGTTGTGGCCTCAGTAGGAAGGGGACCGTGGCACTGTTAGAGCTCACAATTCGGGAGGGCTCCTCTTGAAGTCGAGAATGGAGCCTGCTTTTTTAGTCTCAAGGTGTCCTTGGTGTGCTTTTCCAGTGCCTCGGGCGACCCACCTACACAGGAGAGCACAGATTCCGAACAATAATGCTTCTGACACTAGAGCAGTATGATTCAACTTCGAGGATGGCCGCTGTTGGATGACTCCCTCCTTCGGAGAGGCTGGTGGCGGAGCATCTTGTCCTGAGGGATGGTGTTAGGAGATACATTCTGCCTCCTCCAAGGAAACCTGACCTGGCTGAAGAAGCGTTTCACCCAGTGACCCTCTTCAGGTGGCTCTGAAAGCATTTGAATTTATCCAATGTTAGCAGTAGAAAGGTGACAACGGAGGTAGAGGTGAGGAGAGGTTAAGGAAGAGGAAAAAAGTAAGAAAAAGGTGGGAAGAAGAGGGAAGGAAGAAGACAAGAATAAGAGGGGAAGAAGGGAAATAACTGAGAAAGAGATAGGAGAAAAGTGGGAAGTAAAGCAGGGTAAGGAGGGCAAAAGTGTGAGATAGGTGGAGAGGAAATAAAGAGGGAAAAGGTGGGTAGGAAAAGTGAAAAATGAAAGGTGCAACAAGGGAACATAGAAGGAAAGGGGAAGGAGGAGGAGGGGTGGAGTTAAAGGGAAAGAACAGGGTGGAATGATAAAGAAAAGGTAAGCAGAAAGGGAAGAAAAACAGGAGGAAGGGAAGAGCAAAGGGAACGCAGGGAGAAGGGAAGAGGAACAATGAAGTAGAAGACAGTAGGGAATGAAGAAATACAAGAAGAGGACATAAGTGAGAGAAGAAGGTGGCTAAGGAAGGTGCTTAGGGAAAGGAAGAGGTAAAGAAAACAAACAAAGGAATGAGGGGAGGGAATAAGTATTTGGGCGTACCCCTTTTGAAGCTAATGCAGAAGCGTCATCCCTCTGGGAAAAACGGTACTCTGCAGGCCCTTTGGTCACTGAAAAATAGTGAGCAACAATGAAAGAATATAAAGTTGTGGGGGGGGGCACAACAAGAGGAGGCCCGCGCAGTGGTACAAGGGCTTCCGGGACACACACCTTTCGGCCTCTGCTACACTTAACAAACAAGGTTTAGTAGAGTGTCTCATCCCACAAAGCTGTAGCCAAAAAATGTCAGACTGGTTGCAAGTGAAGGCCTATGCTCTGAGGGAGCTAATCGGTGTCCTGAGAAACAAATTAGAGGCAACATCAATGGACAAGAATACAAAACTAATACAGAAGCTACTAATACAGAAGAAGCCACTCAGAAAATGGCCATCCAAATTACATCCCTAGAAGAAATGTTGATGTTCCAATCAAGGTTATGTAGAAATGAGACAGTAGGGAAAACCTGGGATTAAATGAGCTGGCTAAGGGAAAGGAGGGAGGTGACTTCTAGTTCCTATAGCCTGTGACATTTTCAGAGGTAGTTATCATGGACTGAGTGCATAGATTAGGACCGCTAAGGAGATGGCGTCCAGGAGGAAGCATAATGATGAAATCACAACTCCTTCAGACTGAGTGGTACTTTATTTGTCAAGGGAGCCATTGGCAGGACTGCCAGAGAGTGGCCACAGGTGCCCGGTCAAATTAACACTTACTGCTCAGAATCCATGGCACCTTTTTCACCAGACCTCCTTTTGGGTCTGACAGCTTTTACTTCTTCTCCTCTCCGAGCAGCATCACATGTGAGGAGTACAGAGATTGGGGCTTGCTACGTAGCTGTCGAAGCCCCCCTTAAACCGCTTATTACTAGTTTTTCTCTATTCCAATGAATGCAGTTTCAAGGCACCTGGTGCCTATGGGATGTGTGTAAATAATTTTTGCCCTAGGAATTTTATTATGATCACTGGTTGTGGTTTCAGGGGTGCGTACAGTTTTCATATGGGGACCTTCCAATATGTACCATGTTGTGCACCTTAGCGTTGTGCACTCAGCCAACATTGATTGTAGGCGATTCTGTGTGTTGTGTTGCAAGATTGCTTTCAGTGGGGGGGAGTTAGGGTTGAGTGGGGATGTACAGATTCTGGGCAATGGGTTGTCTAATGGGTGGAATTATCAGCAGTTGGGGCCACGAGGGTAGTTCAGGGGCAATGCGTTTGCCTTGGAAGCAAAGCAACACAGGTTTGAGTCCCGGTCTCGTGCTTAGATATTGAGTGTGATACAAAATATTAATTAAGTAATTAATTAACAAAAGATTCAAGCGCTATAATGAAAAGAACCTGATGTTAGGAATTCTATAAAGATGTATGCATTCAAGGTAACATCTTTAAACATCAGCGGTTCAAATATCTGAGAATGGCATGGTAGGTAGGGAGTGTTCCCAGTTGAAATGAAACCCTCCACAACATCCGAGTATATCAGGGATTGTTTCATTTCATTTGTGAGTGCTGCTTGCCATGCGAGCATGTCAAGCAGCTTTCACAAACAAAAGTAAATGGAGCCTGCCATGCCAGCATTCTGGGCAGCATGTACTCCTGTTTCACTGCTGAGTAAAAATATGAAGAGCAAAAGGCGGTGTACGTGTTGTAGCCAACTTTAGCCCTTTACATTTGCACACCTGCAATGCAAATGACCAAAGTTTGGTGCCGTGGAGTACAGTGTGAACATAATGGCTCCCTGCCATTAAATTATGATTTTGGGCAACATGAGCCCATTGTTATTAGGAAAGTCTCAGATAATATCCCTTACGTGATTAATTTAGTTGATGTAGCAGATAAGCTGAGTATTCCCTCTGTTATTTTATTTTTAGATGCTGAGAAAGTGTTCAAGAGGGGCTTCCTGACTTCTGAATAAAATGGGGACTGGGCCTATCATAGCGGTGATGCAACATCTATGCCAATCCCAGAGCTAAAATACAAATGAATGGCTACCTTCCACTAACCAAGGGCACCATACAAGGTATCCTCTCTCGCCCCCCCCCCCCCTCATTGCTTTGTTCACTGATCCAGTTTCAGAAGCTATCCATATGTTCCAAATATCTATGGTATTAAGTATGCTAACCGGGAATACAAAGCCTCATTATTCGCTGATGACTTATTAATGACACTGGCAGATCCAGACACATACATCCCTGCATTACAGGGAATGATGGGCTCCTATGGGGAAGCAGCAGTAGTCAAGATCAACCTTCACAAATCTGAAATATTTTATATCTCAATTCCCGAGACACAGTGGAATTTCTTGGTGGCTAGGGGCCCATTCAGAGTAGCTGATAAACATATTTGTTACCTAGGCCATTAACATCACTTCTAAATACTTAGCCTTGTACATAGCTAACTATCCATAACTACTGACTACTTCACAGGATGATTTGGACTCTTGGATGAACGTGACTGAGGAGGGTGTCACCAGTTAAGGTGAATATCCTCCTTCGGCTTCTTGATATATTCCAAATGCTACTGATATTGGTCCTATAGAAAATCTGTGTGCTTGCTATTGTAAGGTGCAGAGGTAAGAATCTTGGCACAGTTGTGGTAAATTGGTTGGCATAGACTTTTATTTACAATAATGAAGGAAAAAGAAAAATACCCTACTTTGTATGACCGGTTGCCGTAGCTCAAAAAAATACTAAGGACCCAGTCAGGATGTCCGTAAGTAAAGTGTCCACTGTCCTGTGTCCAAACCTATTTCGGTCCCTTACACTTTCAATCTAACTAAAGAAAACCGGATGTCTGTTTAATCCTGGAGACTCCTCTCATTCTGGATGTTCTTGTGAAAGAATGTCTCGTTAACTGTTCGCCGTTTGAATGTTCAGACCAACTTAAAGACCAACTTACTCTCTTGGGTGGAACCTCTTCCTTGGTTCTTGCTTGCACTTGTAACCAAAACTCAGTTCTCCAAACCTTCTGGAGGAATCCTTTCTCTTTACCAACTTGAAGAAAATACTTGGTTCAAACAGAGAGCACAAGTCGATAGCAGTTCAGCGGAACATGGGAGAGGAGCACATTCTATCCACTTCCACGCCTTTTAAAACAGAGGTGCCCCCGACAACAGATTTTGGAGCTGTGTTGCAGTACATGCAGGATCCCCTGGATGTACAGAGCTCTCGGAGGCCTATGCTCTCTATTGTGAAAGAGGAGCACTCTGTTTCGACACACTACACTGGCGCGTTTGGTGTTCAGTTCTGCAGGCGGTCAGTATTGCTGGTGGCATTGCAGAACGAGTGGCCAATGACAGTGATCATTTCAACTCCACTGATGGTGATGTTACCTCCCAAACCACCTCTGTTGCTCTAAAAATCAGTCGTCAATAAGTGTGGCAGATAAGTGTGCAGTCTGCAGTTCGGCTGCAATTTCCCAACCAAACGTTACTGTGCTTATAATCCATTGGCCGGGTTTGCTGTGCACATTTCTCTGATACTAAAAACTGTACTTTTTAAACATGCGGTGAAAACCAAGCCCAAAAGTTATAACTATAATCTGTGTAAAAATAAAACTACTAAAACTGCCAACTTACCAGAGGCTAATCAAGGAGAAAGAGAGGTGCAAATCACAACTTCGATCCAGGGTAAGGATGTAAGCATTCGAAAGGGTGAAATTACAGCGTTTTTCAAATGCGACAATAATCGCCCACGTTAAAATAGATAGCACCACTCCCAATACTGGATTTGTTACTGAGGTTGAACAAGATCATTCGAACACAGGTTATTTTGATGGCAATTCTCTACTGGATATGGGAGTATAGCGCCTGTGTCAGAAGTTGCATCAATTCTACCTGGACTGACTCATGGGTTAAATGTTTATGAAATAGCCACTGCCATTCCCTCGACTGTTGACTCTAATTGTAGGCTTTCTGCATTTCCCAATTTATATGTTTCATCAGATTCACTAGAGGGTTCATGTGCCTCTTGGACTGATAACTTTGCGATCGTGGAAATAAAGGCTTCCGTATCTACATTAGTTTTCTATAAAAATGTTGCTGAAGCTCTGAGGTAGTATTACTGACAGAGTTATGGAGCTTGGCCCTCTAATACAGTAAATCACTAAGATTGGTGAAGCTGCTCTACATGAACATTTGTATGACGATTGTATTAATGGTATAACCAAAAAGGCGAATAAGACATGTAGTCTGAACATGTTGGGTCTGTATACTGTAAGGAAGGCATGTATCAAACAATAAGACACACACGTGATCACAGTACAATGGTGTTTATTGGACTTCAAATGGGTTTGAAAAATGCTGGGAGCAAGCTACGACCATGAGATAACGCAGTCCTAGTGGTGTCTTGTCAAAATAAAAGGGCCTATACTAATAAACAGATTGCCAATCCTTACTTCTAATTACAAATAGTGTGGGAAACAATGTTAAGCAAAAGAAAAGTGTTCAAGAAATGTTATGTCCGGATATTCATGCCGTTGACCTCCATTCCCACGTTTTCAGCACAGGACAAGGCGGCATACTCGAGCCTAGCATAGTGTCTGGCTTCTCTAGATCGAGGATGCAGTTCAAATCTCAGTATCAAGGCCTTCTATGTCAAAGTCTCTTTGCCATTCAAAGTCTCTTACTTCAGAGGGCCTGATGCGACAAACATTCAAAAGTTCCTTTCTCCTCAGGATTATCACGTACAACTTCTTAGGTGATTTTCGATTCACTTCAAAGACTTTAGACTGTGCGCAGGATTTGCTTGACCCGTCGCAGGACCACTTCAATTCACATTTATTCGTTCTCTTTCAATTGATCTCCCTCCGCCAGACTCAGACCATCTTAATTTACCATTGATCATTTCTCTGCTGGGTACCTTACAGAGACCTTCTTTTAAGCACCCATGCGGTGCCAGACCACTCTGTCAAAGGTATTGTAGCTTGCTTTAAAGTTCAATCACTCAATAGCAGTTCAACTTCATGCACATCTCTTATTACACATGTTTTTAACAATGTTTGTTCCAGCACTTGCCATACAATGTTGCTGCTTGGAACCTTGGCTTCAACTCGGACCGTTCTTTTATCGGTCTCCCCAACTCACTGGCTCCGTTGCTTTCACTGAAGCGGCTTTGTTCTTGGAGCCAAGGACAGTACCACAGTGGAGATTCTGCCCGCCTCGATTACTGACGCGTGAGGGCCGTGGGTATCTCTGACACTCAGCACAGGATTCTTGAGCCTGGTTTCCTGGTTTTACGCTTTCTGTTCTCACGGTTTTGTGAAAGTAACAGTTCCTTGTTGAAAAGGTCAAGGGAACGTCACTCCTTGCGACCCCTTTCTGTTTTGCCGTCATTCTCCTCTGGTTAAACTGTCATCTTGGAACTGCGGTTTCCTCGTGTTTTTTTCCTCGAGTGAGCTCTCGTGCTCTGTCTTTTATCCATGTGGGGAAGTGTAATGGAAGTCAGGTGTGTGTGATGGTCGGTAATTGCTGACCTTGCCTGCCCATTGTATTGGTACATGTCAGTATACTGCTCGGGTGTTAGCCTGTTTTCTTTTATAGCAGGCTGTCAGTGAGAAAGTGCTTGTGTTGTAAAAGGAAGGGGTTCCTAAATATCGAATGGATTGTGTCCTCCCACATATTCCTCATCTTATGATAATTATCTCCAGTTTCAGCTGCTTTGGAATTTATTTTTGACAGGGGGCGCTGTGTGCCGGCAAGTCGGTGTCCCTCAAGGGCCTCAGGTCGCTGTCATCATCAGTGTAAGTAGCGCACAAGCGCCTCTTGACTTCAGTCCTACTTTTCTGAGGTAACGCTGTATGAGAATGATGCCGCTCTTCGGTTCTTTTGTGAAAATAGTGATTTTCGTTTGAAAATGTCTTCTTCGTTGACACCATTGACGCCCAAGTAGGGCTTCAAGAAGTGCCAAGACTGTGGGTCGAAGATGTCGATTACCGACCCCCTCCGCGTATGTCTGTGGTGTCTGGATTCCAGGCATCGCACCTCTGACTGCGGCTCCTGTCAGGCAATGACCGAGAAGGCTCTCAGGAAGCATAAAGGTAAATTGGTGGTGGGAGGTTGTCTTCGAAGTCACCTTCGAAGAGTTCAAAAAGACTGATGAGTCGAAGGATTCTTCTCGATGCAAACAAACCAAAGTCTCAATCAAGAAGTCGATCACGCCATTCTTCGTCATCTACAAAGAAGGCCAAGAAAAGGCATTGGGTCACCTTCGACCTCCAGTGATTCCTCGACTGAGGTAATCGGGTGCCCTATGAAATCTGATTTCCCTGCAAAATGTGCATCTTCGAGAATGCTGCTTCGATCCCCCTCGAAGGATGAGCAGAAAAGCCTTGCCCCAGTCGCTCCACAAAAAAAAGGACAAAGGGAAGTCGAAAACAAAATCTTCGAAACCGAGCCTTAAGCCGTTTTTGCATTGGGACAGTTCTCGATCCGACAAAAAAATCATTGATGGCTTTGACGAGTCAGGAACCTAGCCCATCTAGGGTTCTGTCGAAGAAACACAAGAAGTCGACAACTTTGATGGCTTCGCTGACTCCGTTGCTGTCGGAACCGTCGACTCCGTCTGAATCGGCACATATTTCAAAACCGTTGTCGATGACTACTTCGAAATTGTCAAAGCCAGTAGTGGTGCATGAAAAGATTTTCAAACCTTTACCTTATAAGGATTATTTTAAGTCTTTGTCAGACATATATGAGGAAGATCAACCCCATGATGACAATACACCACCTTTTGGGCCACAATGCTGCACCTCTAATGTGTCAGAGGAACTAATCTCTGATGAGTGCAGGCCAAGAGATTTATATGACAAACTTCAGTCAGCCAGTGGGTTGGATACCTCGCCAGAGTTAGTTTGACAAACCAGACCCATCTGAACATGCTGACTCTTCATACAGAAGCCTCATGGGAAGGTTGAGTTTTTAGGATGGATTAGGCCTACTCCTTCTTTTGAACAAGAATACATGACGAACATCTCGGAACAGGGTCCTCAGAGACCCAATTTTGCCCTTTCACACGGCTTTACAGGAGAGGGTCTCCGCAAATATGGTGACACCAGAAACTGCGACTGCAGTAAATAAAAAATGTGCAAAAAAGTACAGACCATCCAGCAGCGACCAAGAGTATCTCACTAAGCATCCAACACCAAAAAGCATGGTGGCTCAGGCTTCTATATCTATCAAACAGTCAGCATACCCATCCATCCCTCCTGATAGTGATAAGAGAGTGGATGCATGGGCGAGGGAAGTTTTCACAGCTGGTAGTAAGCCTTTAAAGTCTAAGTATGTGACTTGTAGATTATCAAGATTTACGTTTAACCTGTAGGTCTGTTGCTATGGCAGCTGACCACATCCCGGAAGGAGAGGAAAGAGGCGGCTACCTGGCAATCATCAAGGATGGTAAGGAGGCAATGGGTGAATGTGTCCAGTCAGGTTCGAATACTGCAGACAGTATCAGCAGATCCATAGCAGCTAGCACAGTGTTAGGCAGATTTGCGTGGTTGAGGAACTCGGGGCTTGCATCAGATGTACAAGCTAGACTACTTAACATGCCCTTTGACGGCTGAAGGCTGTTTGGCAGCAAGGTGGATGAGAGTTTGGAAAAGCTGCAGACCTCAAAGGCGGCAGCTAAACCCCTTAGCGCCGCCATTAGACAACCTCAACAGCTGTACGCTGGCTCAACTTCCTGGAGGGGTAGGTGCTTTCGATTCTACTCATTTAGAAGAGGAAGAGGACAAGCAGGTCAAAGGGGCCAAGGGAGAGGTGGACAAAGGAGAGGTGCTCAGTCAGCCCAAGCAGCAGCAGCCTTGACATCAGCCGCTGCTTCAGCCTTCTCTAAACCACTTTGAGGCCTTGACTCACAAGACCCCGGTGGGAGGCAGACTTACTCCGCATCTGAGAGAATGGCGAGGCATTACTTTAGATGCTTGGGCTCTGGAAATTGTAGCCCCAGGCTACTGCCTTCCTTTCCAAAAAAGGCGTCTGGAACATCCACCAGGGAACAACTCTTTCAAAATTCCGGATCTGCTCCTTGTGCAGGAGATTTTGACGATGCTAGAGAAAAGTGCAATAGAACATGTACCTGTAGCGGAAAGGAACAAGCGACCTATCTTGGACTAAGAAACTTGAACAAATTCCTCAGGAAGGACAAGTTCAAGATGGTTACCCTTTCTCAGATCCTTCACTCCACAAGACTGGATGGTACCATTGGACCTTCAGGATGCTTACTTTCATGTGCCTATCCATCTCAAACACAGAAAGTACTTGAGTTTCGCGGTTGGTGGTTCTCATTATCAGTTTTGAGTTCTTCCTTTCGGGCTGATCTCCGCCCGAGGGCTTTCACCAAGTTGATGGTGGTGGTGGCAGCGAGTCTAAGGAGAGGGGGGATTAACGCCTACCCCTACCTGGACGATTGGCTGATCAAGGCTTGTTCACCAGAGCAAGCCCGGGAACATCTCAGCATAACCTGCCACGCGCACCACAGACTGGGCTTCTCCCTCAATTGCAAGAAGCCACCCATGATATCATCTCAAAGACTCCAATTCATTGGAGCAGTCCTGGATGCTTCCTCCGGAATAGCCCCACCATCCGAGGTGAGAGGTCCACCCATTCTGCAGATGGTTACCAAATTCCAGAGAGCCCAGCTTCTTCCGGCCTTTTGATTTTTTTGAAGTTGCTCGGCCTCATGGCTTTCTGAATTTTCCTGGTGCCAGAGGCTCACCTGAGAATGAGATCCCTCCAATGGGCTCTCAGCACTCAGTGGTCTCAGTTCTCGGGCAGAATGTCAGATCACCTGCAAGTTCTGAGCAGAGTTGCTCAGGACCTTTTGTGGTGGACTTGCAAAGACGACATTTTTAAGGGAAAATCTTTATGGCAGTAATGGCCGGAGATAACGGTAATAACGGACGCCTCACTCAGGGCGTGGGGAGCCCACATCAACAAACTGACAACCATCGGTCGCTTGTCTCCATCGGAGTCCAAAACTACATATTGACCTTTTGGAGCTGAGGGCAATCAGACTAGCGCTGAAAGCCTTTCTGCCCTCTGTACGGGGAAAGTACATGTTGATAATGACGGAAAACAAGGTGGCCATGTACAACAAGATAGATGGTGTAGGGTCACTACTACTGTGCAGAGAGGCAATGCAGCTCTGGTTCTGGGAAATTCAAGAAGGAATCGGTCGGCAGTTCATCTAGCCGGAGAGCAGAAAACGGCGGCGGACGCTCTGAGCAGACAGATCAGTCTCCCATTTGGCAAATCTGGGGCTCCAGATTGGAACAATTAAGGGTTACCTAGCAGTGCTTTCTATTTTCAAGCACTCTTCAGAGGAAGAGTCATATTTTAAGAACCTGCTGATTGTTAAATTCTTGAAAGGCCTCACTAATGTATATCCACCAGTCCCATTCAATGTCCCTGTATGGGATCTCCCACTAGTGTTAAGATTTTTATCATGCATTCCCTTGAGCCTTTACGTTCATTCCCATTAAGACTTGTATTAAAAGCCATTTTGCAATAACATCAGCCCGCAGGGAAAGCGAGTTGCAGGCCCTTTCCTGTAAACCTCCACATACAGTGCTCCATAAAGACAAGGTCACACTCAAGGTAAAACCCTCTTTTTTATCGAAGGTAGTATCTGTTATGCAAGCCTTTGGTGTTACCTGTTATTTTCCCGAAACCTTTGTCACTTGTGGAAAGGGCCTTGCATTCTCTGGATGTTGCTCGTTCCATGAATTTCTACGTGACACGCACAAATAGTTTTGGGAAGACTTCACAACTGTTTGTGAACTTTGATCCTGTGAACCATGGGAAGGCCTTGTCCAAGGCTTCAATTTCATGGTCGCTCTCCGGCTGCATCATGCACTGTCATTGGTTGGCGAACCAACCGTTTGCCCGGCCGTCCGAAAGCCCACTCCACCAGAGCGGTCGCTGCGATGTCTGGTGTGCCCCTGCTGGACATCTGCAGGGCTGCGACGTGGAGGTCCACGCACACCTTCACAAAGTTCTACTGCGTCGACACAAATTCCAGGACGGAGTACAGAGTTGGCCAGGCAGCGCTATGCAACCTGTTCGCTTGAGTTCGGTCTGTTCCACGTGGTTATTGTCAATTACTTCTGTTGAGCTTTGCCACCTCCTGTGGTTGTTTAATGTGTACTGCTTTGTATTTGTTATTCTTGAGCATGTGAATCCATGCCAGACCCCATGCTGGAGAAGGTTTAAGTTACTTACCTGTAACTATTATTCTCCAGCATGGGTCTGGCATGCATTCACATGCAAACCCTCGCTCCATACCCTCTGCAGCTCTTGTTGGTCATACTGCCACTTTACGTGCTTACCAAATCTGAAGATGGCTGCCAAAGGAGGGCTTAGGGAGAGGACTGTCATTGGATGGGGGCAGTATGACCCAGAAGACAGTGATTGGTTTAGAGGAGAAATACAGTTTTTAAGTGACACTGGTTTTTTCTTTTACCGAGGATTCCCAACCTGACTATGGGGAATATTCATTAGCATGTGAATCTATTCCAGACCCGTGCTGGAGAACAATAGTCACAGGTAAGTAACTTGAACCTTCGCATCAATTGGGAAAACGCTCTGCGGGGGATAGAATCTGCCTCCCCCTGCTTTATATAGGTGAAAGGTAGAACTAGCCGCCATATTTGAATTAGCGAAATGTCAGTTGTTAAGTTTTGCTCCAGGGAGGTCAGGACATCTCCTGAGGCAGCACTTCTTAAGTTATATGATTTAGTCATATTGAAAGAAATACTGCACAATTTATGCAGTATTCCAGCCTTGGGTCCAGAAAAACTTGTTTCCACTGTTGCCGTTAATCAACAGGCTGATTTTCAGGACAGAACACAGTGAGCGAGTCAAAGGATAAAAAGCCTACAGTCCTCACTCCACCGCTATTGCGTCTCCTTGATACAGTGTGGTGGAGACTAACCAAGAGAGAGGTTCAACAGGATAGAACAAACTGAAAGGGGCTCAAATGCCCAAGGACGCCAGATACAATTGACCGGCAGCCAAATCAAGGGTTCAGTTTTCCTTTACAAGGAGCCCCCCCGTGTCTGTGGCCCAAAAAATCTCCTGCTTTTTTAGTGGTGTACACACACTCTTCTTAGATTGATAATTGGCTCAAGCAAAGGTCCGGGGGACAGAGTTCAAAGGCGGTAACTGTTTAAACGTTGAAGCAAGAAAAATACCTTCAGGCTTTTATTAGGTCGAGACCTCTTAGGCGCCGTCCTCGCCAATCCCCTCGGACTGCTCAGACTGCAGCACCACTCTGCTGCTCCACTCCGCGGCAATATCTTTTTGTGGAAACGCTGTCCAGGGGCTCCTTCCCAAGTAGACACAGTAAACACACTCCAGTCAGGAAAACAACGAGCATAGGCTGCTCAGACTGCTCAACTCCGCGATTGGCGATTAGTGTATCAACGGAACGACGGCATGTTTATGACTCTGCTTGGGACATGTAACTTGAACCTGCTCGGCAAACACCAGGTAACATATTAGGACGTGACACGATGACAAAACTTAAGGTAACAATATCTTTTACTGATGAAGGAATGGCGTACTCTACTCCAGGGATACACTACATGAATGTGAATGAATTCATATTAGCTTGTACAGGCCAGAAAGCATTTCGAAGAGTCCCTTTAGATCCAGAAGTATTTTTGTATGGAATTACTGTTTTATTATCATGGTTACCCAAGTTGGTAGGACAAATATTGAGAATACCTGGAAGAGTTTTTGTTTAGACCAGAAATACCTATGGATGATGGATCAGTTTGCCCTTTAGAGCTAGAAGCAGCAGTGGTCCGAGAGGAAAGAGTGGTTGTCCATGAAACAGATGACGTTGAAAAGAGAGGATGGGGAGCAGTGATATGCCTCGGTGAAGGCTATGGGTTGACTGACTTGAAAGACAAAGAGCTTTTTAGGGATGCTTATTCAGATGATGAATTAGTATTTTTCATAAGATGCACTTATTGGAGTAAAGTGGAGAGCAGAGAAATGCTGCAGAGAATGGCAATGGTAATTTTTCCAGGAAGATTTGGATAAAGTGCCAAATATTTGATGCACCACCAGTCCATGGAGTAGGGTCAGTTAAAATCAAGCTTGAATTGGGAGCAATTTAGCCACATCCAAAACAATATCCCGAGAAGAGGATGAAGGTATATTTGAGACAGTTTCCACTTTAATGAAGCAAGGAATATTGGTGCCATCTGAGTCTCCATGTAACACAGCTGTGTGCCCAGTGAAGAAATCAACTGGGGGGTCATGGATATTTATTCAGGATCTTCGGCCCCTGAATAATATTGTCAAAGTAGAGTTCAATTTAGTTCCAAATCCTGCTACAATATTATGTAACATCCCATGTAAGGCTGAATATTAAAGATCTCAAAAATGCGTTCTTCTCCATTCCCCTTCATGAGGACTCACAAGATTTGACTTCCTTTTCGTTTAGAAATATCCGCCTGAAGCACTTGTTCACCCCAAGGGTACTGTGAGTCCCCCTCAATGTTTAACAAGATCCTTCAGTTGGACCAGCTCGAGAGGGCAATAATTGAGTACGGAGATGACATATTAGTGTGCAGTGAGACAGAGGAGAGGTGCAGGAAAGACTCTGTGCGACTCATGACCATATTAGCAGAGAAATGATCTAAGGTAGATAAAGAAAAGTTACAATATTGTCAGAAAGAGGTCCTGTCCATAGGACAGCTAATCTCTCAAGAGGGGAGAAAAGCGACACCTGAAAGAGCAGAAGCAATTATGAAGACTTAAGATCCTAAAACAGTGAGGGAAATGCAACAGTTTGTAGGCCTATGTAACTGTTGAAGGGCCTGGGTTTTCGATTACAGTACATATATTCAATCACTTTTAAAAGGACTCAAAGAATCACAGGTAGACAAAAGTAAAAACACAGATAAAATGACTGAAGGATTTGAGTCATTAAAAAAGGCAATCAGTACAGCCCCTGTGCTAGGAATTCCAGATTGTAACGAAGAATTGTACTTATTTTTTTATTCAAATGAAATTATGACAGCAGTTCTCACACAGATAACATTGGAACATAGACATAAACCATTGGCTTATTACAGTGGGATTTGAGATCCAGTTATGAAAGGGCATTATCCTTGCAAACAAGTTTTAGCTGTTGCTGCATTTGCAATTTAAAAGGCTTCAAGTATTACAGTGGGGTGTTCAGTAACATTATTTGTTGAGCAGGCATTATTTGCCATTCTAGAGAAACCCAAAAGCTTGTTTGCCACACAGAGAATCAGGGAACGTGGTAATTATCTCAAATACTGCAATCAAAATTGTTAGTTGCAGAATAGTGAATCCAGCAACATTCATAGCAGAACCAGTAGGGAGGGATGAATATGTGCATTACTGCACAACGTATAATGAATTTTATTCCCCATGTTATAGAGAATGGTCTCGGCGGGGATCCGGGAGTGTTCTCTTTATTGATGGTTCTTCGGAATTGTATCAAACGAAAGGCATACTGGGTTAGTAGTAGTAAAGCGTCGGCAGTAGTAAAGCTGAACCGAGAGGGTGAATTTGATATAGTTAGGAGCGCGAGATGGCCTTCGCATTGTTCAGCACAACCTGCAGAATTGGTGGCGCTTATCGCCACTCTCCAAAGATATGAGAATGAGGAATTGACGGTGTACTCTGATTCCGCCTATGTAACATCAACTGTACACACAGGTTTGTCAGGCTGGAAAAGGAGGGGATGCCTCCGCGCTACTGGAACTCCAGTGCAACATGCAGCCCTATTGAATAAGCTTATTGAGGCATTAAGATTCCCATGGACTATCGCAGTTGTAAAATGTGCAGCGCATACTAAAAGAACAAACGTAGTTTCTCGTGAAAATTAAGCTGCAAACTTGGAAGCTTAAAAGGCAGCATATTTCCCAAATATTTCTGATTTTGAATTAAGAAGTGTTAGGCAAATGACAGGAAGATGCATGTTTGTAAAGGAGGACTTTAACATGCTGTCTATTGTTCAGTTAATTGAAATACAAGGTCGAGCCTCGCAGGAGGAGCAAGATTTATGGAGAAAACAATGGTGTTCTTTAGCCAATTAGGCAATCTGGAGAGGAGCAATCCCTGGAACTAATGGCCCATGTCAGCATCTACATATAGATTATGTGAATATGTTGCAGACATACAGCGGTTATAGGTACATGCTGGTAGTGGTATGTCCCTTTTCTAGCTAGATCAAGGCACGTACATGTATGCACCCCGATGCCACATACACTGCCAAGTTCCTAGTGCGTGTGGTGTTTCCAAGATGGGGTGTGTGTGAGGTTCTGTGGTCTGACAATGAGCCGCATTTTGTAAATGACCTGTAAAGAAGCAGTTGGATGCATTTTCCCTAACTCCCGCCCCCTCACCGACTTCATATTGGAACAGTAGGAGAAGAGTTCTGTATGGAACCCCATGTGTTCCTTTAGTGCATCGAGTGTATGAGAGATGATATGCACTTGGACAGCTGTACAGAATGTACCCTTGCACTGAAGTGTGGAAGCATGCCGTGTGGGAGGATGCATGCACTATTGGACATTATGGAGCACTGAGTGAAACTTGATGAGGGCCGAGTGATGTCATAAAGCAAATATACAAAGCCATACTGAAATGGTATGAAAACACTTGAGGCGATGTAACTGAAGTGAAAAGAGAAACATGTACGAAATTATAGTCATCATGAATGTAAAAGAAGAAAAAGTACCTTGCTGACCAATAAGTGTAAATATGCAGTAACGCATGGTAGAAAAGACATATAGAACCTTGTTATAGAGGAATATATAATGTGGTTAGGACGGCCATAATAGGAAAATGGATGCTGGCTAGTGTCGAGATTCAATTCAGCTACCTCAAAAACAGATCAGGCTTAATGAGTCAGGAGACTCTGGAAGAACAGCTTTCGAGTAGATTGTGTCCTCCAACGTATTCCTCATCTTAGATGTATTCCATCCATCTTTGCTGCTCTTCGGAAATTTTTTCGGCAGAGGGTGCAGTGCGTCGAAGTCGTCGAGTCGATGGTCCCTCAAAGGCCTCCGTTGAGGGCGACGTCATCGGGTGTATAAGTAGCACGCGCGGCGCCCGTTGGCCTCAGTTCTGTTTTTCCGCAGTTACGTTGCTTCGGACATTCAGCGCGCCTCGAGTTCTGTCAAGAAATATAACATAACGAGAAGTAATTATGTCCTCGTCATCGACGCCGACCACGACCCCGAGATCGGATTTTAAGAAATGCAAGTCATGCGGCTCACAAATGTCGATCACGGACCCGCACCGCGAGTGTTTGTGGTGTCTCGGGGAAGGCCACGACATGGAGGCCTGTTCGAAGGGGAAGGCCTTGCGAGAAAGGAGAGGAAAGCTACAGGTAGGTCGGAAGGATCGAAAAGCCTCTAGCGTCGAGTCGAGACCCCATGGGGAAAAATCTCCTTGACGCGAAAGGCATCAATCTAGATCCCCAAGCGATTCTCATCGCTCGTCGTCTTCGTCGAAAAAGTCAAAGAAACAACGCCATAGGTCTCCCTCCACCTTGTCGTCAAACGAGTCTCCGAAAATGAAATGCCCCACAAAACATTAGTTTACCGAAGAGTGGGAAGCATTCAGGGTCAAAATGATGGAGGTGTTTGAGAAGGCAAAGCCTGGGTCCGCGCCTTCTTCGGAAGCCGGCCGGAGCGCCATCGCTCCGACACTCGCACACCCTTGAGGCCGGGTGATCGTAAAAGGAAGGATAGGGAACGTTCCAGGACGCCGAGCGCTAAACGATCGAGTTGAGTCAACTGCTCGAGATCACCGACGCCGTCCGAGACCTATCACACCTCGAAGGGGAAACCGTCGAAGGCCGCCTCGACGCCCTCGAAGCATACCCTGTCGACGACCACTATGTCATAGACGTCGACGCCGAAACCTTCGGCTCCAACCAAGCCAGGGCAGCCAGAAAAAGATGAGGAGAAGACTACAAAACATGCATCTTCTTCAAAACCTGGTACTACACCTCTTCCTCCTCCTCTCCCAGAGAAGGTTTTCAAGCCTTTCCCTAGGGAGGAGTTTTTCAAATCCTTGACCTCAATTTTTGAGGAACAGGAGAGATCCGAGGAGGAAGATGTACCTTTTGGACTGGAATATGGCACCCGAAATGTCCCAGAATGCTTGATATCAGAGGAAAGCAGAATCAGGGATTTGGTGGCGTCATTACATAATGCAAGTGGCATTGACACCTCTCCTGAGAATGACTTTGGTAGACCAGATCCAGGAGAGCATGCCAGTCCATCTTACCGTCATTTAATGACCAAGGTGGTAGATTACTTGGGATGGGCTAGACCACCAGCCCAATTCGTCCAGGACGATTTAACAGATATATTGGACCATGGTCCTACTGAAGATCCAGTACTACCTTTTCATGAGCCTTACAAAACAGGGTGGCCAAGAATTGAGAAACTCCGGATTCTATTCCTCCGGTAAATAAATCCCTTGCATCAAAATACCGCCCAGCCAGTAGCGACCCCGGCTATCTGTCAAAACATCCAACTCCCGAGAGTTTGGTCATACAGGCAGCCACAGCTTCCAACAAACTTGCGTACCCGTCTATCCCTCCAGACAGGGACGATAAGCGTGTGGATGGCTGGGCACGGAAGGTATTTTCAGCCGGGAGCATGGCATTAAAATCTGCCAACTCCACATGTGCCTTGGCAAAATATTCTTACACTCTGTGGGAGTGCATCGAAATGGCGGCAGAGCACATACTAGAAGGGGAAGAAAGGGAAGGTTTCCTAGCCATCGTTAGAGATGGAAAGGAGGCCATGCAGGAATCCCTTCAATCTGGATTGGACACTGCGGATAGTGTAAGCAGGTCCATGGGCACCAGCACGGTAATGCGCAGGTTTGCGTGGTTACGGAAGTCGGGTTTTGCATCGGACGTACAGAACCGCCTCCTGTACATGCCTTTTGACGGGTCTCACCTTTTTGGCAACAAGGCTGACGAGAGCCTTGAGAGGTTGCAGACCTCAAAAGCAGCGGCCAAATCTTTAGGAGCTGCTATTAGGCAACCTCAGCCTTTTCGTGCGCAAGGGCAATCATGGAGGGGATGATCCTATCGTTATTACACCTCATACGGGAAGACGAGAGGAATGGCCAGTCAAAGGGGCCAAACAAAGGCCACTGGTGGTGGACGAGGAAAATGTGCTAAGCCAGCTCCAGCTGCAGTCTCTTTGCCATCAGCTGTTGCAACATCCGCCACAAAACCACTTTGAGGACTTGCACTACAAAACACCTGTAGGAGGCAGGCTGTCGCAGCATCTGCAAGAATGGCGAGCCATTACTTCAGATATTTGGGCTCTAGAAATAATAGCCCAAGGCTACTGCCTTCCTTTTCTAAAGCAACCTCAAAGCAATCCACCAGGGAGACACACCGTTGAAACTTTCAAACCCGCTCCTACAGCAGGAAGTTCTAACCCTGCTGGAGAATGGTGCTATAGAACCAGTACCTGCAGCAAAGAGGAACAAGGGTTGGTACTCCCCGTATTTTTTGATCCCCAAAAAGGACGGAGGACTGAGACCCATCTTGGACTTAAGAAACTTGAACAAGTTCCTCAGGAAGGACAAGTTCAAGATGGTTACCCTTTCTCCGATCCTTCAGGCCCTTCAACTCCAGGACTGCTTGGTGTCATTGGACCTCCAGGATGCTTATTTTCATGTGCCGATTCATCTCAAACGCAGAAAATACCTGAGGTTCGTAGTTGGCGACTCACACTATCAGTTTCGAGTCCTGCCATTCGGGTTGACCTCCGCCCGAGGGTCTTCACCAAGTTAATGGTAGTGGTGGCAGCGCACCTCAGGAGAGGGGGGATTCATGTCTACCCCTACCTGGACGATTGGTTGATCAGAGCGCGCTCTGCCGATCAAGCTCTGGATCATCTGAAAGTCACCTGCCACTTCCTCCACAAACTGGGCTTCTCCCTCAATTTAAAGAAGTCTCAAATGACACCTTCCCAACAGCTTCAGTACATAGGAGCTGTTTTAGACATATCCTTGGGAAAGAGCTCGCCTCCCAAGACGAGGGCTCAAGACATTCTTCAGATGGTTTCCAAATTCCAAAATGCCCAAAATCACTAGGCGGACTACTATTTTTTCAGGTTGCTCGGCCTCATGGCATCCTGCATCTTTCTGGTGCCAGAGGCACGCTTGAGGATGAGATACCTTCAATGGGCCCTAAAGACTCAGTGGTCCCAGTTCTCGGGTCAAATTACAGATCTTCTTCAGATTCCGAACAAGGTCAGACAAGACCTTCTATGGTGGACCTGTGCAGAGAACATCCTAAAGGGAGAACCTTTTTGGCAACCATGGCCGGAGATCACAGTAGTGGTGGACGCCTCACTCCTGGGGTGGGGAGCACATGCCAACGATTTGACAATAAACGGTTGTTGGTCTCCATCGGAGTCCAAACTACATATCAACCTTTTGGAGCTGAGGGCAATCAGATTAGCGCTGAAGGCCTTCCTGCCATCTGTCAGGGGAAAGAAAGTCTTGATAATGACGGACAACACAGTGGCCATGCACTACCTAAACGAAAGAGGTGGTGTGGGGTCACTACCTCTGTGCAGAGAGGCAATGCAGCTCTGGTATTGGGCGATTCAGGAAGGAATCTCTTTAACAGCAATTCTAGCCCGGGAAGAGAATATGACGCAGATGCTCTGAGCAGGCAGAGCACGGTGTCCCACGAATGGGAATTGGCTCAGGAAGTTATTCAAGAGATCTTCGCCCTTTGGGGAACCAGACCTATTCGCAACCACTACCAACCGAAAATGCGAAAGGTATTGCTCAAGGGAATTTCCCCCGAGAGGAGCCCTGGGGGACGCGTTCGTGGTGGATTGGAATTTCCCACTATTGTACGCGTTCCCTCCGATTCCCGACATTCCTCAGGTCATCAGGAGGCCGAGACGCTTCGGGAACCGCATGATCCTAATTGCTCCGGATTGGGCCGGGAGAACGTGGTATCCGGACCTTCTAGATATGTCCATCTGTCCTCCAGTACGTCTTCCTCAGAGAGAGAACCTTCTCTCTCAATTGGAAGGTCAGGTTCTCCACCCAGAAGTCAGAAAACTCAACCTTCATGCTTGGTATCTCAAAGGCTGAGATACAGGGATTAGAACCTTCCAGATGATGTTATGGAGGTGTTGCTTTCGGAAAGAAGGCCAGCAACAAAGTCTCTGTACCGTTGCCATTGGAAAAAGTTTTGCAACTGGTGCAGGGAAAAGAATGTCGATCCTTTCTATGTTCTATTCCGGAAGTACTATCTTTCCTTCTGACCCTAGCACATAGAGGTCTGAATATCGGAACAATAAAAGGTTACCTTGCAGCGCTTTCCATTTTCAAGCGCTCATCGGAAGAATGCTCCTACTTCAAAATTCCTTTAACACAATTCTTAAAAGGTCTCACTAATGTGTTTCCTCCTCACCCATTTCAAGTACCGATTTGGGATCTAAATTTAGTCTTAAAATTCTTAATGTGTGCCCCTTTTGAGCCTATGCACACGTGTCCATTAAGATTATTAACATGGAAAACAGCCTTTTTAGTTGCTCTGACATCAGCAAGAAGAGTGAGCAAATTGCAGACACTGTCTTCTGGGCCGCCCTATACTGTGTTCCATAAGGACAGAGTTGTATTGAGGGTTAAACCATCATTTTTACCAAAGGTAATATCTGATTTTCATTTAAGTCAGAAAATTGTTTTACCCTCATTCTATCCTCCACCTCATCCTTCTAAGGAGGAAGAAAGATTACACAGACTGGACCAAAAAGAGCTTTAAGCTTTTACATCTCTAGACTTTCTAGGATTAGCGTGGACAACCAGTTGTTTATAGGCCACACAGGAAGAAAACTGGGTCAATCAGTAACAAAACAGACAATTTCACGCTAGATCGTGCTTTGCATTTCAGAATGCTACAGACTAGCACAAAAAGACCCACCAGGAGTGTTAAGGGCTGATTCCACCCGAGGCATCGCCTCTTCCACAGCCCTTCAAAGAGGTGTCCCAATAAGGTCCATTTGCGAAGCAGCAACTTGGTCTTCACTTCACACCTTCTTAAAATTCTATAGCTTAGATGCTTCCCAGTCTAGGGAGCTGACTTTTGGAAAAGCAGTGCTTTATTCCGCCATCTAAAGGCATTGGTGGGAAAAAATCTGACCGCTCCTCCAGAGGAACTATGTAACATACTGCTTTGGGAGCCTATCTAAGGTGAGGAATACGTTGGAGGACACAATCTACTCGATGAACAAGTTACTTACCAACTGGTAACGTTCTTTTGATTGGATGTTCCTCCAACGTATTCCTCATCGCCCTCCAAACCTACCCCTCTGTAGATTTTTTCCGGGTTATTGCCATCTCAAATCTCGCAAGGCTGATACCTGTCTGCCGGCACAATCTACACAGTACAAGATCACAGATGCAAAAGAGGGGAAAAACAGAACTGACGCCAACGGGCGCCGCGCGTGCTATTACCCCGATGACGTCGCCCTCGACGGAGGCCTTCGAGGGACCATCGACTCAATGGCATCGACGCACGGCACCCTCTGCCGAAAAAATTTCCGAAGAGCAGCAAAGCTGGTTGGTATACATCGAAGATGAGGAATACGTTGGAGGAACATCCAATCGAAAGAACATTACCAGTTGGTAAGTAACTTGTTCTTCTGTGCTAAAAAAAAGACCACTCTATGTTGGCTTCGGATCAAGAATGCTATTTTTAAGGAATAACTGCAAAGCACGAAGGAAGGCAGATGGATAACCGATTGACGAGACATGGTTATCTTAGATTAAAGAAGAAAACATCTGCAGGAGCCAAGTGTTGGACAATTAAAAGTGTATAAAGTCTATACAAGGTAGAGTGAGCAAGCCTCTAGAGGCCAAGAGGAGCAATGACATGCAGTATAATTAAATCAAATAGCAGTAAATAAGAGGTTGAAATGGACAAATTCACATGTGTCTCTTCACATGTGACTTCGAAGTCGAAAACCAGGACTGTTCATTAAGCCTAGGATAAAGATTGTGATGCGCTTACACTCCCTTGAATGTCCCAGAACAGAGAGCAGGCAACAAGGTAAACTACAGGCTGGAAACCTTGGCTCATGGCTGGACTGATGAGAGATGGACTAATTTGGGGAGTAATCTGATGTGAACCAAGCACCTGGGTTTCGTTTCGCTTACATGCTGCTAGCCAAGCCAAAAGTCAAGTTTGGGTGAGAATGCCAACCAATCTGCTGCCATTTTGTTAGCTATAATCAGTATTATATGTATTTAGAGGTAGTTTGAGGCATTCCTCACAGATAAACACGTGTATGTTTTACAGTTTGCCACGTAGAATGTCTTGATAGATGCTACATATTGGGGTCTAAGACCTCTGTGTTATCAAGTTCATTTGTGCGTGTGCAAGCATCAGTCTGATGTTTGCCTGTTGACCCTCCTTTATTAAATTGAGAATAAAGTAGTACGCTTCAAGGTGCTAGAGCACAGAACTATTTAAGCAGGTCACTCTTTTATTAGGGATACGTTCTCTTCTGCCCATCACCGACAGGCAAATGGGATTTGTGAATGATTAATTGTATTACTTAAGGAAAGAATAGCTAAGATTACAATTACTTTAAAGAATGGGTGGTTTCACTGCCTACCCCTGGCACTATATGCGCTGCGAAATCAGCCTGGCTCCAGATCACCATCTAACTTCCTATGAGTTGTTGACTGAACACCTCTTGCTCCTCCAACTTGGCTAGAAACTGATGCCCACAGTGTAGTGAAGACATTAGGTGATGAGATGCACGATTATTTGGAAACGGACCGCTAGTGTTTTTTTTTTTCTCAACAGATCAAGAACCGGAGGCAGGGTTCAAAGAGGATTGATGAAAGAAGCCAGCCAACCGATCCAGGCAGCCTTTTATAACAACCAAGTTTATATCAAGGGGACCAGGTGCTGATATGAAAATGTGTCAGCACTTGGAATAAACCCTGTTTCGAGGGATCCCGCAAGGTGGAAGCAGTTACTCCCACAGCTGTTAAGCTGCAATGAAGGAAAGCCTGATTACATCTGCACAACATCCAATGGCACAAGGGAGAATCAGCGACCCCTCCTGCATGATATGATATGATTGGTTATTTATAGTGCGCTTAATACCAAGAGGTTTCTAAACATGGACCCGGGGATCGAACCTGTGTTGGTTTATGTCCACTTGCGTCCAAAGCGAGCATGTTGCTCCTGAGCTATCCTTCGGAGACTCTACTCACAGTGAAACAAGAGAAGAAGTCATGCATATACAGACAAGATCAGCAACCAACAGCAAAGAAAAAAAGAAAAAGAATTTATCGAATAATACAAATACCCTTGAAATAAAGATCGACATTTCTTAAATCTAATAAGGAATGAATGGACCTGCAGCTATCCTGGAATGATATGATATGGCATTTATAACGCACCTATACCACAAGTGTTTCAGGGCGCAAGTACTTTTTTAGATGGGTACTAGGAATAATGCGTTGATGCACCGGAGCCAAAAGACCAGGAATACACTGCATCTTCTATGCTACCCAACATAATAACACTCCACCCATTCTAGTATGCTCTTTTCACCTACATATTAGTTTTACCCAGCTTTGATAAGACGACTTGTGAACACAATAACATTTTGTGGCAATCCTAAACACAATCATATTATTTTCAGAATTTTTGTGGCAATTACTTTACAGTTCTTCATATAAAAGTGTGAGTAACGGAGTATAACACAATTACATTATTTATTGGCCATTTGGGCATCAATACATTGTTTCAAAGCACCCAAGCAATTCCCATTAAACAAAATGGGAAGGTGGGAAGGTTTCAAAATATGAGAGAATCAATACCATCAAAGTCTGAGTTTTTCTGGAATGGTAATTGTGATTTTATTTGGTCTTATGATATGTCTTTTCGTTCTTATTATGGCATTTAGACACAATGATTAAAAATTCAGATACAGTGGCGGACCGATGGGTGTCCATCTGCCATAGAGAATGGGCCCAAGGGGGGGGGGAATTAATCAATGGTTTTGGGGGGAGTGCCCCCCCCACTAGACCACCAGGGCATTATTATGGAAAGAGGGTGTCCCTACCCCCCCACCCAAAATGGACTGGGGGTCATGTTATGCAACCCTCCCTGGGACAGTTATCTGCTCCTAGGACGGGGCATCTGACCCCAGGGAGGGCTGCATGAGATGCCCCCCTCTTATCCGCCCACAGGGAATGCTGATTGAGATGCCCCACCTTGCATTTGGTGTGGGGGGGAGATGGCCACCCCCCTTTACATTAGAACATTCCCCAGAGGTTTAGGGTGCTCCTCAGCCCCCTCCCTATAGTATAGTGTATAATTTCCTTTTTTTTTCTTTGTTTACCAAACTTCCCTTTGTGTGCCAATCTTCCCCCAGGGTGCCCAAACCTTACTGCCCCACCCACTGGGGGGCCTGTTCCACGTTTCTTGTTGGCCCTCTCCCCTTCACCCCAAATGGAGTGGGGACACCTCATGCAGCCGTTCGACAGTGCCCCAGGGAGGTCTGCATGAGGTGCGCCCTTCATCCGTTTGGGGTGTGGGGTGAGAGGTCCTCCATAAAATGTCGGACAGGTCCCCCAATGGGTGGGGCAGTAGGTTTCGTGCACCCTGGGGGAAGAATGGCACACTATTGTGTCCATCTGCACACTATTGTGTCCATCTGCACCAAGGGGAGTTGGGTAAACAAATGAAAAAGGTGAAAAATGGTAGACAGCATTTTAGGGGGGATGTGGGGCACCCCAAACCGCTGCAGAATTTTCTAATGGGAAGGGGTGGAGGCCCTCACTCACAATGGAGTGGGGGCAGATATCTGCTCCTAGGAAGGGACACCTGAACCCATGGAGGAGTGCACCCCCCCCTTATCTGCCCCCAGGGAGGGCTACAAGATATGGCCCGCCCCTCCATTTGGGGTGGGTGTGGAGAAGTGCACTCCTCTTTACATTACAAAATTCCCCGGCGGTTTAGAGTGCCCCTCAGCCCCTCCCCCCTAAATTGCAGCCTACCATTTTCAATTTTTTTCATTGTTTACCAAACTTCCCTTGGTGCAGAGGAGCACATTGGTGTGCCAATCTGCCCCCAGGGTGCCAAAACCCTACTGCCCCATCCATTGGGGGGCCTGTCCGATGTTTTGGGGTGGGCCTCCCCTGACCCCCAAATGACTGTGGGGGGGGGCACCTCATGCAGCCCTCCCGGGGGCAGATTTCTGCCCCTAGGAAGGTGCAAATGTGTTTTCACTGAGGGGCAAGGGTTTCAGTTGACCACCAGGGATGGCTTGCAAAAGGGGGCATGATTGGAAAGTATGTGTAGATTTGTTTTTGCTGGGGTGACCATAGGCAACAAATGTTTTTTGTTTCGTTTACAGCTTTTTCTACGCGAGCAGCTGCAACGTTATGCAAGTACTGTTTTTTATTGTTCTATGGTTGGGGCCCAGTGTCAGTGGGGTGAGTGAGACTGGGGCTGGATTGTTGGTGGTGTGGGTGGGAATTGGTCGTCTGGGCAGATATTTTGATGGGCTGGGACACAATTGCAGGGGCAAACACAAATTGCCCCCCATGCCGGCAGAACATTGGCGTTTCCCTGGGAGCGAATGTCTTCCATGGGGGTTGTCTGTCTGCAAGCCCAGGCTGCACCTCTGGCTGTGCTATGTTACAGATGTCACCTCCGGGTAGGAATGGGGATCCTGCCGGGGCTCACTGGGGCTGCCGCTGTGCTTATTGCACGGTACACCCACATGGTACATGGATGTCCAAGGCCGGGTACATGGATGTCCAACCGTCCTGGAGTTGAGGCTGGGCTGCATTACAGCTTTTCCTTTTGGAGAGGTATTGACACACTGCCGGGACAGCTTTTCCCTTCGGGGAGGTATTGGCACACTGCCGGGACTCCCTGTTGGGGAGAAGCTGTAACGCAGGCCAGCCAGAACTCCAGCAAAGTCGGCGGTAATGTCCCTGGCCTTGGCCACCCTTCTCCCATGTGGGACTTTGGCGGGGCTTTTGGGTAATACATTCTGGGGAGATTTGCGCAAGTCAGACATCTTTGGATTCCCACAGGTGTCTTCTTTTCAGAAATGCATGGGGTTCCCAATTTTCCTTGGTGGCTCCGACACCCTAGGCCCAATTCTGTAGGTTGTCTACCCACACCTGTTGGGTATTACCTGTGGTTTAGCCTTTTCCCTTTGCGCCCAGGTAAGTGAACCCACACATGAGGTACCGTTTTCATTGGGACACATGTGGGGACGCGGGAAGGTAGGCCGTGTGTTGTTGGCGGCGTGTTTCGGTGGGTTTCCAGAGCGAAATGTCTGAGAATTGTGTTTATTTCCAGCCAATTTCAGAGACATTTCCATCTGTCCACGTCGCCAACAACAGATGTGATTCCTTCCCGCATTCCCACAGGTGTCCCGACGAAAACAGTACCTCACATGTGTGGGTGCACCTACCTGGGCGCAAAAGGAAAAGGCTAACCCACTGGTAACCCCAAGCCGTTCGGCACAGCACATTTTGTTCATGTGGGCAACCTACAGATTTGGGCCTAGGTTGTCGAAGCCAGCAAGGAAAACAGGGAAAACCGTGCATTTCCCAAAAGAGGACACCCCTGAGAATCCAGAGGTCTGCCTCTCGTGAATCGTACCAGATTGTATTACCCACAATCCCTGGCAAAGTCCAAACTTTGTTGGAAAAACACAATTTTCAGACATTTCACTCTGGCCACCCTCCAAAACACACCGCAAATGCCACATGTCCTACCTTCCCGTGTTCCCACAGGTGTCCCGATGAAAAAGGTACCTCATGTGTGAGTGCACCTACCTGGACGCAAAAGGAAAAATGCGAAACCACTTGTAACCCTCAACGGGTTTGGGGAGACAACCTACAGATTTGGGCCTAGGGTGTCGAAGCCAGCAAGGAAAACGGGGAACCCCATGCATTTGCCAAAAGAGGACACCCATGGGAATCCACAGAGGTCTAACTTGCGCAAATCGCCCCAGAATTTACTACCCAGAACCCCCCACAAATTCCAGATTTGGGGGGGAAAAACACAATTTCCGCACATTTCACTCTGGTCACCCACCGAAACACGCTGCCAACAACACATGGCCTACCGTCCCGCATTCCCACCGGTGTCCCGATGAAAACGGTACCTCACATGTGTAACCCCAACTCTTTTCGCACAGCAGAATTGCAGGATTTTGACTCATGTGCACACCATACAGATTTGGGCCTAGGGTGTCCAAGCCACCAAGGAAAACTGGGAACCCCATGCATTTCTGAAAAGAGGACACCCGTGGGAATCCACAGAGGTCTGACTTGTGCAAATCGTCCCAGAATGTATTACCCAGAGCCCTGACAAAGTGAAAATTGTGTTTTTTCCCACCAAATATCAAACTTTGTCGGGGATTGTGGGTAATAAAAACTGGGGCAATTTGCGCAAGGCAGACCTCTGCGGAATCCCACAGGTGTCCTCTTTTCAGAAATGCATTGCATCCCTGTTTTCCTTGGTGGCCTGAAGACAATAGGCCCAAATCTGTAGGATGTGCGCATGCGCAGAATTCCTGAAAATATGCTGTGCCGAAAGGCTTGGGGTTAGCCGTGTTTTAGGCTTCGAATGGATTGTGTCCTCCCACGTATTCCTCAGTTTATATTGTATCTCCCAGCTTTGCTGCTTCGGAAAACAAATTTCACCACCAGAGGGCGCTTTGTTCGAAGCCGCAGAGTCATAGTCCCTCGCAGGCCTCTGTCGTGCGTCAACGTCATCCGCTGTATAAAGGGTTCGAGCAGTGCCCGTTACCTCAGTTCTGCTTTTCCGATGCAACTGCTTCGTGTTATAAACGGCGCATCAGATTTTTTTATCGACTATGTCCTCGTCATCTACTCCCACCACACCCACGACAGAGTTTAAAAAAAATGTCAGACGTGTGGTAGGAAAATGTCAATAACTGACCCCCATCATAATTGCCTCTGGTGCCTCAGCCCATTCCATTGGGTTGACGAGTGCGGTTCCTGCCAGGCCATGTCCAATAAGGCTCTTGGGGAACGTAGAGGTAAGCTGGCTGTGTGGGAGGAAACTTACAAGTCTTCCAAAAGACAAAAAGATTTGGATGAATCTAGTCAAAAATCTCGAGATGAGTCGAGGAGGTCGAGATCAAAGAGTCACTCGGGTTAATCCTCCTCGTCTTCGAAAAAAAAGAAGTCAAAAAAGCGACGTCACAGGTCTTCTTCCTCCTCTTCCTCTTCTGAGAGGAGAGTAACATACCCATCCAAGCACGATTCCCCTGAAAAATGGGAGGCCTTTAGGACTTTGATGCTTAAAATATTCGAGAAAGCGGGCCAGACCCCCTCGAAGTTGGTGATCATGCCTCTACCCACTCTAAAAGTGACAGAGGGAAATCTAAATCTAAACACGCGAGAGCTGAAAAGGAGTCGAGAGTGTCATCAAGGGAAAGTTCCCTGATGCCTCGTACTAAGTCAAAACCTCTGGTGCATAAATCGGTGGTAGTGGAATCGACATCAGCGTCGAAGTCGATACTCGACTCGACACAGTCGACGACTACTGCGTCTAAACCGCTGATGAAAATGGCTTTGAAGCCTTCTTTGACAGTATTGAAGCCGCCTTCGAAAAAGTCAAAGCCAGCGTCGTCTTTATCGAGGCATTCATTAATCCTGATACCCAAGTCAACGCCATTACCCATGCCTAAGTCGATACCACCCTCTTTACTTGAAAAAGCTTTCCATCCTCAACCCAGACAGGAATTGTACAGATCCATGTATATCCATGTCATCCATTTTTGAAGAGCACTCCTCTGAAGAGGATGTCACTTCAGCTGGAGTTAGGTTTGGAGCCAGAGCGGTCCCTGAAGAGCTAGTGGACCCGAATTCCAAAAATCCAGATCTTTATGACTGTCTCCAAAATGCCAGTGGCCTAGATACTTCACCTGAAGTGGATTTTCAAAGACCAGACACTACAGATCATGCTGATCCTAGTTATGGAATCTTATGGGAAGGGTAATTGATTTTATGGGTTGGAAGGCAGCTTCCCCAGATTTCGACCAGGATGACATGACGGACATCCTGAGTGAAGGTCCTCCTAAAAGACCCTGTTCTTCCATTTTGCAAAGCACTTCAAAAGAGGGTGATGGGAAATTGGAATACTCATGATTCTATTTCAGCAGTAAACAAGAAATTTGTACCAAAATACAGGCCATCTTTATCAGATCCGGAATATTTATCTAAATATCCCTCCCCTGAAAGTCTAGTAGTTCAAGCTGCAACCTCACTAGGCAATCATCTTACCCATCAATACCAACAGGCAGGGATGATAAAGTTGATGCTTGGGCCCGGAAAGTTTTTTCTACGGGCAGCATGGCCCTTAAATTGACTGTCACTTGCATTTTAGAAAGATTTACATATACCCTGTGGGACTGCATGACATCAGCAGCTGAACGCATCCCAAAAGGTAAGGAAAGGGATGGTTTCCTGGCTATAGTTAAAGATGGCATAGAGGCTATGGAGCAATGCCTTCAGTCATGACTGGACACTGCGGATAGTTAAGCAGGTCCATGGCATCTAGCACGGTCCTATGCAGGTTTTCATGGCTAAGGACATTTTGCTTCGCACCTTATGTGCAGTCTAGATTACTTTATATGCCCTTTGACGGCTTGAGGTTGTTTGGCAGCAAGGCGGACGAGAGCTTGGAGAGGCTGCAGACCTCAAAAGCGGCAGCAAAATCAGTTAGCGCCGCTATAAAACAGCCTCAAAAACACTTTTACGCAGGCTCATATTACTGGAAGAGTCGCCCATTTCGTTTCTACTCCTCTTTTGGAAGAGGGAGGGGGCAGGCCAGTCAGAGGCCAACAGAGAAAAGCCTTTTGTGGTGGAAAGGGGAGAGGTGCTAGATCAGCATCAGCAGCGGCTACTACCTCTTCAGCCACTGCTGCAGCTGCTGCAAAGCCACTTTGAGGTCTTCACCCACAAGACCCCGGTGGGAGGCAGAATCAATCAGTAACTGGACGAATGGCAGGGCATTACTTCAGAATGCCCGGGCACTAGAGATAGTGACCCATGGTTACTGCCTTCCTTTTCATCAAAGACCTCAAGATCATCCACCGGGAGGCAACTCTGTAAAGATTCCAGACCTGCTCCTTGTGCAGGATATTTTAACCCTGCTAGAGAAAGGTGCAATTGAACATGTACCTGTAGCGGAAAGGAACAAGGGTTGGTACTCCCCTTATTTTCTCATCCCCAAAAAGGACAGAGGATTGAGACCCATCTTGGACTTGAGAAATTTGAACAAATTCCTCAGGAAGGACAAGTTCAAGATGGTGACCCTTTCTCAGATCATTCAAGCTCTTCAGCTTCAGGACTTGCTGGTTTCATTGGACCTTCAGGATGCTTACTTTTATGTACCAATCCATCTCAAGCACAGAAAGTACCTGAGGTTCGCAATTGGTAGTTCTCATTATCAGTTTTGGGTTCTACCATTTGGACTGACCTCCGCCCGAGGGTTTTCACCAAACTGATGGCGGTGGTGGCCGCAAGTATCAGGAGAAGGGGGATTCACGTCTACCCTTACCTGGACGATTGGTTGACAGGGCAAGTTCACCCGAACGAGCCCAGGAACATCTGGCCTTGACCTGTCACTTCTTACACAGACTGGGCTTCTCCCTCAATTACAAGAAGTCACAAATGATTCCAAGCCAAACACTGCAATTCATCGGAGCAGTCCTGGATACTTCCTCAGGGTGAGCCTTGCCTCCCGAGGAGAGAGCTCACCACATTCTGCAGATGGTAACGAAGTTTCAAAATGCCCAACATCTACTGGCATTCGACGTTTTAAGGTTGCTAGGCCTCATGGCATCCTGCATTTTTCTGGTGCCAGAGGCCAGATTGAGGATGAGATCCCTTCAATTGGCCCTGAGCACTCAATGGTCCCAATTTTCGGGGGAGATGTCAGATCTTCTGCAAGTCTCGACCAAAGTGGCCAAGATGCCCTATGGTGGGCTGGGCTTGCAAGGAGAATATCGTCAAGGGGGAATCGTTTTTGGCAACCATGGCCGGAGATAACAGAAGTGACGGACGCCTCACTCATGGGGTGGGGAGCCTACACCAACGATCTGACAATCAGTAGTTGTTGGTCTCCATCGGAGTCCAAACTACACATCAACCTTTGGAGCTAAGGGCAATCAGACTCGCGCTGACGGCCTTTCTGCCCTCTGTACATGGAAAGAATGTCCTAATAATGATGTACAGCACAGTGGCCATTTACTACCTCAACAAAAGAGGAGGCGTAGGATCACTCCCACTGTGCAGAGAGGCAATGCAGCTCTGGTTCTGGGCAATGCAAGAAGGAATCCCTCTATCGGCAGTTCACCTAGCCGGAGAGCTGAACACGGCGGTGGACGCTCTGAGCTGGCAGAGCACAATCTCCCACGAATGGTAACTAGCTCAGGAAGTCATTCTAGAGATCTTCGCCCTTTGGGGAACCCCTGAAGTAGATCTGTTCGTGACTGGTGCCAGCCGGAAGTGCGAACTGTACTGCTCAAGGGAAATTCCCCCAAGAGGAGCTCTAGGGGACCCGTTTGTAGTGGACTGGGTATTTTGACACCTTTAAGCATTTCCTCCTGTCCCTGTGATTCCTCAAGTGATCAGGAGGTTGAGAAAGTTCAGGAAAACCATGATCCTAATTGCCCCGGATTGGGCCAGGAGGAGGTGGTACCCTGACCTTCTGGACATGTCCATCCGCTCTCAAGTACATCTTCCACAAAGAGAGGATCTTCTCTTGGAAGAGGAAGGTCGGGTTCTCCATCCAGAGGTCAAGACACTCAGCCTTCATGCATGGTTTCTGAGAGGCTGAGATATAAGGATTGGGACCTCCCGGATGATGTAATGTAGATTTTGCTTTCGGCCAGAAGGCCAGCAACAAAATCCCTGTACCGGTGTCGATGGAACAAGTTCAGTAACTGGTGCAGGGATAAGAATGTGGATCCATTCCTTTGTAATAATCCAACAGTACTTTCTTTTCTCTTACACTTAGCCAATTTGGGGCTCCAGGTTGGCACTATAAAGGGATATCTGGCAGCGCTATCTATCTTTAAGCGTTCCTCCGAAGAGGTGTCCTATTTTAAAATGCCCTTAGTAATTCAATTCTTGAAAGGGCTACCAAATGTGTATCCCCCGACACCTTTTCAGGTGCCTATTTGGGATTTGAATTTTGTCTTAAATTTTCTCCTATGTGCTCCTTTCGAACCTTTACATTCTTGCCCATTAAGACTTCTCACTCTTAAAACAATTCTGTTGGTGGCTATAACATCAGCCTGCAGGTAAGAGAGTTGCAGGCACTGTCTTGTAAGCCTCCTCACACCATTTTCCATAGGGACAAAGTTATGCCAAAAGTCAAGCCATCTTTCTTGCCTAAAATAGTTTTTCATTTTCATCTGTGTCAAAAAATTACCTTACCGTCTTTTTATCCTCCTCATCACGCTAGTAAGGAAGAGGAAAGGTGGCATCAACTGGACCCAAAAAGGGCTCTCAATTTCTATATTTCCAGATATATTCGACAATGTGACCAACTATTTGTTGGGCATACTAGACACAAATTGGACCTTGGAGTGTCTAAACAAACCCTATCCAGATGGATAATTCTACCAATCTCTGAATGTTATAAATTGGCTGGAAAAGAGCCTCCGGACGGATTAAGGGCTCATTCATCTAGAGGCATGGTAACTTCCACGGCTCTTCAGAGGGGTGTCCCGGTGCAGGATATTTGTGCTGCGGCCACCTGGTCGTCCATGAACACCCTTTGTGAAGCATTACTGCTTGGACTCTACTTCATATCGAGGAGGACTATTTGCAAAAGCTTTCTTTCATTCAGTCCATAATTAAAATTTCTAGTACTCCCACCTCCAAAATTACCATTGCTATGGGAGTCTATCATAAGATGATGAATACGTGGGAGGACACAATCCATTCGAAGAAAAGTTACTTACCAACTGTAACGTTCTTTCGATTGGATGTTCCTCCCACGTATTCCTCATCGACCCTCCCAACCTACCCCTCCGTACAGTTTACACCAGTTGCACTTCCAGTTCCTTACAAGCCAAAGGTCAATAAAGCCTGGTCAACTGATGCAGCTACTCACATCGTAAAAACAGAACTGAGGCTAACGGGCACGGCTCAAACTCTTTATATTGCGGATGACGTCGACGCTCGATGGCGGCCCTCGAGGTCCATCAATAAAGCGGCCTCGAGCACAGCTCCCTCTGAGGAACATTTTTTTTTTCCGAAGCAGCAGGCTTCAAGATACGAATATCTAACATGAGCAATACGTGGGAGGAACATCCAATCGAAAGAATGTTACAGTTGGTAAGTAACTTGTTCATCTTCGATAGATTTTCTTTTAGGGCCTGCTGTCCTCAATGAGTTTAAACCATCATGGAGCACCGTGGATCTCTGCTCGGTGCTGTTATGCGCCGAATGACGCCACTCGTGAATTCAGTGCCAGTGTATATATAGAGCCAGCTGTGCCCCATAACCTCATTTAATTTTTTCCACCAGTTCAATATGCTAGTTTGGTGCGACACTTAACTCTTACTGTTTTTGACTGCCTATTCCCCAATTCCTGAAAGGCCTTAGAGACCACCATAAGATATATCGTTACTGCCTTGGGGAGAACACAAACTGATTGAAGATTCTGCCAATCTCTACACTCCTAGGCCCACCAGTTGCATGTTCCTCCACAAGGAGTGTTTGAGAACACTGTTGAAGTTGCTGTTGTCGGAACCTTCTTCAAAAAGATCCTGATCCCTTCTGGATGTACCGGACGAAGTGATCTCTTCAGCGTAGGACAAGAAGTAGAAGAAGCACAGTAGATCACTCACCTAATGTATCCAAGCGCCACTCTTTATCTTCCTTGAAGAAAAGGGGTTGCGCTTCTGCTCCATAAATGATGACACTTTAGGTTAAACACCACTTACTCTGGTGCAGTTTCCCAATGTTGGCTCCACCTCAGAACAGTGGGAAGAATTCTGGCTTTAAATGCTCGGTATATTTGACTTTTGCCAGTAGTGGAGGAAGGGCCCACCACAATTGAAGTCAGCAGAGACACCTCTTTGGCCCACAGACTTCCCACTTTTTTTCTGACCCTTACGGCAGAGACTGCTTCATTACTATGCCAGTCAGCTCGGCATTCTGCATCAATACCTTGACTCTGGCTCCATTCGGTCTTCACTGACGTGTGCAACAGGTTTATTAGAGTGAGTTTATTTCAAAGATCTGGCAGAACTTGAGTGAGGAACGGGAACCCATTCCTTATGACCTTGAGTGATTCACTCTGGTGAGGTGGAGAGTTTTTCTGAGACGTTTAATGAGCAGGAAGAGATCCTGGTTGAACTGGTAAATGAATATTAAAGGATGCCAGTTGGTTAGCTTCCTCTCCAGGGTGTGGCTTGAGCCTATGGGGATCCTCATGCCTCTATCTAGAGGACCAAGGATGTGGTGATGATTGGGCTTGTGAAACTTCAAACCCAGTGGTCCAGTTTAACCTGAATGACATTCTGGAAGAGTGCCCACCAAGAGAGACCCTGCATCTCTTCGGCCTAGCTTTTGCTGTCCTTGTTATGGCTGTATAGCAGAAGCCTGCTGCTGTTCTATCTATCGATCTTGATCTTGCAAACAATCAGTTCAGCTCCCTCATATCCTGGATTACTGTCTGCCCACCCCACACCTTCACGATTGGTGGTGCTGTAAGCCTCAGCTGCGGTTTTCAAAGTCAGATAAATTTCCTTCTTTGCCCCCAGACAGGGAGATAAATAAATGACTCTCCATGGGCTGAAAGGTTTTTGCTTGTGGCAGCCTAGCCCTGAGGTCTGTCAATTCCACATGAACCCGGGCCTAGTATCGCTGCATCCTGTAGCAGAGATTTTGCAGATCCAAGTGACTGAGAATGGATTCACCTCGCTGACTGAGGATGGAAAAAAGCTGTGCGTTAAACACTTATGTCTGTACTGAATACATCTGACTGTGCAGGGTTTGCAATAGGCATTAGGTATGTCTTGAATAGACCTTCCTGCTTGAGGGTGGCAAGGTTCGCCTCAGTGTTCAGGTAAAGCTTCTGAACAATCAAAACAGTTTGACTGTGACAAACTGTTTGGATAAAAGCTCATGAGAAATGTAAGGCCACAGTCAAGTTGGCTGTAGCTGTCCAAAATCCTGCTCCTAGTGACCGTTCCTTTTGGCCCATCTCCACTTTTTCCACCTGGGTCGGGTAGCAAGAATCCTCCAGCAAACAGGCCCAGTAGCTTTTATACCAACAGGGTAGAGAGAGAGCTGCCCAGAGTTGTGTGGGTTTGCAGCCCCCACTCTCTCTTCAGTAAACCCAGGTGCAAAGCCCTTTAATTTGGACTTTGTCTTTTCTAGCCCAATGGGCGGATAATTGTCCTTGTTCGCGAAGAGTGGCACGACATCTGACTCTTGGGCCTTAGAATCTGAAAGTCACTGTCTCCCCTCATCCATTGCCCACCCAGCTACCCTCCTTCTCGCCCTTCTCTAGTGCCGGACACACTCAATTTAGAGGAAATCTGTCAACTTTTAGCATAAAGCACCATAAAACTAGTACCTGCCATAGAGCATGGGTTGGGGCGGTACTAGTTGTCATTTCTGCTACCACAATATGTTGGTAGCTGTGTTTCATCATGGTACTGCGGCACTTGAACTTGTACCTGCTCAAGAGCAAGTTCAAGATGGTCAACTTGGCCCAAATCCTCCAAGCCCTCAAGCTGCAGAGTTGGAGGGTGTCACTGCACTGGACTTTCTGGAATCCTACTTCTATGTTCCAATTTATTCAAGCACTGAGGTTTGCAGTGCAGGAGACTAATTACCACCCCTGGATCCTGCCATTCGGTCTTTCTTCTGCCACGTGTTTCTTCAACATGCTGGCTTTGCTGGCAGTACATCTGAGAAGGGAGATGGTTTATGTCTTCCCTTACCTTGACGATTGGTTCCTTCAAGCCTGCACCCAAGCTCTGGTGACGGAACACCTGCACATCATCTGTCATTTGCGGCACAGCTTGTGCTTCTCCCTTAACACATCACAAATTTTACCATTCCAATCACTCCAATTTATAGGACCTGATAGTTGCCTTTCCTCCCAACGATCAAATGGCAAACATCTTACACATAGTGAATTACTTCTGCTCTCACTCTGATCTACATTTTCTGGGTCTCACGGATTTCTACATCCTGGTGGTGCTAGTGGCATGGTTGAGAATAAGGTTGATTCAGTAGTTACTTCAACATCATTTGTCTCTGTTTCAGGGTGACCTGTGATACCTGATTCAAGTCTCATACAAGATGTCACAGGACCTCCTGTGTTGGACTGTCCCAGACAACATGCTGAGGTGGGAGAGCGTTGGCTACAACTCACCATGGTCGCAATGGCTCCTTGAAAGGTTGGGTCTCTCACCTATAAGTCTCACCTGTAAGAACTGACAGTGAGCAAGCATTCGTCCCTGTCAAGGCAATGGGACACATCAGGTTACTTTTAATGCAGGACATTAGACTGGCCCTGGTGGTGTTTCTTCCCTCTACACAAAGATTGGGTGCGACAGACAACAAAGTGCCCATGCACTACCTCAACAAGCAAGGTGGGATGGGTTCTCTGTGGGAAGCCAAGCATCTGTGGTCCGCGGCTCCTTAGAACAATGCATCTCGGTCCCCTGCCTATTTTGTAATAAGAGATTGGGGTTGCAGATGCCCTGAACATGTAGAAGTCAGCCACCTATGAGTGTGTTTTCTGCCAGGAAGTTCTGGATGAGATCTTAAACCTTTAGGGGACCCTTCAAGTGGATCTCTGCTTCCCCAATGTCAACAGAAATTGTAATCTGACCTCTTTCCTCTCAGATCGACCCTCCCAGGTCCAACTTGGGTCCTTCCTTTCACCTATATTCCTCTCTACCTGTGGTGTTCCCCAGGGGTCTAACCTCTCGCCCTGGTTTTTCAACCAATACCTGGCAACTCTCGCCCACTGCATTGCCATTTTCTGCTCAAATCTCCAGTGCTACGCTGACGACACTCAACTCATTTTCAGGCTGCCACCTCCTCTCCCTCTCTCATCTCTGATTGCCTAACTGCCATTCAAGATTGGTGTGCCGCCAATGATCTTTGTCTGAATGCCAGCAAGACGGAGATCTTCCTCATCGGCACACCTTCACCATCCTATCCCCTCCCTCTCTGGCTGGCCTCCTTTGGCCCTCCTCCTACCCCCACCTGCGAGGCTAAGAACCTCGGGGTCATCTTTGACTCCACCCTTTCCTTCTCCGCCCACATCTCTGAGGTCTCTAAATCTCTAAAAAGTCAAATACCCGAATGCACCTCCTCAGAGGTACTCTGCCTTTCCTCTCCTTCCCCCAGAAGCTCATGGTATCTCAAGCTCTGGTTCTCTCTAGCTTGGACTATTGTAACAACCTCTATCTAAATCTACCTGCCTCTACTCTCCGCCCTTTGCAACTAATGCAGAACAGGACTGCAAGACTTTTCCTTGGCCTCAAGCCCTGGGATCATATCTCTCCAGCTCTGAAATCTCTCTACTCCATCCCAGTGGATGCAAGGATTAAATTCAAAACCCTCTGCATTGTCCACAAGGCTTTCTGGGGCCTGGGTCCAAAATACCTTCAGCTATCCCTCCGCAAATACCTCCCCTCTCGAGCTCTTCGCTCCTCTACCTCCAACTCACTCAGGGTCAGTCGTTTTTCTAAGAAACGAGCTGGGGTCAATCTTTCTTCGGCTGGGGCCTCCCTCTGGAACAGCCTCCACTCTAAAACTTGAGGAGAACCACCTCTGGTTCGGGAAGCACCTCAAGATCTTCCTCTTTTCTTCTGCCTTCGCTCCCCCTCTCCCCTGCTGATCTGTTCTCTCTTGGCACCGTGCACCTGGCCACCCTCTGTCTTTTGGGCCCAGGTACCTGCTCATCCTGCCACCCTCCCGCACTGCCTCCTGGCCACCCCTTGCACTGGGATCTGTATCTGTACCCTTACAGCCCCCCTTTTTCTTCCTGCACTTATCAGACCTACCCTGTCTGCTGCCTTAAACCTAGCACTTGAACATTGCTGGCTGCATTACCACTGTTTGTTGCCTTTATTTATTTATTGTTATTTATCTGTTTCTCCTCTGCTTCGCACTTTCCACCTCTCCCTCCTTCCATGCACTCCCCCTTTCCCCACCCCCTCTCCCATGCACTTGCGTGTTCTCAATGTCACTGGGCCTAGTAAGATCGCTGTTTTGTTCACCCCTGTTCCCCTCCCTTGCCTTGTCGCGCTCTGAAACACTTGTGTATGAGCGCGATAGAAATAAAATATCACTCAAACAATCTCTGCGACGGGAGCTCTGTGAAAGCATTGACTGTCATGTGGAACTTTGAACTCCTCTATGCATCCCCACCGATTCCTGTCACTCCGCTGGTTTTGGTATTGTCCGGACAGGGCCAAGAGAATGTGGTACATGGTACTTGGGCAGATGTTTATCTGTCCTCCTTAGTGCCTTCTGGCGAGAGGACCATGCTCCCTCATTTGTGGGGATGGGTCCTCCAACAGAGCCTCAACAATCATGCTTGGCTGCTGAGGGGATGAGTTATAAGAAATGTGAATTGTCTGACAACATCTTGCGTGTGTTCTTTTTCTGCCAGGTGACACAGCACTAATTTTATCTATGCCTGTAGATGGCATATGTTTTTGATTTGGTGCTAGTAGCGAGGTTTAGATCTCTTCTTCCTCCTCTGTGCTTGATTTTCTACTTTCAGTAACCAACCAGGGCCTTCAGATTGACACTCTGAAGGGGTCCGTGGCTGTTATTTCGCTCTTTCAGGAAGCCCGTAGCAAGGCTTGGTCTTCTCTATCCTAACGGTTATGTATTTTATCTGACCAGTTTTCCTCATGCCAGTACATTTTTCCTGTGCAGAATTTGAACCTTTTTCTTACCATTTGTATTGCATCTCTCTGTTTGAGACTGTTGCGAGAAACCTGTGGATGTCCTCACATCTACTCCCTGGGAATCTTCTATTCAGGTGGCCAGGGATGGGCCATCGCTCTTAGATCCCGACCCGGGGGTTAGACAAGCGAGGATCACCTGCGTGGGGGTGGGAGGGCTTGGCGATTGGAGAGAAGGTGCCTGATGGTCGGATATGGTATTTCCCCTTTCCTGATATTAACCTACCCTCCCTTGCCTTAGCCTTTATGGACTAATGCCAATCACAGTCCACTTGAGTACTGAAAAGAGGATGCGGCAACTAGGAGCAGTGCAGATTTCCCATTGGAAAAAAAACACTTTGGTACGAAGAAAAGCGGTTTAGAGGCATATAGCCTTGAAGATCAGGCAAACTGGCTGAAGCTGAGCGGGTATAAGACTGAAGTCCTGGTGGTAGGTTCCCTTCTGGCTCTGCTTTGTGGACATCTTCATTCTGCCACCTCACACTGAGTGATCTTCCTACTCCTGTGACGGTGGTCAGGAATTTGGGGGTGCTTTTGTCCTCCTGATTGGCGATCACTCCTCAGGTGTTACGGAATGCAGGATGGGGACTTCCTGCTTAGGGTGCTGCAGAAGGTGCTCTTTTCTTCCATACAACCTGGGCCCTTTAGTTGTGTCATCTCGGCCACATCGATTATTGTAACACTCTTTATCTAGCACAACGTCTTGGTTCTAGCCACTGACTACAGCTGCTGCAAAATCTATCAGCCCGGGTAGCTACTAATTCTCCATATGCAGCTCATATCAGCCCAGTGCTCCGGTCCCTGAACTGGCTTCCAGTGGCTCAGAGTCCAGTTTAAGTTCCTGTGCTTGGTCCAGCTGGCCTTTTATGGCCAGGGACCTGAATATCTAAGGGAAAGGTTTTATCATTACTCCCCTGTCCGCTCTCTTAGCTCCAGCTGAGCTAATTTGTTGCTGATTCGTAAAATCTGTCGTTCTTGAGTCGGCGGTCAAGCGTTTGTCTTTTGCGGCCGCCAAATTATGGAAGACGCTCCATCCCACTTTGAGGGACTGAGAATCATCTTCGTTTTAGGCAGGCTCTGAAGACTTTGTTTTATTGGATTGTGGAGAAGCCTCATCTGGAATCTTCGTGCCAAGATGCCTTTTGAGGAACGTGTGTGCTAGAAATAGCCTTAACATAACAACATTACATGTCACACTAAAGGGTTTGCACAAAGTCAGGCAATCAGGAATACCGTGTTACACCTGCAACCCAATAAGTAATCAGGGATCACATACAAAGTGGCGAACAGAGCCACAGAGTGAGAGGTGCAGAAGTTGTGACTGAAGGCGAAGAGAACCCAGGAAGGGTCGTAACAAGGGGCGAGAAACCGAGTTGCTGGAACACCGACAAACCTCCCATGAGTACCGCCGAGAGTGCCGTGCCAGACTGGGAGCCCTTGTAAGGGAAGGAGGAAAGAGATTGCTGCAAAGTAGCGGAGGCGCAGCCCCGCATGAAGACAGGTGTGCACAGACTGAAGGCAGTTTTGGCCCGTACTAGGGAAACTTCCACGCATTGAATGTTGACTTTGATTCGAGGGGCCCACACAACTGAAATTGCATGCAAACTGCCAGAGAAGCATTGACAGAGGTAAAATGAAATACCTGAACTGAAATTAACATGGTCTTCTTTGCCATTCAATATCAGCTATGGGAAACTTGTGGTTGCATGACCTCTAATGGGTGGACCGTCTGGTCTAACCACTGCGCCTGGACTTGTATGTTTCCTAATGTTGATCTTGCTAACATAAAGACTTAAAACACAATTGAAACAGATGGGTGGTCTGTGTGGTCTGACAACTCCGGCTAGGCCAAAAACCACTAAATGTTTGACAAGCAGCAAAGAGGCGTGAACCATTGGTGAAGTGAAACAAAGGAAGGGTGGTGCAGTCTTTGCAGTCCTGTGGCTTTCCCCTGCTTTTTGTTGGTCTGTCCTTTCTGGCAGTTCTCGGTGGGCAGACTCTTTCAAAATCTCAGAGTCCGCAGAGTGGAGTGGGGCAGAGTGGTGCAGTGCCTGCAAGCTGCGCCGGGAGCCGAAACTTCCACTGCCTCAGACGTTTCAACTTTTTCTCGTGCATTTTACTGAGAAGAGCGTTGTGAGTTTGTGTGTTGAATCACATGGCAATCGGAGTCCTTGGACAGTGTAACATCGGACAGTGTTTTCGTGTGTAAAGTCGTAGCTCGTACTGCTCCTTTACCCAGCTCTTGGGATACAGTTTATTAAAGCTGTTGGGCGGAGTCTAATTTGAGCATTTTTAACATCGAGTTTTCACATTATTTTTGGCGACTGCAGGGAAATTTCGTTTGATCCACATCTCAGGGCATACTACTTTGACAATGCTGGTGAAAAAATGAAATACCATCTGAGGAGCGAAGACTGCACTCCACTTGCTCCTGACATTGCTACTATATTCGACTGCTGGCACATATGAGACCATTCCTGTCACAAACAGGATGTGAAACCACCGCGAGAGCTATCATATCTGCAAAACTGGACTATTGTAGCTCTTTACTTATTGGTATAAACAAAATTGAATTGAACAAACTCCAGGTAGTTCAGAATAGCTCTATAAGAGCACAAATGGGTTTAAGAAAATCTGCCCATGTTTCTGAGGTAAGAAGAAAACTGCATTGGCTACACATAGAGCAGAGGGTGACTTTTAGACTCCTAATTATCACGTTTAAGGCTCTTGCCGGTGATGCACCTTCTTACATAGATAATAGGCTAAAACCTAAGCAAATAAAACTGTCACTCCGCTCAAACGGAGATGGAAACCTTGAAGTTCCTAAAACCTTCTTAGGACACAGGAGAAATTGTGCGTTCTGGTCTAGTGCCCCCGCAATATGGAACGCCTTACCGTCCAACATAAAAAACTGTGGCTCAATTGGAGAACTTAAAAATAAACTCAAGACACACCTCTTTAGATAAACCGCTTCTTAAGCTATCTGCTTGAAATCTCCACTCCAATGATGTGCGCCCGTATGCCTCCGGGCCACTTTGGTTGCGCATAACAAAAAATAATAAAAATAATCTTTACAACAACAAGAGCCCACCTCGGCTTGTACGGATAAGAGGAGAATGTCCTCCTTTTTTACCCTTAAGTCACGGAAAACATACTCTCAGGCTACTCAAGTTTGGGGGACAATTTCAGACAATACTCTGGCGATAGCAGCCAATACGAGTACTATTGACTGTGATATCTCTGGTCCAGTTCTATCCCAAGTGGAACACAACGTGAACACCTCCATTTTTGACGCTTGTGTGAGTTTGGAAAACGAAATTCAAGCAATTGAGAGCATATGGCAGCCTGTGTGTGTCGCCGGGCTTATTCGTAACTCAAGATGCATCTGGTGAAGTAATCCCAGACACACTCATCTTCAACTTTTATTCATTATGATATCTGTGACAAAGGATCAAACCTCTCTACCGTTTCAAGGTGATGACTCAAGTTATCATGACACTTTGAATGCAGGCGTGAGTTCACTTGAAGCCCTAAATATAGTTCTGCAATCCTTAATTCGACTCTTGAATGGAACCCAGCAGAATAGCCGCGATATTGACTACTTGGTTTGTAATTTGCCCAGCTCAGAATTGACAGTCATCGAAGTCTCAAGATCGAGTGTCTGGTGGAATTGTAACTACTGAAGCTGTGCAACAGACATCGTGATATTTGTCGATCAATCCTCAGACAAAGAGCCAACTTTAATTTCTCGCAATAAAAAAAATCTAAGAACATGAAAACTGAGTCAAAATCCACAAATGAAGGGTCACGGAAATGTTTACAGAAAGTCCTTTTTGCAGCAATTAAATTAGCTTAAAAAAGAACTACCATTCACAGCCCCGTGAAAGTGCGTTAGTTACTAATGACCATTTGATTTCTGTCGGAACTACAAATACCTTGGGCAGTGGTGTGCATATGCAAGATGATTCTGTTGCAAGGCATCCTCTCTCTCCTAGACGTACCTGCTTGGCTCTAAACTTAAAAAGACCAAGAAGTTGCCAAGGGGTGGTCTCTCTGATCCGGCAGGTCCTTTGACAACTTGTTGCCAGGAGATTTCTGAGGGGAACTACAGTCGAGTTACTGGACCTACGAGATCCGTTGAGCGAACAGAAGTCTAATATCGACCCTGGGGTCCAACAGAAAAAGCAAACACCTGTCCATGTGACGCTGATTAAAGCTAGTCAGCGTGATGGCAGTTCAGCTGCATCGCAGCACTTCGATAATGGGCGGAATGCATATACAGCGGCTGTTAGTAGATTATTGGAACATCCCCCTACATCAATGCTGGCTCTTTTAACTACTATTCCAGAGCTCAGTTTGATCTCATTGTTCGACTTAAAGTATTTGATCACGACCATTTGGGGAAATGTGCTGTTAATTTCTACTCCAAGATGGTCGAGAGGATAGTGGGTGAACAGCAAGAGGACATTCTTCTGAAAGACTTCAAATATTAACAAGCATGCTAAGGATGGGCCAGCCAAAAAGATCACCATAGACCTAACATCACAGTGAGATGCTACTTCAGTGCAGATCAGAGTAGATATATCCCCCATGAGTCTGAATCTCTGAGTTGGGGCTGGCTTGCGGCAGCTCTTGCAGCCTCAGCAGGTAGTCGACCAGGCTTCTATTAATACGTGGAAATTACTAAGTTGTAACTCTTGTGGTCATAACTCCTTTCTGACTAAGGACACGTAGTGTGTTTTGGACAAATTGTATATCATCCTTCTGCAAGAGACTTGGCTTAGGACTACCACCATATGGGATTGGTAATCAATTCATTATACCTTAGCCAATCAAGATTTGATGGGGAGTCCTATAGAGTGCTGCTACTGCTGTGAAAATCAAAATGTTTCACTGTATTGAGAGTTTACCTATACGTTCTGACACCATCTTCATAACAAAGGTTCGGGAAACCTGGGAAACCTAGCAACAAACATTTGTTCTGATAATCATCTACTTCAATCCTATAAGTATGGATTTAGATCCAGTCATACATGACATTGATAATGTATTAATAGACTGGTCCACTACTTATCCTGATGGTCCTGTTGTTCTGGCGGGAGACTACTCTTCGAGGGGTCCCTCTCGGATGTTCCAACGTGGTCAAATGTTTTTTCAACCTCCACCATTGACTGTTTTTCTAAAGAACTTTGGGGTGGAAGAGGTTGTGCACTTAAAGATGGTGAAAACGAGTGTAAGTGACCACGTAATGTAACAGCTAGCCCTGTGCCTTACAGACCCTCGGGAACCTGTCGATTTAATGAAAAGCGGGCCTCTGGTGGTCTTGGGCCAGGGTATCAGGGTTGCTCAATATAGTACTTACTTGAAGCAAGTTAATACTTGTTGAATTGGGGAGTAATTTAACTAAGAAAGACAAACTTTTACATTTATTGGCAGGGGAGTTTACAAATCTGTTATCAAATTTGAGAAGACCAAAGAGCAAAATATCTCTCTTTATGGAAAACGTAGTAATTTCGATAGAGAGATCCAAAAAAAAACATGTGAGATGAGGAAAGAAGTTAGGAATTTGATTAAATGTCCGGTTAAGACCTGGGAGGAGAAGGAAAAAGGGAAAATGGCGGGGACACTGTATATAAATTGGTGCAAATTAACACAAAAATACATTGTGAAAAATCAAGTTATACCAAGGAAAATTGTTAGCTGGGATACACGTGCTATTTGGTGGACACTGAATAATAAAAGCAATAATCAGACCTATTCCTAATCCTCTGGAGTCTCGGAGGATGTCGGGACAGACTACTTTACTGATCAATATGAGGCAAAGTGTAGCTGTGGGAATGCCTTGAGCACCATCACCACCAGTTCGTCATCCTGGATTCCCTCTTTTGATCGATTCTCTTGTTATTAATAAACTAACTCGAGCGTCTGGTCAGATGGCGAGACGAATGGTATTGTTAAGAACAACCCGATATTTTGGTCTTACATCCTCAATTATCTGTTTACCGACATTGTCAAGGATTTCACCTGCCCGACTTCTTGAACCACTTTGATACTTGTCCCAATTTTTAAAAAGTGTACCAGAGAAGATCCTTCCAGTTACCACCCCATCTCATTGATAGATACAACATCAACATGTTTTGCTACATTACTTCTTAGGGAACTAGCTGTGTGGGCTGAGATGTCAATCTCCGAAGCCCTCTAGAAACGGGCTTTAGGAGAGGTAGTGGCACGGTAGTGAGTGGATTGGCTCTGACTGCCTGTTTGTCTGATACCGGGCATGTTTTGGGCCAATCACTTTTTATGGCAACAATAGATCTATCCTCAGCCTTTGATAACGTTAATATATCCATGTTATGGTCCAAATTGTCTAGCTTGGGGATAGACCCGGGCTTGCTCTGCGTGATACAACTGCTATATTCTAATAATTCTACCAAACTTAGACTAAACATGCTGGGTTAACTATCGAGAAATATGTACCTGAATTGGCGTTTTAGCCCCCACCCTATTTAATCTGTACTTAGCTGATCTCTGGGATAAAGGTAGGGCGTGAAGGGGGTTATGTTCCCATATGGCCGGGTCTGAAAGTGAATTGCATTGCATATGCCGATGATCTAACTTTAATGGATTATACAACAGGATTACAGGGGCAGCTCGTAGGTTTGGAAAAGTATTTGAATGCAAATCACTTGTAGATTATTTCTAGGAAATCTTATGTAATGGTTAGTATATCACGCAGAAAAACTAGCAAATTCACATGGGAACTAAATAATACTTAGTTTGAATCGATTTGCTATTAGGGCTCTACAATATTGGTCAAAAACATTTAACATCTCATATCACGAATGGATGAAAAGATCTGCTCATGTACCTCATTACTGAAGGTTACAAAATGTAAACTGCTCTTATTCAGTCTTTCCATTTATCGGATTCTACAGAGTCAAGGTGTCACCTACATTCTGTATTGTTGTGAATTGTTGACTATTAGCAATAGGACATTTTTTGATGTCCTAGAGTCTAAAATTCTGAAACGTGTTGTAGGGCTCCCGATCTCCGTTCCAATTAGCGTCTTCAGATTGGCACTGGGACTGACCTCTCAGTGTTCACAGTACATCAAAAGGAGCCTCTCTCTATTGAACAACTTAGAGCATGCAGGCAAATCCTCTCTTGGGTTTTATCTGATGGCGTTACTCAAAGCAATCTAACCCCTATCTGAAAAGATTAAAGAGGCGATGCATTAACATGCATAGGTTGCAGATTTAAATGGCTTGGAGCCAGGTAGCATTTTGAAAAAGATCAAACATTGGGATAGGATGATGGGCCTGCAAGATTTTGGCAGATTGAAATTCTATTCTGACAAGGAACTTTTATATCTAACGCTTACTGATTTCTGACCATATTTTGCTACATTTCCATCAGCCATATTTTGGTATTGGTTTCTCAAATTTAGATTTAAATGATTGGAGTTTATTGGTCCAAGTCGCTCGGTATCCCCCGTGAAATGCGAACTTGTTAAGTGTGTGGCATGGGTTCTGTTGAGACTTTATTCCATTTTGTGATACGCTGTCTTGTTTTTTCTGGATATGAGAATTCAACGTTTTGGGTGATTCGTCCACTCAACTGCCCAGATTCTATCCCATGACCTATGGTGCCGGTTCATGACTAGTTCTCAGGTTTCACTCACCCCTAGCCTTGGTTAGGATGTTAATGGTTATTTTCTCAGAATGATCTAAGGTGCCGAAGCAGGGTCTAAAGGATCTTGTTGTTATAGATTATGTGAATCAGAGAGTCTTCCTTAGTAAATTACTAAATGTATTACAGATCTGGAACTGATGCTGATGTATTTATTATGAGAACGTGTTTGTTTTAATGTATTTTAATTTCTAGCTCCTTTTTCTTTTTATAATGTATAGGATATATATATTTGTAAGGATAACATTTCTGTAAATTTACTTTTTGTACTGAAAAACACAATTAAAAAAAACAAAAATATGGTCAAGCAGACCCCATATTCTCTTATGAATTTATGAATCTGTGAACTTGTGAAGTGAAGGAACAAACCAACTGCTGAAAGTGACTCTTGGGGAAGGGAACCCTGAGAGCGAAAACTAGAGAATATTTGTCTTGGGCAAGGGAGTCCCAAGACCACAGGGTTGTATGAACTTTTATTACATGTGAACTTGGGTAAGGAAGACCCCAAGACCTCATCTGGTGCAAACTGCGATACCTGTGACTCTACAGAAGGTAACTTCAAAACTTGCTCAGTCTTTATTTCAAAGAGGTTACATTGGAACTGTGTTGAACTTGAAACCTAGAATTTTAGAGGAACTTAAAATTGGCACTCTTTGAACATTTACTTTGGAACACTGACATTTTGGTTGATAGCATATCCCCCAATAGTTTTGTTGTAGTTGTGAGGACAAGCATAGGTTTTGACACAGACATTTTGCTCTGGACCATTTGACATAGACTTTCCTTAGATGTCTTTAGGCAGGGAAATCCTGCCATAGCATAGGGTTAGTTAGGCGTTATGCCATCTTCATCATTAATAAAGCTTGGTTTAAAATATCTTTGTTATGTGTCATCTCTCTTGATACCATGTCCGGTGTTAGCTGTGGTTCTACCTGAACCGATACAGATGGGGGACCCTGAAATATGATGAGCTAGGCGACAGAGCATCAGATTCTATAGTAGCTCCAAAAGGCTCCATCGTATTCGAAATCTGCAGTAGTGGGAAAGAACCTGACTGAACGTACGAGTAGAGTATCCAAACTATAGGATGGGGATCACCTTTCATCTTTTAGCCCACAGGCTCTTTTTCATTAAAGGAAAATGGTGGAAGGAAATATTGATCCGCTTTTGTGTCCCCACGATTTTCTAGTACCAGCCAGAGACAAGATCATGATCTCTTTGGGTTTACAAATACATTTTCCCACGAATTAATCCATCTACATGATACCCCGCAGAGAGAGAGATTACAAATACTTCCCCTTCTCTCCTGTGGAGATGAACTGAGATGTGTTCTACTCGGTTTCCTTCCCACTCCCATACTGATCAACCATGGTGAGATAGTGGGAAACCTTGTATACGTGATTATGTGGGAACTACTCTTCAAGAAGAATAGCAAAACCCCATGTGGGTTTTTCCCAGATGATCATCCTGACCTGTTCAAGCAAAAAGGGGGAGAAATGGCTCACCCTAAGAGGGATAAGGCATTAAAACAAATCCCCCTTCCCAACAAAAAGATATTACCTGACTATTTGTTAGTTCCCATAGAGGACCCAGATCCCTCATGGAAAGAATTGGGATCCCCTCTCGGATATTACCGTCTTGAACATTGAACACACAAACTCTATTCCCCCGAAATATTCCCTGATGGCCCACACACGATAGAAAATCTAGATAATTGTAAAAGTAGTGAACTGAGCCCAAACATCAGGAAAGTCAACAAAGGTGAAACGTTAGGAAGCCTAAGAGATGAGGTGTCAGGGGAACCATCCATTGGGGAGAATAAGGGAGAAGGGATAACAATATTTCAGAAAAATGTTCTTACCACCGGATTGAAAAAGAATATATACCAGTCTTAAGAGAACTTTTTTTTAGGGACCAAACCCTAGGTAGCCCTAATAAATTAGCATCTGAATTTCCACGTCTTTCACTAGAACCCGTTTCTGTAAGGTCAAAGGTAGATCAAGAGACCCTACAGAACAACTTAACATCTAATTCCCTATTGAAGCAAGGAAGGAGAAAATCATTCTCTGGGTTCCCTACTGTCTCCTCAGATGAATCAGAATCCTCCCACTTGGATTCATGTTTGTTTTGTGTGACTTTAAGTCGTATGATGGAGTTCTGTCGCGAGAACTTAGAAGAGGAGTTATGAGTAGCACGAGAGAAAGAGGAAGGAGAAGCCTCAGCCCTATTGGGATCTCCTACCGAGTCTCAAATCTCAGGGACACCATCATTGAAGTCCTTGTGTCCTCCAACACCAAGCCAGACCCTTTTTGGGAAGACTTGGCACCTTCTTTACGGTACATACCTGTGAACCAGGAGAGTGGTGATATGTCCACCTTAAAGATCCCACTTAGTAATTTCCCAGAAACTGAAATACATGCTGATAATCCAGATATGGGGCTAGAAGAAGATACATATATTGCAGCCTTCCTGGAAGACTGTGATAACCCTAAAGAGGGAGATGAGGGTGACCCCGACCTCTTTGAGGAAAACTATGGATCACCTGCAGGATACTCCTCCACAGAACGTCCTTTAGGGGACGCACCTGCGACCCCCTGAAGTCTCCCTTGCTACCCCTAAAGATAAAAAAGAGCCTTTTTTAATGCAAGCTCCTGGGCTGTGGCCAGCGCCATTTGTGTCTTTGCTTCTGGAGTGGGTGGCTTTCTTGTTCAGGCCTCCGAAGAAATAACAGGAGTTCCACAAGTCTAACACTTTCAGCAGTGACCCTAAATAAGAAAGAATAGAAATACCAAATTTGTCTTTCTGGAATTCTGTACAATAATTGCTAGACTCATTAAATATTTATTTCAGGCACACTTGAGGGGGTAAGTCACTGATTTAGTTTGTTCTTAAACACCTCCATTCAGCCTTTCATCCTTCTGAGGTCGATAAATGAGTACTAACACAGGTTGGGTGATATTGTATGTATATTTTCTCTATAAGAAGCGCTTAAGCATAAGTGCTATATAATAACACATCATTATCATTTGGCCATGGTCGTCTGCTTGCATTCACAGTTATATGGGCCTACATACACTGATCTTAATGATACATATGGCGATCCATTCTTGAATGAAATGTATATCACATTATAGTGATATTGTAACCATATTTTTGAAGGGATTTTGTCCTCCGACGTATTCCTTATCTTGATAGATTACTTCCGGCTTGCTGGCCTCGAAAACATTTTTCAGTAGAGGGCGCTGCGTGTCGACGTGTCGAAGTTTTCCGGGCCCCTCCAGCCTGGAAACCCTAGAAGAAAAACCGCAGCTAGTGCTTATTTTTTTTAAAAAATAAATAGCACTTACCGAGATTCAGCTGCAGCTTTCCTGCTCTGGTCTCCGGTCCCCGTCCTCCGCATACAGCACTAATGAAGGGAAAACCAACCAGCGGTAGCTTTTGTTTACTGCAGCTGGCTGGCTTTTCCTTCATTAGTGCCGCAAAAGCAAAAGCCAGCACAGGAGGGCATCCATTTCACAAAATGGATGTGCCCATGTGCTTGCTTTTGTGAATTTTGAGCTTGAATAGCTCAAAATTTTACATAGGAAGTTTTAAAAAAGAGAATGCTAGTATTTTTTTTTATGTTGCCTATCTATTTTTTAAATAAAATGTTTTACTAGACCATGCTTTTAAAGATGGTAAAGGCGCAATGTGCGAATCCCTTCAAACTGGCATTGATTCTGCTGACAGTATCAGCAGGGCCATGGCGGCAAGTACTACAATCCGCAGATTTGCGTGGTTGCGAAAGTCTGGTTTTGCTCCAGATGGACAGGCCAGACTTTTGAATATGCCCTTTGACGGCTCTTCTTTATTTGGTAAGAAGGCTGATGACAGCCTAGAGAAGTTGCAAACATCCAAGGCAGCAGCAAAATCCCTTGGAGCTGCAATCCGTCAAACTCCCTATCGCCCCTCAGGAACCTCTTGAAGAGGTGTAGGTCCTTTCGCTTTTATTCCACATTCGGAAAAGGCAGAGGACAGCCGGCTCAGAGGTCAAAAGAAATTCACCCGAGGTGGACGGGTTAAAAGTACAAAAGCCGCAGCAGGAGCAGGTGCCTCTTTCAGCCGCCTCTAAACCACTCTGAGGACTCTCCTCACAAGTCACCAGTAGGGGGCAGGTTAACTCAACATCTGACGGAATGGCAGGCTATTACATCACATGCTTAGACATTGGAGACAGTTGCCCAAGGTTACTGCCTGCCTTTTCTACGCTCCCCTCAGTCATCCACCGGGAAACAACTCTTTGAAGTTTCCAGATCCGCTCCTTTTGCAGGAGATTCTAGACCTGCTGGAGAAAGGTGCCATAGAACCGGTACCTGTAGCGGAGAAGAACAAGGGTTGGTACTCCCCCCTACTTCTTGATACTGAAGAAGGACAGAGGACTGAGACCTATCTTGGACTTACGAGAATTGAACAAGTTCCTCAGGAAGGACAAGTTCAAGATGGTAACGCTTTCTCAGATCCTTCAGGCCCTCCAACTTCAGGACTGGCTGGTATCTCTAGACCTTCAGGATACTTATTTCCATGTGCCAATCCATCTCAAACACAGGAAATACCTGAGGTTCGCAATTGGCAACTCTCATTATCAATTTCGAGTTCTGCCATTTGGGCTGACCTCCGCCCGAGGGTCTTCACCAAGCTAATGTTGTTAGTGGCTCCAAGTCTAAGGAGGGAAGGGATTCACGTCTACCCCTACCTAGAAGATTGTTTGATCAGAGCTGTATCTTCCGAATAAGCTCAGATTCAGCTAGATCATGTCTGCCACTTCCTTCACAAACTGGGCTTCCCTACCTTAATTTAAAGAAGTCACAGATGATACCATCACAGAGACTCCAGTTCATCGGAGCGGTCCTGGACATTTCCCTGGGGAAAGCCTCGCCAGCAGAGGTGAGGACTCAAGATATTCTGTAGATGGTCACCAAGTTTCAAAATGCCCAACGTCTCCCAGCCTTCGACTTTTTTTGAGGTTGCTAGGCCTCATGGCATCCTGCATCTTCCTTGTGCCAGAGGCACACCTGAGAATGAGATCTCTCCAGTGGGCACTAAGAACTCAGTGGTCGCAATTCTCAGGAAGAATGACAGATGATCTTCAGGTTCCAGACTAAGTGGCTCGAGACCTTCAGTGGTGGGCCTGTCGGGAGAACATTTTGAAAGGAGAACTGTTTTGGCAACCATGGCCGGAGATAACAGTAGTCACGGATGCCTCACTCACGGGGTGGGAACCCATGCCAACGACTTGACCATCAGCGGTCGTTGGTCTCCATCAGAGTCCAGACTACATATCAACCTGTTGGAGCTAAGAGCTATCATACTAGCGCTGAAGGCTTTTCTACCATCTGTACAAGGGAAAAATGTCCTAATAATGATGGACAATACAGTGGCCATGCACTACCTCAACATAAGAGGAGGCGTAGGATCACTGCCACTGTGCAGAGAGGCGATGCAGCTCTGGTTTTGGGCAATTCAAGAAGGAATCTCTCTATCAGCAGTTCACTTAGCCGGAGAGAAGAACTTGACAGCGGACGCTTGAGCAGGCAGAGCACAGTCTCTCACGAGTGGGAGATAGCTCAGGAAGTCCTTCAAAAGATCTTTGCCCTTAGGGGAACCCCTCAAGTGGATCTGTTTGCCACCAGTATCAACACGAAGTGCAATCAGTTTTGTTCAAGGGAATTTCCCCCGAGAGGAGCTCTAGGGGACGTGTTCATGGCACACTGGGAGTTTCCACTTCTGTATGCCTTTCCTCCAGTCCCTGTCATTCCTCAGATGATCAGGAGGTTGAGAAGATTCAGGGAGACTATGATCCTAATTGCCACAGACTGGGCCAGGAGAACGTGGTACCCGGACCTTCTGGACATGTCCATCTGCCCTCCGATTCGTCTTCCACACAGGGAGGATCTTCTCTCGCAGAAGGGAGGTCAGGTTATCCATCCAGACATCAGAACCCTCAACCTTCACTCTTGGTTTCTGAAAGGTTGAGATACAAGGATTGGGACCTTTCCAGATGACGTCATGGAGGTGTTGCTTTCAGCCAGAAGGCCAGCAACAAAGACTTTATACTGCTGCCGTTGGAACAAATTTTGCAGCTGGTGTAGAGAAAAGAATATTGATCCTTTTTCATGTGGTACACCAATGGTGTTATCCTTTCTACTCTATTTGGCGAATTCAGGTCTTCAAGTTGGTACGATCAAGGGCTACCTCACAGCGCTATCGATCTTCAAGCGCACTGCAGAGGAACCATCATATTTCAAATTACCCTTAGTAATACAATTTCTGAAGGGGTTAACTAATGTCTATCCCCCGAGACAGTTCCAAGTTCCCTTATGGGACTTAAATTTAGTCTTAAATTTCCTGATGGGTACTCCTTTTGAACCACTCCACTCTTCTTATTAGTGGCTTTGACATCTGCCAGGAGGGTGAGCGAATTACAAGCCCTATCTTGTAAACCCCCTCGTACAATTTTTCGCAAAGACAAAGTTGTCCTACAAGTGAAGCCTTATTTCCTCCCAAAGGTGGTTTCTGAATTCCACATCACTCAGAAGATAACCTTACCCTCATTCTATCCTCCTCCCCATCCAGGGAAAGCGGAAGAGAGGCTACATATGCTGGATCCAAGGTGAGCCTTGAGTTTTTATATCAGCAGACTTGCTAGGATTAGGCAAGCAGACCAACTGTTCATAGGTTACACAGGGCACAAATTAGGATTGCCAATCACAAAACAGACCATTTCCATATGGATTATTTTATCCATTCTAGAATGTTACAAACTGGCAGGGAAAGAGCCCCCTCAAAATCTTAGGGCTCATTCAACCAGGGGTATCGCAGCCTCTTCGGCCCTCCAAAGAGGGGTACCGATTCGAGACATATGTGCGGCTGCCACATGGTCGTCCGTACATACCTTTACAAAATTCTACAATCTGGATTCCTCCTCCTCTAGCCAAGAGACTAGATCTGGCAAAGCTGTGTTACTCTGTTCATTCTTAAAGGGGAATATGGCAATTTTACTCCCACCTCCATTTACACACCACTGCTATGGGAGTCTATCAAGATAAGGAATACGTCGGAGGACACCATCCCTTTGAAGAACAAGCTACTTCTTACCTGGTAACGTTCTTTCGATGGGATGTTCCTCCGACGTATTTCTTATTGCCCCTCCCATCCATCCCCTCAGTAAAACCTCTATTGTGGTTGCAGCTTACGCTCCTTCAAGGTCAATGACCCAATTAATGCACAGCTACTCCTAAGCTTCAAAACAGAACTGAGCAATGGACGCTGCGTGAGTCTATTTAACGGGACGTCGACGCGCAGCGCCCTCTACTGAAAATATTTTCTGAGGCCAGCAAGCTGGAAGTAATCTATCAAGATAAGGCATACGTCAGAGGAACATGCCATCGAAAGAAGGTTACCAGGTAAGAAGTAACTTGTTCTTTCGTAGTGTACGTAGGACCAATACTATGTGATACCACTTCTTGTTTCGTCACGGGGTGAAAGATCGTGTTCCATCGCTTCCCGCGATATCGCTTCCGGGTGGGGTGAAATGACATCACATCCTGTGATGTAATCAGAGGTCAAGGAACATGTGATGTCACTTCCGCTACCCATGGCATTTTGATGAAATGACATCCCTGAAGAAGGGGTTTCATATGTAAGGCTGGGACACATCTTAAAAGGTCCAACCAACGAACAGGGCAGCCCTACTCTAAAATCTGGACAACAGTTAGGGCAGGGAGGTCAACCAGAACCGGATGGATATGTACACATGTTGTGTACACCCATTCCAAAGAAATAACACCTCCCCGAAAAATCAAAGAGGAACGAAATTCTTCCACCGTGAGTCGCCCATGCTATTCTTGTCAAAGTTGGTCACCTCACGAGGTATTGCCCTTTAAACTAAAATAGCTGTTCCTTTTACACCGATGAGAAGAAATCTCACACCTTTTTATATACCGGAGAAAAGGCCACCTATGAGATGCTGGTTACCTTGGGAGGCAGGGTTATCCGGGCCCAACTAGATACTGGGAGAAAAGGATGCGCAATAAGTGCAGACTTACTTTCCCAGGATTGGAAGAAAGTTGGGGAAGAAAGAGTAAGCTGTGTTCCGGGCCACGTTAAGAAACATCCACTGACAGAAGTCCCTATTACCATCTTGGGGAATAAATGTTATCTTGCGATGACCGTAATTCCCAACCTATCAGCCCAATTGGTTTTAGGGAATGAAATGCCCCAATTCAATCAGTGGGTCTCATGGGTGGCCCAATTAAAATCACAGACCATCAAGATTGAACCTCCCGGAGTACCAAATACTTCTATGGGTTGATTACCCCGGCTTGTTTAAAAGGAAAAATATTAAGAAATATCAACAAACCACTAGGGGGTTAGGGTGAGGGCCCAGATCAGAGCGACAAAGCCGGCCATTGTGTGGGAAGCCAGGGTTATTGGGCAAGGGTATGTGAGAAGCCTGAGGGCACCCTCACATCTACTCCCTGGGGATCTTCTATTCAGGTGGCCAGGGAAGGGCTATCGCTCGTGGATCCCTGACCGTGGGGTTGGGCAATCAAGGGAGGATCACTTGAGTGGAGGGTCCTTGGGGATTGGAGAGAGGGTGCCTGATGGCGAGACATCGTATCTCCCCTGCCCCTTTCCCGACATTAACCTACGCTCCTCTCCCTTAGTCTTTATGGGCTATTGCCAATCGCAGTCCATCATCCCCTATGAATTTCCCTTGAGTACTAGGAAGAAGAGCAGGCAACTAGGAGCAGTGCAGACTTTCCATTGTAAAAACTACTCTGGTACTGTGACACAGAAGGGCGGTTTAGAGGCATATAGCCATGATGATCATGCACGTCACGCAAATGGGTTTACACAAGGTCGGGCGATCGGGAATACCTTTTTACAGCTGCAACCCATTAGTAATCATAGATTATATAAAAGGGGGTGGTCAGAGTGAGAGGTGCTGAAGGCACAGAGGTTGGAGGAGAAGAGCACCCAGGAAGGGTCGTAACGAGGGGTGAGAAGCCGAAACACTAGAGCGGCGACAAACATACCAGGAGTCACGCCGAGAGTGCCGTGCTGGACTGGGAGCCCATGTGAGGGAAGGCGGAGAGCGACAGATGCGTAGAAGCAGGGCCCAGCACGAAGTCCAGTGTGAAGACTGAAGCACTCGGCGAGCGGAGCTGCAACCCGGTAAGTGTCTGTGGACACTCTGAACTCAAGGGGCACTCCGAAAAGGGCTGTGGAGCCTGATGCTTACATGTATTGAATGCCAAACGTAATGAAAGGGGCTGTGGAGCCCATATCTCTACAAATGTGTATATCTTGAATGTTGAACGTAACGAAAGGGGCTGCTGAGCCCAAGCAATTCTAAATTACATAGATTGTATGCTGAATGTAAGGAGAGGGGCAATTGAGCCTGCACAGCGAACATTTGCACAAATTGAGTAACAGACTTCTTAAGAGGCGCAGTTTTAGCCCGTACTAGAGAAATCTGCACGCATTAAATGTTGACTTTGATATGAGGGGCCCCACATAACTGAAATTGCATGCAAACTGCCAGAGAAGCATCCAAAGACCTGAAATGAAATATCAGAATTGTCTTCTTTGCCGTTGAATATCCGCTATGAGAAACGTATGGTTACGTGACCTGCGATGGGTGCACTGTGTGGTCTAACAACTGCACCTAGACCGCTAAGTTTCCTAATGTAAATCTTGCTAACATAAAGACTTAAAACAGAAGTGAAATATATGGTTGCTGATTGATTGACCTACGATGGGTGGCCGTGTGGTCTAACAACTGTGCTTAGTTCAGAACCAGAAACCACTAAAGGTTTGACGAGCAGCAGAGGGGCGTGAACCATTGCTGAAGTGAAACAAAGGCATGGTCAAGCATACCCCATATTCTTGTATGAACTTGTGAATTGAAGGAACAAGCCAACTTCTGAAAGTGACTCTTGGGGAAGGGAACCCTGAGAGCAGAAGTTGGAGAATATTTGTCTTGGGAAAGGGAGTCCCAAGGCCACAGTGTTTATTTATTTTTGACCATACTTTATTGATTTTACATTAAGAAGACAGAAACACCATTTTCCAATTAAACATAGAGAGCCAATAATTGTTGATGGCGTGATAATGAAATCTGCAGTGGCTCTTGAGCAATTGATGAGCCCTCTCCGGTCACTGTTTACATATTTTCCCAGCTAATGTCCACAGAGATCGGGTGGAGTGCATGCCATGAAACAACATTTTGTCGGGCGGACATGACCCGTTTACTTCTAGACAAGCGGTGTTCAATAAACAATAATAACATGCATTTCCCCTTCCCTCCATGCATCAGAGAGTATTGCTAAGCATCACTTATTCAGATGATCAACACACACATTACACTAAACATTCGTTTTCTTGCGATCGAGATTCTTTACATGCCCAAGGCAGACTTAATTCTTTTCTTCCCCATTCCGGCGGGTATTTCCGATTGGAGGTTTCGCTGTCCACTTGAGGCCCGCAGTGCAGGGATCTGCCCCTCAACCCAGACCCGCCCCTTCGGTGTGTCCTTGTATGCTGTGTGGTATTCCAGAAATGGGAGCCTTATCATATCTATGTGAGAGTGTCAAGCTTTCCATCTGATATGTTGAGTATGCTTTCGACAGCCATTCCCCTTTCGTTGACAAGGCGCTACATTTCCACTTAACTGTCAGGCACACTCTAGCTGCGAGCAACACGTTTCTGGGAATGCGAGATAAAACCATATGTGTCATCGTGGCCTGGTTTAATCCCAAACAAGCAGTGGCGTGAGCCCTCTGGAAATCCCATCTATCTCGTGCATCCACTCCAGGACTTCCTTCCAAAAAGTCTGTGCCTTCACGCATCCCCACCACTGATGCCAGTAATCGCTTAATTCACCACACCCCCTCCAACAGTATGGCGCTGTACCTGGAAACATTTTTGACAATCAGTGTGGAGTGAGGTGCGATCTCACCAATAACCTCTTATTATGCATTTTATATTGCATGGATATGGATGTGTTCCACACAGCTCTGTATATCATACCCACACCTCTGGTCTGTCTCGCAGCTCTAACTCTTCCTCCCATTTAATCTGTGTGGTCGGTTGTGTGAGATGACCCCTAGTAAGCAGGGCACTATATAGTTGGGCAATCAGCCCCCTCGTGCCTTGGAGCTCCCCCAGGTTACATTCGAATGCTGCAAGAGGTCTTCGCAGCGCAGTTCTTGTAGGAAAATCCTCAGCTGTAGGTAGGGCAGTGGCGCTATTGCGGTTCGGTGTTGCATTTCCTCCAGCTCTGCCTTGGAAATATAGGTACCCGCCTTCCACATCTGCCCTGCTCTTACCGGACCGTTTTCATATTGAGGTTGAAAACGATGGACCTCAATCAAGCAGTTTCGAATGGGGGGAGCCCAAATACAACTAAGGTGAGAAAGCCAGGGCGTGGTTCCCTTCATGTTTTGGGTGGGATGCCACAGAGACTACAACACTAACAATATTGTGTGTTCCTGAATTCTACGTGGCAAGGTTCGATGCAGGGCCCATAGCCCTTCGCCTACGGTGACTGCTGAAAATAGATAATTCTCCACGGCCATCCACTGTTTCACTGAGTTTCCCCGCAGGTGGTCTGCAAGGATGCGGTGTTAGGAGGCCTTAAAGTATCTGGGTATCCCATGCCCCCCCTGTCCTTTGGTAGGGTCAAGGTTGTATAGGAGACTCAGGGTTTCAGGTCTGCCCACAGATAGGACAAAAGGGACCGCTTGATTTCCGTGTAGAAGGCCGTGGGGAGAATCACAGGGAGGGACTGGAAGAGAAACAAAAGTCGGGGGAGAATGTTCATTTTGATTGATATGAACCTTGCGTCCCAGGAGTGCGGTAGCATAGACCACCTCTCTAGATCTGTTCTGATGGCGTTCCAGAGAGGGCCGTAATTTGCATCCAATAAATCGGCTACATTTTTTGTGATTTCTACCCCGAGGTACCTTTAGTCCATTGGGGTGTTATTGGAATACCCATTCGGCCACCTGCTTTGCTGGGAGACTTGCGTTCGGTTGGAGCATTAGGGCTACCGTTTTATTAAGTTTTGCGCGAAAGCCGGACAGAGCCCCATATTCCCTCAAGGTTGCAAACAGGGTAGGTACCGATTTTAACGACTGAGAAGTATAGGTCAAAATTTCATCCGCGAATAGAGCCAGTTTGTACTCCCTTCCCCTCTCTTTATCATGTGTATGCATGAGTTATCTCTAATTGCCTGAGCAAAGGGCTCTGCTACAAGGGCGTACAAGAGTGGGGACAAGGGGCACCCCTGCTGTGTACCCTGCGTCAGGCCAAAAAGCTCAGAGGTGACTCCATTAACAAGTCAAAAGTGGGCTTGAAAGAAGCAGAAACCTAGTTGTTTGCGCTCTGCACTGGTTTTCACTTTAATAAAAAGAGAAAATTGTGTTGTTTTTATACAAAGGTTTATTTTATTTTCGTAAATTATTCCAAAATTAATTTCTTTCAATGATTATCAGTAAATTAAAGAAACATCCTCACATCCTCTTCAATGGTTATGGGTACATTAAAGAAACATTCTCACAACCTCGGCATGTGTTTCTCTGTCAGGAGGAAAGGAAAGCCCATCAATTGGCTTTGTAATGATTATAGTTTGTATGCATCAACTAGAATACAAAATAAACAATAGCAATTCTCAATTGTTGTTAATTTACCATCATTTGGAAAAACATATTTTTATTGTTCAATGTACAAGGACTATTTGTCCTATTATCATTTATGCATTTTGAAAGGAAAAATATTTTTCATGACCGCCCACTTCATGACTGCACGCAGGAAGGGCCATTCAAACTCAGTTGAACGCCTTTTCTGTGTCGATCGACATCAAGATGGGGCAGTCCTCACTTTCTTGAATAGCCGCCATCAGATAGAGAGTTTTGCGAACAGTATCTGCCCCGTCTGCCTCTTACGTAAACGACCTGGTCAGTGTGGACCAACTGGGGCAGGACTTGGGCCAGACGGTTAGCTAAAATGCTTGCATAGATCTTAGCATCCACATTAATGAGGAAGATTGGGTGATATGATATGCATTCTATGGGGTCTTTTCCTTCCTTGGACAGGACAACTATTCTGTATTGGGTGAACAATGGGGGGGCCTGACTTGTTTCTAGAATTGAATTGAAAGGTTTAACTAGAAAAGGGGTCAGGGGAATTTGAGGTGGCTTTATTGAAGGCTGGAGTGTAACCAATCCTGCCCGGGTGCTGAGCCGGCTTTCATCTTGGAAATGGCAACCTGAACTTCGTTGGGTCGTGATTTTGGTGTTGAGCAAGACCTGGTGCTCGTCCGAAAATGGTACCTGGGGGAATATTGACAAATACTGTTCGGTCTCGGTCTCAGCACCCTCCCCCCCCCTACATCAGTGTACAGGGAAGTGTAGAAACTCAAGAAGCGCCCTGTGATTTCCAAAGGGTCTGATGGATCCAACCCAAGTTCGTTCTTGAATTTAGCGACAGTCCTATCTTCTCTTTGCTTCCGTCGGCGATTAGCTAGCATGGTGTGAGCCTTGTTGCCTTTTTCATAAGATCTCTGCTATGAATATCGCAGTTGCATCAGCGCTTTGCCTTGCCAAATATTCCTCAGTTCCATTCAGAGCACACAAATCTGTGATAGGATTTCCTCTTTCCCGACGGGGAGTACTCGGAGATTCCGCTCTTTGTTTCTTATCTCAGATTTCAGATCTTTTTCCCTTTCCTGTAGCCAAGTTGTCAATAGACGGCAGGGTCTTTGTCGATTCAGCGTGGCGGCAGAGAGGTCTTGATACATTTTTACATTCAATCCTTCGAACTCTATGGGTTCCTTCTCTCTTACCCTCTGAAGTATGTCCTGCCTTTGCCGATAATAGTGACACTTGACAAGAACGGACCTTGGACCGTTCGGGGGACCCCGGCTCTGTGTATACTGTCAAATTCCATGACTGGGGCTTCAGCGGAGTCGAAAAGGGTTGCCACTAGTGCCCTTACTCTACTTTCCAGGCTGACCGGGGTCTCGCCTTGCTTCTCGCTGAGGCTTGTTATGTGTACATTTGTCCTGCGCTCCTGGTTTTCCAGGTCGTCAAGCTTTCGTTCTATGTTTCTCTCATTTTGCTCTAGGTCTTGGAATCTCGCTTTGCAGTTCATCACGGCTAGGTCCCCTGTGAGCTGATTGCTTCCGACTGCTTCGAGCCCATCTTTGACCTTCACCATCCTGCCTTGCAAGTCTGAGACGGTTTCCGTAAGGCTGGACTTTGAGCGGATTTCCCCTAGCAGGAGGCGGATATCTGCTTTGATGGCACTATCCCGGTCATTTCCTGGTATTTCTGTGGAGCATTGGATTTCGTCTTGCTCCATTTCTCTTGGGGAGCATAGTTTTGCAGTCAGCGGTGCTATGGGTGTCTCCTGTGGGTTTTTAGGTGACCGGACTCAATGACAACTTCTCTGTGTTGGGGACACCTACACCGTGAGTAAGCTGGTTTCTGGTCCCTGGATCTGCTCCTCTATTAGTGCTCTTCGATTTTCCCTCCGCCTCTGCTGAGTGTAGCACTGTAATCTTGGTTTCCAGCGCAAACAGGGGCATATGCGGGCTCCCTTACCTCTTTTGCAGTGGTTTGACTACGATAGTGTTAGTCGAGGGTACTTGGCGCCTCAGGGAGCTGTCATCCCTGTCCAGGCTGCCTTTATCTGATGTGGGTAATTGTCGCAGAGTATTTTGAAGGTGGGCTGTACCCTGGAATGGTGTGGTGATGGATCAGCGCCCTGAGTTTGTGGTCCCTCCCGGAGTGTTTTGTTCAAATAAGCCTCAAGACGTCTTTTTGTGCATTTCCTTCCTTGCAGGGGGCTTGTGGTGTGAGCACTGGGCCTGCTTCCCTCTTTAATGCCCTTCTTGCAGAGTGCAATGAATTGCCTCACACTATGTGCTCCCTCGGGACCCGTGTGATGCTGGTATCAAATCGGTGTGTTACTGGGAGCAGCGGCAGGGGGGGGGTGGGACTTGAATCTTACCTCTGTTCGCTGCCTGATGATTCGGGCAAAGCGGTATACAACCGTGTGGGATGATGGCCGCAGGGGCGGGTCAGCGTTGTTGGAGTTCTTTTTTTTTTTTTTTATTTGTAATTTCTAGTTTCTTACAAACTTTTATCACAATTTTCTTACATCAACATTTACGATTAGTCTCTTCAATATTCCACGTCTTATGAGGTGCCATTTCTCAAGGTTTAAGTAGGCTTTCATTTAGTGCTTTCTCTAGAAAATTTATGACATGTCAGATGCACTGAATTCCCACCTAAGATTCGTAACCACAATTCGTCCATGCTGTCAGTGAGAGGAGCAAATTTATGTAGATGTACAGATCTTAAATCTTTAAGCAATTGACATTCAATCAATAAGTGTTTTAGCGTTTCTGGAAGAATGGCACAGAACCTACATAAGGGATCCTTTACATTATCAATATGCCGGATGAAACACATTTACCTGGTCTTATATGTATTTGTTCTTAGATGTAAAAAGCCATCTCTAAAACGTCGAGATGGAAATTTACACAAATATTTTGGCAGTTTGTCTAATTTGTTCATCATCGGCCTCAAATCCAGGGCAGTTTTTAGTTCGTGGTATTTTTCCAAATTCTCAATCCATAGCCAATGTCTCATTTTTTTCTTTGCATATTGAGGCTGTTCTTGTAAACTTTCCATGGAGACATCGGCGACCTGCATATTTGCCTTCACTTTTTCTGACCACAATTTCTGTAAACTGTCCGTTTTCAAGTTGTTCTGTGGTCTGAATAATTTAAATGCAGGTTCGCTCTTTTCCAACGACATCTTGCGTAGCAGAGCCATCGATTTCCAAATAACAGTTCCATGCATCGGCTCCAGCCCTAGTTCATGGCGTATGACTATGATTGATAAATATTTGGGCAATCTTAGTACACGTCTCCAAAACAGACCTTCAAATTTTGCCCAGATCATGTGGTCAATATTAAAGCCTGTCTCGGCTCCAAACGTTATAGATGGAATCACCTTTTGCATGTAAAAGGTTCGTACTGGGATCAAGGAGAATTTCCCATACTGTGAATGAATTCTGGATCCTTGGAGAGCCAAGGTTTTAATTCTTTTTCCAAGTTCAGTGACCCAGCTCCATTCTCTTATCGAGGTGCTGAAAAATATGCCCAGATAACGGATCTCATTCACTTCCTCAATCTGGGCATTATTTATTGTCCACTTGAAGTTCTTGTCTTTGTGACTCTCAACATGACCAAGTTTCATTATCTTTGTTTTCTCTACGTTGATCTTCAGATCGTTTTCCACCATGTATGTTTTTAGTGTATTTAATAACCTCTGTAGACCAACTTGTGATTTGTCGATCAATACTAGGTCGTCTGCATAAATAAGACAATTTACCAGATTGCCATTAATTTTGGGAGGAAAGCAATGAGTTTTCGCTAGTGTTCCAGATACATCAGCGATATATAGTTTGAAAAGAATCGCTGCCAAAGGGCAGCCTTGCTTTACTCCCTTATTTGTTACAATTGGTGCAGAAAGGTCTCCGTTTTCATTTAACCTTATTCTTATCAACGTTTGGTCATGTAGAGCTTTTATGGGATTCAGAATGTTCGCTGGACAATTCCAATTCTTCAACTTCTCCCAGAGTTTTTCCCGATTGATGCCATCAAAGGCCTGCTGCATGTCGATAAATGCAAGGAACAATTTTCCTTTTCCTCGCAAGGTTTCTAACTTCAAAAGATTCAGTATGGTTAAATTGTTTTCGGTTCCAACTCCTTTCGTGAATCCAGTTTGTCTGCTATCATTTAATTCAAACTCGGGGGCCCAAGTTGAGATCTTTTCTTGTAGAAAGGTTGCGAACACTTTTCCTATGGTGTCCAATAGGGCAATTGGTCGATAATTTGCAAGGACATCCCTGCTGCCCTTTTGGTGGATCGGAACAATTATTGCCTCAGACCAGGATGATGGAATTTTCCTGGATTTCGCTATTATCTCAAACAATTCGCCTATGAAAATGGTTGTTGGAGTTCTGTGTTCCCTTGAGGCCCAGAAAGACGAGCGCACAGCTAGGCACAGTGGTAGCAGCGTGGGATAATGCAGAAGGCGAAACAGTCCGACTTGCGCCTCACCTTGTGCTCCTTGGGGCACCCTGTGGTGATGGGCTCAGCTGTGTGCGTTTCTGGGTGCAGCGTAGGGGGAGCAGCCCTGATTCTTATCCAGTTTCAACCGCCTGCTGTGGCGGGTCAGCGTTCTTAGAATGCGGCGTTCCCTTGAAGCTTTGAGAGACGGGCGAGCAGCCATGCGCTGACTAATATGGGAGGTGATCCAAGCCTTTGGTGCTTTCATGGCTGTCCACCATCTTAGAGGGCTAGTGCGTTGCTGTAAAGGTTGCTGAGGATGGATGGCGGCTAGTGCCGATACCTGCCTTGATTTCTGTGGTGGTGGAGGGGTCCCTCTTTTGGGCGGCTTGCTGCTTCTGCACTTGTTGGAAGTGTAGGGGGGGGCACAACAGGGAGATAAGCCCGCAGCCGTGCTCCTCAGCATCACCCTCCGTTCCTTAACATTACTCCCGTCTGCGGCCCTGCTTCTGTCAGGATGCTCTTTGCCCAGCGGGAGTGCTGGGTGGGTCCCTGTTCCCTCACACACACGGTTGGTTTCAGTGGTGCGTGTCGCGGTCACTCCAGGATATTTATTTATGGCTGCACTTCGAGGCCCGCCATCTTGGAGGCTATGCTCTGCATCACTATGCACAGAAGTCAGCGGAATCGGGCTTGGTTCCGCGTTATCCTTCGCCATTTGATGCCCCAGGTGTTGAGGCATGGATATGTCGCTGAAAGGAGTCTGGAAGCGTTTTCAGAGTGGATACATCGCCATATTTCACAGCCGGGAGAGGGAGACGACCGCTCAAGCGACCATAACGTCTGCGCCCCCTGGTGGTCTTGCTATTTATTTATTTTTGCCATTTATGTAGCGCACCCAACCCTAAGGCATCTGGGCGCTGTTCTTGTGAAAGGTTAGGTTACAAGATGGAGGAATTTCAAACATAGTTACATGTTAGCAATGTTACATAATGGAGGTTACATAGTTACATCAGGGTGGAATATCGGACATAGTTGCCTGGTTACACAGTTTACATAATGAATGAAGTATAGTTACAAGTTACGTCAGTCTTGGGCACACGAAAGGAAGTCTTACAAGCGTGTTTCGTGGGTGAAGCGCCAAGTTTCCAATTGTTTTTCTTCAGCCCTTAGTTTGGCTGGCAGCATGTTGCAGAGTCTAGCCGCTGGGACGGGAAAGCTACTTCCTCCGGCTTTCTGAAGTCTGAATATCGGTGTAGCAAGTTAGTGATTGTGTGCAGACCGGGTGTGCTATTGTATTGTGATCTTGAGATTTTGTCTGCTAGATACGTGGGGGCTATTTTGTGTAAGCATTTGTGTGTCATGGTCAGAGTTTTGAATGCTATACGTTCTTGCTCCGGAAGCCAATGGTGGTTCCTTCTTATCATGGAGATAAGGGCACTTTTTGGTATATTAAGTGCTGCTCTAAGGGTGTAATTTTGTATCACCTGTACTTTTTTTATGTTGTAAATAGTGGTGCCTGCATAGAGCGTTACAGTAGTCCAAACTTGACAAGATTAAGCGCTCTGGCTAACCTAATACAACCGTCAGTAGACCGGAAAGGTCAACCAGTAATGCTTAGCTTGGCTGTGTAGGCTGCGGCTGAAGCTGTAGCATTAACTTGTGGTAAGAGTGAAAGTGCTGAGTAGAATACTAAGGTTTTTACTTCTTTCAAGACCTTTATGATGTTTCCATCGATATTAAAAGCCTTGAAGGCTTCATCCAATTTGTTTAAGTGGCATTGTGACCCTAGTAGGAGAAGTTCGGTTTTGTCATCATTAAAACCATGGTTGGCCATCCAGGTTTGGGTAGTTTGATAGATGTTGTTTAATGTAGCAGAGTCGATGTCATGCACACCTGAGATTGGGATGAGGATGTGGGTGTCATCTGCATAGTTTGTCTAAGTGATACCCAGGTCATCCAGGCGGTCGAATAAGGGTTTCAGTAAATATATTGTAAAGTATCGGCGAGACACAAGAGCCTTGTGGTACTGCACATGTGACCGGGCATGGCTCTGACGCTGCAGTTGGAGAAAAGACTCATCGTTCTGTCTGTTAGGAAGGATTGTATCCATTGAGTGGCTTTGAGTGAAAAGTGGGCAACTGAGGATATATGTTTGCATAGAATGTTGTAGTCGACCAGGTCAAATGCTGCAGACAGGTCGAGTAGGAGGAGAAAGGCTAATTTACCTTGGTCTTTGAGCTCATCCATTTAGATCTTCAGATCTAGCAGTGCAGTTTCCGTCCCATGTCTCGGACGGAAACCAGATTGTCTGAGGCCAAGGAGGTTATTGACTTCCAGATAATTTTGTATCTGAAGGTAAGCTACTCTGTCTAATATTTGAAGTAGAAAGGGCACTGTTGTGATGGGGCGGTAGTTAATCGGGATGTTCGGGTTAAGAGTTGATATTTATTTTTAGTAATGGGAGTACCCATGCATTTTTGAGGTTGGTTTGGGCGCCATACTATTTTTGAACGATGCATTGATAAGCCTAGTAATGAAAGGTGCCAAGTCAGTCACACATTCTTTGATGACTGCTGCAGGACATGGGCCACCTTGGCATCTCAAGGGTTTGAGGCTATTGATGTTTTTTAATGCTACCGCGTTAGTGACAGCAGTGAATTAAAATTGGGAGACCATATTACTACTCTTAAGCGCAGTGGGCAGTGACGGTGGAGCCGTCAGTTGCATAGTTCATTTTTTGCATTCCATTTTAGATTGAAGGAGCGTGAATTTGTCTGATGGGGATTGCTGGATACCAGTGCACCAGCTAATGTCTCTATTGCAGACTTCTGGTGGAGGAGCAGGGGATTTTATTTCTCTCAGGATGGCGAAGAGTTCCTACGTTCCTGATTTAGCATTAGTTATTCTGTTATAAGTAGCACTTTTTGTGTCTATGACAACCTCTTTGTATTTTTTGGCGATGTCAACACATTTAGTTTTATTTAAGTCGTTAGGATCTTTTTTCCAAGAGGTTTCGGCTGTGTCACAACCCTTGACCAAAACCCCCTCTGGCAAACCCATTGGCCAGGTGGAGTCGGGACTCGGGCCTCTAGAGTCTGGCATCCTCTTCAAAAGCCCTCAGCGCCAGGCTCATACACCATGAACAACAATGTGCTTGGGAACAACTTTATTGTATTGTAAGCCAACATTGAGGCATCCACATAGCTTGCTTCCTAAGAACGGTCTAGTGTTTTGGGTGTGGCATGCTTGGAACTACTTTCCCTAGTCCTACTTTACCTGGGCTATATAAACCACACCCTGACCGCAGAACATGCTTCGTGTTACTTTGCAGCTTGCAACGTGACGCTCACTGTGTCCAGCCAGTTCGCCGCGCAGAAGCTCTGCATACCTAAGGAAGAAAAGAGACATTTTAAACAAAGAAAAGCATGTAGGATAGCAACAAAACTAAAGAACAGCAATAAGACCTACCTGAACAATATCAAAAGTGCCGGCGTCGGTGAAGTAACTGGACCGCCCTCGCCCATGAAAGACAACGCGCCCCTGCAAAGACGGCAGGACGGAGAGCATACCTAATTCTACCACAAGGTGAGGAGAGGGTGCCAGAGGGACTGAAAGCATATGGGGGTGGAGGGAGGATACGTACCCCAGTCGGTCAGTCTTGAACATAGTCCTCCTGTATTTTCAGACAGAGCCTTCCCTGCAGACCACATCAGGGCAAAGCTGAGAAGCATACCAGCGAGTAACCCAGCTGGGTGGCGTCCCTGTGGATACCAGGTGAGTGGAACAGAACACGAAGCCTACCATAACAAATCCACCTGGGCACCATGAAGACATCAGAAATGGACCAATTGGCCCAATTACTAGGAGAGCTTTGTGCTGAGGTTCATTCTGCCCGACGAGAGACTAATTCCCTCCAGACAGACGCCTCTACCTGGAAGCAATCCAACGATGCAAAACCCTGCCATACCACCCACTCCGGTACAGATCACGTTACCTGGAACAGTGCCCCTGGCACCACCAGAAAGGTTCTCAGGCGACCCAGGGAAGTATGCAGCATTCATCAATCAGTGCCCCCTTCATTTTCTTTGTAGGCCTGGAGAATTTCCAAACGACCAATCTCGGGTAGCTTTTGTCTTATCATACCTGAGTGGTAGTGCAGCAGATTGGTCGGTGCTGTTGGTAACCCATGACGATCCTCTATTACATGACTTTGGAGGGTTCCAGAGAGAAATGGAAAAACGTTTTGCTCGCCATACCCAGGAACAAGCACTAGACAATGAACTCTTGTCCCTCCGACAGGGGAAACAGAACTTGTTAACGTACATTGCTACCTTCAACAGACTGGTTGCCGAAGCTAGGTGGCCATAAAACAAAAGAACCACGTTATTCCATCGAGGCTTACGTGGCGAATTAAAGGACGTTTTAGCCCAGGTGGTTGATCCACCCAGAGACACTGTAGAATTCATAAATCTGGTTGTGCTGCTAGACCACCGGTTGCAGGACCGAAAGGCAGACCGGTCTAAGACAGACCCTCGGACCGTGTATGTTCGACCAAGGGAAAACACACCCCGTGTACCTGAAAATGCTGTAGAACCCATGCAGATTGGAGGGATACGGCCTCCATTAACAAAACAAGAGCGGGAAAAAAGAAGACAACAACAGCTTTGTTTGTATTGTGGGAAACCAGGACATTTCCTGAAGGACTGTCCAGTAAAACCCCCAAGAAGAACAGTAGGGGCCACAGAGAAGGATGAAGCTAAGGAATCGGGAAACTACCAAGCTCGACAAATGTAGAGGTCAGTTTGTCGAGTGAGAAGAAAGAGTTGCTGACCTCGCACTTTGCAATACCAGTGGTCTTAATTAACCACCAACAGTTGTCAAGAATACATGCCATTGAAGCATACATCGATAGCGGAGCAGTTGGAAATTATATTGATCAAGAACTGGCAGCAGAGATGGGGCTTCCTTTGTGTTCTAAGCCAACTATGGACAAGGTAACCACACTGGATGGGACAGAAATTGCTTCCGGACCATTAACCCAGTGCACAGCCAGGGTAACCTTGCTGTGTCAGGACGGACATCGGGAGTCTATTTCATTCAATCTCATCAAGGCATCTCAGTTCAGGCTAATGCTAGGGATGCCATGGTTGGTTGCTCACAACCCTTTGATAGACTGGCGGGCATGAAAATTAGCCTTCCCCGGTGACTGCTCCCCTGCCTGCTATTACCAAGAGGAGAAACCTGACGTCTGTATCCCCATGACTCCAGGAGCGACAGTATCAACCCTTGGAGCAACTAATACCTTCTCAAGTGAATACCATGATTTCCAGGATGTTTTCCGAAAGGACCAAGCCAATACATTGTCGCCGCACAGGCACTATGACTGTCAGATCGACCTTGTTCCTGGTGCACAAATCCCTTGCGGCAGGATCTACGCTCTCACAGAACCAGACAACCTTCATTTGAAATCATATTTAGACCAGTACCTTGCAAACGGATTTATCCGTCCTTCAAAGTCCCCCGCAGCAAGTCCTGTGGTCTTCGTACCGAAAAAGGAAGGAGACTTGAGAACCTGTATTGACTACCGCGCATTGAACCAGATGACTGAAGAACCGCTACCCCTTGCCACTTATCCCTGAGATGCCCAGATTTATACCATATTGGACCTTCGAGGAGCGTACCACCTAGTCCTAGTCAGAAAAGGAGATGAATGGAAAATCGCCTTCCGTACTAAGTACGGCTTGTTTGCATATCAAGTCATGCCCTTCGGGTTATGCAACGCTCAGGCGGCATTCCAATATTTCATGAATGACGTCTTAAGGGAGATAATTGATGTGTGCGCCTTAGTGTACATAGACCACATCTTAGTATAGTTTTGCAAAGGTAGCGGGCGCCCCTCTCTCGAAAGAACAGACTTGATAACCTGTTCAGTGGTTATTAACCACTTGAGAGTTCGCAGCCACTGCTTTTACTCACTGTGCCTTTCACAGATGGGAAATATCCATTTGCATATCAGTCTTTGTCCTGCCCTGGGGCAGTCCAGCACCGAAATGCAATGGCAATTCCAACCTGAACGAGAGTACCACCAGCAACCCCATACACGTGTTTCACCCTTGTTGGGGATCATCAGTGAGGTGAAGCTGATGCCTCTCTAAGCACAGTGAGAGGGAGACCACGTCTGGTTGCCCCCAGCAACCCGGCACACGGATTGGGACACCACCTAAGCCCATACTTGTTCACAGAGAACCAGAATTCGAAGTCAAAGATATCTTGGGCTCTAAATACTCTAGGATCAAGCTATATTATCTCGTTGATTGGAAAGGATTTGGACAACAAGATAGATGTGAGAATATCCACGGACCACGTCTAATCAGGAAATTCCATCGGAACTTCCCAACCAAACCTGGGCCAGACAGAAGGAACGCCATGAGAGGGGCCTTAGGGGGTAGTTCTGTCACGACCCTCGCCCAAAACCCCCTCTGGCAAACCCATTGGCCAGGTGGAGTCAGGACTCAGGCCTCTAGAGCCTGGAATCCTCTTCAAAAGCTCTCATGGGGCCAGTCCTGGCGCTTATGGCGCCAGGCTCATACACCATGAACAACAATGTGCTTGGGAACTACTTTATTGTATTGTCAGCCAACATGGAGGCATCCACATAGCTTGGTACCTAAGAACCAAGCTATGCTGTCTAGTGTTTTGGGTGTGGCAGGCCTGGAACTACTTTCCCTGTTACTACTTTACCTGGGCTATATAAACCACACCCTGACTGCAGAAGATGCTTTGTGTTACTTTGCAGCTTGCAACGTGACGCTCACAGTGTCCAGCTATTCCCTCGAACCTCAGAGAAGCAGAACCTGCAAGGAGACAAAAGGAACATCATTAGCAGCAGCATCTTACCTGCAGTCTTCATCTTTAAACACTCGCAGCTACTGAGAACAGCTTCCTCGAATCTGCACGCCTCTCGGACAAAACGACCTGAAAGAGGAAGATAGAGGCAACATTAAGAACTGCTCAAGAGGCTTACCTGGCTGGTCGCCTCTCGGCTGGCACCACTCCGGACATTCCACTCGCGCTGAAGAACACCACGACCTACAAGGAAGGAAAACACAGGTTAGCAAAGGCAAGACTTTGCAGCGCTGCGCATAGCGCTTACTTACCGCATCATAGAGCTCTTAATGCGCCATCATTTACCAGCAGGGCTCAACCAAGCCAGTTCGCCGCGCAGAAGCTCCGCATACCTAAGGGAGAAAAAGACATTTTAAACAACAAAACTAAAGAACAGCAATACAACCTACCTGAACAATATCAAACGGGCCGGCGTCAGTGAAGTAACTGGACTGCACTCGCCCATGAAAGACAACGCGCCCCTGCAAAGAAGGCAGGACGGAGAGCATGCCTAATTCTACCACAAGGTGAGGAGAGGGTGCCAGAGGGACTGAAAGCATACGTGGTGGAGGGAGGATACTTACCCCAGTCGGTCAGTCTTGAACATAGTCCTCCTGTATTTTCAGGCAGAACTTTCCCCGCAGACCACATCAGGGCAAAGCTGAGAAGCATACCAGCGAGTAACCCAGCTGTGGATACCAGGTGAGTGTAACAGGCTGCTTTCTTCTCGTTATGTAGCGTTTTTAGCATAGGCATAAACCAAGAGTTGATCTGGGCTACTGGCTTGACTTTGCATATAACTAGAGGAGTGAGGCTCTCAATGGTGGTCAGGACTGTATGGTTGTAGTGTTCTACCAAGGTAGAGAGATTGTCATTGTCTGTCAGGTCATGATCCAGAATAGGCTGCAGTAATGGGATGATATTTGAAGCTGTAATGTTGCATTTGTGTCAGGATAGGGTGGCTAGGGCGACCATTGGGTGGTGGATGGGCCCTGATATTTGGGTTATGTTGAAGATAATAATGTGGTGGTCCGACCATGGTGTTGGAAGTTATGAGTTCCGCTATCCAGTCCAGGGTCCGGCCCTTGATATGTGTGGGATTTTTAATTTGATGTGTGAGGCCTAGCTCTGAGATGGTGTTTGCAGTGGGTGTGGCATTTATGTCTTTGGGGTCATTCGAACCTAAGTTGAAGTCTCCCATGAGGAGTGTTTGGGTGTTAGGTTTGGTGCTAGTTGTCAGCAACTGGGATACATATTCTCCAAATGAAAGTAGTGGACCAGGTTGTCTGTAAATCAAGTGAATGCTGAGTGAAGCTGTAGGTGACCTAATCTGTTTCCCTGAAGGATGTTCGCCCGAAGGGAAAGTTGTATTGGGGATTTCACAAATGCTGATTGAATTTTTGGCTACGATAGCTACTTTGGTAGTTCTAAAAATATTGTAACTCTCTGGGATAGCTAGCGTGAGGGCCGGACCTGAGTCTGCATGAAGCCATGATTTAGTAATGGCAATAAAGTCTAGATTTTTGGTCTTAAGGTCCGCAATCTCTAGGGCATGTGCCGGTAAGGACCTTGCATTGCTGAGCGCTCCCAGGATCTCAAGTAGTTTTTTTATTGCTATTGTTTAACGTTTGAGAACTGGTATGTAAGCTGTGTGAGGGGGTATCCGCTGCATGAGGAATAGGTTTATATATGCATTTTTTCTTCATGGCATTGAGTGGTTTAGCCGGTGTGTTCCTGGAAAGTCTGACATTCCTACTGCTCAGTGAACATGGCTGAAGGCCAGCTGCCATCTGACAGGTGGTAGGGACAGCCGTAGTGTTAGAGAGGTTGGACGGTTAACTCCTAAACTGGAGACTGCTGGCGAATGGTGTATCGGGTGAAGGGAGGAAACGAGTGGGAGGGATAGACCTGGAGTCTGGGAGTGTGCTAGATAGTGCGATGTGGATCAGATTGTCATTCCCAGATGGCTTGAGATTAGACAGATCGGTCGCATGTTTATGGTGGTGCATGATGCTGTGGGCAGCTACAAGAATAGTGTGAGCCTCCGTTGATGGACGCGATGTGGCACGGTTATTTCAGACAAGGTATGCAGTACTGTTTTAGGAGTTAGTTTGCAGAGGTTGATAACCTAGCTGCGTAGACAAAAGTCAATCAAGTGGCTAATCAGTGATGCAGAGTTAGGGCGATGGTGTCAGCGTCAAAAGCACTTGGATGCAGTGGTGCATCCGCTATGCTGAAATATTCAATGTACTGTCTAAGTTAGAGATAATGGCAGACATGTACCAGCATAATTAGGGCAGGCAGTTAGACAAGATCGGTGATAGCGCTTCGATGCAGTGGTGCAACTATTTATTTATTTGAATTTAGTACTTACTGAGCTACACGCAGAGGAACAGGAGCACCTGTATGTGGTTCTTGGTTAAATTGAACTTTTTGCTAGGCAGGTGAGCAGGTGCTGAAATAAACAATGTAATGTCTAAACACAATTGACAAAATGCTAGTGGCAATGTACAGTTGGAGATAATGGCAGACATGTACCAGCATAATTAGGGCAGGCAGTGAGGCAAGATCAGCGATATTGCTTAGTAGTAGTGTTGCAACTACTATGCTGAAATATGCAATATACTGTCTAGACAAAATGCTAGTGGCTATGCACAGTTCGATATAATGGCAGACATGTACCAACATGTTATGACAGCAGTGCGACCAAAGCCGGTCTTAACACTAACTGATGGAGCCGTTTTTTGTGAGGTACGGTATTGGTGCTGTGCACAGTTACGCTGGCAGTAAGCGGGATCAGAACAGTCGGAATTATGATGCGTGTGAAGGCGACACTGGTTTCCAAGCACTGCGGTACGGGAGGGTCTGTGAGGCAAGGTGGCATGAGCCATGGGGCGCAACAAGTTAAATTGGGTTAACTCAGCATAGAGAGGACTTGCGTCATTACAACTTGGCTCTCCGTAATAGGGTACAGCAAAAGAACTTACCAGGATGTTCTCTGTGAGTTCACTGCACTAGTAGGGTGGCGACTTGTTCAGACTTGGACAGGCTCGGACATGAGCCTTTGTTATCCAGCCTTCATTGGGCAGGCCGGCTATCGCCTCCCGGTGTGCTGGATTGGTTGATGTAGCTCGCCCAATCAGCTTACACCGGCTGGATTGAGGTGTTATTTCCATGCACCCATATGGAGACGGCCATCTTAGGGCAGTTCCAGAAAGCGTTGCCTCAATGAAGTCTCGTTAGGCAGTGAGCCAATTTTGAAAAGCAGGTGGATTTGCGATTCTTTTTTGTAATGTACTGATGGAATTACAGCGATTTAACTGCACTATATTAAGAATGTGGACAAAGAAATCTAGATGACAGCAGATGCTGTAGTAAGAGCCCACAGGCTTGCCTGAAGCTGTCTTAGTTACACGTTGCTCCAGCAGGGGGATCCTGCTTCACAATAACATCTGATCAGGCTCAGACAGGAGCCTTTGTTGTCCGGCCTTCCTTGGGCAGGCCGACTATCGTCTCCCGGCGTGCCGGACTGGTTGATGTACAGCTGCTCGCCCAATCAGCTTACACCTGATGGATTGAAGTGTTACTTCCATGCCACCATGTGTTGTATGAACATTTGTTACATTTGAACTTGTGGAAGGGAGACCCTATCACCTTCATCTGGTGTGACCTGTGATATCTGTAACTCTACAGAAGGTAACTTCAGACCTTTAGTCTTTATTGCAAAGAGGTTACATTGGAACTGTGTTGAACTTGAAACAGAATTCTAGAGGAACTTAAAATTGCCACTTTGTGAACATTTACTTTGGAACACTGACATCTTGGTTGAGAGCATATTCCCCACTAGTTTTGTTGTAGTTTTGAGGACAAGCATAGCTTTGAGACACATACTTTTTGCTTTGGACTATTTGACATAGACTTTCCTTAGATTTTTTTAGGCAGGGAAATCCCGCCCTAGCATATGGTTAGTTAGGCTTAACACCATCCTGATCATTAATAAAGTTTGGTTTAAAATGTTGTTGTTGTCTTGTCATCTCTCTCGATATCATGCCCGTCTCACACTGTACAATCATGTTCAATGAGTTTGCTTACCTGATTTTCCTGTTTGCTATCACTTCCGCTAGGTAGGTGAGTGACCTCTGTGTAACATTTGTAAAGCTACTGTATGGGCTTCTCTGCACACGTTTTCCAAGTATTAGTGCTTGGATTCCTTGGCTGGTCAGGTGGATCGCTTTGCCCATCCAGTCCTCCAGAGATTCCTGGTGGTTTCTCGCCGTCCTGCCTGTTTCTCCTACTACTGTGGGAGCCTCTCTAAAAGGAGTAACCTCGGAGAGGAAGGACTAATTAATCAAAGAATACATTCCTTACAGGTCAGTCATTTGTTCTTCTTGAGATTCTTCACACACATTTTGGAGAAATGGTCACATGGATTTGAGAGAAAGTGCATGTTACTCACCATAGTGACTTATGTTCTATTGTTTGGCAACAGCCTTACCGGTTACAACCCTCTCTTCAACTGCACTCTATAAAAGACATAATAGCTAATAAAGGGGAAAAGTTAATTACTGAGGGAGTGGGAAGTTTGCAGGCTAAGCAGGAGGAAAACTGTTCATGCCTGCTGGGTTAATTTGTCACAATGCCAATACACAGGTGAACAATTTTTCCCATCCTGACTACCAGGATACTGACAATCCCACATTTCATGGGGCAGTGGAGGGGATTAGGACAACAATAGTAATTGTAGTAGTAAGTACATTTTCTTTGTGAAACATTTAAATGTTTGTTTTTCTATTTTGTATTATTCTGCACGTAAAACTTATTACTTACCTTTGCAGAGTGATTCCCGCTTCACTGAAGAGTTTGTTTCCCACTTGGAGTTGGAGTTGGAACAATCTCGATTACGCGAGACTGAGACACTGGGGGCACTCAAGGAGATGCAGGATAAGGTCCTTGACATGGAGAAGGTAGGGCAAAGAACATGTGTCTTTAATATCACCAAACGTGACAATGCACCATCGTTTTTTTATTTTGATTTTAGTTAGCACATCTGAAAACATTATCACTCTATAAAAATGCTTGTCATAACTAGTCCCTGATTTACTTTAGCACAATGCATAAATTCCGTAGTCCTGTAAATTCGTGGGATATAATGCTGCCAAATGTAGACATACAAATACAATAAAATTCAGGTATTAATCAATTTTACTTCTCCTGACATAGTTTCACTGCCAACAGAACATTAAGAATTGGTTCACTAGATCTAATGAAGTCATGTTTTCTTTACTATTTAGTCTTTCCAATAAGAGAAATGTGTCCATCTTCATCAGCAATTCTTGCATTACTTTGTGATAATGAGCATTTTTGCAACAATAGAAGACAAAAAATGTTGCATCCAGCCTACACCGTATGGAATCTTTGGACAAAGTACTTGGGATGAGAAGTCAAAATGATATAACAAAGGAGGAGATTCTAGGGTACATTCACAGGCTGCAACTAGCGAAGTCAACCAAACCTAATGGGCTCCCGGTGGAGTTCAGGAGATGTGTGTGTGGGATAAAGTAAGCAAACCCCTGCTAGAAATGTTCCCGTAGAGTCGGGAGAAAGGGGTACTTGCAGATAACCTGAGGACAGCCAATATCATGGTCATTCATACGAAAAGGGAGGGAAACCTCTGTGTGAATGCCCCTCATATCGGCCAATCTCGTTGAATGTGGAAGCCAAAATTCTGGCAAAGGTCCTAGCAAATAGATTGCTCCCATTGATAGGTGGGTTAATTCACTATGGCCAGTGTGGCTGGGATGGGTGCCGTTGCTCTATACGCGACCAATGACCCGGGTACATGTTCTGCATGTTCCCGCTACAAAGGTCACCCGACAGGGATGCCCACTATCACCCCTGCTCTTCCTCATGGCGATTGAGTCATTAGCAGAGATTATTAGGGAGGACCAGTTAGTCTGTGGTTTTAAGTGTCCCAGGGATTGGGAGGACAAGATTTCCCTATATGCGGACGATCTCCTGGTCTAACTGGGGGAACCAGAGAGGTCAGGCCCAAGAATCATTGAGATGCTGCTGGAGTTTTGGTGGTACTCTGGACTTCAAGTAAATTGGCATAAGTCTGTGGTCATGCCAGTCAGGGGTGGGATGGAAGCAGTGCTGGTGGACTGTCCCCTCTGGTTCAATGCGGATGGGTTCAAATACTTGGGTATACAAGTACATCGTGATATGGGGAAATGTATGGAGAGTAATCTTAATCCAGTGGTCAGCAGATTATAAGAGGATGCCAAACACTGGTTTACACTGCCAGTAGCACTATTAGGGAGGATTCATTTGTTGATGATGCTGGCACTTCCACGGTTACTGTACGTATTGCAAAACACTCCAGTGGGGATAACAAATGGGCAATTTGACATGATTCGACCTTCATCAGGGAAGTTATATGGGGCAACAAAAGCCCTTTCACAGCCCCGACCACTTCGACAAGATCTGTATGGGAAGGGGGGGGGTTGGAGTACCTGACATTAGGAAGTACTACTGGGTAGGCTACTTAATAGTAGCAAATTAATGGATGTTTGGGGTAAGGAACCTCTCACACATAAGACTGGAGTTGGACTCCATGCAAGGTGCTGACCCGCTGCAAATACTATGCGAGTCTGGGCTGGCAGTGCCCCCACTGCCTCCTCAGCACCTGCCCGGCAGGGACCAGTGCAAATATGAGACGATACCACAAGAGCGAAGGGCTGGCAGAGAAAAATCGCCAGAGTGCAACCGCTGTGGGACAACCCAGGACTGAAGGAACTCTGTAAACTGGGGAATCAAATGTGTTGAATCAGGTGTCACTAAGGTAGGCGATGTGATTGAGCAAAATGATCTAATGGCTTCCAGGAAATTAGACAAATATGGTCTTGGCCCAGGTGTGGCATACATTCCCTACATGGTCCGAGATTATTAACGTCGCTTGTATTGGACCTCAGACTAACAGTGACTTAAGACTTTTTTTGCAAAGATTTTTCCTTCATGTACTCGCCAGGCTTCCAAGTGATATAGTCTGAGCTCTTGCGAAGTGGCCTCTGAAGTGGCCTGTTACGCCTGGTGACTCTGCTGCTCTGCTGCTCCTTCCTTCACCTACGTTGATACATTTCACAGATGTATTCCAGATGTATTCCCTGATTTACTACGGCACATACACGCCCACTCCAGCAAACCTATTCATTTAAACACACGCGTGCGCGCGCACGCGCACCCTTGTGGGGTGGGGCGTTCTGTGGATATTGAAGATTTGTTCTACATCGTTTAAGTGAGTGAATATTCGTTGGTTGTACTTGAAATAAAAATCATTGTAGTGTCTAGAGATTGCGCTTTTTGTTTTCTCAAAGTGTTTGAACCTGCTTTTCCTGTTGTTGTTGTTACTATCCCTGCTGTTCACTCTGTACTCATTGTAAGAATGACGCGCAAAAACTTAAATTTAAAAAAGGATGCTGTAGTTGAATATCCAGCACTTATGACACATCGTATGAGTGTAGCGCGAGCGGCGGCTTTGCCGCTGCCAGGTTCTTCTGATATGGACGATGACCTTATTGAATATACCCAACAATATTCAATCATTCACGCCGATCCAGTGAGTCCAATTGCTGCTGCCAAACAAGTAGAGATTTTAGAAATCTTGCAATCCCTGTTCGGCGAGGAGCGCTTCAACGATTTGCCTAAAAATTCAAATGTAGATCCTGTGAGTGTCAAACTGATTACATTCTTGAACACCAGTTACCTTTTCCTAAATGCACCTCCTATTTTTAGTACTGGTGAGGACACGTTACTGGGTCTTTCACAACACCTAGAACCAACGACCAGGTATTTAGACGTGCACAGACACACTATGCTCAATTTGAACAAAGCTTGTGCTTAGAAAGCTCCCAACCTAAATTTCAACATTTTGATTCTTGCCGAAATAAAAGAACACACTAGAATCCTAAATGAAATCATGCTCATATTAACAGCAATGCTGGAGATGTGTGGTAAAATTATTGCAAACGTGCAGCTTGCTAATAATAGTTGTAGTATTCCAGCACATCATGCATATGAAGCATTTGTTAATAATGAGACTACGCCAGAAACTTTAGTATCCAGAGTCGATATTAAAAAAAGGAAAAGAAAACAAGACGTAGACAAGCACTTGCTCTGAAAACTTCCAACGCATCATCCCGCAAGTTGCTGGGAAATCTGAACTCGCGTGAAGTAATGACGGAATCTCTCAACGATAAGGATGTAATCCTTGTTTCTGCAATCCCTCCCCAAAGCCCGGAGGGCAGTGGCATATTGAAACTAAATACACTGATGAGAAGGCACCATTCAGTTATCCAAGGCGCTTAAAAATAAAGAAACATCTGGAAGGATAGACAAACATCTGAAATCCATTGAGTAGGGTGTGCTGGATATATTTGACATCTTTAAAAATCCTGCTGTTATTTCCCGTAACAACACACCAACATAAGCGGGTCCCGCATTTGTCAAGGAAATTCAATCTTTCAGAAACAATGACATGACTGAACTTAATTCTCCCTTAAAAAAGTTAAACATTGCGATCAGCCCCAATGGAGCCACCAATAGAATTAAGCACCAAGGTCCAACAGTTTCATCTATGGCAGAAGATAGGCTTGCCATAAAAAGAAAGGAAGACCCAAAGGTTGATGTGTTGCAAAAAAGGCAGTCTAATAAAAAGCTACTGAACAACGGTTGCTCAGATTGAAAAAATTGTGTTTTAGACGAAGAACTGTTTGTTTCAGATGACGGCAATGCTGGCCCACTTTTGAAGAAGGGCTTTTCCGAGGACGCAGTCCGTTCACTCATCGAAAGTATACTGAATAAAAAAATTGTAGATGCCAAACAAGGGATCAGATCCAGTCTGGCCCAGTCAAAACCGATGTCGCCACAAATGCAAGTAATATGCACTCTAGCACTTTAGCGCTAATGATGTGGCTCCCAACTTGACCATTTACGGTTATCCAGTCCATCCAGCAATTCAAATCAATGATGAATCGAATCAAGTATTCAACAGTGAAAGGGAGACATACAAAAGACCAGAACATGATACATTTGCTATAATTAGCAACAAAGAGTTGGCTTATAGTTTGAGACCACCAGTGTATCCTAATGAGCCTAGTTTAATACTGTACTATGTCTTCGTAGATGGTGGACTAGATCACTAAATAGACTATATATACTTAATCTATTTGCTGACATTGCTGAAATAAGCCTAATCAATTCTGCCGATATAAAGTTGGTAGACTTCATTCACCATTTTAGAAGAGTCAATTGAGCAATTAAAATCGGTAGGAAAACCCGTTTAGCGAAGAAAGGTTATACAGCCTTGTTTCTTAACACTCAAGTGGTTGCTCACACTTAGTTCCTAACAACAAAGTCTTTAAAGTTCTAGAACAATTTTGATTTTATCTTCATACAAGAATCATGGGCTAGAGGTCAACTGTTGTGGGATGGCTTCATTGTCCTATGTTTGCCAGCTAAATGCGGCGTTTGGGGACATCCTAAAGGTGGCTTGGTTCTTGCATATTGCAGGGACTCTTCAATCCTTATGGAATCCGAATTGCAAATTATGGATTGCACCATTACAGCCACCTTTCAAGTAAGAACCAAAAGCTGTATAGTTCACATAATGCTAATAAATACATATTGGAATGCGGCTGAACATATTGATAATCAGCTGGTTAAATTGTTTGATAATTTAAATTCCAGGATAAACAATTGGCTTGATGGAAATCCCAAGGGATTTATTTATCTGACAGTACATCCAACATCACATAGTGACCACGGGTTATAGGTCAAATTCTCAAATGCATTTGATCGAATGACAATATGCTCGAGTCAATTTGACCGAAAAAAAGGGTGAAATAATTATTATTATTTTAACCCCCTGTTTTTGGTGTTAAAACACCTTTTTTTACCTATACTAGAGCAAAAAAAAGTTGTACTTTTTTAAAAAAATATTCAACCTTTTTGTTTTTGGTCAAATTGACTCCAGCATTTTGTCATTCGATCAAATGCATTCGAACATTTGACCGGACACGGCGACCACGCATGCTCTCCATCAATATAGCATGGTCCAAAAAAGCCAACACGGACATGTTGTATGTTGAGAGGTTTGAGGTTAATACTACTGGCACACGGGTCAAATGCAATCCTCTAAAAACGGAAAAATTCAATAACTTAATGTTACATAACTTTAACTCGTATTAATTCGAAACTAAAACAGACATATATTCTACTATAAAATGTAACGATCATGTTGGAAAGACGATACACAGATTCGGCACAAAGAAGTCGCACGAGATTATTCAGAATAATATACATAAACATGCATTTGACCTTGAGATTAAACAACAAAAAGCCCAGTAGAAACAAGATAAAAATTAATCAATGCAGACAAGTTTATAAAAATTGGATAATTCCTTACTGTTCTGCTTTGCAACAAAGTGATGGAGAAGATATGTTAAATGCAATGAAAGGTCAAAACTCACATAATCTTTGGTCTATATAAACAGCACTGAAATCTCCCAAACTCAATCACGAATCCCATAGATTCAAAATTATGGATAAAGTACTTTGAAGAACTATATAAGAGATCTGATTCAGAATCTTTTGCAATGCAACGGCATCAAGCTACATGGCAGTTGGATATTTCCGTAGCCAATATAACAAGACATTTAATAAGGGCTAAATCGCTGTTGGGGAGAATTCTCTCTTTAGGCTGAATTTCCTAACCTAGTGAGTCCCCCAGCAGCTTTGCTGGATTTCTGGAGTTTGTTTTTTTTCTCCTGCCAAGAGTGAGACTCTTTTTTTCTCCCACTCTTGGGCATGATTTATGGTGTTCCTTTGACTGTTAATGTGTTTTATGGGCTCTGGGGTCCTTTACTCCATAGGGTCTCATGTGTTTTTACTATGTGTGTTACACAGCACCCTCCGTGAGACTCCATACCCTGGGACTGACTACTGTCTCCCAGGGCATGTAAAGTCACCATTGGCTTTACTAGTCCCAAATTATTAACAGAAACCAGTACAAACCATCATATTGTGGATGTACTGGTCGGGGCAATTTGATTGCCCCGGGGTCTGTTAATCGAGGGGGCACGTCTCCGTCCACCCTGATCGAGTTTTGGCTGGTGGCAGTGGATACTACTTTTTATATTTGACCGCGAATATATCCCTATGGGATATATCCCAATTTCCCGTTGTTCGAGGCTACCAACTTTAATTATTTAATTCTCATAGCCTCGAACATACCGCCGGTTTATTTATTTAATATTAATTCGCCGGTTGGTATTTTTTGCCAGGACTCGATTCTAAAATGGCGTTTGTGTTCTCTTCTGTGACTCCAACCCAAGTCGAGCCCTTTGTTCCACTTTTTGGCGGGCTTCTCCACACAAGCCTCCAAAAGTGGTGCCACTCTGTCTGGGTACTACAGGGGGTGAGGGAGGGGGTTTAGTCACCCTGGACTGAGTTACCTTGGTAACTCAAGTCGCACTCTTGTGTCATTGGCCCAAGTGGTGAGCCAGCCGGCTCACCACTTAGCATGTTTGATTGACAGCTCGGCGGAGTGAATGGGGGTGTGCTGCATAAAAGCAGGGCTTTGGGGACTGGAACTTCAGATGTCGCCACAGGACCTGAGAATCCAACGAGGGAGAAGCTGAGCTGACCTACCACAACGACACCACCGGTGGAGCCCTGAGGAACCGACTCAGCACTTCCCGACGACAGAGAAGCGCTCCCAGCTGGAGAGGCTTCTTCCCCTGACTGGTGGGCACAACCAGTTTACCTTCTTCTCTTCGCACCCCAGACCGGCTTGTGGTCGAATTGCCCGTGCCAAGCACTCTGGCAATCGGATAGCCACTTACCACTGGCCCGCAAATCAAAGGACCGCTCCTTTTACCTGAGAAACTCCGCCGCTGGTTTCTTCCCTGGCAGTGCAATGGACTCCTGTCTTCCTCCCCGACGAGATCCTCTCTTCCCCCGGACGAAGCACCAACTTGCATCCGCTGCCAGGAACAACTGCCCCCGCTGGAGTATTCTCACCACTTTAAGGTACCTATCCGCCAGGCCTCCCTTTCTAAAGATTGCTACAAGGTAATAATAACCCCTTAACCTTCTGGACTGGGCTGGCCGCCTTGACCTTCTAACTGGTCCCTTTCTTTGGTCCAACTCCTTTTTGAACCGTTTCAAGACTTTTGTGCACTAACCGTGTGACCTTGGACACATTTCGTTTGATCCTCTTAAAGTGGATCCAGCCTATTGAACACTAACTTCACGGTTTTACTTTGCCTTCCTCTCTTGTTGTGTTCTTGTAAAAGTGTTGGGACCTGTTTCAATTTATTCTCTGCCTTTCTCTCCCTTTTAAAAACAAATTATTAGAGTGCCATCTGTGTTAAGCGCTCACCACTGTCTGAAAATAAGTGGGGCTTTACTTAAGACTTGTCTAATATTCTTCTGAGGGAGTGTATATCTTTTAGTGACCGTGTTTTTGAATTGCTTACTTTTAGTGCCTGTGTGTTTTTCTAGATGTGGTTTTAAATAAATAATTATATCTCTTTTACACCAAGCCCTGGTCAGTGTTTACTTGTTCTACTGTGTTCTTTTGACCTATTGTGAATACTCTGTATACTGCCTAACTCTTCTTGAGGGAAGTCTGACTGCTCAGCCACAGCTACCAAGTGAATCTGTGTGGTACAGACTGCTACCAAGTGGGTTTACTGCCAAACACATGTAGTCTTAAATCTTTTGCAGTGGTCCCAGAGGGAACTGCACAGGTTTCTGCCTAACGATCGCCAAATAACCTGTCATTTGTAACCTTTAAACAGAACATAAATCTTTGGGCACGGTTACTTTATTTTCTCTTTAGCGATATAATTAGAAGTAAGAGTGTCCCAGATTCATGGAATACATCTTATATTTTGCTAATTTTCAAGAAGGGCAACCACTTATGCCCGATGAACTATCTGCTTATATCCCTTATGAATGTATTGTCAAAGATCTTCGCTGCAATATTATTAGAGAAATTGAATTCATGGATTGATGGGAAAGAAATTTTAGACTACAGACAGATAGGACTCAGGAAAGCGTTGGGAACTGATGTGGGCAGCCTATTGGTGACACAGTTGCAGAGTAACTCATGGGTGAAGGGTCAACCTCCCCTTTATATTGCCTCAATGGACCTTACGATGGCATTCGACAAGGTTGATAGACCTATCCTATGGAGAAAGCTAATTGAACTCGAGATAGATAAGGGTCTATTGGAACTCCTAATACATCTGTACTGAAACGGTGATGAGAGTTAGATTAAATAACAAATGTTTACTGTCAAATGAAATTACAACCCATAATGGACTCAAAACAAGGGTGCAAACGTGCCGCTACCCTTTTTAATTTGTACTTTTCTGCAGCTGGCAAAACACTAGATGAGGTCTAATTGTCCCTAAAATTGGTTCAATGAAGGTAAAGTGGGCCGCATATGCCGATGACTTTTTACTTCTTGATTGCACCAAAATTGGTCTCCAAAGAATTATCAACACTTTTGAGATCTTCATAGCAGACAGGAAACTGCAAATAAACACGGCAAAAACTGTAATATTCTACACATGTCCAGGCCTCAAAAGAATTTCGAAACATGCCTGGCTCTGTGGAGGGTTAAGGATTAAACATCAACATGATTTTTGTTATCTAGGATACTCATTTTCAAGTTCACGGTTTCTCATCTTTACAGAAATTGCTTAAGGATGAAAGCCACTGATGCAGTTAATCAATTAAAAGCGATAGAGTGAAAATATGGACGATTTACGTTGGCTCCCTGTATCCAATACTATTGTATGAAAGTAATTCCTCGTCTCTTATGGCTTAGAGTTCTTTTCTGAAGCTCTATCACCCTACTTAAAGATCTTAGAAGCTATAGTATGGAGGAATGTTTGGAAGAAAAAACAAAAGTCCGTACCTATGGAATCCATTCATTATAAACTTGGCCTACAATCATTAAAACGTCTTATGCAATGTAAAAAGCTATCTTTGTTAAGAAAATACTTAATAAGTGTAAGTGATGTAAAAACTATGTATTACCAACTAGGTCAGGAAAAAAAGGGCAATTTATGTGTTCGCTCAAAAATGAAGCCGAAATAATAAAAAATTTGGGGCTTTCCACAATTAATCTTATCAAAAATCCTGCAAAGGTAAAAAAAACTTGTGAAGGCTTTCGATTGGGTAGAAAATAACGCAGTAATTTTAAATTCTAAATTGTATTTTCAAATTGTCTCATTCTGGAAGTGGTACCCAGTCCCTGAAACATATACAGTAAAATATCCTTCATGCTGTTTAGGAATAGCACAATGCGATTTCGATTTTAAGGTTTTAAATACACAAGAGATTATAAACATCCATGCACATGATTCTGTTGACCCCAAATACTGCCGGCATTGTCAAACTGTTGGCGAGAATGAGACACTGATTCATTTGTTATTAATATGCCCCATTTGATGTTAGAAAGAATTGAATACTTTATGCAATTTGTAAACAACATCTAAAATGTTAATAGAGAAAAATTGTGGTACGAAATTGCTACATGGAAAGTGATATCATTGGAAATAGAGTGAATGCATTTCTAAAAAATATTTGTAATTTAGAATAACATGTACTATCAAATTGTCTGAATAATTGTGTTGGATGAAGGTGTATTCATTGTATTGTATTTATTGAATTTAAGGAAGTTGTCATATCGATGTTTTAGACATTTTTGTAAATTTTTAAATAAACCAAAAACAAAAAAAACAACAATAAATACATTTTAAAAAGCATACATTGGCATATGTTTGGCACATGCAATGACAGCACAGTTTGGAGGAAACTCAACCTTCCGGAACAAAGCCCCTTAGAAATTAATCTGTTCACTGAGGCACTGCAAAAGAAATGGATATCTACATTATACCAGGCCATCAACAATTTTTCGGCTTCTCCATGGACACAGCTAAAGGAGAAATGGGAAAGAGATCTCGGCCCCCTAGAAAGCGAGGACTGGCTAAAGGAAATGGTGGCAGCAAGGGAGGTTAACATCCTCACAGATTAGGTTGATCCAATATAAGATTTTGCACAGGGTGTACTATTCAGGTGATAGGCTGCACAGGTTGGGTAGAGATGAGACTGACACGTGTCTTAAGTGTGGGGGGGCAGCGGGCACCTTTTTCTGCTCTAGGAGTGCCGGTTGATTTTGGCTCTGTGGGACAAAGTCCTTGGCAAAATGACTGGGATTCTAGGCCGAACAGTCCCCAAGGACCCCAAAATGTTGCTCTTACACACCAGTGGCGAATATGAGCTGACTAGATGGGAAAGGTAATTTGATTTCAATTGGGTTATCGAAGTAGGGGAAATGCCTGAAAATATGGGGGAAATGGTAGGAAGTCATGGGGTAATGGGAAGAGTCGGGATCCCTGGAATGGTTCAGTTATTGATCACCCGAAGTGTGATTATGAATTGCGGTGGGAGATTAGCTGGAGCGGTTCAGAGAGGGAGGATAGTGGGGGATCCACACTGTCCTAGTTGCGAATGTTTGGGTTACGACTGCGACACTGTTGCACCAATTGGCACCCACTGTAGAATATTTGGGACTCATTCATCACCATAATCCTTCCTGGACAATGCCTATTCCTATTTCTGTCTTTAATTTCCATTTGCCAGACTTTGGTACTTCCTTATTTAATTTCACAATCTACATATCACATAATGGACCTAGTGGCAGTTCTCATGTCCTGGCTATTCCTATGCAGCAGTCTTGGAACACAATCCCCAGAAGCCTTAGAGATCAGTGCTGCTTTCACTTTTCCAGCACTAGAGAGGAAGGAGGCAGATTACCTTCAGGTGTGCTGCTAAGGAGCCTGCTTCAGCACAGGGCAGGTCAGTATTTAAGCAGCCCTGCTACTCTGCCTACACGCCCCTGCCTTCTGCCCTGCACCTCTGTGCTTTCTGCTCTGCAGCCCTGCTCCCCGCTTCTTACAGTCTTCTGTTCCCCATCTGGAGCCACCTGCTCTCTACCACCTATTATCTTGTTCCTTGCATGCAGTTATTTGTTACATGCCCAGAGTCCTTGTTACCTGGCTTTAGCTTCCAAGTTTCCAGTCCTGAGTTTCGTTATCTGTCTGCAGTCTTGACCTTCTTATTCCAGTCCAGAGTGACCGCTCCTTGAATTCCTTGTTACAAGTCTGTAGTTCAGTCTTATTTTCCTAGTCCAGAGTTTCAGTCCGGAGTTTTCTTGTTCCTGGTCTGTAGTTCAGTCTGCTGTTCCTAGATTCCTTTCCTTAGTTTCTAGTCTGCAGTTCCAGACTCCTGTACCATTGCACTTGCAATATTTTCTTCTTGCTTTTCCTCTTTCAATCTTGGCCTCTGTCCTGAAGTAAGCATACTTTGGCTTCCTATTCTTCCCTGGATAATTCTTTTACTGTTCTTGTGCTTGTGTAATTCCTTTGTTCACAGTTTGGCTGCTGGATTTCCCAGCAGGCTATCTCTGCCCCTTTCCTTTGTTGCGTTTCAGTCTTGTACCGTCTGCCATGTTGTTATTAGTGTGATGGTTCCTGCTTCAAGAGGCGATCATTGTTCATTTCCTGCTGGACCCGTACAGGCTTCAGTCTTGCGAGTACTGTTTTCTTGATTGTGCCTTAGGGTCTTAAAGCGCAGACACCCACTCATGCTTCATGTTGCATTAAGAGTAGAGCCCCGTAACCGTAACCAGCTCAGAAGGTTAGAGTTTCACCAGACCATGTGGGAAACTCTTCCCCCATTCCATGTACACCTTAAGTGGGAACCTAAAGTGTTTGTCTTACTTATGCTCCCTGACCCTTTCTGTTCACTGCCTTTGTTGTCTATCTGTAGTACTTGCCTATCCGTTCTTGTCTGCAGGATTCCTTACACTCCTGTTATAAGATCAGGAGTGATAGGGGGATCAACACTTCTGCTGCAGAAACACGTGTATAACCTGCAGGTGACATGCTCCATTTCCAGTACCATTGATCGGTGTATCAAGTACCTGATTAGGTTATTTAAACCTAGTGTGTAAGTCGGTGAACTTCACACCATTGTTATCACTCTGTAAGTGCTTAGAATTCTGCTGAGATCTATAGGAGTAGAGATCTTAATTCAGTGCATCTCATACCTTATATGTTTGATATATGCATTGGAAGGATGGTCTGCAATTGAAAGGGGTGTTAAGTAAGCATAAGAGATGGTGTGGAGGAAGGAAAAGAAGGGAGTTGAGTAGCAATGGAAAGAAGGACATGGCAGGTGAGAAAGAGTAGTGCTTGCAAGCATTTTTTGCCAATGTACGGGCAGGAAGAGGAAGAGGCGGTGCAGTTCACATGAAAAAAACAGAAATCACCACAGAATGATTCTTCATAGCAGTTAAGGGGATGTCCAAAATCCATCGGTCAGCAGGCACTAAAAGCCTTTTGGAAAAAATTAAGTGGAATTTCCAAAAAGGGTGCCGTGCCCTCAAGTGAACAATCTGCAACCGTTTAGACAAGTTACAAGAGGGTTTGGATATCCCAAATGAATAGCAAGAGGTGAGGTGAGGTGCATAACCAAAATTCCAAACATGTGATGCAATAAATCGTGGATATAATGCCCTCTACCTTTTGTCGGTTTCAGGTGCAACTGGGTATAGTTCCCTGGCCAAAGAGAATGAAAATGGAAACAAATCCAGAAACAGCCTGTTGTTGCCAGCAGGTAGCCCAAATGCACAATGCACTCCCTTGGGACTTAGTACCTTCAGCTCAATGCTAGTAGTTTTCTTTAAAACAATACAGTTTTAGCAACAAGACTTCAATTGACAAGATTTCAACATAAAATGTTTTAATACCAAACTCGAATGTTTCTGTCCAAGCAAAAATAAATAGGAACTTACCATTTCACATATCACTCTGTCATGCCAGAGAGTTATTTTAACATCTAGCATCTTTAACAATGACAGTTGATATAGAATGTACATCTGGGTAATAATGCCAACACTTTTCGAATAATGTGTCCATCTTCAAGGATTGCAAGCTGTCTTTTTTGCTAAATAAATTAAAGTTCATATGCTTCAATCAACTTACAAAATATAGCATGGTATTACTCTTTGATTCTCACATTTATCAATGTTCAACAACATATAAATGTCTGTCACTAACTTCTTAACTTCTCCTATTGTTAGCTTATGTGTGTGTCCACTTTGTCAAGCTACACTGGGCAAAAGGGTAATGTCACCTTCCTTCCATTAATATTAAAGGTGGCTATCCCCTCTTCACAATACCTACTATGTATAAGTTGCCTACTTCCCTGACACCAAGGCAGCAGACCAGAGAAACCGGTCGGGTGCCTTGTAATTATTTGTCTCGCTTGGTACACTTAACCCCCATAGATCTATCAGCCGCCTCAGATCGTTAGGGTCTCCCAGCTCTCATGGGTTTTTCAGCCCTCTTCGGTCTTTGGCTCCTTCACGCTTTCAAGTTCAACCCGGACGTCCAGGAATGCATATTGGACCACCCATTCGAGGGTGGCAACCTCTTTCATTCCACCACTGATGAGGAGGTAAATAAGAAGAAAAACAGTTCCCAAACTGCAAAGTCTTTATCCTCACGAAGGCCACACCCAAGGCATACACCCAGTCGCATCAACGCTCTGACAAGGGGCGGGTTTTTGGCATGTTCCGGGGCTTCCAGGAACAGAGTTAGAGAGAGCCTGACTGTTCGCTGTGTCAGCACTGGCGCAAACAGAAGAGGGGGCAGCGGGGGCAAGGGCTTCTTTCAGTCCCCCTCCTCTGCCCCACCTCCGAGGGGGAAAAAGGGAATGACGCGCCCCTTCGGATCCATGTGTTTCCAGTGGGGGACAGGCTTGCCCTTCACCCACAGTCCTGGTGTCAAAGATTCGCGGACCCCTGGATCCTATCGGAAGTGTCCATGGGTTACCGTCTACCGAATCCACCCTCTCCTCTATCCTTCACTCCCACAGATTGGGACAACAACTCTGTTTACGGAAATTCGATCGCTCTTTGAGAGCCAGGCAGTGGAAGAAGTTCCAGCCTCCCAGCGAGAATTCAAGATGGTTACGCTAGCGCTGATCGCGGACAAACTCTGCAGGGGAGACTGGATGTGCTCCATGGATCTGAAGGATGCGTATCTACATGTCCCAATTTGGCAGCCTCATCGGTCCTTTCTACGGTTAAGGATCATGGGCTTCCACTTCCAATACAAGGTTCCACCCTTCGGCCTAAACTCTGCCTCCAGGGTCTTTACCAGACTTATGAATGCAGTGACAGCCCTTCTCAGGGCCCAAGGTCACCATGTCTACCCATACCTGGATGACTGGCACATTAGGGTGAGATCCCCGAAGGCGGTTCTCCACACCACCTCCGCCCTTATGAACACAATCCACGAACTGGGATTTTCGATCAATCTCAAGAAGTGCTGCATCCTACGAAGAGCCTGACCTTTCTGGGCCTCATCTGGAACACGAGCTCCGAGAGAGTTTTCCCCTCAGAGGACAAGATCACGGCCATCAAGAGGGCCACAGGTCATTTTCTCAGCAGAGAGGTGACCTCAGCCTGGTGGTACCAGCATCTATTGGCTATCATGGCGGCTTTCCTACTGGCAGTACCTCACACGAGGCTCAAGATGAGGAGATTGCAGCTGCACTTCGCAGCCTCATGGAATCGGGAGCGGGGCTCCCAAGTGGAGCTTGCCAGCATTCCTCCCTTTTTCCACCAGGACCTCGTCTGGTGGTCCACGGACCACAACCTGTGGCCGGGCAGGCCCTTCCAGGAAAAAAAAACTGCAAGTCACCATTACCACGGATTCCTCCCTGGAACGATGGGGCAATTCACTGGACAACCACAGCGTCCATGGAGTCTCTCCTCTCCAGGAGCAGGAGGCCAATATCAATTGGCTGGAACTAAAATCTATCTGGCTCACTCTCAAAGCCTTTCTGTCGTTTATTGGGGGCAAGACGATCCTCATTCAAACTGACAATTCCACCAGCAGGTACTACATCAACAAGCAGGGTGGCACCAGATATCCCCCCCCTTTTGTGCAGCCTAGCGATGAGCTCAGAACATTAAAGCTAGGCTGTCGTCAGGCTGACCGTAAGTGGAGGGCCAACTACACAAACAATACTAGAGCTGTTTTTCATTGCGTTCTAACAACTTACCAAAAAGCAATTCTAGCCGCAAAAAAACCCCCACTTTGACAGTAAGATTGAGGATGCTGTCAATGAGCCTAAGGCGCTTTTTTGAGTTGGTGCTGTCCCTCTCTACTCCAACCAAGTCAGGCCCTTCTATTGAGCCCTCACAAGCTGTGTGTGAATCTCTCTCTTCCTTTTTTCAGTCCAAAATTGTAGCTATGTGTGAGGACATCAAAGCCAACTCGGATGTCGTGACTAAGCAATCCTTTCCTGATGTTCCTATCTCTAGTGTGTCATGGGCCTCTTTTCCTGAGGTCTCTGAGCAGGATATTCTGAAAGCTATTCATGGCCTCAAGTCGGCCTCTCCTGCAGATGCCATCCTCCTAGATGTGCTCAAAGCTATCTCTACTGATATCATTACTGAGATTACAATGGCAGTTAATGTATCTTTTCAAAAGGGGCTGATACCGAGGTCCCTGAAACACACTTGTGTGCTCCCCCTTTTGAAGCAGCCCTCTTTGGATCCTGTTGTCCTGGCTAACTTTCGACCCATCTCCCTTCTTCCACCCCTGATGGAAACTCTTGAGGAGCTGGTCTCTCCCCTCTTGTCATCTTTCATGGAATCCTCTGGTTACTTTGACATATTCCAGTCTGGCTTCCGCCCCGGGAGAGGCACTGAATCAGTTCTCAATTCCGTATTTGATGACCTTGCCCGCCTAGTAGATCAGGGTGGTGTGGGAGGCTTGCTCCCACTTGACCTCACAGCCGCGTTCGACACGGTTGATCATTCCACACTGATATCCCGTCTGTCGAGCGCTGGCCTGGGGGGCCAGGTGTTGAGCTGGTTTGCGGATTTCTTAACCGACCGATCCCAATCTGTTTTCTTACCTCCTTTCTGTTTGGAGTCTGTGACACTGTTCTGTGGAGTGCCGCAAAGATCTGCTCTATCTCCTATTCTTTTTAATATCTATATCCTTCCTCTTCTTATCCTATCTCACGGTTTTCAGTTCTATTCATACGCAGATGATACACAGATCTTGGTACGTTTTGGATCTCACTCGTCCTGACACTGTGGCCCGGCTCAGGAACTGTCTTGAGGACTTGGGTGCCAGGATGGCTACCAAATCTCTCAAACTTAATGGCAGTAAAACAGAGGTCCTGGTGGTCGGGACAAATAGCCCCCTTAACTCCTGAGAAATGTGGGGGTGAAGTTCTCATCCTCACTGATGACTGAGCAGGTGGGTGCAGTTTTCTAAAGCTGGCCACTTCAAACTGCGGACTCTGAGGAAGGTTCTTCCCTTCATCTCTGGTCATCTTCATGCCCCGGTGGTTCTTAGTACAGTGGATTATTGTAACTCACTGTACTTCGGCCAACCACAGTATCTACTTAATCGTATCCAAATGCTACAAAATGCAGCAGTTCGAGCAATACTGCGCCCTCCGGCGCGCACTCATATGGCTCCACTCCTGAAACAACTGCACTGGCTCCAATTATCTTTTCCGACTAATCGTTTCCGACTAAGATTGTGGGCCTCATTACGACCGTGGCGCTAATGGGTTAACGGCGCCGTAAAAGGCAGTGGCGCCGTTAACCCATTAGCGCCTTACTACAGGTCGGGTCCTGCAAAGGGACCTCGAACGGCTGGTCTAGACCAGCCGTTAAAGTAGGGACCCGCAAAGGGACCTTGGTGCTAAGTACGGTACCGCAATTTGCGGGACCGTACTTAGCGCCTTCCCCAGTCCCATTGAGCCCTATGGGGCAAAAACGGGAATGGGGAAGGGCCAATGTTCAATGGGGAATTACCGCCCCGCCAACCTTGGAATGGGGTGGTAATTCCCCATTCAACATTGGCGGACTCGTTACGATACCGGCACCAACCATGGTGCTTATAGCGCCATGGTTTAGTGCCAGTATCGTAATGAGGGCCAGTGTTCCAAAATCGGAGGATAGCCATACACATAAGGTTGAGCACTTGCACTTTAATAATGAGACACCTTTAAGCATTTGCACTTTAGAAATGGAGACACTTTAAAGCATGAGCACTTTAGAACATCAATAATATGCATTTGCACTCTACCTTATATGCATTTACACTTTTTTATATTTGTACCAATATTGCAATTGGAAATTTAATTATATGTTGCTCCCATATATATACAGACATGCACTTTCTGGTCATTGTTATATTCAAAAAGTTGCAATTGGCTTATGTAGTGTCTTGACCATATGGGAACAGCCATTTATGGACAACTGTCTTCTATTTTCGGGCATGCTGGAAATGAGCTCTCTGCCACTGTTTTTAATTAATATGTTTAACACATTTGGGTGTATTATGCTGTCTATTAGTGTATAATGGATGATTATCCCTAGGTACAAACCCACTTGTCCACTTTGCCTGTGAGCGCTAATACTGGTGCTCTGGATGCAGTGGACAAGTGTGGTACTACACTGGTAGAGAACAGTATAGGCTACGGTAAGCCGTCGGTCTGGCTTTTGTAAGTGTCTTCTTCTGGTTGAGGGGATGAATCTGCCAAATGTATTTTGCAGTATACGATCCTTTGTAAATATAGAGCGCATTGGCGCACGAACATGGAAATTTATATATTTTTTTACAATATTGGAGAAAGTAACAGTAGGCGAATGTGGCGAGGCAAACTCATCCGTAAAGGCAGCCATTAATATATGGTAGTGTCATTAGTGAGATAGACATATAGATGCACATCTTGAGTTCTGGAAATCAGAAGTGAGAGAACCATTCCAATATGGATGATAAAAATTGGGACATCTTTTCCGACACATGCGATCACGTGATCGTGCTATTTCGAGGCGAAAGGGAGGAGTCTGCTGCGCGTAGTAGCCTGACTGTTTACTTAGATGAGTGAATGTTCGATTGCAAAATGGATGTTTAACAGCCTGACGAAGCCCAGGAAGTGAGTGAGTAAGAGCTTATGGTTTATGCTCTTTTGATTGTGTCTGCACGCTATGGTTAAAATAAAATTTTGAAATTTTAACAACTTGGTAGCAGGGTCATGTGTGCTTGGACATTCTAATGCAATACCTTTGATTTTTTTTTTGTAGTATTACAACCACAGACATAGTGCATAATAGTGCATAATTTTGTGTGTGTGTGCATATATATATATATATATATTTCAGAGGCTTGTGGAATCTGCTTAGATCACATGCTGTGCTGTGCATAGGCAGACATCTAGTGGAAGCTGCGGAGTATTACAGTTGTTTTCAAAACTCAAAAAGAGACGTCGACATGGTGTGCCAGTAATACTATCCCTAGTGTGACATGATCCCTCACGCGTCGAAGTCCCTCAGATTGTTTATTTCCACCATACTAGTCGGACGCCTATAGCCATTGAATTTGTATAATTACGATAGTTTTTCTTTCTATCCTTTCTTCGACTGCCGTAACACCACGCAGAGGAAAGACAAAGAATACAGCCCTCAAAGACCATCGCGACGGACCGTACGGCCTTGGAAGGCTGCCCCGGGCCTCGGCCCACAAAGTAGGGAGAGAGGGGGGGAGGCCATTGTTAGGAGGCCATTTTAGAACACATATTCTCCCCTTCCTACACTTTGTTCGCCCAGCTGCCATCCCCTTTACCCAGTAATATGGAAAACACTCCATTTAAGTTTTGCCGCAAGTGCAACCGGGAAGTCCCCTGGGTGGACAAACATTTAGTTTGCAACTTGTGTCTTCCGAGAGACCACGTCAAGAAGTCTTGTCGAGCGTGCAGGCTCTTCAAGCCTAAGATGTTGAAGGACCGTTCCACTAAGTGCTGGGCCCACTACGCCAGGCAACTCAAGGCTATGGAGATGGAAGGAGCCTTCAGCGATGGCAGCGACGCCGCACTTTCGGACGGCAAGGGCACCCCAGTAGCTTCAGCAACCGAAGCGCAGGCCCCCAACCCCGTAAGACAGACTAGCGGCCATGTTGTGGGGACCACACCCGGCAGCGGGAGCGCTTCAAAAGCACACACCACAAAACACACAAGCCCCAGTCGGCATTCGACAGATGAGTCGAATACTCGTCAACGTTAGACACCCCGTGAACGGTCCACCGAGTCCCGGTTCTCTGGCCAATCTCGTTCAAGAGCGCCACACAACAGGGCTAAGATGTCGAAAGACGGCAAGGGTGTCGCACAAAAAATACCTTCAGAAGGTCGTTGGTCTGTGGATGAAACCTCGACCCCCACACCCGAAGTTCGACGTTCCTCATCTAATAAAATGTCAGGCCCCAAAAAGTCAGTTACACACTCCTCTGGGCCCCAGGGTGGGGAGAAACACCATAAGAAATCCTCTAAGACCCCTCATAGGGACAAGAGTCCTACTAGGGACAGGTCTTCACAAAAAGGAATCTTGTCCAAACCTAAAGACTCTAGGCCAAAGCTTATATCTCCTACTAATGAAGACATTGGTGTTCCCGACACTCTAATCACAAGTTCAAAGGAATGGTCTTTGCAGGATATCAACAGAGTTATGCAAAGAATTACCTTTATGGCAAATTTCTTTGAAAAAAATCCAGATTACCTTCAAAGCTTCCAGGCCACCCCTCCCACCTCAGCCCCTTCAGGCTTTCAACCCCCTGTCTCTCAACCCCCTACCAAGAGGGCTCGTTCTGATGTCCCAACACAGGGCAGAATTATATATCTATATAACCCTGAAATAGATCCAGAAGACCAGGATGATCTTTCATTTGTCGAAGCATCTGACCCTCAATTTATTGATGAAGACATAGGCGAGCTTAATTATGGGGACGATGAGGACCCGGACCAGGAGGCGAACATGTATTTCATAGGTTCCCCCTATTAATCAGGACCCTCCAGTGGTAGATTCCCCTATAGACAATCAACCCCTCCTCAACGAAGTCCTAACCAAAGCGGCAGAACATTTCCGCATTGACACACAGGAGGACAGGGACTTCGCTGAGCAATTGTTGGGAGGCAAAAAGACAGTAGGACAGTTTATCCCACTGCTAAAATCTGTGCAACGCAGAATCCAACCTTCTTTGGAGGCACTGAATCTCACACGGGCCGTTAATCCGCGTGTGTAACAACTGTTCAGGCCTGCACCCTCAGACCCCTATACATAAGAGGCCAGTTAAAACCAGACTCTTTGGTGGTTACCACCACACGAAAGAGATCGGGCACACCCCTTGCTTCCTCCGGATAAGGAGAGCAAGTAGATGTATGCAATGGGCAGAAAAGTAGCTTCTTCTGCAGCCTACCAGACAAGAATTGCAAATAATGCTACACTTTTGGCAAGTTACAACTGCCATAAGTGGGAAGAGGTTTCTGCGTTACTCTCATCCGCACCTGAGCCACTTGAATCTCAATTAGCCGAGGGGGCAGCAGACGGAAGAGCTATGGCTACCTGTCTCCTCAAGTCAAATATTGACGCGGCTGACAATGCAAGGAGAGTTATCGCAGAGGGCACTATTGTAAAGAGGGGACGCATGGCTTCGCCAATCAGGCTTCAGGCCAGAAACACAGGCCACCTTAATTAATATGCCAGTGGAAACTGATGTGCTCTTCGGCAAAGCTGTAGAAGACGCACTTAAACAGCAAAGGACGAGTATGACACTAAAGTCCTAAGGTCAGCTCACGAACAAGCCCACGGGGCAAAGAGGTAATGGCAATTTTCGCCGCTTTCAGGGCCAAAATTCTCTGAGGGGGATCAGGATACAACCAAGGCCAAGGTTCCAATGGCAACAACCAAGGACAAACCTTTCAGTGCTATCCACAAGGACAACGTAGAGGTTGTGGTAATCTGGGCAGAGGCCCATCTCGAGGTGGTACCCCACCTCAGAGCAAGTGAATTTCTGCTCCAGGTACCCTCCCATGCATCTCCAGTAGGAGGATGCATTTCCAAATTCACCCACGCATGGGAGGTTATCACCTCGGACAGATGGGTGCTGTCCACAGTAGCAGGGGGCTACTGCATAGAACTTCTTCAACGACCTCGCGATCACCCACTGAGACAGAAGGTCCACTCAGAGGAACATCAGCGGATCCTTCTAGAAGAAATAACAGTGCTTCTATTAAAGGACGCCTTAGAAGTGGTCCCAGCCAACCAGGTAAACGAGGGTATTTATTCAACTTACTTCCTTGTTCCCAAAAAAGATCTAACTATGCGCACAGTATTAGATTTGAGGACTGTAAACAAGTATGTCAAGCAACAAAAGTTCTGCATGACCACGCTACAAGAGGTAATCCTGCTTCTAAAAAAGGGGGATTACATGGCAACACTGGATATGAAAGATGCCTATTTTCATATTTCAATGTTCCCAGCGCACAGAAGATTCTTGTGTTTCAATATAGCGAGCCAGCACTACCAATTCTAGGTGCTGCCCTTCGGAATAGCCTCGGCTCCAAGGGTGTTCACCGAGGTACTGGCGGTGGTGGCAGCGCAACTGCGCAGGGAGGCAATCCCAGTATACCCTTACTTGGACGACTGGCTCATAAAAGGGGAATCGCCTCTGATTTGTCGACAAAACATCCAAACAACTATCAACCTCCTCTTTCAATTGGGCTTCTCAATCAACGAGAAAAAAAAAACTGGTGCCCAGCACCTCCAAACAGTTCTTAGGAGCTATCCTAAACACAGAGGAAGGGTTGGTCTTTCCTTCAGAGGAAAGAATAAGAGACTAGTTACTGCAAATACCACATTATCAGGCCGGCCGCCAGATAAGGGTACGCAAAGCGATGCGTTTAATAGGCATGATGGCATCTTGCATATACCTGGTTCCCCAAACGTGCCTGCGCATGCGTCCCATACATGAGTGGTTGGCGAAACAATGATCTCAGGCAAGCGGTCAGTGGGACGATCTAGTGGTAGTTTCGCCAACACTGGTACAAAATCTTCGCTGGTGGACAAGAGAAAATCTGACGAAGGGGAAACCCTTCTACGACCCACAGATACAGGCAGTGGTCACAAAGGACGCCTCACTCTCAGTGGGGTTTTCCAACTATAGACCTATTCACCACAAGCGAAAATCGTCAATGCCCAGACTTCACGTCCAGGTTCCCCCATCCAGGCTCCAAGGGGAACGCCCTATGGATGAACTGGTCAGGGAAGTTTGCCTACACTTACACCCTCCCACCCCCGACTCCTCGCATGAGGAAGGTGGTGAACATGTTACACAAGGAACCAATGACGCTCATCCTGGTTGCTCCTACTTGGACAAGACAACCATGGTATCTACATCTGTGCAGACTGGCGATGTGCGATCCCATCAAACTCCCATGTCAGTACAACCTACTCACCCAGCACGAGGGACTAACGGTGCACCCACAGCCCCACACTATGAACTTGGCAGCATGGCTCCTGAAGTCAGAGTTTGTGCATCTCAATCTGCCACAGAGATGCATGGATATCTTGAAGGAATCAAGAAAACCAAACACTCGGCACTGTTACTATGATAAATGGAAACGTTTGGTGCCAGAATAAGCAAATCAATCCCATTGATTGTACTCCATCTAACATTCTTAACCTACATGCTCCACCGGTTTATAGTGATTTTTTTCGACAGGTAAAGTGTCTACATACAAAATTTCGACACAAAAGCATCAAACAAAAGATTTGAATGCATTTTTGTAAAAATAAAATTATGGGGGGGAGGTTTCCCCCCCCAAACCCCTGTTTTCTTTTCAAAACAAACTTTTTTTTCTATGAGAAACTAAAATAAAAACTGTAACATGAAAGAAATGCATTCAAATTTTTTTTCTAAACTTTGTATTATAAACTTTTGTATGTAGAAACTATTTTTTAGAAAATATGACAGGATACCGCTCTACCTACTAGATGCAGGGTTAGTGTTCAACTCCCTAAAAGTCCATCTGGCGGCCTTGTCAGCCTACATCACTTCCCATAACAAGGTCTCATGGTGGAAGGTACCTGTCATCAAAGCATTTATGGAGGGGGTAAAGAGACTCCACCCTCCAATCTCTAACCCACCGCCAGGTTGGGACCTAAACGTGGTACTCAGTAAGCTCATGGGAGCCCCATTTGAGCCGATGCACATGTCTAGTCTCAAACACCTGACTTATAAAACTGTCTTCTTAGTAGCCATCACTTGCATAAGAAGGGTCAGTCCAAGCTCTATCAGTGCAGGATCCTTTCTTTACTATACACAAGGACAAACTGGTTTTATGGACTCGCCCTAGGTTCTCACCTAAGTTAATTTCCAAATTCCATGTTAACCAGTCTATTGAGCTACCGGCTTTCTTCCAGGAACCCAAAAGCTCTGCTGAGGTAAAACTCCACACACTAGATGTGAGGAGGGCGGTCCTCTACTACATAGACAAGACCAGACTGATAAGAATAACAAATCAACTGTTTGTCTCCAGCGCCTGGCAGAGAGGGAGATCGCATCTCTAAGAATGCCATCTCTAGGTGGATAGATGTAGGTACTGGAGCCACTCTGGCTTTCATTGCAAATGTCCCCTTAGACCGTATTTGAAAAGCAGCTACATGGAGCTCTACTGCATTGACATCCATTCCAAGACAGATACACAAGTGGAACAAGCAGTTCTAAGACACTTATTCGCTCATGAACCTTCGCACATCCCACCTCCTTCTTCCACTGCTCGCTAATCTATGCACAGCATGTGATCTAAGCAGATTCCACAAGCCTCAGAAGGTATACATTACTCACCGTAATCGTATTTCTGATGCTTGTATCTGCTTAGATTCACATGCAACCCACCCTTCCTCCACGCGGAGAGAAGGCGCATGGATGCTTATGAGCTTGTCTAATGCATATCTGCTTGGATACAACTGCACTCACGCTACACCTCATGCTACCTCATGTCAGAAAAAAACCAATCTGAGGGACCTCGACACGTGAGGGATCAGGGGTACAGTGGACATCACACTAAGGATATTATTACTGGCACGCCCTGTCGACGTCCCTTTTCGAGTTTCGAAAACAACAGTAATACTCGGTTGCCGTCAACGATTGCTAAGAGTGCCACATTACCTAAAGTCACAGAGGTAGGGTCGTCGGATGACGAATCTGACCTCTACCCCCAGGCAGCACGTTCGAAGGCTCTTCGTTCGACGTCTGCTGTCGAGATTCAAAGTCCCCCTTCTAAGACTCCCGAATCTCGTGATCCCTCCCCCGAATCTCGACGCCAGGTGTCAAAAGATTCAGAAAAGTCCAAGGGGTCAGGAAAGCATTCCTCTACACATGGGAGGGGGGGAAAACAACATAAAAAAGCCTCTGAACACCAGGTTCAGAAGGAGAAACACCCCAAGTCTTTAGGAAAGTCCAAGGCCTCTGACCCTGTCACTAGGCCAAAGATTGTCCCTTCTACCCCCCCCCCCCCCCCCCAAGATATGGGGTTTGAGAAGGAACCACAGCAGGAAAGGGTAATTCCCAGTTCCAAAGAATGGAACTCGGAAGACATTGACAGAGTAATGAGGAGAATGTCTTTTTTGTAGATTTTTACGAAAAAGACCCCAATTACTTACAGAGCTATCACAAACCCCCGCTACCTCTGCCCCTTCGGGATCCAAAGACCCTCAACCTCCTACTAAGAGACTCCGTAGTGAGACTCCAATTCAGGGTCTGATTTCAGACCAATTCAGTGTTGAACCTTACCAGCCTATAGTCTTGACTCCCCTATTCCCAAGGACCCCCGGTGAATGACTCACCTGTTGACAATCAGCCCTTGCTTAACAAAGTTTTAGCCAAGGCTGCAGCCCATTTCCAAATTGACACTCAGGGGGCCCAAGAAGAGAGAGATTTTGCCAAGCAAATTCTAAGGGATAAAAGATCCATTGTCCAGTCCATCCCGATTCTAAAGTCTGTTCAACGCAGAATCGATCCTTCTCTGCTCACCCCTAATCTTACCCGGGCAGTTAACCCTCGAATAGGAAAGTTATTCAGGGCCGCTCCCTCCGACCCACTCTATATAGGGGGTCAGCGAAAACCCGACTCATTAGTGGTTACAGCCACCAGGAAAAGAGGGGGGGGAACAACATTAGCATCTTCAAAAGCTCCCCCGGACAAAGAGAGCAAGAGAATTTATGACCTAGGAAGGAAGGTGGCATCCACTTCGGCATCCCAAGCACGCATTGCTAACACCACCACTCTGTTGGCAAGCTACAACTGCCACCAATGGGAACAGGTAGCTGGCCTCATTGCCTCAGCACCAGATCCTTTAAAGAGCCAGTTGGCCCAGATTGCGTCGGAAGGGAGATCAGTATCCGGATGCATTCTCAAGGCTACCTTCGATGCAGCGGACAATGCAGGGAGTCTGATAGCAGAAAGCACAGTAATCAAAATACACGCTTGGCTGAGGCAGTCAGGGTTTAAACCCGAGACCCAAGCCACCCTCATTGACATGCCAGTGGAACCAAACCTCCTGTTTGGAAAAGCAGTGGAGGAAGCACTAAAAACGGCCAAGGATGAATATGACACCTTAAAGTCCTTTGGCCAACTAACTAATAAACCCACAAACCAGCGGGGAAATAATAATTTTGTCGCTCTCGCGGCCAAATCTCCTAAAGAGGGTCCCATTACTTTCAGAACCAAGGAACATCATGGGGCAGCAACCAGAAAGCTACCTAGGGTTTCGCCAGAGGTCATAAGAGGGGCCGTGATGGGGGATAGGCAGCCCAGTTAGAGGCGCTACGCCTCCCAACAAACAGTGACGTTCCGCTCCGGGTCCCTTCCCATGCATCCCCAGTAGGGGGGGGGCGCATTTCCATCTTCACCCACGCATGGGAAGGGATCACTTGGGACAGATGGGTGCTGTCCACAGTGTCCATGGGATACTGTATCGAACTATTGGAACGCCCCAGCGACCATCCTCCAAGACAGAAAATACACTCCTTGGAGCACCAAAGAATCCTCCTCGAAGAGATAGTCATTCTTCTTGCAAAGGACGCGATAGAACCCGTCCCGGGCAACCAGGTAAACAAGGGTATTTATTCAACTTACTTCCTTGTGCCAGAAAAGATCTAACAATGCGCCCATTATTAGACTTACGCCCTGCAAACAAGTATGTCAAGCCTCAAAAATATTGCACGACTACACTCCAAGAAGTAATCCCCCTAGTAAGAAAAGGAGATTACATGGCGACATTGGACATGAAAGATGCCTATTTTCATATTTCCATGTTCCCAGCGCACAGAAGATTCTTGCGCCTCAAGGTAGACAGGCAGCACTACCAGTTCAAAGTGCTGCCCTTCGGTATAGGCTCGGCTCCAAGGGTATTCGCCAAGGTACTGGCGGCGGTGGCGGCGCACCTACGAAGGGAAGCAATCCCAGTGTACCCTTACCTGGGCGACTGGCTCATCACAGGGGAAACCCCCGTAATTTGCAGATCCAACATTCAAAGAACTATCAACCTCCTCTTCCAATTTGGATTCTAAATAAATGAGAAAAAATCAAGCCTAGTGCCAAGCACCTACAAACAGTTCCTAGGAGCTGTCCTCGACACCAAAGAGGGGTTGGCCTTTCCATCAGAGGATAGAATTCGGAATCTGTTACTGCAAATTCCTCAATACCAGTCCGGTCGCCAGATAAGGGTGCGCAAAGCGATGTGTTTACTAGGCATGATGGCATCATGCATTTACCTGGTCCACACACGCGCGCCTGCGCATGTGTCCCATGCAGGAATGGTTCACGAAACAGTGTTCTCAGGCAAGTGGTCAGTGGGACGATCTAGGGGTCGTTTCGCCAACACTAGCACAGAGTCTTCGCTGGTGGACAAGAGAGAATCTTTCAAAGGGGAAACCCTTTTACGATCCAGAAATACAGGTCGTAGTCACAACAGATGCGTCCCTGTCAGGGTGGGGGGCTCACCTCCTTCACCACACAGCTCAGGGCCTCTGGTCTCACACAGTGTGACAGAATCACCTCAACCTGCTAGAACTTCGGGCAGTCTTCAGAGCGCTTCGAGCATTTGAACCTCATTTCGAACCTGTCAGTGCAGATCGTAACAGACAGCACGACGGCAATGTTTTACATAAACAAACATGGGGGCACTCGTTCGCCAAATCTGTCCAGGGTTGCCCAGAAAATTTGGATATGGGCACTCAGACGGAACAGATCTCAATTCACTAGCAGATGTTTTGAGCAGAGATCTCCTATTCGCCACAAGCGAAAACAGACAATGCCCAGAATTCGCATCCAGGTTCCCCCAGCCAGACTCCAAGGGGAATGCTCTATGGATGAACTGGTCAGGGATGTTTGCCTACGCTTTTCCACCAACCCCTCTGATGAGGAAGGTGGTCAACAAGATACACAGGGAATCAACGCTCATCCTATTTGCTCCTATGTGGGCGAGACAACCGTGGTGGCAGTGTGCGACCCAATCAGACTCCCGGGCTGGTACAACCTACTCTCCCAGCACGAAGGACGAACAGTGCATCCTCAACCCAACTCGATGAACTTGGCAGCGTGGCTCCTGAGGTCATAGAGTTCGGCCATCTCTATTTACCACAAAGATGTATGGATATCTTAAAAGAATCAAGAAAACTGAACACAAGGCACTGTTATTTTGATAAATGGAAAAGATTTGTTATTTGGTGCCAGAATAAACAAATCAACGCGATTGATTGCACTCCTTCCAATATTGTCACCTACATGCTCCACCTGCTGGACGCAGGGTTGGTATTTAATTCACTCAAGGTGCACCTGGCGGCGCTGTCGGCCTACACCATCTCCCATAACAAGGTGTCATGGTGGAAAGTGCCAGTTGTTAAAGCCTTTATGAAAGGGTGTAATGCTCACCTTGTATCCACAGGGACGCCTTCTCGACTGGCCGGGATGCTCTTCGATCCCTTCTCCTTCCCTGGAGTTCGTGATGTGGAGGGTCGGCTCTAGAAGACAGGAGATGAAGCTTAACTGTTGTTCTTTCCCTGGCGACCCGCCTTCCGGGCTCCCGATTCCCTTGCGGTTCCCCTGGGACGTCTCTCACCTTGATTTCTATAAAGATGCGCTCTCCATCCTGCCGTGCTGGGCAGGGGCGCGTCGTCACTTGGCACCGTTCCGCCGAGTTTCTTCACTGGCGAGGGCCGGAGTCCAGACCGGCTGCAACTCCGTTCTTTCAGGTAAGTCTTTGTAGATGAAGTTGAGAATACTGTCTTTGGTGATGTAAGCACAAATAACCTTCTCCCCCTTTTCGTGCAGGTGTTGGAGGCTGAGGGGCATCCCAAAGCTGGGTGCAAGAAGGTAAGCTGTAACGCCAAGAGGTGCGGATAGCGTCCTTTCAAATGGCTAACCTGTGCACCTGTGCTATTGTCTTGCAGGTCGAGAAGAATAGACGACGAGTGGTTCTCCAGAACCCAAGGGAGCGGAAAATGTCTCTGAGAAGATGGCCTTCCTGGCGGTCTGGTAAGCTGCTCACACAACGTCAGAGATGAAGCCGGAGGAAGATGGTGAGCGTTGGATGGTATCAGTTTCCAGAGGATGCCGTTGAACAGGTAAGGTTGGCAATGCTTCTTGCCCTTTTTTGCAGGCCAGGATGCTGAGCAGGACCCGGTGAACGTCACGCTGGTAGAGCAGAGTAACGCGAAACGCGTGCCTCCAATCGGGCGTGGTTTAAATAGCCAGCAGGTATCCCAGGTTCCTTCGGGGCAAAGCCCCGCCCTGGATGCTAGACCGCTGAATGCAGTTCCCCAACGTTCCTCATGGGGGCGGCCATGCTTGTCCATTGCCCATTGAAACCCCATCCTAGCATGTGCCTCTGATGCCAACAGCGCAGGACTGGCTCCAAGGGATCAGAGGAGGGCTGAATAGTCTTTAGGGCCCCGTGGACACTCGGTGGGGACAAGGTCGTGACAGCACTCCCCCCTAAGGCCCTTCTCAAAATGGTCCTCTGACCTGGTCCTGGTTTGGAAGGAAATGTTCGATGGAAACGCTTAAGTAACCGTGGAGCATGGATGTATTCACTGGGTTCCCATGTTCTGTCCTGTGGTCCATACCCTTTCCAATCCACAAGGTAGTAGATTTTAGTCCTTACATACTTGGAGTCCAGAATGTCCTTTACCTCGTATTCAAGTTCCCTTTGAACGATGACAGGATCAGGTGGGGTAGTTGTATTGTATTGTTTAATTATTTATAGAGCGCACCTGGCCGTTAAGCAACTGGGCGCTTGCAAGAAATAAAATCTTAGGTTACAGGTACATAAATAATTTACATTTCTTATGTTACAGGATCATATATCACACATTTCTTATGTTACAATGTCACATGACTTACCCGTAGGATATGTTACAGTTTCAAGTATTTTACATTAAATGTACAGAGTATTTGGTACAGTTGAGGCTTTTAACAGTCGTTGGTGTGAAGCCAGAGTTTGACGTTAGCTTTGAAGACATGGAAGGAAGGGGTAGCTCTGAGTGAGTCTGTGATGGAGTTCCAGAGATGAGCTGCTAGAACTGGGGAGTTGGACCCACCAGTTCTTTTCAGTTTAAATTTGGGGATTTTGATACTGTTTGAGTGGGCCTTTCTAATGGGTCGTTCAGAAGTGTACTTTGTAAATTGCTCTGTGAGGTATGCAGGTGCTTTGTTGTTCAGACAGTTGTGTGTAATGTTCAAAGATTTAAATTTGATACAGTCATTGATGGCCAGACAGTTGACGGCTCTTCTTTGGACAGATATGTGTTGCCCTTTGGGAATTCCTAGGGCTGTTCTAAGAGCATTGTTCTGCAGGGTTTAGAGTTTGTTGATGTTATGTTTACTGGTGCCTAGGTACAGTGCATTGCAGTAGTCTAATTTGGAGAGGATGAGGGCACGGGCTATGGTGGTACAGCTGTCTGTGGACAGGTATGGTTTACAGGCGTGAATAAGTTTGCAGGTGTAATCAGTTGCTGAGGCTGTAGCATTTACTTGCTTGTCGAGGGTGAGAGCTGAATCTTAGTAGAATTCTAAGGTTTTAACTTCCTTGGCTACCTTGATTTTGATGCCATCAATAGTGATGGAATTGTACAAATGGGATCATTTGTTAAGTTTACTGGTAGACCCAATGATTAAGAGCTTGGTCTTGTCATCGTTAAGACATAGGCCATGTGTGGCCATCCAGGTTTGGATGATTTGGTAGATTTTATTTATGAGGCTGGTGTCATTGTCATAGTCACCCTGGATTGGGATAAGAATCTGGGTGTCATCAGCGTAGTTCGTATATGAGCCCCTAGTTATTCAGGTACCCGGCTTGACTGGTTTCAGGAGGGATACATGGAATACTGGATGTATTTGCATGTGGGCTGGTAGTGTCAACTTCACTGCGGCTGGGTTAATTGTGGTTTCCACAGGGTATGGTCCCAAGAACCGTGGGCGAAACGTTCGCTTTCCTTTTATTGGTATATGCTTGGAGGCTAGCCACACCATATCTCCAACCTGATAGACAGGGGCCTCGGAGAGAAGCTGGTCCGCACACCTTTTCTGGCGTGCCTTAGCTTGTTGTAGGTGTTCTTGTGCCTTAGTAAAGGCCTGAGTCATGGTTGTGTGCAGGGTCTCGACAGCCGGCATTCTCAGGGTTGTGGGGGTGTCTAATTCAGAAGTGCGTGGGTGTCTCCCATACACCATAAAGGATGGTGTTTGTCCCGTACTACTATGTAGAGAATTATTATAGGCATACTTGGCGACCCATAGAAGATCCTTCCAATCCCCTTCTATCTGGTGAAGCATGCAGCGTAAGTACTGCTCCAGAGTCTGGTTCATTCTCTCCGTTTGGCCGTCGGTCTGAGGGTGGTGACTAGTGGACAGACGGATGTCTATCAGGGCCAATGAGCAGCATTTCTTCCAAAAACTGGATACAAATTGGGTTCCACGGTCCGATATTAAGACTGAAGGGAATCCATGCAGGCGCACTACGTGTTCAAGGAAGACTTTGGCGAGGGCGGATGCAGTCGGTAGACCCTTAAATGGGAAGAAATTAGCCATTTTAGGAAATAGGTCCACTATTACCAGGATGGTATTGTATCCTTGACACAGAGGGAGATCGGTGATGAAATCTAACGATAATGTATGCCACGGGGCTGGCGGGATGTCCAATGGCTGTAGGAGGCCGGCGGGTCTTTGTTTGACTGACTTAATTTGGGCACAGATGCTGCAAGAAGACACAAACTCGATTACATCCTTACGCCAAGTGGGCCACCAGTAATTCCTTTTGATCTTGGCCAAGGTTTTGGCGATTCCTGGGTGTCCTTCAATGGGGGAGTCATGGTATTCGGAGATTACCTGTTCTTGCAATACCTTCACGGGTACGAATAGCCGGTTTTGGTAATACGGCAATTGATTCTTAATACAGTAATGTTCTCTCCTGGAATCCCACTCTTGCAGTTGCTCCTGGCTTAAAACCTGCTGAATTTCGTATATGAGCTTGTCCTGGGTCATGGTGGTTGTGATGCCTAGGATTCTATTCTCAGGAATGATGGCCACCGGATCCAGAGGAGTGTGTGCCATTTCGTCATTGTCCATGCGGGAAAGCGCGTCAGCTTTGCCGTTTTTGACCCCGGGTCTGTACGTAATGACAAAGTCCTATTCTCCGAAGAAAAGGGCCCAGCGCAGCTGTCGTGACGATTGAGCCTTTACCCCCTTCAGATATTGGAGGTTTTGGTGGTTCCTAATCACGGTGACGGTGTGCCTGGCCCCCAGCAGATAGTGTCGCCAGGCCTTGAAGGCAGCTTTAATGGCCAATAGTTCTTTATCTGGAATGGCGTAATTGAGCTCTGCTGGCACAAATTTTCGTGACCAAAAGGCCACCGGATGTAGTTGGCCAGTTAATGGGTCTTTTTGAGACAGAACCGCCCGCATTGCCAGACTGGACGTATCTGTTTCCACAATATAAGGAAGGTCTGGACGTGGGTGTCTCAAAATGGGAGCAGTGGTGAACCTCGTCTTGAGTTCCTGGAAGGCCTTCTCAGCTTCCTCAGTCCAGTTAAATGTCTTGTTGCATTTTCTTAACCAAGACGTAATCGGGTGTACGACTTGGGAGAATCCGGGGATAAATCGACGGTAGAAATTTGCAAACTCCAACATGCACTGGACGCTCTTGATTGAATTGGGCGCTGGACAATTGAGAACAGCATCCACCTTGTGAGCGTCCATTCGTATGCCCTTGGGGGAGAGGATAAAGCCAAGGAATTCCACCTCCGTAACATGGGACGAGCACTTTTCCAACTTGGCATAAAGATGGTGTTCTCAGAGTTTGGTCAGGACTGCCCGCACATGCCCAATGTGTTCTTGTTCAGATGTTGTTGAATATACTAGGATGTTGTCTATGTATACTAGGGCGCAGACATCAGTGAGTTCTTGAAGGACATTGTTCATGAAATACTGGAACGCCGTGGGAGCGTTGCTTAGGCCGAAAGGCATTACTTGGTATTCGAACAGGCTGTACTTGGTACGAAATGCTGTTTTCCACTCGTCCCCTTCTTTTATGCGCACCAGATGATGGTGTCATGATCTCTGCTTCCAAAAGATCAGGACTTGCCCGACTCCCTTGGAAGCAGACCCATAACCCCGGTTCCGAGTGGCAGCCAGTCCCAATTGGGACCTTTTGGACCCTGTCCTGGCGCCAGTGGCACCAGGCTCATAAAGATGCCCAGTCCCAGCGCTGGAAGCGCCGGGCTCATAATGCTTGGGTGGACTTACCTGCAGCAGACCATGCTGCTTACTCACCTGCCAGTTGAACCCCTGATCCTCTTCTGTTTGGGACTACTTTTCCTGTTGGGTGGGGCAAGAGCCACTCCCTAGGTTCAGAACACTGGAACTCTTCTGGAAAGCAGGAACTCTTTTCTTACCTAGGCGTGGCTGTGGAAGGAGATACCTAAGCACTACAGGAGGCTATTTAAAACACACCCGATGGATGAATCTTGCTTTGTGTTATTCTGCATTCTCTGCAGCAGAACGCTCATCGTGTCTTCTGCTTCTGATCCTGGGCCTAAGGGAACAAAGGCTTACCATCCTGGAATCCAGTCTTCAGCAGCACCTGTAAAGACAAAGAAAGAACAGGTTAGCACTACGGTCTTCAGTGGCAGCGCATCTCTTACCTGGTCCATCGGCTGTCACCAACGCCTCACGCTGCATTCCGGCATCTGAAGACAAAGGCTTACCTACTCTTCGCATGCTCCGGAGGGCTTCGCACTGCATTCCGGCATCTGAAAGACAAAAGCTTACCAGCTCTTCGCACGCTCCGGAGGCCTTCGGCGCTGCATCCCGCATCTGAAAGACAAAAGAAGGTGCGTTTAAAGACATTGGGCAACTTTATTACTCACGTGCCATTACTCCTTCCCACGCCGAATCCAGTGGGCATTCCAGCACCCTTCAGCTTCTCTAAAGCTCCGAACTTGTACCTGCAAGATAAGAGGGACAGTTAGTGCGCATCGTGAAGCAGGCTACAAGCGCTTACGTACGTGCTTCCAGGCGCTTCTATTCCTCACGCGGGTTCGATCCTCAACTCTCATCAGCCCGCCATCCGCCATCGCCGGAACCCTGCAAAACAAGAGATATCATTACAAAAGACTTTTAAGACATTTGAAGTGCCCAGAACTTACCGTTCGTGCAGTTAACGACGGACAGCAGTCCTCTGAGGTCAAGAGGCCTGCACCCTTATCCAGTGAAGAAACTGGTTACGGCACCCTGCTCCGAGGCAGATGGAGAGCTCGGCGTTCACTTACCTAAGACATCTTACTCTTCGAGTCAGACATACAGTGCACAGAGGTCCAGCCCAAAGAGCCAACCGTGTGTTAAACATCACCTTTGAAGATACGGCATTCACCCAGTCAAGACCGGCGCCTCTGCGGGAATCAGGTGAGCGTTACAGATGGGCCCCTCTCAGGTCCAACTTCGTGTATATCTGGGCTTCCTTAACCTGGTCCAGTAACTCCGGGATCAAAGGCAGGGGATAGCGATTTTTGATAGTTACTTGGTTCAATGCACAGTAGTCAATACACGTTCTCAAATCGCCTCCCTTTTTTGGTGCGAAGAATAACGGCGCTGCGGCCGAAGACTTGGACGGGCGGATGAAACCATTGGCCAAGTACTGCTTCAGGTACGTTTTCAGGTGTTGGTTCTCAGGCTCAGTGAGTGCATAAATGCGCCCACATGGAATTTGGGCTCCAGGTAGCAGATCGATTTGGCAGACGTAAGGTCTGTGGGGAGGCTACGTATTAGCCTGCTCCTTTTGGAAAACATCTTGGAAGTCTTGGTAATGAATCATTAGGTTAGTGATCCCTCCGAGGGCATGGGCCATTCCCTCCCAAACTGGAGAACTTGCGTTTTTAGCCTTCCGGCCCTTGGGGTAACAGGTGTGCGTACAGCTATGGGCAAAAACCAATTCGCAAGTCCGCCAGTTGATTCGTGGATTATGAGCAACCAGCCATGGCATTCCCAGGATCAGCCGGAATGGGGGGCTTTAATCAGATCGAAGGCGATGATTTCGCGATGCCCATCTTCGCACAAGAGGGTGAGTTTGGTGGTGTATTCCGACACAGGGCCTGAGGCAATCTCAGTACCGTCCACAGTGGTTACAGTCTCTGTGGTCGTTTTAGGGCAAAGGACTAGCCCCATCTTTGCTGCAAGGTCTTGATCTATGTAGTTTCCCACCGCTCCGGTGTCGATGTAGGCCCCCAACAAGTGCATATCGGACGGCAGCTGGTGGGGAATTAAGATCACAAGTAGCGCGAAATGGGAGGTCTGTAGCTGAACTTCTTCGCTCGACAATTGGACCCCTACAATTGCCGGGCTTGCTCATCAGGAGTTTCTTTATCCGTGACTCCCACAACTCTTCTGGGCAGCTTGACAGGGCATTCCTTTAAGAAGTGACCTGCTTTTCCACAATACAGGCACAACTGCAAATCCCTCCTTTTTTCTCGCTTTGCTTTGATTAGGGGAGGCCTGACTCCCCCTATCTGCATAGGTTCGCTGGTCCCGTCGGATCCTTGTGGGGTTTGATCCTTGGGTCGCAGAACTAAGGGGCACAAATCCGGCTTCCCATGGTCATTGTTTCTGTCTTGCAGTCGGCGGTCCAATTGTACCACCAAACTAATGAACTCAGCACAATCCCGCGGTGGGTTCACTACTTGGGCCAAACCATCTTTTAGCTCCCCTCGAAGACCCCGGTGGAACAGTGTGGTCTGTTTGTCCTCTGACCAGTCTGCCTCGACCACCAGTCTATTGAAGGTTGCGATGTAAGTCAGTAGATCCTGGCTCCCTTGACGAAGGACAAGAGTTCATTATCGAGAGCCTGTCCATGGTGGCGTCAGGCGAAGAGCTTTTCCAGTTCCCGTTGAAACCCGTCGAAATCTTGTAACAGGGGGTTGTTCTGACTAATGAACGGTACTGACCAATCTGCCGCACTTCAACAAAGATAAGATAAAACGAAGGCCACACGTGATTGGTCTGAGGGGAACGCCCCAGGCCTGCACAGAAAATGGAGACGACACTGGTTCATGAAGATAGTGTATCGTCGGGGTTCTCCTGAAAAACGTTCCGGAGGAGCTAGAGGTACAGCCCCAGGGAGGTTGATCTGGACCGGGTTGCTTGCTGAGGCTGATGTGGACTGGCCCATTCTGGACAACAGGGCTTGGCCTGCTTGTGACTGGAGAAGTTGCCTCCTGAGGTCCTCTGTCCTTTCCTTGGCCACAATTAGTTCCCTTCGCAAGGCATTAGTTTCCTGCCGCGCAGAGTGGGCCTCCGCGCGCAGCTGCCCCACCAACTGGGCTAACTGGTCTGTTTCTGAAGTTTCCATACTAGGCGCCCAGGTGGATAATTAAGTTTGGGCTTCATGTTCTGTAACGCTCATCTGGTATCCACGGGGACGCCTTCTCGACTGGCCGGGATGCTCTTCGGTCCCTTCCCCGGAGTTTGTGATGTCAAGGGTCGGCTCTAGAAGACATGAGATGAAGCTTAACTGTTGATCTTTCCCTGGCGACCCGCCTCCCGGGCTCCCGATTCCGTTGCGGTTCCCCTGGGACGTCTCTCACCTTGATTTCTATAAAGATTGGCTCTCCATCCTGCCGTGCTGGGCAGGGGCACATCGTCACTGGCACCGTTCCGCCGAGTTTCTTAACTGGCGAGGGCCTGAGTCCAGACCGGCTGTGACTCCGTTCTTTCAGGTAAGTCTTTGTAGATGAAGTTGAGAATAATGTCTTGGGTGATGTAAGCACAAATAACCTTCTCCCCCTTTCTTGCAGGTGTTGGAGGCTGAGGGGAATCCCAAAGCTGGGTGCGAGAAGGTAAGATGAAACGCCAAGCGGCGCGGATAGCGTCCTTGCAAATTGCTAACCTGTGCTATTGTTGTCTTGCAGGTAGAGAAGAATAGACGATGAGTAGTTCTCCTGAACTCAAGGGAGCGGAAAATGTCTTGGAGAAGATGACCTTCCTGGCGGACTGGTAAGCTGCTCACACGACGTCAGAGATGGAGTCGGAGGAAGATGGTGAGCGTTGGATGGTATCAGTTGCCGGAGGATGCTGTTGAACAGGTAAGGTTGGCAATGCTTCCTGCCCTTTTTTCGCCGTTGCAGGCCAGGATACTGAGCAGGACCCGGTGAATGTCACGCTGCTAGAGCAGAATAACGTGAAGCGTGTGCCTCCAATCGGGCGTGGTTTAAATAGCCAGCAGGTATCCCAGGTGCCTTCGGGGCGAGCCCCGCCCTGGATGCTAGACCGCCGAATGCAGTTCCCCAACGTTCCTCATGGGGGCGGCCATGCTTGTCCGTTGCCCATTGAAACCCTGTCCTAGCATGTGCCTCCGATGCCAACAGCGCCAGGACTGGCTCCAAGGGATCCGAGGAGGGCCGAATAGAGTCTTTAGGGCCCCGTGGACACTCGGTGGGGACAAGGTTGTGACAAAGGTGTGAAGAGACTCCACCCTCCAATTTCAAACCCACCACCAGGATGTGACCTTAATGTGGTGCTTACTAAACTCATGTGGCTCCCCTTTGAACCCATGCATAAAGCTAGTCTCAAAAACCTGACTTATAAAACTGCCTTCTTAGTAGCCATTACATCCATAAGAAGGGTCAGTGAAATTCAGGCTCTGTCAGTGCAGTATCTTTTCTTTACTGTACATAAGGATAAGCTGGTTCTACGAACTCACCCTAGGTTCTCACCTAAGTTTATTTCTAAATTCCATGTTAACCAGTCCATTGAGCAACCGGCCTTCTTCCAAGAACCCAAGAGCTCTTCTGAGGTGAAACTACACACACTAGATGTGAGAAGAGCGGTCCTCTACTATGTAGACCAGACCAGGCCGCTAAGAAAGACAGATCAACTGTTTGTCTCCGTAGCTACAGGCAGAGAAGGAGATTGCGTCTCTAAAAGTGCCATCTCTAAATGGATAGTCAAATGTATCCAGCTGTGTTACTCCCTTTCAGAAAAGACACTGCCTTTTACACAAATGGCCCACTCTACAGGAGGTACTGGGGCCACTCTGGCTTTCATTGCAAATTGTACCCCTTGACACCATTTGCAAAGCAGCTACATGGAGCTCTATTTACACTTTGACTCAGCACTTCTGCATTGACACTCATTCCATGACAGATACTCAAGTGGGACAAGCGGTTCTAAGACATTTGTTCGCTCATGACCCTTCTCACATCCCACCTCCTTCTTCGAACACTACTCGCTAATCTATGCACAGCATGTGATATAAGCAGGTTCCACAAGCCTCAGAAGGGATACATTACTCACCGTAATCGTATTTCTGATGCTTGTACCTGCTTCGATTCACATGCGCCCGCCCTTCCTCCCCTCTGAGAGAAGGCGCATTGATGCTTGTAGTCTTATCTATCTGCTTGATTTCTCTGTACACACGCTACTCCTCATGCTACCTCATGTCAGAGAAAATACAATCTGAGGGTCCTACACGATTGAGGGATCATGGGTACAGTGGACGTCACACTGGGGATAGTATTACTGGCACGCCCTAGTTCGTCACCCCTTTATGAGTTTCAAAAAACAAACTGTAATACTCTGCAGCTTCCACTAGATGTCGGCCTATGCACAGCATGTGAATCTAAGCAGATACAAGCATCAGAAATACGATTATGGTGAGTAATGTATCCCATATACATGCGGTAGCGGCCGCGTAGTTATGGTTAAGTTCCTCAACTCATAGGAAGAGCAGTTTTTGGGCAGCTTATAACTTCGCTCCCCCTGGACGAATCCTCACCAAACTTTGCAAAAAGGTATATGGCCAGCTCTGAGTGTTTTTGGTAAGTTTGGTGAGGTGTTATCAAGGAGGGGTAAAAGGTATAGTGGGGGTCCCACATTTTTTTTTCACCATAGACTCAATGGAAAAAAACTTTGCTCACGCCTACAGCTGAAACTGCTGGACGGATTTTCACCAAATTTGTGGCAGGAGCGGCTGCGTCCCGAAAGCGCGCTTTTGCTAATTTGGTGAAAATCCGTCCAGTAGTTTTCCTTTAAACGGGCAAAATGTAGGTCTAAAAAAATATGTGATATCTGGCTGCGCTCCGCTGACCCATTTCCCTGTTCGCTCCGCGGACCGGACTACGATTGACCCGAGGTTCGCGTCATGTCCGCAGACACCCAACTCGCCCTCTGATTGGCTGAAGGGAAGCATGATGTGCGTCACATTTTTCCTGAAACGCCGCCATATTGTATCCGTGGATATCACGACAACGGAAACGGCTGGAAAACATGTTTTGGGGCATCTGGTGTAAGGTAGAGGGGCTGCAAAGGGTGGGGGAGTGAAAGATGGTTCGTATTTGTTTAGGTGGAAAAAGAGTGTTGTGTCTGCGGTGTCTGCGGACACCTCGGCAGTTCGCGGGTAGGTCCTCAGGCGAGCAGCTTATGTGTTGACGGGAGGCAGACTTTATTAGGGTAGGGGAGTGGATTCTAGATGATATGAGGATGTTTGTATTGGCTGTATCATGATGAGGTGTTTGTGGCCAGCTACTAGACTCTTGGGTGCATGGCCAAAGGCCATGCACCCAAGAGTCTGCACGCTGGTTGAAGTACTGTAATAGTATGTGTGAAGAAGTGCATAGGGCATGTGGCAGCTAGCTTATTGGACTGTCCAGTGTTTCTTGGGTGTATGAGAGTCTGCGAATTGGGTGCAAGTAGTGTAGTTGTATGTGAACAGAAGTGGATAGGGCCTCAGGCGGCTGCCTTATGTGTGTGAGTTGTGGCCACTGGGCAGATTTTTGGGTGCATGGCTGTATTATGTTGCAGTGGCTGTGGCCAGGCCCTAGACTCTTGGGTGCATGGCAGGAGGACGTAGGCCATACTCATAAGAGTCTAGGGCCTGGCCACAAACATCACAGCATAATACGGCCATGCACTCAAGAATGTGACAGTGGAATAGTCTGCTGACTGGTTGCAGTACTGCAATAGTATGTGGACAGAGCTTCAGGCGGCTGGCTTATGTGTGTGGGTTGTGGCCAGTGTGCAGATTATTGGTTGCATGGCTGTATTATGCTGTGGTAATTGTGGTGAGCTACTGGAGTCTTGGGTGCATGGCCTATGGCCATGCACTCAAGAGTCTCCCGACTGTCTGCAAGTAGTGTAATAATATGTGTACAGAAGTGGACAGGGTGTGTGGTAGGTGGCTTGTTGGACTGCCTTGAGATTGTGTGTATGATAGTCTATGCAGTGGGAAGTAATTGTGGCCAGGTACTACAGTCTTGGGTGCATGGCCAGAGGCCATGCACCCAAGAGTCTGCCCACTGGTTTTAGTACTGTAATAGTATGTGTAGAGAAGTGAACAGGGCCTTGGGTGGCTGCCTTACTGCACCCAAGAGTGTGCTGACTGGTTGCATGTGCTGGAATACTATGTGAACAGAAGTGGACAAGGCCTCAGGTGGCTGGTGTATGTATGTATGTATGTGTGTGGGTTGTGGTCAGTGGCCGGCTACTAGACTCTTGGGTGCATGGTCAAGAGTCTGCCCACTGGCTGCAAGTAGTGTAATAGTATGTGTACAAATGTTGACAGGGTGTGTGCAGGTGGCTTGTTGGGCTGTCCTGATTTTCTTGGGCGTATGATAGTCTATGCAGTTGGAGGTAATTGTGGCCAGAGGCCATGCACCCAAGAGTTGAAGTGTGTGCCCATGGGTTGAAGTACTGTGTTAGTATTTGTAGAGAAGTGAACAGGGCCTCAGGCGGCTGGCTTACTGCACCCAAGAGTCAGAGTGTGCCGACTGGTTGCATGTACTAGAATACAGTGTTTACGGAAGTGGACAGGGTGTATGACAGGTGGCTTATTGGTGTCTCCCGAGGGTTGTGGCAACTGGGCAGATTATTGGGTGCATGGGTGGCTGGTTTATGGCATGCAAGAGGGTGCTGACTGGTTTCACGTACTGCAATACTATGTGTACAGAAGTGGACAGGGCCCCAGGCGGCTGGCTTATGTATGTGGGTTGTGGACAGTGTACAGATTGTTGGGTGTGTGGCTGTATTACGCTGTGGTGTTTGCGATGAGCTGCTAGCATGCACCCAATAGTCTGTCCACTGGCTGCAAGTAGTGTAATAGTATGTGTAGAGAAGTGGACAGAGTGTGTGGCAGCTGGGTTATTGGACTGTCCCGAGGATTGTGGCTACTGGGTAGATTCTTTGGTGTATTGTTGTATTATGTTTTGGTAATTGTGGCAGCTACTAGAGTTCTGGGTGCATCCAAGAGTGTGCCTACTGGCTGCAAGTAGTGTAATAGTATTTGGACAGTGTGTGTGGCAGGTGGCTTGTTGGACTGCCCTGCCATTCTTGGGTGCATCATAATCTGTGCAGCGAGTGGGAGTAATGTAATAGTATGTGAAGTGAAGTGGACAGGGGTTTAGGTGGATGCGTTGTGTCTGGGTTGTGGCCAGTGGGCAGATTATTTGGTACTTTACTGTATTATGCTGTATTGGTTGTGGGCAGTCAGTGGAGCCAAGAGTGTGTCCACTGGCTGGAAGTACTGTAATAGTATGTCAACTGAAGTGGATAGGGCCTCAGGCGGTTGTGTTATGTGTGTGGGTTGTGATATGTGTGTGGGTTGTGATCAGTGGGTAGATGTTTGCATGCATGACTGTATTATGCTGCATTGGTTGAGGCCAGGCCCTAGACTCTGACCGGAGGCCGTAGGCCATACACCCAAGATTGTAGGGCCTGGTCACAACCACAGCAGCATAATACAGCCATGCACTCAACATTGTGACACTGGCAAATGGATTGCTCAAATATTTGTGTTGAATGCAATTTGCTGATTACAAAGAAGTATGACACCAATAATGGTATAAGATGAGCAAAAAAAGTGGGCACCACACTGGATTGAAAATAACTTTTTCAAATTTCAGAAGTTCCAAATGGTTTAATTGGTCTATTCTAAATCTCCAGGAGCAGACTGAGAGGAGTCAAGAGACACCCAGATTCAAAATATCAGTGGGGCAAGAAGCTGGGTAAACATACCAAGCTACCAAGCTACACAGTCGCTCTCTGTACCCAGCTTGGGTTATATAAGTGTGTTACTTTTAGAAAAAGCAAGTATAAGTGTTATTCTCAAGTTTGCTGTGCGTAATCAAAAAATCGAAGCTATAGCTTTTCCACAAAATTTATATTCAGATTAAATTCACTAATCACTCCTTAGTGAGGAAACAATCAACATACCCACAGTCTGTGATTCTTTTGCCAAAGCATTTCAGAGTTTCCTCCTTCATCAGGGCAAATCTTAATTATCATAAAGGAATTCACAATGCATCAATGGTAACAACACAATTTATACAAGGTATGCATGGAAATGTCAGGAAAATGTAATCAAAATTGCAAAACGTACCATGTTCATAATGTTTTCAAATTGCAGTCAGCACATGAAATCCAAAATAAAATAAATGAAAGAAAGCAAGTGAGTTTAATAAACCCGATAAGTGATAAAAATGTAATGTATGCTTAAATCAATTTGTTACCTGTACTTTTGTTGATCTGTGTTTGTTGCTGGATCTAGTCCTGATATCTGTAAAATGACGTCTTTGCCGTATGGGATTCACTGACCCTCATAATTAGTACTTCACAAGTACTATGCTTTAAACAAGTGTACTGTGCAATGTGCTCAGTTCTTGTGTTTGTTTGCATGATCATTGGTTCTGTGGGGAAAAAATCGATGCAGGATGAAAAAAAATGTCTACGTTAATTTGTCGTTATGTGGCACATTCGGTTTCAGTGGCGTGTGCACTACTTAGAGCAATCTTTAAGGCGCATATCTATGTGGTATTCTGGTTATAAGCACTGTTGCAGTAGGAGGAACTGAAATGGTGTATGATTTTCCTTTTGGAAGTGGTGTTACTAGGGTTGCAGTTAGATACCAGTTGGCATAGTCTGTTTATCCGGTTCCTCTTTTTAGCAGTATTTGTTTATGCTTTTGCTTGTTGTTGATGTTTTCTAAGTACTGTAGTATTGCACACTAATATTGGTGGATTGTGGGGGTAGTTGGAAACCTGTTGGTGTATTATAAGTGTTGGTAGTTTGAAAGTTGTTGAGGGTATGTTTGTATCACTGTGATTGCTGAAGGTTGATTTTGATAGTTTGACCGCTGGAATATTGTGGTGCTGCGGTTGCAGTAAGATACCAGTTGGTATATGCTGGTTGTTTATATTTAATAAGTGTTGAAGGGTTTCATCAGAATAGCTTTCATTTTTGCTGGTGGATTTCAAATTGTGTAGTAATGGGAATATTGTAGTATTATGGTAGCAGTTAGATACCAGTCGGCGTATTCTAACTGTTTAAGTTTCTCAGTTTTGCAGGGTATCTCTTCAAGCACGTTCATTCTTGTTGGTGGATTTACATTTTTCACTCTTGTGAAGTACTTTTTCAGCGCTATGGGTGTAGTTACATGTAGTTGTGTGTTTCTTGCATTGGTATGGGCATTGTTAGACAGCTGTTGCCTTATTCTACCAGTTGGTGGTTTCAAAGGTTATTGAGGACAGTTTGTAGACGCTCACACTCAAATCAGTGAGTACATTTTGGTTTCAAGAATATTAAGTAAGCATTTGCAAGATTTGCTGGTAATCTGCTTCAGAGTAATGGAAGTATCATTCCATCCAAACCATCCACATTTCTTTTTAATGTACGCAGTATAGTGACCTGCACTGGTTGTGGTGCCTGTGTGGTCGATTATGCCTACTGTTGTGAAGGTTATCTTGCCCAGTGATACGTGCCTGTGTGTGAAGCTAGTATGCTTGCAGTTGTTTTTGGTCCTGTTTGGTGACAGGAGCAGATGTCGAGGGTGCTGCAGGCGAACTCAACCTACAACCCTGTTAGAAGGGGACAACCCTCCATACTGCTGCTTTGTGGCTGGATCGTAGGTGTTGCCGCATGGAGGTAGACCCATAACTGTACAGCCCAGGTTTGCCGCGACTGAGTTGAGTACCATTCCGCACTCATTGCAGTGCACCTTGGCCACACTAGCCTTGGGTTTATCTCCAACAGAGGTAAAGAGCCTCCAAACCAAAGACTCACGTCGGCAGCAGGTAGCGGGGACTTCCACTACCTCATTCTCGTCTTCCTCCTCTGCATCGTCACGCCTGTTCCCCTCCCCAGCCCCTTGGGAAGGTGGTGGTGGTGGTGTTGGAGATGGTGGGGATGATGCTGAGGCAGATGCAGCAGCAGAGGTAGCCATGGATGCCATTATCTAATCCAGGAACTCAGCAGCCCAGCAACCCAGCAATGTGGAGCAGTGTCTGTCCTGGAAATCCAAAAACAGGGGGAGCGCTTGGGGACAGTCACGTGGTCCGCTGACACTTCTAAACCCAACTTGGCTCAAAAAGTGTCCACTCAGGGGCATGGCCTGAGACCACTGTGAGGGTAATGTTTGACAGTAAAACACCTTGGTTTGCACAAAAAAGCACTGTTTTGCTGTCCGGTGGGTCGGACCCTGTCCACGAATAAGGACCGACGCTGAGCTTGGGCACGGTCACATGGTCATGTCGCAGACGTTTGCGCATTGGCACGGCCGTCAGCAGGCCAGGTATTGCGCTGGATCCGTTGTGCGCATGCGCATAGGTGACCTACGGACAGTGTTGGGAGCACCGAACTAATTATAAGTGTATCAGCTTGAAAGAGCTGTAATGTCCTCTTTTTAGGGGCTGTGTGGATGAGGACTGACCAATACAGTGTATACAAAATTCCACAATAACAGCTTCCTCCCTTGACGCTCTGGGTCAGTGCTAAGTATCCCCCTGACACGATCACATCCACCTCTTTAACATAAATTTAGGTGGGAAGACATGGAGTTTGCAAAAAATATACATATTTTAATGTTCATAAAATGCAAAACATATCCAAATACTTAAAACATATATTTTAATGATTCACTTGCATGAATCCATTTTCTAAAATCCAAACAAAACTACCCATACTAATCTGTTTGCATAACAACACGGGAAAAACAATTTCTCATTTTCTCCTTTGGTCATTTTTGAAAACAAAGCACATCATGTATTTTCAAGCTGTGCCTTCATCAATATCTCTTTTTAGGGAGAAGCAGTGTGCCAACACTATACATGTGTTTCTAGGACCAATATCAATACAAATGCTCCATGGACACATGGCAGGCCTTTAAAAAAAGAAAACACACACAGAGAAACAGTATTCACATAGCACTTTATTTACACACATAAATGCACACAATTTGGAAAGGGAAGAGGTAGCAGAAATGGAGACATATACAGGCGACTTGGGGTTTTCCAGAGGTTGGTTATCAGGGGAGGAAAGGATTGAGGTCTCATCATAAAGTCTTTGCGAACAGGGAATTTGTGGGGATGGTTGGCTGGGACAGGAGTAAGGGGTAGAGGTGGGGCAGTGATATTTAATATTGTCCATTATATGTCTCTGAACAAAATCTTTTAAGTCTGCAAAAGTGTTAATTAATTGGTCCGTTTTTGCCTCTAGGCTCACTAGTTTATTTTGTACACTGTTACTTTGGTGTTGTATGTGGGCATGGACTTGTGGAGGAGCTGCTGCTTCTGGAGCATTTTGTGTATGTACAGTTAAAGAAAGAAATATATGTTGGGTACATGTGAAGCAATGTGTATTAATTGTCTTACTTTTGAAACTGTATTGTGTACCAATGGAGTTACTGTGTTCACTCAAATTCTCTTCAAGCCACTCCAGGGTGCTTGCCATTTCTGTGTAAAAAAAAACAAACAAACTGCGCAGTTATAGGAAAATATTTAGTGTACTTACCATTTACTAGTACAGTTCTGCTGTCAGTACTTTGCAGTTGTCCCGCTGACAGTTGCTTTTCAGTTTGTATGTAAAGCAGCAGTGAGGTTATACTGTTGGAAGCACAGGTTATTTTTCTACTTGGTGCATGCCATTATGTTGCATACCCTATGCAATTGCACTGTTGCTTTCATTAGTACAGCGTTTGTAGACCTACTTCATGTTTTCTTCTAATTCGCTTATGTGTTGCTCTTTCAACATGTTCAGTGTCTTTGCTGCACGCTTCAACAATGTGATGTCATCAATGACATTTGTGATGTCATCTTTGATGTCATGCGTGTTTGTCTTAGCAGTACACAGAGTTATGGTTACTTAGTTTACCATAGCTCCCGAATTTCTGGGGGTTTTCGGTTTTACTTGTAACCATAATATGGCTAGGTTGTTAATAGTGCAAGGTAACTATAACGTCCCTTTGCAAAAAATGTTCACTGAACCTTTTTTAAAAAAAAAAAAAAATTAAAAAGTTTTTTCACTGAAAATATACAGCTATCATTCTGGATAGTTTATATTCATGTCTCCTCATGTATTTACTCAATCACTTGGTTTTCTTTAGAATTGTATTTTTGATTTATTTTTCTCTGTGGTCTGAGCTAGATTTAGATTTGTAAAACCACTGAAGATCCTTATCGAAGCGTGATTCAAAGTAAACTATACTCAGATCCTATCGTGGGAGAGGGCCGGTTTAACCATATCCTTCCTGCTTGGTTTTAGGACTACAGTACTGCAGCTCATTAGTTTGTGGCTGTCATGAAAACGTGTACTCACACCACTGAACTAAGCAGAGAAACCAGTTTAGCTGTCCATTTCCACTAATGGGTTTTCGCAGATGGGAGGTGGGGCGTGCACTTGGTGGGTGTGAGTTTATGTCAAAAGAATTCAACTCTGTTGTGCTAGAGGAATCTGTTAAAAAAGAAATTTGTTCCATGGGGACGGAGGGCTTCTTTGGGGGCAGCTGCCTATACCATTTTAATTTCTGGTGTGTATATTATTACACGTGGACAGTGTATTTGAAGATGAAACAGTGTTGCATTGGCAACATAGGCGGAACAACTGAATGTGCACACTGGCCAATTTTCTGCAGTACAGTCCCTAGATCTACATGTGAATCCCAGTAGTCGGAGGGTATATATTATTGAAAATTAACTGGTAAGAATGCAGAGGGCTTTGCAGGGACATTCAGGTAGCTATTTATTTATTTATTTATTTATTTATTTGTTTATTTGTAGTGCGCCGACCTCTCGCAAGCATCGGGGCGCATACGAGGAGACAGAGACACAAAAGAGGATAGTACATTGGACGTGACAGATTGACACATAAGGAAGTTAGCAGTAGGTGGCGAGGGTTCTAATCAGGGATTACTTGTCAGGGTTCTAATCAGGGATTACTTGAAGAACATGAGGGCATGAATCGCAGTTATGGCTGGATCAGATTTCTATCACTCCATGTTTGCTGTACCATACAGTAGACTAGCAGTTATTCAATCACATAGAGCAATTCTCCTTGCTGTATGAACTACAAAAGGGACTCCATGAATTGTACCCCTCAGTTGAATCATAGTACTATGTTCGGTATCCATGAATTTAGTGTTCTAGCCTGTTGCCATGGGCAGTACCAGCCGTTCTGGGCATGTGCTGAAGGACAGCACCAACAGTGCTTGCCGGTCCGACAAGCTCATGGCACATCATGGAAACAGCATTGCTGTGGGCCTATCCTCTCATGAAAATTAATTAGAGTGTAGGACTTGGCACTTTCAATATGTGCAAGCCTGCGCTTCTCATCTGCTCTAGTTGTATGGAAGGTTGTTTGGGCTCTGCATCACTCAACAAGGATTTAGAAATCGCTAAAACTGTTGACTTTGACATGCTCTTTTTTTTAATTTATTTTTTTGTATGCCCCCTCTGAATTTGGGAAAAAAGACACAGCTGTCTGTTTTCACCACTTTGGGAGGGTCATCCCCTAGGACATCCGGTTATTCCATGCTTTGAGGGGATTGGGTCCTCCGATGTATTCCATATCTATGACAGTAATCACCACAGCTGTGCTGCTTCGGAAAATCTTTCTGCGTCCTGCTTCGATTATGTCGATACACCGTACTCGAGGACCTCCTCTGACGGCCGACGTCACCAGATGTTATAAATAGGACGCCCATAGCCTCAGTTCCGTTTTTTCCTCGAACGTGTTCACTTCGGAGATCTCAGTGCGCCAGTTTCTGTTCTTTTGGTTCTTCGAACCTGTTTGTTTGTACGAAGTTTATCGGGATGTCTTCCTCTTCTTCCACCCCGCGTACGGGCTTCAAGAAGTGTGGGGACTGCGGGTCCAAGATGTCGGTGACGGACTCGCATGATGCCTGCCTCTGGTGCCTCGGGGAGGCCCACGACACGGATGATTGTGTCGACTGCCAGTCGCTTACATCCAAAGCCTTGCAGGAGAGTAAGAAGAAGCTGTCTGTCGGTAAGGTGTCCAAGCCCCGGAAGTCGAGGTCCACTGGGCTTTCGACGGATGATTCGAGGGGCGACTCTCCGCATCGTCGTCGTAGGTCTAAGGGGTCTCGGTCCCGGAGTGGGTCCTGCCACTCCTCTGCCTCTTCGAGGACTCCCGAAAGCGCGGGTTGCTTATTCCACCAAGCATGCAACTCCGGAGGAATGGGCTTCCTTCGGTAAGAAAATGTTGGCGATTCTTGAATCACAGGGCACAGGTCCGTATGCGCCTCCGAGTGGGGTCGGGCGTGACCGTACTAGAGACACCGCTCGTACGCCTTCGGGCTCGGGTGGTTGGTACGATTCGCGGGAAATGTCCCGCTCAGTCAAGGGGAATCGTTCTAGTCCTGCCCGTTCCAGGTCCCGGTACTCGACGCGCTCGGGCCGTGTGCACCTGTGAAGTCTTCGAAGAAGACGTCGACGCCGGCGGCGCTGAGGTCGTCGACGGACTCTCTCGAGGCTCCGCCTCCGAGGAAGGCGTCGACGCCATTCGCGCCCAGGCTGTAGAAGCACACGCTCGGGGCTCTGCCCTCGAGGCCTGTGTCGAAGCCGTCGATGCTGTCGGCGCCGCACTCGACGCTGATTCACTCGACTCCTTTCGAGGCTGTTTTGTCAGAGGTTCCCCGTGGCACGGTGAAACCCCCTAGAAAGGCTCTGGCCAAGTCAAAAATGTCTTTGTCCCCTATTCTGTGCCCACTTTCCACCATCTGGAATATATTTCTGAGGTGGATGAGGGTTCTGAAGATGGGTTGGTTCCTGATACGGTGCCAGACGAGATTATCTCTGGTCATAGCCAGATTGAAGACCTGCGTCAGTCACTGCACAACACCAGTGGTCTCGACACCTCTCCGGAGGTGGAGTTCTGTAGGCCTGACCCTGGCACCCATGCCGAGTCCTCGTACCGGCACCTGATGTCGAGGGTCACCGAGTACTTGGGGTGGTCTGCTCCACCTGGGGATTTTCTGCAGGATGACCTGACGGATATCCTCGACCAAGGTCCACCAACTGACCCGGTACTGCCATACCATATGGCTTTGCAAAGAAGGGTGGCAGCGGCTTTGACTGCTCCGGAGAGTCTCCCGGCAGTGGGCAAGTCTTTGCAGTGAAAATACCACCCAGCCAGTAGCGACCCCTGCTACTTGACCATGCACCCCACTCCAGAGAGTTTGGTGGTGCAGGCGGCTACGGCCCCAGCAAAGCAGGCGTCGTATCCTACCATCCCCCATGATGGGGACGACAAGCGTTTTGATGGTTGGGCGAAGAAAGTGTTTTCTTCAGGGGGTATGGGTCTTCAGGCAGGCAACTCCGTATGTGCCTTGTCACGTTTTACGCACACTCTGTGGAACTGTGTTTCCTTAGCGGCTGAACATATTCCCGAAGGGGAAGAATGGGATGGTTTTCTTGCTATGATACAGGATGGCAAGGATGCCATGTGTGAGGCCGTTCAGTCGGGTCTGGACATGGCAGATTGCGTCAGCTGGTCCATGGCGGCGAGCACCGTAATACACAGGTTTGCGTGGTTGCGAAAGTCGGGGTTTGCTCCTGATGTGCAAGTCCGGCTCCTCAACATGCCGCTGCAGTTCGCCAACCTCTGCCTTTTCGTCCTAGGGGAGAGCAATAGCGGGGAGGTTCCTTTCGTTATTACTCATCCTTTAGTAAAGCGAGAGGAGCTGCGAGTCAAAGGGGCCACCATAGGAGTGCCAGAGGTGGAAAACAAGGTACTCGAGGTGCAAGGCCGCTCGGGCTGTTGCCTCTTTGCCATCCGGCAACGCCGCAGCCGCTTCAGCTCGGTCATGAGGCCATGTCCCATGGTTCGCCGGTTGGGGGAAGGCTAGCGCAGCATCTGGTAGAATGGCGTGCCATTACTTCAGATGTGTGGGTTCTGGAGATCATAGCCCACGGCTACTGTCTTCCCTTTCGGCAGAGGCCTCACGACAATCCACCAGGGAATCTCTCTTTGAAGAGTCCGGATCTGCTCCTTTCACAGGAAATTCAAGACCTGCTGGAGAAAGGCGCCATAGAACTGGTGCCTGTAGCAGAGAGGAACAAGGGATGGTATTCCCCTTATTTTTTGATTTCGAAGAAAGACGGGGGATTGAGACCCATCATGGACTTGCGCAGTTTGAACAAACTCCTCAGGAAGGACAGGTTCAAGATGGTTACTCTCTCACAAGTCCTCCGGGCCCTTCAACTTCATCGACTGGTTGGTGTCTCTCGACCTCAAGGATGCTTACTTTCATGTGCTGATCCATCCCAAGCACAAGAAGTACCTGAGGTTCGTGGTTGGCGACTCGCACTTTCAGTTTCAGGTCCTGCTGTTCGGATTGACCTCCGCGCGAGGGTTTTCACCAAGCTCATGGTGGTGGTGGCAGCGTATCTCAGGAAAGGGGAGATTCACGTCTACCCCTACCTGGACGATTGGTTGATCAGGGCGCGCTCTCCCGAGCAAGTCCTGGATCATCTGTCCGTCACCTGCCACTCCCTTCACAAGCTGGGCTTCTCCCTCAACTTAAAGAAGTCCCATTTGACGCCAACTCAGCGGCCCCAGTACATCAGAGCAGTGCTCGACACGTCCCTGGGGCACTGTTTTCCTCCCCAGGTGAGGGCTCATCACATTCAGCAGATGGTGCACAAGTTTCAACATGCCCAGAGTCTCCCAGCGTTCGAGTTCTTGAGGTTGCTCGGCCTCATGGCATCCTACATTCATCTGGTGCCAGAGGCTCGGCTGCGGATGATATCTTTGCAGTGGGCACTCAAGATGCAGTGGTCACAATCCTCCGGCAGGATGTCGGACCCTGTTCGGGTGCCGCCCTCGGTCGCCCAGGACCTTCTGTGGTGGGCCGTCGAAGGCAATCTGATGAAGGGGGCTCCGTTTTGGCTTCCCTTCACAATTCATCTTGACGATCGTGACGGACGCATCCCTCACAGGATGGGGGAGCTCATGCCAACAAGTTGACAGTCAGCGGTCGTTGTCCTCTGTCGGAGTCCAGACTCCATATCAATCTGTTGGAGCTGAGGTCCGTCAGGCTTGCCCTGAAGGCTTTTCTGCCGACTGTGCGAGGAAAGACTGTCCTGATTCTGACGGACAACACGGTGGCCATGCACTACCTCAAAAAGAAAGGGGGGGCAGGGTCACTTCCTCTGTGCAGGGAGGCGATGCAGCTCTGGTTCTGGGCCATCCAGCAGGAAGTTTCGATCTCGGCAGTTCATCTGGCCGGAGACGAAAACTAGACAGCGGATGCTCTGAGCAGGCAGAGCGCGATCTCTCCCGAGTGGGAGCTGGCTCAGGAGATTCTCCTGGAGATCTTCGCCCTTTGGGGGACCCCTCAAGTGGATCTCTTCGCCTCCACTGTCAACCGGAAGTGCGAAAGGTTATGCTTGCGGGAATTTCCTCCAAGAGGAGCCTTAGGAGATGCGTTTGTGGTGGAGTGGTCCTTCCCACTGCTGTACGCGTTTCCTCCAGTCCCTGTGCTGCGGAGGTTACGCAGGTTCGGTTCCCGGATGATCCTCATTGCTCCGGCATGGGCCCGAAGGACGTGGTACCCGGACCTTCTCGACTTGTCCATCTGCCCTTCACGTCGTCTTCCCTACCGAGACGATCTGCTCTCACGGTAGGGGGGGGGGTCAGGTTTTCCATCCAGAGGTCAGATCCCTCAACCTTCACGCTTGGCTTCTGAAAGGGTGAGGTGTAAGGATTGGGACCTCCCTGAAGACGTGATGGAGGTGTTGCTTTCGGCCAGACGGCCTGCAACAAATTCCCTGTACCGTTGCTGTTGGAGAAAGTTCTGCAGGGTTCAGAATGTGGATCCTTTTTCATGTGACATTCCTGTAGTTCTGTCTTTTTTGCTTTCTTTGGCCCACAGTGGCCTGCAAGTGGGTACCGTTAAAGGTTACCTGGCGGCGCTGTCCATATTTAAGCGCTCGTCTGAGGAGTGTTCTTAGAGTTCGTCCTTCCTTTCTTCCGAAGGTGGCTCCAAAGGTGGCGTCGGAATTTCATTTGGGCCAGAAGGTCATTCTTCTGGCATTTTATCCTCCTCCGCATCCTGGCAAGGACGAGGAGAGGCTCCATAGGTTAGACCCTAAGAGAGCTTTAAGTTTCTACATTTCACGCATGTCCCGGGTCAGAGTCGACGATCAGCTCTTTATTGGTTACGCTGGAAGGCGTTTGGGACAAGCTGTGACTAAGCAGACTTTGTCTAGATGGATTATCTTGGCAATTTCTGGCGCATTCTACTAGTTTGAGCATTTTCGATCATGTAGGTCCAGGGAGAAAGAGGGCATCGAGTAGGAGTGAATGCAGCCGCTCTGTGCTGTTGAGTGGTGTGTGGCAACAAGGAATGACCAGACTGACCAAGTGGTGCCATATCGGTTGCTATAGAGTTGGTAAACCGATCTGTCCATAAGACTAATGGGGATTCCAACCTAAAGAAAAGCAACTCTGGTGCTCGCCAGGAAGTACGTGAAAGTCCAAATCAAAAGGCACCATCCAAGTCAAAAATTACCCACACTATCCCTGTCACTACAATAACTAATAATGAAGTTCTAGTTCAGGTCGTGACCCAAGAGTATGACTCCCTTTTCCTGAATGCAAAGAGCGCCAAGTCTTCTCAAAGTAAACATTCGAAGCTTTTCATAACAAGCAAACATTTCCACAGTATCCTCGTGGGGCTAGGAGAATGACTCCCTTCTTCTAGCTGGTTCTGCAATGTTCTTTATTTGTTTTTTAAAAAATGTGTAGTTCTGTCAACGAGAGTTAAACACACTTTCTTTATACCCTTTTGCTTGCCACCACTCGGACAAGGAAGATGCTCCCTGTGTTCCTCCCGACTCTCCAGCACCACACTCTTATGGAACTGCTCACAAAGTGATTTATAATTTTCTCTGCTTCCTCACAATATAAAGTCTCAAATCTTCCCAGCCGCCTCCCGGATTTGTACTTGTTCCTGTTACCTTCTCCCAGGGAACTCTTCACCGGTTTTGCCAAGGGCTGGAGGTCCTCTTGCTCTGCCTCAACTTCCTCTTTCACGCTACTTCCGCTGCCTGCGTCTCTCTGTGGCTAATTGTTACTGATGTCTTGGTGTAGAAGTCGGACCGCTCAGTCCACCCACAACAGGTCACGCCACTACCACAGTCTCTTGAACTCTCTGCCCATCTGCCTACGCAGCTTTGATGTAGGATAAGGTGGGTGGTCTCGGCACCGTTGTCGGACCAGATGGTCCACCCACTACAGGTCGCGCCACCACCTTTCTTTCTGTCGAGGTTTACTGAACTAGCTCCTAACTGACTCGCAAGATGCTTCTCGGATGTCTGCTGTCCGTCCCTTGAACTTTGAAGACGTACGTCGCTGCAGTCTCCCGAAGCCCAAGCTCAACCTTACAGGCTTCGATGTGGCCTCCTTGCTCGCCGGGTTCGCATTCGGGACATACAACATCTCTCAGCATACCAAAACCACATGGGTTATTACAGGATGGGTCACAATACAATTATATCCCAGTCCTTCTTTGCTGTTCAGTTTAAATAGCAGGGAAGCCACCGCGTAACATCAGTCCAATTGGCAACAGTTTATTGAGGCTGTGTCCTGCTCAATTGTAGTGTTCTCAAGCTCTTCTTCACCCTGATGTCATAGGTACAGGGAAGGTTTGATATTTTACAATAATACATAGTTTTGGATGTGAGTTTATGTGGAGAAGGTTCAGACATGAAAATCAGTCTGCGCGGTTGGGATTTAAAGGCGATGTCTCTCCAACTAACGTACTTATCACAACGAGAGGAGTCCTTCTCCATGAGATCTTCCTGCATATTACCACCCATATTGGGACTACTGGTTAGCGGCCTCACCTCCCTAGCCTCATACAAAGGGGCTCCCCCCTGGAGAGAAGTGACACTATGTGTAGGATCGTCACAGGGCTCTCGGATGCAGCTCGGAGCCGCCCCATGAATGTGTTTATTTCATCCTACTAAAGATGGGAAGGTCCACCTTGTGGTCCTTAGGACTGCATTTAAATGTGTCCCAAGGGATTTCCTTTGGCGGGTATTGGTGAAAGGGAGGATGCCTCAAGGTCTAATTACTGTTGTTGAATCTTTGCGCTTATTGGCGTGGCTTTAGCAACTGGGAGGGGTCTATGAAGGCGCTCCAGGGGTTTGAGTTGGGGACGACAGTCGTCTGATCTTGTGCGTTGATGTGTAGGTCTATGAGGTGGCAGTTCAAGGACCTGCTGTGTTGAACCGTGGTTGTAACCCCCAGTCAGAGTCAGCGATTGACTCGCCAGTGTTTCAGTTTGGGTCCCTACGTCGAGCAGTTGCTTCAGGCCTAGCAGGTGACCTTCGGCTAGGACACCCTGCAGAATCAAGCTGGTTTCAAGGCAAGCAAAAGTTTAACTTGATGGATGAGAGCAAAAGCTATCACCAGCGCCTTCCCCATTTTTCAAGGTGTGGTTAACATGGATCGACCAGTTTGGTGCGGTAGAACATAGAGCTTTGGCTTGTCTGGCCCTCTGGCATCTGCGAGGCCTGCTCAGGGGGACTCGAGGAGGGGATGGATCTGTTCACGGTCTGCTCTCCCTGCTCTAGGAGATACCAGTGACCGTGTGGTGGGATCTGGTCCACAGCAAGGATTTCTCCCTATGTGCCCTAGGAATAGGTAGGGGACAGAGCTTCATTCTAATTTGGACGGCTCCTTCTTCACTTCAGGCTTTCCCAAAAGACATCCAGTGAATTCTTCAGAGAAAATCTGCGGCTTTAAGAGGATCCTAGAGAATCTGTTGAAGGGGTGGAAGACTCTTCTTTTGAAAGGCACAGTTCCCCAGGGGATTGGACTAATGCTAGCTTGCCTTAGTGGTCCAATCCCCTGCTCTTGAACGGTATGGACTTCGCCCTTCCGAGGTAACAACCAAAGAGCTTTTCTCCAGAGGAAGTGGAGGGGACAGGAAAGAGAGAGAGACAGAGAGAAACAAAATTATGGAAGTATCCTGCCATTGACCAGAGCACTCCTGCCTCTTCCTCCTTCCTCCTTTCTCACTATGAACAAAGACCTTTACAGATGCAACACCATGGTGTGAGGCTACTCCTTTTGAAAGGGCGTGCTCCTTTGATGGTTGGGCCCAGGGCAGCTTCCTGCTGTGCGACTTTCTCGGACGGAGGGTGTTACCTGCCCTCGTACCCCAAAGAGATCCAAGAGGAGGCCAGGCCCACCAGGTTCCTGTCCTGCCCTTTGGCAGGCTACACCCGGCTGACCAGAATACACATCCCCTTCCACAGCAGAGCTAGCTAGAAGATATGAATAAGGGCACGGGTGCGGTGAAGATTTTTTGAGCAGGATATTTATTCTAAAGTAAAATAAGGCCTAACGCTCCCTTTTATCTCCGTCCCTCGACCCTAACATACCTACCAATTACCGGCCCATCACTACTGTCCCGTTCCTGTTAAAAATTTTAGACAGTGCAGCATACCTGCAAATTCAAGAGCACTTGGAAGCCAATAATTTTCTAGGCCTCAGACAATCTGGTTTCCGCCCTAGGCACGGAACAGAGACCGCGCTACTTGACTTAAAAACCCAAATTGAAGTCCTGAAGGACAACGGCAAACTTGCCTTGTTACTTCTACTTGACCTCTATGCGGCTTTCGATCTGGTCAACCACCAAATCCTATGCAAGCATCTTCATTCGGCCGCCCACTTCTCACCATCAGCCACGGTATGGATCAAATAATGTTCGAGTAATAGATCTATGTGTGTCTTTTCTCAATCCGCAGCTGCAGACCCTTCCCCTATCTACTGCGGCGTCCCCCAGGGCTCTTGTGTGTCGTCAACGCTATACAATGTTTTTACAAAACCGCTCTTCGATGTACTTGACTATCTGGGTGTCTCCTATACGAACTACGCCGACGACACCCAGATACTCATTCCCATCAATGGAGACTACTTGGCTGACGCCAAGGCCCTGAACGATGTCTACCTGGTCATCCAAGCCTGGATATTATATTCTCTTTCTTATCTTCGGGACCTCGGCTGACTTTTCCCTTTTCCCAATGCAACAAGTTTTCAAATCTACTCCTCTTCCACTCTGTTTTTCATGAACCCGACTCGCATTCCTCTGCTTATTTCCAATACTTTTCTCATTAGTACTGGGACGAGATTCATTCAAGTTATAACGAGTCACTCTTAACTGTGGGTTAATCCTGTTCCCCGTATTACCTTCTATTCCGAGGGGTAACGTCACAAGCACTGGTGAGGTCTTGGATTCTTTCTGCTTCTGTTAGACAAATCCATATAGGCCCTCCCTTTGAGGGCATCAGGGAGTTCCTCATGGGAATGGGAATCTTTGTACCCAAGGGTTGATTCTCCCCCGGTGAGTTCCCACTTGCCTTTAACCTTAGGGAGGGAGCTGCGGGGCATGCTTACCTCCCTACCTCACGGGGGTGGGGTGGGTCCGTCTTGAGGAGAAGGGACCAATTCCCCCCAATTCGTCACACAACTCACAGGAGCTGACACATGTGCGATATCAATTGGGATGTGGCAGTTATGATCAGAAATAGTGCTATGTACTAAGCCTAAATTCAGGCATAGCTTTATTTTAGAGATTATCCTGCCACCATCATGTGTTACTTATGATTATTATAGTTTTGGTACGAGGTGCATATCTTAAATGTAGCCCCTTCGCGGCTGTCACTGCCGCTGTCGGATGTGCAGCTGTGCCCTCTGAACCTGCTGTGCCACTGATGGAGCAGACACTGCAAATGAGGATACTGATGCAGTAGAACACAGATGCATACCATCCTTTTGACCTGGAGCTTATGAAAGGGGATTCTGATCAGCAAATTACACTTTCAGAGAGGGGGATTACCTGCATCTTGTATTATTTAATAAAAACAGGGTTTTGCACCCTTACCAGATGGCAATTCCACACAGATAGTCCTTAAGAAAAAAAGAGCAAATTTCAGATTCATAGCAGGGGCTTATAATAATGTCAGAGGATAAATACAAAAATATAGCAGAGGTATAAACATTGGGACAAGTTCTATAAATTAACTAGGCATTTAAGCAATCAAGCAATTTTGTATAAGCCACATGGTAAAAATTCCATGACGTTTTGGGACCTCCATAATAAATCGACTGTGAATAATTGAGAACATTTTTTTGACATCAGTAATTGATTAAGAAACATGGTTAGCCCTATGAGGGATCACAAATGAGAGACGGACACACAGTTATAATTTTTCAACATTGGACATTTTATTAAAATACAAGGGTTTGGATAAAGGTCTTTTTGACCCTATCCTAAAGAGAATTTCACTGCCTATGAGATCAAAACTAAAGATCAGTCTGTCTCGTTGTCAAAATTAGGTAACCTGTCCTTGTGCCCAAAATGTATCTGACCCTCACACAAAATAAATGAACAACAAAAGGTGCATGGCAAATGTCTCTGCTTTAATCTCAGCAAATTATGTGCAAAAACTAAGTATGTTAATCCAACAAAACAATCGTATTTGCAGGATGATTCCCTTCCTCTGAACTGTTTCAGGTAAAATATTGAAATTGCTCTGTTCAAACAGTGGTTTCTTAAGAGTAGTAGAAATGTCTTTCATGTAACACTTTATTTAAGATGATGAAAATGTATTTTCCAAGAAATGATGAAAGGAGGGAAAACGTATCTCTGAGCAAATTAAGGAATGGTGTTTTAATACTTAAAGATGAGAACATGTTCTATTCCAAACTGAGATTACTAAAGAATAGTAGAAATGTCTCTTTACCATAACACTTTAAGGATGATGAAAGAGTGTCTTTTCCGAGTAATCTTTTTTTAAGGATGGTTAACGTGTCCTTTCCATATAGCAACCTATTAAAAAGGGTCTCCTGGGATACTCTACTGCCAGGAACCCTTTTACAATGTCTTTTCCTTTCACATATTCTAAAAGGATTACCTGGTGTACTCCCCTGCCAGGAATCCCTCTCTGGACTTGGTAGATCCCCTGTTAAACTCTCCTGCCAGGTATCTTTCCCTGAAAGGCTCATTGAGGACTTCCGTACCCCAGAGTTGAACTGCATGCTTGGGAGATTCCATTCTGCTCGACACTTCACCAGAAGTGCACTTTGCCACTACAGACCCGGCTGGGCATGCTAGTGGGGCATATAGGTTGGTGATGAATAAGATAAGTGAGTACATGGGGTGTGGTTGTTTTACCAAGGATATAGAACAGGATGATCTTACCTTACTGACATCCTGGACAAGGGACCCATTAAGGGACCTATTCTGCCTTTTCATTCTGTTTTGAAGAATAACATCCTTGACAATTGGAAAACAACATATACTACTCCTGATGTTAGTAAGGATCTGGTCAGAAAGCACAAAACATAGTCCATTGACCCTGAATTCCGCTTTGGGCACCCTACCCTGAAAGCTTGGTAATACAAGCAGCTCCTTCTACTTCTAAAGCAGCTGCCTACCCTACAATGCCTCCTGACAGGGATGATGAGAAATATGGTGTGTTGGAGAAACAGGTGTTTTTAGCTAGTAACAAAGCTCTGAAAGCCATCAAGGCTTCCTGTGCTTTGTCTAAATACACCTACACCTTGTGGGATGTTGTCGCCCATGCAGCTGAACACGTCCCGAAGAGGAAATGAGAGAGGGGTACCTTTTAATATGATTCAAGATGGCAAGGAAGCAGCATGCCAGTCCCTTCATTCAGGGTTGGATGCTTTGCATTCAGTGTGATGTTGCTTGGCTGCTAGCTCAGTCGCAAGGAGGTTTGCGTGGCTCAGTAAATCAGGCTTCACTCCCAATGTGCAATCCCGATTGTTGGACATGCCTTTTGATGGGTCACACCTTTTTGGGGTTAAGACTGATGAGCTTTGAAAAGTTGCAGGCCTCCAAGGCGGCTGAAAAATCCTTAGTGGCAGCTATTTGCTAGCCTCAGCAACAGCAGTCGTCCTCTTACAGTTTGAGAGGTCGTTCCTTTGGTTTCTATTCCTCATTTAGAACGAGAGGCAGAGGACAGACTGCCCAGAGAGGATTCCCATGTGGAGCACAAGGATGTGGAGGAAGAGCTGCCCAAACAGCTACTGCCTCATTACCCTCTGCCACAACCACTACTCTAAAACCGCTTTGCGTATTTGACTCACAAAACTCCAGTGGGAGGCAGGTTTAGCCAGCATCTCGAAGAATGGCAAAACATTACTTCCGATGGTTGGGTGATGCAAACAGTTGCTCAAGGGTACCATCTCCCATTCCTGAAAAGACCTCAAGATTTTCCCCTGAGAAAGCAATCTCTTGGGCAACCAGACCTGCTACTTCTGCAGGGGATTCTCACCCTGCTGGAGAAAGGTGCTGTGTACCTGTAGCAGAGCAATACCAAGGTTGGTAGTTCACCTTCTTTCTGGTTCCCAAGAAGGACGGAGGACTGCAACCCATCTTGGACCTGAGGCTCTTGAACAAGTTCCCCAGGAAGGACAGTTACAAGATGGTCACTCTTTCACAGATCTTCCTGGCCCTGCAACTACAGGATTGGATGGTGTCCCTCGATCTTCAGGATGCTTACTTTTATTCCCCTATACATCACAAGCACAGGAACTATACGTTTGGAGTACTGCCTTTCGGGTTGACCTCCGCCCGAGGGTCTTCACCAAGTTGATGGTTGTGGTGGCAGCGAATGTAGGGAGGGGAAGGATCCACATCTTTCCCTACCAAGATGATTGGCTGATTGGAGCCCGTTCTCCCCAACAGACTCTGGAACATCTCAGCTGCACCTGCCACTCTCTTTACAAACTTGGCACTCCCTCAGCCGTACTGGATTCTTCCTAGGGGGAAGGCTTTGCTTCCAGAGTTGTGGGCTCAACACATATTGCAGATGGTGGAAACATTTCAAAATGCCCAAAATCTTCAGACGTCCGATTTTCTGAGGTTGCTCGGTCTCATGGCATCCTGCATTTTCCTGGTGCCAAGGGCCTGCCTAAGAATGAGGTCTCTTCGGAGGGCCCTCAGATCCCGATGGACACAATTCTCAGGCAGGATGACCGTCCTTCTTCAGGTCCCGAGCCAGGTCGCACAGGATCTCCTGTGGTGGACTTGCAAGGCAAATGTGATAATAGGGGAGCCTTTATGGCAACCATAGCCAGAGATGACAATAGTCATGGATTCTTCCTGCACTGGATGTTGTTAGAGCGGAGGGCAATCAGACTAGCACTGATGGCCTTTTCACCTTCCAATCACGGGAAGAACATCCTGAAAATGATGGACAACACAGTGGCCATGCACTACCTCAACAAAAGAGGTAGTGTAGGGCCCTACCACTGTCAGGGAGGAAATGCAGCTCTATTTTTGATCTCATCAATGAAAAATCTCTGTCAGCTGTTCATCTAGCCAGAGAAGAGAACACTATGGTGGACAATCTGAGCAGGCAGAGCACAATCTCCTGTAAGTGGGAGTTGGGTCAGGAAGTCCTTCTACAGGGCTTTGCCCCTTTGTGGAACCCCTCTAGTGGATCTGTTAGCGTCCAGTACCAACAGGAAACGTGACCTGTTCTGCTGCAGGGGAGTTCCTCAGAGAGGAGCCCTGGGGGACGCATTCTGGATGGACTGGGATTTTAAACTCCTATACACGTTGCCACCAATCCCTGTCATTTCTTATGTCATCAGGAGGTTGAGGATGTTTTGGAAGTCCATGATCATGATTGCTCCAGATTGGGCCAGACAAACATGGTGCCCAGAACATCTGGACATGTCCATCTGCCCTCCATTCCGTCTTGACGAAGAAATCAGAACTCTGAACCTTCACGCGTGGTTTCTGAGAGGTTAAGGTAAAACTATTGGGACTTTCTAGAAGACATTATGGAGGTGTTGCTTTCGGCCAGAAGACCAGCAACAGAAACACTATACCGCTGCTGTTGGAATACATTTTGCAGCTGGTGTAGAGCTAAAGATATTGATCCTATTGCTTGTGATAATCTTACAGTGCTTTCCTTTCTACTACACCTGGCCCATCAATGGCTGCAGGTGTCCACTGCCAAGGGTTAGCTGGAGGTGTTATCTATCTTCAAACGCATTCCCAGAGCAAGGCTCTTATTTTAAGATGCCTGTTGATATGCAGTTTCTTAGACTGACCAATATCTTTCCACCAGTCCCTTTAATAGTCCCAGCTTGGGATCTAAATTTGGTGTTAACATTTCTAACGGGGTTCCACTCAGATTGTTGAATTTAAAGACAATTTTTCTGGTACCTATAACCTCTTTTCTCAGAGTAAGTGAGCTACATGCATTATAGTGTAAACCGCCTTTCTTTCTTTTTTTATTTTTTTATTTATTATTGAATATAGTTGAATTTACATCAACTTTTTCAACTTTTGCATAGAAAAATTCATAAACATAAACAATAAAAGATACTTCAAATTCACAATAGAAGAGAATCATTCAGTTAAATTCATGAATTGACAAAATTGGTAAAAAATTTTCATGATGTAATAAAATATCTACAGACAAATTCATCATTATAAAATAGACAGTGTAGTACCAATTTCATTCCATATTCAAAGCCTTTAAAAAATTGATAGTGGCAATTCTTATGCTCATACATTCAGTTGCTGCCAAGGCGGCCCATCTATTTCTCGGGTCAATTTGTGCAAAATGATTCACAAAATGAACACTTCTCAAGCTCTTCACCACATTTTCCATAGAAACAGACGTTTTGGGGGTTCATCCCTCATCCCTTCCCAAGGTGGTGTCTGAATTCCATCGGACACAAAAAAATGACCTTGCCAGCATTTATCCACCACCTCATCCTTCCAAGGGAGAAGAGAGACTGCATAGGCTGGATTCAAAAAGGGCTTTAAACGTTTACATTACCAGGCTGGCAAAGGTTAGACAAGCCAGCCAACTCTTTGTTGGTTATAGCGGACACAGATTGGGTCAGGCTGTGAATAACCAGACATTGTCATGATGGATAATTCTGTTTATTTCAGAATGTTACTCTTTGGCCGGAAAGGATGTCCCTGGAAATGCAGGGGCATATTCTACCAGAGAAGCTCTGCAATTAGGTGTACCGTTGCAGGGCATTTTTAATGCTGCAACCTGGTCTTCGATACACACCTTCTCAAAACACCTACTGCCTTTATTCTTTGTCGGGCCAGGACGCTAGGTTTGGGAAAGCTGTTTAATCTGTAGAGCAAAATTCAGTAATCCCACCTCCATTTACAAAACTGCTATGGGAGTCTATGAAAAATAAGGAATCCGTGTGAGGACACAATCCATTAGAAGAACACATTGTTTACCCATGGCAATGTTCTTTCTACTGGTTATTCTTCCCACAGATTCTTCATCGCCCTCTAGCCTACCCCGCAGACTGTGGGTGAATTTTTATTAAATTGATTCTTCCTCTCTTTCAATGCCTATAAGAGTTACGTATCCTAACGTGGCTGTGCGTGACGTGGGAAAAAACTAGGAGCGGGCGCGGTGCTAGTCATTTTTACCAACGTCGATATCGCATCTGAATGCTGGGATGGAAGCCGCGAGGGACTTTGACTCGATGACGCACATCACCCTCTGCTATTGACATTTTTTAAAGAAGTAGCAATCAGGATATCGGTATATCAAAGATGAGGAATCTGTGGCGGGAACATCCAATAGAAAGAACATTACCAAGGGCAAGTCATTTATTCTTCTCTTCTAATTGGTTTCTTCCTCCACTGAATTCCTCATCTATGACATGCTATCTTCAGCAGCAGTGGCCTTCAGAAACGTTTTCGCCACCAGGAGGGGAAACATCTCGGCTCGGTGTCTGCTCCCATCAGCACATTTTCCCTGTGCCATCAGCGCCAATATACGTGGAGCCACTGAATCCCATGACCTCAGATTTGTTTTTTCTGCACACACTCTATGCTTCAAGAACGACAATAAATCTTCGCTCTTTCTACTGCATTATGCCTAGCACCGATAAAGCCTCGGATCTCAAGCTCAAACCCACACAGGATCTGTTTATGCTCCCTGGAGGAGTAGCACAAGTCATGCCAATCCATGCACCTAGTGACATTAAGAGATTGTGCCACAAAACTCTTGACCTTCTTTTACAGAGATGACAGAAGTGCTCCTTCAAATTTGCCGGGCATGAAGTGGAGGAGAGAGGAAGACTGAACTCTGACCCAGACAAAAATTAGAAGAAGAAACAATGCATGTGGCCCTGCTCCCCAAAAGGTTTTTCGAGACACCATTATTAGAAGAAAAGGCGTCAAACCTCCATGGACCCTTAAGAGGATTTGGCCCCGCAGGTCCAGTTACCCACCCTATCCTCCACCCTGGAGGAGGGCCCATATTTGGTTATCTCAGTCCCTCTAGTTTATTGGCGCGGTTATGAACACTCACCTGCGCAGGCCCTTGCCTCCAAAGGATTGCGTGGTAAACATCTTCCAATTGGTTCATGCCTTTCGATCCCAGAAAGAGAATCCAACCTTAGGTTTTCTGTGCCTATTGGTTCTCATGCCATGATGCATTATGATAGGGCAGGATGTCAAAATGGGCATGAGGTCCCTTCAGTGGCTACTTCACTGTCAGTGGTCTAAATTCCAGAATAGCATATCTGACCTTTAGTGAGTCTTGGACTACCTGTCATGGGATCTAGTAGGGTTGTCCCTGATAGACAACCATCTGAGGGAGTTGTTGCTCTGGCTACTTTGCCCCCAACTGACATTGGCCACAAATGTGTCCCTGAGAGTCTGTGGCACTCGCCCGTTGGACATAACTGTGAGCTGACTCTGATCTTCAGTAAACACCCCAGACCACATGATTTTGCTGGAGCTATGAGCGATCAGGCTAGCCGTGATTGCCTTCCTCCCCTCAGTGTTGAGCAAGTGTGTGCTGGTCTGAATAGACAACACTGTGCACATGCACTAAGTTGGGTAGTTTGCTTATTTGGTTTTCAGCTCCGGAGAACAGTGTGTCTCTGATGGAAACCCATCTACCCGGGATGGAGAACATTGTAGTGGATGCCTTGAGCAAACAGACTTGAGCCTCTGAGTGGAAGTTTTGAAAGGGATCTTCTCCCTGTGGGGCACTCCTCAAGTGGACTTCTCTTCTAGTATGAACAGGAAGTGAGTTGTTTTTCTCCAGGGAATTTCTTTGGCAGGGAGGACTTGGGAACACATTGATTGTCGAGTGGGACTTTGATATTCTCTGTCACCTATGATCCCTGGCATTCCTATACTTTTAAAGAGTCTGCTACTGTTCAGGTCCACCGTCATTTTCATGTCTCTGGACTGGGCCCGCAGAATGTGGTACCTGGAGCCTGTCCACCTGTCCTCTCTGGCACTTCCCGGGGAGAGTGAACCTACTCTCCCATTTGGAGAACCTCAGCAGCCAGAAACTTCATGCTGGGCTGCTGGGAGCCTTTGATATAAAGAATGGTATTCGTCAGACAGCCTGGACGTGCTCTTCTCAGCTGCGAGGCCTGCCACCAAATCCATGTATGCTCTATATGGCATAAAATCTCAGCTTGGTGTCTGGTAACAGGTCTATACCCATTCATCTTTCATGTCTCCTCGGTCTTGGATTTCCTGCTTTCTTTGGCTTGGCACTGTGAAGGGGAGCCTGGCTGTCATCGCTATCTTTAAGGAAATCCAGGTGCAGGGCCCCACTGTTATGCAATTCTTGCGGTGATCGTGAAACCAGTTTCCACTATTCCAGTTGGTTGTTCCAGCATTGGATTTGAATTTAGTTTTAGCTTTTCTCCTGGGAGCTCCGTCTGAGCCTTTGCATTCATGATCATTAATGTTGCTCATACTTAAGGTGATTTTTCTGAAAGCTATCACTTCTTCTAAATAGTTGTGCGAGTTCCAGGGAATTATCTGATACACCTCCTTTTTGGTGTTTTCCAAATAAAGGGTGACGTTCGGAGTGAGATCTTTCTCTGTACATCCCTTGTCCTGTGTTTTTCCTCCACCAAACCCTTCTAAAACAGAGGAGCGATTCTATCGGCTAGACCCGGTGCGGGCTTGATGGCTCCTTATATACTGCTCCTATGCCACGTCAGTTTTGTACCCATATTTTAGATCACTGTTCAGATTTATTCTCTGTGAGGTTTTATCTAATATGATACTATTCTTGGAGATTTTAATTTAGCTGTGATCTCTTTTTTAGGTTTGCTGGCTAGATTTAATACTTTTGGACCCACTTCTGATTTAATTCGGCATGCTGATTCTTGCGCCTCAGGCCCTGACGCAGCCCTTGCTGCCCACGCCGGGTCCTTTGATTACGGCTTCCCAGCCTCCACAGCAGCCGCCGGCTCCGGTTCCCTCACCGCAGCCTTCGGCGCCAGCACTCCTCCAACCGCACCGGAACAGCCGGATATCCTGGTGGACACTGATAAGGAGGAGGACGCCGACATTCCATTCTCAGCCAAGGCCTTTCATGAGCACCTCTCGGGTTTGGCCGTGTACTTGGGGCTTCCACAACCCAAGGTGGAACAACCGGAAGCGTGGGTCCTGGCCGAGGTCCTCACTCTACACCCCGCGGCTAAAACGGTAATCCCGATTTAGAAGGACGTTGTCGCTTTGTCCAAAAAGGGAAGGCTTAAACCCCATTCGGCTCAGCAAGTCAATAGGGGCCTCGTCCCCAAGTATAGGGAACTGGAGGGGGATCCGCTCTTGCTGTTGGCGCACCCTCAACCGCACTCTTCGGTGATCGCTGCAGCATCACTATACTCCAAGCCTCGGTCGTCCTCGGCCACCTTGTCTTTGGCGCTTCTAGGCAAGGAGGAGAAGATCTTGGCGGCTTATGGTAAGGAGGTTTATTCCAACGCAGGTGCCATGCAGGCAGCCGTTAACCAGGCGGGAAATAGCGGACTACCTTCCAGAACTTCGGTGCAGAGCCAGGCATGTTTCAAGGCGGAGCTAGCAGAAGCTAAAATGGTGTTCCAGGACATCATAGAGTCCACTGTGGCGCACATTGACGCCTCAGGCCATGCCATCTGCATCTCCACTGACATGAGGACTGCCTAGCTACGGGCTACCAAGTTTAACCCGGATGTCCAGGAACGCATATTGGACCTTCCATTTGAGGGTGGCAACCTCTTTCATTCGACCACCTATGAGGAGCTAGATGAGAACAGCTCCCCCAACTGCCAAGTCTTTATCCTCACAAAGGCCACACCCAAGGCCTACACCCAGTCGCATCAACGCTCCAACAAGGGGCACGCCTTTGGCGGGTTCCAGGGCTTCCAGGAACAGAGGTCGAGACAGACTGACCATTCCCCGCGCCAGCACCAGCACAAAACGCAGAAGGGGGAGCAAGGGCTTCTTTCAGTCCCCCTTCACTGCCCCAGCCTCAGAGGGAAAGAAGGCATGATGCGCTCCTTTGGATCCATGTGTCTCTGGTGAGAGGCAGGCTTGCCCTTCATCCCTGGATCCTATCCCTAGCGTCCACGGGTCTACTGATTACTCCCTCGCCTCCCCTACACTCCCACAGATTGGGACAACCACTCTGTTAGGCGGAAATTCGATCGCGCATCATGGCAGGCAGTGGAAGGAGTCCCAGTCTCACAGCAAGGCTTGGTCTTCTACTCCAGGATTTTCGCCATACAAAAGAACCAGGGTGGCATGAGCGTTGTGTTGGACCTTTCCACTCTGAACCTCTCTCTCCCTCCCTCTTCATAAATTCAAGATGGTTACACCAGCGTTGATTGTGGAGACACTCTGCAGGAGAGACTGCATGTGCGACCCTGGATCTGAAGGGCGCGTATCTACATGTCCCAATTTGGCAGCCTCATTGATCCTTTCTATGGTTCAGGATCATGGGCATCCACTTCCAATACAAGGTACTACCCTTCGGCCTCAACTCAGCCCCCAGGGTCTTTACCAGACTTATGAATTCAGTGGCAGCCCTTCTCAGGGCCCAAGGTCACCATGTCTACTCGTACCTGGACGACTGGCTTGTCAGGGCGAAATCCCTGGAGCCTGACTTTTCGGGGCCTCATCTGGGACACGAGCTCCGAGAGAGATTTCCCCTCGGAGGACAAGATTACGGCCATCAAGAGGGCTACAGGTCATTTTCTCAGCAGAGAGGGGACCTCAGCCTGGTGGTACCAACATCTACTGGATATCATGGCGGCTTTCCTACTGGCAGTACCTCACACGAGGCTCAAGTTGAGGAGATTGCAGCTGCACTTCGCAGCCTCATGGAATCAGGAGCAGGGCTCCCATGGCGAAGCTTGTCAGCATTCCTCCCTTTCTCCACCAGGACCTCGTCTGGTGGTCCACGAACTGCAACCTGCGGATAGGCAGGCCCTTCCGGCAAGCAGCACTGCAAGTCACTAACACCATGGATTCCTCCCTGGAAGGATGGAGTGCTACGCTGAATGACCACAGCGTCCATGGAGTCTGGTCCCTCCAGGAGCAGGAGGCCCATATAATTTGGCTGGAGCTGAAAGCTATCTGGCTCGCTTTCAAAGCCTTTCTGCCGCTTATTGGGGGCAAGTCGATCCTCATTCAAATAGGCAATTCCACCAGCATGTATTACATCAACCATCAAGGTGGCACCAGGTCCCCCCCTCTGTGCAGCCTAGCGGTCAGCATGTGGGAGTGGTCCCTGGAGAACATCTACTTGAGTGCAATCCACCTCCCGGGGGAGTCCAACCTGGATATGGACAGGCTCCGCAGACTGGGAGTGGACAATTACGAATGGCAATTGAACGGTCAGGTCCTGCTGGGGATGTTCAGCAGATGTGGGCAGCCTCAGGTGGATCTTTTGGCCAAGAAGTGCCCTCAGTTTGCGTCTTGGCAGGGGCAGGGCCCCGGCTCCCTGGGTGACGCCTTCCAGATACAGTGGAACAGCATGACAGCATATGCATTCCCTTCCACGCCCCTGGTTCACAGGGTGATCTGCAAGAAGAGAGAATCATGTCACCACTGCATCATTCTGATGGCTCTGTGATGGCCGGCAAGACATGGTTCTAGGAGCTGCTCAGTCTATCGGACAAACCTCCCATTCACCTGCCCTTGGGCACCGCTCACCTTTTATCGCAGCTGGGGGGCAGGTTCATCCACCCCACCCCACAGAAGTTGGCCCTTGCAGCATGGTTCCTGAGCAGGTCACACTAAAGCATCTACGACTGTCACAGGCTAACCTAGACATCATTCAGAGCGCTAGGAGCAATGCTACTTGGAGCCAGTACAAAAGCAAATGGACTAGGTTTTGCCACAGGGCGGAATCAAAGGGGATTGAACCGCTCACTTGGAAGATGTGCTTTCCTTCGATGACGCACCTCGCACACAGTGCAAATAGAGACATGGCATATCTACCTGGCGGCCGTATGAGCCTACCAGAACTCTGAGGAGGTAGTCTTCTCTTCCTCAAACCCATTGGTTAAGCGACCTCTGGCGGGTCTCACCATGCTTTACCCGCCTATCATGAAGATATATCCGTTGTGGACCTCAACTTAGTGTCGGGCGCCCTGGTGCACAAACCTTTCGAACCAATGGCGTCTGTGGACACCAGGCTGGTCACGGTTAAAAAAGCTCTCTTGGTGGGTCTTACGTGTGCACGTAGAAGTGAAATTGAGGCACTGGTGGCATCAGAACCGTACACTACTTTTCACAGAGATAAGGTGGTCCTGAGAACGCATCCTGCATTCTTGCCTAAAGTGGTCTCTTCTTTCCATCTAAATGAGGATATAGCATTACCTACTTTCTTTGCGGATCCTAAGGATGATGCTCAAAGGGTCTTGCACTGTCTGAATGTCAGGTGCGCTCTGAAATTCTGTCTGGACAGGACCAAGTGCGTCCACAAGTCGGACGCTTTCTTTGTTACCTTTGTGGGCCCAATGCCGGTTTATCTGGTGCCACGGCCTCTATAGCAAGGTGTTTGGTTTCGGCCATCAAGGAGGCCTATGGGGGCTGTGCAAACCACTTCCAACGAACACGCATGCCCACGCTGTTAGAGCCAAGGCCACAGAAGTTCCGTGGCAGGTCATCAGCAGGGCGGCCATGTGGGCCACGCCTTGGGCCTTCTGCAAACACTACGGTTTGGATGCCGGCACCAGGCCAGACGCAGCATTTGGGCAGACAGTATTAAGGAACTTTTCTTAAGGCGGGTCACCTCTCCACCCTGGGGTTACATTCAGTTGTAATCGTCCATATAGTATGGAGGAATGGGGACGGGACGTTGGAGTAATTATAAGTTACTCACCGTAGTGACTAACGTAGTCCTAGGCCATAGTCCCCTTTCCTCCATACGTCCTACCATCCTCCCCCCTAATAAATCTATCATTAGGCAATGGTAAGATTGTCGACACGTCAATGGGGACTGAGGAGTGTCGCCGGTGGGCGCAGTCAGGGGAATGTATGCTCCCAGGGCTGCGCCTCTAATTTTAAAGGGGAAAAAGCTTTTTTCTGGTGAAAAAGTTTCCGTCACCCGTCCCTAGTGAGGAACGCCCATACAGTATGGAGGAAAGGGGACTAAGGACTAGGAGTAAATTAGTCACTACGGTGAGTAACTTATAATTTTTATTCTGCTAAAATTAATGTTTCCGGCAGCCTCTTTTGGAGGTGGTTCGACATTGTGTCTCTCCTAGTTCTTCCACTGTCAAATCAGTACATTTATTGACAAAATCAATCTTCTCCAAAAAAACATTGCACCGATAAGAATCTGGTTGTTTCAGTGCCTTGATGTTTACGTAGAGACACTATTTGGGATTGCTTTTCCCCAGTTTCTGAAAATGACTTCTCAAATGTGGCACCTACTTCTTATACTTTTGATAGTATCCCCTCTCATTTCTTCATATCGTTCACATGAAGCCCTTAGACAACCTTTTTAACTTCAAAATTCTTCTCTTAGCCAAGATATCTTTCCCAAGAATCCGAAGTTAGGCCTGACCACTCAACTTCTAATGAAGCTTTCTCCAGATCTATCCTGGTCGATTTGGGACTTATTACTCGTTTACTGTTTTTGGCTAAGGTCTTACAAAATGCTGCATCACTTCCTCTAAAAGCTTATATAGAGCAATATTAGTGGCTCCATTCATACAAGTCTGGCTTTAGGTTCTAACGCAGCACTGAAACTGCCACTTTACAGATTTGAGTTGACATATTCCGGTCCACTTATAGTGGTGGTTCCTGTTTGTTGCTCTCCTTGATCTGTCCATGGTCTTTGACCAGTAAGCAGCATTGACAACTACAATTTTGACCAAAGCTCATGCAAAACTCAGAAGTTCAACACGGCTGTTGCTCACATGCCCATTGACAACAGATCTAAAGCATGACCAGCATGGTGTTGTCTCAAATATCTTTGTCCAAAGACACTGGCACCAGTACATTACTAAGCTGCAAGACTGCAGAGCTCTGCAACGTATCCATTTTGCTAACAGCATTCACACATAAGCTTCTGATGGGTTCCCTGTACTCTTTGAAGGTTTATGATGTTTGTGAGAAAACATTATATACCCACACATTGACAATACTATGCAACCAGTAGTTCTGTGGCATCGTTGAATACTCTTTAATGTTAGGAAAAAAGAATAAATAGAATTGAACAAGTCAGTGAAAGTGTGAATAATTTAGAAAGTTCATAGGCCAAAGCCCTGCATGTCCCCAAGAAAATCTAGCAACCTGTAGAAGTCAAGATATGTGTCGACATGAGGTTTTCCAGCAAAGACAATTGCAGGGAGTATGGCATAACACCCACAATGGATGACATCATGGCTGATGTGAGAGGTGCCAGCTAGTTCTCATAAATCAGGGCAGGTGCAGGACAGGTGCCAAGCAGAGTTCAGAAGAAAGCTGTCACCATCAAGCTCACTTGTCCACGTGGCCTACAGCATCTTTAGATAGAAAATAAGGCCAGTTTTTAATAGGGCCAAGTTTCCTATGCTTGCTAACTACTAAAAAAAGATAAATGAGAAATAATTCACAGAAACAAATTACGAAAAGTTTGTAATTGCGCCAAGGAACATGAATCCTTGTGTGTGTTGCCTGGGATAACTGAAAAATAAACTAAAAGCTGACTGACTCTGTCATCATTTAAAGGTAAATAAAATGTGAAGAAAGTTATTTTGTGATAGGAAATTGTCCCATGGACTCAGTCTTTTGTTTTCTTTTTATGCAGGGTCTTCATTTCACCCCTCCATCTGGTATTTTATTTCCTTCCATGCTCATATACACTTAATAGGCTCTGAAATGGACCTACTTATGTTTTCATGTTGCTATTTTTAACTCTTATTTTTTGTGTATTTAGCTACATTAAGTCAAACATTCGATTGAGCAGATTGAGAAGAATTAATGTAGGAAATGAGCGTTCAAGGAGGTTTTCACTATATTAGTTGTTGCCATTCTTTTGCTGTCTGCAGAGGAACAGCTCTTTCCCTGATGAGAACAACCTTGCAAGAATGCATGAAGAGCTGAAGGCCCTGAAGATGAGGGAGACTGCTGCTGTGACCTCCATGAAAGAGCAGCAGCAGCAAGTGAAAGAGCTCAATGACAGCTGGCAGGTAAATCAACTCCTTCTGCACAAATACACCCCTGAATGAGAATGCAGCAGAATCCCCTCTCGCTCTTCCACTAATGATGGACATGAAGGGCAAATCCAGGGACAGAATACCTGGAGGGTAGGGGGTGTGCTGGGAAGAGGTTTTCAAGTTTAATTGTTCAATAGTGTGCCTGTATCACAGAATTCAGAAAGGGATTTCTTGCCAGCAGTGCGGCAGGCGTATACTAGGGTCTTCACAAGCATCCATATTCCCGAACCAGAAGTGTCTACCATCCTGTCTTTCATGTTGACACTGCAGCAGTAGCCACAAGAGAAACTCCTCTGTAAGGTTTTGTGTTTTTTCTGGACCGTTCTCTTCCAGACTCTCACATCGCGGGCTGGGGGCCGCTGGAAGGACTCTCCACGGAAGAATGCCATGACCGATCTCCAGGATGAACTTATGACAATACGTTTGCGGGAGGCACAGTCCCAGACTGAAGCACGTGAGCTGCGGCAGCGAGTGGTTGAGTTGGAAAGCCAGGTAACCAAAGAACGCCCCTTGTTTACAGGGTTGGACCAATGTGGGTGGTGTTAGTTTGGTGCAAGTATGCTTTGTGAAACTTAAAATGTCTAGGTTGCATTGTTAAGACATTCATTGCTTATGGTTCTGTGTTTCCACCCTGTCCAGAACCAGATAAATAGCAACCTGTTGAATAGGATGGAACAGGAATGCAGGGAACTGCAGGGGAAGCTGCAGGGTGTGACGGCTCAGAACAAAGGGCTGCAAACGCAACTGAGTGAAATTAAGCGGCAACATGCTGTGTCGGAATGTAAGGTGAGTAAGGGTACTAGGGCTGAACACTAGTTTAGACCAGGAAACTTGGAACGGATGTTTTGATTTCACGCAATGCACTGTTTGTCTACAGGAAATCAAAGCAACATGCAGGGTGAGTTTTAACAAACAAAGGCTCAGTGCAGGAAATCAAGGATACCTTTAGGATGAGAACAGGAAATCAAGGGTCAAATATAGCTTGAGTACAGGGGATTGAGGTTCAAATGCACGATGAGAAATGGAAGAGCCAAATGTAGAATGTGTATCGAGAATCGAGGCTCAAATACAGTATGGTTATAAGGCATCAAGGACCACAAATATAGATGGATTCACCCTTAGATGAGTTCAGGAAGTGAGTGTCAAATGCAGGATGAGTACAGAAAACAAAGGGCTAGATGCAGTGGTAGCCCAAGAAATCTAATGGCGGGTTGAATAGGGGATGTCACAATTTGGGGTGAGTAGACGAAATTAAGTAATGCAGAGTGAGTAAAGAAAAAGATTGGGCTAATGTTTAGGATGTCTACAGGATGTTGAAGGCGACATGCAGAATGAGTATGACCAAATGCAGAATTGGTACATGAAAACAGCCAGATGAGGCAAGAGAATAGGAAATCAACATCATATGTAGGTTGCGTACATGGACTTGGGGGTCCAATGCAGAATGACATTTGAGAGTCAAGAGCCGACTGATGGGTAGAATAAAGAATAAAGGGCCCAGTGTAGGAAGGGTACAGGGAATGAAGAGTCCTGGAGCATGGCTCCAGGGAATCGATTTGGACCAGATGTTGGATGGGTATAGGAAATGAAGTCAAATGTAGGATGGGTACAGAAAATTAATGCCTGGATGCTGTGGTAGGTCAGGAAACCAAATGCCTGATGTGTACATGGAAGGAAAATTCAGGATGAGTATAAAAGCTATGGAAGATGACTGTGGAAAATCATGGGCCCCAAGCAGGATGAACGCAGGAAATTAATAGTAAAATATAGAATGAGGCGGTGTAAGCTTCTTCAGAAAATTAAATGCCAGAAATGAGTGACTAGATTAAGGAAAAGTATAGGATAAAGGGGCCAAATGTCATATTAGTAGGGAAAATGAGGAGTACATGAAATCAAGAAAATTCAGGGGCAACCCATTTTTTCTTAAAAGCAAGACAACCCAGAGCAACGCGGGTTTGAATAATGGCCCCGCGCTTAGAAATTGCCCTGCTGTATTAAGCGTATTATAAAATATTCATTAATGGTCAATTGCAGGAGTAATGCAGTGAATAAAGTACGAGCAATACAAAACATTAAGTGCTAAAAACACAATAAGTACAGGAAATTAAGGGACAAACGCAGGATGAATACAGGAAATGAGTTGCCAAAGGCAGGCTAAGTAAAGAAAATGAAGATGCACATAAAGTATGAGAGCAGGAAATCAATGGCTAAATGCGCTAAGAATACCAGAATCAAGGTTCAGGTGGAGAATGAGTATAGGAAATGATAGGCAAATGTCGATCAGTCCAGGAAATGATGGCAGGAGAAGTACATGAAATCAAACATCAACTCCAACATTAGTGCACAAAACCAATTACTAGGAACAGTACAGGAGTAATCTTAATTTGAATAAAATGGCAGGCCACTATGGAACACATATATGTTGTGTCTAAGTAGGATTTAACAAACTGTCTGGTTCTCTATGCTAACTCCCTCTCCTTTCCATTTTAGAGTAAAGAGGAGGTAATGGCGGTGCGCCTGCGTGAAGCAGACAGCATGGCGGCTGTAGCAGAGATGCGTCAGAGGATAGCTGAGCTTGAGATTCAGGTAAGGGTGAACTAGTGAAATAGAAACTTATTCATTTTTGATTAACTTTTCCATTCAGCGGAACATAGCTTGGATTCAGATGATTGAGCAGTGAATGGCTGATCTAAATGTTGAGCTACAGTTACTGAGTGACTTTTGCTGCAGGTTTTGGTCCGGGAATGAACAGGCAATTCACGTAAAGGTGGCTTGCAAGGTTTGGCATAACTTGTAATTTGGCTACATTTGAGGATGTACTCCATGGTGCAATTTTAGTGCTAGTGTGCACAATCTCTTTATCCATGTAGTTGATATTCCGTCTAGTAGCATGATGGCCCAAATCACATTTTTGCAAAAGAATACACATTTTTATTCTGAAGAATGGCTGCACATGCATGGTGGTTATGCTCGGCACAGGGTCACTTCATCAATCTCTTTTTTCTACACTCAGGCGCTTGCACGTTTGAGGAGAAGGCCCAGAAGAAACATTGTGAGCTGATAAACAGGGAATTCTGTTGCAACATTTCCAGCTTCCCTGAGAAGGAATTCCTAGAGTCTGAAAGTAACCATTACTGTGGGGGGGGGGGTCAGCGCTTTAAAAATGCATGATTCGGCAATTGTGAATGGAGTACCAGTAAAGGCTCTGATTGATTCTGCTAGCAGACAAACAGCACTGAGAGCAGACTTAATTCCAGTTTAAAACATAGGAAAAGAAAACCCTGTGAATATCGCCCGTGTACATAGTGATGAGGTTGTTCATCAACAGGCCACAGTAACAAGCCCGGCTCGGGGTGAAACATCTCAAATCAACTCGGCTATCATTCCAGAGCCCAGAAGAAACTATGAGGTACTGATTTTCCACATTTCAAAACTCTTTTGGTAAAAGTTAATTCCTCTTCTATTGCTTACTCCAATTTTGACTCCTGGGATGAAGAGTGGTGTGTACCGGAGTGTCCTTTCTGGAAGTGGAAAACTGAATTGAAGAAGAAACAATTTTTCCATGAGAAATCCCAAATCCTAATCTAAAAAGATCCCTTGGGTGGTAAGCCGAAGCATTCGGTCTAGGGTATGTGATGAGCAATATCCAGTCTGTCGGAGTACGGAGAAGCAAACAGCTGGCGAGCAGGAGCTGCTGAGAACGCGGGAAGCCGCGAAGCGGAGCCGGTCAGCCTGTGAAGTGAGAAAGTGATGCCGACGCGTAGCTTTGCAGTTGCCGCAGGAGAACCAAAGAATGCAACAGAAAGTGGGTGTGTCCTCCGGAGGGAAACTGGGACACCAGGGCGCTTTGACAACCTTACCAACGACAAATGAGATTAAATAAAGCGCATCAAAGGGCATGTGGAACCCAATATTTCCAAAGGGGGAATAACAGAATGAATGCAAGGTATGTACAAGTTTGCAAGTGTGTTAAGTGAAACCTTGAAAAAAGCCTTGGCAGGAGAGTATACCAGGCAAAGTCAAGACTGTGATTAAAGAGTTATATTAAAATGGAGAAGAAACCTGGCAAGGGAGGAAGTAGGAACTAACAGTGAAGTTGTTATATATACAAGTTGTTTGTTTTGTTTGTTGATCAGAGAAATCCGGGGAACACTCATACCCTTAGAAGTTTAAAGTTTCCTGAAAAGAAAATCAGGGGAAGGGAGCAATCCCCTGGGACTGTGAACTTTATCCATTGGGAACTTTTGTGTTGGAGTAACGCCTTTCCTTTGGAACTTGCACATTAGTGCACTTTGAAGGCCAAAGACATTAATTACCCTTTAGACCTTAGTTACGTTTAGATTGTGAGGGCCAGAATAGTATTTCGGACACAGGACATTTTGCTTTGGACATTATAAGCAAGGCACGGTATCGAAAGTACAAAAGACACAATACAGTATAGTTCAAGAATGCTCAATGAACTTTGCATTGGTTGGAAAAATGCCTACCTAAACCTAGTTCTAACGATGGGAGCAAGCTACGACCATCAAACAAAAGAAAATGCTGTCCTAGTCAAGTTTCAGCACGCGACAAGAAGGAACAATATAGCACCTGGAGCACACTTTGACTTCTCTGGCACGAGGAGGCCATCTCTAAGGCACACCAGAAGCTTTCAGAATAGCGTCCATTTTGCATTGTATCAAGTCTCTGTGTTGAAATGCCATAGTCCATACATAACAATTGAAACCATTTTATGTTCTCTTCTCTTGGTCTCCCTCAGCCGAGCTCAGACCTCCTTCTCTTCTCAATGGAATCTCTCTCAATCGTGCTTCGATTCCCCTTTTCTCAGAATACACAATAGATCCCCCTCTGCCGGGCTCAGACCCTGGGTTTCAAAGAATGCTTCACACAACTTATTTTCTCTCATCAGTACAGACTCCCCTCGATCGGGCGCAAGCCTGCATTCCTTTTTGCCAGGGTTATAAGTTCGAAGACTATCGATTGTGCACAGTTTTCCATCTAACCGGTACTGGACCACTTCGATATTTTCACATCTCAATGCTTTAACATCGGTAATAGTGCCAAAAATCCCCATAGAATCCAAAAGACTCTCAAAAAAATGGGGAATTACTGCCTTACCACTACTCTGGATCTGGTGCTAATAGTGCTGGAACGAGTAGTGGTAACACTAATATCGTTGGGTGGTATCCCGGCGAATTCTTAGATACGCCAAGATTATGATGAGGCCCATTGTCATGAAATAGATGTTTGGAGGTTTTATATGATTATGAGCACTGCAAGTTGCCAGTCCCTATTTAGATAGCTTTGTAAAGCATTTTTTCCAAAATAATGTGTAATATTTTCCAAAATGTGTCACTAGAAGAAATAAGGTGACTAGGCCTTTCTCTTTAGTTTTTCTTGTATCAACTTTATTTCCAAACTATAAGCTCTAGGAATCAAAAAGAATATGAGGCTTCTTTCAAAGCAGTTTCCAAGATTCTGCCTGTGCTTCCTCAAGTTTAGTCTTGATGTGTGTAAACATTACTTCTCCCGACTTGAGGCTCAGGTGTGTGTTAGACCTAAGAAGACATCTCTACCAGAAAATGTTGGGGAAATATGAGCAATAAACATCTTTTAATGTTAGGGCTTAAGATGCGTAAAAAAGGACTGTGTTTTAAGCTTGTGCCCAATATGGCAGTTGGGCACTTTGCCAAAGTCCCCTGCTTGACTTGTGGTAGAAGGCCAACATTACCAACGTTTATATTTCAGATCTGATGGATGTTCCTCCCACAGATTGCTCATTTATTTTATGCACCTTATTTATTGTTTAATGTGCAGACATATCTCGAGAGCAGCATAGCACTGTTCAGCATGTAGGTAGCCTGCATTTGGGTTGGCATCTTTTATCAGTAGCGCAGTACTGTGAGGTATTTGCATCCATTGGAATTAGTCCTTGGTCAGGTGTTGTTGTCAAGACCCATATTTTGAGAAATTTGCGAAATTGGAGAATTGTGGGGGCATCACTCTCCCAACCTGTCCCCCTTGGTGGATAGCTTGTACACCTCATCTGTCCTGCAGCTGCTGGGTGCTCTGGAAAATGGCAGAACTGAGATCAAGGAGTCCCGCGGCTCCATTTAAATATTGGCCCGAATGATATAATCTGGATTGCGGCACGCTCCGACGCAGGACAAAGCAGATTGAAAGCTGCACCCTGTGGAGATAACGGCTCTGAGGACCGCTGGCACTTCAGCTAAAGGGCCAGATTCTGAAAAAAAGGAGCACAAATAAAAAAGGAGCGCATAGAATTTGCTTGTTTCATTTCTGCTACTTTCAGAGAAGCTCAAGTCACCTTTTTCTGAAAGGTGACATTAGGATTTCAGGAGGGGCTTGACAGTGGCGTAGATGCACTGTCCAGCCCCCTTGCATACATTCCTCACACTAATTTATGACAGTCTCCCAGCAACCACGTGGTCGCTGGGAATGTATTTTACCAAGACAGTTCCATAAATGTCCCTGTTTGGGGATGGAAATGCAAGTGTGGCAGCTGCGGGTTTAAACCAAAACTGTCGCACATTGAAGAAAAAAAGATAAATCATGCCCTGGTGAGAAATGAGCAAAACAAAAGTGGTGGTGGCTGGAAGATTTAGAATTAATCTTAACCTCTGGCATTGCTCTGGGCAGACCTCCAGGCCATCATTCTTCACCTGCCAAGCCATTACAAAAAGGGGACCGTATGAAATTCAGGCTTGGTCCCAGCCCAAAAGTGGCAGTCCAACCCGAACTGATTGGTCACATCCCTTCTGCAAAAGACAACAAGCACCCCCAAACATGTTTCGGACTCGTCATGATTTTCAGCTCCCGCTGTGCTTGTCTTACAGACGCATAGAGGTGACCCTAATTTCTGTGCATTTAAAAGCGTTTGCCATCGGTGACTTTGGGTGCGCTTTTAAATCTACAGAACCACCCCCTGAAATGCGCAAATGAACTAAGGGTTCGAAAAGGGCATCTGAATGAGTGCATTCAAGATGCCTTTTTTCGGATGCCATCTTAGAATAGTCCTGCTCCATTATTTGGTGCATGAGACACCAAAAGCTTGCCAACAAAAGTTTTGAGAGACTGGCACATAATAATAAAGATGGGGAATCTGTGGAATACATTTCCATCAGAAAAGACAACACTGAGAGGTCTGTAATTTGTTATTTGTACTGTGTCCTCTTCTTGAACCCTGCCATGTCCTCCTCTCCTCTTAGCGCTAATCGTTAGGCCCTCTCCTGAGCTTCAGCAATGTCAAGTGCAGGGGTGGGCTGGCTTATAGGGATCTCTGGAGATTTTCTGGTAGGCGTCTCCACTCTAAGCCTCTTTTGTGATATTTCCAAATGTTCTCATTGGAAAAGGATTGGGTTTGCCGAAAGTGTGTAATTTGGGGCTACTTTGACAATTATTTCCAGAACCCCCAGTCCACCCCTGGTAATCTCTCCTATTGGCCAGCACTTTTCAGGTCTTCTACTCCACTTTAGCATGGTTATGTCACCTTTCGGCCAGCATTGCTTCTATGGGCTTCTCCTTGGCCTCAGCAGGGTTACAAAATCTTTTGGCTTACACTGCTTATCTAGCTTATATAGCTTACTTCTCAGTTCTCTCTGGGACTTTCACAGCAACCCTAGTGGGAACTGCCATGGGGATGCCTTTCAGGTGTTTTTATCCCTTGCTTATTATTGTTTAGTTACCTGCGAGTGGCATGGGTCATCTCACATGACCATAGGAATGGTTATCCGATTTAAAGCACTGTTTCGAATGGCAAGGAGGTTCACTTCACTGTTATAGTTAATACTGCTTTCTAATGCAAGGCAGAAATGATACATTAATGAATGAATATTTAATATGTAGCAAACATGTACCAGAGTATGAGTATTGTGAAATGTAGACTGCAGTGAAATGTAGACTGCAGTGAATATCTTGGTTTGAAAGTTACTCCTCATGGTCTCCATTTCATGGTAGTTACTGTATTCATACTGTCCTAAGACACACTTATATTTAACATGAGGGGGCCCTAAGGAATAAGGACTGGTCACGATCACTGTAGCTAACATTATGCCTGAATAGGTCCTGTCTGTTTGTCCACAAGTATGGATATCAGAGGAAGAATAATACCCTGTTGGCCTCACACAGACAAATTAAGGATATTCAGGCTTTGTAGATGCAGAGTCTACTAATTTGTTGTTTGCACTGTGTTTTTTTGCTTTTTTGTTTTGTTTTCTTTGGTAAGTGAGTAAAAGTATTGCTCACATCTGTACCTGTATTTATATGTGATTTTAACTGGATGCATTTGGCAGCATAATCTACTGTTATCTGCTCTCTCAAATATCTCAAATAGGTCTTACGCTGATGTATTAAGAAAATGAGCTATGAAAATTGGAAATCTCTCTCGCTTTGAACAGTACCAAATAAATGGTTATTTGCTTATAAAAAATGAAAAAAGAATAATATACAATAAATAGAATGGGCAATGGGGAAAAAGCCCTTCATGAAAAATCCTTTTCTTAGAAAAAGTCATTTATTTGAATGACACATGAAGTTAACATTTGTTGAATTTGACTATTTGGACACATTGTGTTATATGACCAAGACACGCTTATGACATTTTAATTGTGCAACATACATCCATTCATGTATCATAAATGAACAAAGTGATGCTAAATATTTTTGCTGATTGTAAATTATTTTATTCATTCCCTGTACTCGTCTGATGTACTCTTACTAAACGCCACCATACACCACTTCACATGGCTGAGTCTGAATTGTTTGCCCAACTGTACCCAATGGTGAAATATCGCAGCAGCCAACCATTGCATATCTTGGTAGTATTGAGTTGTTTGGAGAGTGATTCAATGGATTGACCCTATACTTCCGGCTCTTGAGGACCATTCTCCACAAACGTATGATTTACCTGAAACTTTAATTTCAAGTTTAACTTCTCATCAGAAAAAAGCTCTTTAAAAATAAACAGGCTATATATGTCACTTTCTATAACACTGATTATTTGTGAACCTTGGACTAAATTACAAATTACAATTACAAACATTAATATTCTCATCAGAAATTGTATTGGAATGTGTGCTTGACTCTGCCAAAAATGATAGGCCTATTCTGCTTGCCTGCTGTTAGCGCCATTGCAATCTGATCTCATCACCACAGCCATCAATACATTAAAATGACGGCTGGTAAATCTCTGGACTGACTTTAAAATAGTGTGGCTGAGCCGCACCACTGATTAGCACCATGCTAGCTGACATTACCAGCAGATCAGATGTTTAAGGACGGCCTCGAAAATCTGCTAGGCAGCCACCATGAAAGATTCAAATGCTGAATTATCAAGGCAGCACTTGCAGAACTCTTTTACTCCATATCAACTGCCTGACATTAAGAAAAGCTCTGAAAATACACCTGTCTTGGTCAGTCTTTAGACATAACCCTGGGTCACCCATTGAAATTCGCTCTCTTGCTTTCAAACTTTACTGTCACCATCGTGCAATGAAGCTGCACAGCGATCGCACATATACAGTATGCTTCAAAAAGCAAATGAGTGAATTTATCGCATGCCAATTTAAAGACAGCCATGAAACGATAGCTCACCATACATTACATGAACGCGTTGCATGGCAGTCATTCACTACTATTGGGATGAATCATTCCAAAGCTGATTCCATGTCTGCCATACTCGGCTGGCTGACACAAACCCTGATCTTTTCTTCACAGAAAGAAGAAGGAATGATTCAAGGAGAACTTAATAATTCAGACTCCTCCCAGTATATCAGAGAGCTCAAGGACCAGATTGATGAACTGAAGGCCGAGGTGAGCACATTGTCTTATATGCATGTTGTTAAGCAGTGACATGTTCTGAACATTTTATAGCTTGCAAATAGATGTTCTGCAAATTCAAATCTTTCATCCTTCAAGGTTATCATTTAGATAATATCCTGCTAATTTGGCTCTCCCATACTTTAGGTCCTTTGCCAAAGTAATTCTGGAATTCTTGTTTTCAATCACTGAGATCTTCATTATCAGTCTTAACTGTTAGGATATTCCTGCTCGTTGAATGACGTCTCACAAAGTCATGCTAATTTATCCCTTTGAATTCTTTTTTTAAAACGCTGTGCTGAAGTTTACGTTGGGTATACAGCCACTCCTACTTTAGTGCTGCCAGCCAGTGATAACCCTCTCACAGTAGCCTGCGTTGTGCCAGCCCACTTGGAACTTGGTCATAGCTGGTCGTGAGTGGCAACCTGAAAATCTTTGCTGATTTTCTTTTTTTTCCGTATAGACTGTATTTTCTTCACTCAGCTGTTTGTTCTGTGACCATTATTTTTCTTATCATTATTACAAAGAAGGCATGTCAGCGACCATTGATTTAATTCTCACAAAAGGCATGCATTTTATGCCTATTTATAGAGCAGTGGAAATTTGATTTGGTAACAAGACAATCAAGGATGCGCATTCAAAAACAGTTTTCTTATAAATCCCCTTCTGTTGCAGATCGATTATCTTTAGGCAATTGCTCTAAGCAGAGACTGGATCTGGTAATCATTCATGTGCTCTGGGAAGGACCCAGTGGCTCTGCTCCAGAGTTGTCATGGCCTCTTGAGCCACAGATGTCATATTACTAGTGCTCAAGCACAGCCACACAACCTCTTCAGTTTCTTTTTACAGCACAAAACAGATTACTTTCAAAACAGCCACTCAGTGTTTCTGACACACTTTTAAAAAAAAAATTAATTATGTTGCTATGTGTTATCTTACCATTTCCTGTGCATCTTGCAAATGCATGCACCCTAAGGTTGTTCGGGAGTGGGTGGCTAGGATGTTCACTGCTTTGCACAACCATGAAGAAGGGGGCGAGGTTTCGTTGCGGGTGGCTTTTGGCACTGCTTGGTTCCCACACAAGCAGTGCCAAGAGCCACCCATCCTGCCAGAGGAAATCCAGAAGCCCTGCACCAAGCTTTCCAGGTCAACTCCACAGATAGACGGCATGTTCAGCTCATGTGGGGGATGAAAAAAGAAAATGTCCCAATCCATAGGCGAGTTCTCTGCATCCTCCAAGCACTGTTCTGCATCCTCCTCCAGTAAACGGCATACTAGGACTCCAGCCCAAAGTCAATTCTAAGTTATTTTACTGGAAGATATTAGTAGCACTGCTTTTTATTACCCTGTACAATTCTCTATTCCAGCTGAATTGAACTTGTTTGTGCTGAGCTCAGTTGAAATATTCAATTGGGTCTGGCTCATGATTCTTCTTCACTGGGTAGCTGGGGTTGGCCGTAGTTCCCCCATGACACGGTTCCATTTAGGTTTATGAGCTAACACTCTTCCTGATGCTGCACAAATATTCATCAAATCTGGTTCCGTGTTCCTAGCCTTTCCCAAGAAATGGATCCAGCCTCCTGGCTCCAGCAGAGCTACCTGCCCTTCGGCTCTCTACACCAGCCGCCGACTCCCACTATATGTCTCCTGTTGCAGAGCAAGTGCGCCCAAGGGTTAGCCCTGTCAAATGTGCCCCTGCTTGAAGGAAGATTGTCAGGGTCTGTTTTGAGCACATTTTTGACAGTGTTGCTTGGGAGATTCCATTTGGCCTGAGGGCCCTTAGTTCCAGTGCCCAGGCACTGATTTTCAGGAGCTGGCTTGTTGCTGTGTCCTTTGATAGGGTTTGTGTTGTATGTTCAAAGATTGATGTCTACCTTGAAAAATGAAGGCTTCAAGGGCTATTGCCAAGTAATTGGGCTTGTTGGTATGATCCTCCACCTTCACAATATTATTTTGTTTTCCGAGACCACCAGTGCTAGGGCTTGACTGCAGTACTAAGGGCATACCTCAAGGATGAAAAAGGTGGAGATCGGCCACTGTGCCTGCCATACCCACCATAGCATAACAACTTTAATATACGTCATTTTATTTATTCGACTCCAGTTGGGGTCAGGATTGAGTCTTTTCTTCAAATGACATAGGAAGATCGTTACAGAGGAATGTCCTTCCATTTTTTCTGAGGTTTATTGCCTTCCACTCCAAGAAAAGACGCAGCAACAACTCATTCAGTCATTTCTCTTGACAGGAGATTGGGATGGGTTGGTAGTAATGGTTTGTTTCTTTTGAGGTGTAGGGCTCTCCAATGGGCCTTTAAGGCTCAATGGCCGTTATCTTGTGCTGCAAATCATAGAATCTTCCTGAGGTGCCCATTATTTAATGCCGACCATTTGTGGTGTACCTCAAATAGTAACTTTACTGATCTTTTGGTAAGCTTCCAGTAGGCCATTTCTGTCTCCTAGAGCTCAACACTGTCAAATGTGCCCCTGCTTGAAGATAGGGATGCAAGTAGCGTTGCACATCTAGCAGGAAAGGATAATGCACTAGCAGATGCTTTAACTGGCAGGAGGTGACATCCCATGAATGATAGTTGCATTAGGAGGGTGTGACCATGATCCTCTCTTGTCACAAATGGACTGGTTTCACAGTACAGCAGGATTACACTAAAGTAGACATTCAACCATAAAAAATGTGATGTCTAAGTTAAAGCAAATATATTGTTCAAAGTAAAAGGTGTTGGGTTAACAAAAGTAGCAAAAATGAATTCCAAAAGTGTGTTGTACAAATCCAAAAGTGACATAACAATTCATCTCAATTTGTAAATATGTCAATGATATTCTCTAATTAGTTGATAGTCTGTCTGAATATAACAATCAACAAACAAATCTGTGTTGCTTCAACATGTGTATCAAACATAAAATGTAAAATCCACATAGATCAAATCAAATTATCCAAAAAGCTCAAAACAACGACTTTGGCCAACGCGTTTCAGATTCTACATCCATCCTCACGTCTTTGAACCTTTGTTCCAATCAGTTTCAGGATAAAATCAATATGTGCTCAGCCGTACACCTAGAAGAACAATGGGTGAACTTGCTTTGCATAATTTTTAACTATGCACACACAGTCTGCTGTATGCTAAGTACAAGAGAACACTTACCTTCGATCTGTATCTGTATTGTTCAGAGGTGTATCAACCCTGTTGGTAAGGGGATAGTGTAAGTAATCACTGTTCATATTGGACATTTATTAGCAAATCAAGTCAAAAACAAGCATAGTCCGTACTCACCAAGCTTCCAGTATCAACCGGAATGGCTACGGTGTAGCTCGGAGTGTCTAGACCAATTCACTAGGAAGGAAAAACAAGGAGTCACATAAATGTGCTCAATCTAAGTCATTGCAACCAACAAATCTGGCAACGCATGTCTGGACCGTATGCCACAGGATCCAAATCTCACGAGCTGGTGAATAGGGTGTCACTTATGGTGACCGTGGAACAAGCCTCGTGGGTCAGTAGAACCCTAAGTCAGTTGCTAGCAGAGGGATAAGGTATTCCCAGAAATATCGAGTCTGGGATAGATGGCTGATTAAAATCCTTAAGACCTCCCGGTACCTCTGTTGGGTAGGTTAAGTACTTGGCGGTTCATTGGTGGCAGCAATGAATATAAGGTGTTAGGTATTTGCTGTGTGGTTTGCATTGACGGGCCAGGCAAGCTGCTAGATTGTTAGCTATGCACACATGGTTGGTTTTCTTTTGTGTTTTGGCTGAGAGGATCTTGGATCGGTTGGTATGTGTGGTGTGCACTAGGTGTCATTGGTTGTGTGCAGGTTGTGTATTCTGTGCATGAAGGAGAGGTGTGGTATGTCCCGTTGTCTGGGTGTGAAGGTACTGGGCACTAGCAGCAAATGCTTAAAACAATGCCAAGTGATCCAGAATAACGCCATAAGAACCATAACCGGCAAACCAAAGAGAGAGCATATCACAAATGACTGCAGAGACCTAGAGCCAGAGACCTGGCTAGCCATAGAGGAACGCATCATTTTTAAATCACTTACTCTGGTCCATCAATGCTTATTCGGTAAAGCCCCGGTATACCTCAAAAACCAATTCAAGTGGCACAAGCCAAGCCGCAACCTGAGATCAACTAATAAAGGCCTCCTCCAAGTGATGCCAGCAAAAAAGGCAAAGGGACTAGGTAGGGCTTTCAAGACCAAAGCAGTCCTAAAATGGAACAAACTGCCCTCAACTCTGAGATTGGAGACTAACTATCTATGCTTCAGGAAAAAACTTAAGACACTCCTGTTCAAATAAGACACCATCATCAAGGCACACTAGTAATCCTACTGCACCTACCACACACTGATAAGTTATGTGTGGCTCATACCACTGTCTCGTTGTCCTGAAACAATCCGTCTTGTCTTCATGTAATGCGTTCTGATGCCCGCGGGCTGCAGCGCTATATAAACAGATAAATAAATAAAGGAAGGGAGATGTCTTGGGTCTCGCCTTGAGTGTGTCCAGGGTTGAACGATGTCAGTGGCTGAATGATGTCACTTGTGGAATGTTATGTAGCTGTTAGAATATTGTCCTATTAATGAGTGATCCACCCATGGCAGTTGAAGCCTGTTAGCCTGGGTGGCGGGAGCCAGTGGGTTAATTTCCCTCTCCCTGCTCCTGTCCTAGTTCCTACTAAAGAGCTGGAACCTGAACTAACTTAATAAAGGAACGTGTCTACGTTACCTGAGCTGCCTCATGAAGTCTTAAACATAACAGGGGGCCAAGAAGACGGAAGCCCTGACTAAAATGCTTTTTCGCCTCAGGAACGTGGTGTTGAATGCTGAGAAGGCCTCTTGTGTGTTGGCTATGTTTTCCCTTGTGGAAAGTGGAGTGTGAGAAACCTGAATGTGTCTCGCCCTCTAGTCCCTGTGGATCTCTCTCGTGGCCAGGGCACGGCCATAGACCTTGGATCCAGACCCTGGGGTTGGACGAGTGCGGGAAGATCACCTGGGTGAGAGGTCCTCTGGGAATGGGAGTGTGACACCAGATGGTGAGACGTGGTAACACCTTTATCCTATCCGATGGGATATTTAGAAACTCAACCTCCCACCCCCTTTTCCTGCTCGAACACTTTCGCACAGACAGCCCACTTTGGGAGAAAACCGACCCACACCCGAGCCGTGTACATGACATGTTCCGATACTATGGTCAGGAATTTATCGACAATCTCTCACATCTGACTTCCATTACACATCCCCACACGGATAAAATGCAGAGCACGAGAGCACACACTGAGCGAGGCAAAACCCACAAAGGTACAGCAGTTTTGAGTTGGCAGTTGAACGAGGGGAGAAAGACGCCCAGGCACGAGAGGTTCATGAGAGGAGCAACACGCTTGACCTCATTGACAGGAAGCCGTTACTTTGAAGAAACCTTCAGGGCAGAAAACGTAAGACCACGAAACAAGGTTAAAGAATCCTGCATTGTGTGTCGGAGATATCTAGGGTCCTCCTGCATAACTGAACAAGGCGGGGAGGAGCAGCAGACGCTGTGGTATCGTCCTTTCCTCCAAGGGCAAAGAAGCGACAGAGAAGAACATAGCGGGTGAGTTGGGGAGACCGGTCTGTGTTGACGTCAAGGTTGTAAGCAGCAACATTGTAAAGTGAGCGCTGAAAGGAATGGTGTTAAACGCGTGTGATGAAAGACGCAAGTGAAGCTAAATTGCTGGTGAATATTTGAACATTCGAAGAAAAGATACAATACTGTTGACAGCGGTCTGGCACTGTGGAAGTGCTCAATCGAAGGTCTCTGTACGGTATCTTGACAAAAGGAAACAAAAGCAAAAGATCAATGTGAAGTGTAACTTGTGTGAAATGAATCAAAGTGGTCCTGTGAGGTTTTAAGCAAAACCAATTGCACATTCGAAAGTATTCGATTCTGGTTTAATAAGAGGATCTGAGCCCGGACGAGGGGGATCCATAGTCAGAGCCTGAACGAGGAGACCAAATTGTGAACATTGTAGAAAAGGGGTCTGAGCCTAGACGAGGGGGTCCTGTGGTCCGAGCCCGAAAGAGGGATACCAGACTTGCACTTGTAAAAGTGAAACCTTGACAAAGGAAAGGATCTTTTATGTTTTGTTTGCTGAGTCAGGCCCTCTGTATTAAGAGACTGTCATTGCGAGCCAAGTGTGTGCAAAGCCTGCACGTGCCACCTTGACCCCTGCTGAAAACGTGGGCTAGGGAAGCTAACTGCTCAACTATCCCGACATATCATTTCTTGAACACTTTTCTTTTGCGTACATAGTGTTCCCACTCCATTTTGTATTTAGACGTAAGGATTGGCAATAGGTTTATTAGTATAGACAATTTTAATTTGACAGACTCAACTAGGACTGCGTTATTATTATTTGATGGCCGTGGTATGCTCCCATCCTTGGATTTTGGTTTAGATAGACGTTTTACCAACCCATTGAAGTTCAATAAACACCCTTGAACTGTGATCACTTATGTCTGTCTTCACTGTTTGATACCTTACTTCTCCAGCATTGGATCTTTCATGGATTCACATGCTTAGAATATTCCCTGTCGTCAGACTGGGAACCCTCGGTACACATATATAGTCGTTTCCTATAGGAAAAAACTTCCGACACTTGTGTGTCCTATCCACATCCACGTCCTCTCCGGGGCCGTCCACGCATGCCCCGTAGGACGTAATGGTATAAAAGCTCCAAAGATAGTGGGATCTCCTCGCGTAGTCTCTACTTTCTAGGCTATCGTTGAAATTACTCGCACGAGCTTCTGTGAGGTTATTGGTTTTATTAGAATGTCGGGAAAACCTCTCTTTCGCCAGTGTGCTATGTGCGGATTGAAGAAGGTTTACGAGGGGGAAGGCCATCTCGATTGTATTTATTGCCTCCACCCTCACCATTCGGCAGACCATTGTGAAATATGAAAAGGTTTTTCCCAGAAAACCTTGAAAGATCGGAGCCGGCGGCTGGTATCGTGGTTAAATGACAGGGCGGGAGCATACCCTCAGTCGTAGGTTGGCTCCGTGCGCAGCGTGGCCTCGACGAAAACATCGGGATCCCCTCTCCGCTCAACCTCGTCGGAACCACCGGCGAAGAAGACTCGACCGGCGGAAAAATATGTTCCACGAAGCCACTCTTCCAAGGACTCTTCTAAAGAATCTTCAAAAAAGACATCATCATAATCTTCGTCGAAAAAACAAGGAAAGGAAAGGCCAAAATCCTCCTCGGGCGATCCTCATAGATCTGCCATGAGTAGAGAATCAGATAAACGCAGGGAGAGCGCTGTTAAGGCGGGACCGCCTAAGCCACCTGCAGGCCCACCGTCGACGACGACGAACCAGTCAGTGTCCTCACTGCCGCTGACGCAGTTGGTTTCCCCCGTCATCAACCCAATGACGACGACGGCGACGATGTCCTCGTCGACCGAAGTTCTGGCCTGGAAACCAGAAGTTTTTGATCTGGGGTTGCCGGACACATTGCTGCAGGAACAGACAGTGTCGATTTCCTCGAAGGAAGACGACGGTTTCTGGATTGCGGGCCTGAGGACCTTGGCCTGCGAGCCAAGTCGCCATCAGGAGCAACCTGCTCTCAGGTCTTTACCCAACTTCCAAGCTCTCAATCGGCCCTGTCCATGGAGGTCCTGTCCTCCTTACACTCGCTGCTGAAATCGCTGGATGAAAGGCTTCCACCTGTACCGTCGACCCCCCCCCGTCGACGAGCCCGGCCCGTCACACCGTCCAACCAGAACGATAGGAGTTCCGGTGACTCCAGTAGTCCAGGAGGAGGGTGAGCTTTCAGACTCTTTATCTGACCGTGGGTCAGCATCGGATATCTCCCTGTCTCCATCTAGGGATCCATCCTGGGTTTCGGATGTGGAACTGGAAACACCAAAGAGCCCCACTTACCCGTCACCACCGGACGATATTGGCGCTTTTCATTCAATGATGGAAAAGGCGTGCAAGGAGTTTGGCCTGGTCCAGCAGGAGGAGAAAAAGGACTGCTTTCTTTTCGACCATATGGTTAAGAATAGACGTTCAATATTCTCGATACCCATTTTAGATCATGTCTGGAAAGAAGGTGTTCAAACCATGCGTCACCCGTTTTCTGAACCGGCCGTCAAAGGCCGCATTGAAAAGAAATTTAAAGTGCCAGACTCTACCCCGAAGTGTCTCTCGGCCCAACCTACACCTGATTCAGTGGTGTCGGCAGCGGCGACGAGGAAAGCGAAGGCCCAACATAAATGCTCTACCCCTCCGGATAATGAGGCAAGACGCCAGGACGTGTTTGGTAAAAAAGTTCTTTCCGTGGGTGCTGCAACTGTGAAAGCAGCCAACTCTCTGGCTATTGTGGCCAGGTACGACAGGGAGATGTGGCACAGTCTAGCCCCTATTCTGGACCACCTCCCGGAGGAACATAGAAGAACGGCGATGTCTCTGGTACGAGAAGGCGAAGAGGCTGCGAACCATGCTATTAACATAGCGGTGGACCTGGCAGATTCGGGCTTTAAGCAGATAAACAACGGAGTTGTTCTAAGACGCCAGGCTTGGCTTATGTGGACCAACTTCAGGCCCGAGGTGCAGTATAAAGTATTGGACATGCCCTTCGAAGGTGATCTTCTTTTCGGAGAAAAGGTGGACGAGGCCTTGAAGGGGATGAAGGAGGACTCGGATACGGCACGTTCGATGGGTTCTCTTCAGAGTGGTAAACACTTTCGTTCCTTTCGTCCCTTTAGAGGAGCATCTGGCAACTCAAGATTTTCTGCAACCAGGGATAGATCCTTTGGCAGATCGGCATACCCTTCCCAAGGATATAGGCGCGCCTCTCAAAACTCAAGCCGGCGCAGAAACTTCCAGTCATCCAAGAGACGACCGACTTATTCGTCGTCGACGAACAAACAGAAAGACCAGCAATGACGGGAAGCGCACCGTTCTGGGAGGAAGAGTGTCAAGCTGCGTCAAAGAATGTGAAAAAATCACAACAGATCAGTGGGTTTTGGACACAGTGAGGTACGGACATTCTCTACTATTCAAATGCAAACCTCCAAAATGTCCACCGATACATCTACCCCAACCACATCTGAACATTTTGCTGCAGGAAGTAGCACTTATGTTACAAAAAGGTACCATAGAGTTAGTCCCTGCATCGCAGAAAGGCCAAGGGGTATACTCACGGTGTTTTGTGGTAAAAAAGCCGAACGGAAAATGGCGTCCCATTCTCGACCTGCGCGTCCTCAACAAGACCTTACAGAGTCGGAAATTCAAAATACTTACACTGCAAGAAGTGATCAGGTCTGTCCAAGTGGGGGATTTTTTGGAATCTCTAGATCTACAGGACGCGTACTTCCACATTCCTATGTGTCAAAAACACAGGAAGTTTCTGAGGTTCATGGTAGGTCAGACACACTACCAATTCGCAGTGCTCCCGTTTGGTCTCAAATCCTCCCTAAGAACGTTCACAAAATGTTTGGCACCCGTGGCAGCCTGGCTGCGAAAGAAAGGGCATCATGTATACCCGTACCTCGACGACTGGCTTGTGAGGGGATCCTCCTCGGCGTCGACCAACGACAGCATACAGGCCACCTTACAGCTTCTGCAACGACTGGGGTTCGCAGTGAACTTCGAAAAGTCCTCTCTAAGGCCTTCAAGGAACTTAAAGTTCTTGGGAGCTCAATTCGAAACCCAGTCGGGAATAGTGAAACCTTCCCTAGACAGAATGTCAAAGATCAATCAACTGACGAGTCAACTTCGCTTACATGGCACACTTTCAGTGAGGAAGTATGTGGCGATCCTAGGTTCCGTGGCTTCTTGCATCCACTTAGTAACCAACTGTCGATTGTTCATGAGGCCTCTACAGGAGTTCCTGGCGGACAGATGGAAGCAGGCCACGGGCCGGTGGTCAGACAGGATAACCATCGACGACGATGGTATCATCCGAGCCCTACAGTGGTGGAAAAGCGTTCACAACCTGGACAGAGGGGTTCCTCTGCAAGAACCAGAATTTCAGAATACCATCATCACGGACGCATTCTTGACGGGCTGGGGAGCACACATGGACAACCACCAAACACAGGGCAGATGGTCTCCGACCGAATCACGCCTGCATATCAATGTGTTGGAACTGAGGGCAGTGAGATGGGCCTTGAAATCATTCCTCCCACATATCAAGGGGTCGAGAGTAAGAGTGCTGACAGACAACACGACAGCCATGTTCTACTTGATAAAACAAGGCGGCACGAGATCCAGGACCCTTTCTGTGGAGGCTCAAAAGGTATGGCATTGGGCTTTGAAACACAACATATCTATAGTGGCTCACCATCTTCCAGGAGTGAAGAACGTACAAGCGGATTCCCTGAGCAGGAGCATGGCTCAGATACACAAGTGGGAGATAGACACCATTCAGCTGGAAAAAATCTTCGAAAGGTGGGGTCACCCCTCAGTCGATCTCTTCGCAACGAAAGAAAACAGGAAATGCGAGCAGTTCGCGAGCAGATGGCCTCAGAAAGGATCCCTAGGGGAAGCGTTCTCATTTCCGTGGACAGACAAGTTCCTGTACGCCTTCCCTCCGTTCCCCCTTATACGGAGGACAATACAGTGGATTCGCAGATACAAATTCCGGGTCATTCTAGTGGCACCGTATTGGCCGAGACAACCGTGGTTTTCCGACCTCCTACATCTGTCGTTGGAACAGCCAATAGCTTTCCAGAAAGTGCCGAATCTCCTGTCCAGGGACAAGGGAACGGTGTGGCATCACAATCCGGACAGCCTCAACCTGACTGCCTGGCTCCTGACTTTTCAGAATTTGCCAATTTGAAAGTCTCGTTGGATTGCCGGAGAATTCTGCAGGCGGCTAGGGCTCCTTCGACTAACAAGTCATACATATACAAGTGGCGAAGGTTCTGTATGTGGTGTCAAACGCAGCATGAAATACGGCCTTTGGAAGTAACTCCAGAACAAATTTTACCGTATCTTCTTCACTTAGCAGAGAGTGGGCTATCCTCGCCATCCATCAAGGTGCACCTGGCGGCCATCTCAAGGTTCACGAGGAGGAGACAGTCCTCACCGTTATTCAGCGACAGACTGGTGAAACATTTCATGAGGGGTCTCTTTAGAACTTTTCCCCCTACGAAGCGGTTCCCACCATCGCGGAGTCTAAATGTGGTGTTGGCGGCCTTAATGAAGCCCCCTTTCGAGCCAATGTCCTCTTCATCCATGCAGTTCCTATCGTGGAAGCTGGCTTTCTTAATTGCCATTACGTCAGCTAGAAGAATGTCGGAATTACAGGCATTAGTCATAGACCCTCCATATATGAGATTCTTTAAGGACAAAGTGATACTATCAACTAATCCTACTTTCATCCCGAAAGTGCCGACGGTCTATCACAAACACTCGACCATTGTCCTCCCTACTTTCTTTGCGACCCCGCCGTCGAAGGCGGAAAAGGCTCTTCATACTCTTGATGTGAAAAGGGCGTTAGTTTTATCTGCAAAGAACGCAAGAACTCAGAACTACCAGACAGCTGTTCATCGCATATGGTCCGTCGACGAGAGGAAGGGCAATTTCCAAGCAAGGACTGGCTCGATGGGTCTCGTCAGCGATTGCTTTTAGTCACTCCAAGGCCGGGAGGCCCCTACAAGGGCACCCTAGAGCCCATTCCACGAGATCGACTGCCTCCTCCGCGGCGCTATGGGCAGGAATTCCTCTGACAGACATCTGCCAGGCGGCGGCATGGTCAGTCCCACACACGTGCACACGCCATTACTGCCTGGAAAGGCAGCATGCGGATGAAGTACAGATGGGAAGGGTAGTGCTGCGCCATCTTTTTCAATGAGGTAAGCCAAATATGGTGAAGCTGTTGTCTCTTACTTTGCCTATGTTTGTTTTTTCCTTGATGTGTCGATTTTAAGTATATATATATATATATATATATATATATATATATATATATATATTATTTATATATATAATTATGAATATGTTTATATCAGAAAATATGTTGCTGCCTACGTACATATATATATATATATATATATATATATATATATATATTTGGACTGGGAGTGGTTTTGTGATGTATGTTGCATTGCATTCTCACCTCCTTCTTCTAGGATACTGCTATACAATCTATTCTAAGCATGTGAATCCATGAAAGATCCAATGCTGGAGAAGGGAGTAGTTTCTTACCTGTAACTCAATTTCTCCAGCGTTGGTATCTTTCATGGATTCACATGCGCCCACCAGCCTCCCCGAAATGCAATGTGCAACATATGTGCATAAACAGGTTTCCCCTTTCTACTTTGGAGGGGCCGAAATCTGACGGGTCCCGCGGGGGCGGGGCTTTTATACCATTACGTCCTACGGGGCATGCGTGGACGGCCCTGGAGAGGACGTGGATGTGGATAGGACACACAAGTGTCGGAAGTTTTTCCTATAGGAAACGACTATATATGTGTACCGAGGGTTCCCAGTCTGACGACGGGGAATATTCTAAGCATGTGAATCCATGAAAGATACCAACGCTGGAGAAATGGAGTTACAGGTAAGAAACTACTCCCTTACAGGAGTTTGAGGTGCCCTCCCACCTACTGGAGGGAGAGGTCAGGGATGGCTTCCTCGACATAGTCCACAACGGAAAGGAGGCAGATTATCAAGCTCTTCAAGATGACTGAGGTGCAGCAGGTGTTTTATTGGGACGTCCCCAGTCATCCACAGATCTTCTTGGCTTCGCATGTCTAGGTTTTCCCCTTAAGTACATTAAAGGTTTTGGGATAGGTCACTAGATGGCGAACATCTATTCGTCCCCAAGACCGACAAGTCCCTGGAGTGATTTAAAGAATCAAAGATCATGGGCAAATCCCTAGGTGGTATAACAGCCCACACCATCTCCCTCTTTTGCTTCAGAGTCTCAAGGAAGAGGATTCCACCGCTACACCCCCATTTACCAGGTAGGCACAGTTGCCCCAGGCCAGGTAGACACAAAAGTGCTTTTCACGGCTGGGCAGGAGCCTTATGTACATCAAGGAGTCAGACAGCAACGACCTTGACCATCAAGGTCTACCTCGAAAACCTCTTTGAGAGTCTCCTCCAATGCTACTCCCATTGGAGAGCAGGTCTGAGTTTCTGGACAAGTAGCAGCAGATCTCTGCCAATGTTTTGGTTGCTGCAGCTGATCAGATGGGGATTCTATCTCCTCTTCGAGCAGCTGCACAGAAGCCCATACTCCTACGCCTACTTCCATGTGCCCATTCATAAAAAGCACAGGAAGTCCCTCCGCACCCAGGGTATTCACCAAGTTGATGGCATTGGTGGCAGCCTCCCTCAGGAGGAGAGAAGGTTACATCTTTTCTTACTTAGACTAGTAGCTCATCAGAGCAGGTTAGTCGCTCATCAGAGCGGGTATCGAGGCATCTCAAGGACACCTGTCGACTGCTGTTTGACTTGGGAATCTCCCTGATCTTCTAGAAGTCCAACACAATACCATTGCGGAGACTCCAGTTCATCAGGGCAGTCCTTCTAGTAGGGATGGCGCTTCCACCCAATGAGACAGTCAACATTCAGCAGATGGTCACCATTTTCCAGAATCCAAGCATGCTACCCAATTAAACCTTTCACTGCCTCCTGGGTCTCATGGCCTCCTGTATTTCTACAGTGCCAGTAGCCAGTTCGAGGATGCGCTCTGCTCCGCAGTCAGTGTTCAGTTTTCCAACGACATGTCGGATGTTTTATGAGTTTCGAGGACAGTGGCAAATGACCTGTCAAGGTGTTTGAGTCAGGAGAGCTTTATTGCGGAGGCATGCTTCAGGACATTTTGGCCAAAGGACCAGGTTATCATAAAAGCCTACCCGAAAGGCTGGGGTACTCGCCACTGAGATCTGCAGGTGAGCAGGCTTGTATTCCAGCATAGAGCGACAATGGCATATCAACCTTTTGGAGCTGCGAGCTGGTGGTTTTCATGCTGTTCCTTCGAGGGAAGAATATCCTGGTCCTGATGGACAACACAGTGGCCATACACTAGCTCAAAAAGAGAGGGGGCTGTGCATTCACTGCCCCTATGCAAGGGGGGGCATTCAGCACTAGTTATGGGCATTGGGGGAACAACATCTGTTTCAGTGGTTCACAGCAGCTCACTTGGCAGGGACAGAGAACTGGTTGGCGGATGTATTGAGAAGGCAGCGTTCAGTCTCCCACTAATGGGAGCTAGGCCCGGAGTTCTTAGACCATTAGAGAAACCCTGCAGGGATTGGTTTACAGTGAGAGCCAGCTTGACTTGCAGACTTTTCTGCATGAGGGAATTGTGAGGGGTCAAAAATGAAAGCCAGACACAAAGGTGGTGTGTTTTTGGTTAAAGCCTTTTATTAAATCATATAGTTTGGGAAAATGCCTCTCTGGCCCTGCTCGAAGAGGAATTCCCTACCTATAAACCAAATACGAAGGAACTCTGTCAGGATGTCACAAATCAAAAGATGTCCTTGTGTTCAAACGTTCTATCCTGACCCTCACGCTATAAAACAAAGCGATAAGGGAAAGTCTTAAACCTGATTCTGGGGAAAAAAGTGTTCATAAATAAAAATAGATTAGCTCCAACTTAAATGTGGAAAAACCTTGACTCCAGTGGGTGTCTCCTTCCCCTGGATTCTGCAATGCTTGAATAATGTATTTTTCGCCTAACAGTTCCTTGTGTCTTTTCTAACCCACAATACTCCTGTTGGGTAAAATGTTATTTGTCTTTAACAGTCTTTCTTTAACACAGGTTTCCCCTTGGTTCAAAAATACTGTCTCTTCCAACTTCCTGGTGTACTCTGCTGCCAGGTCTTCACTTATATTTCCAGATGCCTAGTATACTCTCCTGCCAGGACTTGTCTTGTGTATTTTCACATGCCTGATATGCTTCTTGCCAGGACTTCACTTGTATATTTTCAAAGGCCTGAGGTGCTTCTCTTGCCATGACTTCTCTCTCGTCTCGTGCTTCACAGTTTCTCTTTACTTTCACAATTACACATACCCTCTTTGGCTTGGTGTATCTGTTTTTTTTTACCAACTTTAAGTTTTTAGAGCATCATAGTCGTATGGGCATTAATAACCAGTTGTTACCAAGCATACATTATTTTTATGCCAGCTCATTCTACCCCAAACCTGGTGTTTCAGTACAATTCAAATCCATTGCTCATATTTAAAAACCATACATAGTAAACATTAACTATCCCCTCCTCCCCCTGAACATATCCCAACTTATGGGTGAAAGTGTTCTGCTCTTTGTTTTAAGAGGTCAGCTGGAGCTGGTTGGACCGATTTCCGGCTTTAATGTTCATGTTTGTCAAATAATAGATATTGCACGGAGCAATCTGAGTTTGAAGTACATCTGCTCTCTATAGTCCGTGAACTCATGTAGTGGTAGCCAAGTGTTCAAATATTTCGAGTATGAGCCAAGGGCAATTGCTGTCACCTTTTCCATAGCCATCACTCCCCACAATCTCACCCACCACATGGCTACTATTGGACCTTCCTTAGTTTTCCATGCTTGTGCAACCGTAATTCTGGCTGCGCTCAACATATGAGTGATGTGTGGCCGTGGGCCCTGAGTTTGCGGGTGGTCTGGCTCTATTTTTAGTAGTATCGGGGCGTGATCTGATTTCCAGTCCTGTGACCTGTGGGATCACTTTTTCTGAAATTAGTATTATATCTATTCGGGAGTAGCCCCTGTGTACTGCTGAATAATGGGTGTACCATCTGTCCTGTGGGTTAAAGAAATGCCAGGTCTCTAGGAGATGTAGGCCCCTCAGAAATTTGGCCAGAGCCTGTCTGAATGTGTGATCATTAGAAGTGGCTGGGAGGGTTTTGTCTAATGTTGCGTCCAATCGCCTCCAATTAGAATTTTCCCAATTCCCCATTGTGCAGTTTTGGGCAACAAGTTTAGTAGAAAGTGGTCTTGTTTCGTATTTGGAGCATATATTGAGATCAAAGTAACCAATTGACCCATCAGTTTCCCCCCTAGCATCAAATAGCGGCCTTCCGGGTCTCTTTTAATAAATCGTTTCTCAAAGTTAATGCCTTTTGCTAATAGAATACCTACTCCCCGCTTTTTAGTCCCACTGGAGGCCAGGTATTGTACGGGGAAGGCTCTGTGTCTCAACCTTTGTTCGTCCTCTGGTAGCAAGTGCGTTTCTTGCAGCCATACCACTGAAGCATGCATGTCTCTTAGCCTAGTTAACACAGATTTCCGTTTAATTGGGGAGTTAAGCCCCTGCACATTTAGTGAAACGAATGTCAACTCCGACATAATTGTAATTAAAGCATTGGTCCTTTTCTTTGCGATCCCACTCACAGCTGTTTTACATATTATATGTACATTTTGTACTTTATCACCCAAGAACAGTAAAACAAAATATCTCCCCCCCCCTTCCCAACTCTTGAATTAGAACTTCTCAAGAACTTTTTCAACATAATATATTCACAGTTTGTCACCGGGTTCTATACTCACCCGGGAGGTTTGTGTTCCGGACTCCTGTTCCCCCCCCCCCCCCCCGTTTTCCCCTCTCCCACCTCCCCATGGGCTTGATGTTTGGTATGTTTGTTTCTTGTGCATCCAGTTCAACTCGTAATCACGTTCTAAGTGCAGGTCTCCCCCTTTCTATGTTGGCAACCCCCCTTTCAAGTTTGAAGGCATGTTCCATGATCTCCTGGCATTTAGCAGTTGTTCTGGTGGGGTCCGAGGGCTTAGGCTCCTTATTACGCCCTCGTGGTCGAGGACGTCCTGGCCCCCATTGACCCTTTCCGAGTCCTCCTCCTATCTCTTCACTCCGGGATGGAGATCCTTCTTTAACAGTGAGAGTGCCCTCTTCGTCTTCCTGCATGAGTTCTGCCATGTTTTCTTCTTTGGAGACGGAGAGTCTCCGGCCCTTCCACTCAAAGCGTAGGCATGTCGGGTGTCCCCATCGATATCGCACCTCTTTAGTTCTCAGCCAGTCTGTGACTACCCTCAGTTTTTCCTCCTGGCAAGTGTGGCTTGGGCTAGGTCTTGGAATAATTGGATTGAGGTGGAGTGGAACTTAATGGGTTCCTTTTTACGGGCGGCTCGCATGATGTCCTCTTTCAACTGGAACATATGTATCCTGGTTAGGACATCGGGAGTTAGGTTCTTATTGAGTTGGTATGCAGAGTAAACTCTGTGCGTCTGATCTAGCACAATTTCTTTGGTCTCTTCTACGTTCAAGATGTCTTGGAACAGGTCCACAACATACTGCTGCAGGTCAGAGTCCGGTATCGATTTCGGGACCCCGCGGACGCAAATATTATTTCGCCTGGACCTATTTTCGGCATCCTCCTGTTTATTCTGCACCCATTCCATTTGCTGTCCCAGCTCGAGGACTCTATTTGCCAAAAATGTCATGCTCATGGCTTTGCTCCGTCACTACTGTCTCGACTTCGTCAATCCTTTTTTCAATTGCCATGACCCCTTTGTTGAGATCTGAAATGGACTTAGCTAGGCTATTTGCGCTTTCTTTGATGTCTTTTTTAAGTTCTTGCAGCATTTCCAGCAGGTCCGATTTTCGAATAGGTGCGTCCTCAGGTTCCATTGCCCCCTCCAGAGGGGGGGCATGCACTTGAGCTTGCACCTGGTTGCGCTTCTGAGGGTCTGTCGTCTGCAGCATGGCTTTAATGTCTCCAGAGCCTTGGTTTTTAGTTTTCGTGGTTTGTTTGGACATCTTGGTCGGATTATGGTAATCTTGTTTGTCGCTTTAGAATAGATCTGGTGTTTTAGGGTCAACGTTGTTTTTGTCGCCGTTGTTCCTCAGGCGCGTTCTCCCCCCTTTTCACGACTTTGAAAGGTCCTTTACAGACAGACCGGGTGTGGTTCCCTTCTTGTTTTCTGTTTGTGTTGTGGGCCGAGGCATGTGTTATATGATTAGGATCAACCCAAGGGGCTTGGGTTCCGTTCTTTTCACCCCTTAGACGATTGCGTGTCTCAGTTTGTTAAACCTTGGAAGGGGTATGTGACTTCCTTCTGTTTGTGGCCACTGCCCCGTAGGCCTGTTTATGCCCAGTTAATTATGGCTCCAGTAGGGGTTGATTGCCGTTCTTTACTCCTGTAGGGCCTGGCACCACATCCATACAAATCGGTAGAACATTTTTAAGTCCACAACCTGTGGTATGCTGGATGGGCAAAGGTTGTTTCAGAGGTATGTGAAGTCATGTATGTGAAGTCACCAAGCAGTTGTCATGCAGCATAGTTGTTGTTCACCTCCTTTCACCACAATAAATTTCACTCACGTTTATTTTAGCTGGATTGCATGTGATTATGTCACCCCGTGTTGGTATTTTCCCCGGCTTTAGGCTGTGAGGAGGGCAGCCAATGCCTCTGACTTTTCCTTCTTTTAAACCGCCAAGATTAGCGTCCTGCCGTGTGGCCCTTTTCCCAGCTTCCTTGTGTATTCCGCTCCCTTTTCTTATGGTTTATATGCTGAAATTGCGTTTGAGAAGAGCCGCTCTTTTCGCGGCACATCCGAGCGTCCGAAGTGGCTGGAATGAGCAGGTCCTCAGACCCCGCCGTTCGAATCCACCGTTTCCCGCTGCAGATACCTCGTCTCTGCGGTACCTTGCCCCCAGGAATCCCGGTCGCGGCTGTGTGCGAGGTTTCGGGAGAAGGGGCTCTAAGCTGCGCCAAGAGCTGCTTTTATGGCTTCTCCACTACGTGGGAATCTTCCGCTGCAGCCGTTACCTTCCCCCCAGCTGGGCCGCTCACCTCTGCTCACCGCCAAGCTCGCCCACGGGTTTCCAGCTTGCAGGTCTTTCAAGCCGTGGTCGGGCGCCACCTGCTTCCTTCCCTCCAGTTCCTCTGTGGACTGCAGCTCCCCGGCGGCCACACACCTCAGGTTCCGGTGTGCGGCACCTCTACCAGCAGCAGTCAATGCTTCGTATTACGCGCTTCAGGGGAAGAAGAGCAAATCTTCCTTTCTTCGTTTCAGCCGCAATCAGCTATGATGTCGGGGCGCGCAGTGGTACTCAAAGCAGTGGTACGGTTCCATTCGTATTCATGTCCTTTAAGGACTTTGTGGCTTTTCACCTTGCGTGAGGACTGCAGCGGCCACCATCTTGATGGGAGATAGTTACGCAGAGTTTCACCTATAACTTCAATTAAAGTGCTTGGTGGCGGCCGATTTCCCTCTCCATCGGTGCACAAGGCATTTATGACTGCCTGGGTAGCTTCCGCATGATTTCTGGGTCGTTTTTAGGGGGTCAGGTGTTCCGGGGATGGGTGGAATCACAGAGTTCGCCGAAGAGCCATCCGTACGGGTCCTCGGCTGGCCACGCCCCTTGGTGTATCTGTTTTAAGTATCCCCCACATCTGCAATCCATATGCTCATATGTTATTGAGGTCTTGTTAGGCACTCTTCCCTTTTCACTTGTAAACACAGTTCCTTCTTTCTACCTCTCTGGCTTTACAATATTCAGTTTCTCATTGGAGCGGTCACCGAAACGCCCCGGGGTCCCCACCAGGTCGGGGCAGACTTGCCGGTTCTTCACATCGTCTTCGGTTCCTTTCGTACTTGCACTGCGTTCTTCTGTCGCTTGCTGCATACCGCAGATTAATCTGACGTCCCACCGGCTTTCTGTGAGACTTCGCTTCTGCATGCCTGCTTCTGGTCAGGCTCTGGCAGGGACAAAGCTGCCTCTGTGAGCTGCCGAGCACCCAGGAATCCCCTCTTAGCTCCAGGCATTGCCCCTGCACTTTCTGCTAACCCAGCGTGGCTTTCCTTCTCTGCAGTCGAGCTTCTCTGCCTCGCCACACCAGCTCGTGCTCCAGCATTCACTTGCCTATTCAGGAGATCCATTTTCTTCCCTTGTGCTCTCGATCACAATCCGTTTGCCATTGCCAAAGGTCCTGCGTACCTGTGCTTTTCCCACACAACTAGTACGTTCAATGAGCTTGAGGCTGTCTGTGGTTTGCATTGATTCTCTCGTCCTCCTCATCCCATTACTTACGTGGTTATGGGAATCGAAGGCCATAGATGTTAATTGTTGTATGGTATTTGGAAAGTTTCTTTTAATGATTTCACATGACAAATCAGTTCTTCTTGAAGGGAAATTTGAACAAAAAAGGTTTATCCCTTGGATCATGGGTGGGAGCTTTGCAAAAAGAGTGTTGGAAAAAGGTTTCTCGACCTTCCTTGAAGGGGGAACCGGGACATGGGTATTGGGCATAAGGGTTTTTTCCTTATTTGTAAACAGTGAATACCAATCCTCATCCAATGGAGCCATGCCATTCCCCTGGTAGTTATCACCTTCCATGTGATCCTCCCTCATATAGCCACCCCCAGGGTCAAAATCAGGTAGTGGCTGCCTTTCCCTGGTCACATGAGAGGAGGTTACCACCAGGGAATATCACATAATTCTACTGCAGATGGAGGCTCTAGTAGATTCCTTCTAAGTGGAGTGTACTATTTACTTCATTGCACATTTCCTCTCATTCTGGTCATCCCTTTGTTTCTCGGCAGGTTCAGGGCTCACATGACTCTGGTCTGTCTGGATTTGCGGCGAGAAGGACGTGGTACCCAAGATGTGGAGTTGGTCATCTGTCCACCATGCTGTCTTCCTCTGAGGGTGGATCTGTTAACCCAGTCGGAAGGTCAGGTGCTTCACCTGAACTCATAGTTCGTTTCCATGCGTAGCTCTTGAAAGGCTAAGGTATAATAGCTGGGATCTCCCGGATGAGATTTTGGCTGCGTGCAGGTCCTCAACGAGATCTATTTATGTATTAAGACAGAGGACATTTGAGGAATCGTGCAGGCAGAGTGTTGGACAGGAAGTGGGCAAGGTGAAAGGGAAGTTGACCTTTATTTCATTGCTCAAGATATCCCCTTAGCAAGGCTTGCTTTTTGGTTCCACTGGTCGCTCGGTTTCTTAAAATAATAGTCACTGTTTCCCCCAGTCAAATTTGTGGTTCCAGTTTGGGACTTGAATCTGGTCCTGCCATTCTTAATGACTTCTCCCTTCAAACCATTACTTTCCACTTAACTTTCACTACTCTTGTTGAAGACTGCGTTCTTAGTGCCTATCACGCTGGCTAGACGTACATGTGAGATGCAGGTGTTATCATGTAAGGCACCTTTCCTTCAGTTCTATAAGGAGAAGATTCCTCTGAGTTAGGCCATCATTTTTGCCTAAACTTGTATCTGACTTTTATGTGAACCAGAAGATCAAACGTGCTGTTTTTTCCGCCACCTCACCCCTCCAAAGAGAAGGACAGACTTCATACGTGGTTTATGGTCTTTCCATCGAAGATTTTGCATCGAAGGTAAGTACCATCACATTTCATCAAAAAATGTTCCATCGAGTTCCCATACATAAAATGCAAAGTGTTTTATCCATCGAAACCCTTTCATCGAAAAACACTACATTTTTTGCATGGAAAGTCGATGGAACATAACGTTACAGGGAGCTGCACAGCTCCCTGTAACTTACAATATTTTTTGTTGAGGGCGTCTCACCCCCCCTCGACCCCCCCAAACTCCCCTCAACCCCTAGGGGGCCTCCCCCTCAAAGCCCACACACCAACCCCCATTTTGAAAATTGAACCCTTGTCCAGTGCTGAAATCTTTAATGAATTTCAGCACTGGTCAGCTCCCTATCACTTGTGTTATTGTTTATTTGGGGGAGGGGGGTCTCCCAACCCCAAGGGCACGCCCCAACCCTAATTCTAAACCCTAATTCTAAAATCCATCGAACTTCATTAAAATGAATATGCTTTTCGATGGAAAAGCATTTCAATTAATACATTTTGAAGGATATAACTTTGATGGATAAGAATTCGATGGAAAGTCCAGATACCTTCATACGTCAGACCCAAAGTAGGTGCTCAGTTACTATGTGGCCAGAACAGTGCTTTTTTGTAGAGACAATCGTTTGTTTTCTTCTCACAGGCATGGTTGGAACATGCAGTTACCAAGAAATGTTGTTGTGCTGCATTGTGCTGTGTATAGCTGTATGCCATTAGAAAGCTGGGAGAAGAGGGTTCATCAAGGCTCGAAGCTCCCTCTACTAGAGGGTAAACGTCTTCCTCAGCTTTGCAAAAAGGGGTACATTTGAGAGACATTTTTACAGGCCACCACATGGGCGTTTCTGCATACGTTTTCGAAGCACTACATCTTGGATTTGTTAGAGGACAAGGCAGTTTTGCTAAGTTTCTCAGTTTAGCTTCTTTCAACATGCATCCATCTTTATATTAATTTGAGATTCTGTCCCGATGAGGAATCTGTGGGAGGATACAATCTTCTCCATTCAGGAACACAGCTTTGTTTGAAGTCATTTTTTTTTTCTTATTTCATTCTGTGTGGATTCCGTCAAAAGTCCACTGTTTTTCTTTTTTAACTTTTATTTATTTAGCTTGGCAGCACAACACAGGCAAGCAACACACAGGGCAAGTACAATGTAGTTACAGTTGAAATAATACAGGCATACAGTAACTGCTTCCAATATGGACATGTTCATCAAGTACACATGCGGAGTAAGTGCAACGTGAGGGGACTGTGATTCAGGATGGGGAACCTAGTTGGGTAGGGGTAATAGCTGGGGAAGATGCATCCGGTGTCGCATTTAATTCGGACATATAGGACCGGAATTTAAGCCACATATCTCTGGGTCTTGAGTGAGTGGGTTGTAGGTAAGACCAGGTTTCCTCAGTGTCTGAGGCCCACGTGACTGCCCTGAGCCATTGAGCAGAAGTCCACTGGTTTTAAACCTTGCATCGACTGCAAGCATCAGACGGCCATCTCTGATCCTCACAGATAAGGGTCAGTCTCAGGGTTGTACCACTCTATCATCCGACAACGGTCTTCTGGCCCAAATCCTTTCTCTGTGGCATCAAGGTCCCTCGGGATGATACTCCGCTCCCTAACAGTACTTTTATGTTTCGAATGGAGGTCATTTATGACCAGGAGGATGGCACCATCCCCTCAGGTTCGAGCCTCCATGCCCAAGGGAACTTGGGGATTTCCCTGAGGAATTTTATGGCGAGGAAGGTGACTTGGTAGATCTTGCAGTTGACTTGCAAAATGCCAGTTGTCTGGACACTTCACCAGAATAATACATGCTCTCTGCCCCTACCTTGGGTAAGCCTCAGACCTTCTTTCAATGCCTGATAGCGAAGGTGCTTGAAACCCTATGGTTATCAGCACCTTCTAGACCCAAGGTTCAGTTCAATTGGACTGTTAATCTGGATGAAGGGCCACGCGGATAGACCCTACTGTTTTTTGACCTGGTAGTGGAAGCTCCAATCTTGGAATCCTGGTCGAAATAGGTCACAGTACCAGGATCTAGCCAAGAGGTACAGGGCGGAACCTTATGGTTCTTAACTTCTCATGCCTCCTTGGAGAGCCTAGTTGTCCAGGCAGCCAAGGCAAACAGAAAGACAATGTATTTCCCCTCTTTGCTCCCTGACCAAGAGAGCAAGAGACTGGCTGCTTAGGGAAGAAAGGTTTTTAGTTCATCCAGCCTGCGGCTGTGGTCCATCAATGCCTCCTGTGACTGTGCCTTAGCCAACTTTTCTTTTGGTCCACGATCTGGGACTGGGAAGCACCTCCTCGCTTTAAAGCCCTGGCAAGGAGGCTTCCTGCAAGATTCTCCAATCCAGCCTGGATACGGCCGACTGTGTAGCTAGGACAATGGCCACTGGAACGGTGTTGAGTATGTACTTCTGGCTGAGGATCTCAAAGTTTCCCCCTGGTTTGTCTAAGCCAAGAGGCAGGGCATGCTGTTGGATGACAACAATCTGTTTGTGTAAAGGTCGATGAGTCCCTTCGGAGGTTTTATGCTTCAAAGGCAACTGAATTCCATGGTCCTCGCAATTTAGCTGCAACAGCCTACAACCCCCATGGGTAGGGGATATTTGCCCTCCCCTGATACTCCCATGGAGCAGAGGACAAGCTCTCTGGCAAGCAAGTACAGGGCAGTCCAAATAGAAGTCGGGGCAGAGGTGCTCCAAGAGGCGGCTTGTTAGCTACCGCTGTTCCCTCAACAGTTCCAGTTGCAAAGCCCCTGTGAGTAGAACTTCCACCGCTTTTCCTCTCCAAAGGGCAGGACGGAGTGGATTCTTATCACATCCAACACCTGACTCTTAAAGATAGTTCACCAGGGATGATTTTTCCCCTTGGCTGAAGGCCCCAAAAACCATCCCCTGGTCCTGCTACTGCTTGCCTCGGGCACCATCCTGCTGTAAGAGGTTCATCAGCTTCTAGCAAAAGGGACCATAGATCTGGTGCCTGCTCGGAATGATGCAAGAGCTGGTACTCAGCGTATTTTCTGTTACCAAAGCCCATTTAGGATTTGCGGCTCATGTATCTGTACTTGCTCAAAGGCAAGTTCAATATGGTTAATATGACGCAGATACTTCAAGCCCTCTACCCGCAGGACTTGTTGGTTTCCCTAGATCTCCAGGGTGCATGATTCCATGTGCCCACCCACAAAAGGCTTGAGATTCACATTGGGTACTGCCACTACCAATTCTAGGTCCTCCTGTTCTGTCTGTCTTCTGCAACCAGCGTCATCACCAAGCTGCTGGCAAGAGATGGCATTAATGTTTTTTTCTTTATCTGGACGACTGACTCGTCTAAGCTTGCTCCGCAAGCCATGCAGCGAAACATCTTTTCTGCATGTACACCCTGTTGCACAGCTTGGGCTTCTTCCAAACTTCCAAACTTCAAGAAGTCTCAGGTTTTACCTTCCCAGTCCCTCCACTTTATCGGTACACACTTGGACTCTCACCTGGCCAAGCACTTCCAGCCTGAGGTTCGAGTGGCGAACTTCTCGAAGATGGTACATGTCCAATAATCTCAATAATTTCCTTGGCTTTCTTGCACCTGCTGGGTCTTATTCCTACGTCCTGTCCCCTTTCCTCCTTACTGTATGGGTGTCCCCCGCTAGGGACAGGTGACAGATGCTTTTTCACCAGAAAATAAAATCTTCTTCCCCTTTAAATTTAGTGGAGCGCAGGGGCACCGCCCTGAGAGAATGCGCTCCCCGGACTCTGCCAACCGGTGCCACTCCCCAGTCCTCTGATCTGCATCGACGGGAACGTACTGCTTTCACCAGCGCTCCTCGGTTTGGCTTCGGCCTTGTAATTCAATGCACTCTAACCCGGATTCTGTCCTTTTGTCTTTTTGTCTTTAATCAGGTACTCTGTCCTCTGGCGACACGCTCCTCTCCACCGCATGTCGAAGGCATCGGCCTTCAGCAAGTGTCCAGCCTGCAAAGGGCTCTTTCCTACGTCCGACCCCCATGCTCTTTGCCTCCGCTGCCTTGGCCCCGTACACAGCTGGGAGGGTTGTACCGCGTGTGACGCGCTTACACAGCGCGCTCTGAAGAACAGGTTGTCTCGGGGGAGGGAGTTGTTCGATGAGTCGCCTCTAGAGGACTTGAAGAACCTCGTCAGACACAAGTCAAGGCCCAAGGTAGAGCAGGCTTTTTCCATCAGACCCCGCAAGGGTGACTCCTTTCCCAGGAAACGCTAAAGCGGGAGGGACCGCTCAGGTTCTTGCACCAGCAGGGGTACATAGGCTCATTTAGCTATTGGCCGTCAGGTCGAGGGGTCGCTAGATCCTTCTGGAGACAGTGCTGAGTGACTGCAAGGTTCTTTTAACAAGTGTTCATCTGAGGGGCTCGGCCCTAGTACCGGAAAAATGTCTGAAGGAGCGCCTGTACGCAGTACTACCAGCGGCACAGTCGAGGGCAGCACGCCTACCAGGCCTCGTCCTGAGGTGCAGAGTAGGCCTCAAGCTCCACCGCCAAGAGTCCAGGAGGATGCCAGTCCCACCGAGGCAAGCATCACGGCACAGGCACGTGGCATACAGCCCGACAAAATGGCCACCGTGCCAGACAAAATGGCCGCTCGTCTGACACCATCCCCATTCGGGCAGCAGGTAGGAGATTGAGTGTCCAGGTGGGACTGGTCTTCACCAGGTACGTGGCCTAAGTTAATCCTTCAGCGTCGAAGGGCAGATATATCACGCAACCAGCCAGGCAGAGAGTGCACAAGCCTCAACAGCCTCCCGCTACTCCGTCAATACCACCTGCCACCCCACCCGCCTGTGAGGACAGGTTTTTCGAGAAATTCCTCTCTTATGAGGTTCTCTCAGATGGGCACCATCCTTCAGGATGTGATCAGGGACATGCTGCCTCCAGTCCCAGCACCTACAGTCATTCCTCGTCTGGCTCCAGCGCCTCAGGCCCCAGCTGCCCATGCCGGGTCCTTCGATTCTGGCTACCCTGCCTCCTACAGGTCAGGCGGTTCCGCACCAGGCTCCACAACAGGCTCCGGTCTCCCCACCTCAGCCTTGGGCATCCAGCACGCCGCCTCCTGCACCAAACCAGCCGGACACCATGGTGGACCCCTACATGCCATCTTCAGCCAAAGCCTTCCATGAACAACTTGCAGGTTTGGCCGAATACTTGAGGCTTACACAACCTGAGGTGGAACAACCCGAGGCAGGGGTTCTGGCCAAGGTCCTCACTCTACGCCCCGTGGCCAGAACAGGGAGCCCCGTGCAAAAGGACTTTGTCGCTTTGGCCAAAAAGGGATGGCTTAAGCCCCTTCGGTGCAGCCTACCGATCCGCGCTTCGACGCCAAGTACAGGCAATTGGAGGGGGATCCACTCTTGCTGTTGGCACACCCTCAACCACACTCCTCAGTGAATGCCGCAGCCTCACTCTTCTCCAAGCCTCGGTCGTCCTTGGCTACCTCGTCTTCGGCGCTTCTAGGCAAGGAGAAGATCTTGGAGGCTTTTGGAAAGAAGGTTTAATCCAACGCCTCACTGCACCTTCAACAGTCTAATGCAGATGCCATGCTTGTAGCCGTTAATCAGAGGCTTTGGCGGGGAAATAGCTGACTTCCTTCCAGAACTTCCGGTGCACAGTCAGGCACACTTCAAAGCGGGGCTGGCAGAAGCTATAAAGGTGGCGCAGGACATCATGGAGTCCACCGTGGCGCATTTAGACACCTCAGGCTGTGCCATCTGCCTTGCCACAGACATAAGGACAGCTTGGCTACAGGCAACCAAGTTCAACCCGGACGTCCAGGAACTCTTATTGGACCTTCCATTTGAGGGTGGCGACCTCCATCATTCCACCACCGATGAGGATCTGGATAAGAAGAAAAACAGATCCCAAACTGCAAAGTCCTGATCTATCCTCATGAAGCACACGCCCAGGATGTACATGAATCCTCTGAATCTTGGAATGCTATGATATGGCTGGTAAGAATGTACCTTAAGGTCTCAGGACTCCTTCTACTAGAGGCCTGGTTGCCACCTCAGCTTTGTAACATGGAGTCCCTATTCTGGTTATCTTGCCAGGCAGCTATGTGGGCTTCTTTGCATCATGAAGAAATACACAGACAACAGACTTAAAGTTCAAACAAAAGATATTAATTAGCTTAAATGTCAGGGTTGTAGTAGCCCTAACTTGCCCTATGCTAAGGTGGGATTTCCCTACCTGAACCAAACTAAGGAATGTCTGAGTCAAAGAGTTTAACTTAAGTCTGTCTGTGTCCAAAACCTATACTTGCCCTCACCACTAAAGCTTAACGTGTGTAGAGATGTCCATAATCAAAGAAATGGCGATCAACACAAAGTTCTGAGCTTCTTCCAGCTCTTGGCTTCCTTTTCAGCTCCCCTTCCCCAAGTTCAAGCAAGTTCCACAAAAAAGTCTCAAGATTTACCTTGTTCAAAACAGTTCACAAACCCCTCCGGTTTCCCTTCCCCAAGTTCAAAGTAACACAGTTCAAACAAAAGGGTCTTGAGATCCTGTTCTGAAGACCGCATTTGTAGTTCATTAAGTATTAGGGTTCCCTTTCCCAAGTCTTCCAACGTAACAACCAATGTGAGATTCAGTCTTTCAAAGTTCAGCTTAAATCTGGGGCAACCTGGCCCTCCTTCTGGTTAGTACACAATGGGCCCCATTACGAGTCTGGCAGTAACTGTGCCGGAAAAACCAGCAGGTAGCCGCCGGACCCATAAACAGTTACCGCCTCCGGACCACCCGGTTACCAGAGGTATTACAACCCTGGGTGCCGGTAATTATGGAGGCAGTAACTGTGTTGATTCCCACAGAGTCCCATAGGATTCTATGGGAATGGGGACCATGGTAACACCGGTACCGTCTATGACAGAACCGGTGTTTCCATTTCTGCCTGCAGGCGGGTGGAGTTACTCCCGCCAGGTCAGACCTGACGGGAGTGACACCACCCGCCTGCAGAACTCGTAATCTGCCAGTCCGGAAACAACGGTACCGTCGCCACCGTAGTTTCCGGACCGGCATACTCGTAATGAGGCCCAACGTCTTTGTCTTTCACTATGTAGGGCTCACTGATCTAGGCGCAGTTGTCAGACCATACAGTCCATCGAACACAGGCCGCGCAAGCATGATCCCTAGGCTCTTCAACTAACACAGATTCCTCTGTATCTACTCTGTGTTCAGAGTCACATTCACTTAGCACCTCTTTGTTGGCCTCTTGGCTTTATATGCAAGTTTACACTCTTCTAGCTTTTCCTTATTAGTCTCTTGACTTTGCCACAACGTGTCAAACACCTCTTGCCAGTCTCTGGCCTTGCCACACTGCATCTGTTCATAAAGTTCACTTCCTGGTCTTTTACATGCCACACTTTATATGGCAATGGTTCACACTTGGGCTCTCTTCCTTGTGTTACTTTCACATGGGTACTTTCTCTTTGGCTGTCATCTGATATTTGCTTTTCTCGTATAGTTGTGTTCAATTTTAGTATTCAATATGCTTAAATTCAAGATTGTATTCAGTTAGATATTCAATATGCATCATGTGCCTTTGTTCATAGATTTAATTCAGTTCATTGCTTCGCCCATAAAATTATATTCAATTTAGTATTCATTATGTTCAAATTCATGTTTTCCATCGGTTCCATACTTTATAAGCATAATGCAGCTTGGATACAAGTTTTCATCTCATTCAATCCTTTAGGTATTTATCCGGAGCCCGCTAGTAGTGACCAGGTCTCGTGTGGCTCCTTCCAACACTCACTGTTTCTTCAGCATCCTCCCATGCGATCTCCGGTGCTTTTTTCTGCTTCCTCTGTCGATGGAACGGCTCCTGCAAGCCTTGCTCGCACGCCGGCTGCACTCCTGTGCACACCAGCAACTTTGCTGTATTGACAGGGACGTGGACGTCGTCTCCGATGCCCGCTCGCTCGCAGCACCAGCTGCCTTTTCAATATATGGAGGCTCCCACACCTGAAACAGCCCCACAGCCTCACTCGCCTTGGGCTCTCCAGATCCTGTTGGATCTTGGCCAGCGTCCTGGCTCCTTCTCCTGTCCCACCATGGCTGCCTTCTGTCACAAAGGGTCCCCTGATGGTCTCTCCCACATTGGCCGCCTTGTTCCCCCCCTCCTCTCTCTCTTCCCAAGTCTCCCTTTATACACCTGCAGTCCCTTGGCAGGCTGCAGGTGTGGATTTCCAATTAGACTTTCCTGACCATGATTAAGAGGGCATGCCTGACTCTCACCATACTTTGCAGACATCTTCCTCATTACTCTGTCTCCTCTTCCTCGTCCCAGTACTTTCAAATGTTAATTGTGGGGAAATGAGGGGAGAGGTCTTGCAGTAAGCCATAAAGGTCAAGGAGGGGTTAGGTTGGTCATAACTTGGGAAATGGTGATACCATGTCTCGCCTGTGGGTATCCCACTCCCAATCTCCAAGGACCCTCCACCCAGATAATCCTCCCTTGCTTTTTAAGGAAAGGGTTCACAAGGGAGTGCTTGGGGGGTAGTGTGAAGAGCTCATTTCGCCTCCCTGATGGCTTTCCTCTCCCATTTGATCCTCTCGCAGATAGCATCCCAGGGTCGGGATCCAAAAGCGATGGCCTTTTACTGGCCACCTGAGAAGAGGATCCAGGGGGTTTAGGAGTGATGATACCCTCGGGTTTCTCACAGTTCTCAGTCTAGACAGGATGCTCATTTTGGTAAAGCTGTCCTTCAGAGTTTTCTGGTTTAGGTGGTGTCCTATATGACGTATCTAGCAAGCTCATCACTACTTCCCCCCCTCATGTGGGCAGGGAAAGGTTGAAGCTACCTGACTCCGACCCTTGGATGCTATCTGCGAGAGGATCAAATGGGAGAGGAAAGCCATCAGGGAGGCGAAATGAGCTCTTCCCACTACCCCCCAAGCACTCCCTTGTGAACCCTTTCCTTGAAAAGCCTTCCACCGACCCTGCCAGCCTGGCTAACTACCACCCTATCTCCATTATCCCCTTCCTGTGCAAACTCTTGGAGAAGTTGGTCATCTCCCAAGTGATCCGCCACACAATCTGTTGGTTATCTCGACGTACAGTACACGCTTCACAGCAGCCATAGGCACGGAAACTGCTCTCTTGAACACCTGTGTAGACTTGCTCTCAAATCCCGATTCCAACTTTACCTCAGTTCTCATCCTTCTCTATCTTTCCTCTGTCTTCGATGGAGTCATTCATGTCACCCTGATAAATCAGCTCCGTGATACCCTTGGCATCACGGACCTAGGACTGGACTGGTTTACCTCCTACCTATCTGACCGGTTTTCTCATGTTCAACAGAGCCCTTTCCTCTCCTCCACCTCACTCTCCACCTGTGGCGTCACTCAGAGCTCCATCCTCTCGCTGTGGCTCTTCAACATCTACCTTATCCCTCTCACCCACCTGATCGCCACCTTCTCTTCCGCTTCCAGTGTCATGCAGATGATACGCATCTCTCCTTCAAGCTTCCTCCACTTCCGCTTCCTCCTTTCTTATCCCTGACTGTCTGACTTCTTTTCCGGCATAGTGCGCTGCTAACAGTCTCTGCCTTAATGCCAGCAAGACTGAGACCCTCCCCATTGGGACCTCTGCCCCCTCCTTCCTGCCTACTCTCTGGCCGCCGTCCATGGGTCCCTTCTTCACAACCTCTTGGCGTCATCTTCGACTGCTCTCTCTCCTTCTCTCCTCACATCGTGACCTTGCCAAGAAGGCCCACTTTCAGCTGCACCTCCTCAGAGGCATTCTTCCTGTCCTAATTTTCCACCAGAAACTCAATGTCTCCAGAGCTCTGGTCCTCTCTAAGCTGGACTACTGCAACTGCCTCTTCCTCAGTCTACCTTCATCCTCCCTCCACTCCCTTAAACTAATCCAGAATAGTACTGCAAGACTTATCCTTGGTCTCCCAGGAACCACATCTCTCCAGCCCTAGAATCGCTCCACTGTCTCCTGGTGGGTGTGAGGTTCAATACCCTATGCATCATCCACAAGGTATTTTGGGGCATGTGACCCTGCTACACCCGATCCTTCACCCCCACCCCCCCAAACTACATCATTTCTAGAACCCTTCGGTCTCCTAGCTCTCACTATCTGCAGATCAGACACTTCTTCAAGTAGAAAGTCGGGGGGGGGGGTGTAGATCCCTCACTTCTGCGGAGCCAACCTCTGACCTACCTGCCCCTCTCGGGCTTGAGTCGGATCTCCTTAAATTCAGGAAGCTTCTCAAGGCCCTCATTTTCTATTCTTCCGTCCTCTCCCCCTCCCCTGCTAATGCCTCGCTTTGCCCATTGACTGGCTGCCTGGTCCCTTCTGGGTCCTACAGGTAACTAGGCCTTCCTCACCCAATCTACCCCAACACCTTGGTCTCCAAGACATAACCCATCCTCCCCTAACTAGCACCCCCCCTTACCCTGACTAGCCTGGCAGGGTTTCCATCCCTTCCAAACCTGGTACACCCTATCCTCTCCGTTAGCGTGTGGTCCTCACTCCATGCTATCCCATGCATCCACTGGCACTTGCCCACATGGCCTCCCCTTAGCACTTGCCTAGCCCCAGGGGCCCTCCTCTTCCCCTCCTTCTCCTCCCTCCACGCCCCTGCACTTGTATGCCTCCACTCTGCCCCACACTTTCCACTCTCCTCCCCTGCACTTCTTTAAACTGCACTTGAATGATCCGAATGACACAAGGCCTAGTAAGACCGGTATTATTTTTTCCCTGTATTCTCATTTTTTGTCTTGTGGCGCCTTGAAAAACACCATTTGATATATAGGCACAAATACACAATAAATAAAATAAATACATTTATCTTAGAGACTTTATATTTGGAGCTTTGGAATAATTCCCCATTTCACGTTATATTGACTTTAGTGTGTTAGGGTCAGCTTAGAATTTTGGACACGGGACAGAGAACTCTTTTTGCTTTAGACAATCCGACACAGACGTTCCTTAGTATTGTTTTTATTTTATTGTTCATTTATAATGCGCTTAATACCACAGAGTGGTTTCGGAGCGTGGGATCAGGTTTCAGACCTGTGTTGCGCTTCATTGTCTTGCTTTCAAGACAAAAGCATTGCCCCTCTTAGTCAGGGTAAGGTAGGATTTCCCCAACTCCTCTTTTTCATTTGCTAATAAAAGTCTTTGATCGAAAATGCAGCTGTGTCCTAGTCTTACTCTTGACCCTTCACACCATGCTCTTCTCCCTCCTCTGATTCGAATTACTGCTATGGGAGTCTAAGAAAATACTTACCTCTCAGTAATGTTCTTTCGAATACATTGTGTTCTCCAACGTATTCCTCATCTTTGATAATCACATCCAGTTTTGGCTGCGTGAGAAATCTTTTTAGTCAGAGGGCGTCGTGCGTCGGTCGAGCCGATGTCCTACGAAGGCCTCCGTCGAGGGTGACGTCATTGGGTGTTTAAGTAGGACGCGCAGCGCCCGTTGGCCTCAGTTCCCTTTTTACACAAACTTGTTTGCTTCGGAGACTCGGCGCATCTCGCTAGTAATATATTTGCTACGCAATTCCTAAAAAAAATCGAAATCTTCAAACATGTCTTCGTGGTCCACCCCGACGACACCTCGCACGGGCTTCAAGAAGTGTAAGGAGTTTGATTTGAAAATGTCGATCACAGAACCCGCATCGTTCTTGCCTGTGGTGCTTGGGGGAAGGCCATGACACCAATTCCTGCTCAAAGTGTCAGGCTATGACGGGAAAAGCCCTGCAAGAACGTAAGGGGAAGTTACAGGTAGGGAAATTGCCCCGTAAAACTAAACCCAATCGTTCCTCGACCATAGAGGAAATCATTCTCCTCGACGTAAGAGTGATAAAAAAAGATTGAGGTCCCGTAGTGGTTCACGCCACTCGTCCTCGACGAAGCGATCAGGGAGACGGCACCATCGGTCTTCATCCTCGTCGGACAAAACTCCCGAAATATTAATGTGCCCCACCAAACATTCGTCATCTGAAGAGTGGGAGGCATTCAGCTTGAAAATGCTGAAAATATTTGAAAAGGGTAAGCCTCTGTGCGTGCCTTCTTCGGAAGCCGGCAGAGAGCATCCCCGTCCCGACATTTGCACGCCCTCGAGCCCAGGTGGTCGAAGAAAGGTTCGAGAACCCTCGAGGTCTGCGGTGAGTAAAAGTCATCTGAGACATGACAAGCGTTCGAGGTCCACGATGCCGTCGGAGCCGCCACAACCCTCGAAGTCAAAATCTTCAAAGGGAACCGTTGAATCCTCGACGCAATCATCGCCATTACTATCGACGCCATCAACGCCACTGTCGATGTCGACACCAAAACCATTGACGCTGAAACTTCTGGTGGTTTCAGCACAGCCTACAGATCATCTGGAAGCTGATAAATGTGCCAAACCAAAGCCTTGTCTGAAACCTACTACTACAGTGTTCCTGATTTTTTTTCTTTTTTACCCCTTTGCCAAGGAAGGAGTATTTTAAATCCCTTTCTTCAATTATTGAAGAAGAAAGATCTGGTGAAGAGGATGCCCGTTTTGGCCTTGAATTTGGAACTCCAAATGTACCAGAATGTCTTATTTCGGAGGAGAGCAGGATGAGAGACCTTGTTGACACTCTGCATAATGCCAGTGTACTCTTACGTTCCGTTCCCTTTCCTCCATACTCCATGAGTGTCCCTTCCAAGGGATGGGAGACGGAACCTTTTTCACCCGAAAAAAACCTTCTTCCCCTTTAAATTAAAAGGCTCTCGGGGGTGCAGCCCAGGGAGCATGCGCTGCCCTGACTCCGCCCTCTGGCGCCACACCCCAGTCCCCATTTCTGCAGCGACAGAATTCACCAGCGCTCCTGGGTTTGGCTTCAGCGATGTAATTCCATGCGTGGATACTTCTTCTTTGTCTTTTTATCATTCAGGTACTCGGTCTTCAGACGTCACACTCCTCCCCGGCGCATGTTGACTTCCACAGGGTTCTGCAGGTGTCCATCATGCAACAGGCTCTTCCAAATTTCAGACCCCCACGCCCTCTGCCTATGTTGCCTTGGCTCAGACCACGGTTGGCAAGCTTGTACAGCGTATGTCTCGCTGTCCTCGAAAGCGCTGAAGAACAGACTAGCCAGGTGGAGGGAGCTCTTCCAGAAGTCACCTACAGAGGACATCAAGAACTTTATAAAACATCCAGCCAAGCCCAAGGTAGGGCCGATATTCTCCATCGCACCCGGCAAAGGAGACTCCTTCCCAGGGACTCTCCCACGCGGGAGGGACTGTTCAGGTTCTTGTACCAGCACGTGCACCGAGGCTGCTTCAGCTACCGGCCCTCGGGCCGAGAGATCCTCAGATCCTCCCGGTGGCAGTGTTGAGGGACCGGAAGGTTCTTGTACCGGATCGTCATCCGAGGAGCTCTGCCCTTGTACCGGCCTGATGGCTGAGGGGCTATGCCCTAGTACCGGCAATGCGTCTGAGGGGGTGCCTAAACACAGCTCTACCGACCCCCGGGTCGAGGGTGTCACACCTACCGGTCCTAGGCCCGAAGAGCAGGGTAGGCCTCGTGATCCTCACGCAAGAGTCTTGGAGTAGCCTGGGCCCAGCGAGCCGAGCAACACGTCGCAGGGAACGTGGCAGGCAGCTCAACAAGAGGGCTGCAGTGCCAGACAGAGGCACCCGACTGACACTGAAAGGGGCCCCTAGGGGACCCTGACATCTATGGAAACAAGGCGAGTCACCACACACGATAGAGATGCCAGACACGAGGTTGTATTCCCATAGCTAGGGTTTTATTGCAAAGCAAAAGTCTCAGTTGGCCAACTCAGTCTCACGCCCCGCGACGCGTATCTCTAGACCTCGAGGGACGCAAGAGAGCGAATTACGTACATCAGTTACATATATACAAAATGCATATCAAACAATCAGCTATGACATGTTTATCACCCCCCCTTTATTGGGTTTCTTTGAACTTGGTGTGATGATGGACATCTCCGACCACTATGACACCTTCAAACATCTATTCTAGTAACAATTTGCAATTTGTGAGTGCGAAGGCATCTTTCGTTTATTGAATAGAACACGGCACTTCTGTTCTTGGAAGCGAACTACATACGGGGGGGAGTTGCATTCCGGACCTTGCTATCTATCAGGTGCTATTCACGTCCTGGGAGCCGACATGCTCTAGCGGGCTCAGCAAAGGGGGGCCGTAAGAAAAGCATAATTCAAGCCTTTAGCGGTATTATTCGAACATATTCTACCATATAACGAGACTCGCTGGCAGCTGTGAAATGATTAAAAGCCCTGCAGCTCTGCTTCAAGGCTACATTCGGGAGGGAGCCGGGCATTCTTCCTGGCGCTGCCTACGTTTGTGTTTCAGCGAACTCTTGTTATCCTCACGGCCCTGCGGCCTTGTCCTTTTCACATACAGACAACAATGTTCCACAGTCGAGCAGTGGAAAATTTACTGTGAAGCAATAGGAACAGAAAGCAATGAGCAATGGTTAGAAAACAAAATGGCGATTCTTGTTACATCAAAATGGCCTTTCATTGGCAAACTCGAAAACCTATATTTTGTCATATCGTGCATGAGACGGTTGGCCCACGGCCACCAAAATGCGTTTGCGGTCTCAAAGTAGAGGTATCCGTATTTCTAGACTGACAAACCCTCCTTTGGCCGTATGCCAAACGTCTCATCTATTTATTGAAACCTCCTCTAGTGATGATGAATCTGAAGTACTTATGTCTGAGTCTTGCATGCTATTGTGGACATCATTGTCTTCATCAATATCTATTGCCATCAGCTTTTTTACTGCTCTCTTCTCATTTGGGTCTGGGCTAGTTCGATCATGAGTTTGTTTTTTCTTTATCATATGCATGCATCCTTCCGTACATCCCTCAGTTACCTCTGCGCAAACTATGGGTAAACAATGTATACAACAACATCACGTTAGGAATATTACGAACACCACTACTAATATTGAGATCAACTTCCATCCCCAAGATCGTAACATTCCACAAAACCAAGATCCTATTCCCCAGCTCCCTTCTCCAGTGGGGAGGTCAGAACTTAGAAAGTGCATTTTCTTTATTGCTTCAAAGATCGTGGGGGAATAGTCATCGACATAAACGCAACATGCTGATCCCACTATTTTACAAATTCCCCCACGATCAACCAGGATCACATCGAGAGCCATTCTATTTTGCAGCGTCTTTAACCTGATTCCTCTTTCTTCCAACGTCATGTTAAATAATATATCTGTTGTGTTTATTGTATTCTTTAGGTTTCTGGACAGTTGCCTTACATTATAGGAGTTCACTATCTGTCATAAGAATGGAATGAATGATTTTGCTACATCAGTTGCTATTAAAACACCTTTGTCAGTCCTTTTGACTCTAGTTTTGGATAATCTGGCCATGGCTGCTGTTTCTAAGAGGAATACTCCTGGGAACAGTAGCCCTAGGTAACATGGACCTCCCCAGTTTCTGGGCAACCAAGTAAAGTGGATCACCTACGTATACTGGTTCTTTTTCCCATTTTAGTACCACTGTATTCATACAACCAGTATATGTTCCGACTGAAAAAGAGCCTTTCTTTTTTAGACAAAAAGGGACAGTTCTTGGGCTATAATTCACCGTGTAAGATGGGGGAATTGCATCTTTGTCCCCTTCTGTTCTTACACGAAACGGCATTACAGATGTTTTTTCTGGCGGGGACAATCTATCTTGTCTGTTTTGTCGTGTTATCTTCCGTGTACTTTCCCTCGTGGGCTCTGGGGCTATTACTTGTGCTTTATGGAAAATGGAACAACCCACAGGCTTCATTATTATCTCCTCAAACTCATTCATGTTGGTTCTGTCTAATTGACCCGTATTACTCTCATTCCATTTCCCATAGAACATTGCACCTAAAGATGCACTACATGCAGAACTTAATGGTAATGGCTGCACATACCACCCTATTCATTTCCCGGCATGCTGTGGTAAATGGGCACATACCCAGCAGTTTGTTTTCTTAAGGATTGCATGTGTCATGTTCATTATCAGCAGTAAGGTGTTATTTCCAAAACCTTCCCTGTGTTTTTCTTCCATTGGGGGTAGGGTATAAGTGATCACCTGAACCGGGCTTTCAGTAGTGGATATATTAATTATTGGTAAAAACATTTCTAGTGTGTGTATTGTTTCTACCCACCATAATATTAGGGCTGTCGATATTGGTGCTACCACGCTCATAAAGCACATTATTATCGTTACTACCAGCATACAATTTGTTTTGCCATGCTTTTTTCTTAAACTTATAGTCTTTAGAACTGACTCATTCTCAGCGGTGGTGGTGCAGGAGGAGGCTTGAACCAGTCCCGGCATGTTTCTCGTCGTCCTTCTTCCTTATCACAGTTCATTGTGGATATCTCTCTTTGTCGCGCTTGCTCTGATGTTTATAAGTTCAATGGAATTTTTTGTCACAGTTCAGTTCTGCCTGTCCTTTTTAGCCTGGTTCGATTATTTGTTTTTAGGCGAGATCACTTGTCCCTTCTTATACTGCCCAGAAGACCTTTGATCAGTTATCTCACTTGCCATAGTACCATGTGCGCCCAGCTTGTCCGCTCTGGTTCCGGACACATGTTCTTTCTATGATCGCACCGAGGAGCCGCGAGTCTTGAATTGTCCGATTTGCACAATTTTCACGCTTCTCTCCTCTACAACTCTGGTTCCTTCTCTGTCCATGAGCTGATATAAGGTTGACATAAACACCAAAAAGAACTTTGTCTTCCGAGGCCGCAGGCTGTATCGCCTTGCTCCTGGTATCGTATGATCTGTGAACAGTGCCGGTGCACTTCCCGATTCAGGCTCAAAGTCAGCCTGTGGCGCTACTGCAGGTGCTGGTGTGCGCCGCGCCAATGATGCAGATCTGTTTTTTGGCGTGCTGGTGGGCGCCAAAGGGGTACACGATTTGGTTTTGCTGGTATCTGCAAGGCAGATTTCGCGTCGGTCAGCAGTGATGTCGATTCTGCTGGGCAACGTTGGGGCACTCTTTGCCCTTCCCCCTCTTTGGCAATCGTCTCGTTTTGGCAGATTAGGTGGCTGCTTACTGGCAACAGTTTCTTTCGTTTCTGGGACCGCTGTCTCTTTCCGGTCTTCAGTGTCAGGCAAGTCTTTCAGTGCAGTTGGAATCTTCTTGGCATGAGTGGCATGGACCACGACTTCCTTCCATCCACCCGTATTTCCATCTGCGTCGCCAAAAGTACTTGATGGGGCCCGCGCCACCTGGGTGCTAATGATGACTTTCTTTCAAAGATTTTTAGCAGCACCCATTTTCCTGGCTCCAGCGCGTGCCCCGGACCGGTGTATCTCACTGGTAATGCCTCCTGCACCTGCTGATGAATCAAACGCAATTTCTGCATTAAAAGGCCACAATAAGTACTAAGCACAGGATGTTCTATTTCACTAAGTCGTTTTGGCTGAGGTGCGCACCAAACATTTGCCGGCCTCCCCATTACGATTTCGTACGGGGAGAGCCCAGTTTTAGCCTGTACATACGTACGCATGCATAATAGTGCTATTGGTAATGCATCCACCCAACTCAACTTGCTTCCCGCACAAATCTTACTAATCTTTGATTTAAGAAGCCCGTTGTTCCTCTCCACAAGACCGGCAGAACTCGGATGCCTTGAACTATGGAATCTCTTATCAATCTGGAGACCAGCACATATCTGTAATACCACTGCACCCACAAAATGCGGTCCATTATCAGACCATAGGACCCGGGGCAAGCCAAATCTGGAAAAATACTCCTTCAACATTACTTTTGCCGTACTCATTGCTGTGCAATCTTTCAAAGGATATGCCTCCACCCACTTACTGAATGCACAGATCACCACCAAGATGTATTTTAAGTTTTGGCACCTCTCCATCTCTATGAAATCAAAATGAACTACCTCAAACGGCATGGAGGGCGGGCCAAAACTGCCTGTTGGAGTCACTGTTCCCTTTCCTACATTGTGTTGTAAACACGTGATACAGTTCTGCACCAACCTCTCTACATTCTTTTTTATGTTTACATTCTGCCATACTGTAGAAAGGTGCTGTATCGTTTTCTTGGCACAGATGTGCGTAGGGCTGTGGGCCATTGTGACCATTGCAGTCACATACAAATTTGCAAACATCCAGTTTCTAGTTCCCTTGTCCACCCAACAATCCTCTAGATCCAACTCAGCAGATCCCTCTGCCCTTCCCTGTATTTCATCGGCCGTAGCCTCGGCCTGCATTTCTTTGACAGTCGCAACTTCATCTTCTATCATACAGGGTACTTCCTCTGTCTGAACCGTCATCATCTTGGTATTCAAATCAGTGGCAGTTTGTTTCGCAAGTCTGTCTGCAAACGCGTTTCCCTCTCCTATTTTGCATATTACTTTTTTATGTGCCTCGCATTTCACTATTGCTAGGCGCTTTGGAAACGTGAGTGCAGACAGCAATCGTACAATCAAAGGGCCATGTTGAATTCTGGCACTATGTGATGTCAGAAACCCTCTCTCAGCCCAGAGTCGACCAAAGTTATGAACCACTCCAAAAGCATACTGACTATCAGTATATATATTCACATTCAAATTTTCAGAAATCTCGCAGGCTCTGGTCAATGCTATTATTTCCGCGGCTTGTGCTGAAATATAGGGGATTCTTTTACTTTCTACAACACTCTCTAGGGTAGTGATAGCGTATCCGGCAGTTGTCGTGCCATCTGGCAATTTAAAACATGAGCCGTCACAAAATAACTCTCCATCCGGCTCTTTCCGTGGAATATCACTTAAATCAACTCTTCCCTTTGGTTTCTTCCTCAGTAACCATTAAGCAATTGTGGGGGGGTGATTCATTCTTCCCAATTTCCTTTAAGGTCAGTGGCATTAATTCTGCAGGATTCAAAGCGCTACACCTCATAATTTGGATATGGGGCGCGAACACGATAATCTCATATCTTGTCAATCTAGCAGAGGTGAGGTGTTGCGTCTGTGTCCTATTTAATAGAACGTCAGTGGCATGTGGCACCATCAGAATTAAAGTGTGCCCCAATACCATTCCTTCCATTTGTTTCACTGACGCAGCAGCCGCCGCGACAGTTCGCAAACATCGTGGTAGTGTGCACGCTACAGGGTCCAGCGCAGAAGAAAAATAGCCACACAGCCTATTTCTTCCACCTTGTTCCTGTGTCAAAACCGCCAATGCACATCCTTCACTTTCACACACAAATAGTCTAAAAATGTTCTCATAGTTCGGCGTACCCAAAACTGGAGCCGAGCATAATGCAGTTTTCAATCCATCAAATGCTCTCTGACATTCCTCATCCCACTGCAAAGGCATAACCGCATCCTTTCTAGTTAAATTCACCAATGGTTTCACAATTAACGCAAAATTACCAATCCATTGTCGGCAATATGAAGCCATGCCTATTATGGCTCTGACTCCTTTTTGTCTCTTTGGAATAGGCATACAAGAAATACTTTCTATGCGTTCTGGCGTTAGTCTTCTCCCTCCTTTCGAAAGTAGGTAGCCCAAATAAGCCACCTCCTTTCGATTATGCTGACATTTCCTCAAACTTGCTTTATGGCTATGTGCCGCTAGGTGTGACAGAAGTAATACAGTGCTTTCTTTACAAATCTCCTCTGTGTCTGCAGCTAGCAATAGATCGTCTATGTATTGCAAAAGTACACAACCCATGGGTAATTCCAGCATGTCTAGCTGTTCTTTTAATGCTCTACTGTAAATACTTGGACTTTCGTGTAACCTTGCGGAATCCGCGTAGTTTAGTTTAGTTTAGTTTGTTTATTTATAAAGCGCATCCGAATCCTCAGGTAACTGGGCGCATAATCATGTGTACAGCAGAGTTACATATCGTTACACGAACATCATAAATACAACAGACGACATAGCGTAAATGTAAATGTTCGTCCTCCTAATGTGAACGCTTAACAAATATCTACTGTCCTTGTCCACTGGAATACTAAAGAATGCGTTTTTCAAATCTATTACACTAAAATATTCTGCTGAAACAGGTATCATTGTCAATATTGTAGTGACGTCTGGCACTAGAGGAAATTGCAGATCTACTACCTTATTCAATGCGCGTAGATCAATTATGAAACGTAAGGTACCTCATTACCTCCTTGTTTTATAAACCGGAAGAATCGGGCTGTTGCATGTACTGCCTGTGATTTCCTCGATTACCCCTAATTTCACCAAATCATTAACAATACTCTTCAATCCTTTCTCACCTTCAATTGAAATTTTGTATTGGGGTATTCGTGGTAGGGTAACGCCTTCTTTCAAAATAATCTTTACTGGCTCTATCTTTAAGCATCCCACATCGTTGTCATGCATTGCCCATATACAGATTGGTACTTTACTTAGCTCCCTGGTAACGCTTCAGACATGAATTCTGACACAGGGGCATTGTGTGGCCATATCGTTAGAAACACTCCGTCTGCCGTGCAATGTATAACGGAACCTAGTTTTTTCAACAAATTTAATCCCAACAAATTTTCTCCACAATCTTCTGTTAGAAGGAAAGGACAATGTTCAGTAAATGGTCCTATGGTAACTGGGACTGGTGTGGACACTGGCTTTATGACTGGTGTACCTGCGAACCCTACGGAAATATTCTTTTGCCCTGACAGTGGTATATCCGGAACCAAGTGATGGTCTATTGAACACTTCTGTGCTCCTGTATCTACAAGAAAGCGGTGCTCCTCATTCCCGACTCTCATTTCTACGTAGGGTCCTCTCTGATTCACGGGAATAGACACTGGTTCCGACCCCTGTCCTGGGCTGTCCTATTGGGGAAATAACACATCGTCCGATGTGTAATCATTACTATTACTGTAATATGTGTTTGGCTGTGTATCGAAAACATTTCGACTCTTCCCTCTATTTCCCCCACTCTGATTTTCTGACTCTGGTTTGGGGCATTTTGGTTTTGGCCTTGGTTTTGATTACCTCCGTTATTATGATGCTGCTGCATACTATTCCTATTTGGTCCATTTGCTCCTGGGTGTCCTCTATGCTGTCTCCTCTGACCAGACCCATTTCTATTCTGTAGATGCGGGCATTGCGCTTGCCAATATCCTTGCTCTTTACAATATGCACACTTATTCGGTCCCACTGTTCCCCCATGCATATTCGAATTACTCCTTCCTTGTGCGTTCCCTCGCCCTCTATTATGTCCTGTTACTTGCTGCAATAGTACCTGTGTTCTAATTAGACATTCTTTCAAGTCTGCCCCCACCTGTTTTAGCAACGATAATTCATTCACCATCTCCTTCTGCCCCGGCGATGGTAATTGCTGCCGTTTATTATGCGACCCCTTTTCCCCCTTCCCAGGTCTCCCGATATCCCTACTTCTGTACGCAGGTGTAGCAAACACTTTGACAGGTGCAGTAAACGTTTCGACATAATCATTATCTAATTCATCTCTAAGCTCAAAAAGTCTATACACATGTTCTCTCACTTCTTCATCCCTCTCCCTACAGCATGCTAATGCATTCAAATCTAACAATCGCTGCGGTGGTAATTTCCCAGCTGTTTCCATTTACCACCAAATATTCACCCATGCATTCCAACACTACCTGTCTTTCGTTGCTTCTACGGAAGTCATATATCGAAGCCAATGTTGCCGTCCCATCATTCCCGTCTATATACATCTCTGCCTGTTGCTGCAATTCCACCTTCCTTTCTTTGCTGATTGCGCTGCGGGTTACCCTTGTGCGCCCCCGTTGGTCAGTCCCGCCTCTTGCCCCGCGGTTTCAACTTCAACCCCGGAAGGAACGGACAGTACCAAGTCTGTGTCTAAGGCGGGAGGTGCGGATGGGACAATGGGAACAGGGAGTGTCTGTTGTGGGCCTGGTTGGCTAATAGGAAGTGTTACGTGTGCGGTCTGTGGCTGTGGGAGGGCTTGAGCTACCGGAGGGGGAGCTTGAGCTACTGGCGGGGGTTTGGGGTCTGGTCTTACTTCTGATCTTGGGCCTTGTTTTGTATGGGTCAATATATTTTCTATCAATTCATCTGCTATGTGTAATTCTCGTTGTGGGTATATCTTTTCTATATTCAACTGGTCACGCCTGCCAGCCCTTCTTAGACTCTCGGTCCACTCCTCCTCTTCTTTTTCTTCCGCTACCTCACCTTTTGATTTATGCCTGCGCGCATGCTTAGCTCTGCTTTTAAATCTGAGCACTGCTTCATTTCTCCAGTCTTTACTAGTCTCAAATGCTGCAGGAAGCGCTTTCTTTCTTATCAAAACCCTTTCCAGGTTGTCTATCCTCGCTATCTCAAAACTACCATTAATCGGCCACTGATGGTCTTGTTGCTTTCTGGTTTGCCTATGCCAGGTCTCACAGAATATTATCGCACCCACCCCATACTTCACATACATCTCATACGCCGGCGTTCCCCCAGGTGGTACAATTTGGCCATCTTCCAAAATTGTCTACCACAGCGGAAAAACCCTGCTAGGGTGGACAATACCCTAGGCATGTTTAAACCTTCCCCCTGGTTAATCAACCTTACCTAGGTCGTTTGATTTTGCAAAGTCAACTCTCAACCAATATCAGGATGCTTTGAATCGGGGAATGACTCACCTGATAAATCAAGTCGTCTGTATACTGATGCACCAAAGGACGTCGTGTCTGCGTTTCTTGGCTTCCGCCTCGTTTTGGGACCCTCGCCTCCTTGTTCTCTAGCCAGGCACGTCGATCAGGGATCAGATGTCTGCAGATCTGCAAAGGAGTCTCATCACTTTTACAGGGCGCCTCGAACACCTCTTGATCCCGGCTCGATCGTCCCGTCCTCGCCGTTCAATGCCTTTCTCAATTACAATGTTACGCGATGTAACAAGTGTGGGAGGGTCCCTATTCGGGCGCCATCTTGAAAGGGGCCCCTAGGGGACCCTGACGTCTATGGAAACAAGGCGAGTCACCACACACGATAGATACGCCAGACACGAGGTTGTATTCCCAAAGCTAGGGTTTTATTGCAAAGCAAAAGTCTCAGTTGGCCAACTCGGTCTCACGCCCCGCGACGTGTATCTCTAGACCTCGAGGGACGCAAGAGAGCGAATTACGTACATCAGTTACATATATACAAGATTCATAACAAACAATCAGCGATGACATGTTTAACACCCCCCATTTATTGGGTTTCTTTGAACTTGATGTGATGATGGACATCTCTGATCACTATGACACCTTCAAACATCTATTCTAGTAACAATTTGCAATTTGTGAGTGCGAAGGCATCTTTCCGTTATTGAATAGAACACAGCGCTTCTGTTCTTGGAAGCGAACTACATACGGGGGGAGTTGCATTCCGGACCTTACCATCTATCAGGTGCTATTTGCGTCCTGGGAGCCGACATGCTCTAGCGGGCTCAGCAAAGGGGGGCCGTAAGAAAAGCATAATTCAAGCCTTTAGCGGTATTATTCTAACATATTCTACCATATAACGAGACTGGCTGGCAGCTGTGAAATGATTAAATGCCCTGCAGCTGTGCTTCAAGGCTACATTCGGGAGGGAGCCGGGCATTCTTCCTGGCGCTGCCTACGTTTGTGTTTCAGCGAACTCTTGTTCGGGCAGTCGAGCAGTGTAAGCGGAAAATATGCTGCAAAGCAATAGGAACAGAAAGCAATGAGCAATGGTTAGAAAACAAAATGGCGGTTCTTCTTACATCAAAATGGCCGTTCATTGGCAAACTCGAAAACCTATATTTTGTCATATCGTGCATGAGACGAATGTGGCGAAGAACGAGTGTCAAGGTGGGACTGACCTCAAATATGTACGTTGCCTACGGCCTACCCCTCTTAGGCGCAGGGCAGCTTCCCACTGCGTCCATACGGGCAGGGTATGCAGCGGCTCCAGCAGCCCCAGTCTACCCTGTCACTACCCCCTGCCACCTCTACGGCCTGTGAAGAGGGGTTCTTCGAGAGGTTCCTCGGCCTCATGAAGTGCGGTTTATACTCAAGGACACCATCCAGGAAGTCCTCCCAACTATGCTAGTGGCACCACAAGAGCCTCATCCGGCTACACCGGCCCTGGTGTAGCCGCTGATCCCGGCTCCCCAGCGGACTCCTCAGCCGGTTCTGTATCAGCCTCTGCCACCTCCTCAGCCCCCGGTGGTGGTTCTTGTGCCCCAGCCTCCGGCTACAACTACTCCTCCACCTCCGCAGGATCCAACGCAGGATCCTCCTGATCCGCAGGTCATGGATGAGGAGGAGGATCCGGACACGCCATCCTCAGCCAGGGCCTTCCACGAAGGTCTTACTGGGCTGGCGGAATACCTGGGCCTTCCCCAGCCCGAGGTTGAGCAGCCGGCAGAGGGGGTTCTGGCTAAAGTCATCATGCAATGCCCCTCTGCCAAAACAGGGATTCCTCTGCAGACCGGTGTAGTCTACCTGGCATAGAAGCTCTGGCTTAAACCCCACTCGGCCCAGCCCGTCAATCGACGCCTGGACGCCAAGTACAGGCAGATGGAGGGGGATACACTCTTGCTCTCGCCCCATCCTCAGCCACACTCCTCGGTGATCGCTGCGGCATCACTATTCTCCAAGCCTCAGTCATCCTCAGACTCCTCCTCTGCGCTGCTAGGCAAGGATGAGAAGATCTTGGAGGCGTATGGCAAGAAACTCTATTCCAACGCATCCTTGCATCTTCGTCAGGCCAACGCAGACGCCATGCTGGCAGCCGCTAACCAAAGGAATGGCGGGAAATCGCGGACTTCCTCCCAGAACTCCCTACGCAGAGCCAATCACATTTTAAGGTGGAGCTCGCTGAGGCCAAGCTGGTGGCGCAGCACCTCATGGAATCCAGTGTGGCCCATATTGATACCTATGGCCGTGCCATCTGAATTACCATGGACATGAGAAGGACAGCCTGGCTTAGGACGATGAAATTCAACCCTGACGTCCAAGAAACGCATATTAGATCTAAAGTTCGGGGGTGGGGGGCCCTCTTCCACTCCACCACGGACGAGGAGCTGGACAAGAAGAAAAACAGCTCACAAACAGCCAAATCTTTATCCATCTTGACAATGACCATGCCCAAGTCGTACACCCAGTCACAGCAGCGCTCTGACGGGGGGCATACGTATGGAGGGTTCTGTGGCTTCCAGGAACGGAGATCCAGGCAGCCAGACCGCTTGCCGTCTCAGAACAGACGCAAGCAAAAAAAAAGGGAGTGGGGAGGTAAAGGCTTTTTCAAATCCCTCTGCTTCGCAACAGCTGCAGAGGGAAAGAAGGCATGACAAGCCCCTTCGGGTCCGCGTGTCTCCAGTGGGGGGGGGCAGGCTCGCTCTCCACGCACATTTCTGGTGCCAGAATTTCACAGGCCCCTGGACCCTCTCTGTACTCTCCACGGGGTACTGCCTCCCTAACCCAGCCTCTCCTTCCTCCTCCCCTCATAGCGATGGTGGCAGCAAGTCTAAGGAGGGATAGGATTCACATATATCCCTAACTGAACGACTGGCTGATCAGGGCTTGTTCTCCCGAATCATCTCACTTGGATTTACCATTGCCTACACGAGCTGGGCTTCTCCCTGAATTTCAGGTCAACTTGACACCATCACAGAAGATTCAGTTTATTGGAGCGGTCCTGGATTCGTCCTCTGGAAAAGCCTTGCCTCCCGAGTTGAGGTTTCAGAGTGCCCAGTATCTTCCGGCCTTCGACTTCCTAAGGTTCCTCGGCCTCATGGCATCCTCCATTTTCTTGGTGCCAGAAGGCAGTCTGAAAATTAGATACCTCCAGTGGACTCTCAAGTCTCAGTGGTCTCAGTTCTCCATCAGAATGACTAACCTTCTTCAGGTCACGAACAAGGCAGCTCACAATCTCCTGCAGAGAGAATGTGATGAAAGAGGAACCTCTATGTCTTCCATGTCCGGATATGACAATTGTGACAGATGCGTCCCTCACAGGGTAGGGAGCCCACATGAACGAACTTTCAATCAGTGGTCACTGGTCTCTGTCGGAGTACCAACTTCACATCAACCTTTTAGAGCTAAAATCAATCAGACTAGCGCTGATGGCTTTTCTGCCCTGGGTACAGGGGAAAAATATCCCGATGACGACAACAATACAGTGGCCATGTACTACCTTAGCAAGAGAGGGGGTGTAGGGTCACTTCCTCTGTGCAGAGAAGCAATGCAGCTCTGGTTTTGGGCACTAAGAGAAGGAATCTCTCTGCTCGCAGTTCTAGCCGCAGAAGAAAACATAGCGGCGAACACTCTGAGCAGGCAGAGCCCTATCTCCCACGGGTAGGAGTAGGCTCACAAAGTCCTTTTAGAGATATTCACCCTTTGGGGAACCCCTCAAGTGGATCTGTTTGCAACCTGTGTCAACAGGAAGTGCGACCTATTCTTATCATAGGAATTTCTTCAGAGAGGAGCTCTAGGAGACACGTTTGTAGCGGACTGGGAATTTGCACTTCTGTACGCATTTCCGCCAGTCCCCGTCATTCCTCATGTCATCGGGAGGTTGAGGAAGTTTGGGAAATCCATGATCCCGATTGCTCCGAATTGGCCAGGAGAACGTGGTACCTGGATCTTCAGGAAATGGCCATCTTCTCTCCGATTCGTCTTCCCCCAAAGAGAGGACTCACTCTCACAAGAGTGGGGTCTCCTTTGTCCAGAAATGAGTACCCTAAATCTTCACGCCTGGTTTCTGAAAAGGTTAGATACAAATATTGGGACCTGCAGGAGGATGTAATGGAGTTGTTGCTTTCGGGCAGAAGGCCAGCAACCAAATCTCTGTACCGCTGCCGTTGGAACACGTTTTGCAGCTGGTGCAAGGAAACTTACTTTTACATGTAATACCACTACAGTATTGTCTTTTTTTTTTTACTCCATCTAGCTCATATTGGGCTTCATGTCTCCACAGTAAAGGGATGCCTTGCAGCACTTTCTATTCTCAAGTGTTCGCCTGATGATGGTTCTTATTTCAAGGAGCTCATTGTAATCCAATTTGTGCAAGGATTAACAAACATCTCTTCCCCGGTCCCTTTTTTTGTACTGGTTTGGGACTTAAACTTAGTCTTAAAACATCTAATGGGGACACCTTTCAAACCATTGCATTCTTGTCCACTCAGAATGCTAACCCTTACCCACAGAGTTGGTGAACTGCAAGATCTTTCTGCTAAACCACTTTTTACAACCTTTTTTAAAAAAGACAAGATAGTTTTGAGGTTGCGCCCCTCATTCTTTCCTAAGGCGGTATCTGAATTTCACTTAACACAGAAAATAGCGTTTCCTGCCTTTTATCCACCATCTCACCCTTCTAAAGAGGAGAGATTGCACCGTTTAGACCCTAGAAAGTACTCAAGTTTTTACAACTCCATAATGTATAAGGTCAGGCAGGATGACCAGCTTTTTTTATAGGTTATTCAGGCAATAAATTGGGGTTAGCTGTCACCAAGCAAGCCATTTCACGCTGGATAATCCTGTGCATTTCAAAATGCTATTCATTAGCTGGCAAAGATGTACCTGATAACCTAAGAGCGCATTCCACCTGAGGAGTGGCTACTTCTTCAGCTCTTCAAAGAGGGGTGCCCCTGCAAAACATCTGCAATGTGGCAACTTGATCCTCTTTGCATACCTTCAGCAAATACTATTGGCTGTACATCAACAGTAATTATCTGTACCCACCTCCTTAGGCTGACTGCTTATGTGGTCATATATAATCCATTTGAAGAACAAATTACTTACCCCTGGTTATGTTCTTTCAACTGGATGTTCCTCCCACATATTTCTCGTCACCCACCCATCCGTCCCCTCTTGTCGAGAATTTCTGTGATTTTACACTTTCTCTCTTTCAACGTCTGGTTCACCCATTAAAGACTGCTGAGCATCAAGAGGCAAAAAGCTGGAACTAAGGCAAAGGGCACATCGCAAGCTACTTATACCAGTGTCGACAGCCGAGGGCAGGACGGCGGTGTCGAGAGCCACGACTCGGACAGATTTTCCAAAGCTGCAAGCAGATTTAAGAGAATCTTATCAAAGATGAACAGTACATGGGTGGATCATCCAGTCAAAAGAACAATATCAGCAGTGAGTAATTTGTTCTTCTATGTGTGTCTGGGGAGTTTTCTTTATGTGAACAGGTTCCAGTACTGACTGATGTCTTCCGAAGCAGCTCTTAAAATTCAGCAATGCTCCAAAAATCCTGCGAGGCTTTCCTTGTATGTGAGAGGAAATATGCTTGCTAGAAATGAGAAGCACAATGTCCTTGGGAACCAAACAGAGCAGCAGATGTCAGACATTATATGTTTATTGAATTTATATAGCGCTTTAAGCCAAAGCGCTTTACAATATAACAGGTACAAAAGTTAGAGAAGCGTATTTACAAACATGAACAGGTCATTAGAACAATTATATCCAGGCATCAAGACCCTGATGCTGTCCAAAGGATTGTATATGGTTCATGGTTACAAACACTTTACTGTTAGGGTCTGTGCTGTGACAAATTAAATGAATGACAAGCATATAACCCTTTTATCACAGACATATTTGCCAAATGCAAAGATATCTAGTAATGTGGTTTTGTATTCTCATCTGGTATTGGTTATACCCCCTGTTGCAACTCAACTCCTGTCATTACGGTATCATTGGTAATGGTCTGGTATTGGTTCATGTTCAGCTGAGTTACACTCTGGTTAAAGAGGGCCTTCTAGGTTTCAGAGATATCCGGAGTGAGTATCAACATTTTGAAATTACTGGCATTTGTTTCCTGCTCTGCAGTCTCTCCTGTTTAATACCCTGGGTACTGCTGTGTTAGCACCATGAGTGAGGACCACAGGATCAGCTCTTTATCTTCCCTCAGGAATGGTGGTGACTTCAACCTAGTACAGTTTGCAGACACTGCAGATTTGCATATAGCGCTCAGCAGACTTTTACAACTTGGATGCTCTAGTCCGCAGACCTATAGGGCGTTAATTACAGAGTCCCAATCCAGAGTCTAAGATACTTAGTTTCTGAGGGAACTGCGAGCCAGTGGCATCCCTCTGCGTGCACCCTTTTAGATGCACAACAGGCAACGGCAGAACCAGCCCAATCCCTGGTGGCTTGCTCATACCCTACATACTAGCATACAGATTAGGTAACTCTCCACAGTTACTCCACTTTTTGTATCGTTTGGCCTTGTGCATTTTCCTAGTACCAGGAAAGTCTGTGGATGCAGTCATTGCAACAGGCACTGCAATCTCAGTTGTCCCAGTTTTGGGGGATGTTCTGTTTTGTCCATTGCTGTAAATGTCAGTGATGGACTTCTTCCTCTTTGGTTGAGATGACTGCTTGTCTGACATACCAGCCAGGGACCACGGAGATGTTTGGGAGAAAGGTCTCCATATTAGCCTCTTGGAAGTGAGACCCTTCAAGCTTTTCCTTGTTGCATTTTACCAGGCATGTGGGGAAAGTTCTTATAGATCATAAAAGACAATATTGCTAGTTGCAATACCTCAATTAGAGGGATTGTCTGGGTTTGCTCCCTCTGTATTTAGGCCATTTTCATCTGGTCCTGGGCCCTGAGAGAACACATTCCCTTCTTGATGACCCATCTGGCAGGGAAGATGAACATCCTCACTAACACCATGCGTAAACCGGAAAGCAAGCCTATTGATAGGAGTTACATCAGGAGATGGCAACCACCGTCTTTGTGATGTGGCCTCCACCTCAAGTCGGTCTGATAGTCACAACTGAACATCAGTAGACCTTTTGATACTGTGTCAATCAACACATGAATAAAATATTGTCAATATGTTTTCGGATTCTGTCGGCTTTGTTTCACACCTACTGCACTTTCCTTTAGAACGAGGCAGCTCTGCCCACTCTGCCCCTGACTCAACAGCATCTTGGGGTTGAATTTCCCCTATAGAAGGGATCCTCTAAAGAATACATGCTAGAAGTGAATGGTACACATTTGGTCGCCCCCTGGGATCATTCTTATAACAGTTTCTTTTGTTTGGCGGATTTGGCAGTCAAAAAACATTCAATTCTACGACCAGTGAGTTGCCCAACCAGGCCGCATTACATCCACACCTGGCAAAATCACCCCGGGTTGTGCTTTAATATTATTAACCTGCAATGGTTGAATCGGTTTCAATAAGGAATGTTATGCCTGCAGGTTAAAAAAGATGTACATGGGGTGCTGCTTGAAAGCCATTGTTGCTATACCCCAGTGTTGCTGTTTTGGCGTTTTCAGAATTTCTGGCCTAGATTGGCCTTTATGTAAGTGTCACTAAGGGCTTATTTTCTGCAATTTCCATTTTCAAGAGGAAACTGATATAGCACCTTCCAAAGGGGTTCTCGTTTTGAGTCTCTGAATATCATGAAGAGAATATCATAGAGATTGTAATTCCTTCCCTCCAAAGCCTTTTGTTTTCCCTTGAGACCTGAACTTGTTTGTGACATTTTGATTGGTGGCTCCTTTTAAGCCTTTTCTTTTATGTCTTAAGCGGATAATCACCCTAAAGGTAATCTTTCTCAGGGCTAACATTTCTACATGACATGCGTATTGCCTGCAGGAGATTTGTGTGTATTCAAAGAAAAAAGGCAAGGAGAGACCTTCCTTTCTTCTAAAAAATTAATAGTCTCAAAGTTTTATTTCTCTCTGAAGATACATCTCCTGGCCTTTTTTTCCCTTCTTGAACTCCTTCAGAGATGAAGCAGATGGTTCATTGTCTTAATCTGTTGTTGGCGCTTTCCTTATACAAGCCTTTGTCCAAATAGTATTGAATTCACAGCCCGCTCTTAATCACATTTATTGGCTCTCAGAAGGTAGGACCATTACCTACCAGACCATGGACTGGACTATCATGTACATCAAGACTTGACTTTGATTTGAGGGACACATTTGAGGTCCTTGAAGGCATGAGAGCCCATTCCATTCCACCAGAGGTCAGGTGGCTACTTTTATCTTACCTTTCTGAACATACATCATGCTGCCACTTGATCATCTTTAAGTCAAGCATTATTACTTGGGCCCTTTTTGAGGCAGGATGTATTTTTCATCAAGGGTATTTGTTCCTCATCTATTGCCTACCATTCTAGATTATGGTATTGCTTTGGGAGTCTATTAAGATATGAAGGATCTGTGGAAAGAAGGTATTTATTAGAAGAACATACATACCTTTGGTAATGTTCTTTGGGATGAATCCAATCATCCTTGTACACATTCCTGATCTGTGTCCCATTTACCCTGCAACTATTTCGAATGGTGTGACTTCTCACAACCTGCATTATGCTTTTTTATCTAACAAAAGTAAATATAATGGTTTATCTTCTACAGAGAGGTATTGCCGACTATGTAAGGATAACGGATGCAAAGAAACCGCTAATCATGTACTAACTAAATGTGTAAACATGATGGATACTTACATAGTAAGTTATAGCAATTCTGTCCATGGTACGGCATCCATTGGGGAATCTGCATTTTGGCCACGCCTTATGAATACGCAAAGTCGGCAGCTGCAGTTTGCTACCTTTAGAGTCTGGTTGGTAATTGAAAGAACTCTGAATATATATATATGAACTCGTCTGATACTATGATATTGACTCTATTAGAGGTTTGGTGATCTTTATATTTTCGTAGGAGCAATTTTATTAACGATTAATGATTAGAACAATAAGTATAACATGCTTGAGTTGTGCTTAACTGTAATTTCTTTTTGGTTAGACAAGCAATATATGTATTATGAGATTGTTTTTTTAGGCTAGTTTTAGTTTTGGTTGTGTTTAAATTCTATCTTTAGTTCTTTTTTTACGATGTTTATAAAATTTATCATTATGTGTAAAGTTTAAAAATAAACTGTAACACATTATTAATACATTAACAAGAAATTATGCTATTTTCATGGCAGTTCATGGCAGTTCTATGATTCTCTGGCATGGGAGTGTGTGTTTCCAAGCACCTACCAGTTGGTCTTTTTTTATACTCATGTAACTTGTTTGTTCTCTGTATGTGATGGACCCATGCACTATGGCAGGTCATGCTGTAGTGATTATTTTGTCCTTTGGGTTGTAGTAATCTCACTTAGGCTGTTTACCTGTATGGTTTTAAAAATATGCATGTAACATGAACAGTTGTTAGAAGTGAGAAGAAATTAATGTTAATTTTGTCTGTTTTTCTCTCTCCCTTACCCTCAACTGAGTCCAGATCCGCCTGTTGAAAGGGCAGAAACCAATGGCTTTTGATGGCATCCACATTGTGAATCACATGACCCAAGACGACGATGACTCCCTTCACTCATCTGACGAGGAGCTCTTGGGAAGTCCGATGGTAGTTGGAGCACTCCAAGATGCACTTTACCCACTGTCCCCCGGCAACGCTCGTTTCCTTCGTGGCCTCGAGAGCTCTGGAAAGGACAGTGATGGTAGCACAGACAGCGAGGAAGCAGACGACCCCGGCTTTCCTGTAGTTGACTCAGAGACTAAAACAGATATTATGTGTGCTGAGGTCTTCAATAACTAGACATGTGCTTGGCCTTTGTGGAAGTTTTTGGAGAGTAACTGGGGCTACAGACAGTGCAGAAAACTGGCAGGCCTCAGTTGGTGCTGTGCCCAATTCTAATTGCAAAAGATTTTAAGCAAAGCCAGTTGAAGACTCAGCGCTGACTACTGCATATTTATTTGGACAAGATGATGTATGGCTGGACAGGCTATCCTGTGAATGAGCATCTTGCGGTCTACACGTAGCAATGTGGCACAAGCCCCAGCGTTCAAACAAACGTTTCCTTATTTATGGGTCATTTGGTTTCCCAGGTGGACACCACATTTTAATCAACCACAGGTCTAACGGCCCGCCAGGTTTTTATATTTATTTGTTTCATTTTTCATTTTTATTTAACTGCTATACATACCCCTGTGCAACTGTTTATTCGTACGGTTTTGAACACATTAAGGACATGCTTGGAAGTATTAGCTGTGAAGATTTGTGCTCAGGCGGCCTCTGTATGACTGAGCTCTCTCTGGATCTACTTCACTGGTTCTTTATCTTAGGAACAGTGCGGAGGAGCACAAGCAGGAAATGGCATATCCATTGTATACCAGCCATCATTTAAAAGCTGTATTGCCATGCACCAAGGTAAATAAGTCTGACATGCTTTTTGGGAAGGCTAAACACGCTAGCGTGTTGGACTCGAACAGCATGCCCCTTATGTGTAGGGGTTGAAACTCTTCTCTTCTCATAGAGATAGATCAGGCGCCATTTCTTATCCTGGGTCAAATTAAAATAAAAACACTGGGTATTCTAGTCATCTTATAGGTTGATGCAATACATTTTGACACCTGCCAGGGAGAACTCAAATCCCGTGTATTTTGAATTAAAGCCTGATTGTTGTTGGATATTCCCTGTTAACACTGCCAATCCATCTAGTAAGGAAAGTCACATCCGTGATGGTAACTACACTTACCTTCCAGCCCTTCTCGTTTCATGTTGCTGTGTGTTCCACTTGGAGCATACGTTTTCCTGGCATGTCATACTGTAAGCCTTTGGGAATTTATATTACTCTCTCGGGAGATGAGGTAAACCATTCCAACACCCTGAGTATTATGTCTGGAGAGGTCTACTAGATCGAAGATGGTGTTACATTGTCTGTGCTTATTCAGTCCATAGGCTTTCTAAGGGGACTCTATTTAGCAATGATGCGTTCGAGATACATCAGCCTCAATGTCCACTGAGGCTATAGAATAGAATGAACACTGTTTACGCAATTTGAATGTCATTGAGATCTAGCAGAATGTTGAAGCACCTCCAAGAGTATTTATTATAATCGGAGACTGGCGCGGGATCTGTTGAAAGGAAAGTGGTCAAAAGGAAATCATGCATAGCAGCCGCTTCTGAGTCTAGTAGTTAAAAGATGCAAAAAGTATGGAGAGCAGGAAGCTGGACAAAGGGGCAAAGCAATATTCTAACTTATAAAGTGGCAGATGGTATGGAAAATAAAAGCAAGAACTAAGGTCATTGAGGGGCAGATGGGTACAATGGTAAGAGTAAATTGAGCAGCCAAGTAGCACTTGCATTTAAGAGACGAGATAGAGATAAAACCCGACAGAGCAAAAATTGCTCAGGAAAGAGTGAGTAAAGGGGGCATCAAGGAGGTGTTCTGTGTGTGCCCTCTAACCTGGCCCCATAACGCCAGATAAGAGAAGTTCTAGATTTGCACTTTGTGATACAGTGGGTTATCATTCATTATCCACATTTATTTTTGGAAGGATTTTTGAACTAGAATACGGGTAAATGCAACTGATAGTGGCGGCTTAGTAGAAAGGTTATGCAATGCAGAACATTAGAAACGCTGCAACACGTAGCTCACAGGGCAAGTAAACTATCCTATTCCATTCCTCACCCTCACAAAACTCCTTTATTCTGCTCGCATCCAAAGCACATGTTGCTACGTGACATTTCCTATTCTATAGTGGTGGACTTGAAGAGCTATAGGCGACATTTCTGATGGCACGCTCATTTAGGTATACTGGGGAAGGCTTTTGCCACGTCACATTCTAGTCTTGCACGTTACTTTACCGGGATCAGTATATGAGGTCACCACAACCAAAAATGCCAAATGCAGATATTGAGGCAACTGCACCATTGAGCCCTTGTTTGGCACAAGTGAGAGAGTGTGAGCATGAACCAAGCAATTAGTTTATGTTCAGAAATAAGATCTTTCTGCCTCCAAATAGGGATACTTGATTTTCCCATCCAAGTCCTGGTATCTGCAGCTCTTTTTTTCAATGTCATTGACATATCAAGTAACAGGGCGGAGTTGAGGGACATAGTGCATTATTGTTATGCTTCTTTAGTTCTAGGATGTGACTGCTTTATTTTCAGTGCTGTGCAATCTGCTATCAGAATATTGTAAAACTTAGAATCCTGCTTGGCCAAGGCACCTGTTTTGCCATAAAATATACATGCTTCCAATAAGCGACTTAATGGCGGGTGCTTTAGAATGCTGGGCTGCCAGAGGACTAACTCTTTAGCTTGACTTGTGGCCACATCTCTTTCCCATCGTGGATAATGTAGATATACATTGTATAGCTCTACCTCTGTCCACATCTGAAAATTCAGTAAATGTCATAGATTTCTGAGATGGGCACAAGCATACAGTAAGAAGTGGGCTTTAGCAGCATTGGTGGCTGCTAGTGTAAGTTATTTAGCGTTTCAGCAGAGAGGATATTGAATGGTGATTATCTGATGTTTAAAAGGAGGAGTGTAACTTGTGTGTTGTATAGCGTATGCAGTATGGGATTGTGAAGAAGACCATGGTTTTGTCTGGAGCAGAGGAAAGAATATTCCACTTGTGTCGCAAGCCTATTTGAAGTATAGTGAATGGGTGGATCGCCTCTGTGTCCAATTACGTCATAATGTTTTCCACAAGCACTTTCTGACGGTCTTCTTGAGAGTTTTGAGAACATTTGAAATGTGTCCTCAACTGGATTTGGCATCAGGTGTTTCAAAGCTCTTCGGGAGTCAGTGCAGTGGGCTATAGGGTATTAAAATGTTTGCACCTAATTATTCATTTGCTGTGGCTTCCATGCCTATAGAGTATGCTTTCTCCACAGGAGCCTTTACTGCTATTTGCTCCAGTGAATCCCGTCTGCCAGATGTTCCAAAAAAGAAACACATTTTGTATTTTTGTATTTTGTTTATTTGTAGTGCGCACCTTGCCCACGGGCATCTGGGCGTAAAGTTTAAGGGATTGGTTACACAAGGTTACAGGCATTCAAGGCGACTTTCTCACTGGCGAAAGTGCAACATAATGGTACGGAAACAGACAGTCATACAGAAGATGAGATGAAGTTACAATAGTACAACAGCGATATGGGCAAAGAATTGTTACAAGCAAGGATACTGAGAAAAGGATACATAAACTTGGGCTATGGCCATATTGCACTTTATTGAAGGTCCTTTCCGTTATCTATGAATGCATTTAATGCTTTTTAAGGCTCCCTATTATGGCTATATCCTTTGATGCGAGCAAGCTTTGCCAAAACTGTAAATGGCGCAACAGAAAAACTATACGGCAGACTGAACTGTTAGAGGTGGTCTATGTAGCAGGAAAGTCTATGTAATATACATTGCCATGCATATAGCATCCATGAAATAAGTTTCAGACTTGAAGTAGGCCATGAACGCTAAGTGTCGTCAAACCTTGCAAGGGTAGGGGTTCGACACTCTGATCTTGAACTGTATGCTCCCTTTCCCTGAGAGGCAGAGTGGTAATATATTCTCTTCTGCAGTATCCATGGACTGCATTCAGCAACATTTGTAGGCGGTTGTCCGACTTTACCACCATGTGAGGTGCCTTGCTGCTATTGCAATGCCTCCATCCGACCTTCCAGTACATGAGGGTGGTCTATTTCAATATGTTCACTGCTTTAAACGCATACACTGGAAGAAATATGGCGGTTTGCTATGGGTTCAGCCTCGGATAGAACCTATTTGGAAATTGTACCATTTTTCACTTTGGAGCATTTTCTAGCATGCGTGTCCATTCATGGCTGATTTGAGTGCTAAAACAGCCTGTTCATGGAGAGGAAGGAAGTAACAGTCCGGTTTTACTTGTGTATTCCAGTGTATTTTAGAGTCTGCAGATGAAAGTAAATGCTTCATTGGAGTGTGATGAAGATGGCAGTCAAGGCTGGTTGTCTTCAGTTTAGAGTCGGTGAGGTGCGGGTGTGGCCTTAAAAACTCAAATTATTTAATGCCCACAACTTTAGCTACATTTCATTCAACATCACTTTTTGGCTTAGCAGGACTGCACACCCAGTGTCGGAATGTATTGTCTGGTTCACGTCAGTACCTAATGTAGAAACAGTACAAATGTAATTGAGGCAGCAGAAGAGGAGATAATCCCTGCCAGTCTCATGGTCTAGTGACATGCTAAAATGACGAAACCTTGCAGAGACACCTCTCTCAACATATCAGTATGGCTCTGACCACCAGTGGTCTCTCTCTCTCCTCTGTGTAGAGGGGTGATATGCACTCTTTCGAGAGTTCAAATGATGCCATGAGAGGCCCGCCAGTAAAAGCAATTGAACATGCGTGCTACTTGTCAATACTGTGATCTGCTTTATTATGTTGTGTTTAACACTACATAATGCATCCCAGGGCACCCAATGAATGCACCGTGTGCTAGCCAGTATCATGCCTCGTAACTTTACCGCCACTGTCATTGATAGCATTGTGCCACTGCTAATTGATCGACCACTGCTTTGGACGTACCTTACTGCTCGGCACACTTCTATAAATATGCCTGTTATAGGCTGGTGGTTTATTATTATAATCTGTATATTGTATTATATATATATATATATATATATATATATATATATATATATATATATATATATATATAATATTATATATGCTGCACTTTTCTAGCCAAATCTTCCTTTTTAGCGATGGCCCCAGTCAGTTTGTGGTATGCTTCGTTACTGAAGATGTTGTCCAATTTCATTAAAGAGTGGGGGCTGAAAAGAATGCCATTTAAATGTACTGGACTTGCTGAATAGTTTGAGCTTGTGATTTTGAAGGGGCATGCACATTAACCTTTTTGCCACTTGGCCCCAAATGACCAGCTGTGTCAGCCCATGGCCAGGACAAAACAAAAGAGGTGGTAGCTGGAATATTTTGAATAATCTTGACCTCTGGCAATTACTCTGCACAATCCCCCAGACCATCATTCTCAAGCCTGCCAAGCAATCACAGAAATAGGAAAGAATATATGTAAATCAGGCTTGGTTTCACCCCCAAAAGGGCCAGTCCAGCTGACACTGCTTGGTCACACCCCTTCTGCACGAGACCACAAGCAGGCCCAGATATGTTTTTGGGCCTCATTCAGCATTGTCAGTGAAGGGTAGTTTGGGTTTTCTAGGCCCAGAAGGCTTGGCAGCCACATCTGGGCAACCCCGACAACAAAAGAGGTGATAATTGGACGATTTAGAATTAATCTTAAACTCTGGCAATTGTTCTTGGCAACACTCCAGGCAGCAATTTCCATAACTTATGCCAAGTTTGTGAGATTTTCAATATTTTGCTGTCAAGCCTTCTGTGAAGTATTTAAAAGGTGCAGTGGGTTACTGTTGTCTAGATGAGAATGGGAAAATGCTGTGAGAAGCAAAGATCGGTTCCTTGTGTATATATTTACAAACTACCAAAGGGGATCAGCATCAGGCACCAGAAGACATGAATTGTCAGTCACGGCCAAGTCTGAATTCATTAAGTCTTTACCGTACAATTATCATGTGCTTCATCTCACTATCTGCTCAACGCAAAGAAACCATGTTTATGGGAAATGTGCAGGTTAGGAAGGGAAATGGGGGAGAAGAGTATGTCATCAGAACCACATTTGATCAGAAATGGTAGCAAGCCAAATTCTAATTGCAAAAATGGCATTTGTAATGATTTTTAATTTTATCCGGATTGAAATCAATCCCGCCCATCATGGGAAACTAACTCTGCCTTCCTAAAAAGGTTTTGCCTGTGAATTGGTTTGGTTACATCTTCACCCTCAAGTGGCTTTTTGTAAATATTCGTGAATCCCCAGAGTGACATATGTCATTGAAAGAAGGTGTTGGATGTTTACCTTCTATTATAAATGTTTCCGTGGAGTCATCTGCTATTAGGGTGGGAGCAGTAGAGATTAGGAGTTCTTCATCATGGACGATGCAGACCGATTTATTATTGCTCTGTTTGCAAATCACTAACCAGGAATACACACCAGATCCACCAGTTACCCATGACAGCCCATATCCTGTAACGCCTACTTTGTATAACAATGTCTTCCTTTAAAATGTTTTTCTTTTATATTGAAATATTCCTTTTTTTTTTTTTAAAGAGCCACTTGGACTGAACATGAAACTCAAATGCTCATTTATGGGGCACTGCTGGATTTCGTCAGAATGTTTGGCACAGACGTATTTTATTGTGTAAATCATTGTGAAACCCATGGCTCTGCTATATGCCGCGGTCCACAGGGTTACTATGATTGTTGATCCTGTACTGATCCTCCGCATAGTTGTTCAGTTACAAAACACAAAAAGAGAAGAATGCAATTAAGGATTATAAGAAATAAATGCATAATTTTTATAGGACGCTTGCTCTGAGGACTCCCAGATTTCTCGGCATCAGGGAAGCCACTTCATTTTCTTTTGTTGTGCTCTGTTGGAGAAATGTTTCAGAACATATCCATCCATGTATGCCGTTTTATTTAAATGTTTTCATTATTTACTAATTTAAAACTTTCCTTTTTTGAAATGTAAATCCTCTTGTAAATTTTAAGGTATTTTGGGACAGCTCCTGATTTCACACTCTGCAGCTTGATGGAAGTTTGCGCTAAATCGATGGTCACTCTAGAGGTCTTTCTTTATCTGCCAACTGAATATGGCACCACTGCATGCAGACATTGCATCATGATGTAGCCTTGGGCTGTCAAATAACATTTTGGCAACTCAGTTGATGAACAGTGCACCCCTAAAGCATCTGTCCCTAGCACTCTTCCAATAATAATAATAGGCTGCTACAATTATCCCACTCAAGAATGGCGCCCAGAACAGATGCAGTCACACACCACAGTAAGATCCCAACACAGCCCTCTGCTCTATCTGTTTTAGCAAATAGAGCGTTGAACACAGTGTTTTGTACTGGAAACCAAAGCTCTGATGGATTCTTCAGGAATTAACATTCCCTGGATTCAGAAAAGATAATGTTTGGGGGTCCACACCTTTGGCACATTTTGGTTTCTTGAGTCTTCACCTCAAAAAAGCTCAGAAGGAAAGGCACGTGTCCACCTTTCCTAGGGGCCAAAGCACAGATACAGATACAGATACAGATAAGGATTTAGATGGGGAGGAACCTGGTACAGGTCATGATGAATTAGATGATTTTTAGAGCTATGCAGTTGTCTTTGGAATTTCTGTGCTAAGTCACATCCACCGGATGATTGTGTACCTTTCTACCAGTGCAGAAACGGATGGCATCAATTACTTTTTTTTTTTATTTGAGACCTTCGCCCTTCATCTAGAACAGCTCCTTCTAATAGTGTCCTCCCAAAGAATCATCATCTTATGTATATTTCAGTAGCTCCAGCTGAACACAGAAAAGATTTCACAAGATTGGACGCTGTGCGATCTCTGCTTCGGAATTCCTCAATGCATGCCTTCCACAACGCTTAATTTGATGTGAGTCTATACATATAGCTCGCACCTCACCCTCATTTCCTTTTATTTGCATGTTCAACCTGCTTCATTAGAACACTCAGTCTTACCTCTGAGAGAATATTCTACTCCTAAGCAGTCCTGTTTTAAATGAGGTGTAGACTGCAGCACCTAAGATGTTGCTAACCGACCCACACCACGTGTCTCTTTGGTGCCATTGCATCGAACATAAAGTTGTAGAATTTGCTTGTGTATATCCATGTCCCCAAAAGCGCTGAAGGAGAGATAATCCCCATTAATGTATGGTGTTCAGACTCTAAATGAGTACTACTCTCTTGAAGTGTAAATCCTTGGTGGCCAGGAGCTCGGAGGCTGCTGAGAAATCCCCAGAGCGGCCTAAAATGAGAGCCAAAAAGCACCACAAATGGTCACTTTCGAGAAGTGAGTCCCACCACTCATCCTCGCATCTTCAAAAAAGAAGAGGCATCACAGACATTATTTTTCGCCTGGGTCCTCACCCGACAGAGAACAAGTAGGCATGCGATCAAAATCTATTGGGAGGAATTCCACTTAAAAATGAATGAGGTTTTCAATGAAGAGGCTCTGGTAGAGGTTGCTTTGGCAGAGGAACTGTTAAAACAATTGGAACACAACGTGCCTCCTAAAGCAGGTAGGAAGGCCCCTCGCATAGCATCGCCGCAGTCATCCGCCGTTGGTACCTCATCAGCAATACTGTCTCAGCATCCTTTCCGAAGGACCCGTCAATGATGAAGGCTGTGCCGAGTTAGGCTTCAAAGTAGGTCCCTGAGTCAAAGTCAGAGCTCATAATATCTTTTCATTCAATCTTTGACAATGAGTGGGGCCAGACTGCCTTCGGATTTGAACCCCCCCAATGAATGCAATCCTACTTCCCCAAATAATTTTTGTCAGAGGAGGCATTAATTGCTGACATGGCAAGTGACTTGTGGGACGCAAGAATCCTTCAAACTCTCAGAATTTGACTTAATACAGTCACATGCACATTTTTACCGAATGCTGCATAACAGCCAGGCCATGTTGAAAGTAGTGGAGACTTTAGGGTGGGGTTCTCCAAAGGGGCCTGTGCTGCTCTTCCACAGTGCCGTGGAACTCCAATATTGGATATATATAAAAGACAATGCTCCTCACGAATGGCGAGCAAGAAGTTGACAAAAGAAATATAGACACTCGTCAACAGTCTAAGCACCCAAAGCCAGAGAGCCTCATGGTCCAAGCACCACATTGGGGGCAAAGTCAAGCCTCATTTCCGACTCTTCCCCCAGTCAGGGATGACAAAAAAATTGACTCTTGTTTTCGTATCAGGCAGTACAGGGCTTAAAGCTGTGCCATTGCAAAGTATATTCACACCTTGTAGGCGGTCATCTCAGAAGCCGCAGCACATATGCCGGAAGGAGAAATGAAAAAAGGTTTTAATGACCTAGTCAACTAGATGCTACTGATTGTGTTGGAAGGGCTACTAGCACCAGTTTGGTTACCAGGAGATTTTCCTGGCTTAGGAAGTAAGGGATCGCCCCAGGTGTGCCGTCGAAACTTCTTAACATACCTTTCGATCGTGGCCACGTATTTGGACCTAATGCCGAGCACATTCTAGAAAAATGTCAGCCATTGAAGACAGCCGCAAAATCTTTGGGGGCTGCAGTGCGGCAGCAACCAGTGCAATAATTGACATTGACCTGGAGAGGCAGGCCTTTTCGTTAATTTAGTTGCTTCAGCCAAAAAGTGCAAAGATGTTTCTCCAGGTCAGGGATCTGCAACCTTTGGCTGTCCGGATGTTTTGCACTATTATTCCCATGAACCCTCACCATTGATTGCTCGGAGTAGGGTTGATGGGAGTTGTAGTCCAAAACCTCTGGAGATCCAAATGTTGCACACCTCTGCCTTATGTAGTGACACATGATAAAGGATAACTGACAACCACTGCTACTGTTCTCTTCTGATCACAACTACAAAACTACTTTGAGGCATTCTCACATGCCTCCAAAGTGGGAGGGAATCACTTTTGAGTACGGTTGCCTATTAGTTCTGATGTTTGGGACCATGAAGTAGTGACCCATGGAGATGTTCTCATCTTCCTGAAATGCCCTCTGGAGTGACCACTGCCTCCTACGCTTTTTCTGCCAGCGAATCTGCTACTGCAGCAGGAGATTGTTGCCTTGCCTGAGAAGGGCGCTATCAATCGGGTTCCCAGGGCGCAACTAAACCAGTGATGGTACTATTTCCTGGTACTGAAAAATGACAGAGGACTCCAACCCATCTTTGGCCTGCGGCCTTTGAAGTTCCTCAGGAAAGACAAATTCATGATGGTAACACTTTCACAAATTCGGATCCTGGAGTTCCTGGATTGGTTAGTTCCTCTCAAACTCCAGGATGCTTACTTCCATGTGCCCATCCATCCCAAGCACAGAAAGTATCTGAGGTTCATGATTGCCTGTGTGTATGTCTAGTTCTGGGTCCCGCCTTTCAGGCTAACATCTGCCTGATCAAAGTCTTCCCATAACTGGGCAATTGGGTAGTCCGAGCCAGATTTCCCCCTGAGCAAGCCTGATCCCCTGAACAAGCATGATTCTCAGCCATACAAATCCCAGGTGACTCCATCACAAATGCTCTAGTTCATTGGTGCAGCCCTGCACTCTTGGTCTGGAAAGGCTTCTTAAACTCAAGAGCAGAGCTCTTGTCATTAAGCAGATGGTCATAAAGTTCCAGATCGTCCCCACCCTGCCGGACCATGAACTTTCTACAGTTGCTGAGCCTCATGTTATCCTACTTTTTCCTTGTTCCAGAGTCTTGGCTGATAATGAGATCACTTCAGATGCTCTCAGATTGCAGTGGTCAGTTTTCCGGCAGAATGACTGACTTTCAGGTCCCGAGCAGGGTATCGAAGGAACTCCTTGGGTGGTCTTGCAGGGTGAACTTGATGATGGGAGAACTTTGTTGGCAACCGGTGCCAAAGGCGAAAGCCCTTAAGACTCAGGCAGACACCTGACGAATTGAAAGTGCGTGGGTAATGGTCCCCGGCAGAAACAAAACTTCACATAAACCTTGGAGCAGATAGGTATCAGACTGGGGCTGATGGCATTTTTGCCTTTGATATAGGGAAAGACTGTCTTGATCTTGACGGTCAACACAGTGGCCATACACTACGTCGAGAGGGTGTGGAGATCAATGCCCCCATTCAAGGAGGCAATGCAGCTCCAGTTTTTGGCATAATAGAACAGGGTCTCCTTTTCAGAGTTCATCTACCCTGGATAGAGAAAACAGTGGTGGATATCCTGAACAGGCAAGGCTCCGTCTCCCACAAGTGGAAGCTGCACCATCAAGTTCTTTTGGAGAGCTTTGCTTTTTGGGGAACCACTAGAGTGGATTGTTTTTTTTGTCTCCAGTTCCATCACGAAGCGTGAGCTGTACTGCTGAACTGCACATGGGAAATTCCACTGAGAGGCGCACTGGGGATGCATTTGTGGTGGACTGAACTTTCCACTTTTATACACATTCCCACCGATTCCTGTCATCCTTCGTGTTCTAAGGAGGTTTTGGTGGCTTGAAATAACCATGATCCTGATTTCTCTCTATTGGGCCGGGGGGTTAAAGAATCCGGGCCTTCTGCACATGGCCATGTGCCCCCTGTGGCATCTTCCTTGGAGGGCAGACTTGGTCTCAAAGGCAAAGGATTGAGTATTCATCCATATATGTCACTCTTCATGCATGGCTTTTCAATGGATGATGTAAGGACTAGGACCTCCCAGAGGATGTCATGGAGGTGTTGCTTTCCGCTAGAGGATCAGAAACTAAGGCACTGCATGTCTCCCATAGAAAGATTTTGCAGCTGTTGGAGGGCTTGATAACTTGACCCTTAGTTGTTCAATTTAAGGACAGTTTTGTGTACTCATTTACACCTTCTTGGCTGCACTATTGGACTTTAAGCGCATACCTGAATAGGGTTCTTTTTTTACCATTCCTCAAGGGCTTGACAAACCTGATTCTCCCAGCTCCCTTCATTGTGTAGCCCAGGATTTAAACCTGATATTAGACTCCTTAAGTGGAAGATCATATTTTATGTGGCGACAACTTCAGCAGGGAATGTTAGTAAATTTCAAACCCCCTCCTGCATACCTCAGTTTACTGTATTCTTAAAGACAACGTGGCCCTAAGAGTCGGGCACATTTTCTACCCAAGATGGACTGTGTTTCCTCTTGCTCAAAAGATTCACCTTCCAGTCTTTCGAACTCGCCCATCTAAAGAGACAGAGAAGTTCCATAGATTAAACCCAAAGTGGGCCCTAAGTTGCTATATTCCAAGATCAAGGCACTTTTGTTGTCGATTATCAACATTTTGTAGAAAATACTAGTCCTACACGGGGTAGATAGTGACAAAACTAAAATTGTCCAGATTGATTTTTTAAATGTATTTTAGAGTGTTAAGCAAAAAAAGGGAAGGGGTATCTGTATTAACGTCACTAGTCCTACAGGTAATTAAATCAGGAATAAACAGAAGGATGGACTAGTGGACACAAAGAGAGAATGATGGGGTACACAAAAAGTTTTCTTTTCCTTGGTTTTGATTTCCAAGCATGTTATTTTATTCAAAAAGCTCTTCTAAAACAATTATTAAACACAATTTTCATAAAACATTGTGGCTCATTCTTTTTCACTCATTCACAAACAAACTTTCTTCACACAAACTCTCACAATTTTTCAAATAAAAATGGTCTATATAGGGCAAATCAGTCATAAATCTGTTTTTTCTTAGCACATTTGTAATTCATATAGAGAACTCGCTGTTGGTTTAGGATAACAAAAAAAGTCTGTGTTGTATCTTTTTCACAGATTCTCACGTCGACACGTGTTTCAGTTGCTCTCCACGAGCATCATCAATAGTGCTCTCTATGTATGGCAACCTTCTTCAGGACAAATAACCATTTTTCTTATACCTATATTGGTTTGAGCCACACCATCTGTAGACAATAAAATACATAAAAGAGCCAATCAATTTTCTGTGTTCCCAACCTCCCTTATTTCAAGTCATTTGATTACATATTAATATGATAGATGGTTTGCTCTCAAAAAAAGAGGCCTTCTAACTCGTTTCTTAATCCGAATGGCAAAAGAGGTGGCAGATGTGATCTTTTCAACTTCAGCACATCTTGCAAAAGAAATGTTGAGGGGTTATATCCTCTTCACCTGTTAAGGGTGAAGGAAGTAACGATATTAACCTCCTCTTGTAATTATACCTGATCACAATATTTGCAAGTCACTACCATAGTGGATAACCATAAAAAACAAAGGGCTGCCACATCAAAATTAATTATTCAAATTTGTCACTTGCTCAAAAATTGAGTGAGTATCCGCATCTGGTGCTATATTTCAGATTTTTTCAGTGTGCTTTTAGAGTGTTAATCCATCGCAGGTAAGGATGTGCCCGAGTGCCTCAGAACACATTCTATCAGAGGAATGGCAGCCACTTCGGCTCTCCAACGAGGACACATTTACTTGGTTGAAACTTGGTCACCGTTGCACACCTTTTGTAAGCCCTACTACCTGTATTCTCTGACCAGGATTTCAAATTTGACAGACTGGTCCTCAAAAATCGTCTGATCTGACCTTTGATCTGGATTTGCTCTACCAGGATATGCATATTGATTTGGTAGTCCATCGAAGATGAGGAATCTAGGGAAAGGCAGCACTATCCATTAGAAGAACAAATGACTTGCCACCAGTAATGTTCTTTCTGATGGATGTTCTCCTACAGATTCCTCATCACCCTCCTATCTTACCCTTCTTATTGAGAACTCTTCCAAATAATATTTGTAGAAAATGACAAACTGAGGTAACAGTGCAAGTTAAATGTATGAACGTCAGCGGCACATCCATCGTAAAGGAAAGTACATGTCAAGGGATCCAGATGCAGAGATCACACTGCACCCCATACCGATCAAAATATTTCCATGATTAGCTGAAGCTTTTGGAAAATATCTTCGATGAGAAATCTGTGGGAGGTACATCCATCAAAAAGAACATTACCCGAGGGAATTAATTTGTTCTTCAGTGATACAGTGGAAAGAACCAAAATATAAAGAAGCCAAAGTTTGCTGGTAAAACTGTTTGGGTAGAACATCTGCTGCTCCTGGCCGATCACTCAACAGCAGTAAATTTGTGAGCTGCATACTCGACGATCATCCTCGACAGGCTTGATAGGTCTATATTATATATAAATCAAAATCTCATTGAATTCTTGACAACCATGCAATGTCAGTCCAACTCTGACCCCAGGATAGAGCAGTACAGTTCTCATTACATGATCAGGACATCAGCAGATATTGCGGAAATTGCTGTGCCAGATATGGCACATGAAGTCTCTCACCAAAGATATTTCTGGGCTAAGCTATCCAGGTTGAAGCTTGAAAATAATCTGACTGATATTTTTAGTTTTCTCCTACTTTGGCTCTCAGCTTGTGGAAGAAATTCAGAAAATGAAAGCCTAGACTGGGGCGATTCATGTTGTCTGACCAGAGCAATGTAAGCCTGTGCATGGTGTAAAGTCCAACAGGCTTTTTCATTGTAAGCCTTATTGACTGGTTTTACAGACTCTACCGTCGGAAGCACACCACCAATGCAGAAATCAACAAAATAATGACTTCATATGGCATCTGCACTGATAAGATCCACTTTAGATTAAGGATGGAAGATTGTGTTCCTATTGGAATCCTTTTTCTTCAGACAAGTGCATTTTATAGACATTGACCAGAATGTCACAGGATTCACCTCCTGTTCAATCAAGGGATTTGCAGTTACATTCTAATCTATTTCAGCCAGCAATGGAAAAGATAAACTAGAAATGGAAATAATAGCGGTCTGAGCAACCTACAAAGGAGTACTCCGGAATCTTCCTTCATATCATGAAATATTCAGGCAATAAACAAGTCCCATTCTAGCACAGAGAGAATTGGTGAGTGAAGGAAACAGAACAAACACTGCCAGATTCACTCTGTACATTGGGAAAATCCAATTGCATACCTCGGGTGGCAGATAGTAATTCAAAATGTGTTCCAGTGATAGCCACTTTAACTACCTGCAAAACTATGAAGTTATGGTCATTAATTATACCACAAAGGAGAATCCAAACTTTTAACTCAATGATTGTAGTCACAAAAGGAGTGTCTGTCATGTCCGTATCCTAGAGTTGAAGGCATTTCCACTAACTTCCCTGATCAGAGCAGCACTTTGAAACTTCAATTGAAGTCAACACACTACTGTTCTAGCTGCAAGCCTAACACTTTTAATTTCCATATCTTTTGCATCTCTCATATTAAACTTTCACTTCCCCTCGATCACCTGAATAATTAACAGAACATTCTTCACTGCAACTTTCAACCCCACAAATGAACACTTTGGCTCTTGCTATTTTCAAATGTGACCATCAAAATCTGACAGAAAAACAGCAGCAATATGTGAGGGTCTAGGAGTAAGAGGCGGACACAAGGGTGGCATGTTGATTGGCAAAGACTTTTATTAACAAATATGGGGTAGGAGGAGTTGGATGAAAACCTAATCCTACATTTAAGAGGGGTTTCCCTGTCTCAACAAAACTAGCTAATGAAACTTTGTGTGCCAGAATGTCCAATTTAAAGTTCACCGTTCTGTGTCCAAATGCTAACCCATCCCTCACAAGCTAAACTTAATATAATGTGACAAGGGAAAAATCGTTTGGCTGCTGACCAGCAGCCGACCTTAGCCATTCCAAACAAATGTTCCAAAAAGGTGTAGAAAAGCAAACAAAAGTTCCACAAGACTCAAGTGGTTGCTTCCCTTTCCCCAGAGTCTTTCCAGCTTCGTCCAAAGTGTACTACATCTCTTCAGTGTTCAAGATATGTCCTTAGCTATGTTTGGCAGACCTGCGACAAGGAAGAACAGCCTGGACCCCTTTTTCAAGCCATCCTGAGGTCCCCAGACTTTTTGTGAGCAGACCCAGCTCCCAGGGTTCAATGGAGTGGAAGTATAGCCTGTGTTCCTCTGCCAGACTACTACCCACTGCACCCGTCCTGAGAGAAGCTTTGTGATTTGTGGTATCCTTGTGGACAAACTGCTTACCCTGACTCCCTCTGCTTTTCTAGTCTGACCTCCTTTGCATAGCCTGAAGAGTTCTCGGTCCATGCCTAGAGGTAGAAGATGCCATTGTTCAATTTCCTCTCCTGTTTTGAATGACAGCGGGCCAATCAGTAGATTTGTACAACTAGACCGCATGTCTTGCTTCTTGGCATTGATCTTCATTGCTGTTGTCCTCTTTCTCGTCCCAGTACTGCTACTGGATTCCTTCTGGATGTTTTCCTTCCCAATGGTTTCCACCTGAGATGTGTAGCAAAAGTACATTGAAGTATGTTGTGGAAGGATAAGAGAAGGGTTTTGAGGGAAGGTGGGAGGGTCAAAGGGATAACCTGTTCGCCTGAAGTGGTCACTACTCTCAATGGGGTGCTCCCTCCCTATGAGATCCTCCCACTGAGTACCACCCCCATGGGGACTATTGGGTAGCAGCCTCACCTTCCTAGCCTCATGGTACGGGGCTCCTCCATCTAAAGCAGTGACAATACCTCGGGATTCATCACAGATATTAAGATGTTTTGTGGCGCTCTCTAAGCACCTGGTAATCCCACAAGTGAAGAGGTTTTAGCCCTCAAGTTTGATTACTATGGGTCTCATTATGATATTTGCAATATATCCCAGGAAAATAATGCCAGTTTGACGGTAAATCCTCTAGATCACGGATGACAAGTTGTTAACCCCCAATGTTGCAGTCCTTGAGACTAAATAAGGCACTTGAAGTCATTCATTCTGCCCACAGTCCTTCATTTTTCTCCTGAACTTTACCTCCACCTCGGGTGATGTGGTGAACAGCTAGTAAATCTCTTATGCCATTTTGCTGCTACGGTTTACTGCAAAGCCAGACTCCTAAAGAGGCCCTATATCTTTGGCACCTATGCAAATGTGGTTTTCAGTCCTGTTCATTGAGGGTACATTTATTGGGTGTGATGGTTTGCAGGAACTCCCAAAAATGGAGGCATTTATTCAAACAGAGGACCCATGGAGGACAAGGTTATTCAAGACATCCTAAAGGTTTTTCGAGAGTTTCTCCTGTTCATACAGCAAAACCTCTGTACATAGAAACTTAATAATGTCCTCAAAGGAAAACTGATGTGATCCACTTTCGAGCCAATTCATCCTGTCCAGGCCACAGAAAACATCATCTCGCTACACAATGCAAAACCACTATTATGACTGAAGATCCTTCGACCCATACACAATAACTAGCCAATAAGGGAAATAACTGAAAATAGTCCCTTCCACTAAGCACATGGTTTAATCCTTCCATCACTTTGATTAGCGTTCCGCTTACCACCCTCTCCCTATGCTAGTGAGTTGACATCACCAAAATGCATTGCAAATCCTATACAAAAAGAAAATCTGATATATCTGATGTGAGCTAGTTTCTTAAAGCATAAAAGGTAGCTTTCTTGGTAACATCATATTCACCAGCTTAGAGTGAAATTGCGGCTTTATTGGCTAATTTTCCTTAAAGAGGGGTTCATTGGGACAAAATAGTTTTTAAGAACCCAAACTTTGTTCCACGCCAAAGCCTGATTTGAGTCCCAGCGTAATGGGTCAATATGTTTTGCAGCATATTTCTTAGTCCTACGGTTACTAAGCAAAACATGTGTACAGTAAATTGCAAAATGGTTCTTGTGTATTATTTAATTCGAACTAAAGACTTGTTTGCGGCAAATGCTAGTTTCTCCTTCCACTACCAGCAAAGGAAGAGCAGTTCCTAAACAGGCGGCATCACGGTAGATTGCATCCAACTGTCAACAGTAACCTAAGAAAGCTTTGCCAGGCACACTCCATTCAATGGCATGTGACCATTGTAGCAATGCAAATAAAATTGGCTTTTGTATAATGGCAACATGGAAGTCCGCCCGCCCCTTTGGTTAGCATTGTTGAGGAGGTTCTTTAGCAAGAACTGATGCATTGGCCCCTCTGGCGCCTCAGAGATATTTTCTAGGGAGGTTGCATACTCCTATATTCCCCTCCTCTGGTACTGCTTGGGTAAAGCCTATGGATCATTGTAGGATCCATTGATGGAGACAGAATCATTACTTACCTGCATCAAGTGTGTTCCATCAAAGGTTCATAAGCAATACTCCCTTCATCATTAATATGGGAGACCAGAGTTCTTCCTGTGAGATGTGCACATGAAATCTGACTTCCCTAGTGCTAAGTATTAAAGGGAACAAAGTAAAAGAAACTTCGATGCCTTTTTCAGTAATTGGTCTGATGTTTATTATTTTTTTAAAGTGAAGAATGTGATATATCCGTTGATGTGTCGCTAGTTTAAAGGTGCACCTTGATTATAGGGTGTTGCACTCATGTATATAATATGTAATGTTCTGGGATCTGCTTGGCAGTAGGTAGGAACTCTAAAAAGTATGAAACTGTGGAGGATACTCTCAGTGGAAAAATACTGTTCTCTTTTTATTGTGTGCTTCAGTTGTTTGTACTATCTTCCCGAAACATTTTAGCAGCATCATTTGTATCATTCAAATACTATTTACAAGTGAATTGCCTGAACTAATTAGACCTGTGCTCTTAATGAAAGCCAAGACAAGCAGCAAGTAAATAACGAGACCTTTTCACTAGGACTTGGAAATATATTTTCTGGCACTGCAGGGATTGTTCCAAATTAATCCTGGCCAATTATGGCAAATGTCAGGACTGCTATCACTCCATTCAAAAGCAGTGAGACTTAAAGCCGTTCAAGGACTCCAAGCAGCCGCCAAGTGAGGCAGGAGCTGCTAAACCCCACCAATCAAGCTGACCTTTGGCCTGACACCCTGTATCTCCTCCATGGCAGCAGCTTTATTTCCTGAGATTATAGGACCTGGTGCGTCATTCTTTGTTCATTCATGTTTATTTAAGAATCAACCAGGATGTCTTCATGTTTTTATTACTGTTATATTTTGTTGAACAAAAATGTGCCAAATGATTCTGCCTGCACTGTGCTGTGTGATCCATCGTCTAAGAGACCTCTGAACCAGGGCAGGTGCATGTCCGTTACAGCAATTCCTACTCTGAAAGATCTTTGCCAGTAGTCTTGCTTTTTACACTTACTTCCAATGCATTGGTGTCTGCTGTCCCAATGTGTTGGAGAGAAAGATTAATTCGCCATAGCAATCTATAGTCTGGTATTACTGAAAAGACATGTAGGGGTCCTGTTCTAATTGTGGTTATAGCTGTAATCTCACAACGTGTGACAAAGACCACCCAGAAACCAATCATGTATAACCAGAATGAGAAGAGCATCTAAGCCCATTCAGCATCCTGTGACCAGGGGAAGGGAGGGTTCAGTCCACCACTTGTGTGTACCCATAAGAGATCACACGAGGATTTGTAGCATCCAACCATTTGAATGTGCACAACCAAGATGGTGCATTGCCAAGTTGTCTATTGTCTATTGGGCCATGGACTGCACCACCTGCTCAAATTCTCTGAAATCCAAGTACTCCGGTGTACCATTAAAGGATTGACTTGCTCCAATATAATTGTGGGCAGTTATCCATAGAGCGTTTCTAGTGGCTGTGGGTTATGCAGTCCTGTGAGTGTGCAAAACACTCAGAATGTGTACTTGCTGATGTATAGCTTTAATTCTTCCAACGCTGGTATTATCCAATTGTTTGATGAAGGTAAAATCCTTAACATTTTATCAGTGCTAGTGAGAGCACATGTGGAACTTTGATTTGTAGTGCGAGCAGGCATGTTTCCTGTGGCACTTGTAACAAGTTGCAGAAGCTCAGTGCCACTTTTTGCTTGGTTAGTGCATCTTTGATCTTGGAATTTCTGCAGGGTGTATCTTGACATGAATAACACCAGACATTAGATCAAATTGACTACTGAAGAGCTAGATTGTTAGATCTTTCCAAGGCTAAGAGATGTTTTGGGAGAATAGATATATAGGTAAAAGATGTCAGTTGATTGACACTTGAGACGAAACTGACCTAATCCCTATTTTAGCCTTGCAAATCTCAGTAACCTTTAAAAGGCACAATGATTCAAAATACATTTTGCTAGTACAGATTCCAAAGCGAGGGGAGTTAACTTTTTCCGAGTGTTTGGATTCTTGTACCAATTCCAATATTCCGAACAGAGAAACCTTGCTGCTGTACTCAAAGTACATTATAGTTATAAATGAGTTATCTCCATAATACATTATAGAATATGCAAAGGAAAGGAGATTTAAACATAACTGATAAATGTCATTTTATTCACTCTAACGTGACATCACTGAGATACAGACGCTGAAAATTATTGCAACATCAGTAGAGATGAAGCCTGGGCATATCCTGTACCGCAGCGCCATGATACCTTTGTGTGACCGAGCGCTTAATAAGTTCCTATAACATAACATCCAAATTAAAGCATATTAATGTATCCTGTTTCGTTGTCACAGGAGCCTTCTTCCACCATAGCTGAATGTGACCTGATGAAACTTCTCTAAATCTCATCTCACTTAGGAAAAATATCTGTGGCTTCTGTCCTCCTTCATACAAACCTTATTCCCCATTAAAAAACAAGCGTGCTTGTAGAGATGTTACATTTTCTTGGCAAACTCATATTGCGCCTCCCAGCTCGTAAACCACATTGGTCTGTCCCTTCCTCAGTCAATTTTAGTGCAACTGAAATAGAGCATTCCTTTATAGGGAAAATCAGTCGATCACAAATTACGGTGTGTAAAGTTTTACTTCCCCCCCCATTTGCCACATATTTGCTACATAACTAATCTTACTAATCATTGGAGCCTTCTTATAAGCTGATCTAACTGATTTCGATTCAGATTGGAGTACATTGACATTTGAGTGATACGTTTCCCAGTTTTCAATTGATACCTATGGATGTACTTGCACGTTGGATATAAAGCATAGACTCTCCGTTTTATCCTAGCACTGATCTCAGATTAATGTTTTCACCTAGATATGACTTCAACATTCTTGGTCATAAGAGATTGTTGCTTGAATTGCATTGCAATCAAAGGTATTTATTAATAATATAATTATGTAAAAAACAGAAAAGTAGGAACAGTAAACATGTTTATTATGAACCGGAAAGGAGGCAAACGGTGCCAATCAATAACTCAGTGTATGAGGTGTAAAAGAAATTCAGTTCTACAAAAACAGATCTTTGTTTAATTCTTTTTGTAAATTGCATTTAAAGGAAAGGAACATTCGTGATTCTCTTTGTCAAAAAAAAAGTTGTATATTTGAATTAAGTTGTGGAGTGTCCTTCAGATCTATTGCCTACAGCCCTTAAATGTGCCCTATTATGAAGGACTTTGCAATGCACTAGGCAGGATCTTCTTTGGAGAGAAGGGGAGTTCATGCCTTCTTGGATTTAAACAGTTTAAGGAGCTGGTTATATATGCAGCTTTGCAGCAAGCCAGAGAACAACTGTTCTATTTCCCCTCAGTGTTTTGTGAATGCTATTTTGTGCGGATTGGGCATTCAGAAACCTAGTGTTTGATGTTGTCTAGTCGGACATCCTTTCCCTCTTTTATCTTGTTTTTTGGTATTTTGATTTCGTCGGTTTTGTTTGTGCACAGGATTTACACCATTTGTGTTGACATTAGTATGTCCCATATTCTTTTGCTTGTATTGTGAACCCTTTTTGACAATTATTTGTCTCCAATTCCTAAATTGAGCTGTCTTCTTTTAACAAAATAACAAAATCGAAGTGAATGCATAATTTAAGAAAACAAGTTTCCTACTTTTCAGTGTTCACCCTAGCCTTCCCTAAGAATGTTCCTAAGAAAGGGACGGAGCAATGGTGTCTTGAAAGCTAGCAGACAGACATATGAGTTTGCCGTATGGTTATCCTCCCTGCAAGATCTTGTGGGGTTTTTAGTATACGCCTAGCTAACAATGTATTCAGAGCACTTTTCAAATAATCTACCAAAATCCCTTCAATACACACACATCACAACACCAGTCAGAAGTTGGAGTACAGAACATTAACAATTTTCATTACTGTTACTATTTGATTTGTTTTCATAACCACCTTGCCACACTCATTTAATTTTCTTTCTCAGTAACCCTCTAGTGCCCTCTCCTTTTCTTTGCTCGCAGTAGTAGCATTCCTCGTCATTACGAAAGAGGCTGCCGATAGGAGTGATTTTAAAACTGAGCAAAAAGTACAATTACACAATTAACTACTCGACAGTAGTTGTACGCAATTGTTGGCAACAATTGCGTACAACTACTGTCGAGTAGTACATGAAAGTGCACAAAATATTTTGCTACTAACCCACACGAAATATGTAGTTAACTGTGTAATTGTGCTGTTTGCTCTGTTTTAAAATGACTCATAGTAGGCCTCCTTGTTCACTGGCCTTCTTTTTAGATGTCGGTCTAGCATTTAATTAAACATTTGTTTCTTTGCATTCACAATCCCCCATTTTTTCTGTGATCTTTTTTGGCTAGTATTTGTTAAACCTAGTTTATGCTGCATCCCGAACCTAGTTGCAGTGCGTCTATGAACAGGGGTAGCCTTTGACTTTTTCCTTTTCTGTGCTAATAGACTTACCCTCTAAAGTCAGGTCCCCCTTCAACAAAAAAGAGGGTTCCCTTTTGTCCTATTTATCTCCCTATCCTGTGAATAGGACACTGCAGTTTGCTGTGTCCTTTTCTATAGGAGGTTGTCTTGGGAAGAGCGTTACACGGTCTGCTCAATGGACAACGTATCTGGGATTGCCATGGGTGTTATGGCTGCAGTACAAGCCCAAGAATGCATTGGAATGTGAGTTTACAGGCAGGATTAAGCGCATAGAGTGCTGGAGATGGTCGAAAAATTGAACATTACAAGGCTGTGGATCATCTCAAAAAGAGCTTGGAATTGGCAAGACTGGCTGACAGTCTTGTTGCAACCTTATGAAAGAGCCTTGGTCAAGTGCACTGCATGGGAGGATACAACATTTCCGAAGGTTGTATAGGAGGGTCTTACGATAAAGCAAGGACTGTTTGGACACTGTTGACCAAAAGTATCTATGTGAATCGCAGTAGCATACATAGGCTTCCTTTCTCGTTGCCTGACATGCCAATGTAGCATTCAAAGGATGACGTTAGAGAAAAATAAAATGTACTGTAATTGTATCTCCCTGTCGGGCCTTTTTCCTAAATGTTTCTTATGTAACTGTGATCCGCGTTTCCTAACCTGTGGCATCCCTTCTACAAAATGGCCATCATTGGTTGGGAGCAGATTCCCATCTGTACTTTCAAAAAGGTTAAAACAATAAAGTATTTACATACACTGTTTTACTAATGTCTGGTTTGGTGTCGCATTGATTTTCAGTTTCTGTTCAAAATTGAAGCGGAGTGTCTTAGCGGGAACCTGGTCTTCAGGTTCTCCAAGTGACTGTAGAGGCACAAATAAACATGTCCAATGCTACAAGGATTATAGTAGGGGCTCTCCTTCCATAACTGATAAGTGCGTTTGTCAACTTGAATGTCACCAGCCGTAAGAGTGTGTGTAGAGTGTTATAAGGATTGATATTGTCTGTAGGCAAATCTTGATGGGAGTGTACCATGGTTATGATATATATTTTATTTATATCGCTCCTATACACAAGTGTTTCAGAGCGCACATTTTATTGTAAAGTGATTTAATCAATTGGTTTTAAAGTGAGGCTGCTTTGTCACATCTGATATTACTGGCCATAAGAGAAGTCCATGTCACACCGTCTCATTGAGCAAGTCACCGCCCCTCCCCCATTGTGCCTTGTATTGGCTTTGCATCATGAGCAGGAAAGGAGTATCTGGTCTGCTTACATTCTGTGAATGTGTCTTTTCCCAGTGATGGCACCTAGACCCACCGGACAGGTATTTATGATGATCGCTGTGTGCCACAATGAGTTGAAGTAGGCCAGTTGCTTGGCAGTCGCAATAGCATTTTTTGGCTGGTCAGACAACTGATGCCCCCGCCCTGCCCCCACCACTGAAAAATCGTCTTTCTTAAGCAGTCTCTCAATGGATCCATCGCTGTTGAATAGTTAGGTAGATATATTGCACAATGCCAAAGAACCATCTCACGTCAGCAATTCGTGTTGGCCTGGCAAGTTCATTGATGGTACAAACCTTCTCAAGGTCAGGCCGCGTACCTTGATCTGATAAGATATGGCCGTTAAAACAGTTGTTGACATCGCATTTTTCAAGGTTTAAGGTCAGACCTGCTTCCTGAAGCGCCATGCTGACAGCGATCAAGGTCTAGTCATGTTCTTCTTGGGGCGTGCCATAGACCAAGATGTCATCACTGTAGTTGAACGCTGACTTAACTGGTAGAAGCCCTTGCCCGATGGCCTCCTGAAATATTTCTGCCGCAGAGGAAATACCGAAGTTCAGTCGTTTAAACGAAACAGTCCATCATGGATGAAGAAAGTCGTTGTGGTCCTTGATGTTGGGTGCAACTCCAGCTGAGGATAACTGGTGTAAGTCAAGTTTGGAGAATGTTGTGACACTGATCATCTGGACAATCATGTCTTCTATGTTTGGTCCCAGGTACCTTTTGCATTGTATTGCATGTCAGTTATGAAGAATCCAAGATGATTCTCCCCAGAAACCTGGTCTGGAACCCTCCTCATGTGGCCACGGAAGGCAGATGATTCCTGATCCCGACGTTGGGGGTGGTGTAGAGCGGGAGAATCACATCAGGGGGTTGGGGAGACGGGCCCGGAAGACTCGGATAACCACCCTATATAACTTTCCCCGTAGTCCCACCCTTTTTATGGCTTGTTGAGAAACTTGAAGTTGAAAAACCTAACTTTAGTAGAAGAAGCTACAGAACCCAGAATCCAAGAGCCACTGCGACGAGGAAGAGGGCTGAAGAGGCATGCAGATGTAGTCAGACAATTAAGCATGGTAGCCATTGCATTAGTCAGGCCATTAAGGCTAATGGCCCACACCTGAAGCATATCAATGAACATGTGAGTCATAAAAGGCCCCAGCAGGAAAGAAGGAGCTGGAACGAGAACTGGAGGCTGAATGTAGTAGCAGTAGTAGAGGAGAAGCACAAGGCTTGCAAATCACGAGGAAATGGGAGCACAGAAGGGACGCAGGAACATGGAGACAAATGTCACCTGTAAGTTCAGGGAGAGTTCTGTTCCCAAAATGGGAAATGCAGAGGCTGCGTAGAGGAAGACGTGCAGAAGCCGGTTTTTCCACAAGGACCCAGATTGCAGTTATTGCACAGCTGTGGAAGTGCAGGAGATGAAGGCCAGAAGCAGAAGGTAAGCCAAGGGTCTTGGGAGGAAAAGGAACTCGCATATCAAGTGGCTGGCCCAGAAACACCTGTGCTGGAGAAGGGTGTGGGTCCCTAGAGAACCAAAAGCAGTAGAAGTCGGGGAAAGCATCGCAACCCAATATAGCCAGTGTCCCTGAAGCCGGTGAGTGAAGTATGGGGTTCGAATGCATTGCACGAGCCTTGCCGGTAAATGTAGCCAGCTCCTAAGTGGCTCACGTATTGCTTAATGCGAGTGAAAGCTGTTTGTTTCATCTGAAGTCGTGTTAACAAAAGAAGTGTAGCACTCGCGTATGACCTTGAAGATCAGTTCTCGCAAGTTGAAGTGCTTGAAATCCATTTTAAGTATCCAAAGACTGTTTCTGTATAACGGAGTCGTCTTGTGTCTCTAATTAAAAGAAAGAAACGCTCCCTAAACCATTACTGAATACGGCAGAGTCAGACGCAGAGTCTTTGGTCTGATTTGGATTTGCTGCTGTGCATGGAGAAGTGTGAAGAATCCTGCCGTGTAGTCTGCCTTTGCTATCTACAGTCACAAACCCCCAGCGTTCGCAGAGCAGACGCAGAGTTTTGGGTCTTCGGGTTGGTGGGGAGCAAAGGAACTCAGAAGCTGCGGACTACAGTCGCTGTGGTTTACAAACAGACTTGAAAATTTCCCCCTGGTCTTTTCTGCAAGGCGGCGAGAAATGCCTGACGCGGGTCTTTTAACACGCCAGAAGCTTCTGCTGAAACGCCCTCTGGAACCCGAATCCGGAGTGCTGTGCGATCGAGGTGAGTCCAAAACCGACGCTGAATGTATTCTTGAGCAATAATGTGAGCACCAATGCGATCAACAATACAAACTTTCATGCATTCTTTCAACCTTTGTTCATACACTTCTGCCTGTTACCTAAGCTGTGCACCTCTTGTAATTTGTATCCTGCAACTGTGTTTTTTATGCCTGTAACTTAAGCTGTGAATTTGCCTGTAACCTCTGCGCCCTGATACTTTTGGGTCTGGTGCGCAATACAAATAATAAAATAAACAAACTTTGCTGCAACCGCTGCTGTAAAACAAACACTCGCTTGGCCTAGCGCAGAAGTTGTTCATTACGAGCCGGCCGCAATTAGAGCCACAAATACAACTGTGATGGATGTGGTGGACGAGACAAAACAAGCTGTTCTGCTGCCAGCAGAGATTGATAATGAAAATGGCGTAGAAAAAGGTGGGAATTGGACCGATATCACTGATCTCGAGTTACTAGAGATAAGCAAGTGTGCTTACAAGCTGATGTGCCCACATAACGAGTGGAATGGGGCAGAGAATTGAAACAGAAAGCGAAGAAAGCAAGTAGTCAGTAACTTGTAACATTGCTCAGATTTTGGTAATAAAGATAATGAAATAACCGATGTCAATACTAGTGACGAGGGTGTAAGTGACATGAGCGAGTCCAGTAATCATTCCGTCAGCCTAACAGAAAAACCTTTTGCACAGTGTGAAGCGATAGCCTCTAAACTTCAACAAGACTGTGTACTGGTTGTTAAGTGCACAACTACAAATGTCACAGGAAATAACATTAGAGTCCCAAGTGATGAGTTATAGGACAAGAAGACGAAAAGAGCGCTTCAGCAAAAGGGTAATTTACTGGTAAACAAATAAAGTAATAAGGCATGCCAGAAAAATTCAATTTCGTCTAGCTGTCACTGTTCTGCAGGCTTTTACATCGACAAAGAAAGGTAAGAGGTGAGGCCATTGCATTTTCCTAATGTGGACTCAGCAGCCAGAGAAGCACGGCTCTCGGAACGCCTAAAATCTGACTTCAAGAAATTAAGAGAGGCTGAAAGGCTCATGTGAATCATCTAAAAATAGAAACAGAGAAGTACTTGACGGACACTGTTCATTTTTGACAATTCCTGTAAGCTCTCACATGGAAGTAAGAACTGTAAACAACGCTATTCCCATACGGGAACGGTCAGATTTATCAAGTACACCGTTGGCGGGAAATATGCAATTTTTTTTGCAGATGAACAAAATTTTGCCTAGGAAGCTATAACTGAGAATTGTGACTGCCCGCAAAGAGAAAGGAGCCCGAACATCGACAATTCAACCCGAAACTCAAATAGGTGCCAACAGAATGACATTGAAAGAAAGCAAGCTAATAGACATCATCTGTCAGTGGATGCACGTCTACAGATCCATAATAACGTGATGGCTGCCACCTCGACAAGTTATATGAATCATTACACGATTCAATAAAAGAACAGAATACCTTGCTGGCAATGATAAATACAAAGGTCAGTGCATTGGAAGCACTGTCGGAACATACTCACAAAAGACTTGATCATGAAGCAGAAAATTCAGCTAAATAGCAATTCTGATTAAGTGACATAGCTAGAAACAAGCTGGTCCAAAAAACAGAGTTCATGGAAGCAGCTATTGATTGCACACAATGGATGAGACATAACGTGCAAAAACAGTGCCAAATGCTGATTCCTTTAGGTGCAATTGTCAAAGGAATTCTGACACTGATGTAATCACCTTAAACAACCCTCTGTGAGGTCCTAAACCAGCAAACTCGATTGAGAAAGTGTTCAGTAAGGGACCCCAATGTCAGGAAAAGGAAAAAAAGGAGCAGAAAGCCACGGTCCTTCAGGACTAATTGTTGAGTCCTATACTATAATTCAGAAGGACTTACTATTTCAAAGAAGTAAAGAGACTAAAATATTGAAGCGCGAAACCAGCATTACCCAGCCCAAGAGGCTAGCCCTTCTTATAGTGGAACCAGACTTGCCAGGAGTTAAAGAGCCATTCAACTACCCTGTGAAGTTGTTAATAGTCAACTGGCCTGAGAAACAAGTACATCATTGTTACCCGAAGCTGAGAGAGTAGCACATACGCTTCTGGGGAATTACTTGGGTTGATAAATGGCAGAAAGGAGGCAGTAAAGCTGGGGAAAGGGAACCAAATGCTTGTGAAGACTATTCTGAAGTAAAATACAACCTGTGTGCTAAAGACTCATGAAGCTACAAAGGAGAGTGTCTTATGGGCAAAGTCAGGTTGTTCTTGTGGTAGTAAGATAGACAAAAGAGGCTGCCCCTTTTAAGGAAGACATTAAAAGGAAGAGTGTCTTGTCTACACGAAGAGGTTGAAGTGTCTGGTTAAAATCTACCTAATAATTCAACAGTACTGATTAGTGGTAGTAGTACTTGAACTGTGGTGGTATATTAAGTTGTCAGCAGATGTCACATTGAAGTGGTTTGAAGCAGTAACGTACTGTGGGACAAAGGTGACTGTTCACATAGTACCAACATTAGAAGTGTGGTTAAGAGAAGCAGCAGCCCAGAGAAAGCATATTGGTAAATATACCAAATGTAAAATTGTAACTGAAGAAGTCTTAAAGAGCTGTGTGTTATTGAGTTTTGGGAATATTACACCGTTTTTTAACTCTGGCTATTTATCTTAACGAAGAGACAGTTCACCGTCATAACCAGGATTACCATTGGTGCCATTTCTTTTCTGGAAATTGAAATGGGGTCTTTTCATCCAGGAACACAGACGTTTTACCAGTGGATTTTTGTTTGATGAACTTTTGTTTTGACTTTGAATTTCCATGAGCTGGTTCAAAACCTTTCTTTTCTTTTGCTGAACATTTGGAGTTAACTTTGAATCCTGGGAAGGGATCTTACCCAGGACAGGAGAAGGCCATTCAGACATTGTGTTAATATTGTTTATCATATTGTGTTAATATATAATTTCCTTTGTATATGTGTTGTTTACTGTGAAGGCCAGTTTTTGCATGCTAGAGAATGCTCCCTTAGCCTTTACACTAGGTAGGGAATTCCCCCATAGAGTAGAGCAAGCAAGGTATTTCCTTTTATATCATTTCTTAAATAAAATGGCATATTTTTGAGAAATCTAAAAGCAGTTGTCCACCTTGCATTACTGACCCTTCACACAAAGCACAGGCGAATCCACCCCCTTCCTTTGGCACAACTACCAGATGAAATATCAGGGGCGTAGGTCCCTCAGCCTTCTCAATGATGTGTTTTCCAGCAGTTGGCAAAGCTCCTGTGACATAGCCTGTTGAAGATGGTACCTTACCCTCTTAGGGTGCTGATGGACTGGGCTTATGGGTTTGTCGATGTGGAGCTTCACGACAGTTCCTTTCAGTTTTCCTAGTCCACAAAATAAGTTTGGGAATGTCTCACAGATCAATAGTTTTGAAATGGGGGCGATTGCCATCCTGGATAATGCCTGAACCTCTCATGTTGGCCTTGCCAAGCTTTGTACCAAATCCGATTCCTGATAGTGCACATCAATGAGACCTAGTTCTTTGGCTGCTCTATAGCTGAGTAAGCAATGTCCTCTCGTGGTGCTCCTCAGCACATGAATGGTGTTGAAATCATCTGATGGATGGTAGTGGTGTATTGGCACCCCATTGGAATTTTCTCACCTTGGAACTGGATAGCCTGTTTCTGTCGGCTGTCTGGAGGAATTCTTGTTCATCCATGATGTTAACTGTGGCTCCAGTGTCAATAAGAAAACAGTAGGCAAAACCTCCCATGTCAAGTTGATGTACTCATCCGTGTATTTTGGATATAGGTAATTTGATGTGTGTGTATACGCCAGATGACAAGTGGCCCCTCATATTGATCAGTATATCCCTGGTATGAGACGTATGGCCGTCAGACTGATCATTGTCGGAATTGGGGACCTCTTCCATTGCCTGTACAAACCTTTGCGTGCCTTGCGATGTGGGTTGAGGGGCCCTCGATATTTTTTTTCTTTTTTTGGGGGGATCTCCATGTAGTCCTGGTCGATGTTCTCATAACAGGGAACGACTGCCTTCATTCGAGACAGTCTGGAAATGCCTTTTTATGCTGCACTTGGCACACTGTTGGTTGATTGCTGGGTAGGCGATGTGTGCAGGAATGCAAGCCCACGCCTGTAACACTTTTGTGTTGATCTGGTGAGTGGGTGGGCCTACGGATTGTATGGATGGTTGAGCACCCTTAGTGTGGTCGGAGGCTTGACAGGGACTCTGGACGACAGAAATACTGCCACTGTGTTTTGTTTATCCAGCTTCTCGGAGGCAGCATGTAAGTCTACTCTTCATATACTCGTGCTAGCTCGTTAATGCCATCAAGAGGTAAGGGCCTTTTTAGGAGTTGCTTCTGGAAGGTGGGCAATGTGCATCCTTCTATTATCCTGAGGCAAATGGCTTCTTCGTCAGAGAAGTAAGCAAACTGGTGGTGGACCATTTTGATTTGGTTGTATTATCAGTTTTTCTTGAATGCAATTAGGGCTCTCATAGGATGTCCTTTCATCCTCCAGAATTGTTTAAATAATTGCTTTAACCACCTTCCCTGCTAGGTTCGGAAAATTGTTAATGATGGCTTTTGTTATCAACGACAGCCCTGATAAAGTCTTTGTAGTCTTCTAGCCACTCCACCGACCGGGGCACTCTAAGGAATGCAGCCCTCGTGCCTGAGATTAGAGGTACCTGAGGTCCTGTTTAATGACCTTCCGTGGTGTGTCCCGTCGGGCAGGCAGCGTCCATCACCACCATGGGTTGGGGACAACGGGTGGTCACAAAGTCTGTATGGCATCTGGGAGTGGTAATGTTGGTGGCTCATGTCAGGATGTCATAAACAGGAAGTGGCAGGATCAGAATGAGTAGGTAGAGTGTGGTAGGACTGGCCAGGATGCAATTTTGGCAGGACTTGCCAGGACACCACAGGATATGCTAAGCAGTAGTGCTTGCTAGGATGCGACTAGCAGGATAAGCAGGCATAGGATACGACAGGCAGCAGGACTTGCCAGCATGCAGGAGACGAGGTAAGTTGGATGGATTTATTTTATTTATTGGACATTTGTATGGTGCCTATACACAAGTGTTTCCAGGCGCCACAAGACAAAATGGGAGGGGGGGCATTGGAATCACGAAAGTAGAACAACCAAAACACTGTTATAATGGCCTTGTGACAATCCTACTATGCAAGTGCCTGAAAAGGTGTTAAGTGCAAGGGAGAGGGGGTAGTGGGACAGGTGCAGGAGTGGGCTGCCCCCAGGGAAGGGGGGCAGGAAGTGCTAGGTGGGCCAAGGTGGCAAGTGCCAACGGAAAAGGGTGAAAGGGAGGAAGAGTGCGATGATTAGGGAGGACCAAATTGGGCTAGTATGGGAAAAGGAGCCAGAGGGCAAGTGCTGGCGGGGGGACTGGTAGTGGTTGGTTTGGCCCCTGTATGGCACTGAGGGAACCAGGCCGCAGAGGGAGAGTTGGCACGGCAGGGGGAGAGGGAAGGAAGAGGAGAAAATCATCACAGGGCTTTTATTCGACTTAATCATTAGCCACAATACAAAAATAATACACGATGGTACATAGACAATTCATAGGTGGTCGTACAGGAAATGTGTTTAAAAACAATGTGGATCTAAGACTTCAAAATCAGGTAACGCGTTACAAACTAGAACATGTTAAAAACAGCACAATACATCCTTCAATATGGGAACCTTTTTCCTGTTGGGTATTATACATTTTGGCTTATGCACAGTCCTTAGTACAATGTGATTTATATAAGCAGATTCTGTCCAAATCAGCGTAAAGTGCGTGTGTGCATTTTGGGTTATGTCTTATGCTCTCTATAGGTCAGATTCAAGTGTATTAATGCCTTAATACAATGGGCCTGTGGGTAGGCTTTTAGGCCAGGTCATGATGAATATGCAGCCAGTTGAGCAATCCGTAGGCTTAAAACTAATTCATTACCTGGGCCCAACACTGTTCAGAGCCCTTGACCTCCCACGCCATGCCTGATACAGGTAGGATGTCACAAAGTACACAATGTTAATATTCTGGGAATGACGAAATAATAATAGAGCATCCCTCGTTCTACATATGCCATAGTTATTACAGGGTCTGTAAGTATGTGTTCCTCATACCAGCATACTGGAAAACAAACAAGAAATTACATAGGGTCTCTTTCGCCTGGTCACAGATATCATTCCTCCCTACTTCCCATTTACTTGTACGATAAACCAGGTTAAGTTGGCCCAGCCAAAACTTTGTATACAGGCATCTAGAACTGGGGTGTGTGAGCAGATCCAGGTAAGGTTCAAACCATAGGCATGGTTTGCATTCCAGATAATTCCCCGTAACCAAATGACCACAGCCATCGATCATATCTACTGTAGTGGCCTCCCGCACCATGCTGTTTAACCTTTTAGCGGTACCTAGTGGTATGTCTAATGGATTTGTCCAATAGAATTCCAAATGAAGACTAGTCGGGTACCATTTAACATATACTAACCAGGGCAAGGAGCGGCCACCCTCTGAATCCAGCAGATGTGATATAGCCTCACGGTACACCATGAGCTCTGGTGTGGACCATGCCTTGATCCAGTTCAAAAGAGGCCTCAGTGCATCATCAACACCTATTGCATTGAGCCCAAGTTCTAAATACATTTGTGTGCCCGGACATGGGAGTGGGTGTTAGGCTCACCTGGTCTTTGCGGAGGCCTTGGGGCACAGTTGCATCCCTCCCTGAACTTGAATCATCCCCTTCAGATCTCTCCCTCAGTAGAAAAGCTGTGAGCGGTGGTACGTGGTGATTCTGCTCCTGTGAATTATGGAAGATAAGCTCTCCGTCCTGCTACTTCTAGCAGGGGCGCGTCGAAAGGGATATAGTTCCTTCACTGATCCCTGATGAGGATTAGTCCAGTCCAGCTGCGACTATGCTTCTCCTTATGATTGGTAAGTCTTTGTTGAGCTCTTATAATGCTGTTCTTTCTGTTTAATGTCTTTATATGTTGCTCCTATTTATGCCCGCAATAATGTCTCTCTTCTGTTTTCTTCCCTTAGATGGAAATGCGGCCTGAATGCAGCTTTGAGACGTGAGACACGGCCGGGTGGAAGATGGATGCTACCGCAATGTTCGTCAGCAGGTAAGTGATGGTTTAAGGAAAAGTATGGCAAAGCGCTACCTTAAACTGACTGACTGTTTTTTCCTTGCAGGCGCTGCTGTCGACGTTGGAGCGTGTCGTGCTGCGGTGCCAAGATGAAGATTTTAGCGTTCTGGAAAGTGTAAAGATGAATACTTGGTTCGCCGAAGAGATGTACAGGTAAGAACAGCTTCCCCCAGTTGGTAAGTATACTGGCAGGAAATAGGATGTCCAGGAAGCAGGATTTTCAAAGGTAAGTCTGACCTCAGGCGACGGTGAGCGTTATGCTGCTTGCATGTGCCCGTCAGACGTCTTGAGGATCGGGGCAGCTTGTATAGCTGAGATCAAGGGCACGCCCATTAGAGCCGGCTTACCAGCCACACCCTGCCACTCCTAGAGAGTGAGCAAGTGCAAAGGCAATCCATTAACAGCCACACCCAAGAATACACTTGGGGCTGCTTAATGGATGGAATGTTGAAGGATAATGCATCCTGCTTAATGGATGGAATGTTCAAGGTTAATACATATGAAGTGCAATGTCCATAATAAAAGCTTTTTAGTGTTAAATGAATGTTCTTGTTTACTTTTGATCATGAGCCTGGTGCCAAAGGTGCCAGGACAGTGTCCACCCAGGTCTCCTGTGCATGCGACCCCTGCATGCCTGTGCCCCTGACTTCATGACCATAACGGTGGGAGGCCAAGCAACCGCTTTAAGAAACCTCTCTCTACCATGTCTAGCTTTTTAACTGGAGCATGGCCCCAGATCTCAGCTCCATACAGTGCCGCAGCCTTGGCTTGGACTGTATATAGTCAGGGTGGGTGAAATAGCCCCCCGTCCATGCACGAGAATAAATCTCCAGATTGCACCACTATATTTGTCCAGGGCTGTGCATGATTTAGCTAGATGTGTGGTCCTACCGCCCCTGCCCTGCAATCTTACACGAAGATGGTCAAAGCTGCGCACTTTCTCCAGGGGGGTGCCATTGATGTGGAGTTGAAATTTAATATTTCTTTTAATTTAGGCAAGAAGACCATAGCCTTGGTTTTCCCAATATTATCCTCCATCAGTAGATGACTTCTAGGCCTTTCATAGATGTCGATAAAAGGGAGGCTGGGGATAGGTTCCGACCCTAATTTGGGCTGATCAAGGCTCTTTCGCCTAACATAGCGTACGATTTCGTCAATATATAGAAGAAACCGAAGTAGAGTGAGGACACACACCTGTCTCTCCCCTCTTGTTACAGTGAAGGGTTCAGTTAGTTCTCCACCCAGGCCCCAGCTGACTCTTGCTTATATGGTTTGAGTACAGATATACAATGATCTGGAGGAGGTTTTCCGGTATCCTCCTTTTTACCATAATAGAGCACAGCTTATCCAGCGGAACGCGGTCCTGAGGTCCACGAACACTGAGTACAGATTAATGTACCTCAGGGTCGCGTATTTCTGCATAATCAAGCTCAGGCGGAATATCTGGTCTGTGTTGCTTAGCTTGGAGCGGAATCCCACCTGAAGATGGTCCATGATGCCCTCCCGGACAACCCATGCCTGAAGATGTTCATAAATAATTCTAGTGAATATCTTCCCTACCCCATCTAGAAGTGGTATGGGCCTACAATTGGCTGTGTGCTCCCTTCCTTCTTTTTCATATATTGGTATTATTGTGGGACTTTGTTGGCTCTAAGGTTCACATCAAACGGGTGCCCATATCTCTGGTTCGTCCTTAACAAAACCTGCTTTGCTTACACATGGGGTAAACCAAGGGGCTTGTCTGTCTTCCACTTTCTATAACATTTTTACTGTCCCATTCCTTGGCCTCCTTGAGGAAAATAAAATTGATTTCACTAACTAAGCAGATGATACACAGTCTGTTATCCATCTCTCTGGCAATCATGCAGATGATGACAAAAAGATCAATCAGATTAATAGATTGAGCTAAAGCTGGATGAGTAATAATGGGCTGGCACACCAGAACTGATGGTGGTAGGCACTGTGGCAAAAACCCCTAAAATGGGAAATTAGTACACCCAGTTCTGTATTGATGGCTGCGACAACCAGAAACAAAGTGAAAACCATAGGTGTGTACTTTGACTGTAATCTCAATATGAAGGCACAGGTCGACAGCCTGGTGTCCTCAGCCTCATACTACATTAAACTGCTAACCCAAGCACGCCCTTTTACCTCTAGACCAAATTGTGAGATATTAGCTAGGACTTTAATCGGTTGCAGGCCATAGAAGCCAGAATCGACTGTCGCCTTCTCTTAATAGCACAGAAATGCTTGACAAGATAGTCGCCTTTATATCTGAGCGAATTGCTGGAGACAAAATTAAAATTGCACACATTCTTCGATTAAACAACACCAACCAACTCAGTCCTAGTACATAGTATGACCCAGGTAAAAGAAGGAGCGTTTTTTGTGGCAGCTCCCATGGCATTGAATGCTATAATAAAGTAAAGTAAGTCAGTAGGCAGAAAATCTGGTCCTGGGGCCTTGCCCCAGCGTTGCAGTAGAATTGCATCACAAACCTCCTTGAGCTGCATCTGTAGGGGGCTGTCAATGCCCTCTCTACTTTCTGCCCTTGCTTCTCTGCCCTAGTTCTCAGATGAATCTACTGCTCAATACAATTTCTGAAGATGGTCTCTCAGACAGATGGGCCATTACCATTAGCCTCTTTGCTCCCACTGATTATCACCAGAACAGTTTGGAATCCCCCTGATTCGCAGCTTCCTGCAGTTTTGTTGTCGAATTCACTCATCCTTTTTTTTTATATAATTTGTGTGTAGTGGGCTCTGTGGGTTTTCACTTCTACCCGGTCTACTGCTAGTCCACTCTTAAAACAACTGAAGAGATCAAGCTTGGCTCTTCTACACTCTGCAACATACCAACGAGTCCCTTTGATAGCATGTTTTTTGATCATTTAGCATGGTTTGGTTACAAATTGCAGTATGGTCAGAGTTAGCCTGTCATACTCGAGAGACACTTGGTCATCTAGTGTGTGTGGGGTTAGCAAGTATTCGGGGCCAGTGAGGATTGATTCATAAATCCCAAGTTTAAGAGATGGTAAATCAAGGTCTGTCTACTATCATCCCACAATCCCTCCATATCCACCAGTGGTTTGATTTGTAAATTCATATCGCCCAACATGATAATCCTTGGGGTAGTGCCCAACCTAGTTTCCCAGGATTCTATAGATTTTCTTATTTCGTCAATCATGTTGCCCGAATGGTGGTTAGAGACCTGATTATAAATATTAACCAATATTAACAATTCACCATCCCGTCTTTGGCACTCCAAAATCTGGATATTGCTGAAGTTGGATTCCAAACGTAAAGTTTTCCAATCGAGATCGGTTTTGATCCATGTTGACAACCCAACGAAGGTCCCCCTTTTTACCCTTTGACTGCAGCGTTCTCATGTATGTCATGTCATTGGAAAGAGAGCAATTGTATTGCCCAGGTTTCCTGGAAACATACTACATCATAGCCCTGGATCAGACTGCACCAGACAGAATCTAAGAGGTGTTTCGTTAGACCAGCTATATTACAGGAGATTATGTTGACCGCATTCCCACATGGTTGGGTCTCAACATCGGGGCTAGTATGATGTCATTCCACCACATCCATGTCAGTGCCTGCCAGACTATTTCCAGCTAATTGTCTGGGATCCATAGATCTCCTGGATAAAATGAAAGTCTTGAGAGGTTTCCGGAACTTTTGAAGATCCGGCTCAACCTTGGGGGGACAGGCGGTGTTAGGAAAGATTTCCATTTATGTGTGATTTTCCCTCCAGTTGTGAACCCCCCCAACTCTTTGCTGTTGTCAGACTTTTGCCAGTGGAGCCCCGCCTTCTGCTTTACTCCACTGGGTTTTCGCTCACTTTGTTATGGGGAAACTGACATGCCCTTAAACCTTAAAGACAGTCAGTACTGGGAGACTTTGCTTCCCCTAGGCTTTCACTTTGTTGCTAGTTTTTAGCAACATGTTACCAGTGCACAAAGTACCTTACAGTACAGTGCGCCAGGGTCCTCCTTTCAATTTGAAGGCCCTAGACACCCTCAAAGGATTTTTCGGTAGAAATACAAATGTGCCTTGGACAGAGCTGGTTTCAGCTGTTATTTTACGTAGATTTGTAACCGTATCTTTTGGTCCATATTGCATTTACCGCTTTTGGACCAGGACAGTGGCTTGGCCCCAAAATGGCTGTTCCACAAGGTCCTTTGTTCTGTCCTTTGGCCATCTTGTCCCTTTGCCTTACCCAGGCCGGGAAAATCCTTATTTAGTCATGTAGATCCCTGCACAAACTGAAGCTTTCACTGGCTTCTGCATGCCTTGTGTGTGCCTCAAGGATGTGAGCTGGACGCTGCGGGTTGCAGAATAACTCGAAGCATGTTCTGCAGTCAGGGTGTGGTTTATATAGCCCAGGTAAAGTAGTACCAGGGAAAGTAGTTCCAGGCCTGCCACACCCAAAACACTAGACCGCATGACTTGGTTCTTAGAACTAGACTGTGTTGGTGCTTCCATGTTGGATTTAAAGGCCCATGTACGTAAATGGGACCTAGTTTGATCAGCCCTTCCTTCCTACATATGAGCCTGGTGTTAAAGATGCCAGGACTGGATCCAGGTGCCCATTTGCATTGGTTTCTCTCAGCAGTAACCATGCGCAAGGAGGTGCTGCAGGCTGAATGAGCTGGAGCAGCACCAGTGACTGCAGGCTGAATGAGCTGGAGCTGCACCAATGGTGGCAGAAGGCCAGGGAGAGGAAGAAGAAGAGTAGTATGATGATGATGGCTGGGATACAAGTGGTGAGGTGTAAACAAGCAGCCATACCCCCCAGAAGGGCCAGACCCTGGGCCCTGCTAGATGTGCAGATATACCCTGTACCAACTAAACAGGAAGACAATACAAGAACTACTAACCCTAATGCAGGGCGACATAGGTAACAAGATCGTCATCCGGACAGCCATACCACTGCAGCTGAAGGTGGTGTCGTCCTGCACTTCCTAGTCACTGGCACGTTCCAGCACTCTGTGGGCCAGCTGCATGGCATATCACATCCCACCTTCTCCAGAGTGCTGGTGCAGTTACTGGAGGCCCTTCTGCACCATGTGGGCCAGCACATTGCCCAACCAACCACCCTGACACAGGTGAATGGCCACCAAAGGACACTTCTACGTGCTTGCAGGCATACAAAACGTGCTCGGAGCATTGGACTGCACACATGTGGAGCTGGTGCCCTCACACGCCATAGAGGTTTACACGAACCACAAGCAGTACCATTCCCTCAATGTACAGATGACCGTTGATGCCAACCTCACCATCACGCACTGCTGCACATGGTTCCCAGGGTCAACCCACAACTCCATGGTTCTGTGGAACAGCACCCTACCAGTATACATGGCACGGTGCAGTGGACAAAGGACCCGTATGTCAGGTGAATACACACACATTGCTACATGGTGGACAGGCCGCGGGGGGCGGCATGACACAATTGCATGAACCACTATCCCAAGAATCAGAGGGTATGACCAGTGCATGTCCACGAAGCATGGGTGTAACATCAGCATGTTTCCATGTCACTTAGTGGCAAGTACAGACATCGACCCAGAGGAATCAAACCGGCAGCACACTGCAAGTACCAGAATGCAACACTGCACCTCTGTTAGGTAAGATTTCATTTATGTGCCATTTGCCCTCCATTTATGGACCCCACAAACTGTTTGATCTTCTGTGGCTATCCTAACCTGACTTTTCCCAGTGGAGCCCAGCCTTCAGCTGAACTCCCTTGGGCTTTTGCTCACTTGTTATGGAAAACATAGTTTCCCTTAGTCTTTGACTATGTTGCTATTTCTTGGTAACTTTTTAATAGAGCCACAATGTACCTTTCAGTACTGTGCGCTGGGGTCCACTTTTGTTTTATGTCCACAGACTCCCTCAAAGGAGTTGACCGCATTTGGCTCAAGACTGTGGACAGGTACGAAAATGGCAGAGCCACAAAGTCTTTTCTTCTGTCCCATGGCCATTTTGTCCCTTGCCTTCACCCAGGTTGAGTGACCTGGGTTTTCCTTATTTGGGCATTCAGCCTCCCTCGAAACGGATCTCTTTCGTGGGCTTCTGCCTGTCACTTGTGTGTGCCCAGGAAGAGGGCTGGGACTGTCTAGTCCTAATCCACACTACTGGTTCTGGGATGTCTGGAGTGCCTGAATGACTGAGAACTCTGTGGGCCGTGATTGGTCCACATCTGGGATGCCTGTAAGAGAGCAGATCTTCTATTGGAGGTCCTCAATTTTGGCGTGAAGCTAATATTGGACAAGAGAAGGGGCTTTGCAGCCATTCCAGGACAATCACCTGTGTTCTCATCGAACTACAGAAGGAGCCAAGTCTCCTAAGCGAAGAAACAGACTTGTGAAACCGCCAAAGGTTTTGATACCCTTTTCCCTATGCTATCCCATCAGACACATGCTTCCTTCTCTGATCAAGCAGGCCTGCCAAGGCAGCTCACCCTTTTGGAGTAGTGGGAACTACTACTCTCGGCGCCCCTTGCTTATCCACCGAAGGAGCCCCTTTGGAAGTGTTCCTGGGCCATCCAGCGAACTGGCCAGCTGTACCTCAGTGTAATTGGCAGCACTGCTGCCATCTCGAGTGCAGACCAGAGACTTGGGTCATCGCTTGCTTGTGGTCCCGTGCATTCTCGCACCGATTTTGCAGGCCTAGCTCCTCTGGGTCCCGAATGTCATGATCTCTGCTTCCAAAAGGTCAGGGTTTTCCCAACTCCCTTGGAAGCAGATCCATAACCCAGGTTCCGAGTGCCAACCAGTCCCAATTGGGACCTTTTGGACCCAGTCCTGGCACCAGTGGCACCAGGCTCATAAATATGCCCAGTCCCAGCGCTGGAAGCGCCGGGCTCATAATGCTTGGGTGGACTTACCTGCAGCAGACCATGCTGCTTACTTGCCTGCCAGTTGAGCCTCTGATCCTCTTCTGTTTGGAACTACTTTTCCTGTTGGGTGGGGCAGGAGCCACTCCCTAGATTCAGAACACTGGAACTCTTCTGGAAAGCAGGAACTCTTTTCTACCTAGGCGTGGCTCGGGAAGGAGACACCTAAGCACTACAGGAGGCTATTTAAACCACACCCGATGGATGAATCTTGCTTTGCGTTATTCTGCATCCTCTGCAGCAGAACGCTCATCGTAACTTCTGCATCTGATCCTGGGCCTAAGGAAAAAGGCTTACCATCCTGAATCCAGTCTTCAGCAACACCAATAAAGACAAGAAAGAACAGGTTAGCATTACGGGCTTCAGTGACAGCTCTTCACTTACCTGGTCCATCGGCTGTCACCAACGCCTCGCGCTGTATTCCGGCATCTGAAAGACAAAAGCTTACCAACTCTTCGCACGCTCCGGAGGCCTTCGGCGCTGCATCTTGCATCTGAAAGACAAAACAAGGTGCGTTTAAAGACATTGGGGAACTTTAATACTCACGTGCCATTACTCCTTTCCACATCTAACCCAGTGGGTATTCCGGCACCCTGCAGCCGCTCCGAACTTGTACCTGCAAAATAAAAAGACAGTTAGAGCGCATCGTGAAGCAGGCAACAAGCGCTTACTTACGTGCTTCCAGGCGCTTCTATTCATCACACGGGCTCCATCTTCAACTCACTTCAGCCCGTCATCCGCCATCGCCGGAACCCTGCAAAACAAGAAACATCATTACTAAAGACTTTAAAGACATTAGAATTACTCGAAACTTACCGTTCGTGCAGTAAACGACGGACAGCAGTCCTCTGAAGTCAAGAGGCTTGCTCCCCTTATCCAGTGAAGAAACTGGTTACAGCACCCTGCCCCGAGGCAGATGGAGAGCACGGCGTTCACTTACCTAAGGTGAGAGCGTTAACCTTGGGGTTCTACAGGAGAAGAGAAAGGGAAGAAGAGAGAGACATTCAATAACCCAGTTCCTTAATCCCATATTTTCTATCTGCAGACATCTTACCCTTCAAGTCAGACATACAGTGCACAGAGGTCCAGCCCAAAGAGCCAGCCGTGTGTTACACATCACCTTTGAAGATACGGTATACGCCCAGTCAAGACCGGCGCCTCTACGGGAATCAGGTGAGCGTTACAGAACGCAACGCCTACCACAAAACTCCCGTCCAGGCGCTATCGAAACCTCGGATACCGACCAGCTAGCCCAGTTACTTGGGGAACTAAGGGCAGAAGTGCATGCAGCCCATCAGGAAACGAACGCTCTAAGAAGGGAACTGATTATTTCCAAGGCGCGAACAGATGATCTCGCTAGACAATTGCTACAGTCACAAGCCGGACAGACCCCGTTACCCGCATCTGGGGGAAATCTTCCTTCTACATCCTCTATGAATCCAGTGCAGATCAACCTACCTGGGAATGTACCTCTGGCTCCGCCCGAACGATTTTCTGGTGACCCAAAGAGGTTTGCAGTATTTATCAATCAGTGCCGGTTGCATTTCTTGTGCCGGCCAGCAGCCTTTCCAACTGATCAAGCTAAAGTAGCTTTCGTGCTTTCGTACCTTAGTGGCAATGCGGCAGACTGGTCGATCCCTCTAGTAAATCAAGATGATCCGGTCCTCCATGATTTTCAAGCTTTTCAGCTCAGTATGGAAAAACTGTTCGCAAGACATTCACAGGGGCAGGCCTTGGACAATGAGCTTCTTTCGTTGCGACAAGGTAATCAATACCTTTTGGCTTATATTGCGTCTTTCAACAGACTGATAGTGGAAACTCAATGGCCTGAGGACAAAAGGATTACGCTGTTGTATAGAGGTCTACGTGGAGAGCTCAAAGATGTGTTAGCCCAAGTAGTGAATCCCCCACAAGATTGTTCGGACTATATAGACTTAGTCGTTCAAATAGATCACAGACTGCAGAACAGGAAGGCCGATCGTTCCATGTTTGATGCTCGAGTATTTTCCAAACCGCCAACTCCTTCCAAAGGAGTAGACTCCGGGGAACCCATGCAAATAGGGGGTCTGAAAGGTCCTCTAACACAAAAGGAGCGGGAAAGGAGAAAACAGTTGCAATTATGCCTCTATTGCGGAAACTCAGGGCACTTTCTTCGAGACTGTCTGGTGAAACCTGCCAAGAAGGCAGTAGGAGCTGCAGTTACCAAAGTTACAAACTCTGAGCAGGGAAACGACCTCGCCCGACAAGAATAGAGGTCCTCTTGCCGAGCGTGAAAACCAGTTCCGTGACCTCGCATTTCGTGATACCTATGGTCCTCATTAGCCCTGATAATCCGGATCGATTACATGCAATTGAAGCTTACGTCGACAGCGGTGCCATCGGCAATTATGTGGATCATGAAATGGTTTTGAGGATGAATCTAACTCTTTGTCCCAAGGCTGTAAAGGACGTCATTACTACGTGGATGGTACGGAGATAGCCTCCGGGCCAGTAACGCATACCACTCAAGAGGTGACGCTAGTAAGTCAAGATGGACACCATGAGAAGATCGTGTTCGATGTGATCAAGGCCCCTCAGTTTCAGATTATTCTAGGAATACCTTGGTTAGAGAAACACAATCCTCTGATCGATTGGCGAGCAAGAACGGTCCAGTTTCCAGAATGTGTCTCTACTTGTCACCCTCCACCTGGTGTTGCACTGGCAGCAATTTCGTCAGAGACTCCCCAGTTACCTCCCGAATACCTAGAATACCAAGATGTTTTCCGGAAGGATCAGGCTAACTCTCTACCTCCTCATAGGTCTTATGACTGCCAGATAGACCTGATACCTGGATCTACTCCTCCTTGTAGTAGAATTTATGCCCTCACCGAGCCTGAGAACCTTCACCTTCGACAATACCTGGATCAATACCTGGCAAATGGGTTTATTCGTCCTTCCATGTCCCCTGCTTCTTCAGCTTTGTTCTTCGTTCCAAAAAAGGAAGGAGACCTTAGAACTTGTATAGATTATCGCTCCCTGAACCAGATCACCGTTAAGAATAGATATCCGTTACCTTTGATCCCTGAACTCCTGGACCAAGTCAGAAAAGCATGCATATATACAAAGCTGGATCTTAGAGGAGCTTACCACTTGGTACGAGTAAAGAGGGCGATGAATGGAAAACGGCCTTCCGCACCAAGTATGGGCTATTTGAATATCAGGTCATGCCCTTCGGACTTTGCAATGCCCCGGCCGCCTTTCAATATTTTATGAACAATGTGCTCAGAGAGCTCATAGATGTGTGTGTTGTTGTTTACATTGACAACATCCTCGTTTATTCTTCATCGGAATCTGAACATCGGAAACACGTGAAAATGGTCCTCGAAAGATTGCGCCAACACAAACTTTTCGCTAAATTGGAAAAATGTGTTTTCAACGTGACCGAAGTTGAATTCTTGGGATTCATATCACCTGGCGGAGTGCATATGGATTCAAAGAAGGTCGATGCAGTTCTCAAATGGCCATCACCATCCTCCGTAAAAGGTGTGCAAAGCATGTTAGGCTACGCTAACTTTTACCGCAGGTTTATCCCCGAATTCTCTCGAATAGTCCAGCCCATCACTGCCTTGTTAAAGAAAAACAAACGTTTTGAATGGTCTACCGAGGCAGAACAAGCTTTCCAGGATTTGAAGACTAAATTTATCTCTGCACCAATCTTAAAACACCCTTGCCCCGAACTCCCCTACATCGTGGAAACTGATGCTTCAAGCCTTGCCATGGGGGCAGTTCTATCACAAAAGGACCCGGTAACCAATCAGTTGCATCCCGTGGCATTTTGGTCCCGTAAATTCTCGCCTCCTGAAATCAATTACACGATTACTGACAAGGAACTTCTGGCTATCAAGTCTGCCTTTAAGGCTTGGCGGCATTATCTGCTGGGGGCCCGACACACCGTTACTGTGATTACGGATCACCGAAACCTGCAATATTTGAAAACCGCAAAAGGCCAATCCTCTAGACAACTCCGTTGGGCATTATTCTTTGCCGAGTTTGACTTCATAATTACCTATCGACCTGGTACAAAGAACGGTAAAGCTGATGCCCTTTCTCGGATGGGAGTGGAAGAACACTTGATCAACCCTAAACCTGTACCAATCATTCCCGAACAAAGAATTCTGGGTGTAATCGCCACAGAATCCATAGAGGAAGTTAAGGATAAAGCCAGGCAACTTGTAACTCCAGCAGACATACAGAATTGGCATCTGCAGGGAAAGGACTTTGCAGTAAAGGACAACTTATTGTATTTCCAAGAACGATTATACCTACCCAGCACAGATTTACAGAAAAAAGTAATCTCTTGTTATCACGATCCTTTAATGGAAGGACATCCCGGTATGGCCAAGACCTCAGAAAAGATCAAGCGCTACTTCTGGTGGCCGTCTTGGAAAAAAGATATCAGAGACTTTATAATGTCCTGTGGAGTATGCGCCCAAAACAAGAGTCAAAAGGAAAGACCAGCAGGCCTCTTATGCCCTTTTGACATCCCACCTCGACCTTGGCATACGCTTTCTATGGACTTCATCACCGATCTACCTCCATGCTCCGGATACAATACGATTCTAGTAATCGTGGACTTATTCTCCAAGATGGCGCATTTCATTCCGCTCAAAGGCTTGCCAACAGCAGCAACTCTGGCCCGAGAATTTCTCGAAAACATCGTCCGACTGCACGGTTTTCCTTCGGTTCTAATTTCGGATCGAGGTAGTCAATTTATTTCTCATTTTTGGCAAAGTTGCTGTCGGTCGGCTCAAATTGATGTGAGACTATCGACCAGTCACCACCCTCAGACCGACGGACAAACCGAGAGGACCAATCAAACTCTGGAACAGTATTTACGCTGCATGCTGCAACAAACTGAAAAAACTTGGAAAGACATCCTTTGGATAGCCGAATATGCCTACAATAACTCTGTCCATTCGGGAACTGGGAAAACCCCGTTTTTTCTTTTGTACGGCAGTCACCCTCGAACCTCGGAGTTGGATCCCCTCCAAGATCTTGAAACACCAGCAGTAGACTACCTGCATTCTACAATCACCCAAGCCTTTAAGGAAGCTGTTTCTCACCTTCAAAGGGCTAAAGAACAATACAAGAAAGGAGCAGATCAACATCGGAAGGAAGCCCCTCAAAATCAAGTAGGGGATCAAGTCTGGTTATCCACCAAATATCTACCTCTAAAAGGGCCACGCACATTCAACCCAAGATACCTTGGTCCCTATTCCATCACTACCATAGTAAACCCAGTAGCGGTCAAGTTGGACTTGCCCCCGCACATGAAGATACATCCGGTCTTCCACGTCTCTCTATTAAAACCCGTGCAACCTGAAACCCGACTAACTAAATCTCCAAAACCTATCCTAGTTGATGGAGAACTCGAGTTTGAAGTCAAAAGCATTCTGGACTCAAGATCTCCAAATCTAAACTATTTTACCTAATTGACTGGAAAGGCTATGGGCCCCAAGAGAGATCCTGGGAACCTGCTGAATATGTCCACGCTCCTCGCCTAATCAAAAGATTTCACCGAACATTTCCTGACAAGCCAAAACCCCCGGAGAAGCCCGGTTTGGGAGGGGCCTTGAGGGGGGGTACTGTCATGATCTCTGCTTCCAAAAGGTCAGGGTTTTCCCAACTCCCTTGGAAGCAGATCCATAACCCAGGTTCCGAGTGCCAACCAGTCCCAATTGGGACCTTTTGGACCCAGTCCTGGCGCCAGTGGCACCAGGCTCATAAATATGCCCAGTCCCAGCGCTGGAAGCGCCGGGCTCATAATGCTTGGGTGGACTTACCTGCAGCAGACCATGCTGCTTACTTGCCTGCCAGTTGAGCCTCTGATCCTCTTCTGTTTGGAACTACTTTTCCTGTTGGGTGGGGCAGGAGCCACTCCCTAGATTCAGAACACTGGAACTCTTCTGGAAAGCATGAACTCTTTTCTTACCTAGGCGTGGCTCTGGAAGGAGACACCTAAGCACTACAGGAGGCTATTTAAACCACACCCGATGGATGAATCTTGCTTTGTGTTATTCTGCATCCTCTGCAGCAGAACGCTCATCGTGTCTTCTGCATCTGATCCTGGGCCTAAGGAAAAAGGCTTACCATCCTGAATCCAGTCTTCAGCAACACCTATAAAGACAATAAAGAACAGGTTAGCATTACGGGCTTCAGTGACAGCTCTTCACTTACCTGGTCCATCGGCTGTCACCAACGCCTCGCGCTGCATTCCGGCATCTGAAAGACAAAAGCTTACCAACTCTTCGCACACTCCGGAGGCCTTCGGCGCTGCATCCCGCATCTGAAAGACAAAACAAGGTGCGTTTAAAGACATTGGGGAACTTTAATACTCACGTGCCATTACTCCTTTCCACATCTAACCCAGTGGGTATTCCGGCACCCTGCAGCCGCTCCGAACTTGTACCTGCAAAATAAAAAGACAGTTAGAGCGCATCGTGAAGCAGGCAACAAGCGCTTACTTACGTGCTTCCAGGCGCTTCTATTCATCACACGGGCTCCATCTTCAACTCACTTCAGCCCGTCATCCGCCATCGCCGGAACCCTGCAAAACAAGAAACATCATTACTAAAGACTTTAAAGACATTAGAATTACTCGAAACTTACCGTTCGCGCAGTAAACGACGGACAGCAGTCCTCTGAAGTCAAGAGGCTTGCTCCTCTTAACCAGTGAAGAAACTGGTTACAGCACCCTGCCCCGAGGCAGATGGAGAGCACGGCGTTCACTTACCTAAGGTGAGAGCGTTAACCTTGGGGTTCTACAGGAGAAGAGAAAGCGAAGAAGAGAGAGACATTCAATAACCCAGTTCCTTAATCCCATATTTTCTATCTGCAGACATCTTACCCTTCAAGTCAGACATACAGTGCACAGAGGTCCAGCCCAAAGAGCCAGCCGTGTGTTACACATCACCTTTGAAGATACGGTATACGCCCAGTCAAGACCGGCGCCTCTACGGGAATCAGGTGAGCGTTACACCGAATAAGGACAGTGCGTAACTCAGCCCGCATTCCCCCGTCACTGCCTGGTGGTGTCCGTCCCTATATTTCTCCTGCTGTTCTGCTCTCCTGTGCCCTGAAGCCAGCTGCACTGGAATTTTCCTCATACCTCCTTCAGAAGCTGAGAAACTGCCCTGTCACGGATGATCGTTCTTCACTGCAGCCGCTGAGAGCCTGTGAAACTGCAGGACTCGAACCTACTAGCGACCTTGACTGAACTGGCAACATTTGGTTTGGGCTGTGCTGAGGGTCAGTGAGTTACGTGCATAACTTGCCAGTGGCCCCCTGGCACAGCCGAATGTTTGTATGCACGAGTATCCCTTAAAAGTTTTTCAACTTGGCTGGGTTAGCCTGCGCTCCATAGCTATTCCCCCCTTTTGAACACTGCTTTGCCACCAAGGGCAGGGCCTACTCGAATAGTGGGAACCAATTCTTCATCACCTACAGTCCCTACAAAAAGACCCGCTTTTTGTTCATCTGCTCGATCATGCGTTTTGAAGCACAACTGTACTGTTGAGCAGATGTCTACCCACTACTTACGGTTAGACTTGAAAGTTAGGGATCGAACTCTGATGAATTGCCTAATGTCATTTGTGTACTACCTTAACCCTCTCTTCATAGGTTGTGGCTTTATCCTGTACTTGAATTGCATTAGGAAATGTGTTGTATATGTATTGTATAGTTTAAGGATTTGTGTGATAACTGTTTTTCGAAGGGATTGTGTCCTCCGACGTATTCCTTATCTTTGATAATTCGTCTCCAGCTTGCTAGCCTGGGAAATGTTTTCTCTGTAGAGGGTGCTGCGCGTTGACGTTCACGGAGTTGATATCCCTCGACAGCCACCGTATCGGTGCCGACGTCACCATGCCCATAAATAGCCACGCGCGGCGTCCGTTGCTCAGTTCAGTTTTTCCGTGCTTCGTGAGGCCTCGGAACATCGTTGCTCAGTTCAGTCAGATAAACCTCTTATATTTCCTCGATAAAACCAACTCGTTCTCGATGGCTTCTTCATCCGAACCGACGACTCTGCTGTCCGGCTTCAAAAAATATCGAGACTGCGGAAAGAAAATGTCGATAACGGATCCTCAAAGGATCTGTTTGTGGTGCTTCGGAGTCGAGCACCATTGTTAGGAGTGTGAGGACTGCATGTCCATGACGGCGAAAGCCTTGAAGGAGCGCAAGGGGAAGCTCGAGAGAGGTAAGTCAGTCAAAACCTCCTCGAAAGTTTCTTCGACCGTGTCGAGGCATTCGTCTCCTCGCCGTCGAAAGCATTCCCTTCTAGGGCTCGACGTAGCTCCCACCACTCATCGAGATCTAGACACTCAAAGAAGCGACGTCGAAGATCCCGTTCCTCGTCATCTTCTGTTTCCCCCAGAAAGGGTCTCCTGCCACACAAAACACAGCTCTCAGGCTGAGTGGGAGGTATTCAGGAAAAAAATGCTAAGCGTCTTCGAGAAAGCGGCCTCGACCCCCTCGAAGACAGCTGAGGGTGATACCCTGGGTGAAAAACCCAAAAAATTGAAACGCAGCGAGTCGTTGCACCCAGCGAAAGAGTCCACCCGAGAGCGCCACGGGCCATCGGGTAGGAAGGCACCATCTTAGACGCCGTAGTCGAAGATCCCTTCGCATGGACCGACGCCGACAAAGACGCTGATAAAAGAGAAAACCATGGCTACCTCACAGCCAACGGTTATACCCAGAGCCGCCAGCACGATGCCGAGAACGTCGTCGACATCCTCGAGTAGGATCCCGATCCTCTTGAGTTCTTCGAGGCCTCTTCCAGTTTTCTTAACGCCTTTCTCAGCGCCTTTGAAGCCTTTCACATCAGCGTCGACGACATCGTCGTTTTCTCGCCCGGTATTGACAAGTTTGGCTCCTTCTGCCTTAGAAATGGGTTTTACACCATTTCCGAGGTCAGAATACCACAGATTATCTTCAATCTATGAAGAATGGGATTATTCTGACCAAGAAAGACCCTTCTTGCTGCAGAGGACCACACCACCTGTTTCAGAGGATTTTACCTCTGAGGAAAGAAGGTTGAAAGACCTACAGGAATCATTACATGAGGCAAGTGGGCAGGACACTTCCCCATAAGTGGAATTTGTCAAACCAGACCCAGGGGAACACACCAAAACCCCCTATAGAACCCTGATGGCAACAATTATTGAATTCATGGGTTGGTCTGCGCCTTCACCTGTTTTTCAACAGGATGACCTTACAGACATACTAGACAAAGGTCCACAGGAGGATCCTGTGGTCCCTTTCCATACAGCCTTACAAAGGAAGATTTCATCAAATTGGGAAACTCCTGAAGTTATCCCTGGAGTCAATAAAAGATTGTCAGCCAAGTATAGGGTAGCTGCGGCTGATCCTGAATATTTATCAAAACACCCGACTTCAGAGAGCCTATTGGTTCAAGTGGCAACTTCATCAAGCAGCAGATCCGCTTTCCCTACTGTCCCACAGGATAGAGATGACAAAAGGTACGATTCTATGGCAAAAAAAGTCTTTTCTGCTTGTAGTATGGCGTTGAAGTCCATCAACGCCACTTGTACGCTCGCCAGGTTCAGTCACACACTGTGGGAGTGTGCTTCATCAGCGGCTGACTGCATACCGGAAGGAGAGGAAAGAGAAGCCTTCCTTAACATCATTAAAGACAACAAAGATGCCATGTGCGAATCTCTTCAAAATGGCATCGATTCCGCTGACAGTATCAGCAGGGCCAATGCGGCAAGTACTACAATCCGCAGGCATGCGTGGTTGCGAAAGTCTGGCTTTGCTCCAGATGTACAGGCCAGACTTTTGACGGCTCTTCTTTATTCGGTAAAAAGGCTGATGATAGTCTGGAAAAGTTGCAAACATCTAAAGCAGCAGCAAAATCTTTAGGAGCTGCAATCCGCCAAACTCCTTTTCGCCCCTCAGGAACCTCTGGGAGAGGAAAGTCCTTTCGCTATTATTCCGCATTCGGGAAAGGCAGAGGACAGCCGGCTGAAAGAGGCCAAAGGGCACCAGAGGTGGATGGGTCAAAAGTATTAAGGCCGCAGCAGCAGGTGCCTCTTTACCCTCGGCATCTGCATCAGCCGCCCCCCAAACCACTCTGAGGTCTTTCCACAAAAAAACACCTGTAGGAGGCAGGTTAACGTCAGATGCTTGGGCATTGGAGACAGTTGCCCAGGGTTACTGCCTACCCTTTCTACACATCCCTCAGAGTCATCCACCGGGACACAGCTCTCTAAAAGTGCCAATCCATCTCAAACACAGGAAATACCTGAGGTTTGCAATTGGCGGCTCTCATTATCAATTTCGAGTTCTGCCATTTGGGCTGACCTCCGCCCCGAGGGTCTTCACCAAGCTAATGTCGGTAGTGGCTGCAAGTCTAAGGAGGGAAGGGATCCACGTCTACGCCTACCTGAACGATTGGCTGATCAGAGCTGTATCTTCGGAACAAGCTCAGATCCAGCTAGATTTTGTCTGCCACTTCCTTCACAAACTGGGCTTCTCCCTCAATTTAAAGAAGTCATAGATGATACCATCACAGAGGCTCCAGTTCATCGGAGCGGTCCTGGACACTTCCCTGGTAAAAGCCTCGCCACCAGAGGTGAGGGCTCAAGATATTCTGCAGATGGTCAACAAGTTTCAAAATGCCCAACATCTCACAGCCTTCGACTTTTTGAGATCACTAGGCCTCATGGCATCCTGCATCCTCCTTGTGCCAGAGGCTTGCCTGAGAATGAGATCTCTCCAGTGGGCACTAAGAACCCAATGGTCACAATACTCAGGAAGAATGACAGATCTCCTCCGGATTACGGACAAGGTAGTCCACGACCTTCAATGCTGGGCCTATCCAGAGAACATCTTGAAAGGAGAACTGTTTTGGCAACCATTGCCGGAGATAACTGTAGTCAGACACCTCACTCACGGGGTGGGAAGCCCATGCCAACGACGTGACCATCAGCGGTCGTTGGTCTCCATCGGAGTCCAGACTACACATCAACCTATTAGAGCTGAGAGCGATCAGACTAGCGCTGAAAGCTTTCCTGCCATCAGTACAGGGGAGAAATGTCCTGATAATGACGGACAACACGGTGGGCATGCACTACCTCAACAAAAGAGGAGGCGTAGGGTCACTGCCACTGTGCAGAGAGGCAATGCAGCTCTGGTTTTGGGCAATTCAGGAAGGAATCTCTCTATCGGCAGTCCACCTAGCCGGAGAGAAGAATTTGACAGCGGACGCTCTGAGCAGGCAGAGCACAGTCTCCCACGAGTGGGAGCTAGCTCAGGAAGTCCTTCGAGATCTTCGCCCTTTGGGGAACCCCTCCGGTGGATCTGTTCGCCACCAGCACCAACAGGAAGTGCGATATGTTCTGTTCAAGGGATTTTCCCCCGAGAGGAGCTCTAGGGGACGCGTTCGTAGTGGACTGGGAGTTCCCACTCCTTTATGCGTTTCCACCAGTCCCTGTTATTCCTCAAATGATCAGGAGGTTGAGAAGATTCCGGAAAACCATGATCCTAATTGCCCTGAACTGGGCAAGGAGAACGTAGTACCCGGACCTTCTGGATATGTCCATCTGCCCTCCAATCCGTCTTCCACTCAAATAGAATCTTCTCTCGCAGAAGGGAGGTCAGGTTCTCCATCCAGACATAAGAACCCTCAACCTTCAAGCTTGGCTTCTGAAAGGTTGAGGTACAAGGATTGGGACCTCCCTAATGACGTCATGGAGGTGTTGCTTTCGGCCAGAAGGCCAGCAACACAGTACCGCTGCCGTTGGAACAAATTTTTCAGCTGGTGTAGATGAGAGAATATCAACCCTTTTTCATGTGGTACACCAACAGTGTTATCGTTTCTACTCTACTTGGCAAACTTAGACCTTCAAGTTGGCACTGTAAAAGGCTATCTCGCAGCGCTATCGATCTTCAACCGCACTGCGGAGGAACCATCGTATTTCAAACTACCCCTAGTGATACAATTTCTCAAGGGGTTAACTAATGTTTATCCTACAAGACCATTCCAAGTTCCCTTATGGGACTTAAATTTAGTCTTAAATTTCCTAATGGGTAATCCCTTCGAACCACTCCACTCTTGTTCGCTGAGATTTCTCACTCTTAAAACTGTCCTATTAGTAGCACTAACATCTGCTAGGAGGGTGAGCGAATTATAAGCTCTATCTTGTAAACCCCCCCCCCCCCCATACAATTTTCCATAAGGACAAAGTTGTCCTACAGGTGAAGCCTAATTTCCTCCCAAAGGTGGTTTCTGAATTTCACATCACTCAGAAGATTACCTTACCTTGGTTCTACCCTCCTCCACATCCGGGGAAAGAGGAAGAAAGGCTACATAGGCTGGACCCAAGTCGGGCTCTAAGCTTTTACATCAGCAGACTGGCTAGGATTAGGCAAGCAGACCAACTGTTTGTAGGCTACTCAGGTCACAAGTTGGGACTACCCATAACAAAACATTCCATTTCCAGGTGGATTATTTTGGCCATTCTGGAATGTTACAAACTGGCAGGGAAAGAACCACCCCAGAATCGTAGGGCTCATTCAACCAGGGGTATCGCAGCCTCTTTAGCCCTCCAAAGAGGGGTACCGGTTCGGGACATATGTGCGGCTGCCACATGGTCGTCCGCACATACATTCACAAGACTTTACAGCCTGGATTCCTCCACTAGTCAAGAGACCAGATTTGGCAAAGCCGTATTACATTCGGTTCATTCCTAAAAGGAATACATGACATTATTACTCCCACTTCCAATCACATGCCACTGCTATGGGAGTCTATCAAAGATAAGGAATACGTCAGAGGACACAATCCCTTCGAAGAACAAGTTACTTCTTACCATGTAATGTTCTTTCGATGGGATGTTCCTCCGACGTATTCCTTATCGCCCCTCCCATCCATCCCCGCAGTAATACTTCCCTTGTGGTTGCAGTTTACGCTCCTTCAAGGTCAATAACCAATTCAGGCATGACTTATCTTATACTACAAAACAGAACTGAGCAACGGACGACGCGTGTGGCTATTTATGGGCATGTTGATGCTGATACGGTGGCTGTCGAGGGACATCGATTCGGCGAATGTCGACGCGCAGCACCCTCTACAGAGAAAAATTTCCGAGGCCAGCACGCTGGAGACGAATTATCAAAGATAAGGAACACGTCGGAGGAACATCCCATCGAAAGAACGTTACAATGTAAGAAGTAACTTGTTCTTCTCATTGCTAAAGTTACTTGTGTCTACTTGGTCCGGCCGACAATAAATGTCTAGATATTTTTCATTTACACTAGTCTAAGAGAAATGTGTGGTTCATTGCTGTGTGTGCTCACTGTGGGCTTCTGATCACTCACACCCGTCCTGAGACTCCGTCTTGACCGCCTGCCAATCTACCTAGGATGATCTGGCTTGTCAAAAAGGGTCCCCAGTTTCACTGAACCCAAAGTGGCCTCCTAAACCTCTTCCCACCAGATCGGAATTTGGAAATCCATCTTAACACATTCCTAAAAACCCACACCTGCAGTTCACCATCCCACCCAGGCCAGTGAAGGCATGACTTAGCAAGCTGCATGCATGCTTGCACAGATGGGAGCGTGGATGTCCTGTGGCATGTGCATGCACTATATGTGGGGTGTTGTAGTGATTTTCATGTCACACCATGGGGATATGCATGTTGGGACTGTTGGTGGCGATTGGCATTCCAACCCACATCATTCCACTCCATGGATTACAACACATGCCGGTGCAGATGACTCACACTTGCCGTCACAGGGTGCCTCAGTGTGACTCACATACTTACCATGGTATTGGATGCATGGGGTGTTAGGGTATCTAACAGCATGCCATTAACATGTCACTCCGGCCACATGCATGGCATGGCTCACCTAGTGTCTACCCCTCTTGCAGGTGATTCTGGATATCCACTGCTGCCTTAGCTCATGACTACGCTGCGGGATCCACAGTCGCCGGAGGGCTGGCATACAACCATGCCAATGTACGAATAAGGGCAACTATCAAGCAGACGTTTGTACTCCTAAAGGCATGTTTCAGGTGCTACACCTGTTAGGGGGGGCTCTTATGCACAGGCCAGCAAAGGTGGGAAGATAGTCCTGGCCTGGGCAATGTTGCATAATATCTGCATAAGGAGAAACATACCACTGCCCCCAGACCTCGACATGCCACCACATGAGGGTGGAGATGATGATGACGGTGCTCATGAGGCAGCACCGGCCAAGCATAGGCACATGCACATGGACGCCAGGAACGGGCGTATTGTAGGACATGAAATCACAGACAACTACTTCTGAGGTCATCTCACTGTGCCCGTGCCCCACCATGACATGACATAAGGTAAATGTGCTCACTCACTACAATTCAGACACCTGAATAGCGACTGTTCACTCACTGTTGCTAGTGAAATATTTAATGTTTTAACCATATTACATACTACAATTCAAACACCCTACCCTCCACCCCCTCCCCACATACTACATCACTAAAAACTGTCTATCCGACCAGTCCAGAGTCTCGCTCCCTATGCCTCTTGGTAGAAGGACCCTTGCCATGGTCCAGCACATCCATAAGTCTCTGGGAGCAGTGCCTGGGGCTATTCTGCGTTGACCTAGCAGGGGTGGCCATGCTGGAGGTGCAGTCCGACCCTTGAGTGCCCATGCCCTCCTGGTTGCTCTGTACAGACATTGCCACCGACTCTGCCAGGACTGACACTCCCTCATTGTCTCACGGAGCCACTGGGCTAGTTGCTAGTTGAACAAGTGCCGCTGTGGTAAGACCCAATGCATGGGCAAAGCGGCGGCCGGTTGGCCTGTATGGCCTCCCTAATGAGCTGGGCCTCTGCTAGATGCTGGCGTTGTATGTCCAGCATCTCCTCATGACGGGCCTCCATCTGCCGGATGCAGTCGTCCATCTCCTTGATGGATGGCATTGGTGGAGGGGGGATGGACTAAAAGTGGGGATGGGATAGGTGAAGCACTCTTGTGTCTTGTCCGTATCCTGTCCACCATCTGTCACCGCGCCTCATCTGAGGTGGTGCCATGTGATGCAGGGGCATGATGGATGATGGCTTCTCCGGATGGCTGCCATGGGTCTGCCACTGCCTGGGCCTGTGGGGCAGGCTGCTGTTCTGGGACTGCTGGCTGGGCCTCCTGGGTTCCTGGCTGGACCTGCTGGTCTGCTGTCTGTGCCTGTGTGGCCGGCATTGCACAGTTATTGGATGGGTGGGCCATTAAGAAGCTTGGCTGGTCCTGCACCATCGCCATCGCTGTCACTAGATTTGCCTGTTAGGGGGAGAAAACATAGCAGTTGGATACCTGTGTGTGACTTTCATGCACTTGCATTACACTACTTGGACATTGCATGTTCCCTGGCCTGGTCAAGATGGTGGAGGGGGATTTCGCACTGCTGCATGCATGCATGCGGTCTGTCCATTTTGATTGGATTCATGGCACAGTGATTTGTCTTTTGTGTGTTAATTGGGTACTACTAACTGTCCAGTCATGCCACAGTGCACATTGACACCTTTGCTTGTTTTGTACAATCATATTGAATGTGTTATATTGGGCCCAACGCCTGTCATCTATGTGTTCCTGGGGACTTTAAACGTTGATGTCCCTTTCCTTGTGCACGTTTACCTGGTCTGTTTAGTGTGCAGCTTTTGTGTAGTACAGGGCATTCTGGTGTGGCCTGTTGTACTCACTTCCTTCTCCTAGGTCCCGTCTCCAGCCTCTGCTCCTCTGATGCCCTCTATGCCCTCCATGATTAAGCTGCATCGCTCCTCCCAGAGCATCAGTCGGATGGGTGACACCGTCCCACCTCCGCTGGCCATTGATTCATCGGTAGTCCCTGGATGTAGGGACAAACCCTACCGCAGTGACTCGACTGGCGACCTCCAGCCATATGGCTGACTTGCACCGCTGGCTGATGCGACTGCTGTCCCTGCCAAAGAGAGTATCTGCATTGTCCACTATGTGGTCTGTCAATGCCTTTAATTCAGCCTCCGAAAAATGTGGTTTCCTGAGTCGGACTACTGGGACAATGCTCTTGCTGCTTCTGGACATCCTAGCAGTGTTTTGTGGTGTGGATGCCTACAGGAAAGGCCAGATTTTAAAAAAATGTTTATTTAATGTGCATTTATTTATTTTTAAACAACTTTTAGCACTAACATTACACATTAAGTAGCTGCAGATTTCTTTTTAAAATTGTGTAAAGGTTTATATTAACCATAAACACAAATTAAAAAGAATTAAGTATTGAAAATTAAACAGATATTAAAACAACATATATTAGTACATATATTAACAAATATACAATAAAATTATAACATGCGTCACCCTGGAACCTTGAAAAGAGACAGACAAGCATGTACTTGCATAACTATTTGGATTAGCTCAGCTGTGACAATTGAGCAACCCTCTTAAGGAACTCCTGTCATACTGCATATGCCGCAGCCGTAAGTAATTACTATGAATTGTGCTCCAAGGATGGCTGACCAAAACTGGTCACCGTGATATCCTCCATTTTGGAAACAAATTTCGAATAACCTTTTGTGTAACAAGTAATCAACAGGGGGCATGATGTTAATAGATGCTGCCTGATCTCGAATTTATTCCTACACAGGCAGCAATAACGTTCTGATAAAGGGAAATTTAGCCAACAACCTGTCACCTGACTTGATACTGGCAGATCATTTTGACTTTCTCACCATCACTGAGTCCTGGTTGCACGAAGTGGCAGGACCTTTGCTCTCCTTAGCAATCCCTGATGGCTACAGAATACTCAGACAGGACAGAGATGAAACATGAGGTGGAGGTATTTCCATTATCTCCAAATCCAGCCTCGCCATAAGACTAGCTCCTGCCCAAACCACCCAGTCCTGTGAAGTCTACACAGCCAAACTCCCACTAGTCAACTCCCAGACCCTTACTGATCATCTCATCTACAAAGCCCCTGGACCTATGGGGACGTTTGAGGAGGACATTTACTCTACGATCTAACAACCTTAAAACTACCTCTCAAGTACTAGTCTTGGGAGACTTTAACTTTTTCAATGAACAATCAGATAAACATGCCACAGTCACTGCCAAAATTCTAGCCAAACTCGGCATAACCCAAAACATCACTGAACCAACCCATAATAAATAGAGAACTTTTGATTGGGTAGCAGATTACAACTGCACTGGTAACATCACTGCCATCTCTGCGCAACCTGTATTGAAAAGGGTATTTGCACCCCTAGTGCCAGCCCTTATTGCAATAAATTACCCTATCACACCCCCATACAGGTTCTACATGCGCCGGCCATGAACTCGCCACCGGAGATATAACACCTTCAGCATACATGTAGCATTTATTTAGACAGCAAGCACAATATAAAAGAACAGTCAATGTAGCAGCAATTCAAGTTAGAGAAATCACAAAACTCATTAGAAAAACACAGTCTTACGTTCCTTGTATGTTATTATTAGCGCTGAAGGACCCAGGTCATCTAAAAAAAACTACTGCTCAGCATTCCTCAGCCAGCTCTGTAGATGACAGCGCCACAAGGAGCCACCTGGGGCATCACCACGCTCCAGGCACTTGCTCGAAGCGAGTCCACGGAAGAATCCCCTCCACCCCCCGAGGCCATGAGTGCAGTGCATGTACATTTGTAATCTCGCTGTCAGTCAACATGACGCACTATTCCCGAACTTGCTCAGTGCAAAACAAGTTAACTGATGGAAAAAAACCCAACTTGCTCGCCCTCCAAAGCCCATCTGCAAATTCAGGAATGTTTGTTATCAGTGCGTGCAAGGCCGTACCATTCTTTCTCATGCAAAAGAGGATTTGTTTACCAGGCTGGCAGTGCTACGGTCGCAAAGAAAGAATATTCCAGGAGAAGCCTCCAATAATATGCATTGCCATTAACCCGTAGGGGGCAAGCTTTACCAGCCCTGCGCTTCACTAGCTAATGTCGTAGTGCTACAAGGCAGGTGCTATAATGCTTCAACCACTCAAATACATGTCTCTATTAGCTACTAAACTTGGACCTCTGCCCAGCCTTTCTATGCACAATGTAACCTTCCACCCCTTTGAGGCCTGCACATTTCAATGTAGCTCCTCATGCTACTAATGTAGGCGCTACTAACACAACACATTACTAATTCATCTATAAAGATCTGTTTCAGCAGTTAGCACATACTTTGAATAAGCTATTAGTCTTAGCTGTTAATGCAGCCATCTAAGGACCTAATACGTGATATGGTTAGCTCAGCAGGCTACTGCACCCGCATAATTGCACCTTCTGTTCCACTACACAACCCTGGACAGACCACTTCTTCCTTTCCTTTGCACTCTTAACCACGAGACCCCTCACTTTACCTAGTCCTACTGCCCCACCCTGCCCAACTAGGAACAAAAAGAGCATTACAGTGGACAAAGTGATCCCCACCATCCTCCCTAACCTCAACTCACTTGGGGACAACCTAGACCCAGAAACGTGTGTTAAGGAGTCTAACAAAATTATGCTAACCTCACTTGATATTATTGCTCTCATCAAACTTAGACCCAGTAAGCCCAAAACTCACCTGAACAAATGGTTCACCGCCCAGCTTAAAGACTTAATGACTCCTTAAGAGGAGCTGTGAATCTTCCTGGAGATCATTCCAATCAGTAGCCAACAGAACTAAACTCTCTGACATTTCCACCCAATATAAAAAGGAAATGCACCTGGCCAAACGTAACTCGTACAACAAACGCATTTCCAGCGCGAATTCCAGCATGAAGGAACTTTTCACCATCCTAAAGGAGCTAGAGTCTCCCATCCCCACTCCTGACATCTGCGTCAAGGATAAAACATGTTGCTCAGATATACAACAGGCTCTTTCCAATAAAGTAACCACCCTCCAAAACAAAATAGCCCCAAAAAAAGCATCCCTAAACAATCTTCCTCACCCCAACAATACTCCTGACCTCCTTGCAAAGGAAATACCAACTATACCACCCACTGCCCGTTTCAACTTCACCAACACATCCATCCTTGAGGTAGAGAAAGTCATTCTCTCTCAAACCTTCCAATTGCCAGGGTGACCACCCAGCCCAGCTTATAAAAGACGCTGCAAGAGAACTTGCCCCTTTTGTATCCAAACTTACTAATGCCTCATTTGCATTCGGCACTGTCCCATCCAATATCAAACCATCGTAGGTGCTCCCACTACTAAAAAACGATCCATAGATCCTCTCATACCTACAAACTACCCTCCCATTACGACAGTACCCTTCCTGTTAAAAATACTCGATAAGATTGCTTATCTTCAAATCCAAAAATATTTGTATTTCCACAAACTCCTAGGAGCGTGACAATCAGGTTTCCGCCCCCAACACGGAACTGAGACCGCTCTCATCGACATGAAGTCACAGGTGGATGAGTTAAGAGACAAAGGGAAAACAGCCCTCCTCCTACTCCTCGACCTTTTGGCTGTATTCGACCTTGTGGATCACAAGGTCTTAAGCAGGCACCTCCATTCAGCTGCCCACTTCTCAAAAGAGACCATAATATGGATTGGGTCTTTCTTTAGTGACAGGACATGAGGGTTTCTCCCCATCAGCAGCAGCAGACCCCATTCCCATCACATGCGGGGTGCTCCAGGGCTCTTGTGTCTCCTCTAAGTTGTGCAACATTTTCACTTATCCTCTGTTCGACGATCTGGACCATCTGGGTATCACCTACACCAACTATGCAGATGATACTCAGATTCTCCCACTTTCTGGGGATTAAGTCAAGGATTTGGCCTTGGTGAATAAGGTGTATCATCATCCAGGCATGGATGACCACCCATGGTCAATGTCTGAATGATGACAAAACGGAGCTCATCATCCTGGGTATCCATACCAATCTTAAGACACTAGGCCAGGATTACTCATCCTTCATAATCAATGGTAACCTTATTAAGGTGGCCAAGAAGGTTAAGACCCTTCGATTCCACCCTCTCCTTCACCAAACAGGCGAATACCATGGCCTCTGTCACAGCATATACATGCAAGCTTATCAGAACGGGCAAGCCCTTCCTTTCTGACGACAATTGCATTATCCTGGCCAGAGCCCTTATCCTCTCTAGGATGGACTATTGTAATGCCCTATACATTGGTGCCAACAAATCAATAATCCAGAAGATACAAATCCTTCAAAATAATGCCTTAAGAGCAGCACTCGACGTGTCCAAAAGATCACACATATCTGTGATAAGACGCCAAAATAACTGCCTCTCAACCTACAACAAAATTCAACTTAAAACTGCATCCCTGAATCATAATGCTCTGAATAATGCTGCCCCCCGTTATCTCACGGACAGACTCCATAGGAGAACCTCCACCAGACCTATGAGACTAATACCAATTTCCTCACCATACCTAGATTTAGGCTCTCCAAGGTGGGCGGATGCAGTCTCCCCGTTAAAGCACCCCAACTCTGGAACTCCCTGCCACATCACATCAGAGCAGAACAACCCTATCTGAATTTCAGACTTAGTTACATTAATTGGCTCAAGTCTAACGATATCTAATGTCTGTTGCTGTGCATTTCAAACCTGCACCCTATGTATAGATTCCTGCACTGTTGTATTATACTTGTATTTCCCTCCCATTGCATTGTTGCTTATTCTGTAACCTGTTAACTCCCTTTGCATTGTTGTTATATTCTGTAACCTGTTAACTAAGCTTCGGATCTCCTGTATTTGCTGCACACTGATACCTCTGGGTCTGGTGCGCATTATAAATGAATAAACAAACAAACCTTTTTTGTTTGGGGTAGGTTAAAACTGAAGAGCAAAATAAATTGCTTTCAACCTATGGAAGAACATTTGATCATGTAGCTGCATGGGGTAAAGAAGGGGACACTTTGATGTGAATACTCTTTATCATTTTTCTATCTTAACACGATGCCAGAGTCTTGATTTATGTGGTATTTTTGATTCATAATTGGGTTCAGAGTCATGAAGGTCAGACTCATAATCTAGTGCACCTAGAAACTCGAAGGCAGTAGCTTGTAGTTCTGCCATAAATATATTTTGTTCCTTCCATCTTCTTGCCTACCCAAGACTTGGTATACCTCATTTGAGTAGTTACTTGTTTTTAAGCTTTTTACGTGCAATAATGTTCGACCTAACCGCCATGATGTTGTTAGTGACACAAGGCTGTATTCTAATCTTAATGCTTCTACAGGTGTGACGTTGGGGAGGTTTATCATGGAATGGAGTAATTTACCTCCTAATTTGTCCAGCCAGCATGCCTGGGCAAAGGGAAGAGTCTCCAAGGCATACACAATTGCCGGAACAATGCTCATACAGTAAATCTCGAGCATGCCTTCGATGTTATATCCCCTGTGATGCATAACGTGATATTGTTCTGGGTTTTTTTCGGTAATGATTCCAGTATAGTCCAACGGTTTAGCATTGATCATAACCGCAAAACCTAGATATATGTACGTTTTGGTACTCCCCAATGCCACATTCTGCAATGTATACCCAAATGGGTGTTTCCCTGGTTTACAATGACTTAAACACATTTGTTTTGTTTTTATAGTGTTCACAGTCATGCCATTTTTTTCTGCATATGTGGCCAACACATGCATCATCCTCTGGAGACCAATAGGTGTTGGTCGAATAAAATTGTATCGTTTACGTACGATAGGTAAAGTACTGGTTCACCATTTATTTTTGGGGCGAAATTGTTCGCCAATTAAAGTTCTTGCTCAAGATCTGCAGTGTATAAGATGGGGCCCAGAACACATCCTTGTTTTAAACCTCTGTTGGTTTTGAAGTAACGGATATGGTCTCCCAATGAATTCGTATGAATTTTAATTGATGTATTCATATATAATTGCTCTATGTAATACAATCATTTTGAATCAATACCAAGTTTATTTAGTTTTTTCCATAAAATAGACCTAGATATAGAAAGCTTTGGAAGGTCAACAAAGCAACAGTATAATGACTTGCCCAACTTCTTACTATGCTCCCCAATAAAATACTGGAGGGTGCAGATATTTACGGTTGTGCTATAACCTTTCCTGAATCCTGTTTGGAATTTACTGAACAGATGTTTTTCTTGTGACAAAGTTCTTAGTTTGCCCAAAATAATGCTAGAGAATATTTTTTTGCTGGTGTCCATCATAGCCAGCAGGCCATAGTTAGATGGAACCAACTTATCTCCCTTTTTAAAAAGGGGTACCAGTACAGATTTCCTGTTATTACAATATGGTCGTATAACAGTTTTAGAATCTTTGCCCATTACTCTGAGTGGCCTTTCAGCACACCATTAGGGATTCCATCAGGTGCAAATGATACCTTAAGTTTAGTTATTATAATCACTAAGATATACTTGTCTATGTTGCGCTCCATGAGGGAGCTACTTTGGCACAATATGTCGTCAGTGGTGTGGGGAGAAGAAGTATCGTTATATAGCTCTTGTATATACATTAGCCAGTTTTCCTCAGAGAAGGAGTTTAGCTCTGTAGGTTATGTGGCTCTACGAAAGTATTTAGAGCTTGCCTAAAACTGGCGTGAATCATTTGTTCTTAACCAAGCAAAAATTCTCGTCCAACTTGTGTTATGGTCGACCTTTTGTGCTGTTGTGGCCAGTTGTTATACTGGGTGTCCAGTCTTTTAATTAGTTCACGTTTTAATAGGGATTAGCTTTTGATGATGTCTCATGGCAGAACAATCGCTTCGTAGTGCCCGTTTGTTCTTGTATATTTTTGATGAAAGGGCACATCGTGCTTCTTCCCGTCTTAGTTGGTCCCCTATTCCTGTTTTTAAGGACGTTTTGGGTCATTATAGATATAAAGCCCCCAGGACCCAATTTAACTGTGGCAGAGCACTGGCTATGTATTTGGAGTTATGGAGCAAGAAATAATTCGTTATCTTTATATTACTGGAAGACCACTGTAATCTAGTTCTCTGAAGATTGGTGGTCATATCCATCTTTCTACATATACTAATTGTATTTATCTCCATGTTTATTGACCAGGATAGCACAGCATGGTCACTAATATAAGTAAATGTTATTTTCACAGGATGTCCTCTTTCTTTCAGAATTCAATCAGGTATAACATTGTCTTTGTGTGATACTGCTGTACCATTTGTCCAGGTGCCAGTTGCAGTTCCAGGTTTATTAGCACAGAAGGTAAGGTATGCAGGATCAAAGAGCCCTGTAAAACGTGACCAATAGCAATTTATCTCATATCACAAAGTACTAAACTGATGAAGGTGCCCGTTACAATCACCTGCTATAACAATATATCAACTTGGAGAGGACTGATATGATATGGCATTTATAACGCGCCTATATACAAGTGTTTCAAGGCGCAACGAGGCAAGGGGGGGAAACAAGGGAGGACAGACAGCGATCTTACTAGGCCAGGTGTCATTCAGATTGCGCAAGCGCATGGGAAGAGGGGAGAGGAAAGTGCGTGGGGGGAAGGGAGAGGGGAAAGTGCAGTACATGGGGAAAGTGGAATAAATATGATAAATAAAACAGCCAGCTAGTGGCAAGTCCAAGGAAGTGCAGACAAAGTGCTGGTAGGGGGACAGTAGGGATACAGAAAACGGTCCCCAGTTGCAGGGGTGGCCAGGGAGGCAGTGCAGGTGGGCGATTGACGGGGCCTGGGCCAGAGATCAGAAAAAGGTGGCCTGGTAACCAGTGCAATTTCAGTCAGGAATTCAGCAGGGGAGGGTAGGAGAGAAAGCAGAAGCAAAGAGGAAGGTTTTGAGGTGCTTCCGGAACCGGAGATGGTTCTCCTCGAGTTTCAGGGAGGCAGGAAGGCTGTTCCAGAGAGAGGCCCCTGCCAAAGAGAGTGATCTGCCACCAACTCGTTCTTTGGAGAAACGACTGACCCTGAGGGAGTTGAGCTTGAGAAGGAAGATATTTAGGAAGAGAGAGTTGAAGGTACTCATACCCTTGCAAGGACTCATACCATTGCAATATTATAATGTTTATGGTGCTATGGATATGTTTGATCTTGGAAACCCCTGGGGGATTTTAGATTTAAATTGGATTGTTTTCTAAAATGGCAGCCGACCAACTTCCAGTGTCTGCATTGACGCTATTTCCGGTATCGGTGTTTCCGGTACCAGTGTTTATGGCATCAAGGGGAAGGATCCGGTGTAAGCAGCATGTGTTCTGATGGTGTCACCATCATTTTGCAAGCTTATCTACTATTACTGCATTGGCGGTATCGCTGTTTCAGGATCTGCCAGATGAGCTCGCCCAAGGTGTTGTCTGCCAGTGATTCTGCCAGTGATTCCACCATGCTAGGAGCCGGTGATGGTACTACCTGATTAGCGGAATCCTAGGCATCCTAAATGATAACTTGTAATGATGGCCAAAGTCTTTCAGTCTGTCACATCCTTCTTCATGGTTTTATCTTCCGTGTCCGTGAAGAAGCACATTATAGAAGGACCAGGGGTGGGTCAGAGGAAAAAAGAATCTATTTGTAATTGATCCCCCCCTCCTCCCAGAATATGAAGCTGTATTTATTGTAGCTTACAGGGCTGCTAACAGCCAGCCAGTCCAAGCCTAGTTCGGGCCGTGTGAAGCAAAGGCCTCACTTTTCACACCCATGGTCTCCTCCAGGATGCGAATGGTGGAAATGTTTTTTTAATTTCTTGATTCGAGATGGTATCTGCGTGTTTGCCTTAGACCATTTTCAATTTCTATGTGAGTGACATGACGATTGCGTGGGGCCGTTGGAGAAAGAAGAACCAGGCCAGATGGTAAGTTAGGAGGAGCCGTGCGGGTGAGGTGGGGGGTTGGTGTGAAAGGGGGCAGGTCGCCGAGCCTTTGTGGAAAAAAATGGTGGCAACTGGGCAAGGTTAACATGTTTCTGGGAGAATGTGGGGCCAGTCAATGGCAGATTCTGACCACATTTTCAGCCACCTGGTTTACTGAGTGCCCATCACCGGGTATGAATGTACGTTCACCCCAGTGCAGCGTTTGACGCAATGCTTGATATTTAGTGTTACCGAACTCATTGGTACTCATTTTATCGACCTTGGGAAGGATGCAGGGTGCAACCAAAGTTCGTACCTATGACCATGAGATCAAATACGATTCCCTGTAGTGGATACATTAGTTCACTGAGCCACAGACCCAGATTCACCACAGACACCAAGGAATGCAGTTTGTGCCAATCTATGGACTCCAACGCAGTTATGGAGCGCATTGTTATAGTCTTAACTGCTATGCACATGAGTGAAAAACCTCCGTTGGCCTCTAAAGAAAAGATGTTGTAGCCTATCCTGGTCCCTTGAGGAGGCAGCCAGAAGAAGAGGTGGCACACAAAGCCACACTCACTGAGTTCTTCCTCGATACACAACCCCAAGAAATGGCATGTTACTCCCGTCTTCGGAAGTCGTTCTCTGCATCTGAGGATTGTGCATTCAGAGGCGTAACACAAAAGTTGGGTGCCCACCCTGTGAGCCATGCAGAGGGCCACTCCTCCTCCCCCAAGCTCCACAACAAAGCACAGGATGCGCAACTCTCCAGGCTCACCTGGACCACCATGCATGCATAATGCCCATGATGACAATACTGCAGCAGGGGCCCACTCGCACTGCATTAGGGGAAAGATAAAGTATGTCTTCTAATCCAAGCTTAAATCTGTTACCTGTTGGAGAAACAAGGGCAAGTGCTTGGCTGCTGGCACATAAATGTACCAGCCACAGGCGGAGGTTGGTGAATTTTTAAATTGGAGGGGTTGTAAGAATTGTCCACAAGCAAACGAGAGCGATGGAGCGTAGCAAAAGAGCCCAAATGAGCGAAAGGGGGATTGGAGTGGTTCTCCCTCTAGTCCCCACCAAGATACATTTTTGAATAATGATTGAAATGGTGCATTATGGAGCACACTTACTGTGAAAAATTGGGTAAAATGCTTACTGTGAAAAATTGGGTAAAATGAGAGATAATTTGCAATCGTTTTTTTAGGGTGCATAATGAACAAATGCAGTGGATGCAAGTCACCAACCGTGTGCAGGTGCATTTTCCAATGCATTTCCACGCCCTTCCCCACAATAAATGACAGTAAAAAAAAACATATTCACACTTGCTGTGCCCATACATTTCCATGCATCAGCTCCAATATAAGCCATTATTTACATATAAGAACATACTTGCGTTTGCTGTTCGCATACTGCCAATAATGTTACTTTAAGAAAGCATAGCTAAATTGGCTTTGCAATATATGCCAGTACTTCTGCATAAGAAAATATGTGAAACTGGCTCCAATCTAGACCAGTCGAGATAGGTAATAGCACTTCTCATGCTTGCTTCTAATGGATTCTTTCTCCCCCAAGGATTCCTCATCTATGATATCTCTATCCCAGCACCAGGGGGCGCAGTGCAGCTCTGTGTCGGCTTTAGCTGGGGTTAGTATGTATAGTGGCTCTGAGCTCTGTGACCTCAGTTGCTTTTTTCATTGCACTTGTTTCGCCATTTGGTAACACGCTCGTCAAGCTTCTATTTTTTTTAAATGACGCCATGCCTACTCTGTCGAAGGCCTCGAGTTTCAAGCCATGTGCGGATTGCAGCCGGCACATGTCAGTTTTGGATCCGCACCACATTTGTCTATACTGCTTGGGCAAAGACCATGACACCCAGGATTGCGGATCATACCAGACCCATGCACCCGACGGCCCACTGGGAAAGGGACAGCAACAATTTTCACATTCATCCACAAGATAAAGGGTGAGGCTTCTCAGTCAAGGTTGCACAACGCGGAAGGATGTCTCGAAGGACAAGGAGCTCCACGCAATAAAAAGGAAAAGAAGCAGCATTGGTAGAAGTCCTGCTCCTTGGGTGAGTCCTCATGCCGACATTCGTCATCCCCTTCAAAGGAGAAGGTTCGGCCTCGCAGGGTCCCACCGCATCTGTTGCAACCAACAGGGTACCCTCTGGGGACCCCTCCGTCACACCTAGGGGCTCGGGCCTGGGCCCATCCATGTCCAAGTTTCGGTACAAACTTTGTGATATTCTGGATGAAGCGCCCAACAATGAGACGCTCCTGCCCTTCAATGTGGCAGTGGAGGCCCACGTATTGGAGGTGAGGGAGAAGTCTTGCTCTGTTCCAGCAGTGGACACGTATCTGGCAAGGAAACACTGTCCTGCTCCATCGAACCCAGCCTTTCTTTCCTCCCATGCTTCGCTTGAAAGTTTGGTGGTTCAACCGCAAAGGTTAAGCCTGAAGACTTCTACTTTCCCGTCCCTTCCAGCAGACAGGGGAGACTAAGGGTTTTGATGCATGGTGCAGGAAGATGTTTGCGTTGAGCAGTCTTGCACTGCGGGCTGTGAATGCCTCTTGCGCCATGCGCAAATGAGTGGTTTCGCTCTCAGAATGAGGAAGGGGGTAGTAATCCACCTGTTTTCTGGTGCTGAAGGATTATGGTTGATTGCGCCCCATTCTGGATCTACGGCTGATGAACATGTTCTTATGCAAGGACAAGTACAGGATGGTTTCTCTGGCACAGATCATGAATTACCCTCAATCTGCAGGACTGATTGTTTTCACTGGACCTTTGGGATGTCTATATCCATGTGCTGATTAATTGAAAGCACAGTAAGTACCTGTGGTTCGTAGTGGCCCAACACCATTATTAGTTCATGTTTCTGCTGTTCGGTCTTTCCTTGGCTCCCAGGGTTTACACCAAACAGATGGCAGTGGTAGCTGCTCACCTCAAGACTGAGGATATTCATGCCTTTCCCTACCTGGACGACTGGCTCCTTTGAGCTCCCTCCCCGTATCTGGTGTCAGAGCACCTACTCTGTACATGCACTCTTTTGTACAGCCTTGACTTTTCCCTGAACTTCAAAAAGTCTCAGGTTTTTCTGCCCCAGTCTCTCTGATTCATCGGGGCAGTCTTGTACACTTGCATGGGCAGGGCTTTTCTTCCTGAGGATAGAGTGGCGAACATCTTTTGGATGGTCAATGTCCTCCAATCCCAGAAGAAATTCCTGCCCTCTGCTTTCCTGTGCCTTCTGGGCCTCATGGCCTCCTGCATTCTTGTGGAGTCAGAAGGCAAGCCTGCGCATGAGACCCATTTCAGTGGCTTCTCTGTTGACAATGGTGGCAGTAAAAGGACCACATGTCGGATCTTCCACAGGGCTTGGACCATGTGGCTTAGGATCTTGCATGGTGGGCTGTGCGAGACAACTTGCTGAGAGGTGTGTTGTTTGGCTAACCTTGACCCCTGGTGACATTAGTCAGACGCAGCTTTGGCTGTTTGAGGTGCTTCCCTGTAAGACCGAACGGTGAGCGGACTAGTCTCTCATTGAGTCTCTAGAACACATCAACTTCCTGGAGTTTAAGGCGGTCAGGCTGGCCCTGGTCATTTTTTCTCCCCTCTGTAAAGCACAAGACTGTGTTGATTCTGATGAACAACACAGTGGCCATGCACTATCTCCACAAACCAGGTGGTGTGGGGGTCCTTCCCTCTGTGCGGAGAAGCAATACGACTGTGGTTCTATGTTCTGGAGTACAGTGTCTCTCTGACGTCCGTTCCTCTGGCCGGACAATAGAATGCCACAGCAAATGCCTTGCGCAGACAGATTTCGTCCTCCCACAAGTGGGAGCTCTGCCAGTTAGTTCTGGGGTGATCTCCGTTTAGGGGACTTTTCAAGTGGACCTCCTCACCCTCAGTCTCAATAGGAAGTGTGAGTAGTTCTATTCCAGGGAATGTCCTCGTCAGGGAGCCCTTGGGGGCACATTGAAGGTGGAGTGGGCTTTTGACCTCTTTTATGTTTTCCGGCCTATCCCTGCCATTCCGCTGGTTCTCAGGGGGTTGAGCCTTTTCAGAACCCAGAGGATCCTGATTACTCAGGACTGGCCTCAGAGAATTTGGTATCCGGATTTGATGGGCATGTCCATCTGCCCTCTCTGGAGCCTTCAGAGGAGAGTCGACTTGCTCCCTAGAACAGAGCTCGTTTTTCACAATCATGCCTGTTATGCAGTTTTTGCGGGGCTTGTGTAACCAGTGTCGTTTTTGCCAATTTGTGGTTCCGTATTCAAATGTGAATTTAGTTTTAACGTTTCTTATGGGTGCACCGTTTGAGTCCCTTCATTCCTGTTCTTTTGGGTTATTCAACCATAAGGTGATTTTCCTGGTTGCCATCACTTCAGTGAGGTGGCTGAAGGCGCTCCAGGCTTTGTCTGTTTTACCTCCCTGTTTGGTCTTTACCAACTAGAAGGTGATGTTTAAAGTGAGACCCTCCTTTCTGCAAAAGGTGGTCATTGAAGGAGAAATTACTTACCGTAATGTTCTTTCGATGAATTCTTCTCCCACAGATTACTCCTCCCTCACTGTCAGGATTGCCTGGTCAAAATTGCCCTCATAGTGTAGAAGAAGAATTCTAACCTACAATGTAACCCTGTGTCTGGATACAAAGAATCCAGCACCAGGGATCAATTGTTTGGAAGAATGGACCCAAAACGCGTGGCAGGAGACTTCCGAAACCGGAAAGGAAAAGAGTAATTAACAACAACCCTTATTCTTTCCTTGGTAAATACGGAAGAACGTTAAACTTACTCCCTTAATGTAGATGCGCAAAATCCCAAGGTAACAAAGCTTGATAATCACATCACATAAATGGAAGCCCTAGGATATCTTTTCACAAATACAAAAACAATACAGAGAATCCTTAATACTCACAGACAATCAGGTTGAAAAATTGGGAAACAAAGAGAAAATGGACAAACACTTCTTACCGTGACATGATTAAGGGGTAATCGTGGACAGGCCAAGTGCTCTAGGTAAGACAGTAAGGTACTGAGGGGTACGGGGCTGTTCCCGATGGCACGCGAACCCCTAGGGGTGAGGAAGTTCAACAGAAGCACCCGACGACACGAGGACGCTCCTCCCTTTTCCCCACAATGGTACAACGGCAGTCTCTAGTCCGTACCGGGATAAGGTGAGGAGGAGAGTACCAACAGTCTATACGGGGGAGCACTTGCGGTTGAGTGGGTCCAGTGAAGATGCAGTAGTCCAATGGATTCTGGGTCGGCAACGTGCGTGGAGGAAACAGTAACCAGTTCGTGAGACGTAAGCAATCCAGTAAGAAGTCCGAGTTGGCAACGTGCGTGGAGGAGGCAGTAATCAGTTTGTGAGACGAAAGCAATCCAGTAGGTAGTCCGGGGCCTCAACAGGTAATCGGGGATAGAGCGAGATGGCTAACACAGGATCGGGATACAAGACACAGTAGAAAACAAGGTGCAGAGAGTCAGGGAGGGGAAAGGTTGACACGGGAAGAACACCGGGTAATAAAGTCTCTCAATGGTCAAGAACAGGGAAAACCGGCAACTTGAAAACAAGAACGTAGCACACTTTGGAAAATAATCAGAAGAAATGAGCGCAGGGCAAACGGGAATTTATGAAGATAAGGTCACATGACCATAACGTGCATCTGACGTTGAATGATTCAGCGTCTCCGACTCAATTTCAATGGCAACCTCCACCGCAAAGAGAAGGAAGTATACTTTTCAATAAACCTGGTTCTGCAAGGTGTTAATTTTCCCTTCAGAGCGTTTCTACGAGATGGTACTTGCGACTGAGTGTGTGAATCCTGTCTTTTAGAAAACACATGTTGTGTTTGACAAGACGGAGGTGGAGCCAACCCACCTCGATTCCTGACAGTACCCCACCTCAAAGAACGCCTCCCCCGACGAGAGGACCAAAAATCCAGCAAACAACTCGGGCGTGAATATGATCCAGAGGTTCCCAAGTCCGATCCTCGGGACCATAGCACTTCCAATCCACCAGAAATAGACGCACCCCACGACAGACCTTGGTGTCCAGAATTTGCTGCACCTCATACTCATCAGACCCTATCACAGGCAATGGGCACTGGGGAATGATAATTCCGCTCATGAATGGTAAGCTTTCTGGAGTGATAAGCTACGGGATGTAAAGCATTAGAATCACGACAAGCTTGGGATAACACAGTCCCTACTGCAGTATCTGAAGCATCTGCCTCAACCACAAAAGGTACACTTGGGTTTGGGTGTTGAAGCACAGGGGCAGTTGTAAAGGGTAACTTGAGTGATCCAAAAGCGCTGTTGGCCATTAAATCCCATACAAAAGGCTTCTTACTACTGGTCAAGGCTGTCAAAGGGGCTACTCTCAGAAAAGGAACGCACAAAACGCCTGGAGAAATTGGCAAAACCCAAGAATGATTGTAATGATTTTAGGTCTTTTGGAGCCGGCCAGTCAAGAACCACCCTGACCTTGGTTGAACTCATCTGTATACCCCGGTCCGTTATTTCATAGCCCAGAAACTCAACGGAAGACACACGAAAAATACATGTTTCCATTTTGGCATACAATGAGTGTTCTCTCAACCGTTGTAGAACTATACGGATATGTTGTACATGATTTTCATAGGTATCGGAGTAAATCAGAATGTCATCTAGATAAATGATGAGAAAACGATCCATCATAGCCCTGAAAATGTCGTTCACAAAATTTTGGAACGTGGCTGGAGCGTTGCACAACCCGAAGGGCATTACACAATATTCAAAAAGGACATATTTTGTCTTAAATGACGTTTTCCACTCATCCCCATCCCGAATTCTCACCAACTTTTAAGCCCCACATAAATCCAACTTGGTAAAGATTTTGGAAGACCCAAGTTGATCTAGAAGAACAGATATCAGAGGAATCTCGTATTGGTTTCGGATAGTAATGGCATGTAAGGCCCAATAGTCTATACAAGGTCTTAGATCCCCCTCCTTTTTGGGTACAAAGAACATAGGAGATGCTGCCGGTGAACGCGAATGGCGGATGAACCCAGACTCTAAAGATTTATCTATATATTCTTTAAGAAGCATGTCCTCCTTCTGTGTAAGAGAATAGATGCGACCTGCGGGTATTTTTGCCCCAGGGACCAAATCTATAGGACAATCATATGGCCTGTGAGGTGGAATGGATTTTGCTTCTTTAGCATTGAACACATCACCAAAGGATACATATTCCTTCGGTAAGGTGTTATTAACAATAGCTCCAATGAAAGAGATACCGTGTAACAAGGGTCGACAAGGATTACTAGGTTCTGAAGTCGAGGAGAAATATGAAGCCTCACAATTGGAAGACATAAATTCCAGTTCCCCGGTATTCCAATCCACCACTGGATTATGGAGTTTTAACCAAGGTAACCCCAGTATCAGACAATATTGTGGAGCTGCTATGTCGAAGCTGATGGTTTCCACATGGCCTTGATTAGTGGTTAATGATAAGTCAACTGTCTGTTCTATGACTAAACCAGAAAGCAAAGTTGTCCCATCTACAGCATTGACCAGCTCTGGTTGTGACTTCTGAACTACTGGGATGCCCAATTTCCTGGCAAACGCATCGTCAATATAGTTTCCCGTTGCCCCTGAATCCAGTACCTCATCAATGAACCACTCATGGTCTGGAGAGCAGGAACATCGGGTAGGGATGGTAAAAGGTCTTGTAATCAAGGAGTCTAGAAATGCTGAGCTCGGCAGATTGACACCTACTGCCGAGCTTTGGCATTTCCCCGATGCTTAGGTTTCTTAGTACAAGCCTTTAATAGATGTTCTGATGACCCACAGTAAAAACAAAGATCGTTTCTCTTTCGTAGTTCCCTTTCCTCAGTAGTCAATGGACCACGGACGGCCCCTATTTGCATGGGTTCTGGGCCTCCGTAAACAGGAGTTGGAGGTAACAAGGCCAAAGGTGTAGAAGACCTTTTCTCTCCCTTCCATTCTGCTCTTCGTGAGTCTATTTGGAGAATCATATCTAAGAGTTCGGGAAAGGTGGTGGGTACAATAGGGACTGTGGACAAGGTGTCTTTAAGAGAATCTGATAACCCATGATAAAACATAGAGGCCTTTTTATCTTTAGGCCAACCGTCTCAGCCACTAGTTGATTAAACATGGCTAAGTAGGCCAATAAAGACGAGTCACCTTGATGTAAACTCAATAATTTGAGATCCGTGGCTTGGGTTTTATATATTGTGTATCAAAGACCCGACTCATTGCTGCAATCAGGGCATCACAATCAAATAACAGAGGATTACCTTGTTCAACTAAAGGATTACCCCAGGAGGCAGCCCTACCGCCAAGATGAGACAACAGAAATGCCACCTTTGTCTTGGAATCAGGGAATGAAGAGGGTCTGCATAAATAATGCAAGCGGCATTGGTTTAGGAAAGTACGGTAAGTATGAGGATCGCCGCAAAACCGTTCCGGTTGGGCTAAAGGGAAATGAGCTGTCATGAAGACAGGTCCTGTTTCCTGCCCTGATGGGGCCACTCCTGAACCTGAAGGTGCCGTTGGATTTGGTACAGGAGGAGTAGCCGGTATCATGCCAGCTTGTATTTCATTAATACGTTGTTGAGTAGCGGTATGAGCTGCGGTCATATCCGCTCGTAACTCAGTGACCATGTGCATGATTTGAGCCAAGCCGTCGTTTGGGTCCATGATAAGGCTTCTGATTTTGTCAGTATTGCCTGGTCGAAATTGCTGTTGTAGTGTAGAAGAAGAATTCTACCCTACAATGTAACCCTGTGTCTGGATACAAAGAAACCAGCACCAGGGATCAACTGTTTGGAAGAATGGACCCAAAACGCGTGGCAGGAGACTTCCTAAACCGGAAAGGAAAAGAGTAATTAACAACAACCCTTATTCTTTCCTTGGTAAATACGGAAGACAGTTAAACTTACTACCTTAATGTAGATGCGCAAAACCCCGAGGTAACAAAGCTTGATAATCACATCACATAAATGGAAGCCCTGGGATATCTGTTCACAAATACAAAAACAATACAGAGAATCCTTAATACTCACAGACAATCAGGTCGAAAAATTAGGAAACAAAGAGAAAATCGACAGACACGTCTTACCATGACATGATAAAGGTGTAATCGTGGACAGGACAAGTGCTCCAGGTAAAACTGTAAGGTACTGAGGTGTACGAGGCTGTTCCCGACGTCACGCGAACGCCTAGGGGTGAGGAAGTCCAACAGAAGCACCCGATGGCAGGACGCTCCTCCCTTTTCCCAACAATGGTATAATGGCAGTCTCTAGTCCGTACCGGGATAAGGTGAGGAGGAGAGTACCAACAGTCTATACGGGGGAGCACTTGCGGTTGAGTGGGTCCAGTGAAGATTCAGCAGTCCAATGGATTACGGGTCGGCAACATGGGTGGAGGAGGCAGTAATCAGTTCGTGAGACAAAAGCAATCCAGTAGGTAGTCCGGGTCGGCAACAGGTAATCAGGGATAGAGTGAGATGGATAACACAGGATCGGGATACAAGGCACAGTAGAAAACAAGGTGCAGAGAGTCGGGGAGGGGAAAGGTTGACACAGGAAGAACACTGGGTAATAAATTCTCTAAATGGTCTCTCAAGGGTCAAGAATAGGGAAAACAGGCAACTTGAAAACAAGAACGTAGCACACTTCGGAAAATAGACAGAAGCAATGAGCGCAGGGCAAATGGGAGTTTATGAAGTTAAGATCACATGACCATAACGTGCGTCTGACGTTGAATGATTCAGCGTCTCCGACTCAATTTCCATGGCAAACTCCACCGCGAAGATAAGGAAGTATACTTTCCAATAAACCTGGTTCTGCAAGGTGGAAGGGGATATCTATCTGATGAGAAAACTGCAGGAGAAGAATCCAGAGACCGTTATGGTAAGTATTTTCTTGTACTAGAGAGCATAGGAAAGATGACAAGCTTTTAATTGGTTTTGCTGGTGCTCCTGCTGGAAGCACTACGACAAAACCAACCTTGTCAACATCGATCAATCTCTGTATTTCAGAATAATACTATCTGGCTGGGATGGATATGCCTGCGGGTGTCGGAGCTCAGTCTTCTAGAGGAGCGGCTGCCACTTCTGCCATGCAGAGGAGAGTCCCTGTCCTCGACATTTGACAGACAGCAACGTGGCTGTCTTTGCGCAAGTTTGCTAAGCATTACTTGTTGGATTCCGTTGAGGGCCAGGATACCCGTTTTGGTCTAGCAGTTCTCCAGAGATTTCTGGTTTAGGTGTGTGAAAGACATCATGAGTCAGACACACACAGCAGGTTCAAGCTCTTTCAACAAAGCTTTATTAACTCAAAAAGGCAGGGTGGAGTAATGCCTAACTTGCCCTATTCTAAATTGGGATGTCCCTACCTAAAGAAAACTAAGGATAGTCCGCGTCAGGAAGTCCAAAGTGAAACATCTTTCTGTGTCCAACTCTATACTTGCCCTCACAACCAACTGCATACAATGTATAAGGATTTCATCATCAAAATGAATAATGTTCAAAATAAAGTTCAGAGCTTCTTCTAGCTCTTGGCTGGTAATCGGCTCCCCTTCCCCAAGTTCAAAGTAGTTAAAAAAGCACAGGGGTTCCCTTCCAGAAGAGTTCAAATCTTTTGAACATGACACTTGATGTCAAAATCACCCAAAAAGCCATTGCATAGCACAAGCTTCTCTATAGCTGTCTTATGTGGCTTTTCCATTCAGGGGGCAACTGTTCAAGGCACAGTTATTGGACTACACGGTCCAGCCATTACAGGCCCTCCAATCGGTACCCCTCCTTGGCTGCTTTTTCATTAACACCAGTCCACTGCTTCTGCTTAGCAGTAAGGCTTGCTTCATTCACATGTCACACTCTCTCTGACACCATATGGTGGTTTGATTGGCCGCCATGCACTTGTTACACTTTCTTATGTTCCCTTGGCTCTTGCCAATGCGTGTTCCTTTATAACATACAGTTCCTTGACCTTTATTGGCTTTGGGCAATGCTGATTTTTCATATCATGCATACAACTCTCTGTACTCTCTTGGCTTTGCTGGCACTTGTCAGTTAAGGCAGTTCATCGTTTCAGTACAATTCATAAAGTAAAATTCACAATCTTTCATGTCGTTCGGTATTCAAAATGCTGTTTATCTGCTTTAAACTTGACGGTTCACATAGCAATGCACATTTTCTGTTGCTATTAATGTCCAATACCTTGTTTTTATGACCGCCTGCCAGCCATGGTTTCACTCACCGGTCGGATTTACCGCTCCTTGCAAAGTCCTCCACCACCACTGGTTTCTTTCTGTGCAGTCTTCCAGGGCTCGTGCACACCCAGCAGTGCTTCTTCTGCGACACAGGACTTACACATCTGTTTCCTTCGGTCCTGCAGGCCTCCGCCGGCCGCCTCCTTACAGCTTGCCACCAGCCTCCAACATCATGTACCTTCACTTCCCGCTGCATATTATCTGCACTTTCCCATGGGTCTCGGGTGCTCCTGCTGCCCATCCGCTACACGAGAGAGGTTTTCCAGCACCCAGCAGTTCATGGGGGTTCTACCACAGCTGACTCCATTTCCTTCAGGAGTCCACCTTTTAAAGTTCTCGCCTCCATACTTATTCCCAAAAGGACTTAACCGCTAAACCGCTAGTCCTGATTCACTTGTGCTATCCTCCTCCTTGGCCCAGTACTTGGTTGGGGGTCAGCATGTGTCTGCTTTAATAAAAAGAGGATTTTGTTGTTCTATGTGTCCTCTTCTTCGTCCCAATATTATATTTGTGAATTGTGGGGAATGTTTTTTGGGAAGAACAGGCAAAGGGTTAACAAAAGCCTATAAAGGCTTGAGGGATGGAGGGTTCATGGTGAAAGGAAAATGAGGGATACCATGTTTCACCGAAGGACGTCCTCTCCCCACGCCCCAAGCCACCTCCATCTAGGTGATCCTCCCCCGCATATCCACCCCCAGGGACGGGATCCAACAACTATGGCCTTTGGTTGGCTACCTGGGAAAAGGATACTGGGGGAATAGAAGTGAGGCAGCCCTCATTTTCCTCACAGGCGGTGTTCTTGCTACATCTTTCCTTCATATTATGTACTGCTTTTGGAGTCTATCATAGATGAGGAATCCATTGGAGGAAAGAATTCATGAGAAAAACAAATAACTTAGCTCTGCGTAATGTTCTTTCGAGGGGATTGGGTCCTCAGACGTATTCCATATCTATGACAGGTAATCACCACAGCTGTGCTGCTTCGGAAACTTTTTTCTGCGTCCTGCGTTGATGACGTCGATGCGCCGTCGTCAAGGACCTCCTCCGACGTCATCCGATGTGATAAGTAGGACGCACAACGCCCATAGCCTCTGTTCCGTTTTTTCTGAGAACGTGTTGCTTCGTGAATCTCGGTTACGCCTCAACTCTTTGGAGTTCTGTTCTTCTCGGTTCTTCGTACCTGTTCATTTTTGTGAAAAAATCCTTTGTAAGAAGATGTCTTCTACTTTGACTTCGACCCCGCGTCTGGGCTTCAAGAAGTGTGGGGAGTGTGGGTCCAAGATATCGGTGACGGACTCGCACAACGCCTGCCTCTGGTGCCTCGGAGAGGCCAACGACACGGATGACTGTATCGACTGCGAGTCGCTCACGTCCAAAGCCTTACGGGAACGTAAGAAGAAGTTGTCGGTAAGTCGGGTGTCCAAGCCCCGGAAGTCGAAGTCTGCGGGGCTTTCGACGGATGATTCGAGAGGTGACTCTCTGCATCGTTGTCAGAAGTCTCGTGGGTCTCATTCTAGGAGTCGGTCTCGCCACTCCTCGGCCTCTTCGAGGCATTCTCGGAAGCGCCGACAACGGTCGTCTTCCAGGTCCTCTTCTGAGGACTCTGCCCGGCACGTCGCTTACCCCACCAGCCGTGCGACGCCGGATGAATGGTCTCCCTTTGGGAAGAAAATGCTGGCGATTCTCGAGTCGCAGGGTACTAAGCCGTCCGCGCCCCCGAGTGGGGTCGGCCGTGAGAGGTCGAGAGACACCGCTCGCAAGAGTGGTCAGCACGAGTCACGGGAGAGGTCCCATTCAGACAAGGGGACTCGTTCTCGACGTACCCGTTCCAGGTCCCGGTCCTCGACGCGTTCGAGACCGTGTGCACCTGTGATGTCTTCGAGGAAGACATTGACGCCTGGGCGTCGACAGGCTTTCTCGAGGCTCCGGCTCCGAGGAAGTCGTCGAAACCGTGGACGCTCAGGTCGTCGAAGGACACACTCGGAGCTCTGGCTTCGAGGACTGTGTCAACGCCGTCGATGCTGGCGGCGCTGCATCTGACATCGACGCCGATTTACTCGACGTCGACGCTGATCCTCTCGGCGCCGATGCCTGTTCTCTCGACACCGGCGCCGATTCACTCGACGCCTTTTGAGGCCGGGGTGTCGGAGGTTCCCCGTGGCACGGGGGAATCCCCTAGAAAGGCTCTGGTTAAGAGCAAGCACTCTCGGGTGCCTTCTTTTCACCACCTGGAAAATATTTCGGAGGTGGATGAGGATTCTGATGGCCTGGTTCCTAGTCCGGTTCCAGATGAGATGGTCTCGGGCCATAGCCAATTTGACGATTTGAGGCAGTCACTGCATGAGGCCAGTGAACTGGACACCTCTCCGGAGGTGGAGTTTTGTAGGCCTGAGCCTGGCTCTCATGCCGATTCCTCGTACCGGCACCTTATGGCTAGGGTCTCCGAGTACTTGGGATGGTCTGGTCCCCCAGGGGAGTTTGTGCAGGATGATCTCACGGACATCCTTGATGTTGGTCCCCCAACTGACCCGGTACTGCCGTTTCATATGGCTCTACAGAGAAGGGTGGCGGCAGCTTGGACTGCTCCGGAGAGTCTCCCGGCAGTGGGCAGGTCCTTGTCGCGAAAATACCGTCCAGCCAGTAGAGACCCCTGCTACTTGACCAGGCACCCCACTCCGGAGAGTTTGGTGGTGCAGGCGGCCACGGCCCCGGCAAAGCAGGCGTCGTACCCCACCATCCCTCCTAAAAGGGACGACAAACGTTTTGATGGCTGGGTGAAGAAAGTGTTTTCTTTGGGTGGTATGGCGCTTCAGGCGGCCAACTCCATATGTGCCTTGTCTTGTTTCACACACACTCTGTGGAACTGTGTTGTGTTAGCGGCTGAACATATTCCCGAAGGAGACGAACGGGATGGTTTCCTTGCTATGGTCCAGGATGGTAAGGATGCCATGTGTGAGTCCGTTCAGTCGGGTTTGGACATGGCTGAATGCATCAGCAGGTCCATGGCGGCGAGCACCGTGATACGCAGGTTTGCGTGGTTGCGGAAGTCGGGGTTTGCTCCTGATGTGCAGTCCCGGCTCCTCAACATGCCCTTTGACGGTGAACACCTTTTTGGCAGCAAGGCTGACGAGAGCCTTGAGAGGTTGCAGACCTCCAAAGCTGCAGCGAAGTCGTTGGGCGCGGCAGTTCACCAACCTCCGCCTTTTCGTCCTAGGGGACAGCAATGGAGGGGTGGTTCCTTTCGCTATTACTCGTCCTTCAGTAAAGCGAGAGGAGCTAGCATTTAAAGAGGCCAACGCAGGGGTACCAGAGGTGGACGACAGGGTACCCGTGGTGCCAAGGCCGCTCTGGCAGTTGCCTCTTTGCCCTCAGGTAACACCGCAGCTGCTACCACTCAGTCATGAGGCCATGTCCCATGGTTCGCCGGTTGGGGGAAGGCTGGCGCAGCATCTTGTAGAGTGGCGTGCATTACTTCAGATGTGTGGGTGCTGGAGATCATAACCCACAGCTACTGTCTTCCCTTTCGGCAGAAGCCTCACGACAATCCACCAGGGAACCTCTCTTTGAAGAGTCCGGATCCACTCCTTGCGCAGGAAATTCAAGCCCTGCTGGAGAAAGGCGCCATAGAACTGGTGCCTGTAGCGGAGAGGAACAAGGGATGGTATTGCCCTTATTTTTTGATTTTGAAGAAAGACGGGGGATTGAGACCCATCATGGACTTGCGCGGTTTGAACAAACGCCTCAGGAAGGACAAGTTCAAGATGGTTACTCTCTCTCAAGTCCTCCAGGCCCTTCAGCTTCAGGACTGGTTGGTGTCTCTCGACCTCAAGGATGCTTACTTCCATGTGCCGATCCATCCCAAGCACAAGAAGTACCTGAGGTTCGCGGTTGGCGACTCGCACTTTCAGTTTCGGGTCCTGCCGTTCGGATTGACCTCCGCCCGAGGGTTTTCACCAAGCTCATGGTGGTGGTGGCTTCGCATCTCAGGCAAGGGGGGGGGATTCATGTCTACCCTTACCTGGACGATTGGTTGATCAGGGCGCGCTCTCCCGAGCAGGTCCTGGATCATCTGTCCATCACCTGCCACTCCCTTCACAGGCTGGGCTTCTCCCTCAATTTAAAGAAGTCCCATTTGACGCCAACACAGCGGCTCCAGTACATCGGAGCAGTGCTCGACACTTCCCTGGGGCAGTGTTTTCCTCCCCAGGTGAGGGCTCTTCACATTCAGCAGATGGTGCACAAGTTTCAGCATGCCCAGACGCTCCCAGCATTCGAGTTCTTGAGGTTGCTCGGCCTCATGGCATCCTGCCTTCTTCTGGTGCCAGAGGCTCGCCTGCGGATGAGATCTTTGCAGTGGGCACTCAAGATGCAATGGTTGCAGTCCTCCGGCAGGATGTCGGACCCGGTTCAGGTGCCGCCCTCGGTCGCCCAGGACCTTCTGTGGTGGGCGTCGAAGGCAACTTGATGAAGGGGGCTCCGTTTTGGCTTCCCTGGCCAGAGGTGACGATCGTGACGGATGCATCCCTCACGGGATGTGGAGCTCATGCCAACGAGCTGACAGCGGTCGTTGGTCCCCGTCGGAGTCCAGACTCCATATCAATCTGTTGGAGCTGAGGGCCGTCAGGCTAGCCCTGAAGGCTTTTCTGCCGACTGTGCGAGGAAAGAATGTCCTGATCCTGACGGACAACACAGTGGCCATGCACTACCTCAACAAAAAGGGGGGGGCAGGGTCACTTCCTCTGTGCAGGGAGGCGATGCAGCTCGAGTTCTGGGCCATCCAGCAGGAAGTTTCGATCTCGGCAGATCATCTGGCCGGAGACGAAAACGTGACGGCGGACGCTCTGAGCAGGCAGAGCACGATCTCTCACGAGTGGGAGTTGGCTCAGGAGATTCTCCTGGAGATCTTCGCCCTTTGGGGGACCCCTCAAGTGGATCTCTTCGCCTCCAGTGTCAACCGGTAGTGCGTGAGGTTCTGCTCGCGGGAATTTCCTCCAAAAGGAGCCTTAGGAGACGCGTTCGTGGTGGAGTGGTCATTCCCACTGCTGTACGCATTTCCTCCAGTCCCCGCAAGTGCTGCAGAGGTTACGGAAGTTCGGTTCCGGATGATCCTCATTGCTCCGCCGTGGGCTCGGAGGACGTGGTACCCGGACCTTCTCGACTTGTCCATCTGTCCTCCTCGTCGTCTTCCCTACCGAGACGATCTGCTCTCACGGGAGGGGGGACAGGTTCTCCATCCAGAGGTCAGATCCCTCAACCTTCACGCTTGGCTTCTGAAAGGTTGAAGTATAAGGATTGGGACCTCCCTGAAGATGGAGGTGTTGCTCTCGGCCCGACGGCCAGCAACAAAGTCTCTGTACCGTTGCCGTTGGCGTAAATTCTGCGACTGGTGCAGAGTTCAGAATGTGGATCCTTTTGCATGTGACATCCCCATGGTTCTGTCCTTTTTACTTTCTTTGGCCCACAGGGGCTTGCAAGTGGGTACCACTAAAGGTTACCTGGCGGCGCTGTCCATCTTTAAGCGCTCGTCTGAAGAGTGTTCCTACTTTAAAATCCCTTTAATTTCACAGTTTCTGAAAGGGCTCACTAATGTGTTCCCTCCGTCACCTTTCCTGGTGCCCGGTTGGGATTTAAACCTTGTTCTCAGGTTTGTTACGGGTGCTCCCTTTGAGCCTTTGCACTCTTGTCCTTTGAGACTGTTGACTCTTAAAACTGTATTTTTAGTTGCGGTCACTTCTGCTTGCAAAGTGAGTGAGTTACAGGCACTTTCAGTTAAGCCTCCCTTCACTGTTTTCCATAAGGACAGGGTTGTCCTTAGAGTACGTCCTTCTTTTCTTCCGAAGGTAGTGACGGAATTTCATTTGGCCCAGAAGGTTGTTCTGTTCTTCCGGCATTCTATCCCCCTCCGCATCCTGTTAAGGAAGAGGAGAGGCTCCATAGCTTCATCCTAGGAGAGCTTTAAGCTTTTATGTTTCACGCATGTCCCGAGTCAGAGTGGACGATCAACTCTTTATTGGTTACGCTGGAAAGCGTTTGGGACAAGCTGTGACGAAACAGACTTTGTCTCGCTGGATTATTTTGGCCATCTCGGAGTGTTACCGCTTGGCGGGTAAGGTCCATTCTACCAGGGGTATGGCTGCATCTACTGCCCTGCAGAGGGGTGTTCCTATTCACAACATCTGTGATGCAGCCACCTGGGCTTCAGTACATACATTTGTACGTCACTAGTCCCTCGATTCCATCCGAGGACAGGATCTGGCCTTTGGCAAGGCGGTCCTTTGCTCTGCTATTTGATTGGCAATTCTAAATTTTGATTCTAAATTCTTTCCCTCCTCCTTGCTCTGGTACTGCTTTGGGAGTCTGTCATAGATATGGAATACGTCGGAGGACCCAATCCCCTCGAAGAACAAGTTACTTTCTTACCTGGTAACGTTCTTTCGATGGGATGGTCCGACGACGTATTCCATATCGCTCCCTCCCTACCTTCCCCGCTGCAGAATTTCTTTTGCGTTTGCAGCTTACGTTCCGCAAGGCTTTGTGTCTGACTGGCAGTAGACTAATGTCACAAGTTCTGGGGGAAAAAACTACAACTGAGGCTACGGGCGTCGTGTGTCCTACTTATCACATCGGATGACGTCGGACGTCGGAGGAGGTCCTCGACGACGGCGCATCAACGTCATCGACGCAGGACGCAGACGTTGAAAAAACTTTCCGAAGCAGCACAGCTGTGGTGATTACCTGTCATAGATATGGAATACGTCGTCGGACCATCCCATCGAAAGAACGTTACCAGGTAAGAAAGTAACTTGTTCTTCTGATGGATGTTCCTCCCAGCAATTCCTCATTGCCCTCCCTACCTGGCCCTTTTTGAAAGAAGCTAGTATAGTTCTACAGTCCTTTAACATCAGAAAGAACATTACTGTGAGGTAAATCATTTGTTCTTTATCATAAATGTCCAGTAAAAAATGTCATGCCTTAGTAAGAAATTGCTAGACTGGCTGCACCAAAATGCCACTCTAGCCACTGTGATGCTGGAAAGGCTTTTGTGGGGACAGGGTCTTCCTGTCCTCATCCTTGTCTTACTACTTCCCTGCATGTGTTTTCTGTTTTATTCCTGCACAGGAGTCCTGTTTGGACCCGTGGCAGTGTAGCTCTTCATTGTTATTTTTGGTGAACCCAGACTCATGGGATTCCTTTTTGGCTCCCATGGGTAGGTGTATGCCCTGGCACCCCTATGTAGAACCTGATAGAATGGAGAAGCCTGATTTGTTATCATTATGGAATCATTACTCACTGTAATCATTGCATCATGTTTAGTTATCCATCATACATTCTTATTAGTACATTAAGTAGCATTATTAGGCTATCCACATTATTCAGCCACATATATGTAGCATTTGTATTTGCTTATAGAATGAGGCCTGTTGTATTTGTAGAGACACATGTAGAGACTGTTATGTATTATGTATGCATGCAGAAAGACACGTATGCATTGCACTTAGAATATGCATTGAGCTTTAAGTATAGTGCTTGGTATGAATGAAAGTTTATAGGCACTACATTCGAGAATAGAGAAAGCATGAGGCCGATGGCATTATAAAGCCATTTCTGAATGGAGACACAGAGCGCCGCAGAGTGCGAAGTTGTTATGGTACACTGTGAAAGATTGGAATGCAAACGGAGATAACACGGCCTTTCTCCGAGTGGGGAAGGCGAAGGAGGCTTATCAGCATGGCTGGCTGAGCTTCACAGAGAGAGAAAAGGTGGGGGCCAGGCAGCAGGGAGTGCTTTTGCATGGAGAGGAGAGATGGCCTGTTCTGAGGAGAGAGGGATTTCATGGATATGAATGGAGAAATAGATGGTAGGATGCTTCGCAGACAGAAGGAGATATGCTAGTAGATATGATGACAAATGCCACGATGACAGAACACGCAGTGATTGACCAGAACACGGAGTGAAAGTACATGCAAACACAGACATTTAGGCACGGCTCAAATATAGAATGCTTGCACACAGAGAAACAAAGGAATGCTTAATGTAACCCTGGATATGTGTATGTCAGTGAATAGTATAACCAGAGGTGAGGAAATTGGAGTTTTTAGATGTAGATGGAGTTTGATGAGAGAGAGAGAGAGAGAGAGAGAGAGAGAGAGAGAGAGACACGTCTGGTTGGCCTGAGATGGAGAGGCGAATGAAAGGAAGTTGCCATTAAGGGAGAGATGTTTTTGGTGCAGCAGAATCCGATGGCTTTGGGAGTTCAGAAGCTTGGGGAAGCATTCTGACGAGAGGAGAGATCGAGAGCTTGGCAGAGGCTTGAGGCAGTTCGAGTGACCAGACTTGGCACACAGAGCTGGAGAGGGGAGAGATGCACATGCAAATTGGAAGTATGGTTTATGGCCTAAACTGATTGATTAGAACAGACACTCACAAAGAGCTATGGGTTTGGAGAAGGGGAAATCGGGCAGGGATTGTCTTAGAGAGTGTGAAGTATGGTGTGGAATGGAGAGGGATGGTGTGGCAATTAGATTGTATTAGAAGCTTGTAAGGCTTACAGTTAGTACACTGCATGGTAGATTTGCACCAAAAGCATTGAAGGTGCAAATTCGAATTAGCATTATAGTAGGGTTCACATTGTGTATTGTTGTGCATAAATAAATGTATGCCATTGTTTTATAATTGAAACTGACTTGTGTGTTTTCATTTGAGTATTTCTTGTGTAATTTCTTTGTGTTTGGCGTGCATGTTATTATGTGTATGTGTTTATTCTTATGGTTAGGATAATAGCTTATGTTAGTGTGTCCATAGCATAGTACTAACACAGTGCACAAAGGCCCTGAAATACTGAGAAGCAGGGGGGGGGCATAGTGGACCACACCCCCCTAGGAGATTGTCTAAGACTGAAACATTGTCGCCCACTAGGGGTAGGCCAAAGGCAGGTTAGTCTGAGATAGGCAGATTTGTTTTACGGTCTCACCCCTAGGGTACGTTTTTGGGCACCTGTGTGTTACCCACAGAGCAGGGTATGGGCTGGTGGCAGCTACATGATAACTTGACCGTGGCTTCGGATATGCTCCATTTTTGGGACACTCAAGGCCCTGCCAAATGAACCAATGGATTCCTGAACAAAGGCAAGATGGCCACTGTAGCTTTTTGCCTTTCCCTCTTATTTCTCAAAGTCCCGAGGAGCCCTTGCTCTTTTCCCTTCCCCCGATTGGATTTTGGGTAGAAGGACCATATATGGCTCTGGGGCTTCCCCTGCTAGACTGGCAGGAGCCTTCCCAGGGACTGCTTGCTTTGGGTACACCCGAGGGTTGTTTCCTGAATGAATGGAAAGAAGAGTCAAATCACATCCTGTGTTGTGGGCGTCTGGTTTTGGTTGTACGTCACAATGCCTGTGGTCTGCCTGAGCCAGTCCTGACTGCAACTGGAAGAAATGCAGTGAGTTCTCAGAAAGGCTAAACGTAGCCTTCAATACACATTCACTGTTTTGGGTGAGTGGCCTGAATGCCTGTGAGCCTGAGTTGATGCTACTTGATGAATGTACTAGTGTGTGATTGGCTGGCTCAGCCTATCTTAGCCTCAGTGAACTGGCGACAATGGTGTAAAACCAGGGACCACTCACTTACCACTGTGTCAGAAGCTAAAATCAGAAGACAGAAGAAGAAACTTGGAGTATTCTTGAAGCTCTGATGCCTGCAAGGTTTGGCGCATTATAATTAAACAAGAAGAAATAAAAATAAACTGCTGCTCCTCACCCGAAATGTCCTGGAAGCCAGTCCTGTGTTTTCCCGACTATCCTGCAGATGTATCTTCGTGGGTCCTTAAGAGGAGTGTCCTGACATCTTAAGCCCAAGAAGTCCACCAGCGTCGTCCAGGATCCAGAGGCAGTTCATGACTGCTGGGAAGCCAGATAGATGTGTATCACCCAGAAGCGAGGTTGACTTGCCGTAGTGCTGCCTGATGCCAGGAGCTTGCCAAGTTCCAACAATTTGAAGAAATCTTCAAGGCGCATTGCAACCACATCTGTCCACTTTTCCACGGCTGAGGAAGTCCAATGTCTCTGCCTGAAGAGAAGTGCCCGCCGGTGGGTTTTCTGCCATTCCAAATTGAAGATCGAGTCCTGAGGGTCCAAACTTGGTGATGGCCCGCAGAGAAGTCCAGTGCTCTAGTACACATTGCCAAAATCCATCCTGTCGCCATGCTGCGGCTGCTCCACCAAAGAACCGAACAGCGGGCAAATGTAAAATACCAAAACCTGACGCCTAATTCTGTCAATGCACCTGTCTCCATCGAAGGTCATCGACAAAACCAAAGGACTCATCCTCCCCTCTCTATCCTTGTCGAGGTGCACAGTAATTTTTATCTTCATGGGACATCCACAGCCGGTTTAGCAACCCGACCAAGAAGAGCACTGCGAAAGACCTTCACTGCTGCCTTTCCTATTCTGCTTGGTTACCTTATGCTGATCAACACTGCTGTCTCAGTGGCTCCTTCTTCCAGAGGGGGTCCATCCTCGAGGGGTATCGTTGAGTAAAACTGAGAAACTCCACCACTTACCCTCTTGGTCACCCAAGGTACTGTGACGAGGAAAAGCGTCTTCCATCCTAAGGGTTCATCCAAGGGTCTCATCTTTGGTCCTGTTCTCCTGTGGCTTTCCAGGTACATTGGGGTGTTGGGGATCTGCAGAAACGAAAGCAGACAATAAACATATAAGGACTGGGCATTGTGTTAAAAGCAAAATGCAACTCGCCTTTTTCTTACAGGTTGCCCAGATAGGGGATCCTCACACAGTATTGTTTTTATATTCCCAAAGAAAGCATTCTGCCAATGTTCTACGTATTGCCTACATTTCTACTTTAATGTCTGAGATTAAACATTGCCTAATAATTGTAATGCTTTTCAATAAATAACTGTCAGCAGTTGGTGCATTATGACTGAATGTAAGGGTGACTGTGGTACCCCATAAAACTGCGGAAATTGAGTTAACCATTTGATTAGATTTCTTACAAAGTGAGTGTTATCTATTTGTATATATCCACAACGGTTATCTTGCTAAATAAAGAAACTGTGTTAGCACATAACATAGTGTGTGGGCATTCCTTGTGGGGCATAGGGATTCACTGTACCTAAGAACCAGCCTGCATTACCTCCCTTGAGTCTCAGCGTTGGTTTCTCACCCATGTTTACCAATTGAGAGCCTTGGCTGGGGTGCCTGTGTGCCTCTACCCCAATCATATACTGGGTAGTAGCCCAGATACAAAATACAAATATTTCTTGCGGGATTGGCCCCTTAATTACACTCATCTGGAAAAATGTGTGCCAGATGGTTCTGCAGATGTCTTACAAATACTTAGCTCCACAAACATATCTAATGGAAGATCCCGACCCAGAGGTGTGAAGGTTGCTGTTAAGACTACACATCAACCATCCCCCGTACTGTCAATTATGTTAAAAACAGATACTGTAGGATTTGTAAACTGAGACATATACTTGAATCTCCTAAGCATTTCATGACGAAATGTACGCAACTGGGAAGTGTGTACATGTGTAATTTGGGATAATTTGTCGGAGATTGCAATAGGATAAAGATTAAGGAATTCTTGTTCTTTTGCTTAAATTCGGGTTTGGTTCATCTACAGATTGCATTATATCGAATTTGGATAAGTGGCCAAACTCTTGAATTCTGAGACTTTTTTAAAAGAATATGTAAATATGGTGAGTATATGGTGTATAGTTGTTTTAGTATATCTCTTTATCTGTGCAAATAATTATGTATTTTTGTACATTTTATATGTTTTATGCTATTGTTCTTTTTACATTATGTGAAAAGCTCATTGTTAGCTAAAACACATTACCATTAAATGAATAAGAAGTCTCTAGAGCCACATGATAAAACCTGTGATGCTTGCTTGCTTTATCATAGAAACAAAACCCAAAATGTCATGACACAGTAAGCATGTCTACACTGGCTGCACCAACATGTCAGTCTGGCCACATAATAAAATGTATCAAGGTAGTGTTGCCCAAAAATGCAAGTAAAACATGCCATCCCACTTTAGGAAAATGACAACAGTGCCCCTAGGCGCCCCCGCTCCTCGTACGCACACATAATCATATTCAGATCCATTCCCCCACCAGTCACTTACCCATACACCTTCTCTCCCATTCACTCACACGAAATTCTCTACATGAGCACCCACTCAGAACATTGACGCACAATCACATTCATACCCATTCACCCAACAATCACTCACCCATACACCTTCTTGTGCCAACCCTCACAACCCCCCACCCCCGGACATTCACATTGCATTCGCCACACGAGCACACCCCCAGAACATTCACACAGGCACATTCATACCCATCCACCCACCAGTCAAGAACATTCACACAAGCTAAATTGTCATTTGCGCAACATCAAGTGCACTCGCATTTATCCATACATACACACCATTCACATGCATGAGCGCATACATACACATCCCACACGCTCGAGTCTTATAGACATACAGACAATACATTTACACACTAAAAAAACACTTTCTTGCCTGTTTCCTGTGCTGGGTCTGCTGTGATGCTCTGTCTCCATGCTTCTGGCCCCGCCCTCCAAGCAGACAAGAACAGGAATACAGTGAGCTTGACGTGCGCATACAAGCTGTAGGCAGAGCGGCCACTTCCTGTGCCACCAGACCCCCTCATTCTGTAGAGGAGCAGCTGCATCAGGAAACCCTGCCCCCCTTACTCCCATATGTTGGAGACCTGAGACTGTGCTGTGTTTGATACCAGCTGTTGTGCCAGTAGCCCAGCATGTGTTCGAAATAAGATACCTGTTGAGATAACCTTATCGAATGTATCCCCGAAGTGATGACAACCTAAGGGAAGAACTCCCTGAAGGAATATGCAAAAGATCAAAGAAAAGGAGCTAGTGATGTCACAAAAAGTATGCACGATGTCCCGAGATACGGACTGAAGAGAATGTATAGATCCTAAAGAAACTAATGATGAAGTAAGCTTTTAAATACAAAATAAATTACACATGCACAAAGTTCTGTAGAAAATCAACTGTTCAATAAAAGTACAGATGCTGAAACGCAAGGTAGACTAAGTTATCATAGAAGCCCGCTATATGTAGTGAATCGACACAGGTGAAGCCGCCATTATATAGAAGCTGGACATCGGTATCATGAATTTAGTGAACCAGGACCCATGATGAGGGAAGGGAAAATGGTTGCAGCAAGAATAAGCAGAATCGTGCAGCTGCGTGACAAGGCTATCTGACCTGGAGTCAAGACTGAAGCAGCCAAGGTCAGCTATCTGTTCTGGAAATGAGTGAACGTGCAGAGGATGAATCATCCCTTGTTAAGGTGCAAAGAAAGAACACCAATGCTCATTTAGAGCATTTAAACCCTGCAAAATGGACCAAATAGTGGTCTCCTGTCATATGAGCCAAGGATGAAAATAGAGTTCGAAGTAGTCCCAGAACACGAGTATTGTCATGCTCAGGTAGTGTCATGCCCCATCTCCTTGCACCTGGGTCTGGGCTTACATGCTGCCAAGTAAATTGAATGTTCCAGACCTGGCACTAGCGTGCCAACCAATTATAGTAGTCCATATAACAAAGGACCTTATAATTTGAAGACCAATGAGAAACTGTGTATCTAATATTTCTGAAGATGACATGTTTTAGAGGTAGGCCTATGTTGTCCACCTGATAGTGGGCAGCCAATCACAATCCTTGTTCCTATAGAAAGTATACTTGGATGTTCCCCCTTAGCCAACCCTGTCCCTTGATAGGTTTTTCATTGTTGCCACATATTATGATGTCACCTCTGACTTATTTTTTATATAAAAACAATATTTTGTGTAAAGATCACTGAGAGAGACTGAACGTATGTCCGTTGATGTTCGTTTTAAACTCCCTGTTTTAGATAATTGTTAATAAAACAGCACTTTGCAATCTTCCTGAGTTGGCTTGGCTATTTGGACTTGGGAGTTATTCTGTATTATCCCATCCATTACATATGCATGTTCCTAAAGGGCCATAGGCTAATGTGGTAGCAGAGGATGGTTTAAAGATCCAAATTAGTTCTGCTCCAGCATTTCGACGATCGGCCATCCTCTGCCATTAGCTGGAAGATCACAGAGTTTCCTGTGGAGAACGGCTGAATAGAAATAAACTTGCAAGAAGAACCGAGACGGTCATCAGGTTCCCCTTTGAAGAAATCCCTGCTCGGTTTCCACAGGCGCTCTGCAGACGGAAGTTGAAGTGGTGGGATTGAAGGAGGAGTCGATAGCGATGGCCTCAAGTCGATTAACGAATGGTAAGTAGACTAAGGAGAATGGCAATATAAAGGTACAGGATTGTGATCATTTTGAGTAACAGGAAATATTGTGAAGAAAAGAGAGACTTCATAGGAGTCCTAATTGAAGGGAATTAGAAGGAGACATTTCAAACTCCAACGGGAGTAGAAATAGAAAAAAACACACAGGTCAGGGCCATGTAAGGTGATTTCTCAACCCCTGTACAGGATAAAGTAAAGGCGAAATTACCCCGTATTTATAAATGAGAAATAAATAAGTGGGAAGGTAATCAGTGTTTTATAATGTGTAATGTTTTGACTTGTCTAATTATGGGAGACACTCCTCTCATGCACCTGTGCAAGACACTGGCAATATATGCACCCAAGCTCAAACAGTACAGTGCAGAATGGCTTGAGGGCACAGCAGATAAAATGTTTATGCCATGGCCACAAGGGGGGCTCATTGTCAAAAGCGGTATTGCAACACATGACCACATACTTGCACGCTGCGTACACAGGGAAGAAATTAGAGAAAAGATGAGCAATTTTTTTTAACTTTGGAAGATGTACCAAGAGGAAAGAGAAGATCTGCCACTTGAGGAGTGGATGCTTAATCAGCATAAAGGGGATGGCCTAGAGCCCTCAGCTCCCCTTACTTTGCCTGAAGCAAAGAGTGTTTCTATGGAAGAGATAGGAGTGTATCCTTTAAAGGAATTAAGAGCAGTAACGTGGTATAGTAATCCGATATATGAACTCCCCGCTTACAGTAGTGATGATAGTCCGGAAGAGAAGAAAAGGTTCAATGTGTTAATATCCCTGCAAGAATATCGCCATACAAAAATATTGCCATATTTTTGTGGTGATATTAAGGTATGGAACCTGCGAGGGACACCCCTGCAACACTTGCATTATTTTTAAAGGAGCGGGGGACACCTCCGCCACCCCCACTCCCAAAAACCCCAAAAATTATCCCCCCCAAAAATATCGCCTATGGCTGTTCCAAACGACAATATATACAGCAATATTTTTGGTGGGGATATGTAGTGATACCGAATAAAAGAAAGGAAGATATTTATGAATTCATGCAAGACAAAGAGGAAAGAAGCAAACAGTGGAATTCATCGACAGATATAGACAGAGAAATCAAGAGATGGAAAGTAGAAAAAGATAAGGCTGACCAAGGTAGCACTCGTACAAAACGAATAGATGGGAGGACAGATGTTACTTAAGATAGATCGGAAAATTATTGAGGAAGTTAGGCAAAGAGAAGATAAGGATGAACAAGAAAAGAAGGATAATGAACAAGAGATGAGATTAAAAGCAGATGAGCAAAGAAGGAAAAGCAGGGATCAATGAGAACAGATATAGTAGGAGGGACAGGAGAAAGACAAAAAACGGGCAGAGGAACAAAGAGAGTACACTCCTGTAGAACATCCTAAAAAAGGAATGACAGATCCCATAGCATGTCCTGTGCGTCCCTGAGGACATTCACATTGTGAGAAGGGAAAATCTCCACCATATGTAAGCAGGTTAAGGTCATTACCGGCAAGGAGGCAGACAGGGATGATTGTCCCTGCCATGGATGGACTAATAGTGGGATCCAACTATGGGATGGGGTTCACGCAGATTCCCTTGCTAGAGAAGGGGGAGCAAGACTACAATACATTCAATGGCCACAGATGGACAAGGATAATTTAAAATGCAAGCTCCCTAGTTTGACTTTGGGGCTGGGAAATGCATATACGAATTAGAGAAAATGACAGGAGAAAATACATTGGCCATAGGGCACATAAAGGGTCTCCCGGTGGCCGTTCTTGGAGAGAGGGCTGATGACATATGGAGGAGAGTGGGATATTCAAGTGTGACTGCACACAACACAGTGCATCATGGAGCGCCATTTAATAATTGCAGGGCAGATGTTTGGAGGGCTCTCAGGGTACAGTATCCTGATTCATCAGACATGGGTGCATTTATGACATGAAAAATGAAAGAAGATGAAGACCCTTTTGCTTATATTCAAGATATTGTTTTACCACATTTTATGTCAGGGGCTAAAATACAGTTGACAATAGTGCACCATTGTCTTTTATTACAAGAGAAAAACAAGAAGAAAGATGAGAACCGACAAAATTGATGAAGCCAAGTTTGTTCAGAAGGGGCGGTATTGACAAGCGGAGAAGGAATGGGAATTCAGGAAGCAATGGGTACATCACAGGCAAATAATCTGTGCCCGATGGACCAAGGTTGGTATGGGTTTACGCCACGAGGCAGAGGTATAGGTTATTGGGGAAGAGGTGAATTTCAGAATAACCAAGGTGGGTTTCAAAACACACAGAACGAGAACCAGAGTGCTCAGGGAGGATTTACCCAAAGGGTTCCCCCAGTATGTTGGAATTGTGGAATGACAGGACATATTGCGCACGTATGCAAGAGCTGAGGGGGTGTACAAAATGGCTGGTTTTCCAGAGGGGGGACAGTTTATCCCCTGCCATACATCACACAGACCAGAGAGGGCTTTGCCCAAGATCACACATCTGATCAGGCACAAGCACTGCAAGTACAGCAGGTAACACAGCAGGGACACACACAAATTAATCTCCTCCAGGGGCAGTCACAACAAGCCCCTATGCAGAGACAGGAGTATGTGAACACAGGACAAGTACTGATGCCTAGAATAGGAGGTGTCGCTGTGTCGCTGCGGTAGGAGGAAATCCTTTCACGGGGACAGGGATGAGCTTGTACCCGCAACAGGACAGCTCACAAGGTGACTTGATGTGTTCAGTACTATCTGTGACACCAGAACCCCAAGAGGAACCAAGGGTCGATGTGACGATCTGAGGCAAATCTTTTTCTTTTCTTGTAGACACTGGGCCAACTCGTTCATGTATACGGGAGGGAAAGTATCCAAGGTCAGGAATTGCCATGAATGCTCAAGGGTTCACTGGAGCTGCAAACCTAGTTCCTTTTACTGATAAATTACCGGTCTCCATAGGAGAATGTGACATGTCCGTCCCGATTCACGACATACACCAGTTAACATTTTAGGAAGAGATCTATTGACAAAACGTAATATGACGATTACATTTACTGATCAAGGAATAATGTGCTCCACTCCAGGAATACACTAATTAAATGTGGGAGAGTTTATACTGGCGTTAACAGGGCAAGTGGCTCTGCAAGGCGTTCCATTAGATCCAGAGATTTTTATATGGAGTAAGCATTTTGCTGACATTGCTACCTGGCCTCGTAGGAAAGATTGTGAGGATACCTGATGAGTTTTTATTTAGACCACACATGCCTATGGATGAGAAAGGTAGGCAGACTATTCCTATAAAGTTGGAAGCAGCTACAGTACGAAGAGAGATGGCAATGCTCGAAGGGACAGATGATGAGAGGAGACCATGGAGAACAGTGATAGCTCTTGAGGAGGGGTACGGTTTACTGACATAACCAATGATGATATGTTCAGGGAACACCAAAGCGATGATGAAGTGGTCTTCTTCATGAGCATTACATTTCGGATAAGTGTAGAAAAAAGGGATGTCACACAGAGAATGGCGATAATGCGGCAACAACCAGCATTTTTTCAGGCCCACAGGCCCTTATGACATAGGTTTATTGAAAGGGATAGGGGAGGTTAAAATAAAGTTTAAGCAAGGAGCAATTTTACCCCGAGCAAAACAGTACCTCATGTGCTGATGAAGGTATATTTCAGACTATTTCAGCACTGATGATTCAGGGAATTCTGGTGACATCAGAATCATTGTGCAATGCCGTAGTGCATCCGATTAAAAAAAAAATCGAAAAGAGGGTTGAGAATTTAGCCAGGATTTGAAACCTCTTAACCATATTGTAGATGCTGAGTTTCCTTTAGTTCCTAATCCTGCGACAATATTGCGCAGTATCCCACTAGAAGCTCAATACTTCACAGTGATAGATTTGAAAAATGCATTTTTCTTGATCCCATTACACAAGGACTCGCAAGACTTGACTTCATTTACCTTTACCTGAAGGGTATTGTGAGTCCCCATCGATATTTAACAGGGTCTTACAGATGGACTTAGGCAATATTGATCTTAAATGTATGGTGATATATTACCTAGATGCTCTATTGATTTGCAGTAAAACAGAGGATGAGTGTAGGCAGGATCCTGTCCAATTGATGAGACTTTTAGCAGACAAAGGATATTAGGTGCACAAAGAGATATTACAGTGTTGTCAGGAGGAGGTGTTGTACATAGGTCAGTTAATTTCACATGAAGGAAAGAAAGTGACACATGAGAGAGCCGAGGCAATCATGAAAACACCAAAGGCGAACACAGTGAGACAAATGCACCAGTTTCTAGGTCTATGCAATTATATTAGAGCTTGGTTATTTGATCACAGCATGTACACAAAGCTACTTATGCAAGCATTAATGAAGGCACAAGTCGGTCAAACAAAAATATAATGGACCGAAGAAATGCAGGAAGGATTTGAGGAGTTGAAAAAAGCAATTTATACAGCCCCCACTTTAGGGATTCTGTTACGCTCAACTGGTCTCTGCGGAGGTGTGGGGGCATGGTTGCAGCCCTCCCTGAACTTGAATCACCCCCTTCAGGCCTCTCCCTCAGTAGAAAACCTGTGAGCGGTGGTTCGTGGTGATACTGCTCCTGCGTGGAGCTAAGAGTGTGTGAGTGCGCCAATCTGCGATTGTTCTTCCTCTCGAACCCTTCACCTCAAAGTACGGTTTCTGTGAGTATACGCCGGCCCATAAAGCTCACCTGTGAATTATGGAAGATAAACTCTCAGTTCTGCTACTTCTGGCAGCAGTGCGTGGAATGGGATCTAGTTCCTTCACTGATCCCTGATGAGGATTAGTCCAGTCCAGCTGCGACTATGCTTCTCCTCAGGGGCGTTGCTAGGGGGGGTTAAGGGGGATATAGCCCTTGATCTTTTGGTTGTAGCCCCGGATAGAATCTCAGGAGCTACAGCCAAAAAACTAGCTAGCCCCCAGTCCCAACAGTTCCGACATCAGCTTAGCCCCAGGTCTTTTCCAGACCTAGCAACTCCCCTGCTTCTCCTTATGATTAGTAAGTCTTTCTTGAGCTATTGTGATGCTGTTCGTTCTGTTTAATGTCTTTATATGTTGCTCCTATTTATTGCCCGCAATAATGTCTCTCTTCTGTTTTCTTCCCTTAGATGGAAATGCGGCCTCAATACAGCTGTGAGACGTGAGACACGGCCGGATGGAAGATGGATGCTACCGCAATGTTCGACAGCTGGTAAGTGATGGTTTAAGGAAAAGCGCGTATTATGGCAAAGCACAACCTTAAACTGACTGTTTTTTCGATGTCTAACCTTGTCTTCTGTTTATCCTTGAGGCACTGCTGTTGACGATGGAGCGTGTCGTGCTGCGGTGCCAAGATGAATATTTCGCCATTCTAGAAAGTGGAAAGATGAATACTTGGTTCGCTGAAGAAATGTACAGGTAAGAACAGCTTCCCACAGTTGGTAAGTATGCTGGCAGGAAGCAGGATGTCCAGGAAGCAGGATCTTCAAAGTTAAGTCTGACCACAGGCGACGGTGAGCGTTACGCTGCTTGCAAGTGTAGAGTAACGCGAAGCGTCTGTCTTGAGGATCGGGGCAGCTTGTATAGCTGAGATTGTGGGCACACCCACTAGGGCCGGCTTACCAGCCACACCCTGCCACTCCTGGAGAGTGAGCACGTGCGAAGGCAATCCATTAGCAGCCACACCCAAGAATTCACTTCGGGCTGCTTAATAGATGAATGTTCAAGGTTAATGCATCCTGCTTAATGGATGGAATGTTCAAGGTTAATGCATCTGAAGTGATATGTCCATAATAAAAGCTTTTTGGTGTTAAATGGATGTTCTTGTTAACTTTTGTTCAAGAGCCTGGTGGCAAAGGTGCCAGGACAGTGTCGACCCAGGTCTCCTGTGCATGCAACCCCTGCATGCCTGTGCCCCTGACTTCATGACCATGACAGATTCCCATTATGGCAAGGAATTTTATTTGTTTTCACACTCAAATGGGACAGTAATGACAGCAGTACTTACACAAAGAACCACATTAGGCTATAAACCTTTGGCATATTACAGTGGGATTTAAGGCCCATTTATAAGAAGACACTTCCCTTGAGAAGAATTATTTGGCAGCCGTATTTGCAATTGAGATGTCCACAGGTATTGTCATTACCTGCTCTATGACCCATTACATGGGCTCTGTTTGCCACTTTAGAGAAACTCAAGGGCACATTCACATCCCAAAGAGCTTCAGCTTATGAGGTAATGATTTCTAACCCAACGATTAAAATTGTAACATGTAAAACAGTGAACCCAGCCACATTCATAGCTGAACCCATAGAAAAAGGTGATCATGTGTATGACGGTGCCAATTATGTTGAATTCTATGATCTTTGGTGGGAGGAGAGATTATTTTTATTGATGGTTCTTCGAAGATTGATCTGACTAGTGGGGAAAGGCATTCAGGCGGCGCAATAGTAAGACACAGATTGAATGGAGAATTCGAGGTGGTGGCAAGTGCAAGTCTGCCATCTCGTTTTTCAGCGCAAGCAGCAGAATTAGTAGCGCTTATTGTCGCGCTTGAAAAATATGAAGGGCAGGAAGTGACAGTGTACAGTGACTCCGCCTATGTGACGTCAACAGTACACGCAGGAATGTCACATTGAAAGAGGAGGAGCTAGCCCTGTGCAGAGAGGGCCGGTCTTGCACCAGATTGCACCCCAGGTGGGAAGCATCGTTGGCGCCCACCCCTCCACCCCCCGACTCCTAAAAATGACAACTACATTTTTTTTAACAAATGTTGTAAATAGGACACGTCATTAAGAACCAGATGGAAATACAAATGCAATAGAAAATGCATACACTAGACACTAGGTGGCAGTCTTAGAATGTTACCTGTATTATGTGTTCAAAAAGTAACTTTCCTTGACTTTGACCTTGCAAATTGAAGCACAGCGTCGGATAGATCGAGGGATTGGCCAATGTCATTTTCGATTGATAAAATAGCAAGCAATGTCAGTCTTTCGTTGGCCATTGTTGATCAAAGGTACGTTTTAATGAGCTTCAGTTTAGAGAAGCTGCACTCACCACTTGCATATACAACAAAAGGGGTACTGGTAACTCAGGGGACGGCCCATGAGAACTCATAGGGAGTTAAGTCCTGTATGGGTCCTATTCCCGAAATAACCTCATTGGTTATATAGAACACTACACCCATTTGTATATTTCAACGTCATAACCTCACATAACAATTGAGTTTTGTGCAAGATAAAAAACATACTTAATACAAGATATTTGTACTTACAATTAAGTCAAACATGTAATACACATACATAACAATAAGTGAAATCATTGAAATCATATATTAACTGGTTGAAGCCATATACTACACATGTATATAACAATAGGTGAAATCATTGAAGCCATATATTAACTGTCAAATCAACACTTTTAACCAAACAAGGCCAAAGGGCAAAAAAACAAAAGAAAAAAGTAAAGGGAAGATGCCGGACCAAAGCCGGACATAAGTAGGAGTTCTTAAATTGTTTTTAAGCTTACACTATTACTTAAAAACAATAAGAGTTCCTAGAATACATATTCCTTTGAAAATGAAATCCCAGGTTGAAAATATTAGGAAGCTGGGATTGGGTCTGGCAACGCATCAGAGGGGAGTTTTCAGAACCCAAAGTAATAAAAGCCACTTCTGCATGTCCTTAGCAAATAAAGCACAAGGGGCAGGGTTCGAGACCCAAAATGGGCGAGGCGTGTTAGTTAAGAGCCTCCAATGTCCTCTGATCAAGAAAGTGTGTTTCGGCGGTGGTAACAGTGCAGAGAAAGTGGAATCTTCACAGTTGAAAGACTGTTCCGCCTTCGTCAGGGCAATAAGTAGCAAGACCCTGTTATAGTGAGATGAAGGAAAAAAAATTAGAAAACAAGTGCATGAAGGTATAGAAAAAAAGAAAACAAATTGATGTCAATCGAAATACAATGTAAAGAGGTTATGAAACAAACATATACAAACTTGAGTTTTCAAGTGTAGGGAAAATATGCAAATGTATGTGTGCAAGTATAAGACCATGGTCCTGTATGCACTGAACTGTTAAGGGCCATGTGAGGTTGAACCTCTAGTACAGGGAGTACTCTGACAAATTGCAGATGAATCTCTGTCTGGTAAAGTATGAATAATGGCCCTTGGTCCCTCCCAGGGGATCCTAAACCACCCAGGGCCCCGGCCCACCACATGTATCCCCGAGTGAGCCCCATGGTATGAGGGCACGGAGGGAGGCGGGAGAGGGGGAATATCCAATCATGTTGGGTTCAAATAAAAGGGGGGTGTAGCTTACCTAGAGCGGTACCAGGAGAACTCGCTGTAGATAAATCGGTCCTCATGTACTCAAATGAGAAGATGGGATGTGAGTCAAAACCAGCTGATAAGCTAAAGATAGCCGTTTGAAGAGAGCGCAAACCCTAATTGTGGGAAAACAAGAGGGACTGGACCTAAAAGAACAGACAAAAAATTATTATTGTATCATGAAAAGTAAGCACTCCTGTGCCAGAGGGGCAGGAAATACATAAGAGGTACCGCGAAACGCTGAAAGTGGAGGTTACCTTGAAATGGATCCTCTGCAGAAAGTGTTAGTGCGGGAGCTCACTCCGCGCAAAGGGAGCGTCTGTGTCTTTCATAACATGGAAGCTGCGTCTCAAATCATGTAAAAGCACGTTCAGATGTGCTGGCTCTGAAGTGTGGAGAAAGAAAAAGGGAGAGTCTATGAGGCAGTGAAAAAAACACATCTGCTGTAAGCTAAGTGCATCACCGTCAAGGCCCGTGGAGGACCTGCAGTGAAAAAAAAAATATATATATATGTAAGAGAGGGTGAAATACCTGGGAGCGGGTTAGGAAGTAGCTCCGAGTCGTCTCGAGGGAACTGGAGCGGCTGTGAATGCCGTCGTGACCCGTGCACTGCGTTCGTGGAAATGCAGCTTCAGACTGCACTGAAAAAATGCGAGCTGACGGCGTCCATTGCTATGGCAACGACGTCACGTTCGGGAGGGCTCGCAAGACAGGGCCCGTATTGGTTGGTTGGAAGGTATCCAATCCAAGGGCCCTATGGGGTTGCCAGGTCCGGGGGTGTGTTGTGGATAGCCAGTCAAGGTGCGGCACGTCCACATATCGGAAGTAAGGCTTCAGAGGTGCCCTAAAGAAGAGGAACACGGGGAGACATGAAGCCGGGATGAACCAGGGAACAAACGGCTTGGTTCTTAGTGAGTACCACATCGCAAAATCTAGAAAGGAAGTGTGTATTCTACGAGCACTAAACTATATACACGTGAAAGTGCCTATAGGAAATACCGTCGCCCTCTACATCAGACGGTGTTCCTATACTCGTACGTCTGGGGCGCGTCCCGCACATGATGACAGTGTTGGAACAGGTAACCCTAATTGGATATAAAAAGTGACTGACATCACGGGTGGGGAGTGTGGACCGCGTGTGTGAAAGGTGGACATCGCCCCCATCCACTATCGAAGTAAAGAAACCCCCGGGGGGTGTCTCAAACGAATAAATGGAGGGAAGGAGCCGAGACCACTAGTGTGTAGTTATGGATAAGTCAAAAGGCCCACAATCCCTGGTTAAAATGGAGATTGCTCGTTGAGACCATTATCCAACGAATCCAATCTGTAGATCCATCGCTTCTCTAGTTCCAAAAGTCTGTTGTGAATATTGGGACCTGTTTGTATCCTGTCCAGAACCCACCAAAAGATGTCATCAGGGGAATGTTGATGGGATAGATAGTGTGTGACCAGGGGGGAAGTGGTGTTCTTGCATCGGATTCTAGAACGATGTTCTGATATTCGGGTGCCAACATTCCGCATGGTTTGGCCGACATAGCGCAGACCACATGGGCATTCAATGCAATATACCGCTTGGCTGCTTTTGCAATTGGATTGATTGTTCAGCACCCATTGTCTATCACCAATCCTAAACGTTTGGATTTTCTTGGTAAACTTGCATACCGAGCAGGCCCCGCAGGGTTAGAGGCCGGTAACTTTACGCAGGTTCCAAAGACCTGTACGTGGTGGTATTCGTGTAAATGAAGAGTGAACAAGGTGTTCCTTAATATTCCTCGTTCTTTTGAAGGTGAACCGAGGAATGGGTTCGTCCACGAGCTGTAGTTTTACAATAGGCCAATATTTTCGAATCACCTTTTTCAAATCAAAGGTGTTGGGGCCATGTGAAATCACACATGTAAGTCTTTCCTCATTGGATTCATTAGTGTCGGTTCTAGATGTTAAAAGGAGATCTCGATTGGTAAAACGAGCCCGTTTGGTGGCATTATTAACCAATTTTTTGGGGTATCCACGACTTCGCAGGCGTACACACAATGAGTTTGCGTTGTCGTAAAAGTCATTGAGAGAAGTGCAATTCCTTCTAATTCTGAGTAATTGGCCGTACGGAAGATTTTCTTTGATGTGTTGCGGGTGGTCGCTCTTATAATGTAGAAGTGTGTTGCGATCCGTGGTTTTTCGAAAAAGGTTACAAACTAATTTATTATTAAGACCTGAAATTTCAAGATCTAAAAAGTGTATCTGTGTGGCGCTGGATTCCATAGTAAATTGAATATTGGTGTTCCGTGTGTTTAGCCAATCAAAAAATAATTGGAGAGATGTCTTGTCTCCGGACCAGATGAAAATGATATCGTCTATGTAGCGAGGCCAATGGGATATCTTCGAGAGCCATAGGTTTGTTTGGCTGAAAACATGTTGTTCTTCGAATGTGGCCATGAATAAAATTGCTAAACTGGGTGCAAAGGTAGCACCCATGGCCGTGCCCTTGATCTGTAGATAAAATTGATTGTCAAACGTGAAAAAGTTTTTGTCTAAGGCAAAGGTTGCTAGTTCTATAATGAATTCTGGGGGCACCCGGGGTGAACCAGTGTGAATTGCCTCTTGTGTCAAGTGCTCATATATACAGTCTATCGCTGCATCCTGTGGGATAGATGTATACAGGGCCTTGATGTCCATGGTTACTAACAGTTGTTCTGAGGAGTTGAAGTCCAACTGTTCGAATATTTGAATGGTATGCATTGTGTCCCGTAGGTACGACTTCGTTTTAATGCTTAGTGGTTTGAGAAAGTAATCGATAAATTGGCCTATTGGTTCTAAAATCGAGCCACAGCCGGAGACGATTGGTCTCCCCGGTGGGTCCTCAGCATTTTTGTGTATCTTAGGGAGGGCATACAAACAGGGTGTGCGACCCGAAGATGTGGTCAGGAAATTTGCCTCCTTGTCAGTGATCCAATCCCTTTCTCGGGCGTAGTTCACCATTTCAGAGATTTCTATTTGCATTTCTCTGGTGGGGTCATTTCTAAGGGTTTGGTAACTGACACCATCTTGTAGTAGAGTCATGATCATATGAGTGTATTGATCAATGGTCATAAGCACAATCCCTCCTCCCTTATCGGCTGGATTAATTACCAGATTGCGATTACTCGATAACTCCTTCAGGGCTTTTCTTTCACCCGTGGTCAGATTCTGATGAATTTTGTTTTTGTGCTTCTTAAGCAATCTGATATCTCGCAAAACACACCTCTCGAAGGTGAGCAGGTCGTTAGGTACCTGGTTGTCTGAGGGTGTGAAAGAAGATTGTGGATGCAAACCTGTGTCTGGAGTGATATCTTGACCATTATGATCCTGGAAAAAGACACGAAGTCTGAGACTATGCAGAAAACGGCGTATCTCCATTTCTGTTTTATACCAATCGGTGTCGCTAGTGGGTACAAAGGAAAGACCTTTAGTTAGAAGAGAGATTTGGCATGGAGAGAGATCAAATTTTGCCAGGTTGAAAATTGGTAGTTGATTGTTGTCCAAGGTCTGATTTATCGTCTGCGCCTCCTGGAGCGTCGTCGTTGTCCTTGATAAGGGGTGTTCCAAAATGGGGGACCCCATCCTCCTCCCTGTCCTCCTCTGCCTAAAAAAGGAAAAGATGGAGGGTAGGGGCCCTGAAAATGTGGTTGTCCGAAGTGTTGGGGCTGGTAGGGCGGGACGTTCTGGTATGGGCTTCCCCCTGAGGACCCAGAGCTACTTGATCCTGAGAAAGAGACTTTACCTCGTCTGCCTCTTGCTGGTGATTGGGGTGAATTCCCTTGTTTTTTTAAAGAATCAATGAAGTCGTCTACTGTATATGGATAGACAACTTCAGTCTTGAAATCTTTAAAGTCTTTGTTTAATTTGTTTGTTTTCTTGGTTAAGGTGTTAGTCTTAAATTGTTCAAATTGTTTATTAATGTTTGAGAGTTGTGTCTCTATGTCCGTGAGTAACGTATTATCCTTAAATTTTGTTTCTTCTAATGTTAAATTTCTCTGTAGTTCTATGCTGATACGTTGTGCAGTGGTAATAGTGAGGACCATCAGATCCCGACTGCATTTGGTAGCAATGAAGCTGAAGTTGGAAGTGTACTCTTTATCTTCTAAGAATAACCTGGGTTCATTTCACACTATGAGTCCGCTGGGTATAATGTTTTTTTTCAAATATTCCCTCAGGAAATGCCCATAGCGTTCAGTGCGAAAAGTCTTCTTTTTCAATTTCAATAAATCCTCAGCTGTGCTAGATGAGGTGGAGGACTGATTAGGGTCTGGAGGGTCAAATAGAGAGGGACCGCAAGTTAACTCAAGGGTTTCCTCTTCTGAATAGCTTAAGGTTGCATTCTCGGCCATATCCGTGTCTCCCGACCCTGGGGCTGTGAGCACACACAGGTGGAGGGGCCCAGGTGGAGGGAAAAACTGGTGGGGGACTGGAGTGGTCTAACTCTGGAGGGGTAAGGCAATGACAAGAAAGGAAATGCTTTACTTATAAGCCTGAGTGTGGCTATAGTATATAGGTCAGTGATGTCCCTGACCTGTGGGATACCCGGCCACTGAAACAACCGTGGTTGTCTTGTAACATATGTTTCGAAGGGGGGGGCACTCAGGGGTGGCAGTGGTCTGCCCTCGGGGTAGCGTACCAGTGAAGGGCTAGTAAGACTTATATATACAACAAAAGGGGCACTGGTAACGCAGGGGACGGCACATGAGAACTCATAGGGAGTTAAGTCCTGTATGGGTCCTATTCCCGTAATAACCTCATTGGTTATATAGAACACTACACCCATTTGTATATTTCAACGTCATAACCTCACATAACAATTGAGTTTTGTGTAAAATAAAAAACATATTTAATACAAGATATTTGTACATACAATTAAGTCAAACATGTAATACACATACATAACAATAAGTGAAATCATTGAAATCATATATTAACTGGTTGAAGCCATATACTACACATGTATATAACAATAGGTGAAATCATTGAAGCCATATATTAACTGTCAAAACAACACTTTTAACCAAACAAGGCCAAAGGGCAAAAAAACAAAAGAAAAAAGAAAAGGGAAGATGCCGGACCAAAGCCGGACATAAGTAGGAGTTCTTAAATTGTTTTTAAGCTTACACTATTACTTAAAAACAATAAGAGTTCCTAGAATACATATTCCTTTGAAAATGAAATCCCAGGTTGAAAATATTAGGAAGCTGGGATTGGGTCTGGCAACGCATCAGAGGGGAGTTTTCAGAACCCAAAGTAATAAAAGCCACTTCTGCATGTCCTTAGCAAATAAAGCACAAGGGGCAGGGTTCGAGACCCAAAATGGGCGAGGCGTGTTAGTTAAGAGCCTCCAATGTCCTCTGATGTCCTCTCACCATTTGCAACTGTGACGGGCAGAGTGAGCAGAATCTTCAATGATATCCAGACATTTGGGAAAATGTTCTTCAGGTTAGCATCATGAATATACTGGAGAACTGGTAGTGGTGTAACTGTCTCTCTTGGTAATATGTAGCGTATATTGTCCAATTCAACATGAAGGTCCTTGCCATTGATGTCAGAAGATTCACCGTGTTTTAGTGTCTGGTGAAGGTTTGTACAGTGATCAGAGACCTCTACATATGATAAACAAGTCTGTGATAAAAGGATTCTATGTGTGAATCTCTAAATGCATAACTAATGCATAGCTTCGTGCTCACATCACAGTTCATAATACTCTCCCTAACATTAAAATGTTTGTAACCATGAACCATACATGCTCATTTGGACAGCTTAAATAGTTGGAAGGGAGTATTAATCAGTCAATGGTCTGCACAGTGACACAATAAACCCTGCTTTCCTAATCAAGGTGCCAAGTCACATTGAGTTGAGTTGCCATCTGGTGTGCTTGCTAGGCAGTGGCTGGCTCTGTCTTGTTTAGAAAATTTTCTTTGGACTAAATGCATCAGCTTAGCATCAGACACTAGAATACTTAATCAAGAAAATGTCAGTTAAATTTCCCAGGGATGTGCCATATGTAACTAAAAAGTAACATAGGAAAAAAAATTGGTGTGTCAAATAAAGAGATATGAAAATAAAGAAAATAGTTCTAAACTTTTCTGCGTGGCACGTTAGTTCTCTTTGCAGAATGCATAGGTTTTATCAGCTAACTGATAATTGTGATGGCCTGGTGAATAAAAATGGTCCCATGTTCAGTTAAGCACATGCTGTATAAAAACAATGGCTTGTTAAATTAGTCATCACTTATAAATTGCCCCACTTGAAAGGCTGTTACTTTAGCACAAAGAATGAGGGGCACGGGGTGTGTGACTCTAAAGCATCTCACGCGCTGCATTTAAAATATGCATTCCTTTGTTTGCATATTCCGAATGCATCGCAGTTGGCAGAGAGGAGCACTCACCGGAACAGCAGGCTATGTGGTAGCAGGTCAGTTTACCTTTGAGTAAACTCTGTTTTCTAATCTTATTTTCGGTTATTTGACATGATCATAATTTCTTTATTGACTAACAAAATGGACATCACGACTCTTATTGGTGAGTAACTAATACATATTTGTTCCGCTCTTCGTGAATAAACATGAACTTGTATGGTGCCCCGTTGTGAATCCCGCAGAGGCTTCCCTTTCACAGTAATGCGCCAGCGCCATGAAGTGTGCCTGATGTGCGTGAAATGGCAATTTATAGTGACTTGTCAGGAATGCATTTTTACATCAGACAGAGAGACCGCATTGCCGCCACAAGGCAGCAAGCCAGCTCGAAGGGGGTGCACCGAGTTCACCAACCCATCAAGTGCTCTGTGTGTGGATGAAGTGCTCGATTCAGGCAGCCGGTAGGGACTTTGCCTGAAATAGCACCATATGGCCATAATTGTCGGAGGCTGTGGACCTTGGACACCGCCAGCCGACAGCCGTTCAGTGTTTGAGAGTAGTATGGCAGCCAGAGGGTTTGCTTTTGCGCAACCGTCAATGTGACCTCTGTGTACCTGCAAAAAGCCAGTCAATGATGTAATGCAGTTCTGAAAAACAGTTCTCGAGATCTAGTCATGTCTTCCCTCTAACCCTGTGCACCTGCACCCATAGGCTTTGAGAGAGATCTCTTGGTATCGGGATTTAGTGGTAAAGCAGTGCCTCTCAACTGTGAAACCCATGTATTGACCATCTGGAATGGGTGGTGAAATAAACAGTTCCCGTCGCCCTTGAGACCCTATGTACTGGGTATCCAGACTGGGTGAAGAAGTAGCACTCCACGAGTCAAATAAATGACCACGTCTCTTAGCGACGCTCTGCCAGTGCCAGCCATGCATTCACTTTCCAATGGTACCCCCCATGCCCAGAGCCTTACCTCGTAGCTGAAAGTACCGCTCTGTCATCTGATGCGCATACTGCCTCAGCACCCGAGGGCTGCACAGAACGTTGCATGCACCAAGCTGGAAACAGGCTCTGGTTTACTGGGTCTGGCTTGCGCTGGGCCTTGATCCGATTCCGATCCCATTTAACGGAAGGGCAGGCTGCCCAGCCCCAATCAATCAACCCCCCACTCAGTGCATTAGCTGGAGGAGGGCCTGTGCACCCAGGCATACGCGCGGCATGGCTATCTGGTGCCAGCTCCACCTGGGAAGTGAAATGTAGCAACAAATGTTGCTATGCTAATTGCTGCCCTGCGTAGGGGCTGCAGCAGTGCTAATACATTATAATTTCTATGATTTCAGTTCAATGTGACTTTTTCTTTGAAATGCCAGTAGACAGAAAATTAAAAGAAATGCATGCATTTTTGTTTTGCTCTCCTTCAGGGAGGGTTCTTTAATGATCTCGGAGTTCACAACTCATTGTGAAATCACATAATCTGAACCCTGCTAAATGGGCCCTGTGTGACTGGTGGAGCCACGTGGCACAGCCAGTGTGTGTCAGTTAATAAAAAGGTATGGTAAACAGTGAAAGATTATTTCCTTTTTTTAATGAAATGCAGACTAGCAGACTGCTGGTGCGGCACCCCCTAGTGGCTTGCAGATGTCAGACAGCCGCCTGAGCTGCCTGACACAAAGAAAGGCCCTGCATGTAGACAGGTCTCCAGTGCAACATACGTCCTTATTGGATAGACTCATTAAGGCACTACAACTCCTAGTGGCCGTAGCGGTCATAAATGCACAGCTCATACTAAACGAACAGACTTTCTCTTGCGGGAACAAAGCCGTTCAAAAGGGTTTCATAATCACCAGAAATTTCGAGTTTTGATACTGAGGATATTAAAGAGAATCCGATTACAACCAAGTTAGTACAGGAGGGGTTTAATACGCTGTCGATAACCCAATTAATAGAGATTCAGGGAAGAGCACCACAGGAAGAGCAAGAACTGTGGAAGTGAATGGGGTGTTCTTTATCCCCCTCGGAAGCTTTATGACGTCAGGAAAGCACTGGAAAGCCAGTGATGCCAGTAACTTTATTAAAAGTCGTGCTTGAACAGCTGCATTACCCCTTCGCATGTAACTAGATAAAGTCTTGCTGCCAATATCGCAGAGGACTGGTTAATTCCTAATTTATTGGAACATGTTGCACTGTTTATGCTAAATTTCATCGTGTGCCAAATGTTTACTGCTGGGCATACTGAGAATGATTAGAGCAGTAATACCTCAACCGAATAATCAATTTCAGCATTTACATATCGACTATGTCGATATGCTGCAGACATGCAATGGATATAGGCATCTATTAGTCATGGTGTGCCCCTTCTCTAGGTGGATCACAGTGGGTCTGTTTGCACACTGTGATGCCACTTGCGCAGCAAAGTTTTTAGTATGTGAAGTTTTCCCGAGGTGGGGTGTGTGCGAAGTATTAAGATACAATAATGGGTCACATTCTGTCAAAGAGTTATTAAATAAAATAGGGCTTTTATTAAGTATAAAGCACAAGTTCTCTTCTGTGTATCACCCATAAGTGAATGGGATATATAAGAGACTCAACTGCCTCCTCAAAGGGAGGATCACCAAAATTAAATTGACTTTGAAAAAGGGATGGCTATATTGCCTACCCCTGTCCTTGTATGCCCTTCGGAATCAGCCAGGTGAGTACCACCACAACCTGCACAAGCTAGTGACAGGGCGTCAAATGAGAATGCCGCTTACACTTCTGTCTAGGATTAGGAGTGATGCCCAGACTGTAGCCAAAATTTTAGGTGATGAAATGCATGATTTGACATGTATGACTACCAGCATTTCTTTCATTTCAGATCAAGTCAAGCGTCGAGGGTTGGGGGGGGGGGTCTAGGAACACAGAAGAAGCTCATTTAGCGATCAATCCGAGTGTACTATTGCCACCACCTGCGTTATATGTTGGGGACCTGATTTTGATTAAAAACTTCACCCGGAAGTTGCATGAGCCTCGTTTAAATGGCCCATTCCGTGTTGAGGAAGTGTCCCCTTCAGCTGTTAAGATTTCAGGAAGACGAGCTTGGTTGCATCTGAACGACGTGAAGATTTATTAAGGTGAGACCCTCCCTGCCACCATTGCTGATCCATAATCAAGACAAGAAGAAGAATTTGTGTGTTCAGACCCGATCAATGACTAAGAAGTATGATAAAGCAACGGGTGATTAAACACATACTTTATTTGGACTGGAATTCGATAGACACTTTATATATTTTAGCAGGGAGTGCAAAGACTTGCAGATAAATTCAAGAGTTTGGAATGAACTGTTATAAATATATTGAAGTCGTGAATAATGCTTCAGAAATATGCCTAAACGTCAGTTCTTGATCAGAAATTGGAAGAGAGATCAAAAACCAGACTCATTTTGAGGAGAATATTTGTTTTAAGTGATAGAAAAATACATGATACCTGCCAGTAGTGAAGTTCATTGGCTTGTGGTTGCTGTTTTGTATCCAGACTTCAGTCTTACCCTACTCTTGTTATAAGAGACGTTCATTTTCACACTTTTTTACACAATCCTAAAAACGGTCCAGTGATAAGAAGACTCCTCATTGCTATAATCAAACAAATTGTACAGTTGAAAATATAAAGGAAACTCAATGATTGTATTAAAATGATGAATGAGGAAGACGACGTGATTATGGAAAGAGCATGAGTTCATTAAGCAGTGCGATGGCATGAGAAATGGCTATCTACATTTCTATGCATAATATAGATTTGCATGATTGTTCTTGTTATCTTTTTGTTCCTTATTTTTCACAGTCTCTATTATCTTAATGTTTCTACTGTAGAAAGACTTCCCATGATCCTCATCACTATGAGTATGAATGATAACAATTTGCTTAATCTCTATGGGTATGTTAGGAGACATGAGAGAGATGCAGGGGAGGATAATGAAGGGATAAATACCTATTTATATAATTCAGCCCATCTGGGGAATAACATGTGGTATCAACACATGAAAAAGGTGGGGGACAGAGACTCTGATGAGAGTTGCTATGTCTGCTCTCGCATCCCCTATGGCATGAATACAGTAAGAGCTTTCATTTCGAAGGAGGTATCAGAATGTAATGCGAAATGCCTCAGCCATCTTGCAGCATGTCTTACTCGAGGATAGTTCCAAGGAAGTTGGGCAACTTAGCGATGGAGATCAAGATGGTCGTTTCCATACCAGGATGAGTATATTAAGACCATACAAATGGAGAAGGAGCCTGGATGGAAAGACAAGATGCTTGTGTATCATGCTGCAGGACAGGACTAGGTGGTCATTGAAGAGATGAAGAGAATGAACTGTCCTGATGTGACGGAAATTGCAGGATCGCCTGGATGTTGGGATCAAACACAACTATTGATTTATGGATGAGTGCATACCAAGAAGGGATGGCAAGAAGGAATGATATCCATGCAGCTCATCTGCTGAAAACGGAATACGTACAAGAGGTGCAGAGAGTGAATGATGGATGCTTGAAATCATGGGCCAAGCACTCCAAGTTACTGACATGGGTAGAAGATGAATCGGGCCCAGTAGTTTTAATCCCATTGGTTAATGCGGCACTATGTTTCCGAAGCCATGGAAAGAACCATGTGGGATATAACAAAAGATGCAAAACAGTCGATGTTCCTGGAATGAGAGAAGCGACAGATGTCCTTATGATTCAATATTGGGCTTGTGGATCTAGAGCCTATATGAAGTTGCCCAAGGATTGGGGTGGAGTTTGTTCCCTGGTGCTCATCCATGTTCCAGCATTAGTGATTCCTCAGATCGATCTAAATATTGGTGAATTTCCAAAAGTGTATGACCATTTAAGAAGAAGATTGCTCGAACTCCGGCGGATAAAGAGATGATTATTTATCAGCTGAATCAATAACCGTGTATTAAACTATTCCTGAAGAACACAAGTTGTGCAGCAAGACTGCTATGATAATGACAGCTATATTAATTCCTGCAATTCAGACAGCGGCGAACGCCAAATGGTTGCAAATCACCAGATGGGAGCTTCTGCAGATAACCAATGCTACCATAATGGGATTCAACGCCATTAAAGAACTACTGAGGGCCATACGATTAATGACCCTCCAGAACAGAGATGTCCTTGATATGATCACAGCGATGGAAGGAGGAGTTTGCTCCAAAATCAGGCCATCATGTTGCACATTCATACCTACTCATAATGGCCAGAATGGCACTTTGACAGAGGCCATGTCGATGTTGACAGACCTGCATACCAAGATGGAAGATGAGACAGATGACATTGAAGATGACAGTTGGTTTACTTCCTTGTTCTCATGGATACTGCAATGGTTGGCAAATCCATTCAAGGTTCTTGGAGTAATACTGGTGCCGGTAATGTTTGGATTCTGTATAGTCATTATGGTGATTGCCCAGTGCAAGAAAACAGCAAAGAAGATGGTAGAATGAAGATCTTGTTTGATGTAAAAAATGAACTGAACGCCAAGGAGCTGACTTGTGACGCCACCAGAAAATACATAGAGGCTAGAATTGTAGTACCTGAGGGAACAAAGTTTCTGTATCCAAAAAATCATAAGAAGCATGTGGGACGAAGGGTTTATTGTATCCGGAACGGACAATGTAACTACATGACTTGGAGTGTAGATGAACATGTGAAATCAGCAAGCACCCTGAGGTGGGTGATGAAGATATGGACACCCAAGAAACACTTTTTCAAGAGAAAATACCAGGATGTAGAAACACTTGAGGAGGTGGTGGAGGACTCGACCAGAGGGGGGAATGTAGAGAAGAAGCTGCATACCTCTGCAGAAAACCCTGCCCCCCTTCCTCCCATATGTTAGAGACATGAGAACGTGCCACGTTTGACACCAGCCGATGTGCCAATACTGCAGCGTGTGTTTGAAATAAGATACCCGTTGAGACAACCCTATCAAAAGTATCCCTAAAGTGCTGACAAACTAATGAAGGAATATGAGAGAGAGCAAAGAAAAGGAGATAGTGATGTCACATTAAGTATGTACGACGTCCCGAGATACTGACTGAAGAGAATGTATAGATCCGAAAGAAACTAATGACGAATTAAACAATCAAGTGGGCTTTTAAATACGAAAAAGAAGATTACACATGCACAAAGTGCTGTCTTAAAATCAAACTTTCAATAAATGTACAGATGCTGAAACACAAGGTAGACTAAGGGCCTCATTACACGGATGGCGGTGGACCAAGATGCTATTAGCTCCTTGGTCCATGCCGGTAAAATACCGGTACCGCCTTGGTGGAAAGGGAAATTGCCGCCCTATTCCAAGGTTGGTGGGGCGGTAATTCCCCCTTCCCCCATTGCCCTTCCCCATTCCCATTTTTGCCCCATAGGGCATAATGGGAATGGGGAAGGTGATAATTATGGCACCGCAAATTGCAGTACCGTAATTAGCTCCCTGGTCCCTTTGCGGGTTGGTTTTTAACGCCTGCAAAAAGCAGCGTTAAATTCTCCAACCCGCAAAGGGACCTCGTAGTAAGGCGGTAAGGGTTTACCGGTACCGGTATAATAACAGCACCGGTAAACCCTTACCGCCTCCCGTGTAATGAGGCCCTAATCATCATAGAAGATGGCTATACGTAGTGAATAGACGCAGGCGAAACTACCATTATATAGAAGCTGGACATCGGTATCATGAATTTAGTAAGCGGGAAGGGAAAACTGTGTAGCAGCAAGAATAAACGGAATCGTGGAGCTGCATGACAAGGCTGGCTGGCCTGGAGTCATGTTTGAAGCAGCCATGCTCAGATATCTGTTCTGGAAATGAGCGAATGTGCGGAGGATGAATCATCCCTTGTTGAGGTACAAAGAAAGAACCCCAGGAGTGGCAAGTTGTATTCATTTAGGGCATTTAAAACTTGCAAAATGGACCAAAACATGGCCTCCTGTCACGTGAGCCAATAATGAAAATAGAGTTCGACGGAGTCCCAGAACACGATAGTTGGTGCTCTCACTCCCGTATATTCTAAAGACAAGATTACTTTGCAAGGCCAAGTTCAAAGACAATCTTCATGGCACAAGGCATGAGCGATGAGAGATTCTGGGCTAATTGGGTGGGGAGGTAGTGTCATGCCCCATCTCCTTGCACCTGGGTCTGGGCTTACGTGCTGCTAAGTGAACCGAATGTTCCAGACCTGGCACAAGCGTGCCAACCTATTATAGTAGTCCATATAACAAAGGACCTTATAGTTTGAAGACGAATGAGAAACTGTGTATCTAATGTTTCTGAATATATGTTTTAGAGGTAGGCATATGTTGTCCACCTGATAGTGGGCAGCCAATCGCAATCCTAGTTCCTATAGAAAGTATACTTAGATGTTCTCCTTAGCCAATCCCAACCCTTGATAGGTTTTTCATTATTGCCACGTAGTATGACTTCACCGCTGATGTATTTTTTATATAAAAAACATGTTTTGTGTAAAGATCGCTGAGAGAGACTGAGCATGCATCCGTTGATGTTCGTTGTAAACTCCCTGTTTAAGATAATTGTTAATAAAACCTTACTTTGCCATCTTCCTGAGTTGGTTCAGTTATTTGCACTCAGGTATTGTGTGTGATCCCATCCATTACATATGCACATTCCTTAAGGGCCATAAGCTCAATCCGGCCACAGCCCTATCCCTTGACATGATGCTGTGGGGTCCCCTGCACCCTCGGGGCTGCATTTGCACCCACTACACCACTTGGCACCTTAATTCAGGCGCTATTTACCACTTCTAACTATTGAATCCATACCCTGCAGGAATTCTAGGGAGAGCCGGAGATAGCTTTGTGAAGAACCAAGAGTGCAGGGCACTCAACCTATTTATTTAATGTTTTTGCTAATTGATGTGGCCAGTTTAGTGGATATGTTTGGACCAAGGACTATTTTTATTTTTGGACTATAGACGAGCACCTTAGTTTAGTTTGGTTAGGAAGAGAATTCACTTTTACTACTTGGGTCAGTGAGGTGTTTTCTTTTCATTTAAATAAAACTACGTTAAACAATTTCTTCAGGTCTGAGTCCTCCTCGTGGCTTGCCACAGAAGGTGTCAGAGTGGGATTTCAGTGACTCGACCAAGCTAGACCCTCGTCCCAGGTTGTATGGCCAAACTGTGCTTTAGCACCTTGAAGCGTCTATTCTGCTAGATGGAATTTCCTGTAAAGATCTCAAGCCAAATAACTAGACAGACTCAAGGAATATGGCAAATGACTACTTTATTCTCAGTTTAATAAAGCTGGGTCTACTGGCAAACATCCAACGGATACTTGCACACTCGCATACAATATTGATAACACAGGGGTCTTCTACCCCAAAATGCATCATCTATGATTTCATCCTATGTGGCAAACAATCAAACCTATTAGCGGTAGGGATTGATTAGGGGAACTTGTCTACTTATAGAAGGGTTAGTACTTCATCAGTTGTCTCTTATCTGTAAAACAACCCTCCAACTACCTCTAAATACATATAATACTGATTATAGCAAACAAAATGGCAGTACATTGTCTATGCAACATTGTATAGCAGGTTGCCCCATAGATTCACTGATTGGTTGGCATTCTCATCCAACCTTGGACTTTTGACTCGGCTAGCAGCACGTATGGAAAAAGAAAACCAGGTGCTTGGATCACATCAGATTACTTCCTACTTTCCCAATTAGTGCATCATGTCTCATCAGGCCGGCCATCAGCCAATGTTTCCTGTATGTAATTGACCTTGTAGCCTGCTCTCCATTCTAGAACATTTAAAAGCGCATCACTATCTTCATTCCAGGTTTAATGACGAGACCTTGTTTTCGACTACTGAGTCACAATTGAAGAGACGACAAATGTGTCCACTTCAGCCTCTTATTTACTGCTATTTGATATAATGATACTGGGTATTACTGCTCCTCTTGGCCCCAACACACTTGCTCACTCTACCTTGTATAGACGTTATACCCTTTTAATCATACAATACTTAGCTCTTGCAAAAGTTTTCTTCTCTTTTAGTCTAAGATAAATATGTTTTATGTCCATGATTCATCTGACTGCCTCCCTTTGTACTTTACAGCTATTCCTTAATAATAGTGTAGAGGAGGAGCCAAGTACCCCCCTCCACCTGCCCCGCCCTTACTACCTATAGAGTGGGAACCAAAGCATGTGACGTATGCGGAACAGTTGAACCAGCAAAGAGCAGAGAGTGGACTCTGTGCAGTACCCATAAGAGTACCAGTACCTAAGAGAATCTGGGAGGCAAGGTACCCATTGAGAAAACCGTACCTGCATGCAAGACTATATGATGGTCATTTGAATGAGATTCCTGAAGAAACCGAGCAGATGAAAGGCAAGGATAAATGGTGACGTCACACAGAAGGAGATGACGCACTCAGAAGAGATGCAGTGACCAGAGAATGCAGATATTCTATAAAGGCATCAAAAAGTACCAAGGATAAGTAACATCTTGGGCTCAAGGTGAAGAAACTTATGCCACAGACACAGATGAAGACATTAAGCTAGTTTATATGTGTACAGATGCCTCAGAAATGCAAGCAGCAAATTAATCTTGAAAGCTAGCTTCAAGCATTATAGTGAATAGATTGCGGAAAGCGCCAATATATATATAGATGCATAGGGACAATGAAAAGATGGATGTTTCCACTAAACATTATAAAGCAGTGCTGAACATGAACAAGAAGGCCTCACTTCAGTGTGTCGCAGTTAAAATCTATTTTAATTACAAATGAATCTCAGCAAAAGGAGTTGGATGAGGCAAGAAGCTAAAGTCTTATCAAACAGGAATTGGTTGACATTTTATACAAATTGTGTGAAGGAACAAGAGGCTCCTGTTCCGAAGGCTTGAGCAAAACAAAAGACATCAGAGGACTATTAAAAAATAATATTAAATACATCAAAAGGCTCGATTTCATGGTGTCCAGTCATGTGGAAGGAAGAAATTGGACGATCGAGGTGGTCACACCCACGCACAAGGGCAGGCTGGGCCTTCACGCCTAAAAAATGGTCAGAGCACAGTACAAACTCAAGGCAAAACTTCAAAGCACTAATTGACACTGGACTATTGAGGTGATGATAGATTGATATATTAATGGGTGGGAAGCTAGTGTTATAATGAACCCACCAGCACCTGGATGTTCAGTCTGCATGCTGCTAGACGTAGGTGTAAAAGTACTGACGGGGGTTAGAAGCCAACCAATTGTAGAGGACCATGTAATCTAGGGTCCTATAGTTTGTGTAGCCAATGGAACGTCGTGTATTTAGTGACGTTCATAGTGGCCCTTTTGAGGGGAGGGCTTAGTTGCCCCACCTGATGTTAAGTACCCTATCACTCTCCTTCACGGTTCTATACTGATATGGAACTTATACTACATATTCACTTAGAGCCAATCACTCCCTCCAATAGGTTTTGTAGTTTGCCACATAGGTAGTGTCGCAGGTCAATACGTCACTGATGACGATTTTATGCAATATAACCTCAGTTTCTACTGAGTCGAGTAAGAGGACCGAACAAATGCTGATGTTTGTTGTACTCCCTGTTTTATATACTTGTTAATAAAACGGTCTCCCCTTTTGCCAAACTACCTGAGTCGTTTTGATTATTGATCTGCATCCCCATCCATCTCCAGGGTATTGATACTCATCTTAAAGGGCTGGGAAACCCAGTTCACTTGGTAGCAGAGAGAGGATGTTTCTTTAAAAAGTCCATCGACCGTTGTCATAAGTAAACTTTAGAGTCTCAGTAGTATTGCACGACCTTTGCCATTCGGCTGACAGGACGTGAAGCTTCCTGTAGATAGTTGTTGGTATAAGTGACAAACAATTCCTTGCAAGGAGGGTGTCATGGGTCCCCTTAGTTTGTATAAAAATCCCCTCCCACTTCTACAAAGTGCGGAACGGAAAACAGTTTGAAGAGGCGTTAACGGAGGCGTTGATCCTGAGGGTCCGAAGAAGAAAATATGCAAATGGTGAGTAGAAACTGAGCAGTGTAGCAAATTGAAGCATGCATAATAAAATAAAGGAGAGTAACAGAGGGAGGCTGGATTAACGTAAGAGTAAGAGTGTAAAAATATATATATATGGGGAATGAGATATTGACTTGAGTGTGACCAAGCAATATAATAAGTAACATCGTGTGAGAGCCCACGATAAAGAGGATACGCCCTATACCTACGTTTTAAAGAACGTTAGAAGAAATCTTAATCTAAAATCCTCTCTGTGGATGACGTAGAAAACGGGTCTGATTTAAGACGGACCCAAAGAGATAGATTTAAGTTCCGTGAGGAGCATTTTTTTAGAGGGTAAGACAAGTCTTAAAGAAAAAGATTGTAGGAAATGTTATGTGACCAGTCAAGTTTGTCTGTCTGTTTTTATGTGGTTTTGAAAGCATGATGACGTCATAGCTAAAGAAAAAATGTATGATAAATAAGAGAAGCGCAAAGTTGAAGAAAAGAAAGTGATTGTTTTAATTGTATTTGATGGGTGTTATTTAGCAAGATTAAAATAAAACTGTTGAATAACTTGGGGTGAATTTACAGCAACCTTCACATTCTGCGACCTGAAATTAAATACTTGAATACTGGTGATTGTGTCGCATTCAGCAGGAGATGGAGGTACAAGCCCCCACCTCTACATAACATATCTGGTTCAAACTCTCCTTTGTACAAATGCGCCAGATTTTATCATTTGGTAAATCCAAAACTATATTTTCTCTTCGTTGCCCTTTTTGGATTACCAAAAAGGGCAACAAATCAAAAAGACCATTTCAGATCTATATGTGAAAATAAACTATAGTTTTGGATTTACCAAATGATAAAATCTGGCGCATTTGTACAAAGGATTGTTTGAACCAGATATAAAATAAAACTGTGATTAAACGGATTGGAGCTTGCGACGATTGGCGCTCGCTCATATGGTATTATTCTCTTGAAATGTGCTTTAAACCTGTGATCAAAAGCAAACGAGCGTTAAATAAGTTAATAGACAAATTGAGAACGGAGGATGTTACTCCATTGGTGCATCTATGCAAGCAGTTGCCAATACATGCACCTAAACTTAAACAGTACAGTGCAGAATGGGTTAAAGGAACTTAACCCATTCTGCACTGTATAATGTTTATGCCGTGGCCACATGGCGGATCACTATGGAAGGCAGTCTTGCAGCATATGACGACATATTTGCATGCAGCATATACTAGGAAGAAGCTAGACAAGTGCCTAGCGAGCTTAGAGCTTTTGAAAATGTATCAACAAGAAAAAGATGAGGAGCCTCCTTTAGATTGGATACTTGATGTATGCAAGGAGGGGGCAGAAGAGCCCTCCACCTGCCCTGTCTGAAATAGAAGCCGAGAGTAAAAAAGTTGATGGGTTATACCCATTATTGGTACTTAAAGCAGCGCCAGGGAATAGCAACCCGGCTTATGAGTCACCTACGCAAAGTAGTGACGAAGGCCCAGAGAAGAATATTGAGAAAGATGTTATCGCTAAAGTTCTGAAAGACAAGGAGAGATGCGATAAGGAAAGAAGTAATCGACCAAGTACATCTCTTGGTATAGGAAGATAGATAAAGAGATGGAAGGGAGAAAGAGATAAAACTGATGAGATAGCGCTCTTACAGAACGAATGGATGGGAGGTCAGATTTTGCTTTAACTCGATGGTAAAGGCATTGAGGACGTAAGACAAAGGGGAGGGTAAGATGAGCAAGATAAAAAAGACAAAGTATGGTAAGAACGATTGAAAGACAAAGGAGTGAAAAGAAAAGATAGACAGAGAAGAGAGCAGTACTATCAAGACGTGCAAGCTAAAAAACACGAGCAAGTAGAAGAGCTAAGAAAACGCAACAATAGACAAAGAACAGCTGATGAGCAAGAGAGGCTAGAAAGAAAAAGAATGGAAGAGGAAGAGCGGAAATGAAGAGAAAAAAGAATGCAAAGACGAAGGGATGAGGCGATACAAAGGGCAAATGAAAGAAGGGATATGAAAAAGAAAGAAGACAGAGTGAGAGAGGAAGCTAGAAAGCAAAGAGAATTTGACGATGATATGGAACGTAAAAGAAGACAGAGAGAAGTAGCATGGGAAGATATAGGGGAACTCTTCCCAGAATACGAGTCATTACCAAGCTCGGCCAGAGCAAATCTAGAAGACGAGTTTGACTTGAGGAGCATTGGGAAAGTGATCACTTAAGTATACCATGAAATGAGAGCTCAGAAAGAGCCATGGGGAAGGGAAAAAATGACCGTCTCACGAGCACTCAGTTGTATGACACGGGGGAAACCTCATGTAGTGTGAGACATAAGGAGCTGTCTTTAGACAGAGAGACTCTGAATAGAGATGACGAGGAGAGAAGTTGTACGAGTTGGGCTCAAGAAATGTCAGACGAAGAAAGGGAAATAAGATGGTCAGATTTAAATGTGCCTGTATCTAAGGCGTCAGAGCCATTGACAGTCAGACCGACCTAGGGGGGCAACTCCACGGTCAGAGGGGGGAGTCGCTGCCTTATAGAAGCAGGTTAAGATCATTGCCAGGTAGACGGCGATGTGGCAATATTGTCCCTGCAGTGGACAGACAAATTATGAGTTTGGGACGTCTCAGTTTCCCTTGTTAGAAAAAGGAGGGGCCAGACCACAGTATATACCTTGGTCCCAGATGGACAAGGATAATTTAAGGTGTAAACTCATGATTTTAACTTCTGGCGCTGGGAAATGGATTCATGAATTAGAGAAAACAACGGGAGGAAACACGTTGGCAATAGGGGACATTAAAGGTCTTTTAATCGCCATACTTGGTGAGAGAGCTGATGGCATGTGGGCAAGGGCAGGGTACCCTGGTGTGACTACAGTCAGCACTGCTCACAATGGAGTACCGTTCAATAACTGTAGAACATCAGTCTGGAAAGTGCTTTGAGTACTGTATCCGGACATGTCCGATATGGGAGCTATAATGACGAAAAAGATGATGGAAGGAGCTGATCCGTTGGTTTATATTCAACATTTTCAGGAATCTTGGTCTTTGGAAACACGCAAATCTTGGGGAAATCTATACCAGTGTTCCATCATATATTATGCCAAGGGCTGCCAGAGCCAGTACAGAAGCAGCTCAAGAAGTTTGTGGGGATAGAGGCTAAACCATAGTCGGAAATTCAGCTGACTTTTGCGCATTACTGCAGACTCTTGCTGGAAAAGAATCGCAAAAAAGACGATACTCACAAAGGAGAGGAGGCAAAGTTAGTGCAGAAAAAACTATCCAAATACGCCATTGAAGGGTCAATGTTGACCAGTGTAGAGTCACAGATCGAACTCACAGCAGACAATGAACATGCCGCAAGTGAATAATCAAAGGCAGTTCGATCAAAACAATAGTGGATATACCCCACGACGAACAGGATTTCGAGGACGAGGTTGGCAAGATTATCAAGGGAATTGGCAGAATAATCAGGGAAGCTTTCAGAATAACCAAGGTGGGTTTCAAAATATGCAGAATGGTAATCAGAGTATGCAAAATGGTCAGGTTGGGAGACCACCGCCTATATGTTGGACGTTTGGAATGACAGGGCACTTTTTTTACGCACATGTAGAAGTCAAGGAATGGTGCAAAAGGGGCAGTTTTTAAGAGGGGGGATATCAAATCCACCTGCATATTCACAGCAGAATGGAGATGGATTTGCACAGAATCAAACAGTCCAGCAGCAAGCGGAGAGAGTACAGCAAGGCTTGCAACCACAGCAGGTAGCAGTTAATCTGCCACAAGGTCAGTCACAGGAATCGCTTATGCAGCTTCAGCAAACCACGAACACAGGTCAGTTAATGACTCTTGGAATAGTGGATGTCACTGCGAATGGAGGGAATCCTTTCACAGGTAATGGGATGAGGCTGTACCCGCAATAGGACAGCTCACTGGGAGACCTGTGTTCAATACTATCCGTAACACCAGACCCCCATGTGGAACCAAGGGTGGACGTCAGAATAGGTGGCAAATCTTTTTCGTTTTTAGTAGACACATGTGCAACGCACTCATGTATACGCGTGGGAACATTTTCAATGTCTGGCAATGCCATGAATAGTCAGGGGTTCACAGGAGCTACAAGTAGAGTTCCTTTTACTGAAGAATTACCAGTCTCTATAGGAGAATGCGACATGAAGATGCCACTGCTATATTCGAGGCCAACACCTGGCCATATATTAGGATGAGATTTAATGACTAAGTTGAATATGACAATCTCGTTCACTGATGAAAGTATAGTGTGTTCAACACCAGGAGTGCATTATGTAAACATGTGCGAAATGAATATGACATACGCAGGACAACTAGCTATGAGAGCAATTCCATAAGAACCAGAGGTTTTTCAGTATGGGGTATGCTTTCTGTTGTCAGGGTTACCAGGCCTAGCAGGCAGACCAATGAGAACTCCAGGTGAATTTATGTTTAGACCAAGAATACCTATGCTTCAACAAAAGGGATGAGTTTTTCCCTTAGAGATACAAGCAGCCATAGTGTGAGGGCAAATGGCTTTGCTTGATGGACATGATGAGGAGGGAAAACAATGGCGCGCAGTTATAGCCATCGGGGAGGGTTACAGATTGACTGACATCACTGATGAAGATCTGTTTGAAGATCATCCATCTGATGATGAAGTAAAATTCGAAAGTAACATTCGAAATGTGCATTACGTATTCGGTAAGATTAATTAAAAGAGACCAGAAAATGATCTTAGCACAAAAAATGTCCCGAGTATTTTGATGAAGATATGGCGAATGTGCCAATTTTGTTATGGACCACTGGCCCCTATGACGTAGGCTTACTAAAGGGGGTTGGAGAGGTGAAGATTAAATTGTAAAAAAGAGGAATTTTACCTTGAGCACAACAATGTCCTATGTCCCAAGAGGCAGATGAAGGTATTTTTAAGACGATTTCTGCCATGATGGATCAGGATACTTTAGTGACGTCAGTCACCATGTAATACGTCAGTGTACCCTGTGAAAAAAGGTAAGTGGGGTTGTGGTGTCTAGTGCAGGCCCTTTACCCAATAAACCAAATTGTAGAGGCCGAGTTCCCTCTAATTCCTAACCCGTCCACAATCCTATGTAATATACCTGTTGACACACGATATTTCATGGTGATTGATTTAAAAAATGCTTTTTTCTGAATCCCATTGCATAAAGACTTGCAGGATCTGACGTCATTTACGTTCTGACAGACTCCCCTGAAAAAGCACTCGTTTCAATAGAGTCCTTCGGATGGACTTAAGCAATATCGCTTTGGAAAGCGTTGTATTGCAATACATAGATGACATTTTAGTTTGCAGCACCTCAGAAGAAGAGTGCAGACGCGATTCTGTTCAGCTGATGATTATGCTCACTGACAAAGGATATAAGGTTGACAAAGAAAAATTACAGTATTGTCAACAAGAAGTGTTATACATAGGCCAATTGATTTCGCCTGAAAGGAAAAAGGTTACTCCTGAAAGAGCTGAGGCTATTTTATAAACAGCCAAGCCACACACGATAAAACACATGCAGAGATTTTTGAGATTATGTAACTACGTCAGAGCATGGGTCTTTGACTACAGTTCATATATAAGGCCCCTTTTACAGGCCCTACAGAAGGCACAGGCAACGCAAGAAAAATGGGTGTGGACTGAGGATGGAAGAAGGGTTTGACGAATTGAAAAAGCAATTTGCACGGCCCCAGTTTTAGGGATTCCCAATTATGCTGAGGAACTCTTCTTGTTTTCACATACAGATGGCACTGTTATGACAGCAGTACTTACACAAAGAACCACATTGGGGTCCAAACCCTTGCATCTTGCATATTACATTGGAATCTTAGACCCAGTGATGAGAGGTCATTTTCCGTGCGAGCAAAGTTTAGCAGCAGCCGCCTCTTTCACCATGGAGAAGGCTGCAAGCATAGTAATGGGATGTTCCATGACTTTATTTATTGAACACACACTATTTGCCATTTTAGAAAAACCAAAAGGCACATTGACTTCTCAAAGAGCTTCTGCCTATGAGGTAGTCATATTAAATCCATCGATTAAAATAGTTTGATGTAAAATAGTGAATCCTGCCATGTTTATAGCTGAGCCAATGACAGAGGGTGAGCCTGTACACGATTGTGCAAACTATGAAGAGTTTGTATGTGTATTTATTATTGTTTTATTTAGCACCCTAATCCAAGGCGCTTTACAGTTAACAACAAAACCACATCACACATAGAACAGTAGAAGCAGTAACCGTAAACATGAATCAAGCCATAAAATCGGTATGTAGAACAATTTGCATATGAAGGAGAGGAGATGAGGGGGCTAGGAAAGGAAGGAGAAGGAAAGAGTAATGAGTGAAGTGAGCAATAGAAAGAGAGGAGAGCTTAGGAGAGATGGGAAAAAATAAAGAGAAAGAGAACAGGGAGAAGGGAACTAGGAGGGTGAAAAGGAGAGAGGGGGAAAGTGTCAAGGAAGGGAGTGAAGAAGAAGTGATTTCAATGAGGAGCAGAAGGAGGAATAGGTGGAGGAGGAGTGGATAGAAAGAGGTAGGGAGTTCCAGTGTATGGGGGCAAGGAGCTGAAAGGAGCGGAAACGAGAACAGGCACACGGTGGTGGGGGAACAGAAAGTAAAAAGAGATCAGCAGAACGAAGGGAGTGAGAGGGGGTATAAAATGAGAGGCGAGAGGAGAGGTAAGAGTTCTGAGATGAGCTCCCCAGAATAAAGGAGAATGCACTGGCAGGAGGAGAAATAGTTTTTATTGATGGTTCTTCAAGGATCGATCAAAGTGATGAACAGAGATATACAAGTGCCACTGTGGTAAAGCACACAGCTAATGGGGAATTTCGGGTGCTTATTAGTACTCGATTGCCGTCTCATTATTCAGCAGAGGCTGCAGAATTATTGGCATTGATATTTGCGATCAAGAGTCACGCAGACCAGGATGTAACAGTGCACAGCGACTCCGCCTATGTGACGTCAATGGTGCACGCAGGGCTAGCACGTTGGAAAAGGAGGGGCGATCTCCGACCGGATGGCACGCCAGTGCAAAACGCCACCTTATTGAATAGACTCATTAAGGCACTACAACTCCCAGTAGGCATTGCAGTTGTTAAATGCGCAGCCCATACTAAAGGGGCAGATTTTATCTCACGTGGAAATCAAGCAGCAGACGCTGAGGCCAAGTGATGTGAATGAAAAAATTATTATTATGATGACTGTATTTGAAGTGTACAACCACTTGTCAAAAACACAGTTAATGGAAGTCCAGGGGGGGAAGCACCTCAAGAGGAAAAGAATTTTACGGACGCAAAGAGGGTGTTCTTTAAACTCCTCTGAAGCATTGTGGTGACAGGTCAGCACTCGTAAACCGGTGATGGCTGCAGCCTTATTAAGGGTGGTGCTGGAACAGCTACACTACCCTGCACATACAACTAGGGAGAATCTCGCTGTAACTATTGCTGAGGAATGGTCTGTGCCACATTTAATGGAGCATGTTGCATTTTTTTATAGTGAACTGTATTGTGTCAACAATTCACGGCTGGGCTTACACTGCGCACATTTAGGGGCGTTATTCCGAGACCTAATGGCCCTTTTCAGCACTTGCATATCGACTATGTGGACATGATACAAGTATGTAATGGATATAGATAACTAATTGTTGTGGTGTGTCCTTTCTCAAGATGGATGGAAGCAGGTCCATGTACATACCCAAACTCTACCTGTGCAGCAAACTTATTAGTGCGGGAAGTATTTCCTAGATGGGGTGTATGCAAAGTTATGAGGTTGGATAATGGTCCTCACTTTGTGAACCAGATATTTTAACAGATCAGCCTGTTGCTTGCTATAAAGCAAGAAGTTTTCTTTGGCTTATTATCCGCAAGGAAATGAGATCTGTGAGAGGCTGAACGGCTTGCTTAAAGAAAGAATAGCCAAGTTGAAGCTTACCTTGAAGAAAGGGTGGTTGCATTGCCTACCACTGGTATTATAAGCTTTAAGGAACCAACCAGGTTCTGACCACCATCTGACACTCCACGGAATGGCGATAGGGAGACAAATCAGAAGCCCCCCTAATGCCTCCATCCAGAGTTAGAAGTGATGCTCAGCCAACGGCAGAACTGTTAGGATTGGAATTATGTGATTATTTCAACTGTATGACTTCCAGTATTTCTTTCATTTCAGGACAGCTGCAAAGACGAGGGTGTAGAGCAGTACAGAACACAGAAGAAGATGCTTCGACAGACCAATCTCAGAGACTTTGTGTTCCCCAAGTATTCCTAGGAGATGCGCTTCTAATCCACAACCACGTAAGGAGAAAGTGGGACGAACCCCGGTTTTGCGATCCGTTCCTTGTGGATAACATCACACTGTCTGCTGTCAAGGTGCAGGGCAGGCGTGCTTGGATCTTCTTGGGGGACGTTAAAATATTTAGCTACTCTGCCTGCACCCGTAGATGACGAGGCAAGTACAAGCATCGGGGAAGAACCACAGCACATGCAGACGAGATCTATGACGAGGAAGAAGGACGCAGAAGCTGACAAGTAGAAAGACAAAGAATTCATTGGACTGTGGCTTGATTTGGGACACTCCTTTTAAGTCATTTATAAAGGGGTCAAGGAAAACTAGTTCTAACACTCTGTGCTGCCATTTCAGAGTGAAAGATGATCTTTTTGTTCTTAAAGCCACAGTAGCTTATTGACTTTGGACTGAGGCATGCTTAAGCCTTGATAAGAAGAAAAGTGATGAGGTTATCATCTTTGGACTGCTTAAGCCTTTAGAAGAAGCGAGTTATGCCAGCTTTTGATCGTGGACACAGCAATTGGAAAAGGGTACAGTACCCAGACGCGTTTAACACTGAGTTCCTCTTTGGATTTACCCATGGTGTTACCCAGTGATGACCTTTCTAGGCACATTCTTACTTATTTTGAGTTGGTGCTGCGCGCTTACCCTTCATCTAGTGGGGAGAACCACTTGCATTCCAGCTTTTTTACAAAATCCTAAGAATGAAGAAGTTATAAGAAGATTACTCATAGTCATCACTGAACAATTCTTGCAGCTACCTGAGTACAGCAAGGAGAGTAAAAATGCCCCTATCAAAGGAAGCAGCTCGTAGACTTGTCAGTGTGGTGTTCTTTCGTCTGATTGAAGAGTATCCGCACCTGGTTGGGAGGCACACTGATGTGCACACCTTTCTAAGGGATCCGACAAACAGTGAAAATCTGAATGTGATCCTGGAAGGTATCATCATCCAAGTGAGCATCTATTCTGAGCGAAATCACAGACCGGTGTAGAAACTTTCCTTTGAGGGACAGATCGAAAGGTTGCAGATAAAGAAAGACTTTTGGTTCCTGCTGAAAGAAATTCGACATGTCTGTACTGAGGCATATTCGAGGCATAGATTGCGAGATAATCTATGTCATTCAGCTTGTTTAGACTTACTGAGGTAATTTTTCTTCATACTAAAGAGGTGTCTACAATTCGACTGGTGAAAGACTGATTCCAGAGACACAGAGTAAGTTGTTTTTGTCGTCCAATAAGCAGACAATTGATCAAGGAGGAGTTGCTGAGTCAAGATAGCAGCTTCAAGAAGCAGTTCACAATGCTGATGTATTAATGTTTTAAGCTTTTCCTTCCTTACGTGGTCAAGATGGGAAATTTAAGCAGTAATATTATATTGCTGCCTGAAGACACACGCTCACGTTGTCCAAGAAGTAAATGTTGTAGGCTAACGTATTACTGTATCATTGCATTGTGTTCATAATCTTACTGCTTTCATTGACTGTGCGAACAATGTTCTATATTGGTGCACATGGAGCTAACGCACCTGTGCATGTTTCTGAGCAAATGGAAATTGTACGCGTGGAAACTACTAGGCAGCTTAGACCTTATGTAGTCATTCCTATTCCAAAGAAGGATGGCAAATTACCTGAGCTTAAAATGGATGTCATTAGCAATAACACACATGCAAAACATGTCTTATAGACTGTTTCTGGACGCCAGAGACAGGCTCGGCGAAGCAGGCAAGGCAAAGGGTTGATAAAAGGTGAGCTTACACAAGTAATACATGCAAACACACCTGGTTCAGTGACAATAGACCCAAAAACAGTTTTGAAAATAAGATCCCAAATGGAGATTATGCAAGACATTTTCATACCTAAAGAACTTGTTGAGAGAATAAGGATGGCTGAACTTTCTCCTGCACAGGGAACCCGGATGGATGTTTCTGTGAATAATTCAGTCAGAAGAAGCTATATTGGTACGCTTCATGATATGATTATGGAAGCTCGTATGAAAAGAATGAGACATAAAAGAAGCACACAGGAAGATAATTATTGATTCAATGATAACCTGGACAGCACAGCATACTTGGGAAATAACATATGGTATTAACACATGAAGGAAGTTGGGAGAAGAACTTCAAAGGAGGAATGCTTTGTATGTGCTCTCCTGCCATACAGCACGGGGAAGTCGAAGACCTTAATAGCTGTTGAAATAGATGTTCACACAGCACATTGTCTTTCACACGTAGCACTTTGCAAGACCAGAGGCCAGTTCATGGGTAGTGATCCTTCTCTCAAATGGGCAACTGGTACAGATCCAGATGAAGACATTTATATTCAAGATATAAAGACAAGAAACAATGCAAAGACAAGGAGTGTATTGTGATCAGATATGAAAAACCTGGAGTAAAAGGAGCTGAAATCAGAACGGAAGTGAATAAAAAACTGAAGACCGCAGGAAAATCTGCAGACGATATTCGAATTTGGAAGAACAGAGGTCAGATGCAGATCTGGGGATCAGTTTTATCACCAGATGGATGGGAAACAGGAGTGGTGATCTGCAGAGCCTGAATGGTAACTAATCGTCCTGAATGCACTATTTTGAATGTGCAAGAACTGTGCAAACCATTGTGGCCAAGACTTTCTAAACTACTGACAGGAGGATCCCTGCAAATAGTGCCTTTGGAGAGTGCAAAGCTGTGTTTCAGAGGGAATGGTACAAGAAAAGTTGGAGAAAATCAAAAGTGCAATCGTATCTTTGATACATCAGGGTTGGTGCATGGAAAAGCAGTAATCATGGAAAATGATTGGGCTTGTGGATCCAGGGCCTACATAAGGCTACCTAAAGACTGGGGAGGAATATGCACATTCGTGAATGTCCGTGTTCCAGCATTAGTGATTCCAAAAAGTGACCTGAATCTTGACAGTTTCCCAAAAGCAGATGCTCACCTTAGGAAGAATAGATCTGTGGATCTGATAAGGACGATAAAGGGAGAGAACTATTTCTCAGCCAAGCCAATAGAAGCTTTTGACTCCATCCCATATGAGCACAGACTGTTCAGCCAAACTTCTTAAGTGTTCACGTTGATCTTTATGCCAAGAATCCAAGTGGGAGCAAGTACCAAGTGGCTTCAGATAACCAGATGGGAAAATCTACAAACAATTAACACTACCATAAAGGGATTTAATGCAATCAGAGAGGAGAGGAGAGCCATAATACTGATGACTCTCCAGAGCAGATACTTCTTGGACATGATCACAGGTATAGATGGAGGTGTTTGTGCAAAAATTGGAGAATCATGTTGCACATTCATACCTTTTCATGATGACGAGAATGAAACCTTGACAGAGGCCATAGACATGCTGACAAAACTCCATGGCCAGATGATAGACGAAGTAGAAGACATTGCTGATGACAGCTGGTTTGGATCGCTCTTCACATGCGTTCCACAATGCATGGCAGATATGTTCAAGTTTCTTGGAGCCCTGATCGTGTTGATATTGCTTGGATTTTGTGTGATCAAGATAATAAAACAGCAAAGAAAGCTATAGGGATGAAGATTATAATTGATGTTGAACCAGGATGGAAGCCCAAAGAGCTAACAGATGAAGAAATCAGAGACTTTGTGAAGGCCAGTATCCATGCACCTGAGGGAACAAAGTTCCTGTACCCAAAGAATCTTAAGAAATATTTGGGAAGATGGATCTATTGCAGTGCAAGTGGACAGTGCATGCTCATGACATGGAACAAGGATGAGCATATGAAATCGGCAGGTTGTCCGAAAGGAGTCATAAAGATATGGATCCCCAAGAAACATTTCTTCAGACCAGGATTTCTAGAGGTTAAGGAGGATGAGAAAGTGGTTGATGAATCACCCAGAGGGGGGAGTGTAGAGGAGGAGCCAAATACCCCCCTCCAACTGCACCGCCCTTATTACCTATAGAGTGGGAACCGAAGTATGTGACGTATGCGCAACAGTTGAACCAGCAAAGAGCATAGCGTGGACTCTGTGCAGTCCCCATAAGAGTACCAGTACCTAAGAGAATCTGGGAGGTAAGGTACCCATTGAGAAAACTGTACCTCCATGCAAGACAATATGATGGTCATTTGAATGAGATTCCTGAAGAAGCAGAGCAGATGAAAGGCAAGGATAAATGGTGACGTCACACAGAAGGAGATGACACACACAGAAGAGATGCAGTGACCAGAGAATGTAGATATTCTATAAATGCATCAAGAAAGTACCAAGGATAAGTGACATCTTGGGATCAAGGTGAAGAAACTTATGCCATAGACACAGATGAAGACATTAAGCTAGTTTATACATGTAGAGATGCCACACAAACGCAAGCAGCAAAGTAATCTTGAAAGCTAGCTTCAAGCTTAATAGTAAATGGATTGCGACAAGCGCCTATATGTGTGTGTGTGTGTGTGTGTATATATATATATATATATATATATATATATATATATATAGGGAGAGATGCATATGGACAAATAAAAGATGGATGCTTCCACTACGCATTATAAAGCAGTGCTGAACATGAACAAGAAGGCCTCACTTCAGTGTGTCGCCATTAAAAGCTATTTTAATTACAAATGAATCTCAGCAGAAGGAGTTGGATGAGCCAAGAAGCTAAAGTCTTTTCAAATAGGAATTGGCTGACATTTGATACAAATTGTGTGAAGGAACAAGAGGCTCCTGTTCAGAAGGCTTGAGCAAAACAAAAGACATCGGAGGACTATTAAAAAATAATATTCAATACACGAAAAGGCTCGATTTCATGGTGTCAAGTCACTTGGAAGGAAGAAATTGGACGATCAAGGTGGTCACACCTACCCACGAGGGCAGGCTGTGCCTTCACTCAAACATTCTCAGAGCACAGTACAAACTCAAGGTCAAACTTCAAAGCACTAATTGACACTGGACCATTGAGGTGATGATGGATTGATATGCTAATTGGTGGGAAGCTAGTGTTATAACAAACCCACCAGCACCTGGAAGTTCAGTCTGCATGCTGTTAGACGTAGGTTGAAACGTACTGATGGGGGGTTAGAAGCCAACCAATTGTAGAAGCCAGTGTGATCTAGGGTCCTATAGTTGTTGTAGCCAATGGAACGTCGTATATTTAGTGACGTTCATAGTGGCCATTTTGAGAGGAGTGCTTAGTTGCCTCACCTGATAAGTACCCTATCACTTTCCTTCACGGTTCTACACTGATATGGAACTTATACTAGATATTCACTTGGAGCCAATCACTCCCTCCAATAGATTTTGTGGTTTGCCACATAGGTAGTGACGCAGGTCATTACGTCACTGATGACGATTTTATGCAGTATAGCATCAGTTTCTACTATAAGGAGCTGACTAAGAGGACCGAACGAATGCTGATGTTCGTTGTACTCCCTGTTTTATATACTTGTTCATAAAACAGACTCCCCTTTTGCCAAACTTTGTTTTGTTTTTTGATGTATGAATAAAATCTGCATCCCCATCCATCTCCAGGGTATTGCTACTAATCTTAAAGGGCTGGGAAACCCAGTTCAATAGCATCCTTGATCCCAAGCCAACATTGACTCCTCTTTGTTTTGCACACATTTCCAACTATGCCCATCCTTGTCAAGTTATATATTCCTCTATAGCAAGCTTCTAAGTATCTTTTCTACCTTGCGTTACTCCGTATTTACACTTATTGGTCTGCAATTTACTACGTCTTATTTTGCATTCATTATTACTTTGTTTCATACATGTTTCCCTTATCGTTTCAGTTACATTGTGCCTCGTAAGTATTTTCATATTGTTTCAGCATGGCTTCGTACATCACTCTGCCCGAATGGTGTGTGTTAACATCCTCCCATACAGCATCCTTCCACACTTTTAGTGCAAGGGTACATTTGATACAGTTGTCTGAGTGCATATTGTCTCTTTTACACTCAGTGAGGTAAAGGCATAACACATGGAGTCTCACATCACAAAGGGCTTTTCTCCTGCTGTTTCAGTATGATGGCGATGAGGGGGCAGGAGTTAGGGAAAATGCATCCACCTGCTCCTCTATATTCCCCCCTCTGTTCGAGTCCTCGACCACATTCCTGTTACGCTCACCTGACTCCCACGGAGGCGCAGACCTGGTTTGGAGTGCTGTTGCCTCTTCTATGGTGAAGCGCAGGACTCGGAAGATGGACAGGACCGGACCCTCAAATCTGGCTTGTCTGGCTCACAGAAATATACTTCTGTGTGTGAAAAGGGAGTATTAACAATCTGTGGGATAATGTGTAAGCCTCCCACTCTCTTCTCACCCTCCACGAAACCCTTCTGCGATTCCCCGTGAAGTCTCACCTTAGGGTCTGAAAGGACGAGCTCTCCATACTGCTTCTGATGCAGGGGCGCGTTGTAATCCAGTTACTTCACTGGATCTTGGATTGTAGAGAGTTCAAGTTTGCTTGACCTTCCCGGTAAAATGCTGTGAGAATTCTGTTTATAAGTATGAGCCCGAAATAATAATTGTCCGTTGTCTCTATTTCAGGTGCAGAACAAAGATTCCGAGATGAGCAATGGAACCGACGAAGGAAACTCAGGTGAGTTGTTTGCTGAGAGGTTCCTTTAGTGTCCTTGCATTAATGCACTAATCCTTGTGTCTTTTTTCCCCATAGGGGCCGGGGTTTGGAAATGCCGGAGATATGGCACCGACCCGAAGTGAGAGGTGCAGTTCCAGTAGATATCAGGTAAGTCTTTAATGAGCGTTCAGGTAATGTCTTTAATGAGCTCACTAACGCTGATGTCTCTTTTTTTCCCCTTAGGGGCCGGGGTCTTGAAATGCCAGGATGCGGCACCAACCCGAAATGAAGTGGGAATGACCCAACAGGTAAGTCTTATGATGGAAAATTAAGGTTTTCTTATTCTCTTCCCTAGCTCACCTTTGTTCTTGTCTTTTTCTCCCTAGGCGCTGAAATGTGGCTGCGGATTCAGATGGTCGCTGATGAACATGGAGGCGCCCAGTAAAGGTGAGTGGAACGCGGCGCTGCAGCGATCGCTGCGATGTGCTTTTAAAATGAATGTCTTCCTTTTCAGGATCGTCGGCGAAATGTCTCCGGGTTGCGGATTTTAGCAGGTAAGGACTCTTCTTTCTTCTATTCTCTTCTCTTCTCCCTTTGCAGGTGTTCCAGGATGCTGGCAGGCGTGGCAGAAGTCAGGATGCAGGGGCAGATACAGTGAGCGTCCAGCTGCTAGATGCAGAACAATGCGAAGCGTGAGTTGCTGCTTGGGCGTGGCTTAAATAGCCTTCAAAGTAGTTCCAGGTATGTATCCTTCCTCTCAGGTATGTATTCTTCCTCCGGCCACACCCGTGTGGTTAAGTAGTCCCCAAAGATAAAGTAGTCCCATTCAGGCCTCTAGATGGCCTGGGTGTTGCAGCATGGTCTGCATCAGGTAAGTTTACACCAAGCACCTTTCTACACAAAGTCATCTTTTATGAGCCTGGCGCCTATGGCGCCAGGACTGTTGTCCAATATGAGCCTGGTGCCAAAGGCGCCAGGACTGAGTCCAAAGGGCCCCTATTTGGGGCTGCTGAGACTTCCCTCGGGGACATGATGTCACATGATGTCTGCCTCTGGGGTAGCTGGGCCTGGTCTGGCTCCTTGGAGGTAGGCATCATGACAATTCCTTTCTTCGTTCTCCTGTATCATCTTTTCATGCTTTTGTTTCTTCTTCACCCCTCTCAGTTGACATGCATTCTTTATATGTTCATCTACACTCCAGGTCATGTGGCAGTAATCTCCTGATGATGGACAGAATATCCACCTTCCTACATATTTTTTTTATCTTCCTTGGGATAGTAGAACTTCATTCCTGGAGGTGCAAGGGCACTTTTCTTTATGTTCTCATGGGGACTTTCCCCATTTTGCATCTGCTCACTGTAAGGAAGGCATGGTATCAAACAGTAAGACAGACACAAGTGACCACAGTTCAAGGGTGTTTATTGAACTTCAGTTGGGTTAGACAAACACCTATCTAATCCTAAATCTAAAGATGGGAACAAGCTACGACCATTAAATAATAATAACGCAGTCCTAGTGGTGTCTTGTCAAAATAAAAGGGCATATGCTACTAAACCTATTGCCAAGCTTTACTTCTAAATACAAATGGTGTGGGAAACAATGTTATACAAAAGAAAAAGTGTTCAAGAAATTGTATGTCAGGATAGTAGAGCCGTTGGCTCCCCTTCCCCACGTTTTCAGCACCGGACACTTGAGCTTAGCACACACTCTGGCTTTCCTAGCACGAAGATGCAGTTCAAAACCTCAGCGTCGGGGCCTTCTGTGCCAAAGTCTCTTTGCCATTTAAAGTCTCTTATTTCAGAGGGCCTGCTGCAACAAACACTAAACCTCCTTTATTCTTAGGATTTCACATGCACAATTTATCAGGTGATTTACTGTTCATCCCTGGTCCCCCTCCGCTGGGCTCAGACCCACTTTATCACAAAACCTGCAATTGGTTTCCCTCCACCGGGCTTGGACCAAATTTATCTCATTTTTCAGATGTTCTTTACTGTATCAAAATTGAAGACTTCCGACTGTGCGCATGATTTTGTTTGACCCGTCGCAAGACCACTTTGACAATTCTTTATTCTCTTTTTAATACAACCCTTTAACTTTCACTTCTCAGCTGGATACCTTACAGAGACCTTAGATTGAGCACCCATGCAGTGGCAGACACCTCTGTCAAAATTATTGTATCTTGCTTTTCAAAGTTCAAACACTCATCAACATTTCAACTTTACCTGCCTCTTTTATCACATATGTTTTAACAATGTTCATTCCAGCACTCACCATACAATGTTTGTGCTTGCCACCTTGGCTTCAAGACAGACCAGTCTTGTATGGATCTCCACAACTCAGTGGCTGTATTGATTTCACTGACAGTGCTTTGTTCTTGGAGCCAAGGATGGTACCACAGTGACTGCTCCTTCTCCCTGCATTGATTAGTGACACAGGGAGGGCCCCGGTTATCTCTGACACACAATATAGGTTTCTTTAGCCTTGTTTTCTGGTCTTATGCTTTCAAATCTCCAGGTCTCTAAGTAACGGTTTCTTGTCGGAAAGGTCAAGGGAACTTCCCACTTTGTGATCCCCTCCTGTTTTCCCGCCTTTCTCCTCTCGTTCAGCTGCCATCTCGAAACTGCTGTTTCCTTGTGTGCTTTGCCTCGCTCCAAGTGCGTGCCTTTTATCCGCATGGGGAAGCTTAATGGAAGTCGGGTGTGAGTGTCGGTCAGTAATTGCCGGACATCACCTTGCCATTGTATTGGGACAAGTCAGGTATACTGCTTGGGTGTTCATCTGTTTTCTCCCTGAGTGGGCTATCTGTGTGAATGTGTTCATGTAGGAAAAGGGGCAGGGGGTAGAGTTCCTACGTATCCTACCTGATAGGATGGGGTAAAGGTGTCACAGGGAAGCGCATTCTGTGTCTCGCCATCTTCTGTCCCACTCCCACTCCCTGAAAACCCCTCACACAGTTGATCCTCCCACACTGGTCCACCCCCAGGAACTGAATCCAAAACGATGATCATGTCCTGCCCACCTGGATGATGGATCCCTGGGGACTAGTGGGTGAGTCACCTGACACTTTCTGGTTTCTCACCTCACCAGTTCCAGCGTATATATCAATCATGGAAAATGGATTGGTATTGGGGATACGCGCTATGCTTCCTTATTGTTACTTATACAGAAGTATTACAAAAACAATGCAATTCTACCAAATGTTCATCTGTTAGTGATTTTATTCCCAAAAAGTCAACCGACCTGTGTTTCGACCTAAGTCATCCTCAAGGCCTTAGTTTCCAATCTGTAGTAATAGGCATACCCAGTAATAGGCATGATAGTAGTGTGCAGTATTTCCTTGAAATAAGTCTTGAAAAGTTCTTAATAATACAGGAATGATTCCCCAGACGAACTCTTTCATTTGAATAAAACAACTTCTTCAAGTTGGCCTTTAGCAGTTTAGTAGATGTGCTGTGTTAGATCACAAAAACAAATTTCTTGTATCATCATAGTTACCTTAAATGCATTAAAATTCCTAGTCCATGGGTTTAGTCCTGGGTATTGCGCGCCTTTATCAATCATGATCTGCATCCCAATAGCTTTCTTGGCTGTCTTCTTACAAAATCCTAGCAATACCAAAACTAGTACTGCTCCAAGTAATTTGAAAGCATTTGCCAACCAAGTTGAAATCCATTAGAACAGAGACAAAAACCAGCTGTCGTTCTCAATCTTGTCTTCTTCATCTCCATGTTTGTATGCAGGGTTGACAACATCGTTATTGCTTCTGTCAAAGTCCCATTGTCTTCATCATGGGCAGGTATAAATGTACAGCAGGTAGGCCCGATCTTGGCGCACACGCCTCCTTCCATTGTAATTAAGTCCAGATCGTACCTGTTCGGGAGGGCCATAAGCCTGATTGCCCTCATCTCATCCTTGATCGCATTAAATCCTTTTATTGTCATATTGATCGTTAACAGCTGCTTCCATCTAGAGATTTATGGCCACTTGGAATTCACTGCAGTCTGAATTGCTGGCAGAAATATAGCTGTAAATATCACTGCTGTTCGGCTGAACAACTTATGCTCATCTGGAATGTCACAATAGGCTGCTGTTGACTTTGCTAAGAAGTAATTGCCTTTCCTCTGTCTGCTTCGGTAAACCAGTCTTTTCTTCCACTGGTACTTATCCATTTTTGGGAAGTCTGTAATCTGCAGGTCACTTTGTGGTACTACTAAGACTGGTATGCTTATCGGCACCAATGAATATCCTCCCCCCCATTTAGGTGGCAACTTTATATATGCTCTTGATCCACAGGCACAATAAGGGTCCATCAGGATTGCTATTCTTTCCTTCATGCTTGGTACATCGGAAATACAACCGTACTTGCAGTTCTCCAACTTTCCCTGTGCCATTATTTCTGAGGCATAAAGGCACATTCTTCAGAGGTAGTATCAGTAATGGTCCTCCCTCATTGTTGACCCATGTCAACAATCTTGCAATCTTAGGCCATTGATTTTTGCATTCCTTTTCTGCATTTGCCACAACTACTTCCCATTGTCCAGCCAATGCTGTTGCTTTGCACACATCCAATCCTTCAGCCCATCCTTCAGGAGTTAGCACTGTTCCTTTAATTTGTAGTTGACCTCTTTCCCAACATTCTTGTATTTCCTTCCCCTTCTTATCCTTGCATTGTAGCATCTTGTTGTCTTCAATCTTGATTCCTGCTCTATTTATTCCAGGTTTCTCTATTGACTTTATATCTGGTACATAGTTGTCTTCTCTCTGAGATGTCACTTTATTCACCCACACTACAGATGCTGTTCTGCTTTGGAACAGTCCTCTGTTTAGGCAAAGTGCAAGATGTGTTGGGCAATGTGCCTTTTTCACTGATACTTCTGTTGCTATGAATATTTTAGAGGTTCCCAACGCATAAGGTACAAGGGAACACATGTAGCAGCTTTCACCTCCTTCCCACCATTTTCATGTGCTTATACCATAGGTTATTCTTTAAATAAGCCACATTTTCAAGATGGGTATTTATACCATCATAATTTTCTCTAACATCCCTTTCAAATCAAAATAAATGCTTAGTAAGATTATAAAAAATGCTGTTCATGGGCAACAGTTAATATTTCATTGTCATCCACCATATCTGTTTTGTTTCTTAATTTTTCTAAATGTCATAAAAATCAGGAGGAAAACACAAATCACAATGCAGAATGACACCACAATTATTATTCCTTGGAAACGCATTGGTTTTCTTGATGGCAGTGAGCCCCTTATATCCTGAAACCTCCTCTTTTTTGCTCACACTTTTAATGTGTAACTCTGGAAGTCTCTATGTATCACGCCTTTATATCAAGAACTGCAAAATGATTGCAACAATTTTTCTAAAAATAATGATTGGTCTTAGGGTTTCCCAAAAACGTTATGACGTTGACTTATCTTCTTATTAGAGCTGGATAAGACTTTAATATGTAGGTAAAAACAGCATACAAGAATGTGTGTAAGGTCATTGCAATAGGTAACATAACGATGAAGTGTGCTTTTATTCTTTCAGCTCCGGTACTTCAATGCATAGTCTCTTGAGCCTATCTAAAAAGTTCCAGGATAACTGCAAGTCTGTTTAGTCCTTATCAAATGTTAAAAAGATATTTGCATATTCTAGGATGCTGCTTTGTTCTTCACTGATCATTACTCTTAACCATAGAACGAGTCTGCATACGTGGAAGTTCTTCTCTTGCTTCACTGTGGGTAGTTGTAGGGCGGGTCATGGTTTCTCCTTTATATGGCTTGATGTTGTGCAAATGAAGCCAGGCTCTTCATCCTTTTCACTTGGCTGCTGTGGGTGTGACCACTTCCACCTCGTATGGACCTTCAAAGTGAGGAGTGCTCCAAGTGCATACAAACTTTCATACCAGCACCTGGTCCCCAGGGTATAAGCTTGATTATTTTAAGAAATCCTCTGCTTCAATGGGTGGTGGTCTTTGTAGCTTCTCTTTGGCCCCTCCCTTCAATTCTTGACCTGTTGAGACATGAAAGAAACACTGCAGTCATTGTTGTTAGGTAATCATGCATCTTGTCACCTAATGTCCTCGCTACACTCTGGGCATCAGTTTTTACACAGTGGCCAGTGACAGAAGGAACTCCATCACTGTAGTGGTGGGGCAAGAGATGGGGTCAGTCTTGCGTTCCCTGCACCACGCCTCAAATCTTCTCCATCTGCACGCATACAATGATCTTGTAGATGGTCTGTGAGCAGCCAGCAACACCTCAAGTACTTCCTCAGAGAAGTCCCAGTCATCATATCTCATCCTATAAAGAGCCATGCAAGTAGGTTAAGGGATTCCGGGGTCGAATGAAGTATCCAGCCTTTCCGACTGGGTTAGGAGATCCGGGCGCCAAGACAACTGGTGAGGTGGACAGATGGACAGCACAAGAGGTCGGTTCATCACGTTCTCCTCGCCCAGTCCGGGGTGATCAAGATCATGGTCACTTGACACCTTCAACCACCGGAGAACCCATGGAATGATGGGAATTGGAGGGAACGCGTAATGGAGAGCGAAGGTCCAATCCACAAGAAACCCATCCCCAAGTGCAACGTCCGCTAGGAATTCCCTTGAGCAGAACAGTTTGCATTTCCTGTTGGACTCCGTTGCAAACAGATCCACTGCTAGGGCAGCCCAGAGAAAGAAGACCTCCTCTAGGACTTCCAGGTACACTTCCTACTCATGTGCGACCGTGCTCGTCCTGCTCAGAGCATCCGCCAAGTCGTAATCTGTGCCCGCCAGATGAACTGCAGAGACTGAGATCCTGTCCTCCAGCAGAACAAAAGCAACATCGCCTCTGTGCAGAGGGGACGGGAGTGCAACCACCGTGCTTGTTGAGGTAGTATATCGCCACTGTGTTGTCTGTCAAGATGATGACATGCTTTTGTCTCAGAAGGGGTGAATGCTTTCAGGGTTGGCCTGATAGCTCACATCTCCAGCCTGTTGATGTGCCACCTGGCTTCCGTTGTTGACCAGAGGCCTCTCACCTGCATATCCTCGCACTTAGCACCCCAATCCTTCAAGGATGCATCCATGCCACTCGGGTCTGAGGCCAAGGCAGCCAAAGGATTCCCCCACCAAAAGACTGTTGCCAGTGCTTTAAGTGGAGTAAGAAATTGAGGGGGGGCCCTCGTTTGGGGGCGTGGCTTTCATTGTGGGCGTGGCCTAAAAGTGCACAAATCATAGTAAGGTGCGCAAACAAATATATAAATGTATGTGAGCATTTATATGTTTGTATGCGTACTACTATGGTGTGTGTACTTTTCAAGCCATATTTTATAAACAGCAATGTTACATATTTCTATGTTTATAAAGGTGGCTTGAAAAGTGCACAAATCATAGTAAGTTACCCACACTTGTGTGCTTACCTTACTATGGTTTGTGTACTTTTCAAGCCACCTTTTATAAACATAGATATTTGTAACATGTTTCTATGTTTCTAAAAGATGGCTTGACATGTAAACAATTCAAGGCATCTTTTATAAAGCGTTGATGACGGACAAAACAAACCGCAAGGTGGCTTTGTCCGTCGACAAAGCTTTATAAAAGATGCCTTGAATTGTGCACGTTTCAAGCCGTCTTTTATAAACATAGAAATATTTCTACCTTTATAAAAGATGGCTTGAAACGTACACAGTTCAAGGCATCTTTTATAAAGCTTTGCCGACGGAGAAAGGCACCTCGGGCTCTGTGATCTATCTGCTCAGAGCACATAGATCACTGAGCCCGAGGCGTCTTTCACCCTCTGCGAACCCGCGGGCTCCGTGATTTAATCTGCATATTAGATCACGGAGCCCGCGGGGGTCAGTGACCTGGGGAGGGAAAACAAAGGGACAGTAACTTCCTCTGATGACCCTGATGAGGGGTCATCAGAGGGAGTTACACTAACTGACAGAAGTGCCGCCAGCCTCAGCGTCGCTTGGCTGGCTGGCACTTCTGTCAGCTTGGCCGACGTAATGAAGGGCGCATATCCCGTCGCGGCCGCGGCGGGATGATGTATCCCGCCAATGTTGTGTGGGACGGGGGGCCCCGGCTGGGCCCCAGCTGAGCCCCACTTTCTGGAGACTGCCGGGGCCCGGCCCCAGCAGGCCCCGGCCCACTTAAAGCACTGACTGTTGCGGTCTACCCCCTATGACAGGTTGTTGACCACTGACATGGACGCTGAGGAGATCAGAGAGTGTGCCGAGGTACTGGGACCACTGATCTCTCAGTAACCATTGCAGTGATCTCATGCGCAACCTGGCCTCTGGCACTAGATAAATGCAGGAAGCCATGAGGCCTAGAAGGCGGAGGAAGGAAGCCGCTGGTAGGGTGGAATTATTCTGGAATAAGTCCACCATCTTTGTCAAGCTGACTACTCTCTCTTTGGGAGGGAAAGCCTTACCCACCCGGGTATCCAGGACTGCTCTGATGAACTGGAACTGTTGAACTGGTGCCATGTGGGACTTCTTTAAGTTCAGGGAGAAGCCCAGTCTGTGCAGCAGCAGCTAGCAGGTGTCCTCCAAATGGGACAAGACCTGCACTACAGGCTTCCCTCGGATCATCCAGATATGGAAATACGTGGACTCCGGATCTCCAGAGGTGAGCCACAACTACTGCCGTGAGCTTGGTGAAGAATATTGGCAGAGTTAAGACCAAAGGGAAGCACCTTGAACTGACAGTGCATATCTCCTATGGTGAACCTTAGGAAATTCCTGTGCTTTCGATGAATTGGCACATGTAAATAGGCATCCTGTAGGTCTATGGACACTAGCCAGTCCTGAAGTTCAAGAGCGTGGAGAATCTCTCAAAGTCACCATCCTGAATTTGTCTTTCCTCAAGAACTTGTTCAAGGCCCTGAGGTCCAGAATGGGGCAGAGACCTCCTCCTTTCTTGGGCAGGCCGGGGCTGTGGAGTAAAGACCTTGTTGACAAGAATAGACATAGAGGGTTTGTCCTTCGATGCCGGCATGGTGGATGTCCGAGATCGAGACACCATAGCGTCGACATCCTTGGACGCAGAGTGGTAATCGGGCTTCCACAATATTTCTTTCAACATTAAATGATTAATCGACGTCGACATAGTCTGTACCGAAGCACTAGAGTGGGTAGGTGCGCCGAGCGCCGCTCCTGGCTCCGATTCATGCTGTATGGGGTGGAAGCCATGCCGACTGCAGCATGCTGCTTGAACAGTTCAAGCCTCAATGATTTAAAATCTTCCCACTCCTGGCGGGTGGTAGGCCCAGCCGACGGCTTACCTTGTTCCGTCTGTGACTCAAGAGTCCCATCAATGGCGAGGACGAGGAAGAGTGGCCGAGAGAGGAAATAATTAGTTTACATTCAGAGGGCTTCAGGAATTGGGGGCTACCCAAGCCAAACAGAGAACCGCAAGGGTACCTCTGTGCATAAAATGCAATGGATGAACAAGGGGCCAACGTTAAGTGGTTTCAGTACGCACCACCCTAGTTTTGGTCCAAACTTGGTAGACCTGGAGAGGGTCATCAGAGTTTTGATTTCCCGTCCTTAGTTCGGCTTCAAAGGGTGCAGATGCAGGTCCGGTTTTCAACAGGATCTGTGTCTCTTGACTCTGTTGAAGAACAAAGAAAACACCAATGCAGCTGGTCTCGGGGCACAAGAAGGAACGTGGAAAAAATGCCTTCAGCGACTGTCATTGTCACACAGTGATGCAGGGGCACCCACCTCTCGCGATCGGACGCAACCTTCTGTGAAAAGGTGCTTTGTTGTGCAAGCTAGGTTTCCCCAACGTTTTGAGGCACAACTCGATGTGATGACGCTCCTGCACAGATGTCAGGTTTTGAGCTGGACAGTCCACTGGATGGCCCAGGAACCTTTCCGAACAAGCTCTTTTGCACGACAACCAGGAGGAGTGGAGAGTGATTATTCCCACCACTCCAGAGGTTCGAAGCACCTTTGCAGGTCTTCTGAGATCGAGTGCAAAATAGGACTCTAACGGGAGAACACCGGTCTTGGGGTGCCATTCTTCTTCTGGATAGTCCTTAGTTTTTCTTGGCTCTTCCGGATACTTGGCTTCGTCCACAGGTCTATTTGGACCTGTTGCTGATGTGCTGGTCTGTATTCAGGACCCCTCCTCATATCCACAAGTCCAGCGAGTGCTCACACCCGGCTGGCCAATGAGAAGATCTGTCCTACTCATGCACACCAGAAGCAGTCCAATCGGGGACTACAGTGACTCTTATGTCCTTCTTCTCACCAGACATCCTGGCACCAGTAGTGTGGATTGGGACCAGACAGTCCTAGCCCACTTGCTGGGTGACACCACACGTGACCTGCAGTAGCCAGTGAAAGAAGCGATTTTGCAGGCAACTTCATGCCCAAATAAGGAAGAGACTAAATGACCAAAGGGATACACCAAAAGACCTTGTGGCACGGCCATGACGGACACTAGCCAAAGTCATGAGCCAAACATAGTAAGCTCAGTATGGCTTAAAAAGTTATAAAAATACATGAAATAAGTTTCTGCTGCCACTAGTCAGTTCTTAGGCACATTGTCCAGTCACCAGAAATTCCTTAATGGATGACTAGGGCACAATAACACAGGGACCCATTGCGCGGCACAGTAATGTACTTTGCGCAATGATACAATATTTCCAAAGTAGCAGCAAAGTCATAAGAGTAAGAGAAACAATGTTTCTCATTATTGACAATCAGAAGGACGTGTCCGTTTCCCAGTAACAAAGAGCGAAGGGATGTGCTCCACTGGTAAAATCAAAAAGTTTGGGGGCAGCCACAAAGATAGAGGGAAAGTTGCCTTGCGAGAAATGTTCCTTAACACAACAAGGATACTCCTATGTCTAACATCTCTGGTGCTCTCAGAACTCACTGGGCTCAGGAGAGGCTGAACAAGGTTCAGCAGCTGTCACGCCCACTCATTGCGTCAGTCCACTTTCTCAAGTCCCTCCTGGGAATTGTCATTATACATCCCATTGATCCCACACTGCAGACTCTGAATGAGACATCTATTACCAAAAAAGCAATGAATGGAAGGTTTTCAGTAAATCTTAACCACTGCTACTGCTCTGGGGAACTTCCCACACAACTGTTTTTTAGCATGTCTATGCCATCAGGAGTTCTTGGATGCTCATTAGCAGCAAATATCGGGATCCTGGGAGGACAAACTTCACTTCACGCTCTCCTTCGGACGTGTCCTTCAATTGTGGGGTTGGTGGCTCAAACTGACTTGGCTAGCCCCCTTTCACCTTCCAACACACCAGGTAATGGTGATTGCCTCCCTAGAAGGGTGTGGAGCTCACACGGAAGAATTCCACGCCATCGGCCTATGGTTCTTCGAAAAAGAAAAAGCCTGCACATCAATGTCCTGGCGCTAACGACGGTGATCTGGGCCCTGAAGTACTTTAAGTCCCAATTGCAGAACTGGGTGGTTCACATCTTCACAGACAACACCACCATGTCCTATATTCACAAGCAAGGTGGGATCCGCTCTCCAGTTCTGTCTGCAGCAGCGCAGGCACTATGGCTCTGGGCGCTGGGCCACAAACATGTTTCTACTTCTATTCCATCTGCCAGGGAACCACAATACCATAGCAGATTCGCTCAGTATGAAATGCGGCTCCTGCCATGAATGGGAACTTCACCAAGGCTAATCTGTCCTCCTATTCTCCGAGTGAGGTGGTCCAGAGATCGACCTGTTTGCCACAGAGATCAACAAGAAGTGCACCACGTTTTCAAGCAGATTTGCCCAAAGGGAAAGCCTAGGGGCCACATTCTTGTTTCAATGGAAAGGGCTGTCCCTTTAAGCCATTCCCCCTATCCCTCTGCTGCCTCAAGCTCTTAGTACACTCAAACAGAACCGCTGCATAATGATCCTGTCAGCCCATGGTTTTGGCTTCCTGCATCCGGTTGCCGTCACTCCCCAACCTTCTCTTCAGAGATGGCATGTTTGTTCTACACCACAACCCAGTGTCCCTCAACTTGACGGCTTGGCTCTTGCAGCCCAAGAATTTGGAAACATACCGCTATCTCCAGACTGCAGAAACATCTTGGCCAGGTCCAGATCGCCATCTACATTGTCCTGCAACAGAAGGAAGTGGAAGCATTTTACGATATGCTGTGCAACTCAACACCTAGATCTGTTCATGACTTCAGACATCTTGCCATACATCCTGTCGTTGGCACATGCGGGTTTACCACACTCTTCTATAGAGGTGCATTTAGCAACCATCTCTCACTATGTGTGTGCCTCGGGTACGCCTTCCGTCCAGTCACAAAGGTTGGTGAAAGAATTCCTCAAAGGAATGTTTCACACTTTTCCCCATGTCAGAGCTCCTGCTGCAGTTTAGGAACTCGGCGTGGTCCTACCGAAGCTAATGAGCCCTTCTTTGAAGCCTATACACAGAGCCTGCTTGAACTTTCTCTTTTGGAAGATGGCATTCCTAGTGGGTGAGCTACAGACCCTCTCGTACAAACCACCTTATTCGACTTACCATCAGCCGAAGGTGGTCCTTTGTATGAACCCTTCCTTCTGTGTTCCACCTTAATGAATCCTTGATTCTACCAGTGTTCTTTGGCTCTCCGTCTCTAGCGGAGCGATCCTTTCAATCCCTAGATCAGGGGTCTCCAACCTTTACGTTAGCTAGAGCTACTTGTAGCAGAGGCCAACAGTGGGGAGCTACTAGCGGGCGATATCGGGGTGGGGATATTTATAAACCTCAGAATTTTTACCAATATTTTTTTGGCTCGATTATTTCCCCTCTATAAACAGATGGACTAACATATGCCTTCACGAATATATTAAGAACTTCAAAAACGTCTTTGTTGCATTATTATTTAGTAGTAGCTGTCTCAAAAAGACAGATATTTGTTGGACTACCACACAAATATCTTGTAATTTTTCTGCCCCTTCCTTTGCATTTTATGCAGGCTTTCTATGATATGATATGGCATTTGTAACGCGCCTATACACAAGTGTTTCAAGGCGCGACGAGACAGGGAGGGGGGAACAAGGGGAGACAGACAGCGATCCTACTAGGCCAGGTGTCATTCAGATCGCGCAAGTGCATGGGTAGGGGGGACGGGAAAAGTGCAAGGGGGAAAGAGAGAGGGGAAAGTGCAGTACAGGGTTAGTAATGAACAAGATAAATAATAAGGGCCAGCTGGTGGCAAGTGCAAGATAAGTGCAGACAAGTGCTGGGAAGGGGGGCTGTAGGGATACAGAGACAGTCCCGCAGTGCAGGGTTTGCCAGGAAAGCAGTGCAGGGGAGAGTGGCTGGGCCAAGGACCGAGATTGGTGAGTGGCCCAGTAGCTGATTCAGTACAGTTTCAGTGATTTAGCAGGGCAGAGGGAGAGAGAAAGCAGAAGCAAAGAGGAAGGTTTTGAGGTGCTTCCGGAACCGGAGATGGTTCTCCTCAAGTTTCAGGGAGGCAGGAAGGCTGTTCCAGAGGGAGGCCCCTGCTGCGGAGAGAGATCTCCCCCCAACTCGTTGCTTGGAGAAGCGGCTGACCCTGAGGGAGTTGGAGGCGGAAGAGCGAAGTGCTCGAGAAGGAAGATATTTAGGAAGGGAGAGTTGAAGGTAATTTGGCCCCAGGCCCCAGAAGGCCTTGTGGACAATGCAGAGGGTTTTGAACTTAATACTCGCAGCCACAGGGAGCCAGTGAAGCGATTTCAGTCCTGGAGAGATACGGTCCCTGGGCTTGAGGCCAAGGACAAGTCTCACAATCCTGTTCTGGATGAGTTGCAGTGGGTGGAGAGTAGAGGCAGGCAGATTTAGATAGAGGCTGTTACAGTAGTCCAGCTTCGAGAGAACCAGGGCTCTGGAGACAGTGAGCTTCTGGGGGAAGGAGAGGAAAGGAAGGATACCTCTGAGGAGGTGCAGCTGGTAGTGTGACTTCTTAGAAACGTCAGAAATGTGAGGAGAGGAGGAGAGTGTGGAGTCGAAGATGACCCCAAGGTTTTTTGCCTTGCAGGTAGGAGCAGGAAGAGGGCCAAGCGGCCGGCCAGAGAGCTGCAGGGAAGGAGGGAGTGGGTGTGCCGATGAGTAGAATCTCGGTCTTACTGGCATTAAGGCAGAGGTCGTTGGCGGCACACCATTCCTGGATAGCAGAAAGATGAGGGAAGGAGAAGAGGAGGCCGAGGGTAGCCTGAAAATGAGCTGGGTATCATCCGCATAGCACTGAAAATTGGGGCAGAGAGCAGCGATGCGGTGGGCGAGAAGTGCCAGATACTGGTTGAACAGCCAGGGAGAGAGGTTAGAACCCTGGGGGACACCACAGGTAGAGAAAAAGATGTCAGACAGGAAAGACCCCAGTTGGACCTGGGAGGGTCGATTTGAGAGGAAAGAGGTCAGCCAAGCCAGAGCCTGACCAGTGATACCCAGGTTATCACAGAGACGGTTAAGCAGGATGGTATGGTCAGCCTCTAGGCACACTATTGTTTTGCAAATGTGCATTTCACACTTCCAAAAAAATTAAAATTAAAATAAAAAGTAATTTCCTAATTGAAAAATGCTGCTTGCGTTCACAAGTTTTCTTTGACATTTTATTTTTGTCAGACACCACACATACTCCGCTATTTGCCGGTAAGATAGCTCAGCGGGTTGAGCACTCGCTGCTGTGATCTGCGCGTGAGCTGCAGGTTGCAGGTTCGAATCCCGGCAAGGCCAACTCAGCCTTTCATACTTCTGAGGTTGATAAATGAGTACCAATTTCAGTTGGGCGATATTGCATGTAAATATGTGCTCTGTAAAGCGCTTTGGATTAAGGCGCTATATAAATAACACATTATTATCATTATTTGTGTGCCCCTCTGTGTTTTAGCACAAGTTATATTTATAAAGATGTTATATGATTGTCAAACTGGTTAATCACAAATAAATGCTTCTGTTATTGTGACAGCAGTTTTTAGGAAATTAAACTGTGGGTTCATGGGTGCCAACTTTTGATTTTCACTACAGGGGCAGAAATATCCCCACCTCAGCCCTGAATATAAGCAAGAAACCAGCTCAACCCAAAAACCGGCCAAAACCATTGTATAGAACTTTTTTTTTTATAAGGCATTGGAAAAAGTCATACGATTAACAACCTGTAGTTTTGAATATATAAAATCTCAGCATCGGTCTGTCAACCTGCTGAGCTACCCTGGTAGGCTTCTACTGTACAGCGTGTCTATGGATCGCTTAATGTACTAAAAGTGGGTGTACCTGTGTCATGGAAGTGATTTAAATTGGAAATGTACAGTGTGGAATTTGGAAAGGAGCCACATGAAGGAAATTGCACCATTTTATAAATATTATTTTGAACATTTCCAGGCGAGCGGCAGTGCTACTGTGATATTTTCATTACAAGGTCCCAATGATCCTGCCCCAGCCCCTCCAACATCTCTGGCAAACAAGAGCAGCTTGCGTAAGCAAGACAGTGTCGTGGGGGCGCACAAGGCCAACTGTGGTACTACAGGTGGCCTGCAGAAGCAGAACATGATACTGACATCTGTCAGTGGATTTACAAGCAGTTCCAAGTGGCACAGCAGCAAAGCTCTCTGCCCGCAATTGGGACGACCAGGGTTCGGATCCTGAACACAGGAAAATAACTGCCAAGCGCACCATTAAATAATGTAACTTAGGAAAATGTTTATTTTTCGGTATCTTCAGCGCGGGGGAGTGAAAAGGCGATCGACTGTTTGGCGACCTCTGCCCGAGGACTCAAGTTCTATGTGGCTCGCACTAAGGTGTTCCGAAAGACATCACAATTGTTTGTTGCTTCTATCGAGCTGTGCCTCCACCGGTTTTGGTTGAGTATAATGTACTGCTGTATAATCTTATTCAAGAGCATGTGAGTCCATGAAAGATACAATGCTGGAGAAGGAATACGTTACTTACCTGTAACTCCTGTTCTCCAGCATAGGTATCTTTCATGGATTCACATGCGACCTTCCCTCGTGCCCCTCTCTGGCTCTTCTTGGTTCTTACTGCCACATTACGTGTGCTGACAAATCTGAAGATGACAACCAGAGGTAAAGTGAAGGGGACCCGTCTAATTGGCTGTGGGCATTATGGCCCAAAAATGACTATATTAGAGCACTAAAGTGACAAGCAGTTTAAAAATGTAAAGGTAAACTGCTTTAATGTTAGAGAGGATTCCCAGCCTGATGGGGAACATTGAAGAGCATGTGAATCCATGAAAGATACCAATGCTGGGGTACAGGAGTAACAGGTAAGTAACTTATTCCTTTCTTCCAGCCATTGCATCCAGACCCAGGAGGGATTCCTCGGACCGCCAGAGATACCTTTGTGAAGAACCAAGAGTGCAGGGCAGTCCATCTATTTCTTTTACGTTTTTGCTAAGTGATGGGGCCAGTATAGTGGATATGTTTGGACCAAGGACTATTTTCATTTGTGGATGATAGACGAGCACCTTTGTTTAGTTTGGTTAGGAAGAGAATTCCCTTTTACTAGTAGGGTCAGTAAAGCGTTTTCTTTTCATTTAAATAAAACTGCATTTGAACATATCCTCTGGTCCCAGTTCTCCTCCTAGCTTGCCACAACCATTTTCAGCTCACCACCAACTTCTGTGAGGTTGGTCTTGGAGAGAGTTTGTGCAGCTGCCATCCTTTGGAGTTGTAACGCTCACCTGATTCTCGCAGAGGCGCCGGTCTTGACTGGGCGACTACCGTATCTTCAATGGTGATGTGTAGCACCTGGTTGGCTCTTTGGGCTGGACCTCTGTGCACTGTATGCCTGACGTGTAGAGTAAGATGTCTGCAGATAGAAAATATGGGGTTAATGAACTGGGGTTATTGGGGTGTCCCTATCTCTTTCCTCTTCTCCTCTCCTGTAGACCCCCAAAGGTTAACGCTCTCACCTTAGGTAAGTGAATGCCGAGCTCTCCATCTGCCTCGGGGCAGGGTGCTGTAACCAGTTTCTTCACTGGATAGGTAGCGCAGGCCTCTTGACTTCAGAGGACTGCTGTCCGTCGTTTACTGCACGAACGGTAAGTTTCGAGTCATTCAAATGTCTTTAAAGTCTTTAGTAATGATGTCTCTTGTTTTGCAGGGTTCTGGCGATGGCGGATGACGGGCTGAAGTGAGTTGAAGATGGAGCCCGTGTGATGAATAGAAGCGCCTGGAAGCACGTAAGTAAGCGCTTGTTGCCTGCTTCACTATGCGCTCTAACTATCTTTTTATTTTGCAGGTACGAGTTCGGAGCGGCTGCAGGGTGCCGGAATACCCACTGGATTAGATGTAGAAAGGAGTAATGGCACGTGAGTATTAAAGTTCCCCAATGTCTTTAAACGCACCTTGTTTTGTCTTTCAGATGCCGGAATGCAGTGTGAAGACCTCCGGAGCGCACGAAGAGTAGGTAAGCCTTTGCCTTTCAGATGCCGGAATGCTAACCTGTTCTTTCTTGTATTTATAGGTGTTGCTGAAGACTGGATTCAGGATGGTAAGCCTTTGCCTTTCAGATGCCGGAATGCTAACCTGTTCTTTCTTGTCTTTATAGGTGTTGCTGAAGACTGGATTCAGGATGGTAAGCCTTTTTCCTTAGGCCCTGGACCGGATGCAGAAGACACGATGAGCGTTCTGCTGCAGAGGTTGCAGAATAACGCAAAGCAAGATTCATCCACCGGGTGTGGTTTAAATAGCCTCCTGTAGTGCCTAGGTGTCTCCTTCCACAGCCACGCCTAAGTAAGAAAAGAGTTCCTGGTAACAAAAGAGTTCCTGCCTTCCAGAAGAGTTCCAGTGTTCTGAATCTAGGGAGTGGCTCCAGCCCCACCCAACAGGAAAAGTAGTTCCAAACAGAAGAGGATCAGAGGCTCAACTGGCAGGCAAGTAAGCAGCATGGTCTGCTGAAGGTAAGTCCACCCAAGCATTATGAGCCCGGCGCTTCCAGCGCTGGGACTGGGCATATTTATGAGCCTGGTGCCACTGGCGCCAGGACTGGGTCCAAAATGTCCCAATTGGGACTGGTTGGCACTCGGAACCTGGGTTATGGATCTGCTTCCAAGGGAGTTGGGAAAACCCTGACCTTTTGGAAGCAGAGATCATGACAGGAGTAGTCCTGGCACTGTTTGGCTTGGCACTCATTTTTCTCTGCAAGATGTATTTCTCTCTCTAGGAGTGGCTTCGGCCTCAATGCTGATAGCAAAGCAGGACCCACTGTGTGGATAAAGGCCAGAAAAAGTGCTTAAAAGTCAGTACTCATATTCCAGAAAGCTTGGGGCATGCCTCGGGAAAAGGAAACCTTCATAGTGCCTCCATGCTGCAGATGGAAAGCACCGGTGACAATTACAGACTGTGATGGGCTGACAATATCTACACAGCAGAGGTATGGCTTCCTCCTACTCTTGAGTATGTTGATTTTTATACCCAGGTTTTTAGAGAATGCTTTTTAGAAACCATGCAGGAGGTATACAAGGAGGATGGTGACACTGTTCCCTTTAGTATTTAGCCTTTGGGAACCTCACAGGAGTGTGTTCCCAAAGGGTTTGTCACAGACAAGTGCAACGTTATGGACTTGGCCTGATCTTGGGGATCGAGCCAATCTAACACCTCAATGAATTTGAATATTATGTAAGCCTTGCCTTATGATAACCCAAACATGGTTTTCAGTACAACCATAGGAAAAGTACTATAAGCTCTAGGCCTTTGACCTCCTCCATCTTTGGCTGCCTTACAGTATTGCGACCTGGACATCTTGGACAGAGGGCCCCTAAAGAAAAGGTCACTGCCATTGAATCCTGCAGTTGCTCCACCACAATTGATAAAGAACTGATGAAGAACTGTAGACTGGCTCCCTCAGAGGCCATGTATCTATAAGAATGATACCCTGAAAAGTTTCATGATCCAGGAAGACACTGCCATAGTGAGTAGTCTACCTTCCTGTTTCTCCCTCCAGATTGGGAGAAACTGACACTTTCAGCAAAAATATTTTCAGGGTCGAGAGCATGGCTCTCAAAGTCATCAACAAATTGTATGATCATATGCACAGGCTCTTTGTAAAGTGATCTCAGAGGTGCCGGAGCAGTTGCGGGAAAGTTAGATAAGGGAGGGATGAAATGAATTGGTAACAGGTGGAAATGAAGCTGCATGTCCAGTTTTCCAAGCGGGCTTGGCATGGCTGAATGCGTGGCCTGGTCAATGTGCATGGCATAGTCATCAGAGAATATTTATGGATGAGACCAATGAGATTTGGGGGAGCCAATTATTTCACTGACCAGGCTGATTTGTTTGGGCCTGGCTGAAGGTCTGCATGACACAAGTGGACTTGACATCTCCCCTGACCTTGACTTTCAGCATGCTAAAGACACAATAGATCAAGACAGTGAGTGGTGGACATAGCTGATTATAATAGATCATAACCACATGTACTAAAAAATACAATGTTATTTTTGTACAAATTTATAATTGACGATTGGCGATGTCACAATTTAAAAATCATCATTACAAAGCCACATTTTTCAATTTTTTATTTTTTAATTTTTTCCATTTTTATTGGTTTATTACAAACCTTTAGAAAATCCAACGTGAACAGTAAAAAACAAGAATTCTCTATTTTTAAAACATTCTTATCTATTAATCATAAGGCCATTAGTGACTACTCAATAGAAAACTGACTAGGTGCTACATCTAACATTGAGTTTTTCATGAGATATTTCTTAGTTTTTCTACTATCTTTTCTAGGAAGAAGGTTAATTCAATTGTTCTTTTTTTCGATCCGAGTCACTATATAAGTTTCTCCACCAATCTTCTATATCTAATGATGGTCTCATGACTAAATATTTGGAGAAATGCAAATTTCTGCTTGGGTTAGGCCCGAGCACTTTAAGGTTAGGTGTTTCAGAGTTTCACATGGATTTTTGCACAAGCGATATGATGAGACTACAGACTCTTCTTTTGACCAAAAGTTTAGTTTTTCTCTTGTTGGCATCTGGTTTAGCCGAAATTTTAAAAATATAAGCCTACGAGCTTTCCCGCGGAATTTTTCAAGATAATGTTCTGCCATGTTGTATCTTTTTGTTTCCATGGGAACTGAGTTCATAGCTCTGTGTATGCTGCGAATGTCGATGGTGTCAATCCAATCTTGAGTCCACAAACTGGTTTTAACTTTGTTTTGATTACTTTCCAAGGTGCAAATATCAGTGCTTATGTCAGTCAAAATTTTATCACAATGTTTTGCCCATATAGTGAGAATATTCACACAGTTTCTAGTGTCTAGATCTTCAAAAATTGCATATTGCGGCTTCAACTGCTTCATCTTCATTTTGCGATATTTGTTTTGGGTATTCCATGATATTCTTGCATTAATGGATATTAAGCCCAGCTCATATCGTATACACGCAGTTGGAACACCCTTAGGCAACCACAACACTCTTGACCAGAATTAATGTTCTAATGATGACCATAATTCTGGTTTGCAACCAAAGGCAGCCTCAGCACCATGTATTAGGGCTGGAACAGCCTTCTGTTTGTAAAGGTTCATCACTGGTATTATGGAAAATTTCCCATACTTTTTATTTTATAGGCATGCTTGGATTGTAAGCTGTTTGCATTTGTCCTTTGTTCTTTGTACCCATGGGGCATCGTTAACACTAGAACTGATGCACATTCCTAAGTATATGGTTTGGTTTATTATTTTGATGGTCTGTTCCAATTTTCCAGGTGAACTCTTTTGATACGGATGTATGCTTGGTCTTTTGTAGATTTTGCAAGATCAATATTTTTGATTTATTGGTGTTTACACATAGTCCATTTTGCCGAATGTACTGTTGCAGGATGTTTAGCTTTCGCTGTAAACCAATCAGTGTTAAGTCCAGCAGGACGAGATCATCTGCGTAGAGAAGCCAATTTATTTCCTTACCGTTGATCTTAGGTGGAAAATCTTTGGCTCCTGCATAAGCTTCACCAATGTCGGAGATGAATAGATTGAAGATTAGTGACGCCAAGGGGCAGCCTTGTTTAACTGCTTGACCAGTATGTATGGGATCTGATAAAGTGCCCTTTTGGGTCAATCTCACTCTTATATATGTGTCCGTGTGCAGATCTTTTATTGCCATAATTAAACTTTCCAGACATTTCCAGGCAATTAGCTTTTGCCAAAGCAGCTCTCTGTCGATACTGTCAAAAGCTTGCGATGGATCTTTAAATGCAAGATATTTGTTCTCTCCGGTTCTAATTTATAACCACGACTGCATTCAACCTAGTTGATCAGGCGTACCTCTTTTGTAACCACATTCATACTTCAAACCAAATGCACAACACTCTAAAGCTGCCTTTTGTTTGATTAAAGGCTTTTTAACACGTTTAGCATATTGATCCCCTGGGCAATCAAGACCGTACCAGGTACCCTTAGATAGTTTAAAAGCTTGATTTGCAGCAGCCATCCCCCTATGGGCATCCCAATGCCCAGTACAGAAGGACAATTGAAAATATGATCTTGGCCTTGGATCTGTGCGCCCCGCCCAAGTCCATTATGGAATACGAGCTAACAGACATCCTGGATAAGGGCATTACCCTTTAATGTGGCCATTTCGCCCCCATTGGTACTTTGTGGCATAAACCATGTCCCACACCGACATTGGAAGCTGAACCCCCGAAAAAGTACAAACCGGACTGGGGAGACTTACCTTTCCTTTTATCTCACCCTACCCTAGAGGGTTTGGTAGTTCTCGCCACCACAGTGATCTCTAGACTGGCCACATCCACCTCTAACCTTCCCATGGCTAGGGAGCTCATGAACATGGATGCTCTGGTCAAGAATATCTTTGCATTATGGAGCATGGCCTCCTGCGCCTTCACTAAATACTCCCATGGACTGTGGAGATAACAGCGGAAGCTGCAATTCACCTCCCGGCTGGAGAGTTGAAGGAGTGTTTTTTGGATATCATTAATGATGGTAAGGAGGTGGCTTGTGAAGCGCTGCAGGTGGGCCTGGGCTCTGCAGATTGTGTGCAGCACCATAAGGGACGTCCACAGTGCTATGGAGGTCAACTTACCTCCACAATTCAGGGTTATCACTTAACATCCATGCCAAACTCCGAGTGAGCACCTGTTTGGCCCAAAAGCCGACAATTCTTTGGAAAAATGTAAAGACTCTGTTAGCTGCTAAGTCACTGGGTCGAGCTGTGCAACAGTCGGCCAAACAATCCTTTGGCAGGAGTTTCAGGTGGCATGTACCGTTTGGACGGAAGGTACAGCTCTTCAAACCAGGTAAGGGCAGAGGTGTTTCTCTCATCCCAGACTGCTTTGAGTTGTCACCACACGTTTCTCTGCTTGGAAGTAAAAGCTCGAGCACTGGGAAAGGTTGAAGGAGATGACCTCTGACGCCTGGGCCTTGCACACGTCAGATGGGGTTACTGTGTGCTCTTTCTAAAAAGACCTCCGTACGGACCACCTCCACAACGACCAGTACAGGAGCTCCAGGAGAATACTGTTGGCCCAGTTATTAAAGTGTACACTTTAAAGAGGTACCACCGGAGCAGAGGGGTTCAGGGTGGTATTATTGATACTTTCTGGACCCAAGAAAAGAGGAGCGCTCTATCCCGCCTTGGACCTCATGTCCTTGAACAAGTTCCTGAGGAAGGACAGGTTCAGGATGGTGACATTGACAGAGATTATCCAGGCTCTACAGCTTCAGGATTCATTCTGGTCACTGGATTTTTAGGATGCTCATTTTCATATGTCCATCCATCGGAACCACATGCTGTTCCTGAGATTTGTCATCAGGGACACTCGTTATCAGTTCAAAGTGCTTCCCTTTGGCTCAATATCCACGCCCAGGGTTTTCAGCAAGCTGATGCCAGTGGTGATGGCGCACCTCAGGAGATCTGGTGTAATTGTAATATTGTAATCATTTATTTATAGAGTGCTTCTATACAGGTGAAGTGCTTCAAAGCGGGACATAAACAGGGGAATTCAGAGTCATTCTTAGGCCTTGAAATTTCTGAATGATCTTGCAAAAATGACTAGCAAACTTGGCCTGATGGCCTTACTACTAGTGCAGGTGTAAGAAAAAAGGAAGGAGTGAAGAGGTAGGAGAGGGAGGAGAACATACAGTCCTTAAGCTACCGTACGCAGCCAATGACATTTGAAATAGTGCAAGTGCATGATGAAAGGTAAGGCGATAGGAGGGGGGGAGAAGGACATACAGAAACAAAAAAAAACACTGTACTAAACCTGGCGAACCAGGTCCAGTGCATTCTAGGTAAGGTAAGTGCCAGACATGGAATTAAAGTGATGGGGCAAGGAACAAGTGCGCAGGTGACCAGTCAGCAAATTGAGCTGCGTTAGGGAGAGAGGGAGGTAGGCAGTAGGCAAAAATAGAACGGGGATTAGCAAGGGAGAGGGAGAGAGAAGGAGGAAGAGAAGAGGAAGGTCTTGAGGAGTTTCCAGAAATTAAGGTGATCAGGCTCAAGACACAGAGGGGCAGGGAGGCTGTTCCAGAGGGGAAGCACCTACAGAGGAAAGAGATCTACCCCAAATCTCTGTTTTGAGAATCAGCTCTCCCGGAGAGAGTTGGAGGACAAGCGGAGGGCTCTAGAAGGAGAGTATTTAGGAAGAGAGAGTTGTATATAGTGCATGGCCCGTCCCCAGAAAGCCTTGTGGACTATGCAGAGGGCATTGAACATGATCCTTGCAGCCACGGGGAGCCCATGGAGGGATTTCAGTGTGAGAGAGATGTAGTCCCTGGGTTTGATGCAAGGATAAGTCTTGCGGTTCTGTTCTTGAGGAGTTGTAGAGGTCGGAGAGTGGAAGTAGGAAGATTGAGAAAGATACTGTTGCAAGAGTCCAGTCTAGAAGGAACCAGGGCTCTGGAGATGGTAAGTGTTAGGAAAGATTTCATATTTGAATGTAATTTTCCCTCCATGTGGCAACCCCCAAACTTTTAGCTGCTGTTTCACACCCTGATCTAAACTTTGCCAGAGAAGCGCAGCCCTCCGCCGCACTCCTCTGGGCTTTCGCTCAATTCTTATGGGGAATCTGACATGCCCTTAAAACAGTCAGTACTGGGAGACTTAGTTTCCCTTAGTCCTTTCCTCATGTTGCAGCTTTTGTGCAACATGTAACAAGAGTGCAATGTTTCAACTATGAACTTACTTTACCGCACTCTTGGGTTTTTAGTCATTCCAAAGGCCCTAAAAACTCTCACTGGACTTATCATGAACTGTGCAGGTGTGTCACGGACAGGACTGGTGGCAGCTATCATTTATCTTATGTTTTGAACTCTTTTTTGCCATGTTATCCACGCTTACCGTGTTTGGCACGAATAGGTGGCCTGGCTCCAAAATGGCCATGGCACGAGGTTCTTTGTCCTGGCCTTTGGCCATCGTGCCCCTTCACCTTCCACAGGTCGAGCCGACCCGGGTCAGTCCTTATTTGGTCATGCACTTTCCCATGAAACCCAACGCTTTCACTGGCTTCTGCATGCCTTGTGTGTGTGCCTCCAGGATGTGGGCTGGGATGTCTGTTCCCAATACACATCCTGGGTGCCAGAGAGTCTGAAGTGTCCTGAATGCCTGGAACCACCGTAATCTGTGATTGGTCCACATATGGAGTGAGTCTTTGTGAGCAGATCTCCCATTGGGTCCTCTCTGTTTTGGCGCAAGGGAACTTTGGATAAGAGGAGGCCGAAAACACCACTACCATGTCGATCTCCTGAGTTCACACCGAACAAGGGATAAGGAGCCAAGTATCCTGCAACAAGAAGCCGAGTCGAGGAACCACTGGTGACGCGCTGGAAGGTTTGGCACCCTGAGCCAGCTGGCGTCCTGCAAGACCCCTCTGCATCTGATCGTCCTAGAAGGTCTGCGAAGGCACTTCGACCCATTGGAATAGTGGGACCAACTATTCTCGGCACCTTCATCAAACCCTGCAAGTAAGCCTCTTCGGAAGTGTCCCTGGGCCAACCAGTGGGCTGACCAGCTTACACAGGACGTTTGCTCTGTCACCGCCGCCGTTTTGGGGAAGCCCTCGAAACTTGGCCTACTGCTAGCTCTCGTTCCACGGCACCCTCACACCGAATTTCGTACACTTGGCATTCCCAGGTCTGAAGTGAGACGAGTGCGCCCGGACCAGAGTAAACGCGGTTGCCGTGTTGCCCTGCTGTGGTAACGACCTGTGCACATTTGCTGCATTTGTGACCCCCTCTACCCTGAATCCTGCTACCGCGGAATCTACACGGTGTCGAGACGTCCTGCTTGTCGCATCCGAACCTGCCAGCAACGTGAACTGAACTGGCGAAGTCTGGGTCTGCCTGCGTCGGGAACCGGTGAGTAGTCCATACCCCAACCGGTGGCCCCTAGTGCAGGAACCCATTTCTTTTCTACCGCTGTTGCGAAATAGCAGATCCATCCTGCACTCTCACCCTGCCTCTGCCCTCAAGTGGAGGTTTTACTTGAGTAGTGGGGACTTGTTCTTCATCGCTTCATCCACCTTCCTGAACTGTCAGAGATCCTTGAAGAGACCCTATTTTGTCCATTGGCACAAGCGCGTGCATGTACTATTGAGCACAAGGCTCCTCTCTTCATAGGGCTTGGACTGCCTCCTAGTTAGTTGTATTTCTGATGTCGAACTGAGTCTACCGATTACTTGAACTGCCTGTTTTCCTCCCCATCTAGGTGGTCTACATATTTTGTGCTTCTAACTCCCTAGACCCCTCTGTCTTGTATATATATTGTATGGATTGTAATGTGTTGGTTTACTTTAGTATTATTGTGATTCTTTGCTATGGTCGATGTTACAAAGGCCTTGTAATAAATGTGTCTATATTTTTAATATAACACCCGTCTGGAGTAATTTGTAAGTGTCCTTGCTTTGTGTGCTCATTGAAGTCTTTCAGTCACCCTCACCCCTCTTGAGACTTAGTCCTGACCGCCGTCATCGCTAACCTGATTGGTCTGGCTTGTCCAGAGGTTACCCTGTTCCAAGAAACTAGGTTGGCCTCCTGAACCTCTGCCCCTCCAGGTCAGAGTTCAGAAATCCATCTTAACAGTAAGTCTCTGTGGGAAGGTGAGAAACGGTCTAATACCTTTGAGGAGGTGCAGCTGGTAGTGGGATTTTTTTAGAGATGTCCAAGATGTGAGAGGAGAAGGTGAGAGTGGAATCCAAGATGACCGCTAGATGTTTTGCCTCACTACTGGGCAAAGGTGCAGCGCCAGGGGAGGTTGGCCATAGTGACAGTGGGAAGGCTGGAGCAGGGGTCCCAATGAGAACGATCTATCTGGCTGGCATTGAGGCAGTGATCATTCGCGGCACACCAGGACTGAATTGTGGACAGACAGTCAGGGATGAGTGAGGGGGAGGAGGCTGGGGATAGCCTGAAAGAGAGCAGTGTCTCATCCACAAAACAATGAAAGTTGGAGGAGAGATCATGCGGGCCAGAGGTGGCATGTACACATTGAAGAACTATGGGGATAGGTTAGATCCCTGGGAGACACCAAAAGTAGAGAGAGTGATAGCAGAGAGAAAAGACCCCAGTTCCACCTGGGAAGGACGGTCAGAATGAAAGGCGGCAAGCCATGCCAGGGCCTGATCTCTGAACCCCAGGGTGTCACAAAGACAAGATATCAGGATGTTCTGGTTAACTGCATTGAAAGCAGAGGAGAGGTCGAGAAGAATGTGGACAGAGGGAGAGTTGGAGTCCAGATTTGAGAGTAGGTTTTCACGGCTGTTCAGAAGAGCAGTTTCCGTGCCTCTGGATTAGATGCTCTGAAGCCACACTGATGGTCATGGAAACAGCCAACAGATTCTGTGTGGAGGGTAAGCTGAGAGATAGCCAACTTCTCAAAAAGTATTCCCAGCAAGGGAGTGATAGAGATTGGCCGGTAGGTTTCTGGAATGTAAGGGTCGGTGGAATGTTTTTCGAACAGAGGGTGTACAAGAGAGTGCTTGAGAGAAGTTGGGAAAACTCAAGTGGCGAAGGAGAGGTTACCAAGGTGTGCCAGTGCTGGGACGAGAGTGTCAATGTTGTCTTTGATAGTTTTGGAAGGGCAGGGGCCCACCTGTTTGGAAGAAGCTTTCATGGACTGGACTTGTCTAGAGACCTCCTCAGGTGTGACTGGCGAGAGGGAGGAGAGAAGAGGGGGCGGAGAGAGGGCGGCCGAGGGGAACCCAAGAGATGTTGTTGCAAGAATGGGTGCAGAGGCAAGAGAGAATGTCCTGTGTTTTGGTGGTGAAGGGAACAGCCGGGGCCGAGCAAAGGGCCTGGGTGGGTGCAGTAGAGTATGACACTGTAGTAGGGTTGGACAGTTCCTTGCAGACTTTGAAAAGTTTGGCAGTGTTGTTAGATGCCGCTGAGATGCAGGCTTGAATTTGGACTCTCTTTTTGTATCTTATGAGGAGTAGGTATTGCCTTTGAAGAAGGCTGCAGGCCAGTTCGTCAGAGGGTAGATCTGAGGATCTCCATTTCCGTTCTGTTGCTCTGCACTTTCGTTAAAGGGCAGCCAGATCGGAGCTGTACCAAGAGTTGCACTTTTTGGCAGGCTTCAGTCAGACCCTCATGACAGGGTTAAGAATGTCGAGAGTGTTGGAGATGGAAAGATGAAGGTTAGTGAAGGCTGTGTCAGGGTGGAAGTCAGCCGTAGGAGTCAAAGGAGGAGCGTATGTGGAGGCAAAGGCCACTGACCAGAAGACCTTGAAGGTGGTCGGCGGTGCATGGTGTGCCAGTGCTAAAGGAGACAAGAGCTTCAGGTGTGAAGAGAGAAGAGAGTGATTGGTCCATGAGAGTGAGGTAGTGAGAGGGATAAAGAGAGGAAGGTCTGGGAGATGAGAACATCCAAAGTATGGTTGTGGGGTGTGTCAGAACAGAGGGTAGAATGGAGAGAGAAAGAGAGTCACATAGGTTGTGGAAAGGTCCTGAAGAGTTGGGAGAGTCAAGGTATATGTTAGAATCCCCCAGCAGGAGGAGTTGGGAAGAGGAGGAAAGGAGAGCAGAAGCCAGGTCTGCCCATTCGGAGAGGAAAAGGGTAGATTGCCCTGGTGGCCGATAGAAGGTGGCCAGAGTAAGAAAGGAGAGAGAGCCTGCAGAACAAGCCTTCAAAGGAGCGGTAGGCCTGAGTTGGGATAACGGAAACAGGGTTCCACTCAGGAAAGATGAGGGCTACTCCACCTCTTGGCCTGTTGGTCCTGGGCTCAGGGAGAAGTGCGTCAAAACTAGTGACAGAGCTGTCCTTAAATTATGTCTCAGTGAGGGCAAGAACATCAAGATCCATACGTTCAAGGAGGTGGCAGATGTCAGAGGAGTGTTTGACAGCAGAGCAAGTGTTAAGTGTGGCAACATGGAGCCGGTTGCCATTTTTGAGAGACTTAAGGAGAACAGAATTCCCCCCCCAGTAAGCGGCAAGAGTGCCTGCGAAATCGAAGAAATCGAGATAGGAGCAGGTAGAGGACCGGAAGATGACAAGGATGTCAGTGGGGAGAGTGCAGGCAAGGGAGCCAGACAGATTGTAGATGCCAAGGGAGCTGTGGTGAGAGAGGCCATGCAGTCAGGAGGAGGCAAGGGAGCGTGCAACAACTAGACAGCTACTAGCCGGATGAGGAGAACAGGAAACTTCCCGCACAGCGGGATGTGTAGTCAAGGCACCGCACAAGCGGGTCCGAGCCCATAGGGACCACTTGCGGCGATGTGTAACAGTATGCCCCCTCCTCTGGGAGGGCGCCCCGGGTTTACCCAGATGAAGTAGGAAAAAACGCCGTACAAGACGAGAAGCATGAACCCCAGAGGCAAGCTCCCAAGTTCTCTCAGCAGGAGAATAACCCTTCCAGTCAATAAGAAACTGTAAGCGACCCCGATGAATTCGTGAGTCACAGATAGCCGCAACCTCATATTCTGGACCATCTTCAGTGAGAACTGGAGGTGGTAGGGATTCCCCATCACGATGAAAACGGTCCTGCACTACTGGCTTGATCTGGGACAGGTGAAAGACTGGATGAATCCGAGACCAGGAAGCAGGTAAGGCAAGACGAACAGCCGCAGATCCGATCTTGGAGAGGACTTGAAAAGGACCAAAGTATTTGGGAGACAATTTGGATGGGACTAAACGACGGGGAAGAAATCTGGAAGACAACCAGACGGAATCCCCAACGGTTAAGTCCTTAATATCATGACGATGACGATCAGCATATTTCTTAGCTCGATCCTGAGCCTTCTGTAACGACTGTCTGGCAATCTTCTGCCCTTCGTGGATATCCGCAACCAGGGAGTCTATACCTGGGCAGCCCGATCCAGAGGGAGACACAGATGGAGCAAAAGAAGGGTGATACCCATAGGTACAAAAGAAGGGAGTGGATTGGAGAGCAGAATGCAGAGAATTGTTGTATGCGAATTCTGCAAACGGAAGTAGTTCCACCCAGTTGTCTTGAGCTGCAGAAATGAAGCACCGTAAGTATCCCTCGAGAGTCTGGTTCAATCGTTCTGTTTGACCATTTGTCTGGGGATGGAATCCAGACGAAAGGGCCCATTTTACCCCCAAAATGTGACAGATCCGTTGCCAATAGAGAGAGGTATACTGACGACCTCTATCTGACACAATCGTCTCTGGTAGGCCATGGCGAGAAAAGATTTCAGAGAGAAATATCCTGGCCATGAATGGAGCACTGGGTAGCTTTCGCAAAGGGGTAAAGTGCGCCAACTTTGTGAAGTAATCGATCGTGACCAAATCAGTCGAGATTATCTGCCAAGGACGTTCCGGAATAGGCATTCTCGCTAGCAGCCCTAATGGGGGTGAACGAGGAGCCTTAGCATGAGCACAAATCCTGCAGGCAGCAACATAGTCCCGGACATCAGATCTCAAATATGGCCACCAGAAATGCCGCTGGATGAGCTCCAAAGTGGGAAGGACTCCTCTATGTCCAGCAGCGCGTGAATCATGACAACATTTTAACACCTCCAGTTGTAATGAAGGAATAGGAATCAAAACCTGAGTACCATGAAAGTAATACTCCGCTTCCTTGGATAGGTGATGAAGGGATGCCAGGTCTTCACAGAGCGTTTTATTAAGTCTGGAGGCTGATTGTATCTCTTGAAGGAAATCGGTAAGTACTGCGATAAAACTAGCGTTGGGAAACATCCTTTCCGGACAAAAGGAAGAAGCCGGGGAATCCTTGCGGGATAACGCATCAGCTCTGAGATTATGTCTGCCAGGCCAGTAAACAAACTCTATCCGATAGGGTAAAAATAAAAATGCCCAACGCGCTTGCCTGCTGTTAGTGGTGTAAGCGTTTTGAAGAACCTTGAGGTTTTGGTGGTCCGTACGCACCAAGACTGGAAAGGGGGAACCCAAAAGCAAATGTCTCCATTCCTCAAAGGCGCGTTTGATGGCCAACAGTTCCTTCTCAAGTTGTTTCAGCAGAACTAAACGTTTTGGATAGGTATGCCACTGGTCTCTCCTCGCCAAGCGCAGAGGACTGTAGGAGCACAGCCCCTAATGCATTTTGGGAAGCATCTGTTTCAACTATGAATTGTTTAGATTGATCCGGATTGATCAAAACGTTCTCGGATGTAAACAGCTTCTTCAGAATATCAAATGCTTTCTGGGCTGCTTCATCCCAGACAAATGAGACGCCTTTCTTGAGAAGGCGAGTCAAGGGAAGGATGATTTCAGAGAAGGATGGAATGAATTTACGATAAAAATTGGTGAATCCCAGAAACCTCTGTATGTCTTTTATTCCTGTTGGACTGGGCCATTCCACCACTGCAGAGATCTTTCTTGGGTCCATGGCGGTTCCCTGGGACGATAGAACAAAGCCTAAATAGGTGACCTGTCTTTGGTGGAATTCACACTTAGATGCCTTGCAGTAGAGATGATTGGATTGAAGGCGTTCGAGTACAGTGTTAACATGATGGATGTGTTCGTCCTGGTTGTTGGAGTATACGAGAATATCATCGAGATAGATGATCACATACCGGAATAATACATCTGCGAATAAGTGATCAAATAAATCTCTGGAATACTGCTGGAGCATTCACTAACCCGAATGGCATTACGTGGTATTCATAATGTCCGAAAGGAGTGCGGAAAGCAGTCTTCCACTCGTCTCCGGGTGCGATACGGATGAGATGATATGCACCACGAAGATCTAACTTGGTATACCATGAAGCCCCTCTAACGGCTTCCACAATGTCAGTGATGAGTGGCATTGGATACTTGTCAGCGGTAGTAATCTTGTTGAGACCACGATAATCTATACAGGGACGGAGCTCTTCTGAATCTTTTTTGGGAATGAAGAAGAGTGATGCCCCTGCAGGAGACACTGACTCAGAAATAAGACCATTCCGCAAATGGGTTTGCAGGTAGTCCTTCAATACGGCCTTTTCTCTTTGAGAAAGAACATACATACGGCCAAAAGGTATGGGTTGATCGGGAAGCAGATCAATATGGCAGTCATCTCTTCGATGAGGAGGTAGAGTAGGAAATTCCGGATTATCAAACACGGATCGGTAGGGTAGATGACAGTCAGGAATCTCAAGTTGATTGATGGAGGATACAGCGGGTTTGAGTGTCTGATCCGAAGGTATTCGGATTCCTACTGAATCATGAGAAAGGCAGTGATGGACGCAATAGTCCGATCCTAAAAACAAAGTACCAGCAGTCCAATTTATGAACGGATTATGTAATCGTAGCCAAGGGAGTCCAAGGATGATTGGGTAGTGGGCAGTCCTTATGACATCAAAAACCAACATTTCCTTATGACCCGAGATAGAACAGATAAGTGGAATAGTTTGTTCTTTAATAGGTCCGGAACTCAAAGGTGTACCATCGACTCCCTGTATAGGAGTTATCAACGTCTTTGGTACCTGAGAGATACTGTGCACCTTTGCCCACTCCACATCGACGTAATTACCGGCTGCTCCACAGTCAATTAGCGCCGGAATACCTTGGATAGTTCTTTCTGACAACTGGATGGAAAGAGAGACGACCACCATGGACTGGTTGGTGAGAGAATCGTCAAGAGACATACTGGTCACATACGGGGAAGAATGTTGTTGGGCACTTACCGGTCTTCCCCTAACGGTAAGGCTTTGGAGTTTCCCGATTTAGGGAAAGAAGGGCGGCGAGGGGGAACCAGATGACAGTCTTTCAGCACATGAGCCGAAGATCCACAATACATACATAGTTTCAATAACTTTCTCCTCTCCCTTTCGGCAGCCGTAATGGGTCCACGGATGGTCCCAATTTGCATGGGTTCTTCAGTTGAAGACAGATTTTTTTGAAGAGAATGGGAATGATCCAACTGAAGTCGTGTTGTTCCTTTCCCTTTCTTCTTTTCATATGTCCTTTCATGCATACGGTAATCAATTTGCATGGTTAGGGTGATCATGTCGGCCAGATTAGCAGGACGAGGAACTTTAGAGACCTCATCTTTGAGTTTGTCTGTAAGACCTCTCCGAAATAATGTAAGTAGTCCTTCATCCGGCCATCCTAGTTCGGAGGAGAGTTGTTTGAACTGAGTGATGTACCAGAGTAATTCTTTGTTCCCTTGTTTGAGATATAGAAGGCGTTCTTGTGTGGCCACTGCTATCTCCTTTCTTCCAAACATGGTTTTGAGGCTGTTAGTAAAAGTAGCGTAAGAATCGAGAATCACATTGTTGGACGTAACTAGAGGGGTTGCCCAAGCTAAGGCTGGCCCAGAAAGACGTGAAATCAGATAGCCAACCTTATCTTTGTCGGTCGGAAAAAAGCGGGGTTTGAATGTAAATTGGACGGTACAACTGTCAAGAAATTCTTTTAATCTGTAAGGGTCACCATCGTACATAAGGGAATGCACGGATGACGGGGGGGTATCGGAAAACACTCTGTCTACTTGATGACGTAGTTGAGCATTATCTCGTTTCAGAGATTGGACTTCTAATGACATGGCCTGCATAGCCGGCATTAACTGCTGCATTTGTTGTTCCATTTGGAATAACGATTGCCAAGAATGATACTGGTAATATTTTTTATGGCGTCGCTTACTGTCAATTCACAATGAGTGTAAGTTGTAGATTGGGCACACCGAGGTACTAAACCATACCCGCTCACCTTGGCGATAGAAGACTCCAATTGGAAGACCCAAAGCAGATAGGAAGATTTCCCGGAACAAATCCTGACACCTCCGCCCGAGGTAAAGTAACCCGGGTGAGGAGACAGGACTCCCAGGGAAACCCTCAAATGGGAAGAAAACCCTGGACGACTTCCACTCGAGATGGTCCGGTAGAAGGCAGTGGATTGGATGGCTCCGGCAGGAACCCTCAAGAATAACCCCGGGAATCTGGTCTGCAGAGTTGAACAAGGGGAAAAAACAGGGGAGAAGGTTTAGAGGAGAGAGCGAGGTAAGAAGAGAAATTAGGAGGTAATGGTAAGCTTCTCACCATCCGTAGATGGATCGGGAGTGATTATCCGGAGCTTCGTGGAGTAGAAGAGCTTCGGGAGAATCTAGATAGGGATAGATGGGAATAAGAAACTAGGGTAGAGGCACGAGAACCCCTAAAGATTGGGAAACTTACTCAGCTGGAGGGAAGGCAGAGACGGGAATCAATGGAGAGAGATCCGTGGAACCGGCTGCGAGCGGGATTAGCGGGAATAGCGAAACCGGAGAGACGGCTCTGCAGAGGATCGTAAATACAGGTAAGTCAGAACTGTTAGTTTGAGAGAAAAATGAGTTTTAGGAGAGAGAGAGAAATCCAGAAGCGAACTCACGGAGCGCCAAAGGCAGAAGCGACGCAAAGTGCCGGTCGCTTGGTTTCCGTATAAAGGGTCACATGATCTCCATGCCGCACGTGATCGCCTGTTCGCACGGCAAGGGAGCGTGCAACAACTAGACAGCTACTAGCCGGATGAGGAGAACAGGAAACTTCCCGCACAGCGGGATGTGTAGTCAAGGCACCGCACAAGCGGGTCCGAGCCCATAGGGACCACTTGCGGCGATGTGTAACAGGAGGTGGAGGAGAGGGCAAGAAGGACCTCCCAGCAGGTGCTGCCATTTATGTGTGAGAAAGAGTAAGGAGAGAGCAGAGCAACCATATAAAGAATCCATAGGTCAGGTGAAGGGACGACAAAGAGGAAATCGGTGAGAGTCTCTCTGGCGGAAGCACTGACGTAGGTGTCAGCGATAGGCAGGCCTGGGTTGGAGCCAGTGTACCCTTATGGAGTTTCTTCCTAACAGACTTAATGAGAGGTGAAGGATAGGAGATAGAGAAGCAGTTAGAGACGATAGGAGAGATAGTAATCACCATAGAGAGGGCACATAGTGTGGTCAACATAATAAAGCAGAGCGGCTGAGGTACATGGTGGAGGGGTGTGAAGTAGGCAGGAGGCACACATGGGAAATACAAACAGGACTGGGAAAGAGTAACAATGGGAACTGAAGAGTAAGGAGCAGAAAACCGACAGAGCAGAGGGCAAAGGGAGTGGCCAGCTGCGCATTCCCAAGAAAACCAGCTGTGAGCACCTGAAATTGATTTTAAACTAACAGTCACAAACAATGCAGGATGAAAACACTCCTAAATTCGATTGAAGTGACACAGGTACTGTAGCCCAGCAGTACAGAGTGGGAGGCTGTGGAGGTTATGGCATTAGGGAGTGAAAAAGCAATCCGAAGTGTAGCTATGAAGAAGACAGGAAAGAATGAGCAGTGAGAATGAATGAAGGGGCCAACAGTGAAAAGTCAAGGAGGGATGATGCAGGCAACAGAGCTACAGTCAGCACTCACATGGTGGCAGTAATGGATTCCACAGTCCAGGGACACATGAATGAAGTTCCAGCAAAGTGGTGCATGTCTTTGCCAATAGTGATGTGATGACAGGGAAGGCAGGAGGGTGCCACAATCTCAGCCAGGCCCGGACAGGCACAGACAGGAGTCTTAGGAGTGGGGCCTTTGGAAGTGGATTGACCAAGCCTGCTGACTCTGTGATTGGCCCAGGATAAGAGGGGCTCAGCCAATCATAGGCCCCCCACAAGGGAACTCCCAAGGCACTCTGGTGCCTTGATGCGGTCTACCATCTTGGAATGGCCTATACAAGGCTATTCAACTGCGAGACTGATGCACCCCTGGAATGCATGCACTCAAGAGAGAAATGGATAGTAATGCAGAGAGGGGCTTTCTTCTTACAAAGTTGATGCAATTTGCCAGGGTCTTCTTGCAAAATGCACTCCCTGTAATGATCAGCCCAGGAGAGCTTACCTTGATGTTTCAGCTGTATTTTCCATTCTCAGCTGGTGTCATGTAGTGAATGGGGGTAGGCACTGGAGCGGTCGGCTCCCCTGCAGCCTTCGTCGCCGAGTGTGGAGAAAGAAAGAGCTGGACACCCATACCTGGATGACTTGTTGTTCCAAGGAAGGTCTCCGGAACAGGTATTGATGCAGCTCGATGAAACATGCTCCTTGCTTCACAGTTTGGGCTTCTCCCTGAACTTCCAGAAGTCCCACGTCATATCAACGCAGATGCTTGAGTTCAACGGGGCAGTCTTGCACACACGGTGCAAAGGCTTTCCACCCAGAGGAGAGTCACCAGTGTCAGGCAGATGGTTGAGCTTTTCCAGAACTACTACAATCTACAAGTGGCTTCCTTCCTCCACCTCTTGGGTCTCATGGATGCCTGCATTTTTCTGTTGCCAGAGGCCAGACTGAGGATGCAATCCCTGCAGTGGCTTTGAGGTATCAGTGGTCACAGAACTTCAACACCATAAAAAACATTCTCGGGTGTCGAGGACAGTGGCGAACAATATCTCTTGGTGAGCCTGCAGGGAGGGCATGATAGCGGGGTAACCATAGCCCCAGGACCCAAGTGGTCATGGACGTGTCCCTGAATGGATGAGGTGCTCACTGTGGAGATCTGCATTTGAGCGCCCTTTGGTCCCCAGCCCTGATGGCCTAAGCGCCTTCCCACAGAGGGAAACGCATCCTCATTCTGATGGGCAACACAGTGGCCATGCACTATATCACAGGGGTGTGGGAGTTGCAGTTCCTGCCCTTATGCAGGTAGACATTGCAACTGTGGCTCTGGTTGCCAAAGAACCAGATCTCTGCTTCTGTCGCCCTTATGGCAGGAGTGGAGAACAGGCTGGCAGATGCTCGGAGCAGGTAAAGCACATTAACACACGTGTGATGAGTAAGTGTGTCAGGAAGTTCTCGTGGAGATCTTCGCTATGTGGAGTACCTCTATAGTGGATCTGTTTACCATGAGCGCCAATACAAAGTGCAGGTAGTTGTGCTTGAGGCAATTCCCAGTGCACTAGGAGATGAGTTTCTGGTGGAGTGGGTCTTTGACCTTCACTTTGCATTTCCACTGATACTGGTCTTCCTGTGTGTTCTGGGGAGGTTGAGGAGGTTTTGGCCCGCCATGATTCTGATTTCCTCAAACAGCGCAAGGAGGACATGGTATTCTGAGCACCTGGAATTGGCCATCTGCCCACCTCTCTGGCTTCCTCGTAGCCCAGACCTCCTATCCCAGTCGTAAGATCAGATGCTACAGCCGAACCCAGAGTCCCTCAAGCTACATTTGTGGCTCTTGAGAGGATGAGGTATTATGACTGGGAGCTCACAGAAGAGGTACATGGGATCTTACTGGCTATCCACAGACTTTCTGCTCGATCATTGCATGCATGTCGAGAACGTTTGCGGCGTGGTATAGGGAGCGCAGGATAGACCCTATTGTATGCCCCACCACCACAGTGATGGAATTTGTTATATCTCTGGCTTCATTGGGCATTCGGATAGGAACAGTTAAGGGCTACTTGGCAGCTTTGTCTGTGTTTAAGAGGTCTCTGAATCAGGGATCTTTTTTTACGATTGACGCTAATGACCCAATTTTTGAAGTGTCTTGCAAATACATTTCAACCTACACCTTTTCTGGTTCTGGTTTGGGACCCCAACTTGGTACTGACATTTTTGATGGCAGCTCTGTTTGAGCCCAAGCATTCATGCTCTGTAAAGCTAATTCACCGTTAAGGTAGCTTTCCTAGTGGTGATCACCTGTATAAGGCGTGTGAGCGTGCTTCAGAATCTATCCTGCAGACCTCCTTATCTATGACTTTTCATAGAGAAGGCTATGCGTAAAGTCCTCCCTACAATTCTGCTAAAGGTGGTTTATCATCCACCTCCACCTCACCCCTCTAAGGCTGAAGAAAGGCTGCACAGGCTGGATCTGAAGAGGGCCTCAGCTTTTACGTGGCCAGAACAGCAGATTTTAGGCATGATGATCAACTTTTTGTCTCTGTCTAGGAAAGGTCTGGCAGCGTCCAAGCAAGGTTTTTCTCTGGCTATTTCTCTGCATTGCAGAGTGCTACCAAAAAGCGGGAAAAGAATTGCTACCAGTCGTCCGCACATTCCACCAGGGGCCTGGCAGCATCCTCCGCTTTGCTAAACGGTGTCCCAGGGGGGGAGAGATGTTGGGCAGCAAACTGATCGTTGCTCCACACGTTCACTAAGCAATATTTTTGAATGGGACACAAGGTTAGGATGCTCGATTAAGCAGAGCGTCCCTGTCTGGTGGCATTCATTCAGCCTCTGCACTCTGTACTGCTTTGGGAGTCTATCTGATGAGGAATCTGTGGAAGAATGTAATCCATTGAAGGTCATATGACTTACCGATAATGTTCTTTCTATGGATTCTACTCCCGCAGATAACTCATCGCCCTCCTATCCTGCCCTGCTATGAAAGTGGTCTGTTGCCATTTCTGGCTGATCTCTGCTAGTAGGATGGCAATTTGAGGTTGTGACGATTGGATGTTAGGCCTGTTTTCAGTGCTTTTTTTTTTTTCAGGCCTGTTTTCAGTGCTTTTTGGTTGTGTATCGTAAGCCTGCTTCTCTCTGTACGGTGTCTGCTCTTCACAAAAATTTTAGTGCATTTTCTTTGGGCTTTCATTAAGATGAATTTGTTCGGATTCTTCTCCCGTGGCTGCTGAGCTTGGAGGGAGTGGTGGGGGGATGGGGAGCTGAGGTACCAGGGTGCAGTTGCACAATATATGTACTGCTGATGTTACGTCTGGAGTCAGATGTAGCGCAGCCGAGTCAAGAAGAGTTAACGTTCGATGTCGAGTCATACTGCCCCCTTGTCAAAGTTTCTGAGGCAGCTGACGCTGTAAGGATATCTATCAGGCGAGGAATCTGTGGGAGAAGAATACATAGAAAAAACATTATGGTGAGTAATTTCTGCTTTCTTCTGGTGCCAAAGGCTTGATTCCAGATGAGGTCACTTGATGGGTTTCTTCGTTCTCAATGGTTGACATTTTGAACTTGCTCCAGGTGTTTGACTGGCATGGCACAGGGTCGGCCGGTGGCCAGTCTCACTCAGACGGATAATGTGGTGGCTAAAAACTGAATTGGGAGCTGTGTATGGAGGTTCTTTCAGAAATCCAAAACCTTTGGGAAACCCCTCAAGTGGATTTGGTTTCCGCCACTGTCAACCCTGCATGTCTGCTCCAGGGAATTTCCTCTGAGAGTGGAACTTCGGGATTTGTTTCTGGTTCACTGGGACTTCAATCTACTGTATGCATTCCCACTGAACCCTGTCATCCCACACATTCTCTGGAGGCTGCATAGATTCGGAACTACAATGAACCTGATTGGTCTGAGAGGACATGATACTCAGATCTCCACAACATTACCATCTGTCTTCTTAGACATCTCCCAAAGAGAGTGGATTTTCACCTGGGTCTCCACACTTTATTAATATTATTAGGATATTTATTGAGAGCCGGCCTGGCTTCAGGAAACAATGGAGCACTTTATAATCATTGTGGGAAGTACATGGTGAGTGAAGCAGAGAAACAAGGGAGGGGGAGGGCAGGCCGTATGGTAGTGAGGGATCTGCAAGCAATCAAGGGAGGAAACAGTGGGGAGCAGATCACCCAATCTCAGGTAGGGTGGGCTGTAGCAGGTGTATGAATCTAGGTGTTAGGGAAGAGCCATTCCTTGAAGTGGTGCCACTGTCCCTCCCTGGAGGGAAAGTTAATATTCGCCCCAGCTAGAGCTCCAGGATGGCTGTGGATGCTGTTCCCTCCCTTGAGTGCCTGCTTCGCACGTGGATAGACCGTCCCTCTGCCCAGCGGAGGTCCCTGTGCACTCTGGGGGCCTGCCTGTCCTTTGCCAGGCTGCCAAGGGCCCTTTCCGAGCAGACTCACTAGAATCCCTGGCACTACCATATGGTCGCTCTCTCAGCCCGGCCAACTGGTAGTTGGCCATGGGAATGAATGGAAGGAACAGATGACTGTTCTGCTCTGGAAGTTCAGATGAAAGCCAGTTTGAAATTGTTCTCCATTTGGGTCTGGACACTTTTGCCCATACCCTCCCCCTCTGTCACCCAGACAGTTTGAGTCCTGTCTGCACTCCACTTGATCACTGTCCCACTTGATCCTTGTTGAAAGCCCCTCCCCCCCCACTAACGAGGCCAAAGGCTATTCCCCACCCGATATCCCAGCAGAACAGGCCTGGAGGAAGCCCTTGGAACTCTTTTGAGAGGCCTACCTTCCCGAGGCCAACCTCCTGTTTATTGCCTCCTGTTGTTGGGGACACTGGGGTCCTTCCCTCCTTTGCCAGGATGCAGGACCCCTTCCTGCCCAGGGGGGGGGGGAGGGAGAATGGGAGGGAGCAAGGAAAGGAGGGAGGGAGGGAGGGAAGGAAGGAAGGCTTGATGGTTTACTGTAGACATCGTGTTAGGGTCCTGTCTGTGCTCCACTTGGTACTTGCTGCATCACCCAGTGTATGGTGAAACCACTGCATCCCTCCCAAGCCGGTACAAGTGTTGTCCCCCATGAGATGTCCCTGCAGAGTTTGGTGGGCCCTGCCAGGACATGGAATAAACCTTTTGGCGCTCGTCCAAGAGGCCTATCTTTCCGGGCAGCAGAGAGGGTGGTTGGCCGACAAGAGAACTTAACTGACTTGCATGCAGATGGCAGAGCGGCCTGTCTGTGTACCTCCATGCACGCCACAGGATCGATTTGGCGCATTTGGTCTGTCTAGGGTTGGACTGCTTGGCCAGTCTCTGCTGTTGTTTCAAGCAATTAGCTTCCAGCTGCCTTAGGACCATGTCAACCTGGGGAGGGCCCCTTATGTGGATTTCTCTCTCATTCGAGCAGAGCAAAGGCTGAGCAACCCGGCAGCTCCCTAGTGGTCAGATCAGAGTGGTAGGGCGGTGCTAGGCTCAGCCACCAGGTTGTGGTGTGGTCTCTGTAAGACATGCTATTGCCCCTTCTCCACCAAGCACGTTTCTCCAACAGTTTGGAATGATAATTCTCCAGCATTGGATCTTTCATAGATTCACACGCTTGAATATGGTTACCAGTCATTTGGTCGAAATCCAAATGGTCGAATTTTTTTTTCTTTTTTTTTTTTACATTTTTTTTTTGGGGGGGTTTCCCCCCACATCCCCCCTTTTTATATATTATTATATTTTTTTAATCAAACAAAACGAAAAAAATATATAAATACATTTTAAAAAAAACATTTTTTTCGACCATTGGTTTCGACCAAATGGTCATTCGATCTTTTTTTTTTTGACCAAATGAGCGGACACCCTTGAATATTCCCCATCGTCGGACTGTGAATCCTCTGTAAAAAGCATGTAAAATGTACATTGCTAATGATGCCTGAAAAGGCACTTACTTGAGTAGTCCCTCCATCTCATTTTGACCCTAACTAATGATCTGGAAGGGCTTAAGCCCCTCCTTTGCCCCCCGGGAAGCCATCTTCCGATTTTTCACTGCAGTCTAGCGACTAGGGAATTCTCCACAGCTCTCCTGAGCTTTGTCATTATTATTCAGTCTTTTTCAAATAAATCTTTCACTAATAGAGAATTTCCTCTGCTCTGCACATACTATATTTTGCAGTTCAGGAAATTTCGTTTTTTGTCATAAAATCGGCGAGGGAAGATCTTGCACTTGGTCTCTCATGGACTACGTGGACTCATGCAAGGAAAGCCATTCCAACAGGAAAACCTTCCAATGAATGCCTCAGGTGCTCCAAAAAGATTGTCTTTGTAAGAGACCGGGAGTTAATATACTGTCCTTACCCTCATGACATTCAAGGACGTCACATTTGTCAGACCTTCACATAGAAGACTCTACAGGACAGGCACAGAAAACTGCATCTTCATCTGGAGAGTAAGTGCCATTCACCTGATGATTAATATGTCAAAATCGCTCCTGTCACTCCTACAGGACCCATGAGAAGCATGCCCCCAGATGAGAGATTGATCAGTGGAAAGAAAGACAACACCACCCGCGAAAATGAAGAAAAAGGGGGAAAGGGATATATTCTGAAACATCAAAGACATCAAAAGCCCTAGGTTCAGGTGAGAAAGCATCAAAATCGATAGGTAAGATCCTCTTGTCTGTGATGACTATTATCAAGGTACTATCCAAGGACAAATTGTCAATGAGGTCCTCTACGATGGGCATGTCACCGTTCACAACGTGTTTGACAGGGGAAAGGCAGAGACACTGTCACCACTCAGGCTATATGACTGTGTAATTGATTTAGAAGCCAATGCAAAACTACCATGTAGTCACATCTGTGCTCTCACTGAACAAGAAAATCAACACTTGTGCAAATACATCGATGAGGTGTAAGCATGTGGTTTCATAATGTCATTGAAGTGTCCAGTATTATCCCCTCTATTTTTTGTCACAAAGAAGGAAGGTACCCTCTGCACCTGTATAGATTATAGGGTCTTGAACAAAGTAACCATTAAGAACCGTTTCCTTTGCCACTGATATCACTCTTGGATGAGTATATCACTTGATCAGAGTTAAAGCGATGGATGTATGGAAGACAGCAGTTCGGTCTGTATGAGTACTTGGTAATGCTGTTTGGTGTGTGTAATGCTCCAGCGCCATTTCAACATTTTATGGAAGTCATTCTCATAGACTAAATCGATCTGTTAGTAATTGTCTACATTGACGATATTCTGATTTACTCAGAATCAAAGGAACAACATGTGCAACATGTACGAGTGGTATTCAAAGGCTCAAGGAGCATTGGCTGTACGCTGCGTTGGAAAAGTGTGTATTTCATTCCGCCAGGGTGGAGTTTCTGGGGTTTATTCTGACGCTCAGGGGAATTGAGGTCAAAGAAAGGTACAGGCAGTTACCAAATGGCCATCTTCACAGAGTGTGAAAGACTTTTTTGGGCTTTGCGATTGTCTATCGCCGATTCATTGCACATTTTTCTTAAAAAATTACACCCGTCACTAGGGTGCTCAGGAAGGCAAGTCAGTTCAAATGGGATGGGGAGAACATGCTTTTCAGGAGTTGCAGAAGGTTTTTACAAGCCCCCACCCCCCATTTTACAACATCCAACTGAGGAGCAGCCTTTTCATGTGGAGACAGATGCTTCCAATGTGGGATTGGGAGCAGTGCTTTAGAGGTGGGGCAGGCAGGAGTTATGCATCCTGTAGCATTCTTTTCACAGAAATTGCAGAGTTGTGAGTAAAAGGAGCTGTTGGTCATCAGGACAGCTTTTCAGGAGTGGAGGCATTATCTGATGGGTGAACAGCACCAATTAACCGTATTAAATCATAATAATCTGCAGTTTTGAGAACAGCTAGAAACCTGAGTCCCAGGCAGTTGCGTTGGGCACACTACTTTGCAGAATTTGATTTCACCATCACATACAGACCAAGCAGAAAGAATGGCAAGGCAGATGCATTAACCAGACAGAAGAATGCAGAAACTACTGTATCAGAATGTCGTATGATATTTTGTGTTGACCGGATTGTGGGTGCAGTTACACAGGGGTTGTTGGAAGACATTAGGAAGAAAAGGAAAAGGGAGGAGTTGTAGCCTCGGAAACCCTTGGGCGAGCTGAGATCAGTTCGAGATGGGTTACCCTATTTTGCAAACAAATTGTTTCTTCCTACTGAGTAGTTAAGGGGGAAAAGCATTGCTGTGGTGCCACAAGTTTCCTCTGGCAGGACACATGGGGGAACGAAATACTCAACAATTGCTAGGAAGATATTTCTGGTGGCCTGGCATGCAAAGCCAGGTACATGCTTATATACAACACTGTGGCACATGTATGAGAAATAAAGCGGATCATTCTAGGAAGAAAGGCTTGTGTATCCATTACCCACCCCAGAGGGGCCTTGGTCACATATATTGATGGACTTTGTTACAGACTTACCAGAAGACAATACACATGACACAATTATGGTAGTGGGTGACTACTTCTCCAAACATACACATTTTGTTACATGCAGTGGTATCCCAAGTGCAGGGAAGTTATTCCTTCAACATATAGTGCGCCTTCATGGGGTGCCTCGGACCATTGTCTCTGATCTGGGGACACAATTCACATTAAATTTTGGGACGCCTTTTGTGGATTGCTAGGAATCAACTGTGTGCTATCAACTAGTTACCACCCACAGACAGATGTTCAAACTGAGCGAGTGAACCAAACCATGGAACAATATCTGCGCTGTGTGAGTAAGCCATGGTATCAAACAGTAAGACAGACACAATGATCACAGTTCAAGGGTGTTTATTGAACTTCAATTGGGTTTGAAAAAGCACCTATCTAATCCTAAAGCTAAAGATGGGAGTAAGCTACGACCATCAAATAATAATAACACACTCCTAGTCGAGGCTATCAAAATGAAAGAGCTTATACTAATAAACTTATTGCCAATCCTTACTTCTAAATACAAATAGTGTGGGAAACAATGTTATGCAAAAGAAAACCTTTCAAGAAATTATATGTCTGGATATTCAAGGCGTTGGCTTCCTTTCCCCACGTTTTCAGCACAGGACAAGGTGGCACACTCGAGCTTAGAATACTCTCTAGCTTCTCTAGCATGAGGATGCAGTTCAAAACCTCAACATCAGGGCCTTCTGTCCCACAGTCTCTTTGCCATTCAAAGTTTCTTATTTCAGAGGGCCTGATGCAATGCGACAAACATTACATTTCCTTTTTTCTTAGGTTTTCACATATACAACTTCTCGGGTGATTTACTGTTCACCTTGGGATCCACTCCACCCCGCTCAGACCCACTTTAACACAAAACCTTCAATTGGTCTTCCTCCACCAGGCTCAGACCAAATTGATCTACTTCAACAAACTTCGAAGACTTTCGACTGTGCACAGGATTTTGCTTGACCCATTGCAGGGCCACTTCAATTCACAATTACGTTCTCCTCTTGTTCATTGTGATGCCTATATGTTATGATGTTTTCATGTTATGAGGTTTTCAGCAGATATGGGACCAGGTAATCCAGGGTGTAGTCTGGAAGATAAGAGCACATGTATGCAAGCAAGGAGTTCACTGGCACCAAGTAAGAGAGTGTCTAAGTCTCAGTGTAAGAGGCTTCTAATGTATGAAGCACTGCACAGTATCATTTCCTAATCTCCCCTTACCTATCCATTATGTCTCCCTAACCCTCTTACCAGTGTTCCTTTTTCCCCCTATCTATCTGCAACCTCGCTCTAACACTCTACCCACCCATTGGCCATCTCGTGGTGATCTGTTCTCTAGAATCAGGGACACGGGACAACCAACGTGAGAGGGTCATACGCCATTCAGCTTATGTGATTGGGGAGGGGTGTGGCTTGAAAGATTGACATGATGTTTTTCCATACCTCGACAATTGGCTTGTCAAAGCAAAGTCAAAGGTACAACCAGGGCAGTCAATCAAACGAGAGAAACCATCACCAATCTAAGGTTTTCCATCAACAATGAAAAGTCAGTAGTGCCCTCTTTCTGGGAGTGGAACTAGATACACAAATTCCACAGATGAGACGGTCCACCGACCGAATTACAGCAATCTCCCAACTGGTTCTTTAAGGCATGCACGACACTGGTGCATCACTACAAATCTCTACGGAGCATGGTGTCATCATGTATATTACTGGTTCCAAATTGCAGACTGAGAATGAGACCGATCAGGAAGAACTGGATCGACAATAGATTGAAGCTTCGGTTCATGGTAAGACATTGTGCACCTGTCATTTCCTTTCCACCAAGCTCTACATTGGTGGCTGGCAGAGCAAAACTTACAATGCATGCTTTTCCAAGCCCCCACTTCCATGCTTCTTTTCAGAACAGATGTGTTTTTGTCAGGATGGGGAGCCCATCTCTGAGACTTGCAGGCAAGTGGCCCATGGTCCACGCAAGAATCACATCTACACATCAATGTCCTCAAAGTCAGAGCCATTCAATAGGCGCTGAAATCTTTTCAACCAGTTCTCACGGGACAGGTGATCACCATACAGACAGACAACACAACATAAATGCACTACACCAACAAGTAAGGGGGCACGCGGTTGGCTCTGCTGTCGGTGAGGCGCCGGATACTTTGGAAATGGGCACTTAACTAGAAAATCAAGGTCAGAGCAGAACACCTTCCAGGGAAGGACAACATTCTAGCAGATCAACTGACCAGGGAATTCTCCATGCCCCACGAATGGGAGCTCAATTGAACCCAGGTCAAATGACTCTTCAAAAGATGAGGTTGCCCCCACATCGATCTCTTTGCAGCCAGGTATGACAAGAAATGCCCTTGCTTCACATCCATGTACCCAGAAAGGGGTTCACTGGGAAGTCCGGTATCCAAACCTCCTCCAAATGATGTGTTCCATGCCCATTAATCTCAAAGCGCACCTAGCATTTGTAACACAACAGAACAGGCAGGTCCTTCACTATGACCCAGCATCACTCTCTCTCCGGGCGTGGTTGCTGAGCAGTGAAAACACACCAACTTAATGTTGTCAGACGAATGTATGTTGGGATGTCATTCGAGCTTCCAGAGCGCCGTCTACACGCAAAAGGTATGCTAAGAAATGCAAATGTTTTGTAATCTGGTGTGAGATGCAATAGCTCCACCCGCTGTTAGTCACAGTAGGCGAGTTACTGCCTTACCTGCTCCACCTGGCTAAAGCCGTACTATCACAGGCTTCTATTAAGGTTCATCTCTCAGCCATCACATCGTACTCCAGAGGTCCTGGAGCTACATCCTTCATCTCAGACTCCACAGTAAAAACATTCATGAAGGGTTTGCTAAGGACTTTCCCACCAGTGCCAGCTCCTGCCCCAAGCAGGAGTCTGAATACAGTGTTAACAGCATCCTCCATATGAGCCCATCCACATGTGTGATCTAAACTTCCTCTCATGGAAAGTCGCCTTCCTTGTAGCGATCACGTCAGCATGGCAAATCAGTGAATGAAAGCTGTGTCCACAGATCCTCTGTTTATGGTCTTTCCTCTTGTCTTCCTGAAGGACCATGTAGTCATCGGGCCTCACCCCAAGTTCCTCTCCTAGACGGTGTCGGACATGGCTATATCGGAACACATCGTACTGTTAACCTTTTTCAGCAATCATAACTCCAGCGCTGAACACGCCCTACACTAGCTAGACCTATTGCCAGTACTTAAATTCTACTTGCAGCGCATCTCCCAAATTATAAGTTTCGTTTGCAGGACCTCGTAAGGGCCAAAGCATCTCCAAACAAGGCTGTGCCCAAAGGCTGGTGAATTGCATAATCCTAAAAATCCAGGCCAACTCATGTACCTGTCCAGCTACTGCCCATTCAACCGTAGTGAGAGCAGCTACACCAGCATTCCAGGTGAGAGTGGCCATGAAGGACATTTGCAGGGCGGCTACATGGAGCATGCTCCATACGTTTGCCAAGTACTATTGTCTGGAATGGGAAGGGAGTCAGTTGTCAGACAAGCAGTCCTGCGACACCTGTTGTGTGCGTTAGGCGCAGCCTTTGTTCTTCCCCTACTTCCCTTCATGTTTCGAGCATGCATGATGTGCTCTCGGTACTCTCCTGAGTACTATTGTTGAACTAATGTGAGCTTCAGTGAGGCAGGTGGCATGCGCCACTGCTTAGTATTCTATTAAAGCATGTGATTCAATGAAATTGCAATGCTGCAGAATTCTTAGTTACTTACCTGTAACTATTTCTCCAGCGTTGGTGTTTCACAGATTCACATACACCTGCCTGACTCCCCGATGAGGCTGCTCTATGGCAGGCAGTCATTTTGATAGCAGTCCCTATTAAGGCTGAAAATCTGAAGATGGCTGCCTGGGGTGGAGCTTAAGCCCTGCCACCTCATTGGTTAGAGGCAAAAGGGGCCAACGTGAGGTGGAGGGACTAGTGAGTATCTTTTCAGGCATCATTAGCAAAGTGCATTGCTTTTTCCTATGGAACATTTTTAAAATTACTGAGGATTCCTAGTCTGATGAGGAATATTCAAGCATGTGCTGGAGAAATACAGTACAGGTTAGTAACTTAAACTTCCATGGGGTGTTATCCCCCTGTCACCACATTGGTTGTGCCACGTAGCAAAACCCCTCCCGCTTTAAGTTGTGCCTGGGCCCAGCCTCTCTCCCTTCGCTATGATGAAGCAGGCTGGGCCACTGGTGCTTGTGTGGTGAACTGTTCACCCACACCCCTAAACCGCCACCTCCCCACCTCCCTAAGTGTTGGGTCCCGCAGACAACGGAGGGTGTGAAGGTTGGCCGGAGACTGGGCGCAGCTCCCCCGAAGCCACTTTGTAGCAGGTGCGGCTACCTGGTTAATCCTGCCAGGAGTAGCTTCTAGCAAATGTCGCTAAAAAAATAGTTCCGCAGAAGACTGTGGCCTGTGCCCCTTTATGAATATGAGACTGTTGAAGCTGCCTGTGAAAGGCCAAGCTCAAGAGGGTCACTTTAGCTCAGATCCTACAAGAACTCTGCGTACAGGACTGGTTGGTATCCCTTGATGCCCTACGGCCTACTTCCACGGGCAATCTATCAGAAGTGCAAGAAGTACCTGAGATGTGTAGTGGGGACCTCCTACCACCAATTCATGGTCCTACCAATCTGCCTTCCTTTGGCACCTATGGTCTTCGGCAAGCTGCTGACAGTGGTAGCGGCTCGCCTTGGGTTGGAAAGTATACATCTCTTCAAGCTACTTCGATGACTGGCTAATCTGAGCATGCTCTCCAGAGCATGCGTGAGCACATCTTTACTGTACTTGCACCTTAATGCAGTTTGGACTTCTACCTGCACTTTAAGAAGCCCCATGTTTCACTGAACAACTTTTATTCATTTTATCTGAGTGGTCTCGTACACCCAGACAGGTCCTTCTTTCCCGGGAAATAGGTGGTGAACATTCTTCAGAGGGTAAATGTTTATAGTCTAAGAGGCTTTTTCTGACCTTCATCTTCCTGCCTCTATTGGCATGGCCTTCTGCATCCTGGTGGTGGCAGAGGGCTGATTACGCATGATGGAATGTCATCCTGAATCTATGAATTCAAGAGAAGGCACATCAATCCCATCAGTCAGTGTGTGTCTGAAATGTTGCCCTGAGCTGAGACTATAAACCTCGAGGTAGCCCGAAAGTGGCTACCTCGAGGTTTATAGTCTCAGCTCAGGGCAACATTTCAGACACACAGCAGATATCTGAGAGAGTTTCTCAGGCTCTCCTCTGGTGTTGGCTGCATCGGCTTTCTGCAGCTTCATTCCAGGTTCCCTTTGCTCTTATTTATTTGTTTATTTAGGCTTTAAGTATAGATTATTAAACACCTGATACAGTCAGCGCAGTAAGTCTATTCTGCGGACGTATTTATCCATGCCTTTCCCGCCCCCATGTACAGTCCCCATGATGGGATTGATGTGCCTTCTCTTGAATTCATAGATTCAGGATGACATTCCATCATCTGTAAATGAGGAGAAGTTGTACTCAGAATCTCAAACCATAATCTCAGTTAATATTGTAGAGATTCTGCCTTGGCTTACCTGTTCAAATCCTGAAACTGTCCCGATTCAGCTGCCCCCAAAGCATTAGCGGCCGATGACACTCCTTGCATTGCCAACTTCTCTGAACTGAAATGTGTATATCTGAGCACTCGTTCGCTGTTCTTTATTTATATACTGTCATTTGGAAGAACACCTGGATATCATTGTCCTTACTGAGACCTGGCTCACCAACACCTCTGGCCCTGACTTAGTGCCCGCGTGCCCAATGCTTATCAGATTCTTTACACACATGGGATGAAGGAGTCCGGGGGAGGGCTTGCTGCTATTTCTAGATTCACATTGAGGTTTTACTCTGTAGCTATAGAGGATCTGGAGAATGCCCTTATGGTTAAATTGCCCCTGAATGCACATACCATTTATAACTTTGTTTTGTTATACAGGCCTACTTACAGGCAATATGCCATACTTTGAAGATCAGTTTTCCGCTTTAATTCATTCCTGCTTAAAACCTTCCCTTAGAATGGTAATTCTTGGTGATTTTTATCTGTGGTATAATGACCATCAAGACCATATGGCTACAGTAATTGTTCATTAATCATGGGTTCTTGCAATTAGTCTCTGACCCTACACACAATGGGGGTCATATTTTGGATTGGCTATGTACTCATACCGTAATGATAATCCATTTAAAAGTGACATCATGTCCATGGTCAGATCATTTCTTTCTTTCCTTTACTCTTTCAACACCTAAACCTGTATCTCGTGTGTATCCGAAGAGAGAGGCAGCTATGAAACGGGCTGTCCATGAACTGAAACGATTGCTGAATTCCGAATCATTGAACGCAGTATTCATGTTCCCTGACTCTGAGGCCTTGGCAGCCTGTTACTCCAAATGTCTCTCTGAAGCGGTCGGATAGGGCATGCAAAAATCCAGCACGACGCAAGACTTGGTTCACCCAGTAACTTAGAGTTCTTAGGTCTACAAGGAACAAAATGTATAAACATTGGCAGAGGCCAGCTGGCAGGCGATAAAGTTAGATACAGTGCAGCCTTATCAGTGTAAAAGAAGGCTGTTTTCACTGCTAAACAATTTATTTGGGCTGGTCGAATCAACGATGCGTCTTCAATTCCAAACAAGTATTTTCGATTCTTAAGGAATTGGAAAACCCCGACATCTCTCCTGTATTAACTGTTGTGAAGGATAAAGAATGACGTACTAACATCCAAAAGGACATTTCTGAGAAGGTCGTCAATCGCAGACTTTTCGCCTGTCACCCACTCTTTTTAATATATTTTTAAAGTCGCTGTTTGATGTACTTGACAAGGAAGGTTTCCCATATACACATTATGCTGATGACACACAAGTAATGTTCAAACTGTCTGGTATTTATGAAGATGATGCTTTAAGGAGCATTGTTGTTTTTAATATTATACAGAGTCTGATGGCCCACGATGGTCTGACTCTCAATGAGGCCAAGACTGATTTATTGCTGGTCGGTTTTCAACCAAGACTTAGTCTCTCAGCGGCTTACTAAATATGTAATGTTGCCGGCTGTCGGATTCAGGCTGCCACCATAGTAAATACTCTGGGGGTATATTTGACTCGCTCCCATCTATGAAAGACCATGTTAATTACCTAGTGTCCTCATCTGAGTATTATCCCAGACTTTTGGGTAAGATCTGCCTACTCATCTCTGCTGAAAACTGTGCCGTATTGGCTAGAGCCATCATGGGGGCAAGAATAGGTTACTCTGGTAGCCTTTTGGCAGGCATCTCGCAATGTAATCTTTCTAAACTACAAAGGACCCAAGATCAAGCTGTTAGGATAGTCGCAGGCCTTAATAGCAGGGATCATGTCTCTGCTGCAAGTCAATCATTACATTGTCTCCTGGTCGAGCAGCACATACAAATTTCTTTGCTTTCCATTGTCTATAAATGCCTATTTGGCGAGGCTCCTGCTTATCTGAAACAAAGACTGAATTTTCATCAGAACAGGCGGCTCAGGTCTAATAACGGCATTCTGCTATTGCTACCTCGGGTTAATCTTGAGCAAGCAGGTAAATGCTCCTTTCAGTTTCATTGCTCCTAAACTGTGGAATAACCTGCCTGACTTTAAGGCTTGGGACCACCCTTGATGGTTAAAAAAATAAATAAATGGAAAGCCTCCTTCTTCATGTAGTTTTTAGATGCTTTGTCGTCATTTGCTGATCTTTTGTTTTTTTTATCCGTGTCTCGTCTTTGCTCTTAACCGAGTTTATGCTGCTCTGCCTCTCCCTAGTTTTATCTTTTTGGGGGGATTTTGTAGTGTGTTTGTTTTGCCTTATTTGTTTGCCTTGTTGTTTGTGTACTTGTTACTAGAGCCCGTTCGCCTAAGGGCTTAAGGCCCATTACAAATGCATCAATAAATAAATAAATATTGATTGTTAATAAATATGCCTATTTTGTGACTTATGTTACGTATTGGCTCTCTGTGGCTCTTGCATATATTTATATATATATATATATATATATATATATTCAATGAAAACATTTTGTTAAGGGGACGTTATGGTTAAGTTGCGCTACTAAAAACCTATCAAATTCTGTGAAAAAACTTTGTTAAAGGGACGTTATGGTTACAAGTAAAACCGAAAAACCCCTGAAATTCGCCAGTTATGGTAAGCTAAGCAGCCATAACTCGTAACCATAACGTCCCTTTAACAAAGTTTTTTCACTGAATTTGATAGGTTTTTAGCAGCGCAATTTAACGATAATGTCCCTTTAACAATGTTTTTTCATTGAATTTCATAGGTTTTCATTAGTGCAACTTAACCATAACGTCCCCTTAACAAAGTTTTTTCATTGAATTTCATAGGTTTTCATTAGTGCAACTTAACCATAACGTCACCTTAACAAAGTTTTTCCATTGAATTTCATAGGTTTTTATTAGTGCAACTTAACAATAACGTCCCCTTTAAAAATGTTTTTTCATTGAATTTCATAGGTTTTTATTAGTGCAACTTAACCATAACGTCTACGAACAACTGACTTCATTGCGGACCTTTCCGGAAAGTGCCACATGACCATATGCTTGCACGCTGCATGATGACGTGTCTGAGAACCCTTCCGCACTTCACAATAAGATCTGTGCTTCGCAGACAGTTCGGAACTGCATTTTCTACTGATCTAGGAACTTTCAACTTCAAAATTTCCCGAGCACAGCTCCAACACCTATTCCTACTTATCCATTAACAATCTAGTACACAGTACATACTTTTAGCAAAACTGCTATTTATCTTAAAATGGAATCAGCGACTGCCAACCCTCCTCCCCAAGAGACACCACCACTGCTGTAATCAAAGAGCATGAGAAACACTGCCCTCTACCTCAGAAATAACACATGTGCAACATTTACCCCTGTCCACCTGACACGCCATGTTAGTGTTTGGTGCCTCTTCCGTTATTTCCCTTCCCACTTTCTTTCTAAGCTCTCCTACCAACAAAAAAAAATGCATCCAAATACAATAAAAGAAATGTTCCTTTAGGAAGCACCTTTCACAGTTAAAAAATATAACTTAAAAAAAAACTTACAGACTCCATCTACTTTATATTTCTCAGTAAAGTACATAGACTCAATAAGATTTTCCAACATTTCCATTTGCATTTTGTGTTATGCTAATGGCAATATTGTGACGTTTATCCTCCGTTCCAGGGATGGAAAGGTGGATAACGGCCTGGCAGCCCAAGTTATCAGAACAAGCGAAGCGATGGTGGATAGAGAGGTGTCTGGACCATTATTCCAGCCCCTGTAATGGGGGATGAAGGCCATTAGCACCCTAGGTTCCCAAAGCGGGAACCCAGGGTGCTGGATTTTTTAGGAAGGAAAATCCTTTTCCAAGATGTCCACCATTGAAAGGGAAGGCGGGGTTCCATACAGGGCCCCTCTTCACTTTCCATGGCAGCCTGCAGAAGACAAAAAGAGAACTCTATGACCATATTACCATGAGCACATTTTTCTTCCTTTTCAAATCTATCCCAATTTCAAATAGCTTTACCACAAAGCCAGTCCCAAGTGGACATGGCCACTTTAACCCCATGTTTTGTCCCTCGTGGTCAAGGCCAGTAGCCAGATTGTCCGGATCATGACCTTATTCCATGACCCAGACAATCTGGCCACTGCCCATGGCCACAGGTGACACCTCAGTCACCAAACGTATATCGCTATTTTTTGTACCTACATTATGACACTTGTCAAAAAATAAAACACGGGCACATTTGCAAAACCATGCTTTCATGTCTTTCTCAATGCTCCTTTGCTGGAAATCCACCCATGTTTTATTTTTTGAAAAGTGTCAAATGATGCACATACAATTGTCATATAACCTAGCCCCCACTTGACAAAATCCATTCAAACTTTACAAAAACATTTATATCTAGATATATAATCTTCTTGCAAACCTTTGTGTAGATTTGTCAAATGGCACCACATTTATAAGCCTTTACAATATTTTGAGACCCCCCTCTAATTCTGCCCCCTCTTGAAAAAATCCCACCGAACTTCGCAAAAACATTTGTATCTAGATCTATTATCAGTTTGCCAAAGTAAGTGTAGATTCGTCAAATGGCACCTCATTTATAAGCCTTTACATTATTTTGGAACCCCCCCTCATATTTTGCCCCCTCTTAACAAAATCCCACCAAACTTCAGAAAAACATGTATATCTATTTGTATTATCAGTTTGCCAAATTAAGTGTATATTCGTCAAATGGCACCTCATTTATAAGCCTTTACATTATTTTGGGACCCCCCTCTAATTTTGCCCCCTCTAATCCCACCAAACTTTGCAAACTCAACAGGGATCAGGTTAGGAATATAATTGCAAAGTTACATGCAGTTCCATTAAGTGGTGCCAAAGTTATAAGCCATCCAAGAACTGCATTTCACCAACCCTGTAATGCTGAGTTGCCCGCGAACTTTTCAGGACTGTTTGCGAACATCCGAACTGTTTGCGGACTTTTGCGGCAAAAACACCTGTTTTTTTTCTTCTTGCAGCCATATCCCATCCATCCTCATCACCCCTCACCTCCCCAGAGATTATTTGATAAGTTTGACAAGTGCAATGTTGTGTTTTTTAATATGTTTTTACCGCGATGTCCGCGGACATCGGCCACTGTCTGCGATTCTAAGATGGCGGGCATTTCCAAAAATCTGACGCACCTCACGCTTCATGCCAACCAATCAGCAAACACGTTGGGTGTCCGCGGACATGACGCAAGTCAATTAGCCAATCGGTGTCCTGTCCGCGGAGCGAACAGGGAAGTGAGTCCGCGGAGCAGACATAGATATTACTAATTTTTTTGCTTTACGTTTTGGTCATTTAAAAAAGAACTACTGGATGGATTTACACCAAATTAACAAAAGCACACTTACGGGACCAAGCCGCCGCTCCTGCCGCAAATTTGGAGAAAATCTGTCCAGCGGTTTGGGCTGTAGGCGTGTGCAAAGTTTTGGGACCTCCCCTATAACTTTGCCCCCCCTGGACCTAACGTCACCAAACTTTGCAATAAAATTCAGAGTGGGCCATATACCCTTTTTTGCAAAGTTTGGTGAGGATTCGTCCAGGGGGAGCGAAGTTATAAGCCACCCAAAAAGTACTCTTCATATGGGATTAGCAACTTAACCATAACTACACGGCCACTACAGTGGCCGTCTAATATATATTATTTGTTGAACTGTGATTGTGAGGAACACTTTTTTTTGCCATATATGAATATACCCCAGGTTCCTTATTGGTACGGGTACACCTCATTTTGGGTAAATAGGTACTGCTTATTGCATTATCTGGAAAAGAACCTGAAGCGTCCCGATAATAATGACGGTTGTCGAAATCTAAGGTAAATAAGTTACATCTCCAGGTGTGCATATTCTGATTACTGAGAAAAATACATTTTTAATGCTACCTCAACCCACAATGATCGCCCAAATGAGTGATATTTTGCAGCTGAATATTGGAGTATGCTACTATGGTAAGCCCTTTACAGCTACTTACCCCAGTAAAAGCCTCAAATGACTTGAATGGTCTCTGGAAGTGGAGAAGGCGTTAGCTGAAGTAAAGCATTCACTGGCTAGTTCTCCAACCTGTGGACATCCAAATTACAACAAACCTTTCACTCTATTTTGCAGTGAAAAGCACAGAGCACAGTGCTAAACACTGCCTAATAGCATATTACAGCACAGGACCCAGTAGCAGTACGACTACTGCCTTGCTTGCCGACGGTCGCTGTGGTAGCGATACAGTCTTCAGAAAATGTGGCTCTACATTCACCCCTTGACGTAGTAGTGCCCCATGCAGTACCAGCTCTACTGCTAAAAAAAAAAAATACAAGACGTGTCTGTTTTAATGGGATAGAACAATTTAGTCCAAATATGGATACAGATTCTTCTCTCAGCCCCCCCTTCCCCCTCAGATCCTATGCTGTCCAAGTGAGGTGAGGGTGCAGGTTCTCTGGATATAAAACATGGCTAAAAAGAATTTGTCACCGCAGATTATGATACAGAGTTGAAAAATGTGTGTAATGACTGTATCAAAAGTTCTGTTGTGCATTGATTGTGAGCACACAGCTTGCAGGGTTTCTTCTCCGGGTTCATGCAGCCCAAAGTGCTTTGGGATTTTTTTCTTAAGGGCTCCTCCAAGACATTTAATATTTCGAGTAGTTTGACCAAAGAGTTTCTCAAGAGTACCCACCATTCTCATTTCTTTTAATAGGCAGGTGTTCCCACTTATCCCATTATCTGCACAATCACACAGGTATGAATGGTATAAAAAGGAAACTGGCCTAGCTCAGCTGGAGGGGTTTTGTTGATGGGCTAGCAGCATGAATGGAAGGAGGGAGCGAGCAAGCGAGTAAGGCCAAAGCCTAAAGATCTAATAGAAACAGATAGATGGAAAAGAGGCAAAAACAGGGTGACCGGGTGTCAGTCCAGAACCGGTGGGTCTGGCACGCCCACAAAGGAATCTAAATAAAACCTCCTCACAGAGAAAGACTCAATGAGCACCAGAACCAGCAGGGACCCCATACAATCTGAATCAGGCAGGGTGCATCAAGCAATAATCTCAATATCCGATCCACCGGAGGAGCAAGAGGGGTGAGCAGTAGGAAACCAAACAACATCGCATGACCCCAGGTGTCGCTGATGAAGGTCTTCATTCCCTAATTGTCCCTTGGCACTGAATATACAAAGGCCTATGGCGGTGGAACACAGATGATGGCCTGTGGAAGGAGGAGACTGACAGAGGAGTCTGCTAGTATAGAGAGAGTAAGGACGGAGGATGAAAACAGAACAAGCAAAAGGCTAGAGTTGTTGAAGGGAAACATCAAGTAGTAGTAGGAAGGATAGAGTGCACAAAAAGGTTGGAATTGAAGGAGGTACAGATCATAAGAAAGGAAGAGGAGGCAGCCAAGTGTTCCAGAAAGAGGTTGGAGGTGGGAAGTGCAAGAAGTGGAAGAGGAGAGTAGAACAGAAAGTGGGAAGTGGTTGTTGTAGAAGAACAGAGGGAGGAAAAGGTACAGCTGTAAAGAGGTGGAGGGAGAGAAGCAATCAAATTAGGGAAGGGCGTCCTGTTTCTCTGAAGCAGTGAAAGATCCTGGTCTTCAACCTTCTGGGTGTCCTTAGAAAAGGGAAGGGGAGTAAACCATGTTCAGGTGAGGGACCTAGACCCAGAAAGGAAAGAGTGTGAGGATTCCTCTTGAGCTTCACTTGCTAAACATCAAGCTACCACGTTCACGAGGGTCGACACTTGCTACAGATTATGCCAGCAAGGTATGGCACCCAGGGTCCTTTGGTGAATGTTCAACCTACACATATAGCCCCAACCAGAAGCTGTTTTAGGCTAGGGAACTTGGATTTAGGACCTTGGTCTGGAGACCAAATAGGCACACAAGGAGAAAATAGAAAACTGGCCCCCTCTTGCTTTGGCTCTGCCAGTGGAACAATATCCTGGTGGCAATAAGTATTGAAGACCTTACTCTACACTCAATACCAAGGCGCCCAATAGGCTCCTTGCGTTCCCGCCTCACATCCCACACCCATGGCCAGAGCATGCCACATATTCTAGTCTCATTAATTACCATCGATGACCTGAACAGCGCTCACTGGCTTCCTAGCTCATTTTGCTCTGTATAGAACCCAACATACATACATGCATATAACATTTGAAAGGCGAAATTATAAAGAGTACGTATGACACACCACTACAGAAAACATGATGGTTTTTGGCTACACGTATGTAATCGAACCGTGAACTTGCAGGGATCAAATCACACCGGACCTGCTGCTCTTGCACAGTATCCGAGCACCTCTAAGGGAAATGAGAGCTAAGATGGTCTGTGTGGGCAAGGTGCTATAACGAACCTACCTCCTGGCACCATTGACTAAATCCAGGTAGCACTGAAAGAGACATGAATCAGAAGAGACCATAGATTGAAGAGCTCTCATCAAGGTCACGTGTTCTGTGGGTAAGCTGGTCTGGATCTTGGATCCATTCTGACTAGCCCTTCTGCCCCAATACTGGCCCTGCGAAAGAGCACCTGCTTTGCAACTACACCCGCTTTTTTATGTTTGCTGTAACATGAATAACTTGAAAGCACCAGAATTCTGTAACTTATACTATGTAGTCCAATCGTCAGTTACATTTGGAATGCTGTTGCAACTAGGAAGATGACTTGGGTGTGCAACCACAATCCATGCTGCCTATTCCCCTATCCAAATGGCAGGCTTCTGTATTGTACCTGATTCTGTGTATGGTTTCATCCCAGGCTCTTTGGTGGTGTATTCCCACGATTAGTGCATTATGAAACACCAAATATAAAAAATAACTACATTGCAGCCAGTGGCTGGGACAAGGGAACCTCAGACTGGGGTTAGAAGTGCAGGAGAAAGACATGCGAAGGGACGGAAAGAACATACAGAGATCCCTATTAAAAAGCAGGGCCATGTCTTATTCTGGAACCAACATGCCATAAAGTGGGGGCCTACTATTCTGGCACTAACACAGCTACATGAATTGACGCTAGAAACTGACAGCAATCTATCATGGAGCAAGAGTGCTTGTAATAGTCCAGGGTAAACAGAATGCTCTTGCTGTACCTGACAGCAATCTATCATGGAGCAAGAGTGCTTGTAATAGTCCAGGGTAAACAGAATGCTCTTGCTGTACCTGACAGCAATCTATCATGGAGCAAGAGTGCTTGTAATAGTCCAGGGTAAACAGAATGCTCTTGCTGTACCTGACAGCAATCTATCATGGAGCAAGAGTGCTTGTAATAGTCCAGGGTAAACAGAATGCTCTTGCTGTACCTGACAGCAATCTATCATGGAGCAAGAGTGCTTGTAATAGTCCAGGGTAAACAGAATGCTCTTGCTGTACCTGACAGCAATCTATCAGGGAGCAAGAGTGCTTGTAATAGTCAAGGGTAGACAGAATGCTCTTGCTGTACCTGACAGCAATCTATCATGGAGCAAGAGTGCTTGTAATAGTCCAGGGTAAACAGAATGCTCTTGCTGTACCTGACAGCAACCTATCATGGAGCAAGAGTGCTTGCAATAGTCCAGGGTAGACAGAATGCTCTTGCTGTACCTGACAGCAATCTATCATGGAGCAAGAGTGCTTGTAATAGTCCAGGGTAAACAGAATGCTCTTGCTGTACCTGACAGCAATCTATCAGGGAGCAAGAGTGCTTGTAATAGTCCAGGGTAAACAGAATGCTCTTGCTGTACCTGACAGCAATCTATCATGGAGCAAGAGTGCTTGTAATAGTCCAGGGTAAACAGAATGCTCTTGCTGTACCTGACAGCAATCTATCAGGGAGCAAGAGTGCTTGTAATAGTCCAGGGTAAACAGAATGCTCTTGCTGTACCTGACAGCAATCTATCATGGAGCAAGAGTGCTTGTAATAGTCCAGGGTAAACAGAATGCTCTTGCTGTACCTGACAGCAATCTATCAGGGAGCAAGAGTGCTTGTAATAGTCCAGGGTAAACAGAATGCTCTTGCTGTACCTGACAGCAATCTATCAGGGAGCAAGAGTGCTTGTAATAGTCCAGGGTAAACAGAATGCTCTTGCTGTACCTGACAGCAATCTATCATGGAGCAAGAGTGCTTGTAATAGTCCAGGGTAAACAGAATGCTCTTGCTGTACCTGACAGCAATCTATCATGGAGCAAGAGTGCTTGTAATAGTCCAGGGTAAACAGAATGCTCTTGCTGTACCTGACAGCAATCTATCATGGAGCAAGAGTGCTTGTAATAGTCCAGGGTAAACAGAATGCTCTTGCTGTACCTGACAGCAATCTATCATGGAGCAAGAGTGCTTGTAATAGTCCAGGGTAAACAGAATGCTCTTGCTGTACCTGACAGCAATCTATCAGGGAGCAAGAGTGCTTGTAATAGTCCAGGGTAAACAGAATGCTCTTGCTGTACCTGACAGCAATCTATCAGGGAGCAAGAGTGCTTGTAATAGTCCAGGGTAAACAGAATGCTCTTGCTGTACCTGACAGCAATCTATCATGGAGCAAGAGTGCTTGTAATAGTCCAGGGTAAACAGAATGCTCTTGCTGTACCTGACAGCAATCTATCATGGAGCAAGAGTGCTTGTAATATTCTGTTACTGAACCTGTACACTGATCTTTGGGTATTCCTAATTGCACTAGAGAATACAATTCTGTTAACATTAGTACAAACTAGAAGCATGTACGACTGGGGAACACACGGACGCGCACCACACAATAAAGCCACAAGCAGGGATCAAACTGCAAAACAGGTCGTTTGAAAATCTGGCTTCACAATGGGAAGGTTTGCTCTGGTCAGGGTCGGGTTATGGGAGACTTGGGAGGAAGAGAAATGATAGTTTCTGCAACACGGCGAAAGAATCGGAGGGCTTTTGATAGCATATTGCGAGAAACTGACCATCGACTCAACTGCAAGCACTTAGAACTCCGCCTTCTGACTGTGGTCTTTGCAAGACTTGAGGAAAGGCGAGGCTGAATTCCGAAGGTGAATGCTGAAAGAGGTTGCAGACTGACTTGTGGTTCTGCAATTCCTCAGGGAGGCATTCTGGGAAGTGCCAGGAGTCCTACACAGTACAGGAGCATGATGGGATGAAACCAGAAGGCCTAAGCATGCACATGTTCCATCTATTCACAAACACAAGTCCCACAATGCACCTTTCTGGCTCTGCATGATCCGGATGTCGATTCCAGAATAAAGTCTATTCCAGAATTCATATTGGAGGTTTGTGAATTGGCACTAGGTCACTTGCACAATTCAGGAGCATAGCCAGCCTGTGGCTTTACCCCACAGGCCTTTCAGGGACCGTGCTTTCAATATGGCTGGATCCTGACATCTGCAGAAAACAAACCGTGCCGTTATGATCATATAAAACACGCTGGGAAGCGATTGGCCTTCTGCAGGTGCAGGTAATTATCCGTGACTGGTAACACTCTCTGAAATTCCAAACCATGGAGTCCTAGATGTTCTTCTAATCCTCCATCTTCCCCAAGATGCTTCTGAAGACACAGCTTCCCCAGCCGACATTTAGAGTTATCTCTATACCTGGCCCCTAATGTTCTGCTACAAAACCATTATATTAAAAAAAGACAGTCACAAGGGGGCAGGTGCAGGTAATTCTCCGCGACTGATAACACTCTCTGAAATTCCAAACCATGGAGTCCTAGATGTTCTTCTAATCCTCCATCTTCCCCAAGATGCTTCTGAAGACACAGCTTCCCCAGCCGACATTTAGAGTTATCTCTATACCTGGCCCCTAATGTTCTGCCAAAGAGACCTTCATCGTTTTGTGGAAGACCAGCCTTGTGCGGGCATGTGCACTGTGTGCCTGTACTGTAGACTGCCTCACTCACTCATATGATTGTGTTGCATGCTGCACTAATCCTTGATATGCAGGGATTCAGGTTCCTTGCTCCATTGGGTGCCACATTACAAGAAAGAAATGCTATGAAGGATGTGTATGGCCAACAATCATCGTTGGCATGGACTCTTGAGGCCAAAGTCAAATGTGTTTCAGCAACCAGCCACCGCCATTGTCATTCTGGTTCCAGAATTCTTCAGCAATCTAATATGGGTTGGCAATAAGCTTGTTCTCTCAGGCTTCCTGGTTGATTTGTCAGTGTGTATCAGTCCTCAAAGAGTGGGGGGTGGGCGGGATTTTAACCTTCTATAACCCGGAGGGTCCTGGATGGTTTCAGCATTCACTGCCCTTATGCTGCATCAGGTAAAGCTTGCCATAGAGTCCTCCTGTCTCGTTGGGTAGCTGGGAAACAATTCCTGTGTTCACTGAATCTATTGCAAACACAAGCATTATGCAGTGGTGTAAAAACCCGGTGTTGGTTGTTAATAACTAGTTTTAAAAAAATGTAATTAAAAACATATTTGTATTGGAGCAGAATAAAATGATCCGGCCACTTGGCCGTTTGCAAGCAGGGTTGGTGCGTCCTGAGGCCTTCTGCTGCGTTGGCGCGTTACAAGAAACAAAGTAAGGTAAAAGTCGAGTACTGTTCCTAGTAGGTAACGAACGTGCTTGGAAGACACTGGCGGACTAGAGACATCACAAAGTGACCTCTATGAGAAGGAACATCAGCTTGCACTGAGGATGTCTAAATCAGGTCCTGGTTGGAAGCCAGCTACTGGCGTATCACTTCCAAACCTCAGAGGTGCATTCAAAAGTGTATTAAAGATTGTGAACAGAAACACATTTTCTGTAGTGTGAACTTCCTCTCTGGGTGGATGCAGAGGGCGTTGTGTGTGTGCTTCCGACACCTTTCACAGCCGGCTCGCCCATAGACGCACTCTCCCTTTCCCGGAACTGAGAGCGGAACCGGACCCATGCAGCAGAGCCTTCTCATGAAGCATGCAGATTCATGGCTCGTGTGCCTCTAGATCAGGGGTCTGCAACCTTTGGCTCTCCCGATGTTTTGGACTACAACTCCCATCAATATTAGCCAGCATAGTCAATGGTGAGGGTTGGTGGTGATTGTAGTCCAACACATCTGGAGAGTAACAGGTTGCAGACCTCTGTTCTAGATTTTACAATATTGTGTTTGCTGCTTTCAGTTTTCCCAATGGAGGGGCCTTCCTTGAGGATGCTGCCTTACAGCAAGCAGCGAAAGCCCGATTTAGTGCCTCGCTATGAGTTTGGAGGTATTTCCTATGGCAGAGGTCTGCAACCCTTGGCTCTCCAGATGTTTTGAACTACAGCTCCTACCAGTCCTAGCCATTATAATCCATGGTGATGGATCACGGAAGTCGTAGCCAGAACATATGGTAATATCACGCAATTGGCAAGGCTAGGAGGCGAGCATTATGCTTCAACCTCCTTTATTACTACTCTTCAGCAGTTTCAACAACTATAACAAAAACAACAACGTTGAAATGTCCCAAGTGACTTTTCCACTTTTGAACTACAGATCCCATAGTCTCTGTAGTCCTTCATATGCCAGCTCAGCTATGACCACTTCCTATCCCTACTGGTCCATCTGTGGTGACATGGCAGCGAGCAGCAATGTTGTGGATGCTCCAGCACAATACTGATAAGTGATGCACCTTCTCTGAGGCATACATTAGTGCCATGCCAGAGAACAAAACATTGTCCTTGATAGGGCAATGCCCCCCTCAATAGGTCATAGTATCAAGCTTTGTCGCCTGGGCCCCATTCGCTAGTTGCAAAGTGCCTGCTCAATGGCGTCGGTAGCCATGGCATGTATGTGTAAGCAGCATCACCTGGACACTCTTCAAATGCACAATATGTGTCACTACAAAAGATTCTGCTAGCACATATATAGTTTCCCACACTGATCATTAGAGAGATTTTATGCAAGATCTTAACAATCCTCTTGGGATGTGTCTATTTTCCAGGATTCTTCGGTAGAGACTCAAACCACTGAACCAGGCAGTGTCTTGACAAAGTAAAGCTTGGCATCCCGGGCTGAGATGGCGCTTTTCGCTATGGTATAGGGGGCGTGGAATCGTGGGTTCAGTCCCTGGCTGCTACCTCATTGGGTAAGTCTAATCAAAACATGTTGATGTAATATTGTTCACTGACGCTGCCTCATGTATGAAATGACTCATTTCATCATGGCTGCAGGAATTTGTTTCAGAGTGCAATCTAATGCCAGATTAAGTGTGGTCATCATTTTCCCCACAACTCACCACATTCCTTAATGCATGAAGGCTCCTACCTTCGGGACACACATAAACGACTTTTTTTTTTTTAACTAAACCCCTCTGGTAGAAAGGCTCCTCCCCTCGCTCCCAAACAACTCTTCCTTTATTTTTTTCCCAGGCGAGGTAGGATGAGGAGGGGAGGTCAGGAATGTGGACATATTAAACAGGATTACCATATGTAATCTGCCATTACCTCTTGGCCCCCTTCGTGTCACATGTCGTAGTGCATGACTAATTTGCAAGACGGTCCTGCCATGGAAGCAGAATTGTTGCCAGGTTGTATACACCGCTGATGACATTCCTTACCAAGCTACTCAAGGTAGCTGGTGATGCTTCCTTGCCCTTGACATTTCCTCCAGGTGTGGTAAATAAGGATGCAGAGGTGGCTTTGCAAGTGTTCAGCGCCCTTGATCCCCAGAACTGGCAGCGTCACCTCCTGATTCATGTGAAAGTCTGGGCACATCTTTGGATGAAGGCAGAGATTGGTGTGCAAAATCACCACCTCTGGTCTGAATCTCAAAAAAGGCTCATGAATCGGTTTCCTTGATCCTCCCAGCTTCAGTAATGGTTACCAGAAACCACACCTTCAATGGCAGAAAACCTATGCACACTTCCCCATAAGGTCTGAAAGGCATTGGCTACAGATGTTTTAGAACCATTAATAAGGCCGAAGTTTGAAGAACTGGATTCCTGGGAAGTCTCTGCAACAGTGGGAAAACCAGGGGGGGGGGGGGTTGGCGACAGTGGCGGCAGCCTCCCTACCTAGCTCCCCCCTGGGGCCCAGTACACCCCCAGCCTCCCGCTGGTGCCCTATTACTGCCCCCTCTGCCCCGGCACCAAAATCAGCCTCTGCTACTGCTTTGTAACTAGGAACTCTAGAAGAGAGCTTAAAGATACTGCTCCAGTCTTTCCCACCAATACTTGGGTACCGCAAGGCTTTAATGGTTGCCCATTGGAATTTCAGTGTGGTGGGGAAAGACCTCACCTGGAAACCTTCACAGATACAATGTAACACCTCCATATTGCCTGCAGTACTGGGATGATGGTTTCCTGCTGATAGCCATGCTGATCAAGAGGTCAGTGATGCTTGACTTCCTGGGAAAGTCCCAGGAGTCCTCTCAAATCATTGCCCAGGGCATCAGTCACAGGCACTTGAGGGGCACATCAGAAAGCAGAGGTGATTTCACCAGGGGTAGGCATACTGGGAAATGCATGGGCGCACCTGTGCTGATCAGTTGGAGAGGAGTGAGCCAAGGCCTCTGTGTCTGGTAAAGCGCCACTCGCACCACTTCTACCCCCTGGTGTCTGATCTTCCTCTTGAGCCGTAGCGATGCCAACAGACAACCAGGAGGCCAGGCGTGTTGTGGTGCATCCGCCGGCCACAGCAATGGCTCTGGCTGGAGAGAGGCACTGTGCAACCAGGCTTTTGTGGAATGGGATTCATTCATCTCTACTGTGTCCAGAACATGTTATCCACATTTTAAATAATGAAAGTCCAACATTTATGTTATTTATTTATTTATTTGCATTTATAAAGCACTCACACCGCCCAGGGGCATCGAAGCGTTGTTACAAGAATATGTCTTAGTTGCAGAACATGGGGGCGGGGGCGGTTATGTTACATTAGTCCACAAAATGTTATTTTGGTTAATATTCTTTAGGTAATAGGCTTGATTACATTAGCCCTTGCCTGGGTTACATTATGCGTGCTAGGTTACATTGGTTACATTCTGTGATAGGGCAGCAAGGTTACATGTTGAGCTGCAGTCATGCACAGGATACAGTTGAGGACACCTTTTAGTCAGTCAGATACGGTTGTACAACATTGAACCAGTATCAGGAGAGGGTAGGGTCTTAACAGTTGTGTGTGCAGTTTTAGGCAAACAATCGAGTTTTGATTGCCTTGCGGAAGGCGAGGTGAGAGGGTTCAGCTCTGATGGCATGAGCCAGGGAGTTCCACTGCCTGGAGGCAATGAAGGGGAAGCTCGCGCCCCTGCCTCTAACACGTTTAATTCTTGGAACAGGCACTAGATTGGCATATGGTGTTCTTAAGGGTCTAGCGGCAGGAGGCAGGATGACTCTGTGAGAGAGGTATGGAGGTGAAAGTCCACCAAGTAAAGGCAAACAAACTAAATGGTCCAATTCATAACAATATGTTTATCCACCAATTACATAAGCAATACATACAAAAATGAATCTTAAAGACCTGTGCACCCATATGAACCAGTTTGACATGAAGTGCTTGTGTGTTACATACTACGATGTAGAAAGGTACAATGTTGCCAATATCTCACAATTAGAGTTGATGTCAATATTAATTAAACCGAGCATGTCGAGATCTTAATGCTAAGTGTTTCCCTTACCTCAATGAGGTATTTGTAAAGAGTACACTAACTCCACACTAATCCACTAGGATAGCTCGAGTCGTCTTAGATGGAAAATTCCAGTGTTCCAGTAAACATCTCAACACTCGCCGGTTCAAAATCACGAGCTGATAGATTCTAAAGGAGATGAGCGTAGAGAAATTCTTTCCTAGTGGATTAGTGTTTGCGAGTTTGTACATTTGTCTAGCACGTCTGGCAGACTTCGGACACGTCGATTACATTCTAAAACTGGGATTGCACTACTCGTGGGTTTTCCTACTGAGGTTCAATTTGGAATTATTCTCAATCCTGCAAATCTTTAGGTAAGCACTATGGTTTTGATTTACCTTTGATGTATATGTCTTGGGTTGAAGTCCAATACTTGATGTTCTGAGTCTTGATTAGGGAGTTTGACCCCTTATAGTTATTGTACATTCCTGATGCATTTCTCATTAATTAGAAACAGCTGTGGATACTGTCAGCCAGCAGAATATCTATGTAGTGTTGAAGAACACATGTTAAGCTACAATAGAGATACTCTTTACACTTTGGCTTTTCCAGCTCTCTCCTTTTGGGGTCACACCGGTGTTGGGATTATGTTGCATCAATTGTGGATTTAAAAGTAGAGGGAATGAGCTATTCCTCTAGTTACATGAAGTCAGAAGTGATTTTTTTGTGAATACTTGATATAACGGTTTGTGAAGATCTATTAAATAAAAAGGTGATAAATAATTGTTTGTATATATGTAATTGCAGATTTCTATCACTCCTGAAGAAGGGGATTCTCCCCGAAAAGCGTAGAGTTGGAAATCACATCTGAACACAAGAACATATTGTTTGGTCCTTTTCTTTTTATGAAGGCCTCATGTGCAATTGAATACTGTTTGTATAAAATTAATTTCCAAATCAAATGTATATATATTTTCACTTTATGTCTACTACTTTGAATTACACATTTTTGAAAATATAAATAGTGTATTGACTGATTTATTTCAGCTTTAATGGTGTGCAGGGGACGGGAGTGTCTTCAAATTTAGACACTTTTCTTTGTTCATGTTTCACACAGGCTCCAGTGTCAGGGTCTGCATTCTTCCCCAGCACCCGGAATTTTGTAAAATGTTTATGCAACTACTTTTTATAGTGACAGATAATTAGGTGTGCACCTATTGACATCCATTGTATGGCTGTGTAAATCCCCATTTTTGGAGTCCGTAAGATCAGAATCAGCTGATTTACCATGAGTGGTAGTACTGCACTGTAAATCTGCATATTTTTGGGGGTAAATTGGAGAATTTACTGCCAAACCCATGTTACGGCGGTGTTGTGAACTGGCAGGAAGGTGGCAGTGACAGAATTACTGTCCTTCTTCTGCACCTCCGTACTCACAACGAGGCCTGCAGATACTCTAAACATGTTCACATTCTTTGCACGTGCAGCCACCACATTGCCATGGCGACTAAAGGCACTCGCTCCATAATACAAATGTATTTCTCTTTTTTTGTGCTAAGAAGAAGGAACTTTTTTCGGGCCCCAGAGGTGTCCCAGTGTTCCACTGCTTTGGGGAGTCCTGGGGTGCACCTCCTTCTTTCCCTGGGCTTTCCACCCTGCACCCACAGACGCCTTCCAATAACCACACCGCATCGCGCCTAGCTGGTCTGCTCACGAAGGCTTACTTACTTCCTGGTAATGGGGCGGTCTCTTGGCAAGTTATTCTGTCACAAATCCATGACTACTGGCTGATAGCTAAAGCTGTACTCCTCCAGACTTAAATATGTTTTCTTTCTGATCTCACTTGTATTTATTTTGTTGAACACGCATTGGAGTGCGTGTCAGTGCTGAGTATGATTAAGACTCCTGCCTCTAGTGGGGGGAGAAAGGGGCCACTGTGCCCCCCTCCTCCCCCCAAGATGCATAGCTCTCACCATTTGTGTTGGAAAGGCGGGTGAAATCACCCGATTTTGATTTTGGCGGGTGAGACGCCCATTGGAATGAATGGGCGTGCAGGAGGCTTGGCGGGTGACTCAGCCCTTTACAAGGTGGGGGTCACCGGCCAGCCAAAAGCGTGAGAGTTGAGAGCTATGCAAGAAGGCGGACTGAGGACGGTATGTGTGGATTCCTTGTCCCTCCCCCACAAGTGAATACTGTATAGCAGTGCAAGTGGACCCCCTGCCCAGAACGCAGAGCCTGAAGGTTCTGGATCCGGACCCAAAGCAAAGTCCCACAGACCTCTTGCCATTTCGCTTTTTAATGAAGTTACTTTTAAATCCTACACTGTTACCAAAGGACCGGAATTAAAGACGAACTCAAAGGCACAGAGACCCTTTCTCCGAGCCTTGAGTTCTAAGGAGTGACACAATGTCGACAGTCCTCTGCTTATGGGCAACGTGTCCACATACATGCACGTGAAATGACTTTACCAAACCTTTGAAGACCGACAGCGTTCTCCCCTTCGTGTGATGCAATGGTTCCATATACAGAACACACACATTCCTTTCACACCCACAAGGAATAAAGGGGCGTTTCAAGGGTTTAGCAGAGTCAGTTTCACGTGCTGGTGAAGTGGGGGACTTGAGGTTTTAACCAGGTCTTGCTTGGCAGTAACATGAATGGAGAAGTGGATTCTAAGTGGCACCCAGGCCCAATTAATTCACTACGGTCCAGAGTGATACAGGTGAGTATTAAGGGCAACCACTCACCAATCCCAGGGCAAAGGTACAGACTCTCCAAAGGAGCCCATCGCAGAGGGAGGGAGCACAGTTGGGTGATGCATGTGTTTGGAGAGAGAAGGTCAGAGTGTGGGCAGGAGCTGGAGAGAGAAGTGGGACAGAGATATGCGAATATGGAGAGTACAAGTTTGAAGTAGTGGTAACGCAGGCTGGGCGAGGCTAGGGAGGGAGGACATGTGGGGGGGGGATCAAGACTCTGGAGGCTGGGCTCCCGGAAGCTGGGTGAGGCCAGCGCTTGACTTGGATATAGAGCCAGGAAGCTGGAAGGGAGGCCCAAGGGGATCGATGAGGTCATGCCAGGAAAGGAACACTCTGGATAAAGGCCTGGGTGGCTGGGCCAGAGCTCTGGAGCTGGAAAGTAGCGTTGCAGCGATTGATGGTAGTTTGGATGAATTTGGTGATTACAGTAAGGAGCAGGTTGGTGAAGAGCATAAGGGGAAGGGACGACTTGGTGACAGTAAGGTGGGTGTATGGGAGAAGATGGGGAGTGGTGAACAGCATCAGAGGAAGACTTGGTGATAATTAGGTGGGTGTAGGGGAGAAGAAGATGGGGGTGGTGAAGAGCATAAGGGGAAGGGAAGACTTGGTGATAGTAAGGTGGGTGTATGGGAGAAGAAGATGGGGGTGGTGAAGAGCATAAGGGGAAAACTTGGTGATAGTAAGGTGGGTGTATGGGAGAAGAAGATGGAGGTTGGTGAAGAGATTAGGGGAAGGGAAGACTTGGTGATAGTAAGGTGGGTGTATGGGAGAAGAAGATGGAGGTTGGTGAAGAGCATAAGGGGAAGGGAAGACTTGGTGATAGTAAGGAGGGTGTATGGGAGAAGAAGATGGAGGTTGGTGAAGAGCATAAGGAGAAGACTTGGTGATAGTAAGGAGGGTGTATGGGAGAAGAAGATGGAGGTTGGTGAAGAGCATAAGGGAAAGGGAAGACTTGGTGATAGTAAGGAGGGTGTATGGGAGAAGAAGATGGAGGTTGGTGAAGAGCATAAGGGGAAGGGAAGACTTGGTGACAGTAAGGTGGGTGTATAGGCGAAGAAGATGGGGGTGGTGAAGAGCATAAGGGGAAAACCTGGTGATAGTAAGGTGGGTATATGGGAGAAGAAGATGGAGGTTGGTGAAGAGCATAAGGGGAAGGGAAGACTTGGTGATAGTAAGGTGGGTGTATGGGAGAAGATGGAGGTTGGTGAAGAGCATAAGGGGAAAACCTGGTGATAGTAAGGTGGGTGTATGGGAGAAGAAGATGGAGGTTGGTGAAGAGCATAAGGGGAAGGGAAGACTTGGTGAAAGTAAGGTGGGTGTATGGGAGAAGAAGATGGAGGTTGGTGAAGAGCATAAGGGGAAAACTTGGTGATAGTAAGGTGGGTGTATAGGCGAAGAAGATGGAGGTTGGTGAAGAGCATAAGGGAGGGTTTATGGGAGAAGAAGATGGAGGTTGGTGAAGAGCATAAGGGAGGGTTTATGGGAGAAGAAGATGGAGGTTGGTGAAGAGCATAATGGGAAGGGAAGACTTGGTGATAGTAAGGTGGGTGTATAGGCGAAGAAGATGGAGGTTGGTGAAGAGCATAAGGGAGGGTTTATGGGAGAAGAAGATGGAGGTTGGTGAAGAGCATAAGGGAGGGTTTATGGGAGAAGAAGATGGAGGTTGGTGAAGAGCATAATGGGAAGGGAAGACTTCGTGATAGTAAGGTGGGTGTATGGGAGAAGAAGATGGAGATTGGTGAAGAGCATAAGGGGAAGGAAAGATTTGGTGATAGTAAGGTGGGTATATAGGCGAAGAAGATGGAGGTTGGTGAAGAGCATAAGGGAGGGTTTATGGGAGAAGAAGATGGAGGTTGGTGAAGAGCATAAGGGAGGGTTTATGGGAGAAGAAGATGGAGGTTGGTGAAGAGCATAATGGGAAGGGAAGACTTGGTGATAGTAAGGTGGGTGTATGGGAGAATAAGATGGAGATTGGTGAAGAGCATAAGGGGAAGGGAAGACTTGGTGACAGTAAGGTGGGTGTATGGGAGAAGAAGATGGAGGTTGGTGAAGAGCATAAGGGGAAGACTTGGTGATAGTAAGGTGGGTGTATGGCAGAAGAAGAGGGAGGTTGGTGAAGAGCATAAGGGGAAGACTTGGTGATAGTAAGGTGGGTGTATGGGAGAAGAAGATGGAGATTGGTGAAGAGCATAAGGGGAAGGGAAGACTTGGTGACAGTAAGATAGGTGTATGGGAGAAGAAGATGGAGGTTATTGAAGAGCATAAGGGGAAGACTTGGTGATAGTAAGGTGGGTGTATGGCAGAAGAAGAGGGAGGTTGGTGAAGAGCATAAGGGGAAGACTTGGTGACAGTAAGGTGGGTGTATGGGAGAAGAAGATGGAGATTGGTGAAGAGCATAATGGGAAGGGAAGACTTGGTGATAGTAAGGTGGGTGTAGGGGAGAAGAAGATGGAGATTGGTGAAGAGCATAAGGGGAAGGGAAGACTTGGTGACAGTAAGGTGGGTGTATGGGAGAAGAAGATGGAGGTTGGTGAAGAGCATAAGGGGAAGACTTGGTGATAGTTAGGTGGGTGTATGGCAGAAGAAGAGGGAGGTTGGTGAAGAGCATAATGGGAAGGGAAGACTTGGTGATAGTGAGGTGGGTGTATAGGAGAAGAAGATGGAGATTGGTGAAGAGCATAAGGGGGAGGGAAGATTTGGTGATAGTAAGGTGGGTATATAGGCGAAGAAGATGGAGGTTGGTGAAGAGCATAAGGGGAAGACTTGGTGATAGTAAGGTGGGTGTATGACAGAAGAAGAGGGAGGTTGGTGAAGAGCATAAGGGGAAGACTTGGTGATAGTAAGGTGGGTGTATGGGAGAAGAAGATGGAAGTTGGTGAAGAGCATAAGGGGAAGGGAAGACGGTGATAGTAAGGTGGGTGTATGGGAGAAGAAGATGGAGATTGGTGAAGAGCATAAGGGGAAGGGAAGACTTGGTGACAGTAAGGTAGGTGTATGGGAGAAGAAGATGGAGGTTGGTGAAGAGCATAAGGGGAAGACTTGGTGATAGTAAGGTGGGTGTATGGCAGAAGAAGAGGGAGGTTGGTGAAGAGCATAAGGGGAAGACTTGGTTACAGTAAGGTGGGTGTATGGGAGAAGAAGATGGAGATTGGTGAAGAGCATAATGGGAAGGGAAGACTTGGTGATAGTAAGGTGGGTGTAGGGGAGAAGAAGATGGAGATTGGTGAAGAGCATAAGGGGAAGGGAAGACTTGGTGACAGTAAGGTGGGTGTATGGGAGAAGAAGATGGAGGTTGGTGAAGAGCATAAGGGGAAGACTTGGTGATAGTTAGGTGGGTGTATGGCAGAAGAAGAGGGAGGTTGGTGAAGAGCATAATGGGAAGGGAAGACTTGGTGATAGTGAGGTGGGTGTATGGGAGAAGAAGATGGAGATTGGTAAAGAGCATAAGGGGAAGGGAAGACTTGGTGATAGTAAGGTGGGTGTATGGGAGAAGAAGATGGAGGTTGGTGAAGAGCATAAGGGGAAGACTTGGTGATAGTAAGGTGGGTGTATGGGAGAAGAAGATGGAGATTGGTGAAGACCATAAGGGGAAGGGAAGACTTGGTGACAGTAAGGTGGGTGTATGGGAGAAGAAGATGGAGGTTGGTGAAGAGCATAAGGGGAAGACTTGGTGATAGTAAGGTGGGTGTATGGCAGAAGAAGAGGGAGGTTGGTGAAGAGCATAAGGGGAAGACTTGGTGACAGTAAGGTGGGTGTATGGGAGAAGAAGATGGAGGTTGGTGAAGAGCATAAGGGGAAGACTTGGTGATAGTAAGGTGGGTGTATGGCAGAAGAAGAGGGAGGTTGGTGAAGAGCATAAGGGGAAGACTTGGTGATAGTAAGGTGGGTGTATGGGAGACGAAGATGGAGGTTGGTGAAGAGCATAAGGGGAAGACTTGGTGATAGTAAGGTGGGTGTATGGCAGAAGAAGAGGGAGGTTGGTGAAGAGCATAAGGGGAAGACTTGGTGATAGTAAGGTGGGTGTATGGGAGAAGAAGATGGAGATTGGTGAAGAGCATAAGGGGAAGGGAAGACTTGGTGACAGTAAGGTGGGTGTATGGGAGAAGAAGATGGAGGTTGGTGAAGAGCATAAGGGGAAGACTTGGTGATAGTAAGGTGGGTGTATGGCAGAAGAAGAGGGAGGTTGGTGAAGAGCATAAGGGGAAGACTTGGTGATAGTAAGGTGGGTGTATGGGAGATAAGGATGGAGGTTGATGAAGAGCATAAGGGGAAGACTTGGTGATAGTAAGGTGGTTGTATCGGAGAAGAAGATGATGGTTGGAAAACATTGCGAGGTGAATGGTAAAGGCTTGGAGGATGTTGATGGAGAAAGCAATGAGCTTTGTGAAGGGTCAGGAGGTTGGTAGAGAAGAACATGAGGTTGGTGATTGTAAGTAGGAGCTTGGTTGACCACACCTGAGGTAGTGGATGATTCAAAGGAGGAAGTTGAAGTATACAATCAGGTGGAGAGGTGTGTGAATATTAGAACGTTGGAGATGTTTTCAGACATTGTCAAAGAGAGTTTGAAGAGGGCAGTGGAGTTACGGGAGGGAAGTGGAGAGAGTTCAAAAGGATAACGAAGCAGGAGAACACCCAAGAGTGGTAGGGAGAAGAGAGGAACATTTCAGGGGGTGGATGGGGAGAATAAGGAGGCAGCTGAAGAACAGTAGGTGGGGCTGCGGGAGCAAGGGGCTCGAGAAATAATCAGACCAGGAAAGATGGCTCTGGATAGCTGTTACGGGTGAAAGGAGGAATCGGCAAACGCACAAAGCCGGTTGCGTAGGTGGGGTTAAGAGAGGCAAATGAGGGGAACAAGACCGTGACCTGGGGGGGGGAGATGGGGTGATACAGGAGACTGAGCCTGTCCTCCATTGCTCGCCTGGACACAAGGTGGCCAGCACCCTGAAGACGCAGACACCTCTGAGGGAGAGTTTGCGTTACAGAAACTCAGGCTTACCTTCCCCCTTCTTGAGGGGTGCCCAGTGTCACTTTAAGAAGGATGTGGGGAGCTCTACAACTTGAGGCTACGACTCCGAGAAGGATTCAGGCACTCCTGGAAACACCTGGAAACCCACAAGGGCTAAACAGTTCCTTGTGCCCGGCTTATCAGACAGAGGCTTGTGAATGGGTAATGTATTTTTCTGGAGAGTTTTTACCGCTATTAGTTTACCAAGACATTACCCAGGCCCTAGAGAAAGCATGCATTCTGATTATTTTAATTGGTGAAGATCCATTTTGTTGGTTGTTTTGGCCATTCTTTGTACATGGACCTTCCATATAACGGACACAAGTGTGATCTCGCTGGTCCATTGACCCAGTCCTCTATGTACTACAGGACACAGGTACAGTTCAACTATATATACAAGTTTAAAATATTGCAAAACATGTCATTAAGATGTAGATCATCAGGCATTATTGTAATCCCTAGAAACCCTGAGCATTTAACCAGGCTTTGAAAGCCTTATGAAAAGGCCTCAGGAGCCTGACACTAATGTGATTTAATGCAGTTTTGAGGGGCTTTCCAGCAGAGGGCTGTCAGCCCCTGGAAACAACCTATTGCGAGAAGACCGAAGGAACGGGGTACTTCTGAAAAGAACAACTCGGGGCTCCTCAGCCCTGTGAGCTGCCAGAACCCACAGATGTATTGCCATGGTAACCTGCGGCACAACTGCGGATATAATGGGCCAAGCAAAAAACCTTCAGCTGAATACCTGCCCCTAATTATGAGCGTGTGACCCGTCCGAGGATGGGAGAAATGTGATCAAACGCCGTGGCCCTGGCAACCTGTCCTGGGCCACGAGAAGCATTATTGATTTGACCTCTGATTCTATCTATTGACTGACCTTGTTTCCAGGAGAATTATTTTAGTGCTTTTTTAATGCCTGAGACCTCTACCCTCGACGAATCCCGGCAGGTCTCCTCACCCCTTCATCCTCCCGTGGTAGATTAAACGAGTACCATTAAGTTGGGTAACAATAATCGTCTGTTATCTCTCAATAGCGCCACGATTCCCTTCTCAGGGCGCTCTACAAATACACCTGTCGTCATGTCATGTTAAAACGTGTTTGCCGCAGACTGTACTTGCAATGCTCTGTATGATCCAACGTGCGGCTCTGACTGTAACCGTCCCAACCCAAGCCTCCTAAACTACACCGCCCACACCCCTTGGCCGCGGTTCAGCCCCGCTGCCACTAAGCTTCCAGCAGAGAGGGAAGTGAGGGCTGTGGACTGATGTCCACTCAGGCCCGCTTCCTCAGCTCAGCCGCGCTGTCATGCTGCCTCGACCGCATGCATGAGAGGTCTGGGGTGCTAGTGCCCGGGGCAATAGCTCAGTGGGCTAATGCGCTGCTGCAGAGAGCTGTGCGAATATTGCCGGTCACAAGTTTGAATTCCAACTCCATCTGTGCCGAGTGCGGCGTGTTGGCAGCTGGGAAAGAGATAACTTGCTCTGTATGCCGGAGCGGTGGTGCCCAGAGCTGTGCTGAGTGCGGCGTGTTGGCAGCTGGGAAAGAGATAACTTGCGCTGTATGCCGGAGCGGTGGTGCCCAGAGCTGTGCCGAGTGCGGCGTGTTGGCAGCTGGGAAAGAGATAACTTGCGCTGTATGCCGGAGCGGTGGTGCCCAGAGCTGTGCCGAGTGCGGCGTGTTGGCAGCTGGGAAAGAGATAACTTGCGCTGTATGCCGGAGCGGTGGTGCCCAGAGCTGTGCCGAGTGCGGCGTGTTGGCAGCTGGGAAAGAGATAACTTGCTCTGTATGCCGGAGCGGTGGTGCCCAGAGCTGTGCCGAGTGCGGCGTGTTGGCAGCTGGGAAAGAGATAACCTGCGCTGTATGCCGGAGCGGTGGTGCCCAGAGCTGTGCGGCTCTGTATGCCGGAGCGGTGGTGCCCAGAGCTGTGCCGAGTGCGGCGTGTTGGCAGCTGGGAAAGAGATAACTTGCGCTGTATGCCGGAGCGGTGGTGCCCAGAGCTGTGCCGAGTGCGGCGTGTTGGCAGCTGGGAAAGAGATAACTTGCGCTGTATGCCGGAGCGGTGGTGCCCAGAGCTGTGCCGAGTGCGGCGTGTTGGCAGCTGGGAAAGAGATAACTTGCTCTGTATGCCGGAGCGGTGGTGCCCAGAGCTGTGCCGAGTGCGGCGTGTTGGCAGCTGGGAAAGAGATAACTTGCGCTGTATGCCGGAGCGGTGGTGCCCAGAGCTGTGCGGCTCTGTATGCCGGAGCGGTGGTGCCCAGAGCTGTGCCGAGTGCGGCGTGTTGGCAGCTGGGAAAGAGATAACTTGCGCTGTATGCCGGAGCGGTGGTGCCCAGAGCTGTGCCGAGTGCGGCGTGTTGGCAGCTGGGAAAGAGATAACTTGCGCTGTATGCCGGAGCGGTGGTGCCCAGAGCTGTGCCGAGTGCGGCGTGTTGGCAGCTGGGAAAGAGATAACTTGCGCTGTACGCTGTATGCCGGAGCGGTGGTGAGACACTAGCTTGTACTCGGCTGGTTGAGATATATTAGTGAGACCTTTACAGAGCGGGGCCTCCTCTGGTTCTGTCCAGGGAAATCACTCAGGGTGCAGTGGCTTTGAGTGCCAGCACGGGGATTGTTTCACCTTTGCCTCGATGATGAGAAGTGACCCACAGTTCTCCCAGGCATCTGAATGAGGTAAAGACATTGGGTCTCATTATAAGTGTGCCAGTCCGGAAACAACGGTGCCGGTTAGCTTACTGGCACCGTTGTTTCCAGACTGGCACACTACAACTCTGCCGGGCAGTTGGCCTCCCGTCCGGCAGTTCAGACCAGCCGGGCCGGACGGCACACATCCGCAGAGTTTTCACAGAAACACTGGCACTGTTAACAATGGCCGGTGCTTCCGTGGTCCCCATTCCCATAGAGTCCCATAGGGTAGCGTCCCATAGCACTCTATGGGAATGGGGACTTACAATTTGCTGGCTCTGACTTTCCGGTCTGCCGTAGTTGTAATGCCACAGTGTTACTGGGAAATCAGGCGCTGGTAAATATTTACGGGTCCAGATTCAACCCGCCAGTGTCACCAGCACGGTTACCGCCAGACCCGTAATGAGGCCCATTGGCCCTGATTATAGATTTGCCGGAATTACTGTCATTTTACCTGGACCGGCACACTCATAATGAGACCCTCTGCCTTGTAAAAAGTGAAAAGGAACAGCATCGTAGTTTCAGCAGAATAAGGGCCGGCTACAGAGCGTGTTCTTCTGTAATTTGCATAGTCCAGGTCCAGCAAACGACTATGCACAGATCCTGACAGAGATGGACACCTTTGGGCCAAGGGGAAGCCAAGCTGATGGTCAATGAGTTACTTGTCAGAAAAGCATTATGTTAACGGCACTTTTGAACAAGTCCGACAAGCGAAAGCATGGAATCAGCTTTCATCAAAAAGCTAGCAACAGTACCTGAGCTGCAATACTGTGCCATGGCTACTAATACCTTTATAGACCTGCGGCAAAGGCCGTACTGGGCGTTATGGTCCCTCATATCTTGTTTTAATTTCTTTTAATACAAACTTTATTTACATTTGCTCTAATCCAAAACAATTAAACTGATGAAAATTGTCAAACATAACAAAAGCTACATTACATAAGATAAACAATATATCTAAAAACGATTATCCAAAAAATAACCCCTACAAAAGCACCATTTCAGATCTATGTGTCAGTGACGGGTCAGAGGTGGACTGGGAACCAAAAGAGGCCATGGAAATATTTTTTAAAGGGGCCCCAAATTACACATATTCAGCAAGCCCAACCCTTTTCCTATGAGAAAATGTGGAAACACCACTCAAAAGAGGCCCAGGGTGCAGAGGCCTACAGGGAAATCTCCAGAGTTCCGTGTAGGCCAGTTCAGCCCTGGGAAGGGTGGACCAGCACATGTCGTACCGGCAGCGGGGTGCCGCTCCGGCTTACAAAAGACTACCCCTGTGTTGAAAGTAGTGTAGTTACCCACCTATCTCAAAGTAGGGAGAAATTGCGAAGGTGCTGGGGTTTATGAAATACCTGTTCCCTATACTTAACATATGTGATAAAAGAAGCCAATGTCTCCAGGTATTTGGCATACGTATCGGACAAGATTGCAGAGATCTTCTCCATGGCTAATGTGTCCCATATCTTAATCCAGCAGCACGCCACGGGGAGAAGCTCAGAGTCAACCCAAATTGTACTAACGTCAAGCGGGCAGCATTCAATAGCTGGGTAATCAGAGCTGCCCTATGTCCTGACATTTGGTATGCCCCCTCCTCATCAGCGCTGCCCAAGACTATCACAACAAGGTCCCGTGGGACCTGCATGCCTGTGATATCCCTGATCCTAGCCACGATTCCCTTCCAGTCGATCTGGATTACTGGACACTGCCACCACATGTGTCCATGTTGCCCACTTCCCCACAATGTTTCTGGGAACATCTTGTGCAGTATCTCTGGCCTCAGGTATCAGCTATAGCACACCTTGTACATAGTCTCACATATAATAGTACACCTGGAGTTCCTCTGCATTCGTCCTCATATCCGGCCCCATGTCTCAATCGGGATCAAGATCTCTAAGTCCAACTCCCATTCTGCCATATAAAGATAGATCGTGGAAGTATCCTCCGGGTCTACCAATTCACACCACTGGGAGATTCTTTTACTGTCTGTCCCCTCCGCTGCAATTAGGTTGAGATCTTTGGGCTGGCTAGACACTGCCGTTCTAACCAACTATTGTATGTCATGCATCTGATGTTGTTGTAGAACACTGAGACAACCACTGTTCAGATCCCTGAGGGGGAATGTTCCAAGCATTCCGTTTCTGGTGGTCCGACCTCTGGGGGCTTTGGAATAAAGTTCTTGCCAGTAACCTTTAGTCCTGCCTCTTTACTACATTTGGCAACGAGGCAGTGTGACCCCGGCCCCCGGAGTGCATCGGACTGTGCACCGCCATCCGGCAGCCCACAGCGACAAAGCGGCAGCTGCTATAGGGCAGTGTCGCACACTGTGGCCGCCGTGCCTCTCCCTTGGCCAGCCTGCCGCCAGCGACACGGAGAAAGCGGAGCGGCACCAGCAGAAAAGACTGGCCCCAACATCGCGAGGCGCTGACCTGAGGTACGACCAACGGCGATTCGAGGAAAGGACCTTTGTGCGTAGGATTACGTGCGGCCATTTTGTTAGATGTTTTCAGTTGCCATGACGACAATGCTACGGAGCCCAATCTCGCCCAAGTGAAGACTCCCATCTTCGACTTATCCAAAAAAAAAATAGAACACTCATAAGCCTGCTTTGAACAGCCAACCCTAGTGTACACACACCCTCTACATACCATCTAACAGTTCTCCCCAATCCGACGCCACCTCTACAAGGCCATCAACTTCCGCATACAGCATTGTTTTCCAACCACTACCCAGCACATCACTTGTCACCATTATTTTCAAACGGCGGACCAACGATTGCCAAACGGCCTTGATATCATCGCCAACAACATGGAAGCACCTCCTGGAGCTCTTAAATCACCTGAACATTCGCCCCTCTTCACAATCCAACCATGCAGAAAATTCCACATCCAGTCAAGTTCCTCCCTTGTCCTGGAACTCCGACCTGCCCGTGGGAGCAGTGGGTTGACAGGTTTCAAGTCTACCTCAGAGCCATTGGTGGCAACAAGTTCAGTGATGACCTTAAAGAAGCGACTCTCCTGAACTGTATAGGAGCAGAGGCTCTAAGGTTGTTCAGAGCACTACCAGAACCAATTGATGCTGGGGGTGATGGCAACCACAAGTTTGACACAGCCTTGACCAAACTTAACAAACACTTCGGCAATAAGACTAACATTGTATTAGAGAGGTACAAGTTTTTCTCCAGGAAAAAGTTGAAGGGTGAATCGATTGACTCATACATCGCATCCCTAAGAGTACTCATGCCAACTTGTGATTTTACTGGTGTCGGCGATGAATATTTGAGAGACCAACTTGGATTAGGCGTTGGTTCCTCAAAATCATGCAATACAATCTTCAAGTGTGCTATACCCCTGGTCGCTCAAACCAAGTGGCCGATTGCCTCTCTAGATTGTCCACTAACCAAGACACCGAGACTGAATGTTCCGATGGGGACATCATAGCTGCTATCAACCCTGCCATTCCTAAAGATGACTGGATAAACATCGCCAGCACTGATCTAGAACAACAAGAAATCAGGAGAGCCATAGCCAACGACTGGGTAGAACCTGGGCAAGCCCTAGCAGATCTTGTACCTGTCAAGGAGGAAATAACTATGGATGAGGAGCATATCTTCAGAGGCAACAGAGTAATTCCACCTGTACTACTCAGAAAAAACTACTCGATTTGGCACACGAGGGCCATTTAGGGAGGAGTTTGACAAAGAACAGAGTGAGGAGCAACTACTGGTGGCTGAACATGTGGAGAGAAGCTGAAGAAGCAGTCAAAAACTGTTCCACCTGTGCCATGAGTGACAAATCAAAGATTCTAAGGAAGACTCCTCTACAACCTATAGAGCCACCCAAAAATGTATGGTCTAAACTTGCAATAGATGTCATGGGTCCCTTCGAAAACCTTGAGGCCGTAAGAATATACATCATAGTGTTCGTAGACTATACCTCCAAGTGGACCGAATGGGGAATAGCTGAAATGAGCGTTACCACCCGAAAAGTTACAGACTTTTTGACTGAAATTTTCAACAGAGAGGGAGATCCCAAGGAAGTGGTCTCAGACAACGGGTCACAGTTTACATCTTCTGAATTTCAAGAGTTTCTTAAAAGCAGATCCATCAAACACATGACCACATCCCTGTACCACCCAATTTCCAACGGATTAGTCGAGAGAATGAATAGACTAGTGAAAAGCATAGTCCAATTAGCTACAGCTAATACTCTTCCATGGAGGGAAACCCTCAAGGAAGCCCTATGTGCGTACAGAACAACACCGCATAGCACTACCAACATCGAGCCATTTACCATGATGCGAGGCAGAGTCGCAACCAACCGCTTAAGGCCGGCCTGGATCTTCATAGACACCGGGGAGGCAAAATTAGACATAGACCAAATTCAAGAAAGGGTGCACAAGAAGCAGCCAAAATACAAAACATATTACGACTCAAAAAACGCTGTAAGAAGAATGTTAATCCGTGAAGGAGACTGGGTCTGTGTCAAGAAACCCAAAAAAATGCTTAAGGGTGAAACCAGGTTCAGGTCCCCACAAAAAGTTATCCATTGTCAAGACAAATCTGTTATACTGGACGATGGGAAGAAGTGGTCTGGGGATGATTTGGTGAAAATCACAAAAGACATCTACGGACCCAGTACATCCAAACACAAAAAATGCGAAACTTCGTTAGAGAATAATCCCATCCCTGAAGAAACACTTTACCACAGTCAGCTGGAGGATAACGAGTTACAAAGGAACACTGACAAAACCCCTGTTGGAAAACTGTCGAAGAGAAATCGTAAAATTATCTGAAATTTCAACAGCGACTACATCTACTACTAATCGTTCAATTTCTGTTTAATATGTTTTCTTATACCATGGTTACAATGCCTTTTCCCCCCTTTTTCTTTCCTACCCTGTTTCCCCCCCTGTTCCTTTTCCGCCCTTCCCACACTCTCTTTTTGTTCCGTTTGTTCCTCCCCGGGAAGGGAGATGTTTTATGTCATGCATCTGACGTTGTTGTAGAACACCGGGACAACCACTGTTCGGATCCCCGAGGGGGAATGTTCCAAGCATTCCGTTTCTGGTGGTCCGACCTCCGGGGGCTTTGGAATAAAGTTCTTGCCAGTAACATTTAGTCCTGCCTCTTTACTACACCAACCCATTGGAAATCTAATGCCCTAATTGAATGTATCTAAAGCCCTTCTTCTCCGCTAACTCAAATGTATCCTTGCATTGTGTGAATAGGAGGGGACCGTCAGGATCATCGGGGTTCGCTTGTTCCCCATACAGCAAAGGAGGTTTTATTAAAGCCTGGGGTGAAGTCTGGATTCCCAGAAATAGGTTAGATGGGGTCTTTACAGATTTTGAGCAGTGTGCATCCTCTGTTCCAGTATTGCAGCGTATAGCGGGTTGTGGAAGAGAGATTCCCACCTCTAACCTCCCTCCTGCCGAGAAAAATGGTAGGTGTGCCAGAGGAATGCATCACTCCTCTTTTTTCACCTCCTTCCTTTCTTAGATTCCTGTGACCCCGACCAGTCCAATATGTGGTCAATTTTTACCGCTAGGAGGTAATGCTATATGTCAGGGACACCCAGAGCTCCCTGTCATATAGCTCTCTCTAAAACCTTCCGTAGGACTCGGGGAAGCTGCTTGGCCCAGATGTATTTCAATTTGGCCCTTGCATTTGTCACACCACTTTGGGTGCTATTGGTATTGCCGGAGACTTGAACACGTGCAAAGGTTTTGGGACCAATGTCATTTTAACAGCCGTTATTCTCCCTATCAATGATGTCTCCTGGAGATGCCAAGTCTCCAATAATCCTAGAGCTTTTGTCCATAGTGCAGGGATATTTTATTGGTATAGCTCTTCGTAAATACATGTAATCTGCACCACCAGATACTCTGCCCATAAAAAACGGGCACGTATCACATAACCTGTCAATTCGCCCGAATGGACCCAAAATATTTAACGCCATGAACTTAGCCATATTAATCTAGAAGCCTGCAAGGGCCTCAAAATGTGTGACCTTTGCGATTAGGGCCAGATAAAAGTCTCTGACCCTTCCAGAAATACCATCAGATTGTGATGCATGTATCATCAATGTGTGGGTTTTGTCCAGGATCTTAACCTTGTAATTTCATTGTGTAGACTGACATATTGAGTCAGCGGCTCCATAGTCAAAGCAAAGATCAACACCCCTGTCGAGTGCCCCTGTGTAGTGTGATAGAGTCCGATCTTAAGCTGTTGATCCTCAGTCTAGTGCATGGGCTCTGAAAATTAGCCATTATCCTCTGCAAGAAATGTAGGCCTAGTCCAAAGGCTGTCAGAGTGTGAGCCAGATACACCCAATTTATGCTGTCAAACGCCTTATGCGCATCTAACAGTAGTACCGACCTTACAACCCAACCGGGAGCCTGACTCTATCACATTCACTACCCTTCCAATGTTATTGTGACATTGGAAGGGTAGGGTAAGGGTACAATACACCCTGATTGTTTGCATTAACCAGGCCCGGAAAAACTGTCATCAGCCTAGTGGCCAATCTTTTTGCATACATCTTAGCATCTCCACTAAGGAGTGACATGGGTTGGTAAGACGCGCAATAATCCTGGTCTTTCTCTGGCTTCAATAAGAAAATCGTATCAGATCCTGCCATAGAGGGTGAGACTGAGTCGTCTATCCTGAAATGTATTAAACAGTCTGGTCAGGTGAGGCGCCGTTTGGGTGCGAAATCATTTCTAGAATAGGTTATAGAACCCATCTGGTTCCGGAGTCTTCCCCCTGGAGATGATGTAATGAATTGCTCCACCTCTCTGAGTGTGATCGGGCCCTCCAAACCCTCCTTGCCACCCGCTGATACTATAGGAAGATGAACAGATACTAGGAACTCCTCTGTTCTCCGAACAATGGCACCTCGGCCACCACGGATTGGTAAAGTGTACCCATAACTGTTAACTTCCCCTCATTTGACAGTGTACTGTGGCCTTGTATATCTTTCAGACATGTGATATGAGTGTGCGCGATGATATTCCTAAGTTTCGCTGCAAGAATCCTGTTAGCCTTCTTTCCTTTGGAGTAGTGAAACTGTTCAGTATTGAGTAGGGCTGTGGCCGCTCGGTCTATCAGGTGTCCCTGTAATTGAAATCTGGTTAATTTAAGGGCTCTCTTACACTTCAACGATTTCTTCTGCTTGTGTTCTGTTTCCCTTACTGCCACTTTGCTACTAAAGTTATTCTTTGCGCAGTCCTGACTCTCGTAAATGGCGATGTTTTAGCTACAATTTCCCCCCTGATAGCCACCTTTGCTGCATCCCTCAGGGTTGCCCCCTACCTGCCCATTATCATTCTCTTCGAAGAACCGCTAGACTGTTTCTCTAATATGAAGCGTGATCACTGTGTCATGCAGTATCAGGTCATTAAGAAGCCAGGGTTTTCTCCCTACGGGATGGGATACTGAAAGGTCCAGGGCTAGGATCACAGGGGCATGATCGGACAGGATTCGTTACTCAATGTCTATAGAAATAGTTTTAGAAATCAGTGTAGAGCAGACCAACAACATGCTGCTTGTAGGGAAGCCTCGGTATAATGCAGAGTAGTGGGTATAGTCTCTCTCTCCCTGATGCAAAAACCTCCAAGCTTCAATCGAGGAAAACTCTCTAAGCATCTCGGCTATCACGAAAACATTCAGTTTATCCACCCATGAGGGAGCAAGGGTCTTACCCACCTGCGGATCACAGACACGGTTGAAGTCTCCCCCCAGTATAATCTCCCATGACCAAACTGCCCTAGTGTAGGGATCAAATTTGTAAAAAAAACATCCTGATTGTCATTCAGTGCATAGATAGAGGCCAATGTATATATTTGATTCCATAGGGAGCCCTTAGCCATCAGGATTCTCCTCTCTGGGTCCTTCATGATAGCCAATTTACAAAACAGGATTCCTCTTGCTCCAAAAATAACCACCCCTCTTTTCTACATCCCACACATTGCAAAGTATTGGTCTGGGAAATATCTAGTAAGAAGCCTCTTCTCGTTCCGATGGAGCAAGTGCTTTTCATAAACGAAAATGATCAATGATCAAGGTATTCGGCATGCTTTGCATTTACTGACTGCTCATTGGACTGCTCGCATAGGACTATTTCAAGATTGTCTTTCAGTTGCAAGACTATGTCCAGTTCCGTTATGGATTTTGCCAGGCCCTCTGTGCTATTTTATTGTCTTCTTTTCAATTCCTTCGGGAGAAGTGGTAGGTCGTATTTAGTTGCTTAGCCCTCTGACTGTTCCGGCGAGTAAACCGCTGTACCTGTGCTTCCACACTATGCGGCTCTTTTGAACCCGTAGGAGAGTCCTGATGGTGCGAGGCTTGGCCATCTTGGAGCCTTTTGACATGCCTCAGACACTACTGCTCTGGGATGCCTAAGTAATGGACAAGCAACTCCCTGGGCAAGACCGTCATTGGCACTTCAGATACACGTTACCTCCTCTGTGCCTCTGGGAATCCCACCGATCAAGTGGTGGACCACCCTGAAATCTTTGGGCCTTTAATAGTGCATCCCTTCTACTTGCTGCATTATATTCCCACAGGTGGAGCACCATCGACCACACTGTCAGTTTTTCCTCATCAATCGCACCTCGGGAATGGCTGGACACTGGCTTCTCCCCAACACAGTCAGGCCCAGATCCCTGTTGCCTTTCCAGTGTCCCCCAGCAGCTCTCAAGGAGCCGCACCACGAGACCTTCCACTCCGTGACTCTAGCCTTGCCCACATTGTCCATAGGCGTGATCCCCTCAGGAGCTCCATTGTGCTCTCCACAGAGCCGAGGCAGACATTGGGCCACTTGGGTCACACGCGCAGGGCTGATCACATCATCTGTGTCTTGTGTGCTATTTTAGTTCTCATCCTCTCCATGGGTTCGTTCTACCATATTCGGCCATGCCTCTCCCCATACCTTGTTAAAGGCTCCTTGTCTTTAAAGCTCTACTATAGTTCGCTGGAGCCTTGTATCACCATATAATGAGTTGTAGAACCTGTGGTTGTGAGGGTGAATTGGGATGAAACAAATGGCCTTGAAGATATTGATATGCACTGTACCTGTTGCATCTGGTTCACAGTCTGAGCTATGGAGTCAGAAGAGGTATATGGCAAATGCCGATAACCTCAGATTTGCATATAGCCTCTGATCAACAGTCAGAGCTAAGACTGAGAGGTGTAGTATTGCTAAATCCTGTAACCTCTGGCTTACTCGTAGTCTCTACTTCATGGGCAGAGCCAGGAGTGAGAAGAGATGGACAGTAAATATCTATACACTTGCATTCCCTTATAACCCCCAAGCCTTTCCATTACCTCTGTGTCTTCATCCCTGTTCTCTTTTACTCCATTCTGACACTTCATTTCATATTTCCAAAGCCCATCCTAATTCCTCTACTCTAGACCTCCTTCCTTCCTCACTTATGCCCTCTTCCTCCCTTTTCTGGCTACTCTTATGAACATATCACTTGCTTAAGCTGTGTTCCCAACTGACTTTAATAATGCTGTAATCTCCCTTTCCTAAAAAACTACTCTTGCCCCTTGCCTGCCCCTTCCCTTGACCATTCCCTTCCATACAACTTCCACCCTATTTCTCCTCTTCATTTCTAGAGTGTGTAGTATACTCTCAAGTTACATCCTATCTTCATCGCTACTCTCTCTCCTTCCACAGGTCCAATCTGGCTTTCGTCCACTCCATTTTACAGAAACTGCTCTTCTCAGTGTATATAAATCCCTCCTATCGGCTCACCACTCTAAGCTCTCTTCTATTCTCATCCTTCATGATCTCTCTGCCGCTTTCGTCACTGTCGACCACACTACTTGTTTCTATTCTCTGGTTTTGTTCTTCAGTGGTTACAATCTTCTCTGTCTGATTGATCCTTTTCTATTTCAAAGGGTGGCACATCCTCGCCTACCTTCCCTTTATTGCACTGTGTGCGTGAGGGCTTGGTCCCCGTATACCACCCGCCGTTGCTTATATAATCTCTTCTTTCAGGTTATCTTCTCACATTAACGCTGACGATTCTCAGATTTGTGTTTCCTTCTCATTGTGAGAAAGGCATGAGATGAAAAACTGACACTGAAACAATGGATGTAAGTTTCAAAAACCTTTATTTAACTCAAAGGGGTTTGGAAACTGCCTGTCTTGCCCTATCTCTAGAATGGGAGTAAGCTCGACCATTAAAACAAATAAAATAGTTCACGTGTCTAGTAAAAATAAAAAGGCCTATACTAACAAAACAAAACCTTGCCCTCCTTCTTAGAATTACAAATGTGTTAAGGGAATACAAAATGAAAATAGTGTCTCGAAAGGAAATGTCAGAATGGCTTCTGCACCAACTCCCTTCCCCAGGTTCAACCTCACAGGGCCTAGAGAGTCTCTACAAAAACAAAGGATGGGTGGAAGGCACAATTCTGTGGGCCTCATCACGAGCTGGGCGGTAGCCCTTAAATGCGGCGGTAACTGTGTTACCGATTCATTTAAGGGTCTGCCCAATCTCGAGTCTGGCATCATTTACCCCCAGCTCTAAACTGGGGGTAAATGTGCCACTGAAAAAGGCTGATTTTTGCAATGGACCCAATGGGGAATTACGCTTACTACCCAACCCGTGATCCAGCGTTAATACTGCCGGACGGGTGGGCCCAACTCGTGATGAGACCCTGTCAGTCTGGCACACTTTGGCTTGCTAGTACAATTGAACAGTTCACTCTTAGGTTTTCAACTTCTGGTAGCTCAATCCCATCTTTAGGCTTCACCCGCCTTGCCATCAATACTTAGCTCATATATTCTCAATTTCTCATTGTTCTGCTCAGGCTTCCCTCTGCCGAGCTCAAGCCTGTTTTGTTTAACTTCATCACACAATTTCTCACAGTTCCGCACAGGCTTGAGTCTGTCTCGCCTTCATGGGGGTTCCCTTCCCCACGTTTTATCTCATACATCTTTTCTCTGTCAAAAACTTTCGAGACTGCAAGGAATTTACATACACCTCTGCATGACCACTTCAACCTCTTTCAACAATCCTTCAGTTCAAAATTTTCTCTGGTATCACCAATGCCTCTTGGTACTTGTAGTTCTTATTCTCTCTCACTTGCCTTCTTGCCTTTTCTCCACAGTTCTTATAGTTTACCTTTGCCCTTTTGGTATATTTCACAGTTCACAAATATCACTTTCCTCTTATTCAACCTTCTTTCCTTATTGCGGTTTTCTTTGATCTTCGTTTGCAATATCTTTCAGGAAACTTGGAGCACTGCTGTGTTCTTGAAAGATGATTTCCAGATGGTACATAACCTCATAACTGCCTCTGTGCGGGGACGCCCTCGGGGCGGATTGGTAATTGGCACGAAATTGTTACATTCTTTGCAAATCTTCACTAGTGAAGAGATATCGTCTTTTGTTCTGTCTGCTGTTTGGTGCTGCTCTGGGACTTCTGCTGCACCAATGCTGATAGTGAGAGTGTACAACCTTCCTGGAGGGTTACAAACTAAAACTATCATCGCTGATGTCAGGGATATTATGTTGAGGTGGGTTAGCCTTGTGGGCAGAGGACCAGTGATTACTGCAGGGGATCTTAACACCAAGGACCTGCATGAAACGTCTGCCAGCAAGACTAACAGCTCAAACGATTGGAGGACCTTTTTGAGCAGACATGAAATGTGTATATTGTCATTTTCTAATACTCTAGGTAGTGGGAAGATCTTTACATGGTCAAATGGTAAAGCTCTGTCCCATATCGATTACGTCATGGTGGGCCCAGAGTTTAGAGCTATGTTCAGCAACGTGGTGATTGTATTTAATGATCTGAGCGACCATGCTTTCCTTAAATGGAACCTTAGTGCTCCATCAATAGCTGTATACAATCACATGGCCATCAATGTGGGTCCTAACATAAGGGTCAATCCTTTGAGCTGGACAGCTAACAGGATTATGGTCCTTAAAGAGGCCATTAATCATGATAAGTATGGAGTAGAAAGTGCTCTCTCGAATGCTAATTGGGACTTAAATAATATGGTTCAAACATATGATATCGGGGTAAGACCACATACACCTTACAACATCAAAATAGTAGAAACAAGAAAAGCTTATGTAAAGCTAGACGTATGATTAAAAAAGATACACTGCTGAGTAAGGGGGAGAAATCAAACTTGTGGCTACTAAATACAGGAATTGGCAAAAACATCACAGGTATTCACAAAATAATGCCAAATGGCTATTGCTATTCGGCTGGCTGAAATCGCATGACAGCAAACCATTTTGGGCCCACGTTAATGATCATAAGAATGGTACAAGCTCTTGTGAACCCAACCCTATCCCAGAGAGAGTGGGCTGAGCACATTGACAAACTGTACTATGATTCTGCATTATCGCCAAATAAAAAAAAAAATAGAGGATACCCGACACACTATGATCAACTTTGATATAGATGAAGGCATCTTGGATATTATTATTAAAAATCTAAAAGGTTCATGTGTACCTGGACCTGATGGTATCCCCAGTAGTATAATAATATATTAGTATTACTCTTCAAACATATTGAAGAAACTGGAATCATACCACCTAGGTGGCAAAAATCAATTCTTGTGCTAATCTTTAAAAAAGAGGATAGGCTCAACCCACAAAATTACATACTCCTCGCGATGATGGACACGAGCCAAAAAATATTTGCCACTGTTCTCTTGCGCAAACTCACCAGATGGAGTGTCGAAAATGACATTCTGAGCCCATTTCAAACTGGATTTAGGAAGAATTATAAGAAGAATAAATCACTGCATTACAATACTTAGCTGCTGAAATAAAGAAGGCACACAGACCACACCTATATTGTTACTACATAGACTTTAGCAAAGCCTTCAACCTTTTCCCACGAAAATTATTATGGGACAAACTCAAGGCCTGGGGAATAGATGTTGACTTGTATTACATGCAGCAACTTTATACCAACACATCTATAACAGTACGTTTGAGCTCAGGGGAATCTGCACCGATTATATACAAACCAATAACGGCATCAAGCAAGGCTGTGTGCTGGGACCTATACTGTACAATTTATTCACTGCGGATTTCAGTACAGTATTTTCTACTATAAACAATTTTCCCCCCAGCATAAATGGTACTAAAATACTGTGGCTTTCATATGCAGACGACATTGCAATATTAGACTACACTCCGGTTGGCCTATATCGCTCAATAAATACATTAGCTGCTTATGGCAAAAATGACGCCATGGTGATTAATACAACCAAGTCTAAAATAATGCGCCTGAGTAAAAATGGTACTGATAAGGGTGATTACATCTGGTATTTAGATGACACTCACCTGGATAGGTTGATTGAATATTGCTATTTGGGTTCCTGGATTACTGCTAACCTGGTTGCCTCCTATTATCACAAAAAGATTGCAACAAAATCATGGAGAAAATGGCTTGCTCTCAAACATTTTATAGAAAATCGGGGTGCGTACAACATTGAGGGTCTACTAGAGGTGTATAGTGTAAGTATAGTACCTACAATATTATATGGAACTTCGGCACTTAGTATGAGACAGATTGCTTGGCTCGACCAGCTGGAAGGAAAAATCCTAAGAAATATCATTAATGTTTCCAATTGTGTTTCCGTAGAAGCTTTGCGTTTAGAGTATGGCGTCACTTCCTTAAAAACACTGTGGTATGCGCAGAGAAACCTTCTATATGCGACGTTTCTTTGGGAAATAATTTAATCTCAAATTACCTGTAGTTACTTATGGGTGGGGATAACATCCATGGGACTGAAAACAGCCTCATTGCAGAACTTACAAACACGGCAACGACTTTCATCCTGGAATTGGGTTACGCTGTGGATGTATTGACATCTGATCCTAACTATGTAGAAAAAATTAAAGAAAGACTTGCTATTGGGACATGGCTAGAAATGCGGTCAATTTGTACAGTAAAACAGATACACTGATTTTACAAGACTGGTATTCCATCCAGGTATCCCAGCTCAATACTTCGCAAAACTTTGTTCTAGCGAACTCAGATTTTTTATACTGCACTTGCGTTTGAATTTGCTCCCCACAAAGGATCTCTTGGGCGCTTGGCAAAGTATCCCCACTGATGAACGTTTATGTCGATTATGCCATATGGAAATTGAGACAAATCGTCATATATTGACGAAATGTAGAGTGTTGTGGCCTCTTTATATTAGAGAGTATAAGGACTTCCTTACAAATGTTGAAGACTGTACCAGCGACCAATTTTGGTCGACTATAATGGCTGCGGCATCCATAGTCATCACAGCAGCTGCCTTCAACGTATGGAAGGAAGTAGTGAAGAAATGTAAAAATTGTTCTAGATACGTGCCAAATTGATTACACTCCTTAGTAGTAACAAGATTTGCCCTTGGCCATGGGTGAAGTAAAAGCTTCGAGCCTTTATGTCCTTGTATTTTAACAATTATTCTTTTCATTCGCTTGTTATCAGCACATGCGCAACCTTTAACTTTCAAATAGTGTTCACTTTCCCTTTAACATCAACCAGACTTTTGTTTCCCTCGATGACTCACCAGCTTTGCTAATTGGATATCTTCCATCTCTTTTCTGCAGCTCAAGGCTGTTACCTATGCCTCATCTGCTCCTCCCCAACACTGCGGTTCACCCGTGAGGGTCGCATGCTGCTAAGTATCGAGTGTAGCTAATTATGGATGAGATATGTTACATTTTAGTGTTACTGTTTGTTTAGAGTTGATACATATTGGAGTTGCACATACGTAGAAAGATACAATGTTAAAACTGCAACTGTTACATGAACAAGATCTACACGAGGTGCTCGAAAGTACATGGAAAATGGAGGACGGAAAGGGTTTCAGTGCGCATGCAGAGTGGGGCTGTCCTGAGATACTTGCGGTAAAGAAGGAATATTTATCACACACACACACACACACACACAGATATACATGCACAATGCACTTTAACAACATAAGGTCTAACAATGCTAGAAACTCCTCTCTCGATAGGCACAGTCTCCATCTTTAGAGTTTACTGGCCATTTAGTTATTTATTTATTTACTCATATGTATACAAATGCAGCTCTATCCGTGTCGGATGTATAAACAGACATTAATTCTGACACCATATCGGACATTTATTGGGCATGCAGGGCAACACAATAGGGCCATCACGACCGCACATTAGGTAGACCCGCATGCACATAGCATTATTTTGCCTAATATGTAATTCTCTGTATGCCATCAATATCACTGCATGTTATATATTTTGTGAATATAAAATAACCATTGCGCAAGTCATATTATTGTTGAGAAAAGACCAATACTGACTGTTTATTTGACGCATGTTTGAACATATTCCAGTGTATTTAACACGATTCACTGTGGTTTGCAACACGTTCAAATATAGCGGACTTTGTAAAATAAACCTTGGTGTCAGTGCACGTAGCTCTATACACTGGGATCATAGAGAGCATGCTGGTTTATATGTCCTTCCTTTGTGCTTGCACCCGAAATGTGCCTCACCTACTCCATAGGCATCAGGCCTCATTACAAATCAGGCGGTCCGGAAATAACGGTGGCGGTAAACCCGCCGACACCGTTGTTTCCGGACCGCCTGATCCCGACTCCTGCAGGCGGGAGGTGATGTTCCCGCCAGGTCTGACCTGGCGAGTTTAACACCGCCCGCCTTCAGGTGGACGAGGAAACACCGGCAGCATCACGAGATGCTGCCGGTGTACCCATGATCCCCATTCCCACTGAGTCCCACAGGACTCAATGGGAATGGGGATTAACACCATTCCGCCTCCGTGATTCCCGGGAAAACAGGGTTTTAATGCCCCGGTAATTCCGGGAATCACAGAGGCGGAATGGTAATACGAGTCCAGCGGTAACCAGGCGGTTTTACCGCCTCGGTTACGGCCGGACTCGTAATGAGGCCCATCATCTTTTTACTGTGTGTTACACAGCACCTTCAGTGCAGTAACACAGGGTTATCTTTTAGACTTCCCAACTCAGAGTCCATTTTCTGAGACTGACTACTGTCTCTCAGAAACATGTAAAGTTTCCATTGACTTTATTAGTCTTTTAAATCCACAGACCCAGTACAAACTATCTTACGTAGAGTGCTTGAATGGGTTAATACTTATACCTTTTTGTCTGTTTCTCTTGGAGCATAGTTTTGCTCCCTTTTCATTAAGACTTGGCTGGTGGCAGTGGTAACTACCCTATTTTTCCTACTGCGGTTATCTCAAATAACCTTGGTATTGGTTTAGGCTATCTTGGTAGCCTCGAACTTAAACCCACTTTATACGGTTCTGAATGGGTTTATTCGCCATTTCTTTTCGTAAAAGTCTTTCTCGTGTTTTTCTCTGCAAGCCAAACCAGGTTTGGCTCCTTTGTTCACAGTCCTTTCACGCGCCTGTATGTCTGGCTGGGGGGGACAGAATGTGAGGGAGGGGTTTAGGACTCCCTGCACAGGGTCTCCTTGGAAACCCATGTCACACTCTGATCTGATTGGCTGGGGTGACTATCCTGGCCACCCTGCTATGTGATTGACATCCAGGCTGTGTGAATGGGGGAAAACTGCATAGAAAGCAGGTCTCTGAGTCTGGAAAGGCAGAGTCGCCACTGGAGCGAAAGAACAAATGAGGAGCTGACAGAAGGGGACCCCTACAATGACTGAACCTCCTGGTGAAGCCCTGCTGCAGGTCCGAATCTTCAGACTCCAACGACAGAGAAGATCTACCTGGAATCATCTTCCCCTGAGCTGGTGGGACCAACCAGTTTGCCCAAACTGCAAGCCAGGACTCCCTCCTCTGGTCGAATTTGCTGTACAGAGCTACAGTGAACCGAATAGCCAGGAAGGTCGGACCCTGCTTGGGTTTTAAGGAGCGCACCTTTTATTTGTTGCTTTGCTCTGCTGCGGGTTTCTTCCCTGGGCAGTGCAGGACCCTCCAGTCTTTCTACTTCATGTCAGTCCGACAGTCGCTTCAGGAACAGTGAGCCTGCAGGATCTGCCAGGAACGTCCGCCTCAGCTACAGATTCTTCTCCATTTAAAGATACTGTGCAAATCCAGTTCTTCGTTTCGTCCAGTCACTGTAAAGGCGTGTGAAACCTTTCGCCAATCTGAGGGCTTGTCCTTTCCTACTCGTAAAACTAACTTTTCTGACGACCAACTTCGTCCGGAAATCTTGGCAAAGACTTAACCGCAAACTACCCTGAAATGGGTGATCTTGAGCAAAAGACTTTTGTCCTATTGACTTTGACCCTAGGCCTTTTTTATTTGATTCTATCATTGTAGTTCCTCTTTCTAGATTGTCCTGCTTAGTTACCTGTTGGTGCTGCTCTATTTTTGCCTAACTTTGTCTTTCCCTCCCTTTTAAATTGCTGGAGTGCCATTTAGCTCATTCTTCATTTTGAGCCTAACTTGTCCAGAATCTATTGGGTGTGGTGTAGTGTATTAAGAGTGTGATTTTTCAACTGCTTTACTTTAATGAAATGTTTTTATAACTGATGTGTAAATAAATGTATATTCTTTTACTCAAAAACCTTGAGTCAGTGTTTGTTTGAATCATAGTAATTTGTGGAACTATTGATAATGCTCACTTGCTCTTGAGATAAGTCTGGCTGCTCAGCCATCGTTACCACTTTACTGTGTAGTACAGGCTTGCACCAAAGGTGGATTTGTTCTGTCACTTGTAGTCTTAATTGTGTGTGGTGTTCCCAAAGGGTACTGCATATAATTCTGCCCAACAAGCGGCACTGTAGTGTAAAGCATTACGGCCATCTATACTCGAGCAGTGGAGATCTCTCTGAGATATTGGCCGGCAGAGTGTTTTTTGTATAAGATTATTTCTTTTTTGTATGAATGAAAAATAGAATTAAAGCAAATAGTGTAATGGGGCAATTGCGGTATAAACGAGTAAGGTGTGCGAGTGTGAAGCTCAACTAGGCAATTGGGTAAGGGTAAAAAGGGAGGGGTGAACTATTGTGTGCCATGGGTTCGGCTCGGTATCTGGTTTTCATGAAACTATTTTTTGTCGGTGATAAACATGTGTTGCTGTATGGAGAGTCTGTTTAATAATTTGTGCCAGCTGTTGCCCAGCTACAAGATGAAAATGTTAAAGTATCATAAAGAATGGTTACGTGAAAGTAAGAGAAAGATGATAAATTCTTGGCCTGTTGAGGGAAGCTAAGATACGGGGATACTGGAAAATTTGCATACCTTTAAGCATAAGGGCTTTAAATTAGAGAAGTGGCTAAATGTTTTTAGGACTCTGGTGCAAGTATGAAAAAATCAGGAGGAGCGATAGTGTTACAATCCTTCTGCACTGCCCCCATATGGGTGCAATCCTTTATCACCCGAAGAGGGGTATACAGACCCTGAGTTCGTACCTCCATTCTCCCCAGCGGCTACTCCGGTGGCTACGAGACGGATATAGTTAGCGCTTCCATTGGCTGTGACTGCTAGAAATTGGGATCTCGATGAATGTGGAAAGGTGGCTCCTTCAATGATTAGGTTGTACAGAGATTACGAACTAGATAGCTAGATTAGCTGTCAGATTAAAGGTGGAAGAGCAAGAGAGAGTGAGACTGGCAGCTACAAGCGCGGATAGAGGATTGAGAATGAGGGAGAAGGAAGCGGTCAGGCATTTTACTGCTAAGATAGAGGATGGGCTGTGGGAAGTGATGGAGACGAAGGAGCAGGAAAAAATTAAAGAAGCACTGAGGCTGGCAGAGGAAGAGATAATGTTGCTACAGCAACAAAGAAATGAAGAGCAGGAAAAGAAGGAATGATAAAGGATGTAGAAGAAGGAAGGTAGTGGCATGGGAATGTTCTTGTGCGGCTCGATAAATCAGTCATCAGAAAGGTCAAGCTCTACATGGAGGTCGAGGACACTGCCACATGTACAGGGGCAGTGCAGGGAGGACAGGAGATGGCACCCTATGGTAGTGTTGAGTATGCTTCCGTGCCTGTAGAAGGGTCAGGGTATGGGGTGGCTGAAGTAGAGGAAGGGGATGAGCAGAGGGATGGCAAGCAAGGAGTGCAGGGTGTAGCCACCCTACCTACAGCTCCAGTAGCATCTATAGGTAATACACCATGGAATCATAGGACGCGCCAGGGCACTCGCATGGCTGTAGTAACGGAGAGATGGGGAAAGCTCCAGTTAAATTGGCTGTAACTCAGTTTCCATTTCTCCAGAAGGCACTGGCTTTGCTCACTGCAAGAGCGGGGAAGTGGATTTATGCATTGGAGAAACACATCGTTGGTGTCACGTTGGCCATAGGAGACATGAAAAGCCTATTTGCGACTCTGATGGGGGAGCTTTCAGATGAGCTTTGGTGAAAAGTGGGATATCAGGGGATTTCGTTTGACATGAACACCCATGACGGAACAACGCTCAACAATTATGGGGCACAAGTTTGGAGGGGCCCTGCGGCTTATGTATCTGGATATTCGATATTGACAAAGACAATGAAATTGAAGGATGAGTCTGCCTCACACATCAGCTAATTCAGGAGATGTGGAGAGTGGAGACAGGAGAACGGTGGGATCAGAGTGTAGCAATCTTATAACACATGCGAAAGAAAGGACTCTCAAGGAAGGCAGGCATGATTTAGATAAGATGGTAAGAATAGAGGCGAAGAGTTGGCCGGAGATTCAGGCCCACGTTGTGCATTTTTGTTTGAAAAGACAAGAAAAAGAGAGGGGAAGTGTAGAGCAAGCATACAAAACAGAGACTATGCTTGTTCAAAAGAAATTGACAAAGATTTGTCTAGAAGGGCCAGTAATTACGAATTCTATGGAGGGGCAGCAGATGTTATTGGGACAACAGGGACACAGTGAACCGGGTTTGACGCAGGGGTGGATGGACGGGTATGTTCCCGGTCCAAGGCCAATGAGTGGGTTTCTAAGGGGCAGGTGAGGATTTCCGCGAGGGAGCGGGTCATTTGCTAGGTTTGGAGGAATGGGTCCTCAGTTTAATGGGCGAATGAGAACCAGTTATGGAGGTTTCTATGGGATTCAGTGTTGGTCTTGTAGAAGGTTAGGACACGTGTCACAGGATTGTCGTGAACAGCTACAGCACTTTAACATGGGAGCTAAACAAATGCAGGCCCCGACCCTGCCCTATGCCCCTGGCTCTGAGGAATCGCAGCAGCTGCGGTTTGAGCAGAACCCCGCGACTGGGTCTGCACAGACTTTTGGGATTCCACCGACCATGCCAGCACAAGCATTGGTGCAGATGTCGGTCAAGAATCATTTACCCCAAGGAACAGTTATGCACTATATTGGAGTGAGTGTATTTGGGGGAAATCCTTTTTCTCTCCCTGGTGCCAATTTGTACCAGGGGTAGGACAGCCCAGAGGGGTCCCTAATGTGTCCAGTCCTGTCTGTTACCACCGATCCGGAAGAGGACCCTGGATAGGTGTGCAGGTAGGTCACCAAACGTTCTCATTCATGCTTGACATAGGGGCTACAAAATCTTGCATTAAGGAAGGTGAGTTCCACTTGTCAGGCAAAACACTGGGCATACAGGGATTTTCTGGGGCTATCCTGGGATTTTCTGGGGCTATCCTGTCGGGTCCTTATACTAGATCTTCATATCAAAGTGGGTAATCAAAATGTATCAGTCCCTTTGTTGTATTGTAAGGACACCTAAGCAAATCCTTTGGGATGGGACATCCTGAGCCAGTTGCAGATGTTGATTGCCTTCACGGAGGAAGGTATTGTATGCTCGACCCCAAAGTTGTATCCAGTAAGGGAAGCAGTGTGTTTTCAGACTTATTGTAGCGACAGTGCGATTAGGGTGGTTCCCATGCATACAGCATTGATTCTTTATAGGGTGATGGTTTTGTTGAGTTGGGTCCCAGGGATCAGAAATCAGGTCTGCTGTGTACCATATAAGTTCTTATTTCGGCCTGTTGTGCCACAGGAAGTAACACCAGGCACCATTGTTATGATTCTCTTAGAATCTGCAGTGATCAAGAAGAACAGGGTGGTTCTCTTAGGCATGGAAGAAGAAGGCAGAGAATAGGACACAGTTCTGTGCATCGATCTGGCTTTGCCACTGAGTGACGTGTCCGACAAAAATGTGTTCAAAGACACTGACGACACAAGAGAGATGGTCTGTGAAATTGGGGTGCCTTGCCAAATAGCGATAGAGCAAAGCGAAGTACCACAGACCATGCTCATCATTACAAATACATTGGGCCTCATTACAACTCAGGCGGTCCGGAAATAACGGTGGCGGTAAACCCGCCGCCACCGTTGTTTCCGGACCGCCTGATCCCGACTCCTGCAGGCGGGAGGTGATGTTCCCGCCAGGTCTGACCTGGCGGGTTTAACACCGCCCGCCTGCAGGCGGACGAGGAATCACCGGCAGCATTACGAGATGCTGCCGGTGTTTCCATGATCCCCATTCCCATCGAGTCCCATAGGACTCGATGGGAATGGGGATTAACACCATTCCGCCTCCGTGATTCCCGGAAAACCGGGGTTGTAATGCCCCGGTAATTCCGGGAATCACGGAGGCGGAATGGTAATACGAGTCCGGCGGTAACCAGGTGGTTTTACCGCCGCGGTTACCACGGGACTCGTAATGAGGCCCATTGCCATTTTGGAAAGTAGATTAGAAAAAAGTGCCATACCATTTGTGGACCAGCAATCCTCATGATGTGGAGCTGCTAAAGAGCATTGGAGTGGTGAGGATAAAATTGAAACCCAGTACGATATTACCACGGGTAAATCAGTACCCTACGTCTAAGGAAGCGGCTGAAGAGATTTATGAGACCATTATGGCACTGTTGAAACTGGGCATAATACGCCCTTCTGTGTCCCCATGCAATATGGCTATCTACCCTGTGAAGAAAGGGTAGGGGTCCAGTTGGAGGCTGATCCAGGATTTGCGCCCCCTCAATAATATTGTTGAGGCGGAATGTCTGGTGGTAGCGAATCCTTCCACCATTCTCTGCAACATCCCTACTGGGTCAACCCACTTCACAGTAATTGATTTAAAAAATGCATTTTTCTCTGTTCCCTTAGATCTCGATTCTCAGTACCACACTGCGTTTACGTATCGTGGTCAGTGATTCAAGCACATGAGGTTGCCAAAGGAGTACTGCAAACCTCTGAGCATTTTTAACAGGGTGGTTCAGATGGACTTGGGGACAATCTATTAGTGTGTAGCACTGTCTAGGAGACCCTATTACACTCCTCACTCTACTCGCGGAGAAGGGGTACAAAGTGGACAAAGAAATATTGCAGTAATGCCAGACAGAGATTGTATATTTGGGGCAAGTAATACCGCCTGCAGGGGAGAAAGTAATGCCAGGGGACGCCTCAGCTAGTTACAGGGAAACAGATGCAGGAGTTGTTGTGCCTCTGTAACTATTGTAGATAATGGATCTTACGTTACTCTGGTTACGTGAGGCCCTTACTGCAAGGACTCATGGAAGCACAGAAGGTGAAAGGGCCGGTAGAGTGGTCTGAGGGAATGGGGACTTGTTTTCGGGAGCTCGTGGCCATGATCAGCAATGCTCTCGTCTTGCCAACACCAAAGTACAAGAAGCCATTTTATCTTTTTCGAATGGGTAGGTGATGACAACGATCGTGACCCACCAAACATTGCCAGTCCACAAACCTTTAGTGTATTACAGTGGACTCCGAGACCCAGTGATACAGGGATAGTTCCCTTGTGGGCAAGCTCGAGTAGCAGCATTGTTCTGCAATTCAAAAGCCTTCAACCATTACTGTGGGTTGCCCAGTGACATTGTACTTGGAGCATGCAGTCTGCGTTAATGACTCTGAGAGTGTCAGGGTATGTGGTCATTTTATCAAATGCATCGGTTCATCCGGTGCGATGTCACCTTGTCAATCCGGCAACATTTGTAGCAAAGCTGGTGCAGCCAAAGGTCATTGTTCATGATTGTGCCACATGTGAAGGGTACGATGGAGAGGGTGAATGTGAAAGAGGATGCCCTGGAAGGGGGTGAGGTGATTTTTGTTGATGGGTCTTCACTCATCATCCAGGAGATGGGTCAGAGGCATACAAGTGCAGCTGTCGTAGGTCTTGTGGATGGTGAGTACCGGGTCAGACTGAAGAGATGTTTGACCTCTCATTATTCAGGGCAAGTGGCGGAACTAGTGGCACTCACAGAAGCATGCTGCAGTGCTATCTCAGCTAATTGAAGCGCTCATTTTGCCAGTGGAGATAGGTTTAATCAAATGAACAAAATGGAAACGTGTCCCTAAAGGTACCGTTACCAGCTTTGTACACCTCATGGCCGGTGCTCCAGATAATAGAAATGCAAGGGAAAGCCCCGACAGTAGAGCAGGAGCTTTGGAAAAAGAGAGGTTGTGTTCTCTCACCCACGGATTTGTTTTGGAGACAGGAGGTAACAGGGAAGGTTTTAATGCCTCCAGAGTTACTTCTTTTGGCTCTAGAGCTACTACATTGCAGACGCATACTTCTCGGTGGCAAATCACAGCAGACCTCCAGATGGACTAGTTTATCCCTAACTTACAAGAGCAGGCAAGTAGATTTGTAGGGAATTATGTAGTGTGCAAGGAGTTCAATCCTGGATCAACCATGAGGTCGGTGAGGGGGCTCTTCCCAGGCCCACTGGTCCATTAAGGGAGCTCTACATCGACTTTATGGACATGATCACGAGGTGCAGTAACTTCAGATATTTTAATTGTTGTCGCTTGGCTATTCTCCGGGTGGCTTGAAGTTGGTCCCGGTGTACATCCTTATGCTAAATCAGCTGCAAGGTTTCTTTAATGCCTTTTTCACAGAGATCCCTTTGCTGTTAGGAATAACGCGTAGGTTGTGCTTGGAGTACCTCCGAAGGCCAATGTGATCATGGAGAGGCTCAATGGAGTCTTTAAGTAATGTTTAGCTAAAATATTATCAGAATTAAATAAATCCTGGTATGTGTGCCTACCACTGGCACTATTTTATATACGCAAGCAGCCAGGGAGGGACCACCACCTGGGCCCTCACGAAATTGTGACTGGGCGTAGGCTACTCACTCCTCTCTCACCTGCACGCATGGTATCAGACACACCACAGACTGCAGCAGCCCTAGAAGAGGAGTTTAGGGAGTACCTTAGGATGTTAATGAAAAGTGTTAAGATTTTATCTTCCCAGGTTGTGTCTTCTCACCAACAGACAACAGTGAGACTACCGACAATCAATGCAAGACACAGCTACTCCCAGGAGACCTCATCTGTGTTCGCACGTTTGTGCATCATTGGAACGAGCAGCATTTTCATGGGCCGTACTGAGTGATTTTATCGACTCGGACTGCTGTGATGTTGGAGAGCAACAAGAATTGGATACACCTAGGTAATATCCATAGGGATACAGGTAGCCCTCCACCGGCACATGAGCAGGCATAAAAGTTAAGCACGCCCTAAGGATTCACTGCTCTTTTCAGTGAAAAGGGGGGTGCAAACAGAGATATGGAATTTAAATCATTTTTGTTTAGGAAAATAAATATTTAAGATTGTGAATTGTGTGAAAAATAATGTTTTTGTGGTTCTCTTGGTTCTTGGGTCAACACAGCTGAAGATGACAACTAGTGTAATAATGTGATAATGATGATGATGTATTGGATCCCACAATATATGCACATGGTTTCGCAGTGGACAACATATGGTATAGCCATACGAGGAAGGTGGGAAGAGAGAGATCTGTTGGATATTGCTACATCTGCTCTCTCATCCCCCAGGCTTCTGGCATTCCCAGGGTATTTATCCTGAGTGAGGTAGAAGTAGCACATGCGCTATGTCTAGTGCACTTGGCCCTATGCAGGCTTCAAGGGTAGTCTAAAAGGCCGACAACTACGGCATCAATCATACCAATTGACAATGATTGTCCAATTGCCAAGCGTACAGAGCACAAAAATATTAGAAGTGTTCAAAGAGCCCAATTGACCTTGGAAGGAGATATTATTTCTAAAAAGCGATGGAAGCAGGGGGTGAAGAGTTGCAGAGCTGGAGGAATGAGGGGATACTCGGAAGAAGCGGTGGCACGAATACATCAAGAGTGTGAGACAGTATGGTCGACGCGAGGAGACTGGACACACACCTTTTAGGAGGGATTCAAACCCATGACTTTTGGATATAATTCCTAATGCACATGGAAATTAGTGTCATTTGTTTTTGGCTTGATAGATATTGCCCTGATTTGAGAAAGGTACTTTGTAGTTCTGAAACACGTGTAATCCAAAGGGCTCTATGGTACTTTAGCGGTTTCTAAATTCATGTGTTTGCTGAGAAGGCACCACCACATCAGTAGTCTTTTAAAATTCTGTGTTTTATTATTTGAAGTTTAAAGTTGTTGAAGCACCATTAATCCGTGTGGCACAATTTTTTTGTGTGTGTGAGGAAACCTAATTGGTGTTATTTTTTAGTGTTACTGTTTATTTAGAATTGATACTTATTAGAGTTGCATGTGCGTAGAAAGATACAATGTTAAAACTGCAAATTTAACATGAACACGATCTGCATGGGGTGCTCGAAAGTACATGGAAACTGGGGGAAGGAAAGGGTTTCAATGTGCATGCAGAGTGAGGCCTGTCCTTAGGTCCCATGGTAAAGAATGGATAACATTTATAAATCTCTCTCTCTCTCTCTCTCTCTCTCTCTCTCTCTCTCTCTCTCTCTCTCTCTCTCTCTCTCTCTCTCTCCCTCTCTCTCTCTCTCTCTCCCTCTCTCTCTCTCTTTCCCTCTCTCTCTCTCTCTCACACACGTTATGGTTACAAGTAAAACCGAAAACCGAAAACCCCCAGAAATGTGCCAGTTATAGTAAGCTAAGTAACCATAACTCGCGCAACCACTGTGCACTGCTAAGACTAACACCCACGACATCAAAGAGGGCATCACAAATGTCATTGATGACATCACATGTGAAATTAATTTTGATGAAAAGTCCCTACAAGGTGTTGTGTTTATAATGTTTGTAACAAGATGTCAGGGGTGATCGGGAGACCTATCATGAACTACTTAATCTATTAGAGAATGTACCCATCTACACAACATTGTATTGGAGTGTTGTCGTTAATACAGGAACCTACTCATACATAAACCTAGGAAATGGCTGCAGCACGCACCATAGAAGTACAATATTTATAATGTTGTAATTTTGGATAGTAAAATAATGAATGCTACCTTATCAGAGTGTTGAGTAATGTTAAACATGTAATAACTAGCTAACAATTCAAGATTTACTACACACTTGTGCTAGTACAAACAATACTGAAGACCCACATTGCATACAAATCCGAAGCACATACAGGGAAACTAAAGTAAGGAAAAAAGAAACAGCATCACCAGAACATGTTAATAACATTAAAGTTTATCGTCATGTATACAAATGAATTGTGTGTTTGAGGCCTGCTTATTGCCCCATGCCATGAGCTCAGACGAAACCCTAAGGAAAGTACTTTAATGAACATATGACAAGGTTAAAGTCTAGATATATAGCACCTTTTTAATTTTAATATCATGACTGTCAATGAACAAAACCACCTGGCCTAGATATGTCAGTGAACAAAAACAAGTGGCCCAGATATGTGATGTCATTAATGACATTTGTGATGTCATCCTTGATGTCCTGGGTGTTAGTCTTAGCAGTGCACAGTGGTGGCCCGGGTTATGGTTGCTTAGCTTATCATAATTGGTGAATTTCTGAGGTTTTTCGGTTTTACTTGTACCCATAATGTCCCTTTAACAATGTTTTTTCATTGACTATATATATAAATAGATAGTTATATGGATATGTGTATATATTACACGGCCCGCGGTAGCGGGCGTGTAGTCATAGTTAAGTTGCTCATCTCATAGGAAGACTATATATATATTTATATATATATTTTACACGTCCTGCGGGTGTTATGGTTACATTTCTGAACCCCTCCTTGACGAATCCTCATCCAACTTTGCAGCTAAAGTATATGGCCCCTTCAGATTGACTCTGCAGAGTTTGGTGAGGTTTCATGAAGGGGAGGCAAAGTTATAGGTTGGTCCCAGAATTGGTCGTTTTCCTCATAGACTCAATTGAAAAGAAAGTTTGCTCACGCCTACAGCTCAAACTGCTGGACAGATTTTCACCAAATGTTTGGCAAGAGTGGTGCCTCGGTCCCAAAAGCCTGCTTTTGTAAGTTTTATTAGTATAACTTAACCATAACATCCCTTTAAAAAGTTTTTTCAGTAAATTTCATGGGTTTTTACCAGTGCATGCTAATTTCCTACAACTTAATAATATCATACTTACCACAATATAGCAACATTGTTTTCCAATTTACAAAGTTTCACCTGAAACCTCTGCCCTTTCCCTCCTTCTAGCATCATTTTTAACACTTGTATACACTTTTTGCAACTTTTTCCACTGTTTTTGCATCCGTTGACATCCGCAAACCTCGGACGTCACTGCAGACCTTCCGGAAAGTGCCACGTGTCCATGCACTTGCGCGCGACATGCTGATGTGTCTGCAAATGCGTTAGCACTTCTCGATTGGATCCGTGCGTACTTCTCGATTGGGTCCGTGCTTCGAGGACAGTTACAAACTGCATTTTCTACCGTTCTAGGAACTTTAAAGCTCAAAATGCACCCTTGCACAGCTCCTACAGCTAAACTTACTAATTTATCCATTAACAATCTAGTAAAAAGCACATATGAATATTAGTAAAACTGCTATTTATCTTAAAAATGGCATCAGTTATTGCCATCCCTCCTCCCCAAGAGCCACCACCACCAGCTGGAGACCTACACAACAAAAAAAGCGCAGTATTTCCAAAGACTATGAAGAGGACCAAGAAGATGAGGTAGAGGAAGTGCCTACCTCTAGCACCCAGAGAGAATCATGGATGAGGCAGTTCCGTACCACTGTTGGGAATGTACAAAAGGCTAAAGCTACCAAAGTAAAATGCACTGAGTGCAACTCAGTCGCAGACTACCTGGACAGTACTCCTACTGGACCACCTCCATGCACCGCCACACCAAATCCAATCACTGCAATGCTCTCAGAAAGGTTGTTCCTTTCTTAGCAAGTAGTAGGCTGTCTTCCTCCACCTCATCTTCCTCAACCGATACTGTAACCACAAAGCCTACTACTTGCAGTATTGGTTGAGGAAGATGAGGTGGAGGAAGACAGCCTACTACTAGCTAGGAAAGGAACAGCCTTTCTGAGAATATTGCGGTGGTCGGAATCAGTGTGGCGGCGCATGGAGAATGTCCAGCAACAGTACTGTCCAGGTAGTCCGCGACTGAGTACAACGTTGCACTAAGTGCATTTCACTTTGGTAGCTTTAGCCTTTGGTACATTCCCAACAGTGGTACGGAACTGCCACACCCATGATTCTCTCTGGGTGCTAGAGGTAGGCACTTCCTCTACCTCATCTTCTTGGTCCTCTTCATTGTCTTTGGAAGTACTGCACTTTTCCTTATTGTATAGGTCCTCCAGTCGGTGGTGGTGGCTCTTGGGGAGGAGGGATGGCAATAACTGATGCCATTTTTAAGATAAATAGCAGTTTTGCTAATATTATTCCATGTATGTCTGCTGTACTAGATTGTTAATAGATAATGAGTAAGAATAGGTGTAGGTGCTGTGCAAGGGGAGCATTTTGAGCTTGAGTTACTAAATTAGTAGAAAATGCAGTTCTGAACCGATCGCGAAGTGTGGACGCATTCGCGAATGCGTTATCAAGCCAAGTGCAAGCGTTTGACACTGTCCGGAAAGGCTGTGATGATGTTAGATGTTCGCGGACACAAAAACAGTGGAAAAGGTTGCAAAAAGTGTAAAGAAGTTTTCAAAATGATGCTAGAAGGTAGGAAATGGCAGATGTTTAACGTAAATGTTTGTAAATTAGACAGAAATGTTGCAATATTGGGGGTAAGAATGATATTAGTAAGTTGCAGGAAATTAGAGTGCACTGGTACAAACCCATGACATTCACTGAAAAAACTTTGTTAAAGGGATGTTATGGTTAAGTTGCACTAACCGAAACCTATGAAATTCACTGAAAAAACTTTGTTAAAGTGAAGCTGTGATTACAAGTAAAAACCTCTGAAATTCCCCAGTTATGGTAAGCTAAGAAACCATAACTCGAACCACCTAGGACATCAAAGATGACAGCACAAATGTCATTGATTTGCCAAGGACAACACCTGTGTATACGCGCCATACAAATCTCCAATAAAATAATAAAAAACTAAAGAAAAACTCTGATCCTCTTCTTCCCTGCCTCCTGTACCTTCCACTATTTCTACTGAGCATGGGGGGGGCAAATTGATAGGTCGACCAATAAGAAGTATAGATCAGTAAACGAGGCGGGAAAAGAGTAATCTAGTAATAAATATTATAGTAGCATGAAAGAAGAGGAAAAGGCGTGCTTTACAAGTATTATAAAGTTGGAAAAAACAGGAGCCACTATACTAGCAACTTTCACTTGCTATCTGGGTTCAGGTCTCCTCTTACTCTCATCAAATTCCCTCTTCAGAAAATGAAATGTACACCTACTTTATCCCCTCAATGCCGCCTCACTCACGCTATCCCCTGCTCAGCTCTGGCCAGCAACAGCGCTAGAGAAAAAAGAGGGGCTTCCTCTGGAGTCCCAGCTGCCATATCCATGTTGGCCATCTTGCTTGTGCTTTTGTAGTTTGTTTTTTTTTTTTTTTTTTTTTTTTTTTTTTAAACATATCTTTATTATTTTCATTAGTCGTAACTCAACAAAACTGAGAAAATTCGTGCCAACATTTCTCCCCCCAACTCCCCCTCTCCCCTCCCCCCTCCCCCCCCGGGACCTTGGGACTCAGTTCGTGGACGTCTTTATGCATTGAAAATGTCCGTGACCTTTATGTTGTGGGGGCACCATTGTTCCATAAAGTCTGATTGCAGGTGTTCCAAAACCCCTCCCCATTCTTCGGAGAACCTGCTCCTAGTGTCTTGGATTATGTGGGTAACCTTTTCCATTGCTAGCTGCGCCCATACTTTTTGAAGCCACATAAATATTAGCGGTGTTTCCTTCTTTTTCCAGTTTTGGGCAATTGTTGTCCATGCCGCGATGAGGAGTCCCATAAAGCTTCTTCGTTGTGCTTTCGTGTAGCTTCTTGTAGTGTCATCTCCCATGCCACACATCCATACGCTCTCATCTATTTGTCCCACATCTGGAAAAATCTTGCCCATTTCTCCTTTAACTTCTTCCCAGAACGGGACAATCCCCTTGCAGGCCCACCAGATGTGTCTCCACGTTCCTACTTCTCCGCACTCCCTCCAGCATAGGTTAGATGTTCCTGGAAACATAGTATGTAGCCTCTCAGGCGTGTAGTGCCACTGAGTCACTATTTTTATCCACATTTCTCTCATCTGCACCGCTCTCGTCAGTTTGGGGATCTGGGCCCAAATGTCCTCCCACTGTTTCCTCGTTGGTTCCCTTCCCAGCGTTTTATCCCATTTGCGCATATATGCCCATTTGGTCTCTTCATCTTGTTTGTTTATAAAGGAGTATAGTGTCGAGATCCATTTCTTTGCCCCTGAATTGGTTGTGATGTATTTCTCAAATGGGGTTAGGGTTCTCGTGGCCGCCTTCGCTATTTCGGGAGTTTTTAGCCAGTGCTTGAGTTGTTCATAAGTATATCTGTTCCGTGTGGTTCTTGTTGGGAGTGCAAGGCACGATTCGTATTGAATAATTTCATTGTTGCAGAACATTTCCCCTATTTTTGTTATGCCCGTCTCTTCCCATTTGTCTGATGTTCCTTGCTCCAGGCCTGGCGGAAACTGCGGGTTCCTCCATATGGGAGTGAATGGGCCTGTTGCGTTGGTCATTGTGCCCTTTCTTGTTTGGATGTCCCATGCCTCCAGGGTCGTGCTCAGTATAACGCTTATCCCTGTGTTGGGGTCTCTGTGTTGTTTCTGCTTCCAGAGTAATTCTACTAGTGGGGTTCTAGCCACCGCCCTATCTTGTGCGGCCCATAGTTGTTGTGGGTCCTCTCTCAGCCATTCCCGGAGCACCTTCAATTGGGCCGCTTGGTGGTATTTTTGAAAGTGGGGCAGTGCCATCCCTCCTTCCCCAGTAGCCGCGGTTAAGACCGCCCTAGATAGCCTCGGAGTTTTCCCTTTCCACACAAAGTGTGAGACTACCCTCAGGAGTGATCTGAAGAACGAGCGGGGAATCCCCACCGGCAGGGCCTGGAAGTGGTACAGAAGCCTTGGGAGTATGGTCATCTTTACTGCCTGTATTCTACCCCACCATGATATTAGCAGTGGGTTCCATCTTTCTATGTCTCTTCGAACGTTAGCAAGAAGCTGCGGGTAGTTTCTGCTGTACAGTTGGTCTACCTTGTGTGTGAGAGTGATTCCCAGGTATTTAATACCCTCCTTTGCTATCTTTAGGTTGAGTGCCCTTGCTTCTCTCTTAATTTTATCCCCGTCGCCTGCTAGTATTAGAATTTCCGATTTGTTTCTGTTAATTTTTAGTCCCGAGATGGCCCCGAAAGTTTCTAACTCTCCCATTGCTGCTGCTAGTGATCGATCCGGCTCCTCTAGTGCCAGCAGCATATCGTCCGCATATGCGGTAATCTTGTGTTGCATGCCTGCCATCGCTATCCCCTTAACATCCCCAGCTTCCCTAATTTTTATCAGTAGTGGTTCCAGGAATATAGCATATAATAGGGGGGAGAGTGGACACCCTTGCTTAGTTCCCCGAGAGATGTACACCTTCTCCGATACCTCCCCATTGATGGCCACCCTGCAAGTTGGGGCATTGTAATTTGCTTTTATTCTGGCAATAAAATGTTCCCCAAATCCCATACATTGAAGTGTTTTAAACAACATGGACCATTCCACCCGGTCAAATGCTTTCTCGGCATCAAGTGCCAGGAGGATTGCTGGGATTCGTTTTATACCAATCTTTTCCACCAGATGGGTGACCCTTCTTAGATTGTCATGGGTTTGTCTCCCTGGGATAAAGCCTGATTGATCTAGGTGAATTAGGTTAGGGAGTAACGGGGAGAGCCTAGCTGCTAAGATCTTGGTGTATATTTTAGCCTCTAAATTTATCAGTGATATTGGTCTGTAAGAGGCCGTGGAGGAAGGGTCCTTCCCTTGTTTGTGAAATACCAGGACCTTCGCTTCGTTCATGGAGGGGGTCACATTGCCACTTTCTTTAAAGGTGTTAAATAATCTGGTTAGAACCGGGGTCAATTGGGCCGCATATTTTTTATAAAATGGGGCCGTATAGCCATCCGGTCCAGGGGCTTTATTTTTCGGTAATTCGTTTATAGCTTTTCTTACTTCTTCTTCTCTTATGGGGCCTTCTAAGGCCTGCTTGTCTGCCGGTGTGATTTGCTGGAATGTGAGGTTTTTCAGATATGTGTCCTGTGCGTCTGCTCCCGGTTGGTCTGTGGTATACAGTTCCTGATAGTATTCTCTGAAGGCTTCCCCTATGTCTTGTGTGCGTGTACAGTGTTCCCCTTTCGTGTTTGTGATACTTTTGATTGTTATGTCTTTCTGTTTGGCCCGCAGTTGTCTCGCCAGTAACTTGTCTGCTCTATTTGCTTTGATGTAGTACCTCTGTCTCAGATATAGGAGGCTCCTTTCCGCCCCCTTAGTGCGCAGCGTTTCTAGCTGGCCCTGCGTGTGTCTAAGGGTCCTCTGGAGTTCCCTGGAGGGTTGTGACAAAATTTTCCTTTGTATCTCAGTGATTGACCTTTCCAATTCCTTCTCCCAGTCCGACCTCTGTTTCTCCCTCGCCTTTTTTAGTGCCATTATTTTCCCTCGGATCACTGCTTTGAACGCCTCCCATACTGTGGAGGTGGATACTTCCCCAGTGTCATTGTCCGTAAAGTATTCATCTATCATTCCCCTTATAGTTTCCCCCATGACCACGTCCTGGATTATGTCCTCCGGCAATCTCCACCTCCACAGGCCCCCAGATTTCCCCTGTAGTTTCATATCAAGCCACACGGGTGCGTGATCCGATAGTGCGATTGCCCCCTTTTCCACCTCCTGAATTCTGCCCATGAGGCCTACCGAAGCCCATAGGTAGTCTATTCGTGACATCGAGTTGTGGACATGAGAGAAATACGTGTATCCGTGTTGGTCCCCCCTGAGTTCCCTCCATACATCACTCAGGGTCATCTGATCTATTTGTTGAAAGAAAATGTCAAGCGCTCCCTGCTAACTATTTTTCCCTTGAAAGCCAGTGGCCCTTGGTACCATGGATGTAACCCTGGTGTGCCAATGTTGGGAAAAGCGTTAGTGGCATTCCCAACTGGCTGAAAATGCCACGCCAGCTCTCAGCAATGTGACCTCAGGATAGTGGGACATTACTGTCTGGTGCGCACCTCCCCCTCTAGCTTTAATGACCGATGTCATCCCTTATGTCAAATTAGACATCACCGACTGTTCCCACCTATCAGTTCAGTGTTACATTTTCATTTATTGTTTAGGCATGTGGAACACATTCATGCAAACAGAATATTGTTATAGAGAGAAAAATAAACATTGTGCTTGTGTGTATATGTATGTGTGAGAGAGAGAGAGATGTTTTGTGAATATTCAGTGCTAGATGCCTCTTACTGAGTATGTGATATCACTCATACTACATGATATGACAAACATCAGCAGCAAGATACCTCTGGGTGATAGGTGCGCTATACTAAGTTCCATTAACATAACTGTTAGGCAGAATCATATGCAGTACCCTTTGGGAACACTACTCACAATTAAGACAGACTTATCTCAAGAGTAAAGTAAGCAGTACAAGGGGTTACACAAGGGACTAGCAATCACAGTGATTCAAACAAACACTTACGCAAGGTTTCTTGGTAAAAGAATATACATTTATTTACACAGTCATATGGAAAACATTCCACTAGCAAGAGCAGCAATATAACAATTTAATACACTACAATAGACAACCAATCAGTTTCTGAACAAGTTCAGCTCCCCTGAAGTGGGAGCAAAATGGCACTTCAGTTACTTTAAAAAGGGGTAAAAAGACAAGGTTATAAGAATCAAAAGCACAAATACTTTCAGAGGTAGGGCAAATAGTTTCAGTTCACTACAACCAGCCTGGGCCAAAGTCAATGGTTCAGAGTCTTGGATAGGATAGCACAGTTCTGGTAGTAAACGGTTAAGTCTTTGCCACAGTTTTTAGAAGTAGTTGGTCAGACGAAAAGTTAGATGTTGGTTTAGGGAAGGAAAAGCCTTCGAAGTTGGGAAAGTTTCACAAACTTTCACCGCGGTACAAAAGATTTCCTGACCGCGTTTGCACAGTACCTTTTAAATGAAGAAGAGGTGTAGCTGAGGCAGTTGTTCCTGGCAGTTCCTGCAGATCTCGCTGTTCCTGAGCTTCAGTCATGGGGACACGAAGGAGGAAGTCGTGAGGTTCCTGCACTGCCCAGGGAAGAGGCCACAAACTTGGCAAAACTTTGGTTTAAGGTGCGAGTGCCTTAAAGACCACAAACTGGTATCCTTCCCACTGGCTATCCGGTTTTCAACAGCATTCTGAAGAAAAAAGCCGACCAGTATGGGGACGGTGTCCAGGCGCCTTACGAGTTGGATGTTCCCACCAAACTCAAGGGAATAAGTTAACCTTGAAGGGCTTCTCTGTCGATAGAGTTTCAGGCAATTCGGATTTGCAGCAAGGCTTCACCGGTGGACCACGAGCTACAGCAGTCCTCTTCCTTCAGCTCGTCTTCGGTTCTTCCAGTGGTCGACTCTGCTTTCCAAGTCCCAGAGGTCTGCTTTTAAACAGTTTTCCCCCATTCATTCCGGTATAGGACGATTTTACCGACAAAAAATGGTTGCGATGACCAAAAGTTCTAAAAATGCTACCACCAAAGGTTCGAACACCAAAAGTTCGAACCTTTGGTGGTAGCATTGTAAAAAAAAAAAAAAAAATAGGGGCTGCCGGGTATCCCCCGCATCGCCCCGCTCACTATACTTCATGGTATAGTGAGTGAGGGTTGTGGGGGACACCCCTGCAGACTTCCGTTTAAAAAAAAAAATAATTAAAAAAAACAACTGGGGATGCGGGGGTGTCCCCGATCACTATACTTCAGCCTTCCGTTAAAAAAAGAAAAGAAAAAAAAGAAAAGGACCCTGTGGCGCCGGTTCCCGATCACGGAAGTGAAAGGTAACTGGCGCTGCAGGAACCCAGCATGAAGATGAAGGTAATGGGGTTTGTTTATGTTGGGGGTGTGGGTGGGGGTGTGTTGAGGGTGTGGGTGGGGGGGGTGTTATGGGTGTTTTGTGTGTGTGGGTGTGAGTATGTATGTGTGTTCACATGAGAAAGGTGCAAACTTTTGGTAGTTTTCACCTTTTTCACGCAAATGTTCCAGCCGCTGTAAATTCAGCCGTGGTCGGATCACTGCAAATCTTCATTCCAGCATGGCTGTCACTCACAGAGCAGGGTGGCTGTCCTTGCCGGACAGCCAGCCAATCACGCCAGAGTGCATTCAGGTCTTCTAGGAGACTAAGCACAGGGAGTTTCGGGCACCTCCCTCACATCCTGTCCACCCCAGACACTCAGGCGCTAGAGGAGGGCTTCAGCACTAAAGCCCGCCAAAGGCCAAGAACAAAGGGACCAAACCCGGTTTGGCACGCAGAGTCAAACACAAGAAGGGCCTTTTCTAAAAGAAACAGTGAAAAAAGTCGACCGGAGTCTGTTTTTAGGAAGGGTGCCATATTGGAAAACATGGCTGACCCGATTTTTAGCTACTGGTGTTCGCGGTCAGGAAAAATCATGGTAGTTTGTTTAAAACCATTGCCACCAGCCATTTCAAGTAAAAAAGGGTAACATTTGACTGTTATATGAGTGTTTAGACTCAGGTGAAGCTAGGCAACCCCTCCAGCACTCTCTAGGAAGATAGTGTGTGCTGGGTCTGTAAATTTAAAAAGACTAGCAAAGTCAATTTAACTTCACATGCTCTGGGAAACAGTAGTCAGTCCCAGAGAAGGTATTTAAACCTTGGGTAGTCTGAAAGACACCCCTGTGCCACTGTACTGAAGGTTCTGTATGACACACAGAAAAAGATTATGCCTATGGAGTTGTTTTAAAACTCCATAACCAAAAAACACAAAATTAAAACACACATCAAAATACATGAAAGAGTGGGAAAAAAAGGCTGACACTCTTTCCAGGTAAAAATTTAAATCCTAGAAATACAGCAAAGTTGCTGGGGGTCTCAAAAGGTAAGGGAATTTAGCACATTCTTGAGAATTCTCACTAACAATAACATCCTTCAGAACGACTATTTCCACCTGCTCCACCAGTAGAGGGTGCTACTCTCCCTGGCCGAATAAAGCGGCCGCAGACGGTGAACTGAGGGAATCTAATTGCAGCCACAAATAATTACCATACACCCTGCTGAGAACAAGATACCACCAAGACTACTGTGACTGCTTCGCCCAGCCCCCCACCATGGTGGGGTAGATGGCCCATACCAAAGCCTTCCCTCCTCATTCTGTGGTTATTCGCATGCAGCGCTACCGCTCTGTGCAGAAAGGAAGCAGCTTGTGGTTTTAAGAACTCAGGCGAGAAGGCATGAAAACCGTTATGTGAAGCCTGTGAAAGAGACACAACACGCTCCAACTTTCACTGGGCTTCCCCTGAGCTATCCAGAGCCAGCAGATCACACCCACGGAACCATGCTGGGCTAACCCAGGAGCTATCCAGAGCCAACAGATCACACCCACGGAACCATGCTGGGCTAACCCAGGAGCTATCCAGAGCCAACAGATCACACCCACGGAACCATGCTGGGCTAACCCAGGAGCTATCCAGAGCCAACAGATCACACCCACGGAACCATGCTGGGCTAACCCAGGAGCTATCCAGAGCCAACAGATCACACCCACGGAACCATGCTGGGCCAACCCAGGAGCTATCCTGAGCCAACAGACCACACCCACGGAACCATGCTGGGCTAAATCAGGAGCTATCCAGAGCCAACGAATCACACACCGGACCGACCCCCGACTAACTCCAGACCCACCATAGACAACAAATCGCATGCAGCAGCCCTTTCAAAGGCTAACCCCCAATGTACGCAAAGTCAACAACTTTCATCCACTGGAGACTTGTTGGAGTAGGCCCGGAGCTGTACCGAAGCAAGACAATTCACCCACTGAGCGAGACCGTGCTTCAACCCCAGACGATAACCACCAGAGGTGAAAAATCAAAGCAACTGAACGTAGCGCGACCGATCCCGATCTTTGCAAGCACACATCACATCCTTGGGAGCCAAGGTGGACCAGTCCAGGAGATAAAGAGAAGTAACTGATCACACCCTCGAAGCAAACCCATATGACGGCAACAAATCACCTGTGGAGCCACATGGACTAACGGGCTATCTGTTCAGGGACGGCGAATCACGCAACACCCCAGCTATCAAGCAGCAACCAATCCAACTCACAGAGCCAATATGAGCTGCCTTCCATTTTGAGTCATACAGAGGAAAGCAATCACACATCCCTGCAGTAAGTGTTGCAAACACCCACAGCAGCAAAAGGGACCCACTGGAGCCAGACAGTGATCTACAACAAACCCTGAGCCAATGAACCAAACCCCAGGAGCACTGCTGGGGTAACTACAGATATATAGATAAAGACAGCAAATCATCACCATGGAGCCCCACTAGGCATCCTCCAAACCACCCAGAGACAGCTACTGACACGGCAAGAGCCCGTAGAGACACAGCCATTCAGAGACAATTCACACCAGCGGGATCCAACCGGAGGGAACAAAGCACTGTATCCAGAGCCAGCCAGCTGCAACAAATCACCTGACACAGCCAGACAGGTCTAATCCCAACCCAAGCAAAAGGCAAGACATCATATCCTAAAACCACACCTAGGCCAGGCCTGGAGCCATAGCCATACAGAGACAACAGACTGCACCCATAGAGCCAGACTAGGCTTCCCGAGAGCCACCCAGAAAGAAGGAGAAATCTGTCCCACCAAGGCCACGCGTATCTTCCCTGAACCACAGAGGCACCACTTTACACTCCAGGACCACGCTGGTGTTACCCCGGAGCTGTGCAAGGGCAATCCATTGCACCACACTGTGCTAATGTCAATGTTCACATAAACAAATCACTCTGTGGGACCAGTGCTGGACCTCGCTGCGCTCTACCAATACACCAACCGGAAACCCAGGAGCAATGCTGGGCTACATCCCAAAGCTGCATAAAGGCATCAAAACACAGAACCAGTAGCCAAACAGGGCTAACCCAGGAGCCTGGTGAGTGAACGACAGAACCATTGACAGGACATACATCACATGTCCAAAAACCAGCCCGAAGCACTCCAGAGGAAATAACATTACACAGTGCTTTGCCAGGAAGTAGAGTGGTCCTGAAGCAACCTACCACAAAGCAGGAGTCCCACTAGACTAACCACGGAACTGTCCAGAGACGACAAATCATAAACTCGAGGCCACAGAAATACCCACAGGCAGCAAGTCACAAACCAGGGCCTAAGCAGAGCTGATACCGGAAATATCCAGAGACCGATAACCTTCAACACACTGAGAACGGACGCGTCCCCGAATTCATCAACACACAGGTACAGCTTGGCAGCAAAGAGCCTATTTCCCCAAACGCGCGCTCGCACGCACGGACGGATGCAAGGCGCACGACGCACGCACGCACGGCGCAAAACGCACGCACACGCCCAGACACCAGACGTTCATAGTGCATTCACAGAAGGAGCAGGTTAAAACCAGACAGAAGCATGGCATTCACTGCAACATGGGCGGTTGAAGTGCATTAGTCACACAAACACACACAAAACGCCGACACAAAAAGAAACACACAGCACTGGCAGAAACATACAAAGACAATGTAAACTTAAGCAACAACAAAGAAAGCTTCTTCCATACACTCAGGATAGTAAAGCCGGGGCAACAGGAACAAGAGGCTTTAGCAGACACAAGAGCAGGAAGCTTCAGGGCAGCCTTCAGTGACACACACTGAAGAACAGTTACAGCAGGTGCCGCAACAATGCAGAGTCTCCCATGCACAAAATGGCGGCTTCCCTCAGACTCACCCACAGCAGGTGCAGCACAGACCGCAGCCAGCAGTGCAAGGCTCACCCGCACCCGCGCACAGAGCATCAACATAACGAAAAGCAGCCGAACACATGCCATTCAAGTGCAGAACGTGTACATTTAGGACAGAAGCAATGCATACCTCAGCCGTCCAGAGGACAGGCGCTATGCAAGCTTCCGTCAGATGGACAATGACATCATGTTGAAAGACCCGAGACCACTCTCACACACTTTATAGGTATAGCAGCCGTGAGAACATCCCCCACACACGCGCAACACACAGACATGTCTATCTGTCTAGCTGCATGCATTCCATCGGGGAAGGAACGACCCAAACTACTTGAACCACAAGTTGAAAGCTAAACAGAGTAAAGTTATATGAGAAAATAATTTTCAGAATGAATTCCAATGTTTTTACCAAACGGTGTATCTGAAATTGGACGAAAACAGCAAAAGAAAGGTGTCCACTGGCTGCCTACATTCATTTGGCCTCTATTTTGAATACTTGAGAGAGGGACGCTTGCCCTGCTGCTGCCCATGCTGCACCCATTATGTTAGTTTAGGAAGCTTGCACTGTTGCTGCCCCTCTGTACCAATTATGTGAGTGAGGTAATCTTGAACTGCTGATGCCTGTGTGGACCCATGTTAGAAGTGAGAGGAGCTTGAACTGCTCTGCTGCTGCCTGTGGTATACTGATTCTATGAGTGAGGGAAGCTTGCCCTGCTGCTGCCCATGCTTTTCCCGTTATGCTAGTTAAGGAAGCTAGCACTGTTGCTACCCCTCTGTACCAATTCTGTGAGTGAGGTAATCTTGAACTGCTGATGCCTGTGGTATACTAATTCTATGAGTGAGTGAAGCTTGCCCTGCTGCTGCCCATGCTTTACCCGTTATGTGAGTTAAGGAAGCTTGCACTGTTGCTACCCCTCTGTACCAATTCTGTGAGTGAGGTAATCTTGAACTGCTGATGCCTGTGGTATACTAATTCTATGAGTGAGTGAAGCTTGCCCTGCTGCTGCCCATGCTTTACCCGTTATGTGAGTTAAGGAAGCTTGCACTGTTGCTACCCCTCTGTACCAATTCTGTGAGTGAGGTAATCTTGAACTGCTGATGCCTGTGGTATACTAATTCTATGAGTGAGGGAAGCTTGCCCTGCTGCTGCCCATGCTCTACCCGGTATGTTAGTTTAGGAAGCTTGCACTGCTGCTGCCCCTTACGCATCAATTATGTGAGTGAGGTAATCTTGAACTGCTGCTGCCTGTGGTATACTAATTCTATGAGTGAGGGAAACTTCTATGAGTGAGGGAAGCTTGCACTGCTGCAACCCCTTCTGTGCCCATCATGCAAGTGGGGGTAGCTGCACTACTGTTGCCTGTGCTGCACTGGTTCTATGAGTGAGGGAAGCTTGCACTGCTGCAACCCCTTCTGTGCCCATCATGCAAGTGGGGGTAGCTGCACTACTGTTGCCTGTGCTGCACTGGTTCTATGAGAGAGGGCAGCTAGCACTGCTGCTGCTCATGTTGTACCCATTCTGTGAGTGAGTCAAGCTTGCACTGCAGCTGCCCGTGCTGTACCCATTATGTGAGTGAGTCAAGCTTGCACTGCAGCTGCCCGTGCTGGACCCATTATGTGAGTGAGGGAAGCTTGCACTGCAGCTGCCCGTGCTGGACCCATTCTGTGAGTGAGGGAAGCTTGCACTGCAGCTTCCCGTGCTGGACCCATTCTGTGAGTGAGGGAAGCTTGCACTGCAGCTTCCCGTGCTGGACCCATTCTGTGAGTGAGTCAAGCTTGCACTGCAGCTGCCCGTGCTGGACCCATTCTGTGAGTGAGGGAAGCTTGCACTGCAGCTGCCCGTGCTGGACCCATTCTGTGAGTGAGGGAAGCTTGCACTGCAGCTTCCCGTGCTGGACCCATTCTGTGAGTGAGGGAAGCTTGCACTGCAGCTTCCCGTGCTGGACCCATTCTGTGAGTGAGTCAAGCTTGCACTGCAGCTGCCCGTGCTGGACCCATTCTGTGAGTGAGGGAAGCTTGCACTGCAGCTGCCCGTGCTGGACCCATTATGTGAGTGAGGGAAGCTTGCACTGCAGCTCCCTGTGCTGGACCCATTCTGTGAGTGAGGGAAGCTTCCACTGCAGCTGCCCGTGCTGGACCCATTATGTGAAGTGAGGGAAGCTTGCACTGCAGCTGCCCGTGCTGGACCCATTCTGTGAGTGAGGAAAGCTTGCACTGCAGCTGCCCATGCTGGACCCATTCTGTGAGTGAGGGAAGCTTGCACTGCAGCTCCCCGTGCTGGATCCATTCTGTGAGTGAGGGAAGCTTGCACTGCAGCTCCCCGTGCTGGATCCATTCTGCGAGTGAGGGAAGCTTGTACTGCAGCTGCCCGTGCTGGACCCATTCTGTGAGCGAGGGAAGCTTGCACTGCAGCTGCCCATGCTGGACCCATTCTGTGAGTGAGGGAAGCTTGCAATGGTGCAGCCAATGCTGCACCAATGCCATGAATGAAGGATGTGTGCATTGCTGCTGCCGCTTCTGTAGCAAATGTGTGCGTGAAAGAAGGTTGCACTGCTGCTATCTGTGCTCTACCTCTTCAGTGAGTGAAGAAAGCATGCAAAGCACTCACAGAACAGGTACAGCACATGTGGGAGCATTGCAGGCACCACTCACTCACAGAATGGGTACAGCACAGGTAGCAGCAGTGCAAGCTTCACTCACAGAACAGATACAGCACATGTGGCAACAGCAGTGAAAGCTTCACTTACTCACAGAACAGGTACTGTAAGGGACGCAGCAGTGCATGCTTCACTCACAGAACAGTTACAGCAGTGAAAGCTTCACTACAGCAGTGAAAGCTTCACTTACTCCCAGAACAGGTACAGTGAGGGATGCAGCAGTGCATGCTTCACTCACAGAACAGTTACACTACAGCAGTGAAAGCTTCACTTACCCACAGAACAGGTACAGTAAGGGACGCAGCAGTGCACGCTTCACTCACAGAACAGTTACAGCAGTGAAAGCTTCACTACAGCAGTGAAAGCTTCACTTACTCACAGAACAGGTACAGTAAGGGACGCAGCAGTGCACACTTCACTCACAGAACAGTTACAGCAGTGAAAGCTTCACTACAGCAGTGAAAGCTTCACTTACTTACAGAACAGGTACAGTAAGGGACGCAGCAGTGCACGCTTCACTCACAGAACTGTTACAGCAGTGAAAGCTTCACTAGAGTAGTGAAAGCTTCACTTACTCACAGAACAGGTACAGACAGGGATGCAGCAGTGGACGCTTCACTCACAGAACAGTTACAGCAGTGAAAGCTTCACTTACTCACAGAACAGGTACAGTAAGGGACGCAGCAGTGCAAGCTTCACTCACAGAACAGTTACTGCAGTGAAAGCTTCACTACAGCAGTGAAAGCTTCACTTACAGAACAGGTACAGTAAGGGACGCATCAGTGCAAGCTTCACTCACAGAACAGTTACAGCAATGAAAGCTTCACTGCAGCAGTGAAAGCTTCACTTACTCACAGAACAGGTACAGTAAGGGACGCAGCAGTGCATGGTTCACTCACAGAACAGTTACAATAGTGAAAGCTTCACTACAGCAGTGAAAGCTTCACTTACTCACAGAATAGGTACAGTAAGGGACGCAGCAGTGCACGCTTCACTCACCGAAGAGTTACAGCAGTGAAAGCTTCACTACAGCAGTGAAAGCTTCACTTACTCACAGAACAGGTACAGTAAGGGACGCAGCAGTGCAAACTTCACTCACAGAACAGTTACTGCAGTGAAAGCTTCACTACAGCAGTGAAAGCTTCACTTACAGAACAGGTACAGCAAAGGACGCAGCAGTGCAAGCTTCACTCACAGAACAGTTACAGCAATGAAAGCTTCACTAAAGCAGTGAAAGCTTCACTTACTCACAGAACAAGTACAGTAAGGGATTCAGCAGTGCACGCTTCACTCACAGAACAGTTACAGCAGTGAAGGCTTCACTACAGCAGTGAAAGCTTCACTTACTCACATAACAAGTACAGTAAGGGACGCAGCAGTGCACACTTCACTCACAGAACAGTTACAGCAGTGAAAGCTTCACTACAGCAGTGAAATCTTCACTTACTCACAGAACAGGTACAGTAAGGGATGCAGCAGTGCACGCTTCCCTGAGAAACAGATATCCCTCTCACGGACTGCACATTTCTTCAGGTTGTCGGGTTGTAGCTCAGGACTGGAACTAACAATGTTTATTTCACCAGCTGCTGTGAGAAATTATTGGGTAGCTGGTAAACATGGGACTACAGCAAGGGAATCCAAATATGGGTTCTTTCTCTCAATACATAATGAGTTCAATGGAACGAGTGGAGGACGCGGTCTAGAGGGAGAGTCACAACAAATACAACTGGAAACTTGCATGCCAGGTATTAGCCGACGTGAACCAGCACGTGTATGTTATATTAAAAAGCTGGAAGATAGCTCAGCAGGTTCAGTGCTTGCTGCTGTGATCTATGTGTGATCTGCAGGTCGCAAGTTTGAATCCCGGCAAGGACTACTCAGCCTTTCATCATTCCGAGGTCGATAAATGAGTACCATCTTCAGTTTGGATGACAAATGTATTTAAATATATTCTATGTACAGCGCTTAGGCATAATCTTGATCGTCGCAACATAGCCTACACCAACTATACCGACGACACGACGCTGCAACGCTACCCAACGGCCTCTATTTAAACAGAGACAAAACAGAGATCCTCATAGTAGGCACCAAGGAAACCTTAAACAAACTCCCACCTCAATACAAAACCTTTAATATTGACTATGCCACCATTACGGTCTCCTCATCAGTAAAAACCTTAGGAGTATACCTTGACTCTACTTTGTGAATGTCACGCCAGGTCAATGCCATAGCCTCCTCCGCCGCACTCACCACTAAGGTAATCAATGTGGTTAAACCGTTCGTCTCCCCCAAAAACTGCCTATCAATAGCTAGAGCCACAGTAGGCACCAAACTGGACTACTGCACCTGGGCACCTCTGCCACAAATATAAACAAAATGCAAATCACACAGAACAATGCACTGAGAGCTGCACTGAGTATTCCCAAAAGTGACATATCTCGCAGGCCTGGAAAGAGGACCATTTGCAACTAGTAAAAGATTGCATCCTTTTCAAAACCATGGCCATCACACTTAGATGCCTATCCTATGACGCCCCCCCTTACTTATCCGAAAGGATCACCCTTAACTCGTCCACCAGACCCACTAGATCCCATCTGACCAATCAGATCTATGTACCCACTTTCAAAAGAAGCAAAGCTGGCGGGTCCAGCTTCCAACACTCAGCACCAAAAAGCTGGAACGCTCTACCCACTGCCTTAAGAAAAACGAAAAATCCTAAACTACATTCCGCAAACAGCTGAAAACCCTTCTGTTCAACCAACCTGCCTCCCCTCCTTCCTGTGCATATTTACTGTATGTAATGTATTCATGTACTTACCTGCTGTAATGTATTCCTGTACCAAGTGAGCATACTGTAACAGCGCCACGATGCCCACGGGCAGATGTGCGCTATACAAATTCAAATAAATAAATAAAATAAATAAATAAGCACTATATGGATAACAAATCATTATCATTAAAAGGGAAGCATGCCAGTATGAACCTAGATGTATTAACAGTGGAAATATTCAGTTAACCAAATGGGAATTACACTAAAAATAGGCAACACAGCACATGCCCTCTTGCAGCGATGCCCCCTTAATTATTCTACCTCGTACTCTCGGCCAGTATCTTTCAAGACCACATGGGTGCTCATTTTTAAAAGCAGGGCCAATTTCACCCAGGGTACTGCCGAGGGTGGCACGTCTGTGTAATTCGGTGCTCTAAAACTAGGCGTATTCTAAAGCATTTGATACCAGCGTGAGAATGTCGTGCTGGTGGTGTACACGCACTCGGATTTTGCCGGACAGCCCTAGTGATTGTGTACAGGTGCGTTTTAAATGCCATATCACATCATAGATCAATAGTCATCCGGCACTGGGCCCGCACTCACCTGCAAAAAATAGTCAAAATCTCTCGAGCGTAAATGAAGGTGGTAAACCTGGCGTAACCCTTTCACGACAGGTTTATGCCTTTCTTTATCTGCAGATGGATTCGAAAATGCGACTGCATGATGGGTACCGCCAAATATAGCATCTACATGCTGTTGGGCCTCCTCCCAAATGCTATTTTGCACGTTTGCAAAGCGGAGTGCAGAAAGAAAGAGCAAAATCACTGTTAGTCTCGCCTTTTTACATTCCGTTTTGTAAAAAGGGAAGCGCTGCCTGCAAATGATGCCTCGCAGGCGGCGTTTGCTAAGGGAATGCACCTGCTCTCTAGCGGGTGCAACTACAAGGCAGACTCTATGGGAATCCTGTCTTCTCAGGGCAGGCGTAAAGTGCGGTGCTCTCCCGAGAGAAAGGAAGAAAGCACCGCGAAGATGCAAACTCTGCTTTTTGCTGCTCCTACGACTTTGAAAAGGACGAAAATGGGCTAGAGCACAAAATGAAGGCATGCAAGCATTACGCCTTGCTTTTACACTTTCACTTTGCCCCCCCTGCCCATTGTAAACTGACACCTTAAAGCTTGTTCCCCTTAGACAGTGTTAGGAAGTGACGAAGGAGGGACCGGGAGGATAGTTCAGGGAGGATAGCTCAGGGGCAATGCACTCGCCTTGGAGGGAAGACAACGTGGTGCAATACAGGATAGCTATGGGGCAACGCACTCACTTTTGAAGGAAAACAAAGCGGTGCAACACAGGATAGCTCAGGGGCAACTCACTCCCCTTGGAAGGAAGACGACTCAGCGCAACACTGGATAGCTCAGGGGCAATGCACTCACCTTGGAAGGAAAACGACATGGTGCAACACAGGATAGCGCAGGGGCGACGTAATCACCTTGGAAGGAAGACCACGCGGTGCAACACAGGATAGCTCAGGGGCAACGCACTCACCCTGGAAGGAAGACGACCCGGTGCAACACAGGATAGCTCAGGGGCAACACACTCACCGTGAAAGGAAGACGACCCGGTGCAACACAGGAAATCTCAGGGGCAACACACTCACCTTGGAAGGAAGACAATGCGGTGCAACACAAGATGGCTCAAGGGCAACGCACTCACCTTGGAAGGAAGACCACGCGGTGCAACACAGGATAGCGCAGGGACAACGTAATCACACAGGGATCCGCGCTTAGAAACCTCTGGGTGTTAAGTGCCTTATAAATAACCAATTAGAGTTATCAAGGTGTCGTCTATGCATGTCTTCATCTGCTTGTTAAGAGTTTGTGTAAAGCGCTTATTCGGGTTTCAAACAGCCTCAAAGCACCGAGACACATGAAGGAATCCCAAGGCGATAATAATCACGCTGTTTTGATGAAAATCATCCATACGGTGCAGGGAATGAGAAAGCAGTGTGGGGGGAGAGACCCCTCCTGCAGAGGTCGGAAGGGGTAGTATTGAAAGGCAAGGAAAAGTGGTCTAAAGTGCCTAGAATAATATAAGAGATGCAGTCTCTGAAGTGAAAATAAAAATGCAGCCTCAAGGAGCTTTAAAACATTTATCGAGGAACAAGCTAAGGTGGAAGGAACTGGAATGCAAGGATTCAAAAGTCTATTTTTAAATGTAGTGCTTATATGGCTATTTTAATTTGCTAAAGGACACATGTTTTGGGGTACTGCTTGGGTCTTTTATGGGGAGGTTGGAGGGTGGTGCAGCGCAGAGGTGACTCGGAGCAATCGTCTCTATGGAGGTGGTGGTGGGGCGGTAGAATTGTGCGGGAGGGTAGCCATGACCAGGTCGGTGTCCAGACCTTTGCGGCACTTGACAAAGAGCTGTGAAGTGTAGAGATAAGGAGAGCGAGTCCCGCAGGGAGGAACCTTGCACATGCAGTGTTCTTCCCTAGAAGACAGAGGAAGCTGACTATGGGAGCCTGACATTAGGCCACTGGTTGGCTGCAAAGGCACCACCAGATTTTGAAGGTAGATCAGGGGTGTGCAACCTTTGGCTCTCCAGATGTTTTGGACTATAACCCTCATTCGATAGTGCTGGATCATGGGAGCCTTACTCCAAAAGATCTTGTGAACCCCCTAATGTTAAGCAGCCAATCAGTGGTTGTTACTAGACAGGGGGTTTTCACAACTTTCCCCTGGCTGATGTCCCTACTTTCCAGGGAGCTTGGACAAGGGATGCTCTTCTGTGGAGGTCTGGCCACTAATTCAAAAAATACAGTGACAATTCACAGGGAAGGATCCTGAACCCTCACAGCTGATAATAATCTCTGTATACAACCCCTATGTAAGACTAAAGAAAGGCAAATATATAGAGGTCTTGAATGATATTATGATGGAACTATCAAGGCGGCCAATAAGTGAATTGAATCACGGTGAGGAGACATTCGCTTGTGAGAACATGCATATATGTGTTCTTATGTCCAATTTATTAAGAGGAGACAAAAAACTGAACGTTGTAGTGGTCAGCATGCTATGTACCACTGGTTAAGGACCCAAGACGCATAGCAAGAACCCTTTATGCTCACAGGGTGACAAGAAGTCTACCATTGATTATCGGACAGGAAAGGAGATTATTGTAATTGTTCATAAGGCGTTTAATAGCCACAGGTTTCTAAGCGCGGACCTGGGGATTGAACCTGTGTTGCTCTGCTGAGCGATCCTCCCGTAGACACAACTGATTGTATGGGATGAGACCTTTTTCTATGAGCAGAGAGGGTCCATTCATCCAATAGCTGTTGAATAAGTGTGACCTCAGTAGATGCCAGTGGCATGGAAGGGAAACACGTTGGTAAAACGCATCACTAAGAACTGTGAGTCGGAAAGAGGCGTCAAGCCGATATGGGGTTCAGATGTTTGCAGTACGTAAAGACTAACGGGGGATCCAGGTGAGCCTTCTACAAGAGCAAAGAAGATGAAACTAAAATGTTCATGAACAAAATCTAGATGGGGACTTTAACTGATAAGGTGGGGGGGGTACAGAATTTCATTGGGAAATATGGAACTTGATCAAAAAATGTTTTCAACAGATATACTAAGAAGGATACAATGGAGAGGAAAAGGTGAAACAAGAAAACATTTCTTGAAAACCAAGTGTAGGTATATGGGTAAAGAAATTGGCAGAGGAAAAGAGAGGGAATATAAGTAGGAGAGAAACTCATACAAGAAAAAGCAAAGGATTCATGAAAATGAATGTAGGGAATTGCAATGGGAGCCGTCACATCTTGTGATAGAGTAAAAACCAGTGGCGATGTTGCCTACTGGTCTTCACCGGGAACTCAACTGGCCACTAAGGGTTCTGGAATCCTTGCACATGTCTGGGCTGCATGTTTCTTGGATAGAACTCCACTGGCCACTAAGAGTTCTGGAATCCTTGCTGAGGTCTGGGCTGTATGTTTCTTGGATAGAACTCCACTGGCCACTAAGAGTTCTGGAATCCGTGCAGATGTCTGGGCTGCATGTTTCTTTGATAGAACTCCACTGGCCACTAGGAGTTCTGGAATCCTTGCAGATGTCTGGGCTGCATGTTTATTGGATATAGCTCAACTGGCCACTAAGAGTTCTGGAATCCTTGCAGATGTCTGGACTGCATGTTTCTTGGATAGAACTCCACTGGCCACTAAGAGCTCTGGAATCCTTGCAGATGTCTGGGCTGCATGTTTCTTGGTTAGAACTCCACTGGCCACTAAGAGTTCTGGAATCCTTGCAGATGTCTGGGCTGCATGTTTCTTGGATAGAACTCCACTGGCCACTAAGAGTTCTGGAATCCTTGCAGATGTCTGGGCTGCATGTTTCTTGGATAGAACTCCACTGGCCACTAAGAGTTCTGGAATCCTTGCAGATGTCTGGGCTGCATGTTTCTTGGTTAGAACTCAACTGGCCACTAAGAGTTCTGGAATCCTTGCAGATTTCTGGGCTGCATGTTTCTTGGTTAGAACTCCACTGGCCACTAAGAGTTCTGGAATCCTTGCAGATGTCTGGGCTGCATGTTTCTTGGATAGAACTCCACTGGCCACTAAGAGTTCTGGAATCCTTGCAGATGTCTGGGCTGCATGTTTCTTGGTTAGAACTCAACTGGCCACTAAGAGTTCTGGAATCCTTGCAGATTTGTGGGCTGCATGTTTCTTGGATAGAACTCCACTGGTCATTAAGAGTTCTGGAATCCTTGCAGATGTCTGGGCTGCATGTTTATTGGATAGAACTCCACTGGCCACTAAGAGTTCTGGAATCCTTGCAGATTTGTGGGCTGCATGTTTCTTGGATAGAATTCCACTGGCCACTAAGCTGCATGTTTCTTGGATAGAAAGCATTTTAATGGAGTGGTTAGAAAACAATGATCTGGTTCCTAGTGTTCCCATTATGCTATCCCATCTTAAGTCAAATACAGTATGCCATGTAGCCGAGTGGGCATCAATGAGTCACTGAGACATCAAATATGGCTTTTAAGGGGTTTTGATTCCTGATTAACAAAATGATTGATTTTACCCACTCATAGAATAGGATGTGTTCTCATTAGATGGGCAAACAAGCCAACAAAGACCCAGATGGATTTTCCTGCGTTTTAAACAATGGGGTAACAAGTCACTCTCTTTAGAGTTAAATAGTCTCATGTCCGGGTCCCCAGTCTGCAATCCAGGGGGGACGATTGTCCTTCTACAGTCCAAGGTGATCTTTGCAGTCCTTCCCATTAATCCCCTAATGTGGCCTTTTCCCCTTTAGTCCCAGGTGAGAGGGATTCCAGGGCCCCACCCAGCATCCCTCTAGATTGGGTAGGGCTTTGGTTGCCTAGGACATCCTGGATCACTCCAGTTCGGCTTTCGGTAAGTTGGTTGTGGTCTTAGAGAGAATGCCCTTGCCTCTGTTCCTGGGCTTCGCTGGGTGCTCCTGAAACTCCCTTCTGGCTACCTTTCTCGTTCTTATCTCCTGGCAACGCCACAACATTCAACGCTTTGTTCGTACCTACTCCTACCCCCGCTGGTCCACCTGGGGGATGGTATATTGGTGCAGTCGTCTTCCTATCATTGTGCCTGTCTGGCATTCGTCGATATCCTCCTTTTTATTTGACCCAGGTGGTTTTCTCCTCATTATCTTCTGGGGTGTCTTTCTTCCCGATGATAAGGATTTTTTTTTCTTCATAATCATAGGGTTATCTATCTCCTGTCTATTAGAATGTGTGTTTCTCCTGAATCCTAGGAGTATCCCTCTCCATTATTGTAGTGGTGTCTACCCCCTCAGTCTTGGGGCGCATCGCTCCTCATTCTCAGATTTGGCTCTCTCCCCAATACCAGGGGTACATATTTCTCCAATCCTAGTTTTTTCCCGTAAATCTCTGGAGTATACCTTTCCCCGTCCTCCTAGATTTATCTCTACCAACTTCCGAATTTTATCTCCATCAACTTCCGGGATATATATTTCCAATCCTAGGGATATCGCTCACCCCAAAGTCTAAGGTATATCCCTCTCCAACCTCTGGAGTGTATCACTCCCCAATGCTAGAGTTATCTATCACCCCACTCCTAGGGGCACCTCCCTCCTTCATCTTCCCTTGATGTACTCCCTCTCCTCTTTGCTGCTCCCTGGCGTTTCCACTGCTCCTCCCTGACGTTCCTACTCTCCAGCTTCCCTATTTACTTCATTTCCCCATCTCTCCTTTGTCCTTCTCCATTTATCTCCTGTGCTCCTTGTCCCCTCTTTGTCCCAGTCAATTTCTCTCTCCTCCTCCAGCTCTCTTCCATCACCCAGTCACTCTTTCTCCTCTCCTCTCCTTCAGCCTCCTCCAAAGCTCTCTCTTCCCCATCCCCAGTACTCTCCTTCTCTATGCTCACTCCAAACTCCCACACAACCCGTTTTGTATGTGCACCTCCTATGCTCTCCATGGCCTGCATGTGTGTGAAGCCCAACCCCTCGAGTGTTCATTAATCGGTCTTTCTCCCAGCAATGCTCTCGTCTTGGAAGCAAGACCACATGGAGCAGCACAGGTTCGAACCCCGGGTCCACGCTTAGAAACCTCTGGGTATTAAGCGTGTTATAAATATCCCATTACTACTATTACTATATCTTCTGGGGTGGGCTTCTTGCTGGCTTGTATTTTTTGCCACTGCCATCTCTTTGCTCCTCATACCAATGCTTTTTCTCTGTAGTCCACCAACTTGAATGGTCGAAGTGCACATGCACCTCTAGTAAGCATCTGGCAGTCAGTTGGCCCAGCCTCACCTCCTGAGGCTGCGCAGTAATGTGCAGACGAACACAACTCTTAAGTTCACAGGCGTCCAGGCCCAAGAAGAAGTTTCCATGGGTAATCCTCCCAGATGTCTCTGCAACTCTACGGGCAGCCTCAAGCTTCTTAAATCTGCTTTGATGATAACCCTACCCTTGTGACGATACGCTTTCAAGCTCACAGGTGTGCGTGGAGGGGGGGGGGTAAGAAGCCCAAGAGATCCTGCCGATGTTGCCCACGCCTACATCACTTAGGGGGTGGTGGCATCAAATGCGCTAGGGCACCATATCCTGAACCCTTAGAGCAAGGCATGGCATGGCATATCCAACTGATAAACATACAGCCAGCGTAAATGTGCCAGGCCTTTAATGAGGAGATGATGGGGGGAGGGGGGGAACATTCAAAGCTAGGGATGCTGATGGGTCACAATGTGATGCCGTGCTCATGACTCACAAAGATTTGCATGTGAGCAGATCTGGAGATGCCGCTGACGCCTAATCCATGAGCCAGCAATGCAGCTCCCCTCTCATGCACACACAGCATGTGCAAGCTTACCTCATGCACACCTCACACGCGTGCCCACTCCCACATGCCGGTTCCCTCTCCTTAACCCCATTGTTTTTTTCCATGTGTCTGTTGCTGTCTTACTTCTTGCTCTCCATTCCTCTTACATATGCTCCACCCTTCTCCCATAGGCCACTATCTGCTTCACCCCGGGGACGGTGGTGGAGGCACAGTACCCTACCTTCTCGATCAATCCTAGGAGACCAATGCAGTGTTGATGGTCGCACTATACATGCTTATAAACATGACATAATATAGCCCCTAGAATAATCAGATGCCCGGCACTAGTAGTGGAAGCCCCCCCCCCCCTCTCCACAGGCATTGAGTAAGCATACTCTGTCCTTCTTTTTGTTTTATTTACAGGCATGCCACGATCATTCCTGGTGAAGAGTAAGAGGGCGCTCACTTACCAGGCGCACAGGTTGGAGCAGCTGCACTCCGAGGCAGTGATCCCAGGTGAGCAGGCAATACCATCTGGCTTAAGATGTGTCTTTCTGGGGGGTTTCTTGAGCATATTGGTATGTGGGAAGGAGGATGAGCGGTCATCAAAGGCAGGATTGGGGGTCACTTATGATTGTGGCATCATCCTCTAAAACAGATAAGCACTGTGATGGATTCCTATACTACATTGTAAATATGGACTGTAGGTGAAGAGCACAAGCATTATAATGTACCCAGAGAATGTGGATATTAGCCTGGCAAGATCTTGACGTGTCACTGGCTCTTGACCAATTACATGGTAGGAAAAACCTCAGAGGCATTGTAAATATGCATGTTCGCTCACTCACTCACACACTCACTCATTTGTGAGCAGGGATTAGCAATACTGATCCAATCAGGAGGAATTGCGCTGGGGAGGAAGTGACCGTGAGGGAGGACATCAAGTCAAGGAAGGAGTTGAAGAGTAAACCCACTGTTATTCTGTCACGGTTTATTATACGGTCACTCTCACGCCCCCACACCCCAAGCAAGGTGGCACACAACAAAACACTTTACAGTTTCAACTTTAGTGAGGCCCCCACTTCTATCGCACCCTATGTCAAAATACCCTCTTTACCATCAATAATCTAGGAACCAGGCCGGTGTACAGTAAGAATGTATATTTATTTAAGTGTTTGCAAAGAATCATAGGCAATCACAAAGACGCACTACACAATATCACTGATTCAAATTTCTTGCATCAATTGACTAACATAGGTTATAGGAACAATAGGAAAAATACAAAACACACAGTGATTGCTTAGTTTGGCACAATACTCCTTTCTGCCAGCAATCCCCACCCTACAGGCATCAATTAGACATGACCCTCTGATCTGAAGGCAAGATACAGGGAGTGGGAACACAATGGAAAATCGGTTTGGGCTTTTTATGTAGGTAAAGTAAAATGCAATGTTTTGGAATTCTGATTTGGGATGCAAGGGAATAAATGGGGAATTTCGGTTTGCACCACTCCTACAATGAAAATACAAGTGTTTGGGATTTTGGTTTGGACTGAATAGGAAAATTCATTTTGCTCTATTTGTTTTCAAAGCAAATGCAAGGTGTTGGGATTTTCTTTTTGGGGACACTGGCACATTCAATTGAACAGCAGGGTTACCCAATTACATTACATACTAGAGTCATTTACAGTGCACTGGGATAATCCTTTGTCATTTTCGAATTTTGACAAAAACATCACCCCGCGAAAAATGACCCTATGGGAATTATATTGTATTTATAATTCATTGTGCTATGGGTATACACGCTTTCACCCCGCCTCCCCCTAATGGAGAGCACCCACCTATGCAAAGGTAAGAGTTAAACATACAAATTCCAACACGATTCAATGTAATGGGATACAGTGTTCTTCTATAGAGAATTCATTGAGTTAATCTTTTAGTTCAATATGGACAGGGTCTACACTGTTTTGCCCCCCTCCCCCTTCACCCACTAAGGGAAAGGCATTAAGACAGGTAGTTCCCCACACAATTGATAGCTTTGGCATATATGTACTTACATGTGAAATCTCTGTTCTTAGCCTCGGGGGCCTGCCAGATCCTAGGACCCTCTTTCAGGCAGGCAGCTCATACCTCAAGCATTTATCCCCCAGCCAGGTCTCTCGAGCCACAGGCCTTTCTCAGAAAGGGCTCCAAGATTTCCAAGCAAAGTCCCTTGGTCTCCTTTTCTCCCTCCTTCTAGTTAGGAATTGGTTTAGCTTTGTTCCCCTGGCAAGATGGTGCCCTGATGGATTAGGCAGCTCTTCTGGTCTCTCTCTCTCCCTAGTTGTTTTCCCGCAAGTTCCCTCTTAGATTGGACATTGCTAAGATATAGGGCTGATGACACCTACATATTATCATAATTCCCACAATACAGATTGGCTAGCTCTCTCCCTTCACCTCCCACCAAAATTCCCACTAGCTGCTAATAGGACCAGAAGTTGGGAGGAATTGGTTATGGAAGCTGAGGAAGGAAAGAAAAATACATAATTTCAAAATGACAGGCAGTTTTACACTTTTGGGTTCTGAAAATCTAACAACATGGCTGCTACCCTAATTTTTCCGATAATTGCCAGCACATAAACATTTTTGAGTTCTATGTTTTATGGCGAGTCAGAAAATACTCATTTTATTTCAGCACACCTGTCCTGGGCGGAGCTACCATTTTCGTGCTTTTCTTCTGAGCCGAAATCGTCACAAATCTGCCCCTTCCTGATTCAAACCTTACTTCATAACCTGTCATCACCACAATATCTATTCCCTCGGAATTATGAGAAGGCTGGAATCATAATTTTTCTCATGACTCCATTTGTATCCCTCACACAAAATTCATTTTTACATGGTCCCGACAGGCTTATTATCCCCTTTAATCTGAGTCTGGGGTGATCTCACTGGGACATAGGATTCTCTTTTAATTAAAGAACAGGTGGCCTAGTGTTAATCAATGGGAATACATCACATGGGTCCCTCAGTTTCACATAGCCACCACCAATTCTTGGGTTTGATTTCTCTTCTATGACCTGCTCAGGACAACTGGGTGGCCCATGTGATCATACCCACCCCTCCTGAGCTTCAAAGGTTTTTGCACAGTTAATGGGAAAGAGCTGACCTTAAGGGTAATTTCTACTGGCTGTGTTATCCGTAAATCCCACAATTCTAATCTAATTCTCTGTATATCTTAGCATTTAACTGAAACCAGACTTTCTTCTCCTAGAGGTTCTCAGCCAAAGGTCTTGAGGTCAATGTTTCAGAGGCACAGACCTTCCAGTTCAATGGGGGAAAACAAGCTACATACATAATTCTAAAAGAATAGCATGTTACACTGACATGTTGTGTAATATTTTGTATTACACCTAGGCTTGCCGTTCATAAATACAATCTTTCTTTTCTACTGTATCAGAACAGAGGTAGATCCATTATTAATCTCATGCAAACAGATAGGCCACTGTTAACATAGGAAACCAGTCTTCACTTCTACAAAAACAAAATAGGCATTTTCTCTTTACAGGATGTCATTTTAAATGATGACATTTAAGTCTCTTTATTCCTGATACACACCATCTGTCACTTGACGTTATTTCTTAAATGTCAGGCATCATTCCTTCTTTTTATCTTCCAAATGTGCACTGTTTCAAATGTATCTTTTCTTCCCACATGCACTGCTCCAGCTTTACATCAGTCAAAGGTGCCCTTGCCCTGTTTACACAGAGTCAGCATCTGCAGCACTGCAGGTTATGTCACATTCATTGGGCTTATCCATCAGTTTTAAGCTCTCAGGCAGATTCTTCTTCACTTGCACACCTGTCAATCTTAGTGACGTTTGCTAGTCCCATTTCTTTCCTTTTCACTAGGCCTCATGTTGAAAATCACTGTTTTGTACTGGCTTTTATATTTCATTTCCCCATTAGCCATTTTCACTCTCACAATAGGGGCCTAGCATGGCATCTCCATCTCTGTCACTCTCGGGCTTTGTCTGTTCACGCCACAATCCCTTGAGGTCGAAGCCTTCAAAAGGAGACCAGTGATGGAATGATCATTCAGAGTGGCAGGGTTAGGGCAATGATTGTTGCCACACTAGACGAGGTTGCTCTTTGTCAAGAACCCCCACCCACCAGCACATGCACAGCCTTTGCCAATTTAGGGGTGATCTGGAGCGCCTGCTTGCGGCTCCCTAGTCGACCTCCTAGTGGTCCAGCCTTCCCATAGCAGTGGCATGACCTGTCTTTGAAGATGGCACTTTTGGGAGGTGTGTGCTAGGGCTCTGCAGGGCTTGGTACCAGGTTAATGCATTCCTAAACACATGGACGATGAACTTGAGAAGTAAAGGCTTCCGCTGATGCAAAATCATGATTGAGAATGAATGCTGAGCAGGTAGTGTAGTGGTAAGGAAGCTCAGTGGATCCAGTTCATGGCCATAGACCTGCAATTCAACCTGCAATTCACAGCCGTGAATCCCCACAGGAGATGCCTCCGGCTTCCATCCTTCCAAGCTCTGGAAAAGGAGGAGCAATGAGCTGGGTTTCAGGGTCGGGCTGCGACAACATATATGCCTGTGCACCAAAAGAAAAGCAGCTCACACGGTAGAGTTGTGGTTCATGACTTTTCATGGCCAACTCTCTGAGTACCACGTAGCAGCCCTTTAGAGGGTCATCTGTGAATCGGGTCATTTACAGTGGCCAAAACCACTGGCTGCACAGTGCACAAAGTCATCTCATTGGCTCACAAAAATGGGCCCATACTCACTTCCCCCCTCTTTGGCATTGGCCGATGACCCTATTTGCCAGTCTGAGCCTCTGGGTAATAATGACAGCTCCTATTCTAGAACCAAGAGCCCCTTCAGTTTGGAGTGCACACTATATCCACAGAGAGCACGCCTTCATAGACATCATACCTGGACAAGTTAGCAGGAAAGTATAGTGTTGACACATGGTGAAAGAATCCTTCTATCGACAGGTTAATGTATGAACCACATTGCTGTCTGTGTGTTCTTGTTCCCTATGTTTTTTGGTTTCCTCATATCTCCATATATGATCGGGTATTTATAACGCGCTTAATACACAGAGGTTTCTAAATGTGGACCGGGGATCGAATGTGTGGTGCTCCGCGTCGTCTTGCTTCCAAGGCGAGCACGTTGCCCCTAAACTATCCTCCCGAGACATATATACAAAAGTCTTATGGTTTCTTGCTGTAACCATCAACCTGTGAAAATCAATACAACTATGTTAAAGAGTGAAAACTAACAGCACTTCAAAGAAGAGCCATCAAGTTCATCAAGGGGCTGGAAGATAAGCACTCACATAGGTGCATGGGAACTGACAAAGTGGACAGACCACCGGCCACATATATGGACTGCCCACTGCCCTGCCACTATCATATACTCCACTGCGTCTCCAGATCTGTCTGTGGTCTTGCACTATGATTGCTCCCCTGTGTCTGACCTGATCCTTTGAAATCATTTCATTATGTGCAGTAGGTGGGCTCTGACAGGCGTTGCCAGGTGTGAAAACATAGAGAGGCGATTGCTGTGAGGGAGCTGCAAGAAGCCGGGTCGGAAAATGTGAATTCACAAATTTGAGTTCGAGGGAAGGCTGCCAGATTCAAAAGCACAGTTCAATGGGCGGCAAAGACATCAAGTGACTTCACACAACTGCTTAACCCCCCCCAAATCTAATTCCTATACCTCCATTTCTGCCTCCCCGCCCCTCCCATCCCCCTGTTCTCTTCTTTTTTAGAGAGTTCCTACTGGTCCCGCTTTGTCTTATTTCCCTTTCCTAAAACCGGAGCCCCCAACCCATTAACCCTGTGTTCCACTGCCCCCTCCTCTCTACGCCCATCTCCCCCTGTTAGTTCCAATCCCCCCAACTCATTCTTCCCCACCACCCTCAGCTCCCACCCTCATGGTTTGCTTCTAGATGGGGGAGATCTGAATCCTTATTTTCTTCCCCCTCTTCACTACCATCACCGTCTGCTCCTGCCCTCATGGTTCGCTTCTAGATGGGGGAGATCTGAATTCATCTTTTCCTTCCCCTCTACCTTACTCCCACCCTCTGATCCCACCCTCATGGTTTGCTTCTAGATGGGGGGATCTGAATACTTCTGTTCTTCCGCCTCTTCCCTACCATCACCCTCTGCTTCCACACTCCTGGTTCGCTTCAAGATGGGGAAGATTTGAATCCTTCTTTTCCTTCCCCCTATCCCCTCCGATCACCCTCTGCTTTCACCCTCATGGTTCACTTCTAGATGGGGGATCTGAATCTTTGTTTTCTCCACTCTCTTCCCTACCATCACCCTATGCTCCCACCCTCATGGTTTGCTTCTAGATGGGGAAGATCTGAATCCTTCCTTTCCTCCCTCCCTCTCCCCTCCCATCACCCTATGCTCCCACCCTCATGGTTCACTTCTAGATGGGGGGATCTGAATCCTTCTTTTTCACCCCTCTTCCCTACCATCACCTTCTACTCCCACCCTCATGGTTCGCTTCTAGATGGGGGAGATCTGAATTCATCTTTTCTTTCCCCTCTTCCTTACTCCCACCCTCTACTCCCACCCTCATGGTTCGCTTCTAGATGGGGGGGATCTGAATCCTTCTTTTCTTCCCCCTCTTCTCTACCATCACCCTCTGCTCCCACCCTCATGGTTTGCTTCTAGATGGGGGAGACCTGAATCCTTCCTTTCTTCCCCCATTTCCTACCATTACCCTCTTGCTCCCGCCCTCATGGTTTGCTTCTAGATGGGGGATCTGAATCCTTCAGTTCTTCCGCCTCTTCCCTACCATCAGCCTCTGCTCCCACCCTCTTGGCTCGCTTCTAGATGGGGGAGATCTGAATCCTTCCTTTCTTCCCCTTCTCCCCTACCGTCACGCTCTGCTCCCACCCTCGTGGTTTGCTTCTAGGTGGGGGAGATCTGAATCCTTCTTTTCTTCCCTCTCTTCCCCACCATCACCCTCTGCTCCCACCCTCGTGGTTCGCTTCTAGATGGGGGAGCTTTGAATCCTTCTTTTCTTCACCCTATTCCCCACCATCACCCTCTGCTCCCACCCTCAAGATTCACTTCTAGATGGGGAAGATTTGAATCCTTCTTTCCCTTCCCCCTCTCCCCACCCATCACCCTCTGCTCCCACCCACATGGTTCACTTCTGGATGGGGGGATCTGAATCTTTGTTTTCTCCTCTCTCTTGCCTACCATCCACCCTCTGCTCCCACACTCATGGTTTGCTTCTAGATGGGGGGATCTGAATCCTTCTTTTCTTCTCTTTCTTCCCTACCATCCCACTCTGCTCTCACCCTCATGATTTGCGTCTAGATGGGGGGTATCTGAATCCTTCCTTTCTTCCCCCTCTTCGTACCATCACCTTCTACTCCCACCCTCATGGTTCGCTTCTAGATGGGGGAGATCTGAATTCATCTTTTCCTTCCCCTCCTCCTTGCTCCCGCCCCCTGCTCCCACCCTCATGGTTCGCTACTAGATGGGGGTATCTGAATCCTTCTTTTCATTTCACTCTCCACTCCCATCAGCCTCTGATCCCACCCTCATGGTTTGCTTCTAGATGGGGGGATATGAATCCTTCTTTTCCTCCCCCCTCTCCCATCCCATCACCCTCTGCTCCCACCCTCATGGTTGACTTCTAGATGAGGGGATATGAATCCTTCTTTTTCCCCCCTCTTCCCTACCATCACCATCTGATCCCACCTTATTTTCTTCCCCTTCTTCCCCACCATAACCCTCTGCTGCCACCCTCATGGTCTGCTTCTAGATGGGGGTTCTGAATCCTTCTTTTCTTCCCCCTCTTATCTACCATCACGCTCTGCTCCCAGCCTCATGGTTCACTTCTAGATGGGGAAGATTTGAATCCTTTTCCTTCCCCCTATCCCCTCCGATCACCCTCTGCTTTCACCCTCATGGTTCACTTCTAGATGGGGGGATCTGAATCTTTGTTTTCTCCACTCTCTTCCCTACCATCACCCTCTGCTCCCACCCTCATGGTTTGCTTCCAGATAGGGGATTTGAATCCTTCCTTTCTTCCCCTTCTCCCCCTTCATCACCCTCTGCACTCACCATCATGGTTCGCTTCTAGATGGGGAAGATCTGAATCCTTCCTTTCCTCCCTCCTCTCCCCTCCCAACACCCTATGCTCCCACCCTCATGGTTCACTTCTAGATGGGGGATCTGAATCCTTCTTTTTCCCCCCTCTTCCCTACCATCACCATCTGATCCCACCTTATTTTCTTCCCCTTCTTCCCCACCATAACCCTCTGCTGCCACCCTCATGGTTTGCTTCTAGATGGGGGTTCTGAATCCTTCTTTTCTTCCCCCTCTTATCTACCATCACGCTCTGCTCCCAGCCTCATGGTTCACTTCTAGATGGGGAAGATTTGAATCCTTCTTTTCCTTCCCCCTATCCCCTCCGATCACCCTCTGCTTTCACCCTCATGGTTCACTTCTAGATGGGGGGATCTGAATCTTTGTTTTCTCCACTCTCTTCCCTACCACCACCCTCTGCTCCCACCCTCATGGTTTGCTTCCAGATAGGGAATTTGAATCCTTCCTTTCTTCCCCTTCTCCCCCTCCATCACCCTCTGCACTCACCATCATGGTTCGCTTCTAGATGGGGAAGATCTGAATCCTTCCTTTCCTCCCTCCTCTCCCCTCCCAACACCCTATGCTCCCACCCTCATGGTTCACTTCTAGATGGGGGATCTGAATCCTTCTTTTTCCCCCCTCTTCCCTACCATCACCATCTGATCCCACCTTATTTTCTTCCCCTTCTTCCCCACCATCACCCTCTGCTGCCACCCTCATGGTTTGCTTCTAGATGGGGGATATGAATCCTTCTTTTCTTCCCCCTATTCGCTACCGTCCTACTCATCTCTCGCCCTCATGATTTGCGTCTAGATGGGGGGAACTGAATCCTTCTTTTCTTCTCCCTCTTCCCTACCATCACCTTCTACTCCCACCCTCATGGTTCGCTTCTAGATGGGGGGATCTGAATCCTTCTTTTCTTCCCCATCTTCTCTACCATCACCCTCTGCTCCCACCCTCATGGTTTGTTTCTAGATGGGGGAGATCTGAATCCTTCTTTTCTTCCCCCATTTCCTACCGTTACCCTCTTGATCCCGCCCTCATGGTTTGCTTCTAGATGGGGGGATCTGAATCCTTCTGTTCTTCCGGCTCTTCCCTACCATCACCCTCTGCTCCCACCCTCTTGGCTCGCTTCTAGATGGGGGAGATCTGAATCCTTCCTTTCTTCCCCTTCTTCCCTACCGTCACTCTCTGCTCCCACCCTCGTGATTTGCTTCTAGGTGGGGGAGATCTGAATCCTTCTTTTCTTCCCCCTCTTTTGCACCATCACCCTCTGCTCCCACCCTCATGGTTCGCTTCTAGATGGGGGAGCTTTGAATCCTTCCTTTCTTCACCCTATTCCCCACCATCACCCTCTGCTCCCACCCTCAAGATTCACTTCTAGATGGGGAGGATTTGAATCCTTCTTTTCCTTCCCCTTCTCCCCACCCATCACCCTCTGCTCCCACCCACATGGTTCGTTTCTAGATGGGGGATCTTTGAATCCTTCCTTTCTTCACCCTATTCCCCACCATCACCCTCTGCTCCCACCCTCAAGATTCACTTCTAGATGGGGAAGATTTGAATCCTTCTTTTCCTTACCCCTCTCCCCACCCATCACCCTCTGCTCCCACCCACATGGTTCACTTCTGGACGGGGGGATCTGAATCTTTGTTTTCTCCACTCTCTTCCCTACCATCACCCTCTGCTCCCACCATCATGGTTTGCTTCCAGATAGGGGATTTGAATCCTTCCTTTCTTCCCCTTCTCCTCCTCCATCACCCTCTGCGCTCACCCTCATGGTTCACTTCTAGATGGGGGATCTGAATCCTTCTTTTCCCCCCCTCTTCCCTACCATCACCATCTGATCCCACCTTATTTTCTTCCCCTTATTCCCCACCATCACCCTCTGCTGCCATCCTCATGGTTTGCTTCTAGAAGGGGAATATGAATCCTTCTTTTCTTCCCCCTCTTCGCTACCGTCCTACTCATCTCTCGCCCTCGTGATTTGCTTCTAGGTGGGGGAGATCTGAATCCTTCTTTTCTTCCCCCTCTTTTCCACCATCACCCTCTGCTCCCACCCTCATGGTTCGCTTCTAGATGGGGGAGCTTTGAATCCTTCCTTTCTTCACCCTATTCCCCACCATCACCCTCTGCTCCCACCCTCAAGATTCACTTCTAGATGGGGAAGATTTGAATCCTTCTTTTCCTTCCCCCTCTCCCCACCCATCACCCTCTGCTCCCACCCACATGGTTCACTTCTGGACGGGGGGATCTGAATCTTTGTTTTCTCCCCTCTCTTCCCTACCATCCACCCTCTGCTCCCGCCCTCATTGTTTGCTTCTAGATAGGAGATTTGAATCCTTCCTTTCTTCCCCTTCTTCCGAACCATCAACCTCTGCTCTCACCCTCATGGTTCGTTTCTAGATGGGGAAGATCTGAATACTTCTTTTCCTCCCCCCTCTCCCTTGCCATCACTCTATGCTCCCACCCTCATGGTTCACTTCTAGATGGGGGATATCTGAATCCTCTTTTCTTCCCCCTCTTCCCTACCACCATCCTCTGCTCCCACCCTCATGGTTCACTTCTAGATGGGGGGGATCTGAATCCTTCTTTCTCCCCCCTCTTCCCTACCATCACCATCTGAACCCACCTTATTTTCTTCCCCTTCTTCCCCACCATCACCCTCTGCTCCCACTCTCATGGGTTGCTTCTAGATGGGAGGGATCTGAATCCTTCTTTTCTTCCCTTTCTTCCCTACCATCCCACTCTGCTCTCACCCTCATGATTTGCGTCTAGATGGGGGGGGGATCTGAATCCTTCCTTTCTTCCCCCTCTTCCCTACCATCACCTTCTACTCCCACCCTCATGGTTCGCTTCTAGATGGGGGAGATCTGAATTCATCTTTTCCTTCCCCTCTACCTTACTCCCACCCTCTGCTCCCACCCTCATGGTTCGCTTTTAGATGTGGGTATCTGAATCCTTCTTTTCCTTTCACTCTCCACTCCCATCAGCCTCTGATCCCACCCTCATGGTTTGCTTCTAGGTGGGGGGATCTGAATCCTTCTTTTCCTCCCCCCTCTCCCCTCCCATCACCCTATGCTCCTACCCTCATGGTTCACTTCTAGATGCAGGATATCTGAATCCTTTTTTCTTCCCCCTCTTCCCTACCATCACCCTCTGCTCTCACCCTCATGGTTCACTTCTGGATGGGGGGATCTGAATCCTTCTTTTTCCCCCCTCTTCCCTACCATCACCATCTGATCCCACCTTATTTTCTTCCCCACCATCACCCTCTGCTGCCACCCTCATGGTTTGCTTCTAGATGGGGGATCTGAATCCTTCTTTTCTTCCCCCTCTTCGCTACCATCCCACTCTGCTCTCACCCTCATGATTTGCGTCTAGATGGGGGGGAATTTGAATCCTTCTTTTCTTCCCCCTCTTCCCTACCATCACCTTCTACTCCCACCCTCATGGTTCGCTTCTAGATGGGGGAGATCTGAATTCATCTTTTTTTTCCACTCTTCCTTACTCCCACCCTCTGCTCCCACCCTCATGGTTCGCTTCTAGATGGGGGATCTGAATCCTTCTTTTCTTCCCCCTCTTCTCTACCATCACCCTCTGCTCCCACCCTCATGGTTTGCTTCTAGAGGGGGGAGATCTGAATCCTTCTTTTCTTCCCCCATTTCCTACCGTCACCCTCTTGCTCCCAACCTCATGGTTTGCCTCTAGATGGGGGGATCTGAATCCTTCTGTTCTTCTGCCTCTTCCCTACCATCACCCTCTGATCCCACCCTCTTGGCTCGCTTCTAGATGGGGGAGATCTGAATCCTTCCTTTCTTCCCCTTCTTCCCTACCATCACTCTCTGCTCCCACCCTCGTGGTTTGCTTCTAGGTGGGGGAGATCTGAATCCTTCTTTTCTTCCCCCTCTTCCCCACCATCACCCTCTGCTCCCACCCTCATGGTTCGCTTCTAGATGGGGAGCTTTCAATCCTTCTTTTCTTCAACCTATTCCCCACCATCACCCTCTGCTCCCACCCTCAAGATTCACTTCTAGATGGGGAAGATTTGAATCCTTCTTTTCCTTCCCCCTCTCCCCACCCATCACCCTCTGCTCCCACCCTCATGGTTCGCTTCTAGATGGGGAGCTTTCAATCCTTCTTTTCTTCACCCTATTCCCCACCATCACCCTCTGCTCCCACCCTCAAGATTCACTTCTAGATGGGGAAGATTTGAATCCTTCTTTTCCTTCCCCCTCTCCCCACCCATCACCCTCTGCTCCCACCCACATGGTTCACTTCTGGATGGGGGGATCTGAATCTTTGTTTTCTCCCCTCTCTTCCCTACCATCCACCCTCTGCTCCCACCCTCATGGTTTGCTTCTAGATAGGGGATTTGAATCCCTCCTTTCTTCCCCTTCTTCCGAACCATCACCCTCTGCTCTCACCCTCATGGTTCGTTTCTAGATGGGGAAGATCTGAATACTTCTTTTCCTCCCCCCTCTCTCTTGCCATCACCCTATGCTCCCACCCTCATGGTTCACTTCTAGATGGGGGATATCTGAATCCTCTTTTCTTCCCCCTCTTCCCTACCATCATCCTCTGCTCCCACTCTCATGGTTCACTTCTAGATGGGGGGATCTGAATCCTTCTTTCTCCCCCCTCTTCCCTACCATCACCATCTGATCCCACCTTATTTTCTTCCCCTTCTTCCCCACCATCACCCTCTGCTCCCACTCTCATGGTTTGCTTCTAGATGGGGGGGGATCTGAATCCTTCTTTTCTTCCCTTTCTTCCCTACCATCCCACTCTGCTCTCACCCTCATGATTTGCGTCTAGATGGGGGGGATCTGAATACTTCCTTTCTTCCCCCTCTTCCCTACCATCACCTTCTACTCCCACCCTCATGGTTCGCTTTTAGATGGGGGAGATTTGAATTCATCTTTTCCTTCCCCTCTACCTTACTCCCACCCTCTACTCCCACCCTCATGGTTCGCTTCTAGATGTGGGTATCTGAATCCTTCTTTTCCTTTCACTCTCCACTCCCATCAGCCTCTGATCCCACCCTCATGGTTTGCTTCTAGATGGGGGGATCTGAATCCTTCTTTTCCTCCCCCCCTCTCCCCTCCCATCACCCTATGCTCCTACCCTCATGGTTCACTTCTAGATGCAGGATATCTGAATCCTCTTTTCTTCCCCCCTTCCCTACCATCACCCTCTGCTCCCACCTCATGGTTCACTTCTAGATGGGGGGATCTGAATCCTTCTTCCCCCCCCCTTCCCTACCATCACCATCTGATCCCACCTTATTTTCTTCCCCTTCTTCCCCACCATCACACTCTGCTGCCACCCTCATGGTTTGCTTCTAGATGGGGGATCGGAATCCTTCTTTTCTTCCCCCTCTTCGCTACCATCCCGCTCTGCTCTCACCCTCATGATTTGCGTCTAGATGGGGGGGGGGGGGGAATCTGAATCCTTCTTTTCTTCCCCCTCTTCCCTACCATCACCTTCTACTCCCACCCTCATGGTTCGCTTCTAGATGGGGGAGATCTGAATTCATCTTTTTTCCCCCTCTTCCTTACTCCCACCCTCTGCTCCCACCCTCATGGTTCGCTTCTAGATGGGGGATCTGAATCCGTCTTTTCTTCCCCCTCTTCTCTACCATCACCCTCTGCTCCCATCCTCATGGTTTGCTTCTAGATGGGGGAGATCTGAATCCTTCTTTTCTTCCCCCATTTCCTACCGTCACCCTCTTGCTCCTACCCTCATGGTTTGTCTCTAGATGGGGGGATCTGAATCCTTCTGTTCTTCTGCCTCTTCCCTACCATCACCCTCTGATCCCACCCTCTTGGCTCGCTTCTAGATGGGGGAGATCTGAATCCTTCCTTTCTTCCCCTTCTTCCCTACCATCACTCTCTGCTCCCACCCTCATGGTTTGCTTCTAGGTGGGGGAGATCTGAATCCTTCTTTTCTTCCCCCTCTTCCCCACCATCACCCTCTGCTCCCACCCTCATGGTTCGCTTCTAGATGGGGAAGATTTGAATCCTTCTTTTCCTTCCCCCTATCCCCTCCGATCACCCTCTGCTCCCACCCTCAAGATTCACTTCTAGATGGGGAAGCTTTGAATCCTTCTTTTCCTTCCCCCTCTCCCCACCCATAACCCTCTGCTCCCACACACATGGTTCACTTCTGGATGGGGGGATCTGAATCTTTGTTTTCTCCCCTCTCTTCCCTACCATCCACCCTCTGCTCCCACCCTCATGGTTTGCTTCTAGATAGGGGATTTGAATCCTTCCTTTCTTCCTCTTCTTCCGAACCATCACCCTCTGCTCTCACCCTCATGGTACGTTTCTAGATGGGGAAGATCTGAATACTTATTTTCCTCCCTCCTCTCCCTTGCAATCACCCTATGCTCCCACCCTCATGGTTCACTTCTAGATAGGGGATATCTGAATCCTCTTTTCTTCCCCCTCTTCCCTACCATCATCCTCTGCTCCCACCCTCGTGGTTCACTTCTAGATGGGGGATCTGAATCCTTCTTTCTCCCCCCTCTTCCCTACCATCACCATCTGATCCCACCTTATTTTCTTCCCCTTCTTCCCCACCATCACCCTCTGCTGCCACCCTCATGGTTTGCTTCTAGATGGGGGATCTGAATCCTTCTTTTCTTCCCCCTCTTCGCTACCATCCCACTCTGCTCTCACCCTCATGATTTGCGTCTAAATGGGGGGGAATCTGAATCCTTCTTTTCTTCCCCCTCTTCCCTACCATCACCTTCTACTCCCACCCTCATGGTTCGCTTCTAGATGGGGGAGATCTGAATTCATCTTTTCTTCCCCCTCTTCTTTACTCCCACCCTCTGCTCCCACCCTCGTGGTTTGCTTCTAGATGGGGGAGATCTGAATCCTTCTTTTCTTCCCCCATTTCCTACCGTCACCCTCTTGCTCCTACCCTCATGGTTTGCCTCTAGATGGGGGGATCTGAATCCTTCTGTTCTTCTGCCTCTTCCCTACCATCACCCTCTGCTCCCACCCTCTTGGCTCGCTTCTAGATGGGGAAGATCTGAATACGTCTTTTCCTCCCCCTCTCCCTTGCCATCACCCTATGCTCCCACCCTCATGGTTCACTTCTAGATGGGGGATATCTGAATCCTCTTTTCTTCCCCCTCTTCCCTACCATCATCCTCTGCTCCCACCCTCATGGTTCACTTCTAGATGGGGGGATCTGAATCCTTCTTTCTCCCCCCTCTTCCGTACCATCACCATCTGATCCCACCTTATTTTCTTCCCCTTCTTCCCCACCATCACCCTCTGCTCCCACTCTCATGGTTTGCTTCTAGATGGGGGGGATCTGAATCCTTCTTTTCTTCCCTACCATCCCACTCTGCTCTCACCCTCATGATTTGCGTCTAGATGGGGGGGATCTGAATACTTCCTTTCTTCCCCCTCTTCCCTACCATCACCTTCTACTCCCACCCTCATGGTTCGCTTCTAGATGGGGGAGATCTGAATTCATCTTTTCCTTTCACTCTCCACTCCCATCAGCCTCTGATCCCACCCTCATGGTTTGCTTCTAGATGGGGGGATCTGAATCTTTCTTTTCCTCCCCCCTCTCCCCTCCCATCACCCTATGCTCCTACACTCATGGTTCACTTCTAGATGCAGGATATCTGAATCCTCTTTTCTTCCCCCTCTTCCCTACCATCACCCTCTGCTCCCACCCTCATGGTTTACTTCTAGATGGGGGGATCTGAATCCTTCTTTCCCCCCCCCCCTCTTCCCTACCATCACCATCTGATCCCACCTTATTTTCTTCCCCTTCTTCCCCACCATCACCCTCTGCTGCCACCCTCATGGTTTGCTTCTAGATGGGGGATCTGAATCCTTCTTTTCTTCCCCCTCTTCGCTACCATCCCACTCTCCTCTCACCCTCATGATTTGCGTCTAGATGGGGGGGAATCTGAATCCTTCTTTTCTTCCCCCTCTTCCCTACCATCACCTTCTACTCCCACCCTCATGGTTCGCTTCTAGATGGCGGGATCTGAATCCTTCTGTTCTTCTGCCTCTTCCCTACCATCACCCTCTGCTCCCACCCTCTTGGCTCGCTTCTAGATGGGGGAGATCTGAATCCTTCCTTTCTTCCCCTTCTTCCCTACCATCACTCTCTGCTCCCACCCTCGTGGTTTGCTTCTAGGTGGGGGAGATCTGAATCCTTCTTTTCTTCCCCCTCTTCCCCACCATCACCCTCTGCTCCCACCCTCATGGTTCGCTTCTAGATGGGGAGCTTTCAATCCTTCTTTTCTTCACCCTATTTCCCACCATCACCCTCTGCTCCCACCCTCAAGATTCACTTCTAGATGGGGAAGATTTGAATCCTTCTTTTCCTTCCCCCTCTCCTCACCCATCACCCACTGCTCACACCCACAAGGTTCTTTTCTGGATGGGGGGATCTGAATCTTTGTTTTCTCCCCTCTCTTCCCTACCATCCACCCTCTGCTCCCACCCTCATGGTTTGCTTCTAGATAGGGGATTTGAATCCCTCCTTTCTTCCCCTTCTTCCGAACCATCACCCTCTGCTCTCACCCTCATGGTTCGTTTCTAGATGGGGAAGATCTGAATACTTCTTTTCCTCCCTCCTCTCCCTTGCCATCACCATATGCTCCCACCCTCATGGTTCACTTCTAGATGGGGGATATCTGAATCCTCTTTTCTTCCCCCTCTTCACTACCATCATCCTCTGCTCCCACCCTCATTGTTCACTTCTAGATGGGGGGATATGAATCCTTCTTTCTCCCCCCTCTTCCCTACCATCACCATCTGATCCCACCTTATTTTCTTCCCCTTCTTCCCCACCATCACCCTCTGCTCCCAATCTCATGGTTTGCTTCTAGATGGGGGGGATCTGAATCCTTCTTTTCCCTTTCTTCCCTACCATCCCACTCTGCTCTCACCCTCATGATTTGCGTCTAGATGGGGGGGATCTGAATCCTTCTTTTCTTCCCGCTCTTCCCCACCATCACCCTCTGCTCCCACCCTCATGGTTCGCTTCTAGATGGGGGAGATCTGAATCCTTCCTTTCTTCCCCTTCTTCCCTACCATCACTCTCTGCTCCCACTCTCGTGGTTTGCTTCTAGGTGGGGGAGATCTGAATCCTTCTTTTCTTCCCCCATTTCCTACCATCACCCTCTTGCTCCTACCCTCATGGTTTGCCTCTAGATGGGGGGATCTGAATCCTTCTGTTCTTCTGCCTCTTCCCTACCATCACTCTCTGCTCCCACCATCTTGGCTCGCTTCTAGATGGGGGAGATCTGAATCCTTCCTTTCTTCCCCTTCTTCCCTACCATCACTCTCTGCTCCCACCCTCGTGGTTTGCTTCTAGGTGGGGGAGATCTGAATCCTTCTTTTCTTCCCCCTCTTCCCCACCATCACCCTCTGCTCCCACCCTCATGGTTCGCTTCTAGATGGGGAGCTTTCAATCCTTATTTTCTTCACCCTATTCCCCACCATCACCCTCTGCTCCCACCCTCAAGATTCACTTCTAGATGGGGAAGATTTGAATCCTTCTTTTCCTTCCCCCTCTCCCCACCCATCACCCTCTGCTCCCACCCACATGGTTCACTTCTGGATGGGGGGATCTGAATCTTTGTTTTCTCCCCTCTCTTCCCTACCATCCACCCTCTGCTCCCACCCTCATGGTTTGCTTCTAGATAGGGGATTTGAATCCCTCCTTTCTTCCCCTTCTCCCGAACCATCACCCTCTGCTCTCACCCTCATGGTTTGTTTCTAGATGGGGAAGATCTGAATACTACTTTTCCTCCCTCCTCTCCCTTGCCATCACCCTATGCTCCAACCCTCATGGTTCACTTCTAGATGGGGGATATCTGAATCCTCTTTTCTTCCCCCTCTTCCCTACCATCATCCTCTGCTCCCACCCTCATGGTTCACTTCTAGATGGGGGGATCTGAATCCTTCTTTCTCCCCCCTCTTCCCTACCATCACCATCTGAGCCCACCTTATTTTCTTCCCCTTCTTCCCCACCATCACCCTCTGCTCCCACTCTCATGGTTTGCTTCTAGATGGGGGGGATCTGAATCCTTCTTTTCTTCCCTTTCTTCCCTACCATCACCTTCTACTCCCACCCTCATGGTTCGCTTCTAGATGGGGGAGATCTGAATTCATCTTATCCTTCCCCTCTACCTTACTCCCACCCTCTGCTCCCACCCTCATGGTTTGCTTCTAGATGTGGGTATCTGAATCCTTCTTTTCCTTTCACTCTCCACTCCCATCAGCCTCTGATCCCACCCTCATGGTTTGCTTCTAGATGGGTGGATCTGAATCCTTCTTTTCCTCACCCCTCTCCCCTCCCATCACCCTATGCTCCTACCCTCATGGTTCACTTCTAGATGCAGGATATCTGAATCCTCTTTTCATCCCCCCCTCCCTACCATCACCCTCTGCTCCCACCCTCATGGTTCACTTCTAGATGGGGGGATCTGAATCCTGCTTTTCCCCCCTCTTCCCTACCATCACCATCTGATCCCACCTTATTTTCTTCCCCTTCTTCCACACCATCACCCTCTGCTGCCACCCTCATGGTTTGCTTCTAGATGAGGGATCTGAATCCTTCTTTTCTTCCCCCTCTTCGCTACCATCCCACTCTGCTCTCACCCTCATGATTTGCGTCTAGATGGGGGGGAATCTGAATCCTTCTTTTCTTCCCCCTCTTCCCTACCATCACCTTCTACTCCCACCCTCATGGTTCGCTTCTAGACGTGGGAAATCTGAATTAATCTTTTTTTCCCCTCTTCCTTACTCCCACCCTCTGCTCCCACCCTCATGGTTTGCTTCTAGATGGGGGAGATATGAATCCTTCTTTTCTTCCCCCATTTCCTACCGTCACCCTCTTGCTCCCACCCTCATGGTTTGCCTCTAGATGGGGGGATCTGAATCCTTCTGTTCTTCTGCCTCTTCCCTACCATCACCCTCTGCTCCCACCCTCTTGGCTCGCTTCTAGATGGACGAGATCTGAATCCTTCCTTTCTTCTCCTTCTTCCCTACCATCATTCTCTGCTCCCACCCTCGTGGTTTGCTTCTAGGTGGGGGAGATCTGAATCCTTCTTTTCTTCCCCCTCTTCCCCACCATCACCCTCTGCTCCCACCCTCATGGTTCGCTTCTAGATGGGGAGCTTTTTATCCTTCTTTTGTTCACCCTATTCCCCACCATCACCCTCTGCTCCCACCCTCAAGATTCACTTCTAGATGGGGAAGATTTGAATCCTTCTTTTCCTTCCCCCTCTCCCCACCCATCACCCTCTGCTCCCACCCACATGGTTCACTTCTGGATGGGGGGATCTGAATCTTTGTTTTCTCCCCTCTCTTCCCTACCATCCACCCTCTGCTCCCACCCTCATGGTTTGCTTCTAGATAGGGGATTTGAATCCTTCCTTTCTTCCCCTTCTTCCCCACCATCACCCTCTGCTCTCACCCTCATGGTTCGCTTCTAGATGGGGAAGATCTGAATCCTCTTTTCTTCCCCCTCTTCCTTACCATCATCCTCTGCTCCCACCCTCATGGTCCACTTCTAGATGTGCGGATCTGAATCCTTCTTTCTCCCCCCTCTTCCCTACCATCACCATCTGATCCCACCTTATTTTCTTCCCTTTCTTCCCCACCATCACCCTCTGCTCCCACCCTCATGGTTTGCGTCTAGATGGGGGGGGATCTGAATCCTTCCTTTCTTCCCCCTCTTCCCTACCATCACCTTCTACTCCCACCCTCATGGTTCGCTTCTAGATGGGGGAGTTCTGAATTCATCTTTTCTTTCCCCTCTTCCTTACTCCCACCCTCTGCTCCCACCCTCATGGTTCGCTTCTAGATGGGGGTATCTGATTCCTTCTTTTCCTTTCACTCTCCACTCCTGCCAGCCTCTGATCCCACCCTCATGGTTTGCTTCTAGATGGGGGGGATCTGAATCCTTCTTTTCTTCCCCCTCTTCTCGACGATCACCCTCTGCTCCCACCCTCATGGTTTGCTTCTAGATGGGGGAGATCTGAATCGTTCTTTTCTTCCCCCATTTCCTACCATCACCCTCTTGCTCCTACCCTCATGGTTTGCTTCTAGATGGGGGGATCTGAATCCTTCTGTTCTTCCGCCTCTTCCCTACCATCACACTCTGCTCCCACCCTCTCGGCTCGCTTCTAGATGGGGGAGATCTGAATCCTTCCTTTCTTCCCCTTCTTCCCTACCATCACTCTCCGCTCCCACCCTCGTGGTTTGTTTCTAGGTGGGGGCGCTCTGAATCCTTCTTTTCTTCCCACTCTTCCCCACCATCACCCTCTGCTCCCACCCTCATGGTTCGCTTCTAGATGGGGAAGATCTGAATACTTCTTTTCCTCCCCCCTCTCCCCTGCCATCACCCTATGCTCCCACCCTCATGGTTCACTTCTAGATGGGGGATATCTGAATCCTCTTTTCTTCCCCCTCTTCCCTACCATCACCCTCTGCTCCCACCCTCATGGTTCACTTCTAGATGGGGGGATCTGAATCCTTCTTTCTCCCCCCTCTTCCCTACCATCACCATCTGATCCCACCTTATTTTCTTCCCTTTCTTCCCCACCATCACCCTCTGCTCCCACCCTCATGGTTTGCTTCTAGATGGAGGGGATCTGAATCCTTCTTTTCTTCTCTTTCTTCCCTACGATCCCACTCTGCTCTCACCCTCATGATTTGCGTCTAGATGGGGGGGATCTGAATCGTTCTTTTCTTCCCCCATTTCCTACCATCACCCTCTTGCTCCCACCCTCATGGTTTGCTTCTAGATGGGGGGATCTGAATCCTTCTGTTCTTCCGCCTCTTCCCTACCATCACACTCTGCTCCCACCCTCTTGGCTCGCTTCTAGATGGGGAGATCTGAATCCTTCCTTTCTTCCCCTTCTTCCCTACCATCACTCTCCGCTCCCACCCTCGTGGTTTGTTTCTAGGTGGGGGAGCTCTGAATCCTTCTTTTCTTCCCCCTCTTCCCCACCATCACCCTCTGCTCCCACCCTCATGGTTCGCTTCTAGATGGGGAAGATTTGAATCCTTCTTTTCCTTCCCCCTATCCCCTCCGATCACCCTCTGCTTTCACCCTCATGGTTCACTTCTAGATGGGGGGATCTGAATCTTTGTTTTCTCCCCTCTCTTCCCTAGCATAACCCTATGCTCCCACCCTCATGGTTTGCTTCTAGATAGGGGATTTGAATCCTTCCTTTCTTCCCCTTCTTCCCCGCCATCACCCTCTGCACTCACCCTCATGGTTCGCTTCTAGATGGGGGGGATCTGAATCCTTCTTTTCTTCCCCCTCTTCTCTACGATCACCCTCTGCTCCCACCCTCATGGTTTGCTTCTAGATGGGGGAGATCTGAATCCTTCTTTTCTTCCCCCATTTCCTACCATCACCATCTTGCTCCCACCCTCATGGTTTGCTTCTAGATGGGGGGATCTGAATCCTTCTGTTCTTCCGCCTCTTCCCTACCATCACACTCTGCTCCCACCCTCTCTGCATCTAGATGGGGGAGATCTGAAACCTTCCTTTCTTCCCCTTCTTCCCTACCATCACTCTCTGCTCCCACCCTCGTGGTTTGTTTCTAGGTGGGGGAGCTCTGAATCCTTCTTTTCTTCCCCCTCTTCCCCACCATCACCCTCTGCTCCCACCCTCATGGTTCGCTTCTAGATGGGGAAGATTTTAATCCTTCTTTTCCTTCCCCCTATCCCATCCGATCACCCTCTGCTTTCACCCTCATGGTTCACTTCTAGATGGGGGGATCTGAATGTTTGTTTTCTCCCCTCTCTTCCCTACCATAACCCTATGCTCCCACCCTCATGGTTTGCTTCTAGATAGGGGATTTGAATCCTTCCTTTCTTCCCCTTCTTCCCCGCCATCACCCTCTGCACTCACTCTCATGGTTTGCTTCTAGATGGGGAAGATCTGAATCCTTCTTTTCCTCCTCCCTCTCCCCTCCCATCACCCTATGCTCCTACCTTCATGGTTCACTTCTAGAAGGGGGATAACTGAATCCTCTTTTCTTCCCCCTCTTCCCTACCATCACCCTCTGCTCCCACCCTCATGCTTCACTTTTAGATGGGGGAATCTGAATCCTTCTTTTCCCCCCCTCTTCCCTACCATCACCATCTGATCCCACCTTATTTTCTTCCCCTTCTTCCCCACATCACCCTCTGCTCCCACTCTCATGGTTTGCTTCTAGATGGGGGATCTGAATCCTTCTTTTCTTCCCCCTCTTCGCTACCATCCCACTCTGCTCTCACCCTCATTATTTGCGTCTAGATGGGGGATATGAATCCTTCTTTTCTTCCCCCTCTTCCCTACCATCACATTCTACTCCCACCCTCATGGTTCGCTTCTAGATGGGGAGATCTTAATTCATCTTTTCTTTCCCCTCTTCCTTACCCCCAGCCTCTGATCCCACCCTCATGGTTTGCTTTAAGATGGGGGGATCTGAATCCTTATTTTCTTCCCCCTCTTCTTTACCATCCCTCTCTGCTCCCACCCTCATGGTTTTCTTCTAGATGGGGGAGATCTGAATCCTTCTTTTCTTCCCCCATTTTCTACCGTCACCCTCTTGCTCCCACCCTCATGGTTTGCTTCTAGATGGGGGGATCTGAATCCTTCTGTTCTTCCGCCTCTTCCCTACCATCATCCTCTGCTCCCACCCTCTTGGCTCGCTTCTAGATGGGGGAGATGTGAATCCTTCCTTTATTCCCCTTCTTCCCTACCGTCACTCTCTGCTCCCACCCTCGTGGTTTGCTTCTAGGTGGGGGAGATCTGAATCCTTCTTTTCTTCCCTTCCCCCTCTTCCGTACCATCACCCTATGCTCCCACGCTCATGGTCTAGAAAGATGGGGGGATCTGAACCCTTGTTTTCTTCCCCCTCTTCCCCGCCATCACCCTCTGCTCCCACCCTCATGGTTTGCTTCTAGATGGGGGAATTTAATCCTTCTTTTCTTCCCCCTCTTCCCTCCCATCACCCTCTGTTCTTAACCTCATGGTTTGCTTCTGGATGGGGGATCTGAATCCTTCTGTTTTCCGCCTCTTCCCTACCATCAACCTCTGCTCCCACCCTCATGGTTCACTTCTATTTGTGGGGGGATCTGAATCCCTGTTTTCTTACAGCTTCCCTTCACCTTCGCCTCCCCGTGTGACCTGCCACCCTTGCTTCCTTCGGCTCCAACTCCCTTTAAATACATTACTCTAACCCCACCATTGCTCTGATCACACAGTACATTTGGTGTCCCTGCTCATAACTGAAACGTGGATCAGGTGGACTAGTCGACCATACTGAAAAGTCCCCCGCTCCAGCCTGTCGACCATTTACTGGCGCACAGCTTCTCCCAACTATAGGTTTGGAGTTGACCAATAGCCCCAGTTCTTGATGAATCTGTGCAGTTGAGCGCTTGATGAATCTATGCCGTGGGGCGCTCCCTGAGCTGAGTTCAAAGTTGGTGTTCCTGGTAGTTGTTAGTAGTTTGCCCCTTCTATATCCCAAAGCAGATCCCAAGAATTAAACCCGAAAATCCCTCTCTGTGCAGGGATTGTTGGATGGGGGCAGCCACCAATGCTGCTTTGTGAGTTATCCATCCAATTGCCAGCCTAAAAGTCATTCCATGTTTTCTGTAGCCAAAATACTTCTAAGCAGGGGCACCAAGTGAAAGTCAACATTTAAGTACAATTAAGAAGACATATCTAACTTTCGAAATGGAAGGGAAAGTATTAACATCCCCAATCTGGCCACGGGAGGTAGCGGGAGGAACCGTGGGAGACATTCCCTGAAAATAACAAATTACCACCAGCATGTCGAGGACTACTTTTGAGGCTCCAGAATTAGAAGTCATATTTTAAACACACAGCAATCTATGGCAGTCTTTGACTTCCTGCTCCTAATGTCTGGAAGTTTATAGCTTTAGCAGAAAGGGCTCAACCGAAACAATAGCCGCCTGCACCATCTTCATGGAGTCTTACTTCACAGTCAGAGGTTTCAATCCCACCCTTCCACCTGCCGCTAACCTTAGCTCTGTCGCCCCACTCTTCCCACCACAAAGGAAGCGAGCCGCGTCATCAGGTCTTTCAGAACGCCATGTGCAACCTACAGGCGGGTTGGTGTATTCAGAGTGGAACATGCCACACCTGCATCAACCTAACCCCAACTGCTCCAAAACCCTCACCCCTAAGCAGCCATCTGCCAGCCCACCACCTTTGCAACGTTTGCCTGTAGATGACATTGTGCACTGGGGAAGACGCCCATTACGCGTTGGGTGCTAAATACTGGAAACAGTGAACGTATCCTGCCCAAAAGGACCAAGGGATCAGTTGCCATTTCCGGGCCAACCAAAAACCACACCTTAAGTGTCCGACAAATTCACGGTATCAGGGAACTTCTGTTAGGAACCAGCATCTGGCAAGATGTAATAGCTGCCATCTCGGGAGGATAGCTTGGGGGCAAAGCGCTCACCTTGGAAGCAGGACAACGTGGAACAGCACAGGTTCGATCCCCAGTTCCGTGCTTACACACCTCTGGGTTTTAAGTGCATTATAAATAACCAATCACAATCAATTACCCATTTTGCTTCTGTCTTTGGCTCAATATATGCGCTGCACCCGTCTTTGCAGAGCAGCATGCTTGCTTCACGCAGTAACAATGCTTTTGCACCTGCTCTGGCAGTCCAGTTAATACCTTTGCCACTTGCCGCTGGGTGATGGTGTCATGCCAAGCGAGGACAATTCAGTCTACAAGACTAGAAACCCTTTCATACAGCGCACAAACATGACATCTCAGGTCAATCTTCCACTTCCCCACCTCACCTGAACAGCTGGGGGGGATAGTGCTGTCTCAGGGCAGCAATGTCACTGCTCCAGAACCCAGACAGTGATCTACTGGACCCACTCTTGACCACATCACAGTGATGGTCACTACAGCTATGCTTGACCAGCGTCAAGACGGAGCTTGGTGTGGGAGGCGCTGGGGCATCTGTTGGTAGCTATCCTCCCGTTGAACTATCTGATCCTCCTTAAATTGACTTGTTATTTTGGAATCCTGGTACAGCACTTAAGTGGCTGCCATAGGATTCAGTCAGATGCAATTTCCTCTTACAGCGCTGATCCTGAACCCTTGACTTTCTGGATGCTGTAAGGCTGTGCCCTGCCATCGCAGCTTTTCAATCACTTTCTTCAGCCTCCAACTAAGTTGATATGATCTAGCATCCTGAAACACTTCATATCATCATATCATATCATATCACATCATATCATATCATATCCTCTGTCTCCTGAACTATACATTCAACTCCTCTGTCATTTCAGTATTAGCCGGGCAAGGTAATCTAATTTCAACTAAATTTAGAGACTGTCCTATTCCCTTTAAAAACTGCATAACAAAGGCGGTTGTGTGTGATCACACTCTAAGGTATCTCAAGGCCCACAAGGGGGACAAGATCTACAAGAGATGGCTTGTAGAATGGTACAGAGCAAACAGGCTGTTAGTTGGGCTGAGCCGCAGGGATGAGGTTTCTAGACAGTTTGGGAAGATCAGAGATGCAAAGGTCAATTGGTGGTCGAGTGCTGCATGGGTGGCAGAGACATTGGCACGTCCTCCTCTCACAGAGTGATAGTGAGTAGTCCGGATTCTGCAGCCTCATGAAACACATTGAGGTGACAACATTATGTAGAGACCAGGCAGAAACTCGGTCCGGAAATATCACAGGTACTGAGATAGTTGGGGATTGATAGCATATAAAGGGGAAAGGCTCATTATGAGTACGGTGGTGTGGTAAAAAATGATGGTAATGGTGCGTTAATTCAGTTTCTGTCGCATTACCGCACTGTCGTACTACAGGGTTGTTTCCTCCAGCAAAAAGCTACAGAGAAATTCACTACTTTACTGCCAAATACTTGGCAAAATCGGCAGAATTACTGCCGGCGGAATAACAGCTGGTGGAAATTCCTATACGATCCCCATTGAGTAGTATGGACTCCAAAAAATGGGGACTAACACCACCTACCACCACTTGGAATCCTGTGGTAAATCTGTGGGACCAAGTGGCGGTAATGGCAAATCCATTTGGTATTCCGGCAGAATTACCGCTGGAATACCACAAAAACTTGTAATGAGGGCAATGGCCCTAATGGTTTTCCAGCAGAGTATTGGAAAAGGGTGACGAATAGGACAGTGAAACAGATGCTTGCAATGTTTACAAAATATCCGTCAAAAAAGAGATTCTACCACTGAATCAACAGCTCGCCAAAATGATGGTGCTAACATTTTGCCTCATGTAGGACAATCTCACTTATTAATGTTAAAAGAAAAAATAAAATCTTAGCCACTCAGATTCTTGGAGTGATTGAATCACTGGTCCATCTGGATCTAAATGATTTTATACAAAGGAGATCCACCGAGCGAAACCGTCACAGCTCATACAGACCGATGGCACGGGCAAAACTACATCCTGGGCTCGCTGGCGTTGATTGGCTTGGTTTTGCATAAAGGATTTGACACAAATGAATGTAGCATGCTAATAAATGGGATCTGGCCCAGAAGTCCTAAAATGGAGTCAATGTTAATATTCAAGACTGATGGGGAGAGTGTTGGTTAATGGTCATCTGGCCTTCCAACGGAGTCTGGGCACACAACAGGTTTCTTCCATCATGGCTTCATTTCTCCATGATGATGGAGTCTTTGGCCAGGTGGCTTCATAGTAACCTTTGCTCAAAGGATTGTATGCGCCCTTGGAGAGGGGATTAGGGGTTCTCTCTTTATGCTAGTGACCTGCTGATTTACGTGCAGAGGAAGCCTAGTTTCTTTTGCGTAAGATTCTTGGAAATTGTAATGGTATTTTAGGAGGCATGAAAGTTTAAATATCCATTGACAAAAGTCAATCTATTTCCCACTAGAGTATCCATTGACAAAAGTCAATCTATTTCCCACTAGAGGGAAATGAGGCCTTTGCAGGTAGGGGATTCCCTTTCTAGCTTTAAGTAGCTGGTGCATGAGGTCTCTAAGAGCAGGGCGAATGTCCTGATGCTGTACATACAACCCCTTCTCTGCCAACTAAAATGGATGTCAGGCACTGGATGGCCACCCTGTTTAAAATAGTGCTCTTCCACGTTTCCCATATGCCTTGCAAAATACCTCGATGACGGCGATAGTGACCTGTTTTCAAGCTGAATGGAGGAGTGCCAGAATTTCTCTGGCAATTTAACACAGCCTGCATTGTGCTACGAGCACTGTACAACTCAATTGGAAAAGCTGGAATAGGTGTCCTGGATGAGCAACTGTACTATTTGGCCTCTCAGCTTTCTATTCTTAATGATTTGGGCACTCAGGTGCAGACTGGACCCATCAACCATGAGAGAGTTGGAGTCGTCGGCCATTGAAGACTGGATGAACTGACTAACAGCAACTGGGGGTGCACAGATCTCCCAAAGGTTACCAGTATGGTGTCAGAGATTTGGCATAGGGCGATTCGAAAGGTGGGTTGGAGCTGGAAGCTCACTTTTCAAGCACCCTTGTGGATGGCGTGAAACTGAATTAGCTAAACAGAAGGGTTATAACTATGAAGGTGCAATGGATTATTCTGACTCGGAATAATCCAAACCGAACTTGGTCCTGATATCCTGGAGAGGTTCCAGTCAGAGATCAATGCCATAGTTACTGTACCCCTTGTAAAAGGAACTCCACGGTATACCCGGCATTGGTGGACCTCTCTGCCTCTCTCTTGGTGGCTCTAGAAGCTAGATGGGACAAATAACGTATAGACATTACGGATGATCATTGGAGGGACACCTTCCAATATCTGCATAACAATTCCATACGTTGAAGCTTAGGGTTAAAACAATGTAAATTACTTTCCCGGGTGTAGTACTCACAGAGAAAGCTGTGTAAGATGGAAAGGACCTCTGATACCCATTGTCTTAAATGTATATCTTGAGAAGCCACATTCTCTAATGTGATCTGGGTCTGCCTAGTGGTGAGACGGTACCGGGCTGTTGTGGCTGAGAAGTTATAAAAGGTGTGCATTGGATAAGTGCATTGACAAGTGCAGTCAGCCAGTGAGATTGCTGCTCCAGCACCTGCTCTCCTGACTTCATTTTGGTAATTTCCTGATGTTGCGGATTACTCCGCCTACCAACTGAGGAACGCTATTTAAACTGCTGACACGCGCGCATTGATAAGTGCCGTAAGGCAGTCAGGCTGCGGCCTCCGGAAAGGTGAGATACATAGTTTGCTGAATTGGTAAATCTTGCGCTTTGTTTTTGTTAATTCTGCTCCTGGCTATTTTGACTCTAACTACCTAAAATATTTGACTCGAACTATAAACATGCCGAAAAGGAACAGAAACTGCCAGCTGCAAAGTGCTGCGCGAGGTAAGCAGTTAACAACGGCTAAGCTTACTAAAAGTTCAAAGATTGGCATGAAATCGGCAGTTACATTTACCACAGATTCTAAAAGTGCAGGCGCATTGCGTGACTCTTCTGGGGCTGGGAAAATCACGGCTTTCTTTCAGGCCTTTACGAATAATGCTGATGCCGAACCTGGGTCTTCCAAATCCTTAGAAGTGATCTCTCCTTCATCTTTGCGGATTGCACTCCCTGACTCCTCATTATTGCCACCGATTGACAATAACTCGCTGCTAAACATGTGCTACAGCGGGAGTCGCTGGGATTACTCTTAACTAGTTCCCCTATTCAATTCACGGGCGATTGTTGTAACATCATAGGCTTTGACCTGTCTAAATCACCAGATCATGTTTAAATTACAGAGAATTTGACTGACGGGCCAGAGGATTTTAACTCCACGACTTGCTCGATGAACTCCCAGAAGGATGAGCATTCCTTGTTAACAATTTGCTCTGCTCTAGCATTGCACGTGATCAAAATGGTCTTAGTAATGCAGAATCCTTGGCATTACTTTACTAAACAGCTCTGCTGTTGTGAAGGTTGATGGTTCATGGGATGCACCAGCCATGGATGGCATCACATAGTGATGAACCGATGGCAATCGTGACTGATTTAGACCAAGGGTCTTTGCCGCTCGATGATGATAGTGGTGGTTCTGCTAGGTCTTTGGATTTCATAACTGAGGTAGAGGAGGGCGCGTCTGTTATTCAGGTTGAGTGTTCCCCTGTAGCTCCTCTTGGCAAGGATTAACATAATAAATAGAAGACCAAGAGGAAGAGAAGTAAAAAACTAATAAATTATTGTAATGCTGGGACTAGGAATCAACTGAAAAGCAAACAGCTATCTCAGAGATCGCATTCAGGTTCCTTGGCAATCACTTCTGTGGCAAGTATTATTTGCGTCCAGATGATTTAGTAGAGATTGCTAGAGTTAAAAATGCGAGCAAGTACAAGACGACGGTGGGCCCGTTGGGTGGATGGATTCAACAACCGAAAAATGCAGCTGAGGTATATTGAAGAGCAGCCTGATACGCCTCTTAATGTTTCTTCTTCGACTTCTAGTTTTTCAGATGTGGAAATTGAAAACCCTAAACTCCTGGTTACGCCTTTGTTCTATCCTGGTAGGTTAACATTCATAAGGACAAAATGAACAGGGTCAAAGAAACCCAAAACACACGCTCCTATATTAGATTGAACAATTTCCACAATAGTTGCTGGTTATTCAACAGTTTTACAAAATATCACAAAGTGACAGCAGGATGCTCACTGTTTATACAGACAAAATAAACAAAAGATACAGTTACTGCTCATCCGAAGTCATTGTCTCGTTAATGACAAGTACATACCCTGGTAACCTCGAAGGATGACATGAGTAACACATTTCAAAACAAACAGTACATAGTGCTTAAATGCAACACAATAAAACCAGTGTGAAGTAGACACTAAGACTCAAAGTCAACACGACTGTGTTTCGGCCCTAGAGAGCTGAAATTATAGCTGATCTTGTGTGGCTGTTCATTTTGTCTTAATGAGAGTTTGACACATTGCATGCAAGCTCCCCATTTTAACCCTAAGACCTGTTGGCCATCGTTTTCAGAAGGGTAAGGCATGGAATTGTGTAATCCAACTGGCATGAATAATGCTGCAATTACCTCTCCAATCTTTCCTTGGCACAATGGAAAATACAGGTCTAGAATGAATTATATTTTTGTAACATATCTTATTTTACTAATTATGAGATGGTAGGTAATGACCAGAGAGATCATGTTGTGCTGAAGTGTCTACTTAGACTGCAAAATGAGAATATCCCACAGTTCTTAGAGGGAAATTTAACTTGTAACACTCAAGGAAATCGACTATGCTGGAATGGGAGAATTAAAGATACATTTAATAGATTGCTAGCTTACCATCTCCCTCTTGGGAATGTTGAATATGGAAGTGACTGTGAATTATCTTGTTGGAAGATTGATGACACTTTGGTGAAAATTGTTTATGTGATTAACCACATTTTGACTCGCTAAGAAGTGGTTACTATGTTCTAAAAACAAATCCGGTAATGTATATGATGCAGTCATTGCCACTAAGAAAAGATAATTAAATTCCCTTTTTAGGGGAATTAAGTAATGGGTATCTGATGGAATCTTGAGGAAGTCGCAGATTAATAGTCTTCAAACAAAATATAAGAATTGGTTTAGGACACACACAATTCCATCTTGCAATACTTATTGGCAGATAATCTTTAGAGCACTAAAATTTAAAGTTAATCACAGGTTTTGATACTTCGTCTATAAACCCATGATAGGAAACAATAGTAAGGAGGTCAATACGGGCTCAGAGAAGGCATGGGTGGAGTATGTAAGTGATTTGTTTCATAGAGATCATATTCTGAGATCTCAAGTAGATAATATTGAGAACTTTGAGCGGCCTGTGACTAATAATGAGCCTTCCTGGTATACGTACACTGTTGAGGATATTGTGGAAATTATAACTAAATTAAAATCTTATCGAGCTCTTAGGCCAAACGGTATATCTAATGCGATTATTAAGGTTTCCCTTGGGCGTTCAGGGCCAATTAACTACAAAACATCTTTATCAAAATGACAAACACTGGTGTGACTCCTAGAGGTTGGAAGAAATCTAACCTAATACCAATATTTAAAAAAAGGTCTAAAGATGATCTAAAAAATTATCGATTATTGGCCATGACTTATTTCATCTAAAGAATCGTCTCTATATGTTTATTAAAGAAATTGAATGAATGTAATAGGTAACTTCCCAGTATCTTGGCTTTCTTATACTCTTGGCAGCATCATACAGATAGAATGCCCATAGGTCTTCAATTGGATATGATCTTTTTTATGGATCTAGTATTGATGTTATGATTTGGACTACTGACTAATGAGTTGACGTGATTGCATATAGAAACAGCCAGGCCCTTAAAAACAATTGCTTAACCACGTCAGTTTAGGGTGTGCAATCCTCACCGAAGGCTTTGAGCCTAGGTTCTGTCTTAGATTGTAGGTGGAGGGTCTTTTGCAGGACATTCTTCGAGGGTTTACCCCCCATGAATAATATTAAGTGACTTTTTGGTCTATGTAACGTTAGTGAACTTCAGCGGTGCCCACCAACATCCTATTCAAATGCATGCTACCCCTGCTGTCCTTCCCACACAAAGTGCAATTTCAGCAGATACAGAATGTTGCTGAACAATTATTTTTCCAGCTGCACATATGTTTTTTTTAAATTGTATTTATTGTGCAATAGTTTATTTTAAACATTTATCATATATAGAAAAATCATGTTAAAAGAAATACAATATACATCATTCATATATTAACTACAAGAATAAAAAAGAAGAGAGTAGAGACAAAACACATGTACATTTCAGATATGTAAAACCATTCAAATAATGATCAGCAGAATTTAAAATCAAAAACTCTTTTGTGCTTCTTTCCATTTTGCCAGTCCAGCTACAGAAATAACTATAGACTCAGCTTTAATAAACATACACCAAAATTGGTCTTTGTTAATATCCACAAATTGTGCAATGTAGTCAATGTAACCTTTACGATTAAGTTCTTTTAAAACTGTCCAGTTTGTCAATAGATGTCGACTAGTCTCCCCAGTCAAATGACAAAGGCAGCAAGCATTCTCAACGAAGTGGGATTTGTTGCCATTTATCGATATATTCCATTGTTGGTAAGAGGTTGAATCGTAATTGCAATATGAAGTGTTTTAATTCAATGGAGCAGAACTTATTCAAGTAACTGCATGGTTTTATGCATGGGGAAACTCTGATGAGAGAATTCATTATACCTTTTGTTAGTGTGTAGAATGTATATGGTTCAAGCCCTATCCCACAACTTTGATTTATTTTTTAATGATCATTTCAAAGTTTGGCTTAGTAGTAAAAATGTCCATCTTGAGAGCTAATGCCTCCAGATATTTCATAACAGAGCGTGTCAGCCCTGTAATGAATTAATTCACCTCACTGGTATTCATCTTTTGTCCTGGTAGTTTATACAATTCATGCATATTTTCATTTGTTTGCGTCTTTTTAGCGTAGAGTAAGGCTCTCCGGACCTGCCAAGAGGACGATAGGGACGGCTGCCCAAATTCTAGTCTAAGTTCCTCGACCTGCATGGAGATTGGAAAGGTTTACGGCAGTATGTAGGATCCTACCCTTGAGGCGGTCAAGCCACTCTACTTGTCTGTGAGGCAATGCTGCCAGGGCATATAAAATGCCAGGTATAATAGCTGTACGATAGATATCAAGTAGACCGTGCATCTTATAGCTGCCATGGTGCATTACGCAGTGTCTTACGGCCAGCCACTTATATCCAGATTTTTTCACTATCTCGCACCTCATAGTAGTGAAGGGATGGGTGTTTGGTCGAACAATATGATGTTGTCTGCATAGGAAAGCCATGGTAGGTGCACAGATGTGAACTTGTAACACCGGCCATTGCATCCCACCACTGGCTGCCTGCACCTAATCTGATTTTTTTCACTTATAGGTGCCTGGTGCAGAAGGCATAATTGAATATCGATCTTGATGAATATACTAGTTCAATATCATACAACTAGAAACCTGCCTCCCAAAATGATATCGCTATTAGTTATTTCACCATGCTTGAGTGAGAGGCTATGAGGCGGCTGGTTCATGGTTATGACATCCAGGCTATGGAACATAGAACCAATCACTCGATCTTTGTAAGGACTTTATGACATTCCATAAGAAATGAAAAACCTGTCTTTTCTATGCCTAAAAAAATGAAAGACAGCAATATAAGATACTTTACATAAAACACACACATACTGATGTTTTAGCTTATGTTACAAACCTTTTATACTGGTTTCAAAATAACAAGTCTTGTTTATTCTGCCTTTTCCCAGGATATCCAGACTATAGCCTGTGGAGGAAAGGGACAGGGAAGCGGTGAAGTGGTAGGGGAAGAAGGGTACAGAGAAACCAAACAGCAGGGTTTAAAGGGGGGAGCAGGCTAAGTGAAGAAGGACTATGTCTGTGATCGTGTGGGTGCATATCGATGCAGCCAAATTGGATCACATTAAGGATTAGAAAGTTAGGAGGGTACATTCTGTGATGTCTCAAGGAGAATTGAATATTTACGTCAGGGCGGTTTCCGAGAGATGAACAGGAACTATTAACAGTAGTATGTGGCTATGTGATGGGCCCAAGTGGACCGTAGTCGAATTTCAGGCTTTATTGCTCAGGTGTGTATTTTATTTCTCCCACATAAAAACACATAACATAATAAACCACAGACTCGCGTTTTGAAGCACTATACTCCTCCCACTATACACCTCCCTCTATACACCTACCACTATACTTCTCCCACTATACTCCTCCCACTATACACCTCCCACTATACTTCTCCTACTATACTCCTCCCACTATACACCTCCACCTATACTCCTCCCACTATACACCTCCCACTATACTTCTCCCACTATACTCCTCCCACTATACACCTCCCACTATATACCTACCACTATACACCTACCACTATACTTCTACCACTATACACCTCCCACTATACTCCTCCCACTATACACCTCTCACTATACACCTCCCACTATACACCTACCACTATACTTCTCCCACTATACACCTCCCACTATAGACCTCCCACTATACTTCTCCCACTATACTCCTCCCACTATACTTCTCCCACTATAGACCTCCCACTATACACCTTCCACTATACTTCTCCCACTATACTCCTCCCACTATACACCTCCCACTATATACCTCCCACTATACTTCTCCCACTATACACCTCCCACTATACACCTCCCACTATACTCCTCCCACTATACACCTCCCACTATACTCCTCCCACTATACACCTCCCATTCAATCTTGCCCTTTTATTCTTTAATTTGGATTTTAAAACCCTTTTTCAGGCATCCATGTCAACCACTTTGTGGTTCTCAAAAACCCCTACATGGCCATACCTGGGATATGTCTCTGAAGGCCTCATTCCTTTATGGTGATACCTTGGATGAAAGTCTGTTTTAGATGACCTCACTCCGGACGCTTCAGACGTTCCTGTGTCGTGTCCTTTATTCCGGTGTATCCATATATTTGCTCCATAGCCCCCTTTTTTCTGTACCCTCCTTTCTACTATACACCACAATCTGCTGTTCCTCGAAGCTGAGCCCTTCTCGAGTTCCTAAAATAAAAGGAGGGGCAAGTGGGAGTGTGTATACCCAAGACCCACTGACTACACCACAGACGTGGATGGACCAGCGATGTGAACTTTCTACAGCAGCTGATGTACACGGGAAAGAAGGCCAGCTACGGGGCTCCCACACCCGGCAGTGGCCAGCACAAGCTGCAGCGGCCTTACACTGCCGTCTACAGTCAAGCTCTGGCTGCAAGGAACTGCCCTCCAGGTATGTCGTGATGAAAACATGAACGATTTACCTGCCAGACTCCCAAAAGCCACGAAGACCTCTCTGGCCACCCACCCTACACATGGACTCGCCTCCCTGCGAACCACCCTCCTCCTCCCACTTGGAAATGGGGCAAGGCCATGCCAGTGAAATGTATAAAAGCTTCATGTTAACCTAAAGGGAAAGAGAGCCAGTCCCCCGAGTGATGCTGCGTACGCCTGTGTTGTCCTAAGTGATATGTTTTTCTCCCAAACGTCATCAAACTGAACATCTAGCGCCGTGACGTGCCGATACAGTGGCATGCTGGCGCTACGTAAAGCACAGAAATAAATGAAATAAATGGAAGAGCTCAAAGGCCCTGGGAATGGCCCTTCGGAATGGGAGGAGCTAAGTGGCATGCATGTTTGCTCTGTATGTGCTGGGTTTTATATAGAGAAACCTAGCTGTGAAACAGCAGAGCACTGTACAGCGGGCATGTACATTGATAGTGTAGATGGCATAGTATGGCACCGCACGTATTAAGCTCAGACATTCCCCTAACCAAGAGGTATCATGGCGCTGAAAAAGTGGGTACAGAATGACCCAAACAAAGGCAGGAAACCAGAAACCAACCCCGCGCTCCCTCCCATGACTTCCTACTCGTGGAAGCAGAAACGTCTTCACTTTGTGTCGGAAGTCGAGGGGATTTTCATTCCCCCGCAGATCCACCAGAACAATGACTGTGCAATACCCATTGAAGGCTCATTCTAACAACCGTGCCATTGAATGGACACTGAACGAACATGTGGGGGTTGCTATTCAGCTGCATGGAACTCTGTAACACACTTGTATCAGTAGATGAAATGTTTGTATCCATAGAAGTACAGTGATACATATAATGGGCTGATAATGCAGCAGCTGGCCTTAGTTTATTTATTTTCTATGAGCTATATTGTATTTGATCTCAAATGTTCCTTTCTTTTCTTATCTTTAAGTATGATGTTATATATGGATATATGAATTGTTGTATTTGCAGAAAGAACATTTGAATTTATTGACTTTGTAAACGTTAATTTTATGAAGTAAATACAGTTAAATAAATAAATAAACAACCCAAGTGTAACAGTACACAAAATAAAAACATCAGAAAGAAAACGAGCCATCTTGGGATGACATCGTCCAGTGAGTTGTCAGGGGTCAGTCCGAGCCCGCCAGGGAGCCCATCCTGGGTGGCCCCCTTAGGGGTAAGTACCATTCCGTTAAATAGGGTCCCTGGCCGAACATAAATATCACTCATTAATACAACCTTTAGTGCTGATTCCAAAGATGGCCACAGTCAAGTGTTCACGGGTGCTTATCTTCCGATGGGTGGAACATCGCAAGAAGGAGGGCGTTCAGTGCCTCAATGTTCTCTGAAGGCTCCCGGGCACCGTCTCTCAGGGCGCTATACCATGCCGCGGCCGTTGTCTCTGCTTCACTCAACAACTCAAAGTCCTTATACCGTGCACAGTATTGTGGGCCCTTTTCCTAGCCTCCAGGACATTGCTAGGCGCCTTTTTGCCAAGACAAATGCCAGATCCATGAATTTGATTGCATCCCTATACAGGGGCGCCGAGTACGGGGGGATCCGGGGCCCGAACCCCCCCCCCCAAAATCAGCCCCCTCCCGCCAGAGGGAAGCGATGCAGCATCGATGGCCCTTTCCATCGATAGTGCATCACTTCTCTCCGGCCGGATGTGCGATTAAGCCCTCCACTCTAGGGCCCTCATTACGACCCTGGCGGAGATCGTGGTGCAATATGCACCATGGAGCACGGCGGAAAGCTGCCGATACCGCCATGGGGGTTGGCGGATTTACCGCCCCATTCCGACCTTGGCGGGGCGGTAAATCCCCATTCCCCATTTTACCCTTCCCCATTCCCATTTTTGCCCCATAGGGTATAATGGGAGTGGGGAAGGCGTTAATTACGCCACCGTAAAATACGGTGGCGTAATTAACAACAAGGTCCCGTAGCGCCATGGATTTCTCCGCCCGGAAAAACCAGGCGGAAACCGCTCCATGGCGCTACGGGAACTCGTAGTAGGGCGGAAGGGTCCGCCGCGAATACCGCTGGCGTAAACCCACTCCGCCAGGGTCGTAATGAGGGCCTAGGACTCATTGGTGTATGGTCCTGGAGGGGAGGGTTTAGGCGCAGCGGTATTCAAACTGTGGGGCGCGCCCCTCTGGTGGGCCGCAGCCTCATGCCCAGGGGGGCGCGCATCCACAGTTTGAAAAGAAAAAAGAAAAAAAAATAAGAGGATAAATGACCAAAAGGTCGGACTGTTGCTTCATTAACAAGCAGCAGCCGATCCACTGCCCCTGCCACACATGCTCAGTGCGACAGGGGCCGGGCCTTTGTGAGGTCTCAGGCTCCATTAGGAGCCTATTAACGAAGACAAAAGAAAAAGCACACACCTTCTTTTGCCTTGATGATGGTCATCCTGGCAAAAGAAGGTGTGTGTTTTTTTTTGTCTTCATGAATAGGCTCCTAATGGAGCAGTGAGGCCCCACAAAGGCCTGGCCTCTGTCACACTATGGGTGGTGGCAGCAGGGTCAGATTGGCCCTTGGCCGGGCTGATATCGTCCCTGGGGAGTAAGGGCCGGTTTCAGGCCATGCTTGGGCCGGTTTGAAAAAAAATTTGGGGAAAAATTCATTTTTTGCAAATTTATTTTTTCATTTTTTATTCTTCAAAAACCTTTCATCCTTCTTGGGTCGATATGAGTACCAACACAGGTTGGGTGATATTGTGTGCATATTTGTTCTATAAAAAAGAGCTTAAGGGTAAGTGCTATATAATACCATATTATCATGTGGCCTTGGACGTCTGCTTGGAGTCACAGTATTTTGACAATATGGATCTATACGCACAGATATTAATGATACGTATGGTGATCCATTCTTGTATGAAATGTATATCACCTTAGTGAAATCATAACCATATTTTTCATAGTGTAGTTTACTTAGGAACAATGCTATTTGATGCCACTTCCTATTTTGTCAAGGGGTGAAAGGTTGTGTTTCATCGCTTCCCGGGATGTCACTTTGGTGTGGGGTCAAATGACATCACTTCCGGTGATATCATCAGAGGTCAAGTGTCATGAGGCGAGGGGTGGGCCACTTTTTTGAGGCGAGGGGTGGGCCACTTTTTTTTGGGTGACTGGGCCTATTTCTTGTCCCAGTCCGACCCTGGGTGGCAGCAGTGTTGTGGAACTGCCCAAGTGTCACAGAAGTGTTAGAACATATTTGGGCACTGGCACCTACTGTTTTACAAATTAAGCACTTGGTATACGCTGTCCGGTCAAATGGTCGAAAATAAAAGATCGAATAACCATTTGATCGAAAGTCAAATGGTCGAAAAAAAAAGTCAAATTTATTAATTTATTTATTTATATATTTTTTTAGTTTTGTTTGGTTAAAATAAAAAAAAAATAAAGAAAAAAGGGGGGTTGGGGGAGGGAACCCCCCAATAAAAAAATAAATAAATAAAAAAAAATCGACCATTTTTTCGACCAGTTGACTGTCGATCAAATGACATTCGATCATTTGGTTTTCGACCAGATGACCTAGAACCCTTGGTACACACATGCAGTTGCAATTAAATGTTCATTAAAAAAGTATGCCCTCAAAAGTATGCTATCACAGAGAAATGGGGACCCCAAAGCCAGTTCAACTACCCACTCCAAGGTGTGCTACTGAACAGGTAGATGTGAGTCAAGAGCCAACCAACCTCTTTCTCCTATCTGTGCTACTGTACCATACAAATAAGGGGGAATCGCCCTCCTGCAGTCTCTCTCCCAGTCATCGATTCTTGATGATTTACTGGTGCAGTCACAAAAAAAAGATTTTTTGGGGGTTCATTTTGTTTACAAAAGTAACACATTGCTAAAACCCGCTGGCTGCCAGTTCATTGTCCTTGGAGCGTCCCAGGCTCCCTACCCCCTGAGAGCCACCAACCTTGGGTGCTGTTTTATAACAAATGAAAGACGCAGACAGAACAATAACTGTGTGAGTCAACTGAGAGATGAATGCACTCATGCTCCATTCAGAGAGAGGCTTTGCACATCTCCGCTCCCTCTTCATGGGTTTACGGTTGCCACCTGAAAGGTTGCCAGCAGCTAACCTGCCATCCTGTCCCAACTCCATGCCTCGTGTGCTTTTCCCTGGTCAACCAAACCCTGTGAACTCATAGGCCGCATAAGACCCACAGAAGTCTTTTTACCGCCTGTCCTGAACGTTTCTTGCACTAGTGCTATTAACGCTTGCAGCTCCAAGGTATAATATTAACAACCAGTGTTTGTGGGTAAAGGGCCGGCATGAAGTCTCTATTTCAGAGCCAGAGTCAAATGATAAGGTGTTTGTGGCAGTATGGAGTTCCAGGCCTCTGCTTGGACGCCGGGTTCTGCAACCTTTAGCTCTGCAGATGTGTTGGACTACAATGCTCATCAGCCCCAGCCAGCATAGTCAATGGTGATGGATCATAGGAGTCGTAGTCCAAAACATCTGGAGAGCCACATGTTTAAGACCCCTGGCTTTAAGGAACAGGAAGTAAAATAATCCACGAAAGTAACAGGAGTATGACGTTCCTGGATCTACATGGGTAGAATAAAAGTAGACTAGAAGAACAGCCTGGGGGCATCAAGTTTATGTAGGATGGAATGGTGGGGGTCTGAGTCACCTGAGGAGACAGAGGTATCTTACAGGTCTGAAACCTGGTAATCCACTTTACAATAAAAGACAACATGGAGAGAGGTGATGTCTTTGTGTGGCCTGTAAATCTGCCGAGATACCACCAAACTGTACTACCATTACTGCCACTTGGTCTGGCAGTATTACTGCCGGATTACAAGTGGTGGTAGGCAGTGTTAGTCCCCATTCATTGGAGTCCATAGGACTCCATGGTGGATTTCAGCGGTATTACTGCTGGTAGTAATTTTGCTGGTGGTAATATCCCAAACTGTTCTATTTTGGGCGGTATGGTGGAGGAAATACCGCCAGCTTCTTGCTGGAGGATTTTCCTCCACCTTTGCCCTCAAATTTATAGTTGGGCGGTGCGATAATGTGGCTCTATACGGTATTACCAGTGTTGCCAGTCAGAACTCATTTAGCTCAGCAATGTATTCAGTTCTCTGTTTTTTGTCCTGACGCTTAAAATGTGCGATTTGCATTACAAGCTGTGTGCCGCAGACAGCTTCCACTCTAAGCGGGGGAAAAGTTAGGACTGTGGGGACTGAGTCGGCAGGACTTTTCAACCTTTTGACATGAGGCGTCTTCACTGAGTCTTGGGGGGGCATCACCTCCCACGGGATATGGTACAGTATAATTACCTCATTGCTTTTTATCACTGGTTCCTCTACATCAGCCTCTTGCTGACATAGAAGGGTTTATAGCTGTTCAGTGGGCATTCAGTGGTTAAGATCTATGCTGGCCTGCCATCTTGTGATAAACGGCAGCTATTAACCTTAAATATTTCACCATTGCAAGTCTCACTTCTCCCACAGCAACAGCAGAGCCCGCTTGCTAGTGCCTGATAATCCCAAAATTCTCTGTAATTTTATGCAAAGCTGCATTTTATTTTTATAAGGTTATTTTACTCACTGAATGCTGATCAAGTGTTTTAAGTCTGGACTTTATTAACTGGGTGCTTGTAATTGCAGCACAAGCACTCTTTACAATCTAAAGTAGAGGCATGTTTACAATGTTGATTGTTCCAAAATACATCTCCTAGTGTGCTGCTTTGGGTCAGGTGGCCCCCTTTAAGCTGTACACAATGATGCATTGTCTGGTTGACATACTATGTGATTTGTGTATTTTATAAAGGAAACTAAGACCACTAGAACTCACCACCCCAGAAACTCCCAATCCCACCTTTGGGGGCATTCCTGTGGACATGGGAACAAAGAGGAAAGAATGAATAAAAAAGTATTTGCCTTCAAGAGGAAGCTAGACCTTTGCAAAAGAACAGTTGGAGCTGGGCAAGCCACCTAGCAACATTAAGGTCCAGCTTTGATGAATACTTCCCTGAAGTAAATGCTGGCTTAATGACTGGGTGATGCAGACTTTTCTGGCAGAGGAAGTGGTGCATCATCCATTTGATGCCCAGGAAGAGCTGATTGAGGTTCTGTCGGACACTACTCTGCAATCTGAATTTAGGAACATTGCAGTGGGTGAATTTTGACTGAAGGTAATCCTGGAGTATCCTACATTGGCATGGTCTGCTATCCAGTCGCTCTTACCCTTTGGGTCTTACTACTTGTGCAAAATAGGCTTTTCAGCATTGGCTTTTTTACTGACTCCTTCATTTTTTGAATAAGGGGTGTTTCAAATGAATGTTGAAAACCCGGAAAGTGGGAGTTTTTAAAACATGGAGACAACCATGGCTACAACATTTAGACGCGAGTGCTTCCATCAGTCCCAAACATCACCTGGGTGCAGGGTGAGCCTGGGTAACTGCTTTTTAACATTGTACACTACTTTACCAGAATTTCTGGTAAACTACAATGTTAAAAGCAGTTAACACTCTTCCCCTCCCCAAGTCTGAAACCACACTTGATTGCATTATACTTCAGCCAGGATTGCATTATACTTCAGCCAGGATTGCATTATACTTCAGATGTGTCCACTGAAAGGTTTAAGATTAAGCTACATCCCTAACTCTATATGGTTACCCAGAGGGAACATCTTAGCAAATTTCACTTGTGGCTGGCCAATCTACAACGGCACTATTTTAAGTTTGAATTGTTGATGTTTTACTGAACTACGTCTTGCTTGGTAGTTTTTAATCGGGAAACGTCTTTACTTCTCGTTTCCCTTGAATTGGGAACTTTTTTTTGGTGGTGGTGGTGGTACTCCACCTTGCAGCTGTACCTTCTGTTTAGCAAGCATTTAATTCTCCCATCCTAGTTGTGTTGCTGGACGATTATAGAGCGGTGGAGTAGGGGCAGTGATGTCTTAATGGAATGCAACTCGAAGGCTTAAATCTCCTTATTTCTTGACTTTAGTATATGCAGTGCATGCTAGCCAATGTTTCCACTGTTCTGCGCGCGCCGTTGCAGCAAGTTGGCGATTACATGTAAATTTGCGGCCATATAACTGCCAGTGATGTCACTTCCTGTATTTCGGCCCCCTCTGGGAAATTCATAAATCGGCTCCCTTGCCCCCATAGTTCTCTGGCCTGGGATAAGCACCCAGCAAACATTCAATCGGGTCCCACTGATATCGCATGACTCTGGCGCCAACACACACCAACTCTATTTGGCGCCAAAGAGTATGCACCCGCGCACATTGCCAAAACACATGGATGAGGTCAGCTGCATCTGCGCCAAACCGTGGACAAACAGGCAACACCTTAGAATCAAACCTAGCCACCCGACTTGGTGTCATATACGTTCGGTGGAGCGCATTAAGTTGCAGGAGACGAAACTTTGCATTACAATAAACCCTTTTGACAAAGATCAATGCATTATCCCATTCCGCATCAGTAAGCTCCCGACCAAAATCCACCTCCCACTGCATCTTTACCCTCATAAACAGCCACACTAACAAACACCCTGATTTGTCCCCTTCTGCATGCGCATGTGCCACACATACTGAGTAGTCAAATCTGTAGTCTCTCCTATGCCTCCGTACATTGGGCCTGCAGTAAGAAGAGGTCACCGAAGAGCCTGTGAGCTTATCCGCTACCATAGTGTGAATCCGGTCCTCTAGAGCCCCTAGGTCTGCCAGCAGTGATCGCCTCACCCCACGCACCAGCAATTACTTCCCCTGTTGCCACCACCTTCAATGTCTCCCACACTGTCCCCCAACTGTTGTCACTCCCCACGTTAGTTTCCCAGAAATCCTCCAGTCGGCCTCTGAAGGTGTCATCATGCAGCCGTTAAGCTAACGTACACCACATGGGGACAGGAGACCTGGGTCTCCTGTTGACCCAACATAGCATCAACGGAGAGTTGTCTACAACAAATCGCCCCATATATTTTGCATCTGAGAATTCAGCTAAGTGCTCACCCCCCACAAATAGGTAATCGATTCGAGTATACAGTATGTGAAGGTCAGAGTAATAGGAATATCCACTTTTTTCTGCATTCAACTCCTTGCAGATATCCACCAGCGATAGCTCCTTTAATACTGCATTAAAAGCCACTGATGCTGGCGAGGACCCATTCTATACAGGGATCGACCTATCCCTAACTGGGGTCACGAACGCAATTCAATTCCCCGCCCCTGAGGAACATAGCATTTCTCTTTTCGGCCAGCTGGCTACTCAATGGGCCAAGGTGAGCCGGTTTCACGTGGTTAGGGCAATAGGAGTTGCTTATTGCTTGGTTTTCCACATATCCATGTACCACCACACACCTGACCTTCTTGTCTGCCTCCACATTCAAGAGTCAAAAGGGGACCAAAGTGACTATCCACAGCAAAACCCCTTTAGCAAACTTTGAGTATGGAGATCCGTAGCCAGTCCCCCTGCCCCTCACCTAGCACCAACTCTCTCCTGCTCTTCAGGGAGCAAATGGGTTTCTTGTAATAAGGTAATTAATATCTTTTCCCTGCCTAGCCCCCTAACATTCTGGGTCAAAATTCTAATTAACGCCATCCAATTGACTCAAGAATCCCCCCTATAAGCAACCCCCAGCATTCCAGACAACATGTCCACCACTGCCCTCTCCCCAGCAGCTTCTCTCTCAGTAGTGAACAATCCATGCACCCTCCCAGGCCCCTCATACAGAAGCCCCACCTCCGCAGCCCCCAACCCCACCACAAGCCAACTCCCAGTATCCCAGATACAACAACATCAACAAACCACGATAACCAAACATATTGTAACAAGAACAGTGTGCCACCATTTCTGGGGCAATAACAGTGATCACCAGCATCCATCCGTGTGGTTGTACTTGTACCCACAAGGCCAATCCTTGCCATTGGGTTATCAGGCCAGAGGTACCAGCAACCGGAAGGTACCAGCAGTGTTAACTATTCCGGGAGTGTCAGAGATTCCATTGTGCTCCCGCTGCAAAGCATCTCCCCGAGCAGCAGTGACGCTGAAAGTTTCAAGTGCATTCTGTTGTTAGCTGCATACGCCCACTTCAAGTAGTTCAAGGGCCCTTCCTTCTTCTATCCGACCCATCGTCCATGTCCTTATCCACAATGCAATTGTGATCCATCCATATATTCTCAGCCTCTGGGCTGTCCAAGGAAATTGCTTTCCCTTTGTCTAACACTTTCAGTCTGGCAGGGTAAACAAACATATATTTAAGTCATAGTTGACAAAGCCTCTCCTTTGTGGGAACCAACATGTTCCTGCCCCTTTGTACTAGTGGCGTGTAATCTGGGTATCTGGCTCCCGGTGGCGGTCTCATCTGCAGTGAGCCGTGGGCTCTCTATTGTGAAATCCTGGGACAGCCCCTCTAGGCCAACCTCTTGTAGTATCAAGTTCTCAATGTAGGAGGTAGGATCCTAACCCTCTGCACCCTCAGGGAGGCCCAGCTCCTGAATGTTATTCCTTTGTTACCTTCCTTCCACGTCTTCAGCGTGCAATTCTAGTAAAGCATTCTCCGCTTCCAAGGCTTTCACCCTTGATTCCAGATCTGCAGTGGTCGTCACCATCTCCTGTAACAGAGACTCTGTAGCGGTGACCCTCTCTGCCAGCGATTGTCCTGCCTCGGGGGAGGCACATCCACTTTAACTTCCTCAATTTTATTCTCCAGAGAGGACTCCAAGGCTGCGATGGCGGCAGGATTCTATCTTCCTGGGATTTCTTCTGCACTGCCAGTGCCTCCGGCTGCTCTGCCACCTTAGCTGGGGCAGGGTCACAGTGTTTCCCCTTGTTCACAAAAGACACCATACTCATGCCCGTATTGCCTTCCTTCTGTTTGGTGGCTGGCATAGCAAGAGGCACACAGGATGTGGCAATGCACCACCTTTTGGCAATCACCAATCAAAAATAGCAGTTAGGGGACCCTGCACCCAACCCCCATGCCTTCATTCCTCAATAAGGGACACAATCCTACCATGCCCAGGAAGGTGGCACCACCAGGCCTCTCTCACCAGATTGCCAGAGTTGCCAAACAAGCTTGTGCAGGCAGTGGTGCAAAAAGCAAAATACAAAAACAGTGAAGGTAGCAGCTCAAGGAGCAAATGACTTATGTTGTCTTCTATGTAGGGGGACCGCAACGAGTAGCCCAGTGGGCTACATCTTCCTGGCAAAGCACTCTATTTCAGTCATCTCCTATATGTATGCCAGCTTCCCCACCAGAGTCACATGTATTATGAAATGTCTCTAGATGTGGGTCCTCACCTGATACCAAAGCAATAAGTCATCATGTACCAGGCAGTCCGCACCCATGGTTCAGTCTTCAAAGCAGAGCACAGTCCTCTACTGAGCCTCCAACCCTCCGAAGCCAACACCAGGCGTTGGATGTCATCGGTCCCAGCAGAGGCTGGGACGGCCTCCATTGCCGCTGTAGCAGCTCAGGTAAAGCAGAAGGCTCTGGGATCGCATATTACTCGGCGTGGCTGCCGTCCCTCAAGTGCCGGCCTCTCCTAGGGCTCCTCCACTTTCGAAACCCGACTGGCATCCTCAACACAGCTCCGGCGGCATAAATCTGGGGGAGGCACGCAACTTCCAGCATGGGTCCCAAGGCCGGCCTGACCAGCTCACCTCCGTTTCCGTGCAGCACAGGGCTGTTGGGAGGAGTCGCGTCCCTCAGTCCGCTGCTAATCTGCACCCAGTGGCGGCGCAGTCGCCATTTTGGAGCAAGTCACTGCACCAGAGCCACTGGTTATCTCGCCCTGTAAGGCCTCAATAAGTGTCAGAAAAAAGCCACAAAGACAGCCTGGTGCAGCAGCAATCCCAATCAGTGCAATTTCATGTAGCAGCCCGTAATTATGAACCACAGGAAGGATCATTGACAGGATCGGAGCATGAGCCAGGCACGTCCTCACTACATGGACTGTGGCCACGCCCCCCCCTAGAGGTCTCATATAAAGCAGTGGGCTCCAAGAGGACCCCGTGACACTCCACAAGATAGTGATTTTACACATAATTCAAAGGTGGGCATACCACCACCTGCGATCTATCTGATGAAAATGAGGCAAGCCAATGAAGGGCCTATATTTCACCCAGTAGCTGGTTTGTCTGGACAAGAGAATGGCATGGTCGACCATATCGAAGACAGCCGAAAGATCCAATAGAATCCAGATCCCAACACCTTTACGGTCGACTGCCCATCTCAAATCGTCCACTGCCACCACTACTACTGACTCTGTGCTGTAACCCTGTGTAAAGCCTGCTTGAGTGGCATCCAGACACCTCTGTGTTTCCAGGAAGTAATGAAACAGGCATATAGTTTGCGCAGCATGAGGGTCGATGTGTAGGTTTCTTCAACAGAGAGATCACTGCTGCCTTCTTCAGTGAATATGGTACAACACCTGAATCAAAGAAGATCTGTTAATAATCTGACTTTGCTCTTGTGCAATCACCCCTCCCCCGGTGCCTTCTAGAATTCTCGCCAGGTAGGGCTCACACACTGAGACCCAAGGACGATGTTTCGCCATCACCCCAATAGGTGTACTTGATTGATCTGGACAAATAAATGACGTAAACAAATCTCCTACCATTGGCAGATCAGGGATCAAATCTGCAAGATCCAAGAGCGGGGTCCCTGAAGCTGACTCCAGAAATTCTTCTTGGATTTTGTTCATTTTGTCCGTGAAGAAATCACTAATTTCCTCACAAATCTATTGAGAGGGGATCATGGCCTTCTTAATAGCCACTGGGTCACGCAGTTCTCCTAAAACTTTAAAAATGTCCTGGGCCCTATTCGGACGTGTAAATATTCGATCTGAATTATAGCTTTGTTTGACCGTGCTCATCAGTTTTTTTAATGCATAAATTGTGCGTGTTTACTCTCCTCTTGCCTTATTATCCAGATTTTTATGCCAGGCCTTCTCTGCTGATCTTACTTTCTGTTTTTCGCTGCTCAAAATACTAGTGAACCATTTCTTCTTTTTCCCCTTATCCATTGCTCCTCAGCTTTAGTAAGTTTATCCAATAAAACACCAGGTTCTACTGAGGTGACTGCAGGGTTTAAGTCCTCAAAAATGTCCTTAAATTATCTGTGTCAATATTATCCCAGTTATGGAATTCATTTCCCCCCCCCTTTTGCTCCAACGCGGGCTGGGAGTCCATTTACAGCATAAAAAAGACCCCAGCATGGCCAGACCATAAAACCGGCCCAGGAGGGGCCACCACCAGTGAATTAGAGATATTAAAAATACAATCCAGGGTGTGGCCCGCTATATGGGTTGGCCCAACCACCAACTGATTTAACCCTGGCATAGCAAGTGATTCCAAGAACACCTGGGTACACGGGTTTTCAACATCCTCTGTGCACATAAATTAAAGTCACCCAACAAAATCAGTCGCGAGCATAAATGAATCACTTGTGCCAATGAATCTACCGCAACCTACGAAACTGGTTATCTGCCTCTAGTAGATGATATACAAATAAAAATCAACAGAGGACGATGCATTCTACAGACATTTCGCATATGATAATTCTGAGCCCTTAATACAGATAGCCTGAGTTTCCATCATTTTGAACACATCTCTAGAAATAATCGCCCTCCTCGCCCCAATCCAGTGGGCGATCTTCAATAATCGCAGAGTATCCCCGAGGCACTAGATCATTCAGAGCAGCCGGGAATGATCTCTAAACCATGTAGATTATGATCCACTGGATCCTGGTAGAAGATATACTGTTAAGTGTACACTTTTATGGAGCGTAGCTGCAAAGGTTTACAGGGAGTGAGTGCGGGGAAGTCGGACCCATTCTTTAATAATTGGTAGGTGGATCTGCAGCGGTGCTCCACCTGCAGCTATATTCCTGTGGATGTCATGCAATATGACCCTCCTAACTGCACTGTTGACTCCTGGATCTACCTTAGAATGCCCCATCTTTCCTAGTTCTGCATTGCCAGTGAGAAAGGCTGCCAGCACATGACAACCCAAGTCTCTGCCTGAATCACTAATGGCTTTTTTCGCTGTGCTTAGTTAGACTTGGTGAGCAAATGTTGTCCCAGCCATTATCCCAGAAACCCTGCATTCCTCTTCTACTGCTCTGAACTTGTTATCTCAATATTTATCCATGATTCTTGTTGAGCATGCGCAAGGTGAGTTCCGAGGTCATGTGCTGTGCGCGTGCTGCTCGAATGTGTGAGTATGCTATAAAGGAGAATATACTGCTGCCCTCACATACACCTCACCAAACTATTTATTTGTGGCTGTGGCAAATCTTGGAGATTCCTTTCATCACCGATCTAAGGGGTCTACGTTGGCATGTGAGTCACCTCTTCCTCCTCTCATCCAGTCTCAGCCTTTGAACAACTGGATGCCGGTGCAACCGAAGTGATCCACTCAGAATCCGAGCATGGACTGCAGCCGCGGAAGCCCCCGCATGAGACTTCAGAGGTGAACAGAAGGTTTCCTGAGACCCTTAGCAAGCCATGGGAGCAGAGTGACCTCCCCTCCTCGTCCAGTCTGTTGAAGCGGCACTTCTGCAGGGTGGGCCACTCTGAAGATGCCTGGCCACGGCTGACTTCTCAAGGTACTGCTTCCCTCTACCCTATCCCTCGTCAACAGAATCCCTACCAGGGAGTGCATACATTTGTTCCCAACCCACTTATAATCCTACGTTCAGAACTTGTGCATAACGTTTCCTTCCCAATGCTTAATACTGCGACAGTGCTCCCTGCAGGCTAACCTCCAAGATGGGTCGCTCTGCCTACGTTAAGTAAAGAGATTCTAATGAATGAATAAATAAATAAATAAATAACATAATAAAAGGAATTTCCATTGCCCAAAGGAGCAATTACATTTGCTTAACATCTGAGATGGGGCTATTATTGGAATTTGAGATGCGTGTCTCCTCATTAGCCTGGAATGATGATGGGATGAAGTCTGGCGATGCTCATAAATTCACAAGCGGCACCTCTACATCTCTGTGATTCCCATCTATGCTAGGCTCCATTTTAATTTCTGTAAAAGAAAATCAAGCTTTAGGATTGTGCACCTATCTATCTGTTTGACAAGGTATTAGCGGAGGTCCCAAAACTTTTGAAATCCTCATAGGCATAATGGAAAATAAAATGTGCTTACACCTACAGCCCAAACCGCTGTATGTATTTGCAGCAAAGTTGCGCGAGGAGCGGCGGATTGGTGCATGCTTTTGCAAATGTGGTGTAAATCCATCCAGTATTTTCTTTTAAAATGGCAAAAAAGTAGGTCAAACAAAATTTAGTGATATCCGGGTCCGGTCCGCAGACTCATTTCCTCGTTTGGAGTCCGGAGACACCTCTGGACCAATCAGAGGGTGGCTTGGTGTCCGCGGACGTCAAAGACGCACACTGATTGAATGTTCAAAAACGTGAGGTGCATCATAATTTTTTAAACAGTCGCCATATTGGATCTCTCGGACTGCTGCCATTGTCCGCAGACAGCGCAGTGAGCATGACTTTTGGAAATTCCCTTTGGGGTTGTTCTGTGGCCGAAAGGATTGAGGGAAAGGGTGGGGGAGTGGTTAAAGGTTGATAGCAAACTGTTTTTATAGGTTAAAAAAAAGAGGTGCAGGTGCCACCAAGTCCGCAGTCTATTTTATTGTCCGGAGACATCATTGGGAGTGGGGTGGTTCAGGGTGAGTCTTGTTATTTGAAGGTGTATTGTACGTACTTGTTATATGGTTTCATTCTATTGTGGTGGTTGTGACCAGCCCCAAGAATCTGGACACTGGCCATGGCCATAGTAATATGTGTAGTGTATAGTAATTATAGGTATTGCAGGGGGAGTATACAGTATATGTAATATGGTGAAATGATACACTTGAAGTGTATATAGTATTTATGATCGTAGTAGAATTGAGGATAGTGCTTATGGAATCTATATTTGTTTCTTTGTGAAGAAGAAAATAGGATAATACTGGGTATGGTTGCCTAGTTACATATTGTAATAAAGCAGGAATCTCTGGTTCATTTTCTGTGAAAAAACAGTAGAATTTGTTAAACAAGATAGTTTAGAACCTTTAATTGCATACAAATGTACGTATAGATTTACTTTTTTGACCCTCAAAAATAGTACATTCTATGTACTATGTTTGGTTAAAACATTAGTGTTTAGTACACTGTTGTTGTATTGACATGGAATGGTCAATGGGAAAACAAAATCCATAGTGGGTTAAAAAAAACGACTGTAATTACATGCAGTCATTTTCGTAGTTTTAAAGAATGTACATGTTACAGAATACTTGTGTGTGGTAGCATGGATATGTTATCTGAGTGTGGATGTGATAGGATGTTTTTTTGAAGTGTGTTTTAATTAAAGGTATGTTTAAAGTAGTTAGATACCCGTTGGTGTATTCTAACTATATCCACAGTAACAGGAACTGTGGTGGCATATTTGAAGTGTATTAGAATGAAACATATTTTTAAAGTAGCTAGATATCCATTGGGATATTTTAACTGCCTTGGATTTTAAAATTACTTTTGTAGTATTATGGAAGTAGTTAGATACCCTTTGGTGTATTCTAACTGTGTATTGTACTATACTTTAGTGTGGAAATCTGGGTTGAAGGAATATTAAGAAGCATATGTTAGGTTTGCTGGTAACCTATGTTTGGGAGTAACGGAGCTGTCGTTTCTTTCAAACCAACCACTTCTTTTTTTAACATATGCAGTATAGTGGCCTGAAGGGGTTGTGGCACCAGTGTGGTAGATTATGCCCACTGTTGTGAAGGTTTTCTTGCCAAGAAATACTTGGTGGTGTGTGAATCTAGTAAGCTTCCAGTTACTTTTGGTACCATCTGGATTGTACCTTTGAAGAATTAGTATGACATATTGCCATGTGAGTTTATCTGTATGCTGGAACGATTGTCTGATTTGCAAAAAATAGCATAATATGCTATGATTTGCATTCTGCAGAAGCTGGTGAAATGGAATACGTTCAGAATTTGGTATGGATACATTCGCAAATGGTTTATTAGGGATGTGCTCTTGTGAAACATGGTTGCAGATAGTGCATGTATGTTTCCATGTGTATGAAATCTGGAGGATTTCATTTATAGGGATGTTTTTGGTTTCTAGTACTTGTAGTAATTACATTAGGAATTCATGTGGCTCTTCCTGTGTGTTTATGGTGAATTTTACCATTCCTGTACTGTAGTCCAATTCTTGCCTTATACCTGAGACACTGGGCCTCATTACGAGTTTGGTGGCAGCCATATGGCTGCCGCCAAACCGGACTCCTTTACCGGGTTCCCAGAATGGGGAATTACCGGGCCATTCCGAGTTTGGAGGGCCCGGTAATTCCTCCCTCTGGGAAACCAGGCCCAGACCTCCCCCATTCCCATCTGAGCCCCCATAGGGCTCAATGGGAATGGGAGAGGGAGCTAACAACAGGCCGATTACGACTGGCCTGTTTTTAGCCCCCTCTTCCCCTCAAGGGACGCGGTAAGGACGCCACCAGGCGTCCTTTCAGGGTCAAACGAGGGGCCCTCGTAATTTCACGGAACGGGTTTAACGGGTCCACCTCCATTAGCAGAGCCGGTTAACCCATTCCGCGAATGTCGTAATGAGGCCCACTGTAAGTGCGGTCAGGATTATTTGTGGCTTTTTATGAAGGAAGAGCATTTGCAAACACAACTCGTCTGAGCCGCTTAAGTATATGTTGTGAACAATTGGTGGCAATTGGAAGAGAAGATTGATTGCTACATTTGCATCGCAATTTACTTCAGTTATGTTGCTGAATTTAAATAGACCAGAGAGTTGTGCTTCTGTATCCTTTCATGGGCCTGCAGAAGTTTCTTGAGAAGAGACATTTGTCTCATTGGGCCTCATTACACGGTAGGCCGTAAGGGTTTACTGGTACCGGTAAGGGCACCGGTACTGGTAAACCCTTAACGCCTTACTATGAGGTCCCTTTGCGGGACCCGACCTTAACGGCTGGTGTAGACCAGCCGTTAAAGTTGGGAGCCGCAAAGGGACCTTGGTGCTAATTACGGTACCGCATTTTGCGGTACCGTAATTATCTCCTTCCCCATCCCCATTGAGCCCTATGGGGCAAAAATGGGAATGGGGAAGGGCCATGGAGAAAGGGGGAATTACCGCCCCGCCAACCTTGGAATGGGGTGGTAATTCCCCTTTTCTCCATGGTGGTACCGGTATGGTACCGGCTGTCAAGGAGTTCCCCCCTTCTCACCTGAGTTCGATCTTTGCTGGATTTCTTGATCGATGCCTTCTTACGGACTGATCGTGTCTTGAATAAGGTTGCAAGAGTCTCTTTGACTCCAGCGTGCGTTCAAAGTTCCGGGATGGAAGGATCCAGGAATCCGGGAAGTTAACAGTGTGTGCAACTAGCACACGAGTCCAGGAACCAAGAAAGGAAGGAAAGGGACTAGGAATGGGATAGGCTGGAAGAAGCAAAGGAAACAATACCGCGAGCTACGGAGCACACGTCTGGTCGCTACTTCGCAATAGCATTGAGACGCACGGAGCCGCGGGAGGTGTGGTCTATAAATAGAACATGCTACGTCCAAGGTGTAGAACGAGGAAGGTGTTTCACAGTGGACGGCCATGTTGGAATTACAAGGGAGTGTAAGCCCCATTGAGACAAGGACCAGGAAGTCCAAAAGGGGCGTGTTCTGTAGTTCATGACAGCATGCCTCCTCCGAAGGCCCGTTCCTCCGGGTTTGCCCGGCTGTATAAGGTGGAATCTTCTGAGTAGTCGAGGGGCCTTGAGATCAGAAAGTGGTTCCCAGGTTCTTTCACTAAGAGGATATCCTTTCCATTCAACCAGGTATTGAAGCTGACCCCGTTTATATCTGGAGTCACATATTCGGGATACTTCATATTGGTTGTCGACCAGTAGAGGAGGAGGCGGCAGGATTTCCGGGAGGATTTGGTGTAGGGTTTTAATAAGGATGTGTGAAATACTGGGTGAATTTTCTTCCAGGAGTCTGATCCGGTATGAAACTGGATTGATAATTTCCTTGATGGGAAATGGACCATAGTACTGAGGGGCCAACTTGTTTGGCCGTAGATGTCGGGGTAGTAATTTCGAGGACAACCAGACTTGTTCACCAATTGCATAAGAAGGACCTGGTCTTCTTTTGAAATCCGCATACCTGTTAGTCTGTGTTCTGGCCCTCTCTAAGTTTTCTTTGGCCTCCTGGTGTACGTTGATGAGGGTTTCTATCCAGGAGTTGACAGTAGGTACTGGTGTAGGATGAGGGAGAACAGAGGATAGAACCAATGGATCGAAACCTTGGCTACAATAAAAGGGACTGGTCTTAAGTGCTGAATGATCAGAATTGTTGTAGGCGAATTCCGCCACGGGTATCAGGAGCGACCAGTCATCCTGAACCTTGGAGGCGAAACATCGAAGATACGGCTCCATGGTCTGATTAGCACGTTCTGTGGCCCCGTTGGTTTGGGGATGATAACCAGACGAGAGGGTGTGTTGGATTCCCAAAATGCGACAGAGATGTTTCCAGAATTGAGAGACGTATTGAGGTCCTCAATCAGATATGATCTTGGAAGGAAGTCCATGTAAACCGAATATGTGTTCCAGGAAGATTCCAGCAAGCTCGGACGAGGATGGCAGCTCACAGAGGGGTGTAAAATGAGCCATATGAGTGAACAAGTCAATGGTAACCATGATGGTCGTGTATCCTCAGGAAGGTGGTAATTCCACAATGAAGTCTGTAGCAATGAATTCCCATTGCCTTGTTGGCAGTGTAGGTTGCAGTAGAAGACCCGCCGGTCTCTTGTTATCATGTTTATTTTGACTGCAGATAGTACAAGCTTTGATGTACTACTGTACGTTGGTCTTCATTCCAGGCCACCAAAACTGTCTTTGTATAAGACGGAGGGTGTTGGTTATGCCACAATGTCCGGAGTGAAGGGTATCATGACAGAGGTTTATTATTCTTTGTTGTAATTTCTGTGTAGGAATGACCAGTGCATTGTCCTTGAATAAATATCCTTCCTTAAGTCTTAGGTTCCATGGATTCTTCCTTGAAATATCCTTCCAGAGGTCAGAGGATTGGGTTTGCACTCGAATTTCTTCCAGGAGGTTGACTGCTTGAGCCACAAAGATCGTGTGGGGAAACATCTTAGGATAGGCATTGTCTTCAGTGGTTACATAGTCAGGACGTCGAGATAAGGCATCAGCAATCATGTTTTGTGATCCATGAACATGAGTGATTTGGAATTGGTATTGTGCAAAGAAGTAGGCCCAACGCGCCTGTCGACTATTCCTGCACTCCAACGACTGTAGAATTTGAAGATTCCGATGGTCCGTGCAGACCTGAGCTGGATATCTAGCACCCAGAAGTAGATGTCGCCATTCAGTGAAGGCTTGGCGGATGGCTAACAGTTCCTTTTCCAGGACAGAATAGTGTGTCTCACTGGGAGTCAGGGTTCGTGAGAGGTAAGCAATGGGGTATTCCAGTTTATCCTCACGTTCCTGCTTCAAGACCGCTCCTATGGCGTAGTTAGAGGCATCCGATTCCACTAGGAATGGTCGATTTATGTCGGGTTGGGCCAAGATGGGGGCTTGCGTGAACTCTGTCTTTAAACGTTGGAATGCCTTACCTTGCGGTGTAGGCCATATAAAGGGGGTGTCTTTCTTCAAGAGGGCAACGATCGGTTGAACGATCTCGGAAAAGGTAGAAATTAACTTCTGGTAGAAGTTGCCAAGCCCCAGGAAGGATTGAACTTGTTTCACGGACATGGGAGTGGGCCATGCCAGTATGGCCTTTACCTTTGAAGGGTCCATTCCAATTCCTTCTGGGCTGAGGATGAATCCTAGGTAGTGAACAGAAGTAACGTGAAACAAGCATTTTTCATGTTTGGGTAAAAGTTTGTGTTCACAGTGTCGTTGTAAAACTGCCTTTACATGTTCTTCATGCTTTAGAGGATCCTTGGAAAAGATCAATATGTCATCCAGATAGACAATGATGAAGAGGAATAACATGTCAGAAAACACCCTATCCATAAAACGTAGAAAAAAAACTGCGGGGGCATTAGCTAGTCAAAAGGGCATGACTAGATATTCATAGTGACCAAAGGGTGTTCTAAAGGCTGTTTTCCATTCGTCTCCTTCCCAGACACGGATCAAATGATAGGTACCCCGGAGATCCAACTTCGTGAATATTACGGCGCCTCTCACAGCTTCCAGGATATCCGAGATCAGGGGCAGTGGGTGCCGATCTATGAGGGTGCATTGATTAAAGCCACGATAGTCGAGGCAAGGTCTGAGTTCCTTGGTGTCCTTCTTGGGAACAAAGAACAATGAAGCACCCGCTGGAGATTTGGAGGGTCTTATGGTGCCGTTTTCAAGGTTGGTATCCAGGTATTCTCGGAGGGCCTTTTTCTCTGGTTTGGAAAATATGAACATTCTGCCGAAGAGAATCACTGCTGAGGGTTCTGTATCTATGGCACAGTCTTCAGGTCTGTGAGGGGGTAAGGCCTGGACTATGGCAGTTGAAAATACATCAGCATATCCCTGATAGGCCTCTGGGACTTTTATGATATTGGAAACCATGAGTGGTGTTGTCTGGTCCCTTAGTGGTTCTTTTAGGGGATGTCAAGGAGGGATCCAGGAATAGACAGTGGGACATACAAAACTCTGAGCCTAGGAATAGTGATCCTGCTGTCCAATTGATATACGGATTGTGCTTCTGTAACCAGGGCATACCCAATACCATGGGGTAATGAGCTGACTTAATGATGTCGAATGTAATCCGCTTTTGGTGATGGTTTATGGAAAGTTGGATCTCTTTTGTCTGCAGGCTTATGGGTCCTGAAGTGAGGGGTCTTCCGTCGATTGTTTCCACCGGCTGCATGATGCTTCGTGTCTCGTACGGAATATGATGACTAACAACCCAGTCTTGATTAATGAAAATTCCCATAGCTCTGCAGTCTACCAAGGCCAGAATGGGATAGGTCTTATTCTTGGAGGGCGACAGGAAGGCCTGTAGTATCACCAAATTGTTTTGTCCAGGAGAGTTCAAGGATGCAATTGATGTGGAGCAAACATCTCTCTCCCGAAGCTCTGCTCCATCTAGGATCGAGAGCTGGCATTTCCCAAATGCCGAGGAGGGGCTAGAGGACACTCCCTAACCAAGTGCTTGTCTGAGGCACAATACATGCACAATCCCGTATGAATCCTTCTCATTCTTTCTTGTGGAGATATAGGTCCACGGAAGGCTCCTATCTGCATGGGTTCTGGTTCAGAGACTGAGCCTGGGTTTGGGTCTGTCTTGGTAGTACTCTCAAAGGACAGCTTCGGAGGATTACCCCTGGATTTCTTCTTCTCTGCCTCCCTTTCCTGGACACGGAAATCTATTTGCATGGCAAGGTCCATTAGTGCCTGGAATGAGTTTGGGCGAGCCACTCTGGCCAACTCATCCTTAATCTCCTCGTTCAGTCCTCTCCTGAAAAGGCTAAAACTCGCCTCAGGGGATCAATCAGCTTCCTTGACTAATTGCTTGAATCGGGTAACATAGGTGAGCATATCCTGGGATCCTTGCTGAAAGTCTAAAAGGCGTTCCTGGGCACTACAGAACTGCTCTGGACGGTCAAACATGGTCTTAAGGACTTGTATGAAGCCATCATAGTCATCCAGAAGAGCATCGCCAAAATTAACTAGGGGCGTAGCCCAGGTTAAGGCGTTTCCTCAAAGGTGGGAAATTATGAACCCCACCTTAGCCCTGGGAGTTGAAAAGTAGTAGGGCTTAAAAGTAAAGTGGACCAAACATGAATCCAGGAATCCGTGAAGGGTTTTTGCCGAACCATCGTATTTGTCCACTATACCGCCCAGCAACACACTTTCTTTTGTGGCAGAATCACGGGATAGAAATAATTGTTTGAGAGCAGCGTTTTCCACCTTTAGATTCTGCACCTCAGTTGATAGCTCTTGCATGCCACGCATCAGGTCCTGGACCGCCGCTTCCATGTCCATATCGAGTTCGGTCGGTTGGCGTCTCAAACTGTCAAGGAGTTCCCCCCTTCTCACCTGAGTTCGATCTTTGCTGGATTTCTTGATCAATGCCTTCCTGTGGACTGATCGAGTCTTGAATAAGGCTGCACAAGTCTATTTCGACTCCAGCGTGGTTTCAAAGTTCCGGGATGCAAGGATCCAGGATTCCGGGAAGTTAACAGTGTGCGCAACTATCACATGAGTCCAGGAATCAAGAAAGGAAGGAAAGGGACTAGGAATGGGGTAGGCTGGAAGAAGCAAGGGAAACATTACCGCGAGCTATGGAGCACACGTCTGGTCGCTACTCCGCAATAGCATTGAGACGCGCGGAGCCGTGGGCGGCGTAGTCTATAAATAGAACATGCGAGGAAGGTGTTTCACAAATAAATAGAGCGAGGAAGGTGTTTCACAGTGGACGGCCATGTTAGAAGTACAAGGGAGTGTAAGCCCCGTTGAGACAAGGACCAGGAAGTCCAAAAGGGGCGTGTTCAGTAGTTCATGACACCAGCGGCAACCATGGTAGTTTAGCTTACTATAACTGGCAACCTTCTGGGGTTTTCGGTTTTTACTTTTAACCATAACGTCCTTTTAATAGTGTTTTTTCACTGAATTTCATAGGTTATTAGTGAAACTTAACCATAACGTCCCTTTAACAACGTGTTCTGACTGAATTTCATAGGTTTTTATTATTGCAACTTAACCATAAAGTTCCTTTTACAAAGTTTGTTCACTGAATTACATAGATTTTTATCCGTGCACCCTAATTTACCTGTGCACCGAGGCTTCCCGAAAACGAAAAGTGAAATAAATGCTATTTGGAGGAGAACAAAAGGATGATTTGGGATCAGGCTAGAAGTGGGGAGGGAGAAAGAGGGTAGGGGGCTGGGGACCAAGTTCATGGCTCGAACGGTTTTGCATGTTTAGGGTTATTTGACAGATATCCCTCACCAACATCCTCTTTATTGTTCCTTCACCAGACATATGGTCTCTGTGCTCTCTCCTTTTTCTTCCTCTCCCATTAATGGTGGCACCCGGTGGGAGGCCCTCTTGGCCCTCTTCCACTCCTCTAAGGTCATCATTAATGTTTACCAGAATGGCACTGTCTTGGTCCAAGGCCATCAGGCCAACCTCCTCCTCTTTGATAGACACGTTGCACGCCTTGTCAATTTACTTTCCTCTTCTGCTGTCCCTTCTCTACCTTTTTCAGCTCCCTTGCCTCCTCTCTCTGCCACCTCTCTGGCACTCTCATCCTCCTCCTTGGCTACCTTGCCTTCTCCTCCTTCCTCTTCCGCCCTCCCTCAGGCTCCATCTACACTTCCGCAGGGAGTACCTCTGATTTGTACCCCTCCCCGGTAGTCTTTCAAGGTTGGCAACCTTCGCCACCTTGCCACTCTCAATTCTCGCTCAGCCGTCAAACACTCCTCTGACATCTGCCGTCTTCTGGAAGAACTCGACCTTGATGATCTTGGTCTCACCGAGACATGGTTCATGGCGAGCTCTGTCACGAGGTTTCACACTCTCCTCCTTGATGGCTACAATATCCTCTACGCTCCCAGGCCCAACCGTTCCGGTGAGGGTGTAGCCTTGATCTTCCCAGAGTGGATTCCTGCCTCTATCATTCCTATGCAGGCCTACTCCTCTTTTGAATGCCTTGTCTGCAGGCTCTCTCTCCTGTCCACTCTCTCACTGTGGCTACTATCTACCGGTCACCTGGTCAAATAACCTCCTTCCTCTCTGAGGGGGCAGACCTCTCCTCTTCCCACCTGGCATTGACCACTCAACTCCTCCTCTTCAGAGACCTCAACATCCAACTGGATGTTTCATGTCCCCCAACTGGACTCTTTCGCGACCTCTGCGACTCTCTTTCTCTCTCTCTTCTTCCCTCTGGCCCAACTCACTCTACAGGGCATACTATTGATGTTCGGATCTCCTCAGACCTCCCCCTCTCTAACCCTCTCACCATTCCTCTCTACTGGAGTGACCACTTTCTCCTCTCCTCTCATCTCTCTCTCTCTCTATATACCCCGCAGGCCGAGCCAACCCCCATACTGCCACCCACCTTCTCGGTCCTTCAACCCATGAAGAATGTGTCAGTTGAGGCTTTCACTGCCACTTTCTCTCCTCCTCGTACACCTCTGGCTGACACACATCCTGACACAGCCCTTTCCAAGCTCCACTCTTCTATCTCTGATACTCTTGATGTACTTGCCCCTGTCATGAGGATCCGCTTGAAGCCCAAAGTAAAGTGCAACTCCTGTTACGACTCAGACCACATCACCCTCAAACGCAAGTGTAGGGTGGCCGAGAGGAAATGACTTGCTTCCTGTGTATCCTCTGACAAATGGGCCTGCCGCCTGCTTCATAGGCAATAGCGAGGCTCTGTCCTCACCAAGAAGAGAGTTCACATCCAAGCCTGTGTCTCTGCGACATCTAAAGACTCGGCCAATCTCTTTGAAATCTGCAAAGAGCTGGTTGATCCTGCTGCAGTCTCTACCTCACCTGTCCCCTTAAAGGCCCCCTGCGAACTGTGTTGAATGATAAATAGCCAATGGCTAAATTGAACTTTGAAAAGCTAAAGAGGGGGAAAACCAGCAACAGAGGAGGTCGGCACCACGTGGGTCCTCAAGCAGGATTACACTGGGTGATTACCCAATAGTAGAAAGACTACCGTAATCAGAAGCCCTTGGGAAGAGGCGAGAAGAGGTCAAAGTGGTCATAGAGGGGCCTTGTAAAATCCTCTGTACCGTCGTGCATCTTTGACCGACAGATGATTGAGAAGCTAAGGGAAATTAATCCTGCATAGTTAAATGAGTGTATGTACATGTTCAGCCCTGATGAAGTTTCTAGACAAGTCTGATCTATGAAAGTCTTGTCAAAACAGGTTCTTCCCTGTTCTTCCAAAACCACCAAGGACCACATTGATATCCTCGCTCCAGCCTTGACTGACTTCTGCAAACACGTTTTCGCCACTGGAACCTTCCCCTCTCCCCTGAAGCATTCTCTTGTGCATCCTCTTCTCAAGAAAACCCCAGCCGAACCCTCCTGTCCGGCTAACAATCGCCCGATCAACATTACTCCTTTCCTGGGCAAACTCTTGGAAAAGCTGGCCATCTCACACTTTAACCTTCTTACTGAATCTGTTGGTTGTCTCCATGATCATTAGTCTGGCATCAGAGCAGCCAGAAGTACAGAGACTGCTCTCCTGAAAATCCATGAAGACCTGCTCTCTAACCTTGATGCTAATAACCCCTCTGTCCTCCTGTTAATTGATCTCTCTTCTGCTTTCTGCCGGTTGAGCAGGCTGGTCAACCGTGCCAGCCTGCTCAACCGGCAGCGTGATAACCTGGGTATCGCTGATCGGGCCATGTCCTGGTTGACCTCTTTCCTCTTGGACCGATCCTTCCAGGTCCAACTTGGGTCCTTCCTCTCCTCTATCTCACAATCTACCTGTGGTGTTCCCCAGGGGTCTAACCTTTCTTCCTGGCTGTTATACCAATACCTGGCACCTCTCGCCCACCACATTGCTGCTCTCTGCTCCAACTTTCAGTGCTATGCGGATGACACTCAGCTCGCTTTCAGGCTCCCTTCTGCTGCCTCTTTTCCTTTTCTCATCCTGGTTTGGCTCTCCGCAATCTAGGAGTGGTGTGCCGCAAATTACCTCTGCCTTAATACTAGTAAGACGGAGATACTCCTCATCAGCACACCTGCACCTCCCTTTCCTGTCCCTCTGTGGCCAGCCACTCTTGACCCTCTTCCTGCTCCCACCCGTGAGGCTAAGAACCTCTGGGCCATATTCCACTCCACACTCTCTTCCTCTCCTCACATTTCTGATGTCTCTAAGAAGTCAAATTACCAGCTGCACCTCCTCCGAGGTATTCTTCCTTTCATCGCCTTCTCCCACAAGCTCACTGTCTCCAGAGATCTGGTTCTCTCTAGGCTGGACTACTGCAACAGCCTCTTTTTAAATCTGCCTGCCTCTACTCTCCGTCCTCTAAAACTCACCCAGAACAGGACTGCAAGACTTGTACTCGGACAAAAGTGTGTCACACGAAAATAGCTACAGTTATTTGCAGGCATTTACGTAGGTGATGCTGCATATCTGTTGATGCGAATGCGTGAGTCGATTAGTTGGAGGTGTCTGGATATAGTTACCAGGTATGTGCATTGTTTACGCGCGTGCGCGCGTGTGTGTGTGTGTGTGCGTGTGTCATGGTTGCATCAATCTTTATCTGACTTTTGGATGTGCATGCCTTCAGTTAGGACATAGTTTATTCAGCATTAGAATGCGATCTTCAGATCTTTGAATCACTGGAGGGAGGGAGCCAGCCAAATGTTAGCAGGAAGGTTTTTCCAGAGAGATAGAGCATAGCAGGAGAATGCTTGTTTTATGGTTTTCTCCTTTTTGGTCTTCTGGGATTCCCGTCTTGTGATATCTTGGCTCCTAGCACTGCATTGACCTCCTGAGACAGTGAACTTTTCAGTTAAGTATGATGGCCTCTTTGATATTGGAGCTTTGTAGGTGATGCAGGCTGTCCCGAAGGTGATGAAAGCTTGGAGGGCTAAGGAGTGCAGTTCCTTGAGAGTGGGGGAAAATTGGTTGAATTTCTTCAGTCCTATTATGAGGCCCACTGTGCAGGTATTCCACAATTCACTTTCAAAGTGAACTTCTCATTTTCAAGCTGACAAGGAAGGGTGGATGTCGTCCTAGTTAATTAAACAGTACTACTGCAAAAGGATTTCTAGGGGCCATTTTCCAGTTATTTGTGATTTGACAGATCACAATTGTGGTAAATTTGATCACAGAAAAAATAATGAAAAGCAATGAATTATTTGTTTTTTTTATTTTGGGGCGTGGAGAACACCCAAATAAATGTATTTTAAAAAATTATGCTTTTAAGTATTTTTTTCGCAATTAAATTTACCACTCTGTAATTGTGGTCGGTAAAATCACATACAATCGGAAAAGCCCCCTGTTTTTTACCCCAACCTGACCCATTTTAACCCCTTTACCTACTACCCTTTAATTAATGTTTGCATTGTTTTCCAGTCTTAAGTCCACTCTGAAATGTACCACTCTGTAATGTTTTAGATATATTGGCCTCATTACGAGGCTGGCGGTATTCATTTTTTGCCGGCGCCCAGAAATGGGCAATTACAGGGTCATTACGGCCTTGCCGGACCCGGTATTTGCCCATTCCTGGGCGCTGGAAAAAATTCTTCCCCATTCCCATTTGAACTCCATAGGGCTCAATGGGAATGTGGAGGTCGGATGCACCGGCACCGTTTACTACGGTGCCGGTGCATCCGAAATGCTGTGCTTGCGCTGCCTTTCATTCCGCCAGGTCTGTGAAAGGCACCCACGAGTACAACTCAGAGTTTGCCGGGCCAGATACAACGGTACCGGCAAGCTTACCGGTACCGTTGTATCCAGACCGGCAAGCTTGTAATGAGGCCTGGATACCGATTTTCCGGGCCCCTAAAATGTTTTCCCATCTATATATTTTGGATCACTGACTTATTTCTGGTGCATCTTCCGAATGGCTCCTGCCATTGGAACACTTTTTGCCTTACTTAATGTATATGTTAGTGGATCCGAAGGCTCCCAGTCCCAACGTTGCCACACAGGCACCCTATATGAGTCCTAGGGCAATTATATCATGCTACATTGGTTTTAGCGAGTAGGTTGGTGGCACATGAACTGTAGTTTTGGCTTCACCAAGGGTGCCAGCCATTTTACCATCTTAGTAGCCCACTGTTCATTTTTGGTAGCCATTGGAGCACCAATATATATCTTTTTAAATCCTGCTCTCAGCCATTTTGTATTTTAGGGCTTCCTTTATTCAGGGCAATCACGAGGTGTGCTCGAAATGGCAGTTGTGAGAACACAGGCTCTTTGTGAGCCCACATGGCAGTCTACATATTGGTTCTAACTGGTTTGGAACACTGTAAGTCCCTGGCCTCTCCCACTCACTTCCTGTGGGGCGGGCAGGGCTGAGTGGCAGTCCTACTGATCAACCATCTTGGTTTTTCATCTGACCTATTGCCTCTAGCCACTCCTCTGATTGGTGGGCTGACATTTGGCCAGTGGCTTTTTGCAGTGGTTCTTACGGCTCTTGCTGGTCCCTGCTCTCTCTCTCAGCTCTCTTTTTCTTGAACTTGGAGGAATCTGGTCTGCTAAATGAGTTTTCCCACCGATTCACACTGATTTAGCAATTTTAAATCCTCACTTGAGAATACTGGCTAAGGGTTGTGTACCGACATATCCCAGCTGGGATTTTCTGCTCCTGGGAGTCCAGACAGAGCTTCCTGCATTCCCCATGTGCTAGGCTGAGCCTTTCATGTTGGCAACATATATTGGTCTGCTTACTGCTTCTTCCACCCATCTACTACCATTTACTGCCAGGTTCTCCGGCCTTCGTGCTGGAGGCTGCCACCACCTCGGCAGGTGATGGGACACCAAAAGCCCACCTCATCTGCTCCTTGGGATGTCCTGGGTCGTCTCCTTCTATTAACTATATTCTGCAATAATTTTCTGCTGGGCTACCACCCTTCTGTGTCCACTTGGCCACCAGGATCCTTTTTCATGGGTTGCTCCATGCTCCTGACTCTTCCTCACTGGATTCTTCACTCATGGCTGGAAGGCGGTCATTGAGGGAAGCCCGTTTATTCTTCCTTTCATTTATTCAGGCTGTCTTTGTTCTATGGCTCACGTCCCTTTAAGCCGCACCTAGGAAAAAGCCTGTATCTACCTGGTTGTTTTGTCACGCGTGAGCAATTTTCACCAAAACTGCCAACATGTTTTCACTTACCTCTGGGTCCTAGGATTGGCACTTCTTCTTGATACTCACCCTCAGGTGTCTCCCTGGTCCCATCGCAAGATTCTTTGGAGGCGTGTCTCAACCACATTTCCCATTAATATAAATTGGGCATCCTCCCGCTTTAATACAACTCCTGGGGCTTCTGGCTATTCAACCAAACTCTGGGTCTTTTCACTGGGCTTTCCTCTGGTCCTCCCTGGGGTTGTTCCCATGGAACCTGCACTTGCGGTGTGAAACGTAGGCCTACATCAATTCCCCCACCTATGCAGATGGTCCACTGACTATGTTCTATTGACTCCTATCCAACTTTCTACCTAGGCCATCCCTTCGTGCCAACTGACTCGCTTGACGCTGCCCACCCTTCTCCTCCCTGACACCCGGTACAGCTGTACCCCCCTCTGTGCTCCTCTGTATTTTACTCCCCGCTGCATATGTGCTCTGTTGTTACTTCTGAAAAATGCTCAGTTATGCAGCTGTACTGTTGTATTCCTCTGTAAAGACCTCCGTTATGTAGCTGTATTGGCGTATACCTCTGGAAAGCGCTCTGTTGCTTCTCGAAGCTAGGGTCAGTGCTCATTAAATACAATAATAATAATAATAGTAATAATAAGAAGAATACAATGGAACTCTCCTAAAAGGGAATTTTGGGATACTTACCCGGTCATGGACATTTTTCATGTTAACAGAAGGGGTTCAATAGATTCTAAGCCAAGAACTGCAATTTCTTTTAATAGTTCTGCTCGTCTCTCCAGTCAAAGTGAATAACTGTACACACACTAGCTAGTGGTGTTGACTGTGTAGCTATTGCTCCTGTGAGTGAATGCTGTGGTTATATAGTCTAAATGTATCCTGATTTCCTGAAGGCTTGTGCTGTGTTTAGAAATTATTTTCCATCCTCTAGCTGTTTTTTTGTTGGGATGTGTGCATTTGGATTTTTTTTTATACCATATACAATGGCGCCACAATAAATTAAGCTTGTGGCTGTTTTTCCTTCAGTGCGTTTAGAACTATTTCATATTTCTTTATACCCCTTCCCTATCTGGGTTGGGTGCTGACCACCTGCTCTAGGATCTACCATATGTAACAAGGGTGCGTTGAGTCTTTAGGACACTGTACTAATAGTTGCAAGCCAATGGGATGTTACCTTCTTTGTAAGGCTGTCCAGCTCCCTTGTTCTCCCTGCCCCACTGGGAGTTAAGCCTTGTTGGTCTTTCCACACCTCACCTACCTATAAGAGAGATTTGACTTCCCTCTCTTGTCAGACCTTGTCTGTATGTCTGAGTGATCAGTGTTGTTGGTTAGGAGTAGGATTTCGATCTTGGAGGCGTTGAGCTACAAGTATGCACTGGACATCCAAGACTGGATCAGCGAGAGGCAGATTTTGAGCCTATGCATGTCCTTGATGGAGTCGATCTTGAGGTATAGCTGTGTGTTGTCAGCATATTGGGGATATGGCTGTTGTGTGTGGCTAGAAGGGGTCCTAGTGTTTCCATGTATAGATTGAAGATCACTGGGGAGAGGATGGAACCCTGCAGGACTCCACAGGTGAAGGGTAGCATTGGTGATCTAGAGGAGTCCATATGAACAAACTGCTTGCGGTTGGCGATCAGTGTAGGGCAAGGTTGCTGATCCCCATGCACCGATGTAGGGTGTCTGTGAGAGCCTGGTGGTCTACTGTGTCGTAGCGGCCAAGAGGTCAAGTAGAACCAGGAGTCAGGGCCGGCAGTCATCAAGGATGTTGAGGGCGTTGTCGACCACCACTATGGTTTCTGTCTCCGTGCTGCATCTGGGTCTGAATCCATATTGGTTAATTTGGAGGAGATTGTTGTTGTCGATGTGTTGCTGCATTTGTGCGACTACTGCTTTCTCAATGATCTTATCTACGAAGGGGAGATGGGTGATGGGGTGATAGTTACTTAGGTTGTCAAGATCCAGAGTGGGTTTCTTTAGTAGAGGGAGGATTTGTCTTTTTTTAGGGTTGATGGAAAGGTGCCTTGAGTTAGGGAGTTGTTGATGATCTCCAAGTAGGGAAGGAGAGATTCTTCAGGGTGGGTGTTGAGGATGGATTCTAGAAGGATGTCATCTGTATACGATGTGGCTTTAGGGGTGGTCAGGGTTTACCAGGTCCTCTGTCGAGCATTTCTTGAAGGTTGTCCAGGGTGTGGAGATATTCCGAGGAGGGACGTGAGCTGGGTCTCTGGATGCAGAGCTCGTGTATATGTGCTGGCGAATCTTGCTGATTTTGTCAATGAAGAAGGTATTGATGGTGGTAGATTTTTCGATGTAGTGTGGTATGGCAGGGTTGGGTAGTGGGTTGACACAGTCTTGACCGCTTTGAAGAGGGCTTTGCTTTTGTTGTCGTCTTCTTCTATGGTATTCCGATAGTAGGTGGCCTTGGCTGTGTTGATTAGTTGTCGGAGGATTGCCCAGAGTTCCTTGAGGAGCAGCAGGTCAGGTTTTCTCTTGTTTCCTGATGCCTCTTTTGCTGAGTTTAGTTTAGTTTAGTTTATTATGTGTAATGCGCTCCAGACCCGAGGGTATTCAGGGGCAAGGCACAAGGATATTCGAAGCTTGGTTACAACATGTAAAATACATTTGTGTGCAGGTGCCGATTGGTTACATGTGGGCACAATAAGGTTACGATATATACAGGCAGGTACATTGCGGCATGCATAATTTTACAAAGCAGTTGGTGCGGTTGGTGCATGCAGTGCAGGGAGGGGTGCCGGGCAGAGTCAGCAAGGTATGTGCCTAGATGTCGGCATCTTTGAGCCAGCTGGTGATGCTCTGGCGGAACTTGTAATAGGTTTGATTGATTCTTAGAGGGGGTGGTAGCGAGTTCCATAGGAGTGCTGCCTTGACCTGGAAGCTGCTGCCTCCGATTTTGGCACGTTTGTATCTGGGGACCCAGAGTTAGTTGATGTTGGCGAGTCTGGTGAATCTTGTGGTAGGCTTCAAAGTGAATCTGTCTGATAGGTAGAGGGGTGCTGAATTGTTTAAGCATTTGTGGGTGAGTAAGGCAGTTTTTTGTTTTAGTTTATCCAGAGTGGAGAGCCAATTGTTGGCTCTTCTGGTGTTAGAGATATATTCTCTCTTGTGGATTCCTAGGGCTGCTCTCAGCGCATTATTTTGTAGGAGTTGGATTTTTTTGATGGTTTGTTTATTGGCTCCCATGTATAGAGCGTTGCAGTAGTCCAACCTGGATAAAATGAGGGCTCTGGCTAGGGTGATGCAACTGTCCTGTGATAGGAAGGCCTTATCGGCTCTAATCAACTTGCATGTATATTCCGTGGCTGAGGACAGGTTATTGACCTGCTTGCAGAAGGAGAGAGTGGAGTCCAGATAGAAGCCCAGAGTTTTAACCTCCTTGGCGACAGTAATGATATTGTTGTCTATGTTGAATGCTGTGTATTCGGGGTTGAGTTTTTTGAGGGTCGAGTGAGTGCCCAGGATGATGATCTCTGTTTTTCATCATTCAGGCATAGACCGTGGGGGGCCATCCATGCCTGGATGATGAGATATATCCTGTTCACCAAGGCCAATTCCTTGTCGTAATCACCTGAAAGCGGTAAGAGAATCTGTGTGTCATCTGCATAGTTAGTGTAGGTGACACCCAGAAGGTCCAGATTATCGAATAGGGAAATGGGGTGATTGGTAGAGTTAATTGGTTGCTCTAGGTTGACGCTGATGGGTTTGTTGTCTGCAAGTGTTGCTTTTTTCATGGCAATTTTTGTTTGAAGGGTCGTGACTTTGTTGGCTAGAGCTTGCTGTATGTTGGAGCACCAGAGTTGGTCTTTGATGCAGTTGTCTGGCACCGGGATGGGCGCTTCTAGCTCTTTGAGGATGACAAAGAGTTATTTTGTGCTAGAGTTGGCTTGGGCAATTCTAGCGTTGTAGGTTTCACGTTTAGCTAGGATGATTTATTTTTTGTATAGGGCTGTGATGGAGCAGAGGTTGGCTTTGTTTTCGTCAGAAGGTTGTGCTCGCCAGGATGTCTCACAGTGCCTTTTTTGTTTGCGCAATGATTTTAGGTACGGGGAGTACCATGAATTGAGATGGGCTTTGGGTTTGCTTTTTCTAAGTTTGAGTGGTGCAATAGAGTCCAGAGATGTGGTCATGATGTGGTTAAATTCCTTAACCATAGCTTTGGGGTCCAGGTTTTCTGGGATATCGTTAAGTGTAGGGAGGATGAGGGGTAGCAGTTTGTCACAGGTGATGGTTTTTTTGTTCCGGGTAGGAATGGACGGCGCTGGAGGTCTGGGTGCCAGGGTGGGTTTGGCGGTAGTTAGGGTGAAGGTTATGAGGTGGTGATCTGTCAAAATCTGGGGGGATATGGAGGCTATCGTGGCGTTGCAGTTGTAGTCTGCTACCCAGTCAAGGGTTCTGCCTTTGTTGTGTGAGGGGGTGAGCACTCTTTGGGTAAATCCTTGTTCCACTAGGATACTAGCCACATTGGAAGCCTCATGTGTGTCTTTGGGGTCGTTATAACCTAAGTTCAAGTCACCTAGTAGTAGGACTTGGGAGGAGTTTTTTAGATTATTCGAGATGATATTTGATATGTCGTCTTCAAAGGTCCCAATGGGGCCTGGAGGTCTATAGATGAAGTATATCGTGAGTGTCTGGGTGTTATTTATGTTTAGTTTGGCTGCCATGAGCTTGCATAAGTTGATGACTGGGGATGGCACTAGCCTGCAGGGTAGATTGTTTCTCGTTATGAGTGCAATGCCTCCACCCCGAGTATCAGTTCTGTCTGATCGCAATATGGTATATCCGTTTGGTATGGCCAGTGAGAGGGCGGGTCCTGCTGCGGTGTCTAGCCAAGATTCAGTGACTGCTAGGAGGTCTAGTTGTTCAAAGTGGATGATATCTGCTATCTCTGTAGCGTGTGCAACTAGCAATCTAGAATTTATTAGTGCGCCCTTGAGGCTAGGATTGTTTGTCTTGGGTAATGTGGGACTAGCTCTAGTTTGGGTCTTGGAGTGGGGGCTGTTGGTGGTGGTCAGATTGGGCCACTGTTTAGTTGTTCTTTTGTTGGAAGATGCCAGGGTTCTGGCTAGTGGTTCATAGAGTTTTGCAAGTCTTGAACGGAGTCTGCCGTTCCTCTCTGAGGTATTGCAGGGTAGGGTGTTTTGTGTCTGGCGTTGCAGGAGGCAGTCAGTTGGCCAGGGTTTGTTGACGTAGCTGAGAGGTATTGACATGCTGTTGTAGTGAGTGGAGTGGTATTGGTGTGTTGCTAGTACTAGGAGCAGGATGTGTATGATACTTGTTATGTGGGAGGTGGGGAGCAGGATGCGCAGGGATGTGTGCATTGTTGGTAGGGGTGTTATAGGCGGGGGAGTCTGTATCAAGTTCTGTATTGGTGCGCTAACTAGGTCTGGTCTGGACTGTGTGGCTTGAGTGCAGAGTTCAAAATGCAAATACGGGAGTAGTCTAGGTGCAGTGATTGTAAAGGGCGCAGCATTGACTAAGTACAAAGCTCAAATATGCAAGTAGAAATAAATTTACAGCGTTTCAAATACACAGACAATGGAACACCTAGATAAAATTTTGCATTGGGCGCCTAAAATGCAGCGATTCAATACACAGATAATGGAACACCTAGATTCAATTTTGCACTTTGGATGAGTTCTTGCGTGTACCAGGTTGCTGACGGTTTCTGTTTGCAGGGGCATTGTTTCAGTGGCGCATGTCAGTCGATGGAGGCTGAGAGGGTGGCATTGAGTGGTTCCAGTAGAGAGTCACAGTTTGTTTGGGGTTGTTCAGTTCATGTAAGGTGTAGGTTGCCAAGGTCTTCAGCGAGGTCTTTGTGAGAAACTGACGTTGTCTCCCTGGGTAGTCCTCTGGGATCTGTCATCCAGGTGGTCAGGACACGGCCATCGCTATTGGATCTAGTTCCTGGGGGTGGACCAGTGAGGGAGGATCCCCTGGATGAGGGGCCCCCTTGGGAGTGGGACACCGACGGGCGAGATGTGGTATCCCCTTCTTTTGACACCCTTTCCCCATCCAATACATAGGATATTCCAAAACACTGCCCCCCCTTTTTTCCACACAAACACTTTTTCACAACACAAAAAACAATGGACTAACACCGGAGCTGTTTACTTGAAGTGTCCCAATACCAGGGTCAGGCAAAGTCAGGCAATTGAACAGAATTGCAAACACCTGATGGCCCCACAGGGACAGAAGGTGGAGCACCCGAGCACAGGACAAGCAAGACAGACCGCACAATGTGAGGGATAACTCAGCACGGCAATTCAAGAGGAGGGAAAAGACTGCGAATACTGAGAGGGTGACAAGGAGAGAATTGACCTTGTCTTTTACGATGAAGGCCTGTGCAACCTCTGCAGACCGAAACATAAGTCTGTGAACAATAGCCAGCGTGTGTTGCAGCAGATGTCTGCGATACATGATACCCTCCTCCGCTGATAACCAAGCCAGGGAGAGACACAGGTCTCTGTGGTACCAACCTTGAGTCAAAGGAGAAGAAAGCCAAGCAGTTTATCACAGCTGGTGAGTCAAAGTAAAAGCAGATAAAAAACCGAACCGTGTTGAATGATAAATAGCCAATGGCTAAATTGAACTTTGAAAAGCTAAAGAGGGGGAAAACCAGCAACAGAGGAGGTCGGCACCACGTGGGTGCTCAAGCAGGATTACACTGGGTGATTACCCAATAGTAGAAAGACTACCGTAATCAGAAGCCCTTGGGAAGAGGCGAGAAGAGGTCAAAGTGGTCATAGAGGGGTCTTGTAAAATCCTCTGTACCGTCGTGCGTCTTTGACCGACAGATGATTGAGAAGCTAAGGGAAATGAATCCTGCATAGTTAAATGAGTGTATGTACAGTGTTACAAAGGGTGGCAAGAGTGAACCCGGCAGAGGGATGCTAATGAAAGGGGCGAAGCCTGAAGTCCCTATGAACAGTGTGTTGATGAAGTGAACCCGGCCGAGGGTTGTCCACAGTGAACTGTTTTTGTGAAAGTAAGAAAAATCATAGTGAACCTGGAAGAGGGAGTCTGACATCTGAAAGGGGTCCGAGCCCTTGGAGGGTGATCCAGGGGTGGAAAGTTACCACCCAAAAGTTGATTAAAAAGTAAACTGTTCAGTTAAGTTGTTGAATACAATTTGTGGAAGGTCTTTGCCCGGAAGAGGGAGACCTCAGGCACGAAGCCTGAAGAATGGTTTAAAAAGACATTAAGATTGGTGAAAGCAAGAAGCATTGCAAGACAAGGGGAAGGGAAGTGTCAACCTTGTCATCTGGGGTCCGAGCCCGGCCGAGGGATATCCAGGGGTGGAAAGTTATCACCCAAAGTTTATTGATAAAGGAACTGTCTTGTCAATTTGTTGAATACAACTTCTGAGGAGACTGTGTCCAGAAGAGGGGCACCCAGAGGTGAAGCTATCACTCAAAGTGTTCATAGAACAGTATTTTGTGTTTGTTTGTTGAGAGCATCAGGCCTCGAAGGTAAGAGACTTTTTCATTACAATGAGACTAAACCATTGAAGTTAATAGTTAATACAGAGCTGTTAGCTTGTGCTTGGAAGGCTCAGGCGTGTGCTGTGCTCCAAAGTCCCACCTCGTCTCGTGCTCTAAACGGGGGAAGGGAGACCCCCTGGACAATCACATCCTAACTTATTATTTGTGAACACTTCTTTCTTTATTGAAACCCTATCCCACACTCTTTCTGTGATTAGTTGTAAGGATTTGGCAATAGTTTTGTTTTAGTAAAAGCTCTTTTCTTTGTCACAATGCCACTAGGACTCTCTTATTTTTCATTTGATGGTCGACGCTTGCTCCCATCTTAGATTTAGGTTAGGTGTTTTTCCACCCTGCATTCATTGTTCAATAAACACCCTTCAACTGTGATCACTCGTGCCTGTCTTTACTGTTGCCACCATGAGTTCCTTACAGCTTTCACTGGGAAGTTCTTGAAGGACCTGAAGGTTTGTCTACTGGGTTTCTGCTGGGAGTGCTCAACTGGTGTGGTGTGCAGGATGGTGAAAGGCACAGCTAGGTGGTCAGACCAGTTAAGCGGAAGAGGAGAGCTGCACTGGAGGGAAGACCGTGCAGTGATGATTAGGTCGAGGATGTTACCTTTCTCATGTCTTTGGTTTTTTGTGTGCTGTGTGAAGCTGAGAGTGTCGAGAAGGCTGAGGAGAGCTTCCTTCATTAGTTTGGTGGCCTTGTTGCCTGGGAGGTTGAAGTCGCCTAGGAAAATGTTGTTTCCATGCGTAAGGGACATGGTGGTGACCAGGTCAGTGAAGTCTCCAATGAAGTCTCCAATGAAGGCGGTGTTGGGTTTGGGTGGTCTGTAGAGGAGATGGAAGGTGACTATGTCCATCAGGGGGAGCAGGAGGTGGCAGGAGAGGAATTCAAAGGAGCCAATGTTATTGATGTCAAGTCTGGTGCAGGGCCACAAGGCCATGTGAATGACTGCGATGCCTCCACCTGTGTTGTTCAGCCAGTCTCTGTTTTGGTTGCAGTAGCAATTCAGGGACATGGACGTCTTGGATGTGGGTGTAGTTGGGTGTCAGCCAGTTCTCAGTGATGAAGTTGGCATGAAGGTCGTGTGTAGTGATGAGGACGGTGATGTCTGCTGCATGGGTGTTAGCTGAGCGGACGATGGCAAGCATCCACCTCCGTGTTGTGGAAGCTGAGGGAGTATTCATGGGCTTGAGGCTGATGTGGGTGAGGTTGCTGCATTGCGGAGTTCATGCCTTAGAGGAGAGGCATCTGTTTCTGTTGCTTTTATAACAAGCCCTGTTGGGCTGATTTACTTCCACAGTCCCGTGCTCGGGTCCTTCAGCAAACAGGGCTTGTGTCCAAAAGGGTTTGTTATAAAAGCAACTGAAACAGAACTGTTGACAAGACACTGACAAAGCATTTAAGAAACCACAGAACCCAGAGCATACCAGTGCCACCTACCTGGTACCTGAGACCCAATGAAGTTTGTTCACTCAGAAAAGAAGGAAAAAGGTAAAAATGAAACAATATAATGCATATACCTGCAAGCATATATAGCATAGGTGTGTGTCATGAATATTAAACGTATGCACTCAAAGGTGAAGCATAACACAAAGCTGACACATAATACAAAGTAAAGAATGTGCCTTGACAAAGCCCAAGGCAGGGCGAAACAATAGCACGTGCAACGAAATGTTGGCACAAAGGTTTTTTTGTAAGAATTAACACAATTTGCACTAGCATGAATGCTTTATATAAGAAATTACGCTTCTCTCACTAATAAAGTCCCCAGTAATGTCCCAAGGAAATAGACTAAGTGAAATAACATGTGTCGTACTGATGAATGTGAAACAAAACAAACATTAAGTGAAAGAATTTATGTTTATGATATGAATGTAGAATATATTGAATAAAGTGTATAAACTATATGAAAAACACTAACAAGTGTTTACCTCTGGGGACACCTGAATTTGAAGTGCAAAGACTCACATCGGAAAAAAAAAACTTTGTTTATATGAATATGGTGTGGTCTACAGCGTTGAAAGTAGCAGGAGGATTGGAAGACATGAGGATGGAGGAGAGGGGGCATTGAAACAGGTGTGTAGTACAGGGAGGCAATTTCAAAATGAAAGCTAAGGCACCTCTCCATAGAGAATGTGTAGCCTGGCCTGCTTTTACCACCCTCATTCATAAAATAGCTGGCTGCGAGTCTGTCAATCTCCATGAATTGATGTACTTTGTCTGTAGGCATTGCTGGCTCCTTGGGCGTCCCCTTCCAACCCTACACATGGACTGGACGCTCCAGCCCAGAGGAGAAAGAGCTGACCCAGAAGTTCAAGTTGCCCATGCTGGAGCCCGATGGGGGCATGCACAGCCTGTGGACTCCCCAAAGCCAGGAGACAAGTGCTGGCCACCCGGGATTGCCGCTGTTTTTCCTGAAGCCTTCATTCCGTTGCTCACACTGTAACAAGGTAAATAAACCATGGCAGTGCTGTACCACATCTAAGGCAGCAGAATTAAGGGTCTGCCCTACGGTAGAGCTGAGTGAGGGCTTCACACCTGGATTGGCAGAGTGAAGAGGTGGCTCAGCTGAGAAGGGATGTGCATTAACAGGGCGTTGTTGAATTTCTCAACTAGAAAGGGGTGCTTTCTTAGGAGAGGAGGGGCACTAGGTGAGCTGTATGCCAGGTGAGGTGGGGGCTGCAGGTTGGAATAGATGGAGAAGCATTGGTTCTGGATGCTCACAGTAAATGGGTGGGAGGGTACTGATTTACTCCAAACACTGAAGGTTTGACTTTGTATTGCATGCAAGTGCCTTGGTCTCTGGTACGACGTCCTACTTCTCTTCTTTCTCCAGATGTACACTGTCCCGCAGGCTTTGGACGCACACCTGCAGCGGTCTTCCAGAAGTGCCCAGCTGCCATCCTATGGTGCCCGCGGAAAGGACTTCAGCAACCTGATGAGCCTACAGAATATGAGCGTGCAGTGCCAGGCCAAGGCGAGTAAGGCTGTGACCCAACTAATGTATCATGTACTATCCATGTGACTATGGGCCTCATTACACGGTAGGCGGTGAACGTTCATGCCGGTAAAATACCGGCACCGCCTTGGTGGAAAGGGGAATTACCGCCCCATTCCAAGGTTGGCGGGGCGGTAATTACCCCTTCCACCATTGCCCTTCCCCATTCCCATTTTTGCCCCATAGGGCTCTATGGGAATGGGGAAGGCGCTAATTACGGTACTGCAAATTGCGGTACCGTAATTAGCTCCACTGGTCCCTTTGCGGGTTGGTTTTTAACGCCTGCAAAAATCAGGCGTTAAATTCCCCAACCCGCAAAGGGACCTCGTAGTAAGGCGGTAAGGATTTACCGGTACCAGTAAAATACCGGTACCGGTAAACCCTTACCGCCTACCGTGTAATGAGGCCCTATGTTCTGTACCAACCCCGTTGACACGAAAAGGCCTACACTTGTATAATTATAATTGGGTTTTTTAATAACGCGCTTAATACCGAAGAGGTTTCAAAGTGCGGACCCGGGATTCGAACCTGTGTTGCTCTGCGTCGTCTTGCTTCCAAGACGAGCTATCCTCCCGGCCCAGAGTGTCCAACAGTGTGTGTGTGTGCGCGTGTGTCTGCCTTGTTAATAGTTGAATAAATAACTAGTCACAGCCAATTATCCCAGAACTGTGTTTGTGTAAAGTCACTTTCATGACATTAGTGAGTGAGACTATGTGTAGCTACTTGTGTCTGCGTATGGTTGTCTATATGCATGTGACAGTAAGGATTACAACATTGCAAAATAGTACATTGAAAGAATATTTTCATTTATTTTTTCTAAAAAGGTAGAAAGTGACCTTTTCATTTAAAAAAGTATAAGTACATGTATGCATGTGTGTTTGTATGTAACTGTGTGTAGCAGTGCAGTCCTGCAGCTGTGTGTGCGTGCAGTAGTATGATGCTTCATCCTTAAATCTGTAGTTTATCCCATTGCTCATCATCAGCACTTTTTTAAATTCTTCATACGTATTAAAGATTCAAATTTGCCTGAGTTCCAATCTAAAATTAACTAATCAATTTCCCATAGTACAACACATGATTCTTTGTCAAAACAATTTTACATGTCAAGAACCTAGTCACAATGTTCATAGCTTTAGTGAACAATCCCAAGTCACTCACTGCGATAACACAAAAGCCTCCAAAAGATAAAACACCTACTTGGTGCAAGAAATAGACCTGCACGTGTAAATGTACCCACTATTATGATATCACCAAATGTACTTCATGAGTAGCATCAAATTATTAAATCTAAAAAATAAACAAATGGAACGTATAGGATAGATACACATACAACTCGGAGTAATAAATACGTCTTCACATTAAAAGGGGGATTCATATGTTAAATCCATTGGCACACCACATGTAAAGAATGGATGGGATATTTTGACATATCTAATATAATCAGCAGAAGTAAATGCATATAACTAAATATAATAATTAAGTGGCCAGATCACCTATGTATCTTCTCCATCTTCCTCTTTCTTTCAGGACGAGATGTAGAAATAACCATAGCTTGTGTAAATGCAACACATTTAGAAAAAAAACCTTTTCTGTCTCTCTATCTTTTCCTCTTAGTTCTGAGGGTAGAAACGAAAAGGAGCCTCTTCTCCTGCACTGCTTGTACCATCCACAGAGCAATAGGAAATGGGCCCTGCCCTCCACATACCCAATCCACAGTAGGCACTGTACTAAGAATGCCCCTCCATTTGGATACATCTAGCCAGATTTGGCTTTAATGGAAGGACATCAAGGTGGAAACTAGTCATTAGCGGTCTATGTTTAGGATTGGGGATCAGTTCCAGATCCCGGGAGAATAGGTAATCACCGCCTACATTATAATATTACACAAAGTAGATTTGAAAGCCCTTTCACAAAGTCGAGATTCCTCTCTGGTTGCAAGAAACTGTTGATTATTCAACTGAACATAAATCAGGGTTATTTCTTCAGGGTTATTAAACCAGATCTCCTTAACATGGGACCCGAGCCCGTGGGTCCCCAGAACAGGGGTCTTGTACTCATGATTTTAACAGTGAGGCATCTTTGTCCATCAGAATGCTTGCTCTGTAATCTATATTAGCTCTACACTCAGGTCTGTCCCCTATGGAATATCAGATTATTGGTGAATTATATTATTTATTTTAAATCTTTTTATTTAACATGTTATGGTTTTTACAAACCTTTCATGATTCCTTACTTCCTCGTTAAAGCCATAAAAAAAGAACATTAAAAAGGAAAGAAGGGGGGTGTAAAGTATAGAAGGACAAATGAAAGAAAACAAGGTTGACCGTCAGGACCTTCCCCACAATTAGGAGTTTGTCTCCAACAAATTCTCATAATACCCCATTTCATAGGGGCATCATTCCCCACTCCCTTCCCTCAGCCTCAATCTACAATTCCTCTCCCTTACCATTCAACAATCATCCATACATCATTTTAGGTCTAAAACTACAACTCCAGCAGTGAACTATCCCATCTCAGATCTCATAGGGATCATCCAGAGAGGCGCCTATCACCCGGTATCAATGACCTTCGTGGGAAGGTCTCGTCAAGATCTGGCACATATAGACCAGTCAAATCAGACTACAACCCACGCACACGATCAGATCTGACACCATCAGGAAAACTAGAAGGGCGCATTACCCAATCCAGTGAAAAACCTTACGAACAGGGTGAATCAAGATATCCGATAGGACCATGGCAATGGCTGAAGACAGCCGTAAAAGGGAAGTCCAGCAGATAGCAATCAGAATGGGCTCCATCTGCTTCAGCCCAAGAATCAATCGTGATCAACACACTATCAATGGCCTCATGGAACACCCGAGGACACTCGCATCTCACCAAAAGAAACAACCAGGACCTGGTGTGTTTCAACATCATATGCCTCCAGGAAACCTGGCTGACAGAGAAACCTACCTTGGACGGTTATGAGATTGAACTTTCAGCGGCCACAAGGGGCTTATTCGGACGTCCGTCCTCCGGCCTCCTTCTCGCAGTTCGGATTGGGTCTGGCATTAAGATCTCAAGAAAACTAATAGAGTGTTACGGAATGCTTGTAGTCCTTACAACTTGGACATTTCAGGACATAATAACTAGAAAACCACATGCGTCCCAACTAGCAATCATAAACCTCTATTGGAATCCTCAAAAAACCACAATCACAACTTTTTGCAACCAGGTAACCGATGCCATCGACAGCATCAGAATCGACATGAACACAAGCTATATAATCATATGCGGAGACCTGAACGTTAAATGCTAGCTGGAAAATGTTGCCCAGATCAAACCAAACAGAAACTGTCAACAGAAGAAAGAAGAACCGCGTGGATGGCCTCGATGAACTCACGAAACCTTCACAACGTGGCATGGCTGAAACCTTGGGAAAACATCATCCCAACGTGGGAACACGAAAACTCCAGGGCAACACTCGACTATATCTTCGCCTCCAACAGCCTATTGTCTCTAATCGAATCATTCGAAATCATCCGAACTACAGAAAGTGATCATAATCTGCTTGCAATGACATGGACGTCAGCACACTCCAAGGGACACTCCAAGGGCGAATTGTTCCTTCCGTCTTTAGAAGCAAACAGCCAACAAACCAGACCTCGCCTAACTGCTGCCAACATCAAGGCCATCACCGATCAATATGAAAGAACTGTGGCAGGCAAATCAAATGAAACAGAGCGCCCAGACTACCTTCCGCTCTTACTAAAATTCAAGGCAAACCCTAAGAAAAGCAAGGGACCAGGCAGAACATACAACCATGAGTTCGACTGAGCTCTGGTAGAAAGAAGAAAGAGCCTGAGGAAAGTGAAAAGAAGAGCAAAAACAGAGAACACTGAATCTGCTAGGCAAGATTGCAAACACAAAATAAACAGCTATAAATTATGGCTACACAGCCGTAGATGCCTAGTGTACCAAAATGACACACAGAGTATGCTGAGAACACTAAGCACCAAAGAATCCAGTGACTTTTGGGCACTCATTAAGAACACAGACAAGACCCAAGTAAAGCAACTGGCAAATTCAGTCACTGAGGAAAATTGGAAAAACTGTTCGCATCACCTTTGGCCCGGTCACAAATGCCAGCTCAGAAGAGCAGCGGCCCATGGGTCAATCTATCAGCCGAAGATGACATTCTAGACATCATCAAACATCTCAAATCCTCAAGAGCCCCGGGGCCAGATGGCCTTTGTAACATCGACCTCAAACAACACCCAGAGGACTGGACAAGATTCATCAGCATCCTATTCCAGCACTGTGAGTCACTAAAAGCAATCCCGTCATCATGGACCCAAGCAATAATAGTTCCACTGTTTAAATGTGGCAACAGGGAAGAGCCAAAGAACTACGGCCCAATAGCACTGTTGGATATCATTGGCAACATTTTTGCTACATTACTACTCAAACGTTTCCAATCATGGGCCAAGCTATCACCTGCAAATTATCCATTCCAGATGGGGTTCTTAAAAAACAGCGGAACATCTGTAAATATCCTGTTGTTGAACCTAATCAAAGCTAAAGTCAAGCAGGGAGCTCCGCCAGTGTTTTTGGCCTTTATAGACCTTTCACAGGCCTTTGACAGAGTGGACAGGAGCCTGCTCTGGTCTACACTACAACAGTGGAAGTGCCCAAGTGAAATATTAGACCCAATCATGGCACTCCACACGGCAACCAAACTCCGGGTCGGACTCAACAACCAAGGATTGCTGTCAAAGTAGATTCCTGCAGAGCGTGGGGTCAAACAGGGTTGCCCTTTAGCCCCGGCCCTCTTCATCAGCTTCTTGGGCGACTTTAAGGACACAGAATCTTCAGTTCGAGCATTTCCACCAAAAATAGGAAATATCAATGTGTCCCGCCTACTGTACGCTGACGATCTAATTTTGTTAGATCAGACGGAGATTGGCTTGCAGCATCAATTGACAAACTTGGTGCAGTGCATAGGCTCAAATAACCTGGAAATCAACAAGCTAAAAACAAATGTTATGATTCTGTCAAAAAACCACCCTTACAACAGACGCAACAGGGGGTGGTTCTTGGAAAACACCAAGATAGAAGTAGTCACACACTACAAATACCTGGGCATAACGATTGAAAGCTCAGCACAGGAAGAGACCATGCAAAGCGTACTGTGGGGCAAAGCCAGGAATCTAGCGGCACAGATGAGAGCCATTGACAAGCAATATGGGAAATTCTCGCTGGTTCCTGTAATCCAATTTTACAAAGGCAACGTCGTCCCAGGGTTAACCTATGGAATGGGAGCAACCCTGACCATGCCAAATTCAATCTGGGCAAAATTGGAAGGGCTACTGTGGAGATCAGTCCTGGGCCTCCCGAATTCAGCTTCAATCGCAAATATCAGGCGTGACCTAGGCCTGCTGTCTTTATTGTCAGCAGTAAAACAGAACTCTACGCAACTCTTCAGAAGAATCCTTCTTCCAGACACACTCCCTATCTACAAATTTATCGCTGCATAACTTATAGCCGGTCACACCAACATCTTAAAAAAATGGTCCTTGAAGCAAAAAGCAATGCTAGAAGAAATAGAATGTACTGAAGAAGATCTGGCGTCGAATCCTCAGAGAATAAAATATAAAATGGAATTGCTGGACTGGACTGGATCAACACGGTCGATAAAGCACAGGGGAACAAATTAACCACACATCTGCCGCCGAGCTTCAACAAACTCAAAGTTCCACTATCGATTTGTTCCAAATTTCCAGACAAAGGCCTCATGAAGATCTTTTTGAGAGCACGCCTGAACTTACTTCCCACATGGGAAATCCTCTGCATCAGGCTTCAGTCCGGGTCCAAGGAATGCAGACTATGTGCCACATCTGAAGAACCTGAAAACTTAAGACATTTATTGTTGCACTGGAAAGCACTAAATCAGGAAAGAGCTGCCTACCTTTCGCCTCTTGGGATAGCCTCTTCGTTTCTGGAAGAAGACGTCTGGTGGAACCGACTACTGTCTGGGGAAAATGCTAAATGAACCAACACTGTAGCAAAACTTTTGACCATCGCCCTCAGCAAAATCAATCTGCAGGCAAACTAAAGTTCTGTAGGCTGCTAAGCATGCGAAACCTCATCTCTTTGGAGAAACTTTAGCGTTCAGTCCCTCCTTGTAAAAATCACAAAGTGATTATATACAAGTAATAAAAAACAAATTAAAAAAAACAATTAGAAATTTAGATATCGCCAGTACCACTGCTACCTTTTCTCCCAACATAGACCCTTCCTACCATTCCTCGGTCATCAAAGACCTATACTTGAAGACTACAATTAGAAGTTTATTTACATCCGGGAACAAAGTGATGCATTTGTTCTCAATTATTTCCCGATCTTAAGGAAGAGAAAGGCCTCACATTTCTGTCCCGTATAGCGTCTTTGCTTTATATACTTTTAAAGGTGTTTGGATTGAAACACTGTCGATTCTCCTATAAAAAGATAACATATCCCCTGAAGATGCCTCATTTTTAATTTTGGTTTCCCGATTTGTTCTAACCACTTCAGCTTTGTCGCAAAACAAATGCCCAAATATACAAGGGGACCAATTCTATACACTGCTTCTTAATTAGATAGGCTGCTTGAAGTTTAACTTTGGAGTCAATAGTCATTCTCTTTGTCTTCCCACGATTATTCTATAGGTCCAGGTCATTCAGTTGCTCCTCAAACACTGCACAAAGAGGATGCTAATACATTTAGCTCAGCACTGTCAGCAAATAACAGAGGTGGAGTGGTACAATTAGATATTTTATGGACATCAGAAGAAACCGGTTGAAGTGTGCTGTCAAGGCTGTTGCTATAAAGAATAAACAATAAGGGGAAAAGGACACAGCCTTTACTGATTATCAGTGTACAGAGCCACAATACATAATAAATACCTTCCACAATGTGGGCCAAATTATTTATTTACTTATAAATGTGAGAAAGTGTGTGTGCTTGTGTGTGCACACTTGGGTATGGGAGTGTGTATGTGCATGCGTTTGTCTCTGAGTTAACAGTCTAAGGTTCCCTGAGTCACCCTGATTGGTTAGAAACATGTCTGATACTAAGATTTACATCAAATGTCCCTGAAACTGATGCAAATGTGTTACTGACTCAGTGTAATGAGAGGAACACAATTCCCTGGGAAGGTCTCTCTTGCAGGAGTTAGTCTCCAGTTCTTGGGAGCTACAAGCTCTCCTCTGTACCAGTACCTGCTCATTGTGTTGTACTTGAGGGCAGAGAGACCTCTGAACGGGCCCATGAGATTCAGAGCTCGCCCTCTGGCACCTTAAAACAAGACAGCTGCACCTTGAGGTGGATGGGGTGCTGGATTCACATACTCCAACACCAATAAATAGAGACAACTCAAGGATTTGGCAAAGAGACTGTTAAGTTCATCAAGTTTTATTTCATGCCATTGCAGACACAGAGCACACCCAGCGTTGTGGTCAAGTACACAGACTCAGCCACCACAGACTCAAAACGTAGCTCCTTCTTATAGCTCTCGGATGGAGCATTCCGCCCCCACTCTTCCTACACAGTCTAGGCAAACTCATCGTTAAGCATTAGCTCACAGGGCAATTATTTTTTAATTGAACTAAACCTTCAAAATAAAATACAATCTGCGCACAATCTTGCTTTTTCCCCCGGTGCTCTGCCCAATTATGGTTGATGCAGCTGGAACCTTCAGATACGTTTTCAGACAAGGCCCAATTAAATGTCTGGTTTCTGCCCATTTGTCAAATTTTCTGAAAGCATGGTATCTTTGACTGTTTCAACTTTAGAACTACCTCATTCTACACACTCTGCATTACTTAATTTCTCTCATTTTAGCCACATTTTCAGTTAGATGCATTTTCAATAAAAGGCATTGTCAGAGCCCTTTTCTGTCTGTATACAGAAACCCTTATTTATCCATTCTGTGCCTTGCCACCTTACCACATCATGATAATGACAATGTCGACCTTATAAACACGACGCCCTTTTGAATACTAGTATATACTAACAGTATGAATACCATTTTCACATAATTACAACACCAAATTTGTCCATACACATTTCTCTGCTTAGGTTTAAGTGGGGGGGCAGCCCCCTACTGCATTCAGTTGTTGGTTCCCTATCTTTATTTCGGCTCCTCCAGTACAGTGTTGCTCACTTTTTCCAATTGCAAAATTCGCAACTACCCCAGAGATAGTAGGATGCACACAGCCATTGCTCCTCACCAACTTTATACTGGCCCTTGAGGTTTATAGTGAGTTTTTTAAAAAAAAAACTTTCGAATAACAAAACATTCGAAAACAAAGTTTAAAAAAAAAAGATTTGACAAGCTATATTTAACATACAAAAATGCATTTCTCTCAAAACCAATCCATTGACAATAGACATGGACTGGTTTCAACTGAAATGCACTTTCACATGTTAAAAGTAGCATTTCAATGCTTTTTTTGTAACTTTAAAACGTTACATGGAGCTGTCCAGTGCTGAAATTTCAGCACTGGCCAGCCCCTTGTAACGTTTTAAAGTTTTGTGTATATTGGGGGGGTTCCCCCCGAAGCACCCCCAAACCCCGTGCCACCCCCATCCCCCAACCCTAACCCAAGCCCCAACCCTAACCCTAACCCTAATTTAACCCCTAAACTAACCAAAGCCCCAGCCCTAACCCTATTTTAACTCTTAAACTAACCCTAGCCCCAACCCTAACCCCAACCCCAACCCTAACCCTAAACCCTAGGCCCAACCCTAACCCTAATGTAACCCCTAAACTAACCCAAGCCCCAACCCTATCCCTATTTTAACACTTAAACTAACCCTAGCCCCAACCCTAACCCCAACCCCAACCCTAACCCTAAACCCTAACCCTAGCCCCAACCCTAACCCTAATTTAACCCCTAAACTAACCCAAGCCCCAACCGTAACCCTATTTTAGATCATTTTTCATTTAGATATATTTCGATATGAAAATCACATTTTTTTTCAAAAAAATGACTTTGAACAAAATGACTTTTCTACAAAAAGTATTCTCAAGATTTGTATTGGAAACTTTGTGTTTTGAAAAAATTACTGGATACCGGCCCTTGATTCATAGGGTTGACACACAGCTGGGGCAAAGGGTGGACAGGAGGGAAGTAGGGACTTGATTTGAGTAACAGAATGTACAGTGAAAGCAATCCAGTGCAGATGCATCTGCAAAGAGATAGCAGTGATTTAAATGCAGTTGACTGCTTTGCCTGTTTTCACGCATGATCTGCATCACCTGTGCAGAGGTCCCCGGTTTGAATAGGCTTTGCTCGCTGTTCTGTCTTTTCTTTAGTAGTACCGGCATCTCCCTTACCTTCCTGTGCAGTTGTTTCTATTTTCCTACTTAACAATGTCAACAGCTTTTGGAGCTCCCCTTCCTTGATCCCAAATCATCTAGGATTTATCTGAAGGATCTTAAACCTTGAGTGGCATTCTTCTAACGCACATACTGAGGTTATTAGACTATGCACTATTACCTGGAGTCTTAGTCCAGCAGTGATTGCTCCCTCACAAGATCTCCCTTGTTTACCGCCACACAGAGTTGCGTGCCCATCACAGTATTTAAACTTCATACAGACTTACCGTCTTGTTCCTAAACTAATGAGATGCTCCTAGGCTCTGGTCACAATCGGGGATCACCCTCCCTTCTTCAAACCATGTTAAATACTTTATGTCTTTTTCCTAGAGAGTTGGCACTCTTTGGATTCTCCTCTTCTCTTGATCACAACCTACTGGTCGGCGAAGGTTTGGGTTTGGGATTGGCCTCATTACCTACGCCACATGTTCTTGGCAAGCATTTCTGTAAAAACATTAGATACCCACCATCATGCTTAGAGATGCAACACTTTTCCATATCCCTCATCCACAGCAAGCCCATCTTCACGTTGAACAGAATAGGGGTATGGGTAATAGACCCTGTGGAGAGCGCTCTGACCACTTATGCTATATGTGTTAGAGCGGCTGCGTCGTCTAATCAAGGAACAAGTATACCCATGAGCACCTGTGGAGTTTGTAAAATTGAAATGTCTAGATTGGCGTATCGCGCTCAGCCCAATATTTATCAGATGCGCCACATTATTAACTGTGTAACAAAGACCAAAAGTTGTAATAGATTTATTAAAGCCGTAATCTGTTTCATTGCTTTAGAAGGTCAGCCGACGCGTGTTTCGACCAAAGTCGTTTTAAAGGCTGACAGAGCCAAACCAGATATTCATTGAAATAATAAGGCATCTCTGGCATTATAACTGGTGACTTTGGCTAAACGGGCTAACTGGGTGAACCGATGGCCACGCTTATGGTTCATCACTTTGCAACTCTTTATAGTTCATAGCCATTTTCGACTTGCTGGCCATTTGGCATTTTTGGGGGTGTTGGGGTGGCCTGCCCACATTTTGCTCAGGGGGGCCTAGGCCAAAAAAGTTTGAAGACCAAAAACAAAACAGATTAATTTCTTGACAACGTCCAACACAGCAGATCTTAAAGAGGTCTCCGAACAATCTATGCTAAATTTGTAGTGTGATACAAATATGTCAGGTGAGACAGTTTAGTTTAGTTTGTTTATTTGTAAAGCGCTGCCAAACCCTCGGGTAGCTGGGCAGTAATTCTTTAAGTACAGCAGTGGTTACAGAATGTTGCACATACAAGTAGGTGAGAATGGTACATTCCTGTATGGTTCGAGGACCTGGTTACAAAGTGGTCCTTGCAGAAGCATAGTATATTACGACAAGGCAGTTACAATTAGGTTTGCAGTATTCATAACATACATTACATTGATCAGGCGGGCAATAGAGTAGTTTTAGAAAAATAAGTGCGGTATTGGATCCGTTAGGAGGGTCTGAGAGCCTGAATCTTATTATTGTTGGGTGCTTAGCAGATCCTTGACTTTTGCTCTAAATGACCAGAATGAGGTGTCAGCTCTCATAGCCATGGGCAATGCATTCCACTGTATAGCTGCCTGTACAGGGAAGCTAATTCCCCCAGCTGTTTTCAGGTTAAATTTAGGTATTTTGAGTTGGTGAAGGTAGGGTGATCTGGTAGGTCTGGAGGAGATCTGTCTTGTGAATTTGGCTGAGAGGTAGCATGGGGCAGTATGGTATAGGCATTTGTGAGTGATGAACAACGTCCCCAGTTTAGTTCTATCATGGATGGGGAGCCAGTGGGTTTCCTTTCTGATTTTGGAGATGTGTACTTTTCGTGGGAGATTAAGAGCGCAGTGGAGAGCATTGTTTTGGATTATTTGCAGTCTGTTCAAGCTGTTATTAGTGGAGCCTAGGAATAGGGTGTTGCAATAGTCCAACTTGGACAGTATGAGGGCTCTAGCAAAAGTGAGGCGGCTATTGGTGGACATGAATGATTTGCAGGCGTTTATATCTTTGTTGGTATAGGCTGTGGCTGACATGGTGGCGTTAATTTCTTTTTTTAGAGAGAGTGTAGAGTCAAGGTATACCCCCAGTGTTTTGACTTCTGTCGACACTTTTATGATGTTGCCATCAATGGGAAGGAGTGGTATCTTGAATCCGGTTTGTTGAGGCGATTTTGTGATCCGACAATAAGCAGTTCCGTCTTATCATCATTTAAGCAGAGGCTATGGGTGGCCATCCATGCTTGAATCTCTAGATAGATCTCGTTCAGTTTAGCAGCATCCTCGTCATAGCCCCCGTTGAGGTTGATGAGGACCTGGGTGTCATCCGCGTAATTAGTATAGGTGACACCCAGGTTGTCAAGACGGTCAAAGAGGAGCTTGGTGAAGATGTTGTAAAGTGTGGGTGAGATACATGAGCCTTGGGGGCCTCCGCATTGGATTGGACCAGGGTCGGCAGCAGCACCACCCGACGGGTAGAAGACCCTGGTTGTTCTGTCCGATAAAAAGGACTGAATCCAGTTGGTGGCATCCTGAGAGAATGCAGCAGCAAAAGAGAGGTGTTCGGTGAGAATTTTGTGGTCGACTAAGTCGAAGGCTGTGGACAGATCCAACAAGAGCAGGATGGCCACCTTGCCCTTGTCTTTAGCTACCTTAGTCAAAGCCCAAAAAGTAGCAATTGCTATTGTAAAATCTCACCTGAACCCTTCCTATTAGACAGATATTGCCTGTTGGTTCACCAAAAGGAATATAGGCCATGTTACAAATCTGTTACCCATTAGTATTTAGTGCAAAGTGTTAATGCTGGTAAACTCTGATCATGTTGAACTCGAATTTAGGTGCAGTTACAAATCTATTACCTATTAGCAATTAATGCAAAGTGTTACTGCTAGTAGACTCCGCTCATACAGGGACTTCGAATCTAGGCATTGCTACAAATTCCCCAACCCAGTTGTAATCTGCGTAAAGTGATATTGCTAGGAAACTCTGCCCACAGAGGGTACGCGTTGTTACAAAGCCATAACCGGCTGTGTGTGCTATATTCATGCCTCCATTTGTAAACAGACTCTCTTACTGTAATCTATCTTCTGTATGAGCCCATACTCTACTCAACCTTATCTGTAGACTGTGCATATGAGAACTCTGCGCTATCCCTCATCTTAAGCATAATATATGGCTACTATCACATTCCTTGCAAGTGATACCTATAGCCAGGAAGCATACACCACGCTGTCCCCACTAGAAACAGAACCTATCCCACCCTGCCTGCCTAATATAGCAACTATCGACTTGAGCACCATCAGTATATAAACTCAGGGCCAGGCTCCCTAAATTGTACGACCCACTTACTAGATTACTCCCACCCTCTAACCTGAAGACCAACTGCCTACAAAGAACGAAACCTAACCATACTAAGAGCCCTTCCTCCCAACCAGCTCCTGCCCTGGACGCCTTCCAATCATTACGACATAAGTCTAAACCTCAGATCTATAATACACACATCCTTGGTCAGGTTACAATTGCTACGGAGGCTCACTACTTTGAAGGAGCACTCCTCAACTCTGAGATTGCTTGTTGCCCATGCTCTAGATATCGCTGACCTAATTATAGAAGGCAATTTAGACTTCCTTGCGATAACAGGGACTTGGCTACATAATGCTGCAGGACCGGCGCTCACACTAGCTATCCCTGATGCTTACACAATTTTCAGGCAAGACCGTGATGGCACCCGAGGCGGTGGAATCGCCATTATATCGAAAATAAGCCTACCCCTAAGACAAATCCCCTCTCCTACCTTGCAATCGTGTGAAATCCTCACTGCTAAACTCCCGATAAACAACTCCCAAACACTTACTATTCATCTAATATACAGACCTTTGAGGAGGACCTGCATAATATTTTATCCAACAACGTGAAAACTACCTCCCAACTACTGCTTCTAGGTGATTTCAATCTAGGCTATAATGATCCAGCGGATAAGCTTTCCAAGGACATAGCCAACACCATCAATGCACTAGGATTGACTCAAAAAGTTAACAATCCAATCCTACCCATACGAAGGGAAGAATATTATAATGGGTAGCTGATAGCCATTTCTTCCATCCTGCCTCAATCCTGGACAGACCATTCACTTGTGTCTTTTAAAGTTGCAACTGCCAGACACATTCCTACGGCATTGCCAATGGCCCCACCATGCTTAACCAGAAATTAAAGGGACATTACAGCAGACAAAGTGGTCCCTGCTATCCTTCCTACCCTAAATGCATTGCCAGATAACCAGGACCCCAGTACATTAGTCCATGAATGCAATAAAATCATGCTTGCTACTATGGATAAAATTGCCCCATTTAAACTAAGAACAAGTAAACCTAAAGCATACCTAAACAAATGGTTTACGCCTGAACTAAAGAACTTACGTCTCATGAAAAGAAAATGTACCATTGCATGGCGACAATGCCGGTCCATTGAGAATAAAGCTAACCTAACGCCCATCTCCCGGCAATATAAAAGTGAAATTTGCCTAGCCAAACGGAACTCCTACAATGAACGTATTGCTGCTTCTAATTCAAGCAGGAAAGACCTCTTTTCGATACTGAAGGAATTGGAGACACCAATTGCCACACCAGACATATGTACTAAGGACAAGACCTGGTGTGTGAACATTCAACATGCGCTAGCAAACAGAATAGATATACTCCAAAATAAAATACAACATAAAAAAGATACTCTGAACCCACAGCACCCATCCAAAATCTCACCATCTAGTGACTAGCCAAACCAATAAATTCTACTTTTCGAAAATTTCTACATTAGAGGTAGAAAATATCATCCTATCTCTTAAACCCTCAAATTGTAAAGGTGACATCTGCCCTGCACAGATAATAAAAGATGCTGCCAGAGACCTATCACCGTTCATCTCCAAACTGATCAACGCCTCCTTCTCTTCTGGTACCATACCTGCCAATCTAAAACTATCCTGGGTGCTCCCACTCCTCAAAAAGCAGACACTGGATCCTCTCATCCCCACCAATTACCGTCCTATTACTACGGTACCATTTTTACTTAAAATATTGGACAAAGTAGCTTATACCCAGATTCAAAGGCACCTGGAACTACATAAGCTCTTAGGAGCTAAACTATCTGGCTTCTGTCCACTACATGGGACGGAAACTGCCTTAATCTATTTAAAAACCCAAACTTGCATCTCCTTACTGCTGCGCCCTCCTACCTTTGGGTTCTGGTGTGCATTAAAAATAAATAAACAAACAAACAAACAAAACCAAGACTATGGTTGCCTAAATCCAGCTGCTCAAGGTGGAGCCCGAGCCTGTTTTTCCCAGATGCCTGGGACCAAAGACTAGAGATGGTGCCTCAGGAGAGTGAATCGCAGAAGGGTGTTCCAACCAAACTCTGACTGCCATATTCACATCAAGGGTTTGGCATCCTTGACAATTGAGGAGGAAAAGAAAGAGAAGGACGAGCATTGTCCACGTTCAATTGGAGGTCAGAGAGGATTTTATGTCTGAAAAGGGGCTAGGGTCATATTCGCACCTAGGGGAAAGGATTTTTCGTCAATTAGTTGGATGGAGACGTGGGAGTGTACTGCCGGTGTCCCGGCCGTGTTCTCAAGCCACCCGAGTCCCAAGACATCCTGCACCCCTTCTTCCACCCCCATACCTTTCTATTGCCTTATCTGCTGTACAAGAGCTTTCTGCGCTGGTCACAACACTCCATTCCCTTCCTCAGCACCTGCCGTAGAAATAGATTCTCTGGTGGTGGCCATCTGTTGTTTTTTTTCTCATGGGGGATTGGGCTTGCACAATATGCGTGAAACAAGTCTCCTGTGGAAAAAATAAAATATAACTATTTGCACCCTGGATGCAGCCCGGGGTGTGACTAGCTGTCACCCCTGTGTCAAGGGGCATACCAGGGCCGGCAAAGGCCAGACGAGGGGGTGATTGCTATAGTATCAAGCTTTCCGGATAGAAACTCAGGTGAGGAGGTGAGCAAAGGAGGGCACTCAACTCACCACCGTGCTAGCTGAATTTGTAGCAACCAAAAATAAATTTCTACGAGTACCTCAGAAGGCTATATTGCAGTGATTTGAAAGGAGGACCTTGACAAGCCTTTGGGACCAGTGGTAAACTGTAAAATGGAAAGGAAGACCTAATGCCAAGTCTTGAGATGTCAAACCCCTTTAAGAGATGTCCTCCATGAGTCCTCGGTGTGTAGCCTAAAATCTCGAGTAAGCCCTCTGTACAATTTCAAGGGTATTTAATGACTCATATGAGAGTGGATGAATGTGGCAATCACAGTGTAAAGGGGTAGTGGGAAATGTATTGCTTGTGTCAGACTGACTTAGCTTCACTAACCCTGGGTGGTCAATATCCAGAATATCAAGTGAGAAGCCTTGTCAAGTCTTTCCCCAGCCTCCTGGAACTTGCATGCACCCTTCTGTTTCTTTCTTACCCCAAGATTCTGGACCTCTCCCAAAGCCTCCTGTCTCCTGCTCCCCCCAAGCTACAGGGGCTCTCCTCCAGTCTCTTGTCTCCTGCTCTTCCCAGGCTCCAGGGGCTCTCCTCCAGTCTCCTGTCTTCTGCTCTTGATCAGACTCCTCCTTCTGTTCACCTCTTCAGCCAGCTCCGAATGATACATTACTTCTAACTTTGGCCCTGCATTCCAACCTCTCTCTGGTGTAGGTACTCAGGTGTGCAGGCTTGGTGTGAGGAACTTGGGATTCGTAGTTCTATTTTCACTGTCTCCTGTGTCTGCTTGACTACGGCTTCAAGAGATGTGTCCACCATCTTCAAGTTCCTTACTACCTCTTCCGTCTTAGGTTACTGTTATGGGGCATGGTTGACAGACCCTAACCAGTGCTAAATGTGTGGGGGTGTTCGCCAGGGCTCAGCCCTGGCACTTATTACTGAGCCCCGGCACTTATTGTCTCAGACACAGTTTGATTATGATGTGGTGTTTTGGCAACTTTATTATTTTAACTGCCAGTCACATAATAAACACCTATAGAATAAGAGGAAAATGTAAATGAAGATTGTGTTTAACAAAACTGAAAAAATAAATCTGGAACAATTAATAAATAAGGCTATTTAATCAAAGACAATTTTGTAAGAAATTTAATTTACAATTCATGAACACAAAAATACATCAGTGCATACAACAGCAACAATTCAATCATTGAAACCTAGAAACTAATTACATCCAATCGACTAATTCACACCATATGCACAAACATCACATCCACAACATACTGTGTGTATCAACTTACTCAAACAACCAAACAAAGAAGGAAAGTGTGGATTATATAAACATAAAATCCCAAATTCAACAATTAAAAAAGATTGAACAAATGTGTAGCCAATTGGAGACCAAGTAAATCACAATGGTATTGTTGTCTTCCGGCTACTTCCACACATCGCTGACCGGTTTTTACGTGAATACATTATTTTGAACGTCTTCATCAGCGGAACAAAAACAAAAAAACCTACGAAAAGTATTGACAATACTTAAAAAACACATTTGGCCATCAATTATGCCAGATGTTGCAAATCAGATTCAATTTATACTTACAATTTTAAGGCCATACACTTCAAAAAGACCTATACATCCACAGGAGACCAACCACAATTATGGGCACCTGCATAGAAAACTGGGTCATTAGCTAGGTGTACACCATCTATAGGGACACCTCTTAGCACGAAAAATGGGAAAGGTGTGATGTTCCTCTAATCGCAACACCACCATGCCCAGGACCAACTCCATGAGCTGTGTAAGAAACGAAACATAGACCCACCACCAAAGGTACACCCTAATTACCACACCTCATGCATGCTCTTAAAAGGCCCAACAATCACCCATGTTGCAAGCAAGAAAAGCATCTGGAATTGAATATATGAACAGCCCTACTACTCTGTGCTCACACAGAATTGTGAGTAAAGATAACTGAAAGAAAAAAGAGAAGGGGACAAGTAATAACTACACTGAGCCAATACCTATTAGAATCTAAAAACTAATCCACCAAGTGCATAGCCAACGGGTTTACGCAATCAGCCATGCAACACAAAGCTGGTGCCATGAAGTATGTAGAGGCGAGGAATAAAGCACTGCAGAACACATAAACCAAAACAAAACAACAACACAACAAAAAAAGAAACCCAAAGTAAATCAGCCAATCGACTGTACTAAAACTAGAAAGTGATTTAAAAAAAGACGGGGGGCTGCAAAAGTTGTAGCAATCCCACCCTGGCTCAAAAACACTTGTTGGTGGCCTATATGAATACATTGATATATGCTTACCACACAAGCGAAACACATTGCCCAGTTGTGCGTAGCTGAGCAGGGGACCAATCTATGGTACCCCGCGTCATGAGGAACAATTCAACAAGGCCTGTAGCAAAACAAGAGGGAAGGGAGGAAAAAACCAATGTAATGTATATATATCAGGGATCCAAAAGGTACCAAACCGCCCAGTTCAATTCACAACATAAAAATAATGTACTATATATGCCTCTTGCTGCCCAATAACTATGTGCACTGGCATAACCAGAAATCAAAGAGTCACGTGTATAAATGCAGTGCGAATCACAGCTGATTGCTCGGGGCACACAAGAGACAATGCTGGTGTGCCGTTGGTCAAAACGTGAGAGGGACTAGAATCCACTGTAATCGGGTGGCCATGCTGCAACGGACAGCAACCCCCTGTATTGAAGAGCATTCTTAAGCAACTAAGGGTGGTTAACTATAGTTGGCCTCTCACCACATAATAGGAAGCCATCAAGCTGTGCACCAGCAGCGCCGAAAGTGAAGAAGTCACGCATTAGCATACTGCGATGCTCTCCACTCTTGGCTCGGGGCACGCAAAAATGAATAATTTCCTGCCGTAGCTCAAAACAGAAATAGGACTCAAATTCAGTATGAGCGGGTGGCCATGATAGAACAAGTGAATATTAAAGAAGTCACCACTGTAACCAGCATCACTTCTATGTATAGCTATGAAAAGAAAAAAGACCACCCAGTGTATCATCTATTAAATGATCGCCATTTTGTGCATGGGTCTACAAAGGATGGATGGTCACTATAAAAGGACACCACTAGCTAAATAGCTGGTAAAGAAATTGCCCAAAATAAATAATAGAAGCTAGAGTGGAGAATACATGTGGAGGCTACAGTGGAAATAAACATCCAGAGGAGCCCGGGTGGGAATTAGTTGCCTAACCATTCCCACTCCTAAGTGGAATTCAGTCCACTTTCAAGAGTTTTTAATGAGAAGATCCACAATTGTTTTTTATAGATTAATCTCCTTGCTGTTCTAGCATTAGTGGAATCTTGGACCTTCTCAATGCAGAACCACCTGAATTCCGACACTGCATGTCCTAGCTCCAAAAAATGGGAAACCAAAAGTGCGTTTGCGATCTCGTTGCAGATTTTAGACTGGTGCTCATTCATTCTCAAATGTACTTCTCTAGATGTCTTTCCTACATAGAGTTTCTTACAAGGGCAGAAGGTGCCATACACCACATTTTTACATTTACAAGAAGTGAAGGTACGTAGTTCCCATGTTTTTTCCACCTATTCAAAAGACTGAATTTTCAATGATAATTTACAAGCCACACAGGAGGTGCAGGGATAATGCCCACCAACTGGTCGCTGATTAACATTCCTCATTGTTGGTACTGATATAAAATATAAAACACACTCTCACGCCGAGTATGTTATTTTATGTGCATGTTGATTGGTATTTGTAAATCACACTTCTGCCATAGTGAGTACATCCATCAACCACAATAAGCCGCTGGGAGTTGTAACTTTAACCTCATATATGTTGAGAGCATGGGGAGCAGCCCTGGGAGGTGACAACGGTGGGCAGGGGGCCGTCCATCCTGACATGGCATGGGCGTGTTAGAAAATAGTTGAGCCCCGGCACTTGTTTATTTACAAATTAAGCACTGGCCCTACCACTGGTGAAGGCTGAAAGTCCTGATTTGGTCTTGGGGTTGGCTTGTCCCTCCCATTTGAGTGGTCCTCTTTCTGCCTGCCACACCCTGGCCCTGCTCTCAGGTTGGACTGCCTTCGCCTACTTTTTTAGGTTCGAGTGTGGAGCACTAGGGAGGTGAGTGATGGATTGCTTCTGTATCTGTCTCCTGGTTGGCACACTGCTCTTTCACCCTGTGGTTTTACATATATTTTCCTTACCTGTGAAAGGGGATTCCAGCATGTACTTGCAGCCGAATACAGGGGATCGCCGCTCAATTCCCTTGAGTGGACAAAAGGGCCCAAGGTGTCACTGTGATGAGCCGCTGCCTCCCGTACGTGGACATGGTGGGTGTAGCCAGGAGATCCTCCCCACTTTACTCCTGGGCCCAGCACCACCTGGCGTCTGGCAGCACTCAGGCCCACTAGGCGACCCCACCCTCGACCAGCAAACTCAGGCAGGGGACTTCATGACAACCCCTTTGAAATCCTTTGGGAACATCTGGCTGCCATTTTACTGACACATGTTGGATATGGTAAAAATAGGCTGAGTGCAGCAGACGTTTACTGGATTGCCTTTTCTGGGGATGATGTCGTTTATCAAAGGCTGCTGCATTACTGAACATGAAAATAGGCAGCCAAAAAGGAAATGCTTCAAACGTGATTTTATTCCTTGACTGATATAACACCAGAGTTGACGCAATTTCTAAAGTTGTTTCAGGGAAAAGCAAAAGAAGAAATTACAAACCACAAGTTAGGTAGAAGTTCGATGTTTGAGCTTTTGGACGCAGAGTTCTCAATGTGGCCTCCAGGCTGGCTCTTCGTTCCTTTGAAGGTTATTTAACGTTTCAGCAGTTCCTGGCACACTCTAGAAGATTGACACGGAGGCAAGCATGTACAGGTCCGAATTCAGTTAGGAATGGTAGCTTGCGACAGAGTTAGATTTTATTTTTTACTAGAAAACCACACTATAAGTTGTTATTTGAAACCTGTGGCTCTCCGGGTGTTTTTGACTCCGACTCCCTTGATCCCTCACAGCTGAATGTGCTGCCTAGGGCGGTTTAAAATATCTGAGAGCCAAAATGTGCAGATCCGGTCTGCAGCTTTTGGCTCTTTTGATGTTTTGGATTACAACTCCCAACAGCCCTACTGAGTATAGTCAATACTGAGGAATTATGGGTGTTTTAGTCCAAACCATCTTGAGAGCCACAGGTTGCAGACCCCATCGACGGTGTCCATTGTCATGCTTTCCCTGGTACACAATGGCATACCGGAGGCTCGCTCGCTGCCATATATCCTGGCCTGGAGTGGGGAGGGCCCCCTTGGACTTCATAAACAAATTATTTCCGATACGGTCCTGTAACGACAATCGTTTCTTAAATGACAGAAGGACTTCCAAAAGAAACTCTTTGTTTTGGAAGTCATAGGTGTCCCCCCACCCATGACATGGAGACCCCCCAGCTCTGTGACATGAACCAGCGTTCCTGCTGCACTGGAGGCCTCCTTCCCTGCGCTGGATCAACGGATTCAAAGGTAAGTAAATGTATTTTGTGTAAATGTGTGTGCGTGCATGCAAGTGTGTATATGTTAGTGAGTGAGTGCATGAGGTATGGATGGCTGCCTGAGTGTGCGGGTGTGAGTGTATGGTGAAAGGATGCACATGTAAATGTATGGGTGACTGGGTGTGCGTGTGTGAGAGTATGGTCAATGCACCGATTACTTTCTAGTGATCTTCATTAGTCCTATTCTTACTCTTCCTCGTTGCAGTCCTTGTGTATGAGGCAGTTTGCCTCATACACAAGTACTGGGACGAGGTAGAGTGACGTGGATGAAATGCCTGGCTTAGTTTACTGTAATCTTTATTATTCCTAATCCCACTATTCCTCATCCCAGTACTTACCTATGAGACAAGGTGACAAAAGGGACGTGGAGGTAATTCTGGGCAGAGGAGCTGATTTTGGCAGCTGGGGTGGTAGTCTAGGCCAGCCCAGAGTGTGATGCAACCCACAATCGGTGGTGGGTGCCCTCAGCAAGGCTTGCAGGGTGGATCCCAAATGTTGCAGGACTTAAAACTGATGCAATAATACACAAGCACAAATACAGCTGACAATTAGTAGAAAGGAGGAAACAACTAAGAAAGGAAATAAGAGCTTGTAAAAAAAGGAAAAAAGACTCAAACACAGAAAAACAAAGGAGCATCAAGGTATGCCGAAATCACTATAAAAACTGGCTTATAGATTTCAAAACCAGACGACACCAAGAACAAGGGGAATCTATGCTAAAGACCCTACAAAAGTCCAATACCAGAGAAACATGGGACTTAATAAACAACTGTACCCTGAACCATCAAAGTAGACTAACATGCGGAGTCTCTGAGTATGATTGGATAAAACATTATACAGAAGTATTTTCTGCTAAAGCTGACGACGTGGACTTACCTGAAGGGATTACAACACACGCTTGGATGAAAATGATGGACGAGGTGGAAATTGAAACCGCAATTCGGAAATTAAAAGACTCCTCCGCTGCTGGGCCTGACGGGTTAACGAATATCCACCTGAAGAAGGATCCAAAATCATGGGCAGTGATAATAAACATCTTATTCACGACAATTGTATTGCAAAGAAAGATCCCAGAAACATGGACAAAAAGCATACCAGTGCCAATATATAAAAAGGGTCAACGAGATCTGCCAACAAATTATCGACCGATCTCGTTACTAGCTACTAGCTACTATCTCGTTACTAGCGTTAAGTGAACAGGAAAGCTTTTTGCAGCAGATTTACAGAAAAACCTGACAAAATGGGCAGAGACGAACAACATCATCGATCCGCGCCAATCAGGGTTCACTAAGCGAACAGGAACTGATCTAAACCTATTCATCATATCAATGCTAAAAACCAATGCTATAGAGTTAAAAAAAGAACTACATTTGGCATTTATCGATCTAAGCCAAGCATTCGATACTGTAAACGGAAGAAAGTTATGGGAAAAGTTAAAATCATGGTCGTGTCCACCAGAATTACTGAACCCAATAAGGGTGTTACATCAAAATACGACCACCCAAATCAGAGTGAACGACTGAGGGGATCTGACGGCCAACATCAGAATCAACAAGGGTGTGAAGCAAGGCTGTCAGCTTGCAGCCACATTATTCAAACTGTTTCTAGCGGACATACCAGAAATAACAACATGCACAAGACACTTCAGCCCGAAAATAAACAACCAGGAAGTGTTGATAATATGCTATGCAGACGACATAGTAATACTAGACGAAACCAGAATCGGGCTGCAACGACTCATAAATAACCTACAGACTTACATGCAAAAAAATGACCTGACGCTCAACGTGGAAAAATCAAAGATTCTGACGATAAATGGCAAGAACAACGCGATAATGAAAAAATGTAACTGGCCTATAGAAGGAGAACCTCTCGAACGAATAGAGATGATAAAATACTTAGGTGTCGGACTCAATGCCTTAACAGTGGAAAAGAGCTGGGAAGATATTCTGCTGGCAAAAGTCAGAAATCTAAGCGCTCAAGGAAGGGTCTTAGATGGTAAATATGGAAAATTTTCATTAGCACCGGTAAGAATGTTCTATGTTCAAAAAGTTCTGCCCTCCTTAGCATATGGGAGCAAAGCTGGATTGAATCTATCATATAAAATATGGTCTAAACTGGAAAGTGGATTTTGGAAACCAGTGTTGAAGCTTCCAAGGAGCACTGCGATAGTGGCAATAAGAGCGGAATTGGGGCTCGAGTCTCTTGAAGCCATAATGAAATGGAAATCATTATGCATGCTGAGGAAAATCTGTGAAGCCAGTCCAGCCGAGAGCTACAAACTACTGGCAACCAAAGGACTAGATAAAAGTTCAACTTACCTCAACCATTGGAAAAGAGAATGGTCGCAGGTTCTATCAAAAATGGACTCATCTAAAGAAGAACTGGTCACAAACCACAAGAAAGTAAAAGAAAAGCTCATGAGACAGGACTGGATTGCAACAAGAGAGGCCAAGATGAAGCTAAAGAACATAAAAAACATGGCAGTTGAACATAGAAAAAGAAACGTGCTTCCAGAGTATGTAGCAAAATTTCCATCTTACACACATAGAGCAACACTTTTAAAAATCCGGTTGGGAGTCTACCCAACTAATGACTATAAAAACAGAACTGGAGGAAGGGGCACAAATGAAGGGCGCTGCAGATTCTGTCAAAACAAGTGGCAACTAGAGACACCGATGCATCTCATAACGAACTGCACTGCCGTTTCAAAGGAAAGAAAGCGAATGCTATCAAGGTATATGTTAAAAATTACCCAATGCAACGACGAGGAACGATGGGACTATTTTATTCAAGGACACAATCCCAGATTCTCATGTGCAGGTGTAAACTTTTTGGACAAAATCCTCAATGAAAAAGACGATAAACTAGTTGAGGAAAACACGCCAAAGACTGGATGAATTAAGTGAATAAACAAACATATACCTTTGGAGGTGAAGGACTTAAAGATAGACATGATATAAAAGTGAAATGAAAGGAAAAGAAACGAAATGAAATGGAATGGAAAGTGTGATAAAAGTTTAAATGTAAACTAAAACATTTACACTATAAAAAAAAAAAAAAGATGTTGTGCTATGCCACTGCTAGTACCCAGTTGAAATAAACATGAAACATAAAGATGACTGAAAAGCAGGAGCTAAAATAGGTTTTGCAGAAAATAACTAATCTAAAAATGAAGAAAGCAACAAAGGAGCCTGACTCTGATATTTATTTAAATTAAAGCATAATATACATCAAAATAAACAAAAAGAAAAGCGTCTGTTTAGGAGCAGTATGGTGTGAAGCAGGAGAGAAAAGTGGAAGAGAGTTATATGGAGATCGGGGAGGGGGGGCCCCGCCCAGTTTCAAAAGCATAACTGCAAAGTGGGAATAGGTCAATGCAAATTAAGGGGTGCTAACGTGAGCTCGAGGACATTGGCAGCGGCTTCCCCAACTCTACTAATGGGTAAGAACATCAAACTCATTTTTGAAACAGGTGCACGTGTTTTGACAGAAAATAAACCGGGATGGAATAATACATGACATTATTTTTAGTTTTTTCATTTAAAATGTCCTTGTCGTTATGGTGTGCATGATTTTAAGTGTACAATGTTCCCCACTTGCATGTAATTCGGGGATCTTGTGACATAGGCCGGCTCTCGCCACCTTGAGCAGGCAGGCTCATGTAATATTGGCAGAGCGCAGCCTTCCAAGGTGAGATAACCTATGTAGATGTACACCCTGCCCATGAAACCTCAGAGGGGTCTCTTTAGTAAAATCCTCGAGCGCTTAAGAGTACGAGGCCTTGTGCAGGTCCGGGTGTAACCTGAGTCTGCTAGCGGACACCCATCCAGCGGACTAGACAAAACAAGCGGTGCAGAGTTCGGGGGAGAGTAAAACTAAGTTTCATTTTACAGCAGATACAGTGAACACAGTCACCAAGGAATGGGGTCAACATGGGGCTTTAAGGGATTAAGCCCTAGGCACCGCCTCTCCCCTCCTGCTCTCTTCTGCAGGCCCTCCCCCGCCTACTCGTGTTTTGTGCTGTAGATCAATTCTCTCATCCAGGATCAGACATGGGCGTAATTTTAGGGGGGCAGGGGCAAGGGTGTCTGTCCCACACAATGTTTGTGGCACACCATTTTGTCCCACTCATTTGGCAGGGGTCCCTTTCATTTAGATGTCATGACGCTCCCCACCCCCCAACATTTTCAGCAAAGTTACTCCACTGGGCTCAGATCCAAAGTCGCACAAGTCCTCGCAATGCTAATTCATTTAGCGAACAGCCCCTTAGGCTCCAACGATTCATATCCTCTGATGAACCCTGATAGCTCAGGTTTTCAGCCCGCCAGCTGGAATCACTTAGTTCTGTCTGTGGGTGTAAGGATGGAGATGAACAGTGAGGTGAGGGAAGCATGGTCAACCTCTTCTTACCAACAGATAGGCGCAAGAAGCGGGAAACAAAGCCATCCATCTTAACCAATGGCGACTTCATCACGCCTTCTCATGGGAACATCTACAGGCTATAGAAACAAGGGTAGCCGCAGAATGCTCAGAACCCCGGATGCTAGGCCCACGGGCAGCACGCAGTGTACGGCAGCCAATATCTCGCAACCATTGTCAATGTAGATACCAAGAAGAACAGAGCGGGTCTCACACTCAGTAGAGAACGCAAACCCGCCACTTCTATGTGGGCATATAAAGGCTTTGCTTGCACCCCCACTCATGCCCATTTATCTTGTTTTCCTCTCTCTGGGCCTTATGGGGCTTAAACTTCGTTAAACACCTTGGCTGCGCGTTGGTCTTTAAGTCGAGGTTCAGGGTCCGTAACACCTGGTAAAGCACCTGGACCGGGCGTATACCGCTTAATTAGCACATAGATTCATTCCACCAATCAGAATGCTGGAAATGCAGTCTATAATCTCTGCTCCAGACCTCATTCCAGTCATTCTCACTGCAGCTGCGGCCTGACTGACCAGCATCACCATGGCAACTCTCTTCAGTTGCAAAGGTAGAGAGGAGTGGTGTGCTGTCAATTTCCACAAAGTAGCAAAATGCACTGAAACACAACGTGGGCAAGTGTGTCGTTATAGATTCCATGTTCATTAATTTAACATCACAACCTACTTGTGTCGGCTCATTTTCCCACAATGATATCCTTAGGGACCTTCGTAGGGGTCGTAGTCACTCAGGATAATGACCCAGCCCTTATCTTCACCTAGGGCAATACCTCACAGGTGTGTAAATGACACCTCCCTTGGTCGATGAAGCCTTCAATCTTCACAGTGCTTGGAAGCGGGATGAATCAGCAGAACTCATTATATAACATGGCTTCAAGGAGCTACTCCCAGGGATAGACCAGGGGTCATGTGCCCCAAAAGACTGAGCGAAGGGCCTATATAGATAGGGGGCGGGGAAGTTGTGGATGGGAGAGCCAAAGAGGGAAGGGGGTGGACAGGTTGAGGGAAGGAGGTGTGGAGTATACCCATTAAATAAAATAAGAAAACAATGATATGGCAGCAGTGAAAATGCCATGACCAAACAGCCCAATTTAAATATTGTGAAGATGAAACCGTACAGAACCATTCAGCATCTGTGTGCTTTCCCTCGCACGGGTGGGCAATTAGTCTGTTTAGAAAATTCTATTTTTTTTAGTAAAGAGAGTTATTTTTATTGAGACGGCTTAAACACGCCTCATAGTTTGCTACTTAGCACACTGTCGCTATTTGGAAGCTTCTCCTCCAGGTGCACATATATGAAGTGTCCGGCCTCCCTCGTCCCGGTCTTCCATAATAGCGGGGAAGGAGGTATGCTAGCCACTTTGACCTGTTTCACCTTTATGGTTGAAACCTCTTTGAGCCGAGTGGTGGTACATGTTTGGTCATTGTGACAGAAACCTTTATTTGTATTTTTCATTGTTCACGCGCTTAATACCAGCGAGTGGCTTCTAAGGGCGGGATCGGGATTCGAACCTGTGCTGCGCCACGTTGTCTTGTTTCCAGGTCAAATGCATTGCCCGTGAGCTATCCTTTGTCCCACTGAGCTAGCCTTTGTCGCCCCCCCCCACACTTGTTCTTCTTCTGACCAAAATAGAATGTTGTCTATTGTGCTGTCAAGGCCAAAGGATCCTTGGTCATCGGAATTCCCACACAATTCTCCGATTTGGTACATCTCTCCAAACGTGGCTTTTTCAACAATACCTGATCAAGAGCTAATCCCAATGGATGTACAGACCGACTCACAGACCATAACTCACAGTACTGTGCTACTGTTAAAAGATGCCAGCCCATACGCTGGCTACCCACACCCCGTACAGTGCTCTGCTGCTCCCGGGCTAGGTCCATGATTTAAACAATACAATACATTGAAAAAATTGGACAACTCGAAGACAGAAAATTTCTTTATTGGACACAACTGAAAAACAGGAGTTTCTGGACTGGGTACAAAAGGGTCTATTTCTTGTAGGTCTGTGGTTCTCAGTCCTTGCCTCTCTTTCCTAAGTTCATCTCCTTTGCAGCTGCAAATAGTCACTCCAGGTTTCTGGGGTTTTCAATGGCCCCACACTTCTTACTTGGCACAAAGCTCCGTCAATCTGTTACTGGGTTGGACTTGACGGGTTGTTGCATTAGTTCACCTGTAGTCTGTAAATACATGGCACGACCATCGCTGGTACCTTGGGCTGTCCTGATGATGGCCGAGTACCACACCCTTTTGGAACAATTGGGTCTCCAGCTTGCTAGGGTTGGTGGAGTGGGCATGGCCCGGCTAGCTATTCCCCTAGGATTTTAGCTGCAACCTGGCCTTTTTCCACCTTTGCAGGAGTGTGCTCAGAGTTGATCTCCCCTCCATCTCCCCCTGCCCCTCATATCCCTGTTCCAGATCTCCTCCATTTCTCTTCTCTTCTCCTCCCCTTGTATGTTCCTTTCATCCCTTCTCCTCTCTCCGTTCGACTTAACCTTCCACCTCTCTGGCCTTTTCGCCGCTCCGCTACTCAGCTTTTTCCTACCTCCCCACTCTAATTTGTTCTTTCTTTTCTCTTCCACAACCTCTCTTTTAAGGGGTCTCCTTCCTGTACTCCTGTCCCTCTCTTATTCTTCTTCTCCTCCTCTTTTCCTGTACGTTTCTATTCCTCCTTCGATTCTTCTTGACACTTTTTTCCTTTCTCCGCTTTTATATTTCACATCTCTTTTAAGGCCTCTTCTACTCGTTCAACTATGCCTATTCTTTTACCATGCTCCTCCACTCTTCTTTCTACCACCTAGCCACCATGGTCACCCCAGTCCCATCTCTCCTGCCTCCGCTCTCCTATTTCACTTCTCTTTTCCTGCCTCCTTTCCTCTTTCACCTGCTTATCACACCCCTCCATTCTTCTTTCTACAGCCTTGCTCCCAGGGCCTCAAACGTTGGACTTTGTTGCACGGCCTTGTTGAAGAGGAAATGTGGAATCTACGTCAATCAGGACCACTTCTCAGTGTCTTTGCGTGGCACACAAACCCTGTGATCTTGCTTCCCTGATTGTGCAGCGAATGAACGTGGGGAATTGCCATCTGGCTAGGGAAGCCCTGGCTTTTTTATTTTGATTAATTATTACAATTATGTGGGTAATGCCATCACAAAAGGTGTGGTCTGCTAATCAGATTCCCCTTTAAGCTCCTTGCCAAAAGCATAACATACACCGGCTGCATTAGTTTCCTGATCTGCAGCTCCTCCTATCCAGTGGCACAGGGCAGGTTTACAGGTCCCGGTTGCCCTGTTTGACAGCTGCTGCGACAGCTAAGTCACTGCAGTGCAGAGGCTGCATTTGATTCTGCACCTCTGTCCCAAAATCACATAATGAGAGTTACTATTCAGGTGGCAGTTGTAAACTTTCAATATAGGATATTCCTGAATTTAGGGTATGGTGGCTAGTATTTCTCATAATTTTGGTGGCTAATATTTCTTGGATAAAGCCATATTTGTTTGGTATCATACACATGTAAACACTGTGAGCCCAGTCCAGCTGCAGACATGCTGTGTGCATTCCCCCCAGACCGGCTGTCTATGCTGCACCCAGCAGAACTTCAACCATCGGGCCTGCCTCTCTTTGATCCTTTGTGAAGACGGGTAGCACTTCTCTCCAGCAAGACTGTCCTGGGAAACAGGAATCAAAGACACATCCTACACAAAAGGACTAGATTTATACCAGGGTGTTGCATACCAACCTTTGGGTCTGAGAAGCGAGCAGGGTTAGAGTAGGCAGAGGGAGCTACACACATTTTGGTAACGTTTCCACCATCTGGTTTCTCTCTGCACTTCACCTTCCTTCCTGTCTCTTTCATTTCCTTTAGCACAAAGCACTTTGGGTATGATGTCAGAAGGCAAAGACCACTTGTGACAAGGACAGGGACTGGATCCCTTAAAGCAGGCTTGCTTTTGTCCAATCATCTGTGGACTTCTGCCTATAAAAGAGGGGGTCACCCTCTTCTCATGTGATTGATCCCTGGACTTCAACCCTTTAAGAAGAATTTCCAAGGGCACATTTGGTGGGGTGGCCTGCTGCTGGAGCAAGACCTATCTCTTTGCCAGATACACCGGTACCCAAGACCTCACCGAAGGTGAAGGACCCCTTCAGGTCAGGTGTTTGTGATAACGAGAGCAAGTACTTATCTTGTCCCTGAGCCCCTGGATTGGGACTGTCAGCAGCCTGAGTGACAGATCAGACTGAACACCTGTGTTTTGCAGCGGAAGTGCTTCGAGCTGCGTTTCTCTCCCATTATACCCATTTGCACCACTAGGATCCTTGGGTGCTGCTTTTAGCACTCTCCTGATCTTCAAACCGCTTGCAGAGCAGCACAAAGCTTAACCGCCAAGAACAACGAGAAGCTATCATTGACTCCAAACTGCCGCACAAGTCTAACTTCGGGCCCTAGAGACTGGTTAGGTTACCTTTGGTCCCTTTTCTTAGCACAAGACATATCTTTTTACAAACATTGTGGTTATCGATTGCCTTTCACCCCTCTTTTACTGCCCAGAGTGCTGCATCATTCTATTTCTTGCATATTCTACGTTCTTTCCATGGGGGTGTTTTTTATAGAGTTGTTGCATTTAGTTATTTGTATAGAACCTTGATTGGACATACTGTTATTTTGGAATATTGTGCTATTGCTTTTGGGTTGCTATCAATCAATCAATTTGTTTCTTCTAGAGCGCACTTTCGCCTAAGGCATCATGGCGCTTACACCGAGGGAACGAAGAGATCAGAGATACCAAAAGGAAGGGAACCCCCTATGAAAATAGAAACGTCTTGAGCCCTTTCCTGAATGATGCCAAGCCATCATTATTTCTTAAATGTACGGGCAAAGAATTCCATAACTTGGGTCCAGCCACGGAGAAGACTCTTCCAACCAGCCGTTCTCTTTTGTACCCAGGCACACACAAAAGAGAGGTATTTGTGGATCTTAAAGGTCGACTAGGATTATAACTATGACATTTCTCATGAATGGCCGAGCATCCTTTGCCATTTCGGGCACAATGAATCATGCCCAATGACTCGAACTTGACCCTTGCCTCAATAGACAACCAGTGTAGTGATTGCTGCGCCCTAGTTGCTCCTCTTCCAAAAGTGACATGGTTCGCCAGGCGCACTGCTGCATTTTGCAGCACTTGCCAGCGATGGAGGAGATAAGATGGATGAGCCAAGTAGATCGCATTGCAATAATCAATGCTACCGTTGGTACCTTCTGTCACAATCTGAGCATGAAACTTCTCAGGTATAAGGGGAAGTACTTTCTTTAATTGCTTGAGTTTGGTGAAGCCATAGCCACATACTGCATTCACTTGGGCCTCCAGAGACAAGGACTGCAATATTTTGATGCCCAAGTTTTGCACCGTTTTTACTGGCTCAGGGAGTGGACCCAATGAATCTGGCCAGAACACTGAAGTCCAGTCACTAGCTACCTCTGGTGAGCCACTAATCAATATCTTGGTTTTTCCACCGTTTAAATTAAGCCAATTTACCTCCATCCATCCCCAGATAGCTTCCAAACAACCTCTAAGGCTTTCCGCAATTTCTGTCTGGTCAGGATGCAGCCTGAACACAATTTGGGTGTCATCCGCATAGGAGAACACCCTAAATCCAAATAGGCGGATGAGAGTCAACAGAGGACGGATATGAAGGTTAAAAAGCAAAGGTGACATTGCTGACCCCTGAGGTACTCTGCAAATAACCACCCCCAAGAACCCTTCTTTCTTCATTCTGGATATCATAATCCCATGATCAATAGTATCGAAGGTGGCCGACAGGTCTAATAAAATAAGGCCTGCTGTACCACCCTCGTCTCTGATCATGGTAAGATCGTCGAGCACTGATACAAGAACCGATTCTGGGCCTATCATAGGCTGGAATCCCATCTGACAACTGTCTGGGATCTTTTCTTCTTCCACATGGAGGAGGAATGGAGGAGGGACTACAGCTTCCAAGACCTTCATAAGGAAGGGAAGCAGCGATATGGGGCGGTAGTTTGCTAAAATCGAGACGTCGAAAGAGGGTTTTTTTAATAGAGGAATTATTAACGCCTCCTTTAGTTTCCTAGGTATTTGGCCCCAGGTTAAAGATGAATTAATCTACCGTGCCACATTCACACCTCCCTTAAGAGTAGAGCCTGCCCGCAGCCCACGTTACCACAAAAGGCAAAGGAGGGGCATCTCTTCGCTGTCCCTACTGTGCCGCTATGCTCGGTATCACTCTTGCTCTGTGGAAGTGTGAAGGTGAGTAGGCGGTTTAGCCAGTAGGCATCCTTGCACTCTTGAAGGGCATTAGTCATTTCATCACAATGACGTGTTCAGGAAAAGTGTCGCTGTAACGCTGAGGCTCCTGAGATGGGTGCGGGGGAGACGAACCCTATTGTGAACCACAATCTGCGCTGTCTGTTTAGGGTAGTGATCCCACCTCGCTCTACTTTCACATGATGCACCCGGGCCGCACAGGTGTGTGAACACTGAGCCATGACATCGATGTGTAGTCATTCATGCCGTGTTAACCAACAGCATTAACAATGCCATCGCAGCTTCACTGTAAACATGGTAATTGTGTCTAACCCACACGTGTGCTCCCAGGACGCCCTGCCATTGGTCAACATCTCAGAGGAATGAGTGGTGCACTGCCCGTCATGGGCTTGATGAGCTGACCGTGCAGGGAAGAAGATGGCGCTTAAACGGGCTTTTATCTTTTCCCTCCAGGAGAAAACCTTTGCCTGCCACATCTGCAGCAAGGCCTTCAAGCGCTCGTCCACTCTGGCCACTCATCTGCTAATCCACTCCGACACCCGGCCGCACCCCTGCCATTACTGCGGCAAGCGCTTCCACCAGAAGTCCGACATGAAGAAGCACACCTACATCCACACAGGTGAGAGGCGCACGCGCGCAGCACACCCACAGCAAGACAGAGAGAGACACCCCCTGTACTGTACTAGTGATGGACGCGCCCTCTGCACAGCCAGTCACACGCAGCACATCCACAGCAAGACAGAGAGAGACACCCCCTGCACTGTACTAGTGATGGACGCGTCCTCTGCACAGCGAGGCGCACACACGCAGCTCATCCATAGCAAGACAGAGAGAGAAAGACACCCCTGCACTGGTTATGGACGTGCCCTCTGCACAGCCAGTCACACGCAGGACACCCACAGAGAGACACGCCCCCTCTGCACAGGGAGGCACACGCACGCGGTACATCCACAGCACAACAGAGAGAGAGAGAGATCCCCCCTGCACTAGTGATGTACGCGCCCTCTGCACAGCCAGTCACACGCAGGACACCCACAGAGAGACACGCCCTCTGCACAGCCAGTCACACGCACGTACATACACAGAGAGACACGCCCCCTGCACTAGTGATGGACGCACCCTCTGCACAGGGAGGCACACGCACGTACATCCACAGCACAACAGAGAGAGAGAGAGAGATCCCCCCTGCACTAGTGATGTACGCGCCCTCTGCACAGCCAGTCACACGCAGGACACCCACAGAGAGACACGCCCCCTGCACTAGTGATGGACGCGCCCTCTGCACAGCCAGTCACACGCAGCACATCCACAGCAAGACAGAGAGAGACACCCCCAAACCCCCTGCACTAGTGATGGACGCGCCCTCTGCACAGCCAGTCACACGCACGTACATACACAGCAAGACAGAGGGAGAGACACACCCCCTGCACTAGTGATGGACGCGCCCTCTGCACAGCGAGGCACACGCACGCCCCTCCACAGCACGGCAGAGAGAGAGACACACACCCCCTGCACTAGTGATGGACGCGCCCTCTGCACAGGGAGGCACACGCACGTACATACATAGCAAAACAGAGAGAGAGAGATCCCCCCTGAACTAGTGATGTACGCGCCCTCTGCACAGCGCAGCGCACACATGTACATCCACATCAAGACAGAGAGAGAGAGACACACCCCCTGCACTAGTGATGGGCGCGCATACGCGCATTCACAGCAAGACAAGGAGAGAGACACCCCCCTGCACTAGTGACGGACGCGCCCTCTGCACAGGGAGGCACACGCACGTACATCCACAGCAAAACAGAGAGAGAGAGCCCCCCTGCACTAGTGATGTACGCGCCCTCTGCACAGCGCAGCGCACACATGTACATCCTCATCAAGACAGAGAGAGAGAGACACACCCCCTGCACTAGTGATGGGCGCGCACACGCACATCCACAGCAAGACAAGGAGAGAGACACCCCCCTACACTAGTGATGGACGCGCCCTCTGCACAGGGAGGCACACGCACGTACATCCACAGCAAAACAGAGAAAGATCCCCCCTGCACTAGTGATGTACACGCCCTCTGCACAGCCAGTCACAAGTAGCACACCCACAGCAAGACAGAAAGAGAGAAACCCCCCTGCACTAGTGATGGACGCGCCCTCTGCACAGAGAAGCACACGCACGTACATCCACAGCAAGACACAGAGAGAGAGACACCCCCCCTGCACTAGTGATGGACGCGCCCTCTGCACAGTGAAGCACACACATATACATCCACAGCAAGACAGAGAGACACCCCCCCCCCTGCACTAGTGATGGACGCGCCCTCTGCACAGCGAGGCGCACGCAGCACATCCATAGCAAGACAGAGAGAAAGAGACACACACCCCCTGCACTAGTGATGGACCCGTCCTCTGTGAGGCACATGCACACAGCACATCCACAGCAAGACAGAGAGAGACACACACCCCCTGCACTAGTGATGGACACACACATCCTTAGCAAGACAGAGAGAGAGACACCCCCTGCACTGGTGATGGACGCGCGCTCTGCACAGCAAGGCGTGCGCACGCAGCACATCCACAGCAAGACAGAGAGGCAGACACACCCTGTACTAGTGATGGACGTGCCCTCTGCACAGAGAGGCACACGCACGCCGCACATCCACAGCAAGACAGAGAGAGAGAGAGACACGCCCTCTGCACTTGTGATTGACACGCCCACTGCACAGAGAGGCGCACGCACGCTGCACATCCACAGCAAGACAGAGAGAGAGATAGACACACCTCCTGCACTGGTGATGGACGCGCCCTCTACGGACGCAGCACATCCATAGCAAGACAGAGAGAGAGAGACACACCCCAGCACTAGTGATGGACGCGAGGCGCACGCTCGCAGCACACCCACAGCAAGACAGAGAGAGAGAGACACACCCCAGCACTAGTGATGGACGCACCCTCTGCACAGCGAGGCGCACACACGCACACCCACAGCAGTACTTCACAGTGAGACACAGACGGTGCGCACAGAGAAAATACCTCTGCATAGGTGAGAGACGTGCCCTTTGCACAGTGAGACACAGACCATGCCCACAGAAAACCCCCCTCTGCACAGGAGAGAGAGGCGCCCTCTGTACAGCTACACGCACACACATACTCCACTAATGTCCCCACAAAAATGTCGCTTGGCAAAAAAGTCGCCAAAAAATGACCGTTTTTTGCAGGGACATTATTACATTTAACATGTGGGGGACACCCCGCAACCTAAAAACCTTTTTTTTCAAGCGGAACGCAGGACACTCTCGCAACGCCTGCTCTCCTTGACCCCATATATATGGTCACCGGGGCTTTAAGTAGGGTAAGAAATTGAGGGGGGCCCTCATTTGGGCGTGTGGCTTGCATGATGGGGATGGCCTGAAAAGTACACAAACCATTGTAAGGTATGAAAACAAATATATAAATGTATGTAAGCATTTATATATTTATATATTTGTATGCGTACCTTACTATGGTTTGTGTACTCTGCAAGCCATCTTTTATAAATGTAGAAATATGTTGAAAAGTACACAATTCAGTCCATCTTTTATAAAGCTTTGCCTACAGACAAAGCCTGAGGCGTCTTTGTCCGTCAGCAAAGCTTTATAAAAGATGGCTTAAAGCCACCTTTTATAAACATAGAAATAAGTCACTCAGTCCCCAGGTTCGCCGAGGGTCAAAGACGCTTCAGTGACCTGGGGAGGTTGAAACAAAAGGGCAGCAACTTCCTCTGGAGGGGTCACCAGAGGAAGTTACCCTGACTGACAGAAGTGCCAGCCTGCCACAGTGACGCTGTGGCTGACTGGCACTTCTGTCAGCTTGCCTGACTTAGTGGCGGGCGCATCTCCCATCATGGCTGCGGCCATGGCAGGACAATGAGTCCCGCCGTGATGCAGTGGAACTGGGGGGCCCCATCAAGGCCCTGGCTCAGCCTCACCCTTTGGAGACTGCTGGGGCCTGGCCCCACTATCCCCGGGCCACCTAAAGCACTGATGGTCACCATATATAATGTCGCTGCAACCTTTTCCCGCCGACATTATGTATGGCGCCCATATGTATGGGGACAATATTACCCGATACCTACTCGACAGTGAGACACCAACCCTGCGCAGCGCACAGAGAAACACTCTCTGCACAGGTGAGAGAGGAGCCCTCGGGACAGCGAGGGACACCCTCGTACATACTCCACACTGAGACACAGAGCACGCACATACTCCACAGTGCGACACAGACCATGCACATACTCGACACTGAGACACAGACCATGCACATACTCCACACTGAGACACAGAGCACTCACATACTCCACACTGAGACACAGAGCACGCACATACTCCACACTGAGACTCAGAGCACGCACATACTCCACACTGAGACACAGAGCACGCACATAATCCACACTGAGACACAGACCATGCACATACTCCACACTGAGACACAGAGCACGCACATACTCCACACTGAGACACAGACCATGCACATACTCCACACTGAGACACAGAGCACGCACATACTCCACACTGAGACACAGAGCACGCACATACTCCACACTGAGACACAGAGCACGCACATACTCCACACTGAGACACAGAGCACGCACATACTCCACACTGAGACACAGACCATGCACATACCCCACACTGAGACACAGAGCACGCACATACTCCACACTGAGACACAGAGCACGCACATAATCCACACTGAGACACTGAGCACGCACATACTCCACACTGGGACACAGAGCACGCACATACTCCACACTGAGACACAGACCGTGCACATACCCCACACTGAGACACAGAGCACGCACATTCTCCACACTGGGACACAGAGCACGCACATACTCCACACTGAGACACAGATCATGCACAAACTCCACACTGAGACACAGAGCACGCACACAGAGAAACACTCCCTGCACAGGAGAGAGAGACGCCCTCGGCACAGTGAGGGACACCCACGCACATACTCCACACTGAGACACAGAGCACGCATACACTCCACACTGAGACACAGAGCACGCACACAGAGAAACACTCCCTGCACAGGAGAGAGAGACGCCCTCGGCACAGCGAGGGGCACCCACGCACATACTCCACACTGAGACACAGAGCACGCATACACTCCACACTGAGACACAGAGCACGCACATACTCCACAGTAAGACACACACCATGCACACATAGAAAAACCACTCCCTGCACAGCGAGGCACACACACGGCACAGTGAGACAAGAGGGACACGCACGCTGCACAGGTAAAGGGTTTTCTGTACAGATAAGATGCACCCCTTCACAGTGAGAGACCCCCCCTGTTCACAGATGATATAGTGCATTTTTACCGGCCAGGAAAGTGGTTAAATGTGGGAAAGGACATGTACGGTTGGAGGTTCCACTTGGAGCAAGAGACGCATAGTGGTTCTTGATGGTTGTAAGAACCAGGCCAATGGAGATGTTACCGATAAAGCAGGTAATGTTTTGGATTTTACGCCTGACAGGGTGGATGAAACAGTGGGCAGGGAGGTGGATTGTGGTGCGAGTGGGGTGGAACATGCTGTGGCTGACCAGGCTGGTGGTGATGTAGGAAGTACGGCTGAAGAAGAGCGTGTTGGGGAGGGGCGTCCAGCTAGACGTTGTGGACCTCCTGTTAAACTGAAGGACTGTGGGTTGTAGGCAGCATTTCATTGTTCTGTTTCACTAAGGTGATCCCACTGCTAATATGATGTACACAACAGTCATTGTTTTATCTTAAGCATTTAAGCTTTGTTTTTTTGTTTGTTTCTGATGTTTCCATTTTCTTGTTCATTTTTGTGTATGCTGTTATTGCATTCCATTGTTGTTGAAGGGAAGAGGATATGTTGTAATTGGTTTTTTTTTTTTTTTTTTTTATTTGTATTTGTATTTAATCTAAGTAAGATTTTTTAACAAAGGAAGAAAGTTTGAAAACGCACTTGATGTGTTTGTAACGTTTGACGTTCCTAATAGTTAAATAGTCGAGAGCAGCCTCACGTATTTGTCAGTGTAAAGAGGAAAAGAAAATCATTGAATCGTAGGAACGTTGTGTTGAGACTGCAGCGGAAGGAGGACATTAAAAATGTGCTTCATAATGTTTGTTGTTGGTTGGAATTGCGGGCGCGTGTGGAATGTTGTTCCAGCTTCATGGATCAACATTCCACAAGGGCCAGTTGGTTTATGGGCTTCTCTGGTGGCGGCTGCTGCTGGGGGTCCAGGAAATAAAGCTGTTAAACAATTTACCGGACTCAGCTTATTTCAATAGTCCCCTTTCTTTCTTCATTGGAACGCAGGCATCCACAGACATATTGTGACGCTGTGAAGCGCGGCTGGGTCCCATGTGTCTCCGCGCATACGTATAGGCACACCCTTCCTCCCTGACTGGGTGAAAGTGAAACTAATGAGAACTGGCGAAGCCAATAGATCTTGCTTTGCCAATTCTTGTGATTTGCAAATGAACAGAGTTCCCATTTGCTAAGATATGCCCAGATGGCAACGGCTCTTGTTTTCCCGGGAGCCATATTTGTAGTTTCATTGCTCTGACCAACGCTTATTAGACCCTGCTCATTTGCATATCATTGAAACTCTGCTCTTTTGATTAGACACTTCTGCGTTCATCCAATAAATGATGGGTTCGGTCCAATATGCTGATTCAAAACAGCACCAGCCAGGGTCGGACTGGGTCATAACAATGTCTGGGGCACCAATGAAAAAGTGCCCACAGATGCAAATGGCAATTCATTCCTTTTGTGACATTGTTTAAATAGCACCCAAGGGGGAGTTTTGTGATAAAGTGTGATGCAAATTGCGCATTTTAACGAATATTTATTCGGCAACACTGGTCAAAACGGCTAGTCACATAGTGAAGCAACTCACCAAACTGGCCCACATTGGGCAAAAAAGTGGCCCCCTTTGACCCAAAAAAACTGGCCCACACCTGCATTTTGTGTTTTTTGGTTCGAACATGGGCCTATTGTCCTATAAGCCAGTCCAATATCTGGCACCAGCTGCTTTAGCCAAAGTGATGCCCTCCCCTCCTCTGCCCTTTCCGGCAGCTTCGGGTCCTAACTACTGTTTGCGTGCTACATATACTGCGGTAGGCATACCATGCAAACAGACGCTAGGAACCTACACGGGACGGCGCTTTTTTGCACAAGCACCTGAAAATATCACCTCATAAAACCAAAACAGAATGAATGAATACCGCTCCTGAATGAACTTTAGAGACTGCCCTCCTCTAAGAGATTACATCTCAGAAAGAAACGGCTCAAATTGGAAACATGAACGCGCCTTTCATCAGAAAGGAGTTTAACGTATCAAGGACACGTCAACCATCTTCGAAGCTTAAACCTATCAATCTGATGCACGTGGCCCCAAAGAAGGTGGAAACAAGAGCAAACAACCTGCAGGCCATCCATTGGGCACCAGCAGAAAAATCAAGCCAATATCATTTGTAATCTGAGCAGCAATACATGATCTCTTGCCTCTGAGACACTGAACTCTAACCATTGATGTGCAAGCAATGAGCTAAAATATTCAGGAAGTGGACCAATTCGTCATCTATGTTCTTCTTTATGTTATCGCACTTATCAGACATTTAAGGTATGAATGCCTTCGGGGACCTACTCAAGCCTGGCTACGCATCGTTCATTCTCTGGCACGCGCAGTCGTTTGGTGTTTCTTATACCCGCCTCTTTGGCTACAATGTTACAGCAAGTGCATTATCACGGCAAGCTTCCCTCCACTGAATCTTACTCGAAAGTGCCCCTTCTTCAGAGAGCTTCGACAGCTTCAGAAAAGTCAACGTAGGGGGGGGGGGGTTGCCAACATTATCTAAAAGGCTGGAGCAAGGGTCTGCAACCTTTGGCTCTCCAGATGTTTTGGACTACAGCTACCATCCGTCCGCTCTTTCCAGCATAGACAATGGTGAGGAATCATGGGACTCAAAGTGCAAAGGATATGCGCCTAGAAGTATTTGATCCACAACTCCTCAGACTCAGCAAAATCTGTGGGCTTTACCATCGACAGTAACCTGGTATTCCAGAAACACGTAGGCCTGGTTCCGAATCTCCATTCTTCATCCCGCCTTATGGTCTCACACAGTGATGCGGGAAATGCCCTCCTGATTGGGCACCCAGCTACTGACTTGGCTCCCCTAAAAGAAGACCTCCATCCTGAAGAATGTATTATTACCGGTGCACAGAAATTTGACCGAATCAACGTGAAATACATTGGCTTTCTCTCCAGGTCAGGTGACTGTCCAAGACTGAATTTATCATCTGTAGTCATGAGTAGTAATTCAGCGTACATGGAGCCGAAGCTCTACATATCTGGTGGCACATGCTCCTAGCGCAGCAAATTGACCAATCAGCTTGAATCGCAACTCGTCTGCAAAGGGAGAACCTGCAAACAATTTTTCTTTTGTCAGACACCCACCCTCTGCAACTTGAACCTGGTGTTGGCTCGGAAAACCCCAACAGTTCTCCAATTACGGAAATCTCTCAAAACATGGCTTTTCCAACAACACCTGACCAAGGACTACTTCCACTGGACGCACATACTGACGCACAGACCTCAACTCGCTAGTGTTAAAAGATGCCAGCCCAAATACTGGCTACCCAAACTCTGTATAGCGCTCCTCTGCTCTCGATCGAGCTCTGCGATTTTTATAATCGAATAAATAATAAAATAAAAATCTGGAGATTTGCAGGTTTCAAACACCAGGCCTCGAGGCCATTGCATAGAAATAATATCTAAGAGCAATATCCTCAGTTTTCAAAAAAGGAGTTAATGGCTACACTATATAAAATCCAAATGGAATGGGTACAAACTAGAAAAGGTTAACGATAAAGCAAACTAATGTGCTTAAATGTGTGTGCGTGTGTGTGCGTGTAAGCATATATAATGATATACATGGGGGGATGGATGACGCTCCTAAACGCTTTATACAGTAATCACTACATACGCTTAAAAATGGCACCTGCAACAGGAGCGGTGTTCGAGAAGACCGTATGGAGTCCTCTTGCAGGTCCGCAATGCAGTTGCTCAGTCCTACTCCCGGCTGTATCCCCTCGCTAAACTTGAAGCTGCTGCACACTTCAGGCTCTCTGACTTATTTGGGGCGGTTCCTATTCTTGTTTTAGTTCTTTTGGTGAAGGGAGTGGCGCAGGTTGGGAAGGGCAAGGACATTTGTGGATATGAGAGAGGGGTAAGATCATCTCTTTCTAAAACCCCACCTCTAGTTCTTCATGGGATGAAAGAATCTTTCTCCAAGGCCTTCTCATCCTAGGATGCGGGATATGATATGATGACTTATTTATAACGTGCTTAATACCCAGAGGTTTCTAAGCGCGGACCCGGGGATTGAACCTGTGTTTCCCCGCATCTATTTTATGCCAAGGCGAGCAGAGGTGTTGCTAAGGGGAGCCTTAGGGGGCTATAGCCCCAGGTCTTTTGGTTGTAGCCCCGGATAGAATCTCAGGCTCTACAACCAAAAGGCTATACCTAGCCCTGAGTCCCGACAATCCAGACATTGGTGTAGCCCCAGATATTTTCCAGACCTAGCAACACCCCTGCTGCTGAGCTATCCTTTGATCCTTTTGTTCTTTTTTGCTAGTAGGTCTCTCATTGAGTATTGCTGTAAGACCGTGCCCCCTTGCATTAGCCATTCAGACTTACCTCTCTCCTAAATATTCGTACAAGGCGTTCTAATGTGTGCGATTGAGGGATTAGCCCTTGGCTACTACTATCTCAAAGTGCTGTTGTCCTCTTTCCATTTCCCTACAGGAGAGAAGCCGCATAAATGCCAAGCGTGCGGGAAAGCCTTCAGCCAGAGCTCCAACCTGATCACTCACAGCCGCAAACACACCGGGGTGAAGCCGTTCGGCTGCGGCTCGTGCGGAAAGGGCTTTCAGCGCAAGGTGGACCTGCGGAGGCACCAGGATGCGCACCCTGCCTTTAAGATCGCGCCTGCCGCTGGATCCCTAAGTCTGCGACCCCCATCGCAGGAGCTCTGAGCACAATGTTGAGTGCACCTCATGGGTGACCACAATATCGGACAGGATACGTTGAGTAAGATGTACACACCAGAATGACGTCAAGTTGTATAGCTATGACTTGGAATAAGCTCCTGATCAATTTCCCCGCTATGGGGGATATTTATTTACGCAATAGATAGAAACCTAGAAGCCTGCACCAGAGAAACGTGAGCCAAGTCTGTTGAAAGTGACTTTGTGGGTGACGCAAAGCTCAGAACTCATGGTTATCCACTGTGTGACACTTATGCCTGATTCCTAAGTAGAGTGTCACCCCTACATTGTGTGACCACCGGTCGCTCAGCAATCAGCGACTTGCACACCGGCACTTAATGTATGTGTGGGGAAGGAGCTTCCTGAGTTATGGAGGCCTGGTAGTCATCAATGGTGGTGGCTGCAAGGTCAGGAAATTGTTTTTAAGTTCAATTTAAATTGTGCTTATCAAATGGCAATTTAAAATGTACATGGCAAGGCATGTGAAGGTCTTCCATAAACTTACGGTCGCTGCCCAAAATATATAATGAAAATGAGAGAAGGCTCAAAATGGGGAATGAAAAGTCTAGAAAACACAAAATAATGAATTTGGAAATGTGTAATAAAAGAAAAAGTTGATTTCTCCCTGTTAGCTTCCAGAGCCTGGATGAAGCAAGAAGGATGGTGAGGCAGCTGGCAACAATGTTGTCGGGTAGAACTTAAGGGTGTGTACAAGTAGTGTGAAGGAGTTTACCCCTTATTTGAGTAGAAGTGGCCAAAAGAAAAGGTAAGACGGTGGCAGGGCTTAGGTCAGGGGTTATTATGTAGTCCAACTATATGAAGTTTATGCTTTCATTCATTAAGCCATTCAATTTGCGATTTTTTATTTTTTTTTATTTATAAATTAATAGTTATGTTATGTTACTTGGCATTTATATAGCACCTTATGTGTCATTGATATGATCTCAAAGTGCTGGTAGGTTGAACGCCCTAGGGAACCGCAGTTCAAGCCAGTAGAGAGAGAGAGAGTGTCGTATGGTGGGCGCACCGGATATGTGTGCAGCTGGTGTGGTTGTTGCATGATAGCTGCTTCTTAGCGGTAGGTATTGTGCTGATGAAATCAGTTGGATGTGTTCAGTCTGGAGGGGGGACACCCAGACTGAGTTCTGGCTGCGTTAGGCCTGAGGAGACGCCTAAGATAGTGGGTATGTGCTAGCTAGCTGTGTTTTATTGGGATGATGAGGTGTTCGTGGGGTCATGTTAGTATGAGAACAGCTAGGCCGAATGTGTCATAGTATAGCTGTGTTCTAGTTGAATGATGGTGTATAGGAGAGAGTAAGCGTAGTAGTGTGATATGGTGGCATGACATTTGCCATTTAATTTTGACGTCTTGTATCTTTTATACTTTCAAGATTTTCATATGAAACCAAAAGAGCAAGCACTGTTGGCACCTGTAGTCCAGTGTCTTTACGAGGCAATTTTAACCCCTTAACTGCCAGGCTAGTATGCAAGTCTATGCAAAAAGGACGAGCATACTTCGCAAAAGCATGTGTGAACAGCACGCATACACATTGCATGCGTGCAGTTTCACTCTACTCCACATTTCCATTCAATTGCACAGTGGAGGAGGGGATGGAATAGAAAGTAGGTTTCCGCCACCCCCATTCTCTCCATCATACAAATGCAAGCGTGTATGTCAGCATGACCTTTTCATGCTGGCGCAAATGCTTTGGGTTGCTCTGAAATCTGCCTGCTTCTTACATCAGCAAAAAGAAGGTGGATTCCATGGGCCTCCAGCCATGCGTAAATGGCAGGTGGTGTTCATTCCTTTTACACTATGCGATTCCACCTGCATTGACACCTTGGTTGTGCACTTCGTTGCGCAAATGACTAGCATTGCACAGAGGGGACCTGTTTGCACCATTCGCATTGGAGGAAAATGGCCGCCCGGGAGTCTCCTTCTATCGCGTGAGATCCCTGTGCGACACTGTCAACTAACAAAACGCCCACATACTTCGAGGCACTAGGCAGTGTAGCTGTCAGTGACTCCTGCTCAGATTTAAAGGGGAAGTCCTTCTGCATGAATGTCTTTCAGGTGCATTCCTCTCCCTGCTCCTTCTTCTGCAGAGGGGTCTTTGGGTTCTGATGATGGAGGCCGGTGGCTCTGATTGGCTGGCAGAGCCATTTGTCAGGAGAAGCAGCAGCGGTCCTGGAGTTGCAGCTGAGGACTAATGGTGAACAGTAAGCAGCAGAGCCAGCATCCGCAGCGAGCTTTGAGGCTTGCCAGATATAATTTCAGGGGCCACCGACCCAGGTCTGCTCTCTGACACCTAGGGAGGGTCAAACCTAGTCTGAGTCCCGCCGTCACTGGCACAGGTCACCTAGCCAGGCCATTTGCTACAGGGGGCGGAGCCAGGCCTAGTATGAGGCCCGACGTCACTGTCTCAGGTCTGCTCTGCGACACCTAAGCAGGCCACTCGCTCAGGTCTGCTCTGCGAAACCTAGCCAGGCCACTTGCTACAGGGGGTGGGGCCAAGCCTAGTCTGAGTCCCGCCGTCACTGGCACAGGTCACCTAGCCAGGCCACTTGCTACAGGGGGCGGGGTCCAACCTAGTCTGAGTCCTGCCGTCACTGGCACAGGTCACCTAGCCAGGCCACTTGCTACAGGGGGAGGTTCAAACCTAGTCTGAGTCCCGCCGTCACTGGCACAGGTCACCTAGCCAGGCCACTTGCTACAGGGGGAGGGTCAAACCTAGTCTGAGTCCCGCCGTCACTGGCACAGGTCACCTAGCCAGGCCATTTGCTACAGGGGGCGGAGCCAGGCCTAGTATGAGGCCTGACGTCACTGTCTCAGGTCTGTTCTGCGACACCTAAGCAGGCCACTTGCTACAGGGGGCGGGGCCAAGCCTAGTCTGAGGCCCGCCGTCACTCGCTCAGGTCTGCTCTGCGACACCTAGCCAGGCCACTTGCTACAGGGGGCGGGGCCAAGCCTAGTCTGAGGCCCACCATCACTGGCACAGGTCTGCTCTGCGACACCTAGCCAGGCCACTTGCTACAGAGGGCGGGGCCAAGCCTAGTATGAGGACGGCCGCCACTGGCTCAGGTCTGCTCTTCGACACCTAGCCAGGCCACTTGCTACAGGGGGCGGGTCAAACCTAGTCTGAGGCCCGCCGTCACTGGCACAGGTCTGCTCTGCGACACCTAGCCAGGCCACTTGCTGCAGGGAGCGGGGACAAGCTAGTATGAGGCCAGACGTCACTGGCTCAGGTCTGCTCTGCTACGCCTAGCCAGGCCACTTGCTACAGGGGGAGGGTCAAACCTAGTCTGAGCCCCGCCGTCACTGGCACAGGTCACCTAGCCAGGCCATTTGCTACAGGGGGCGGAGCCAGGCCTAGTATGAGTCCCGACGTCACTGTCTCAGGTCTGCTCTGCGACACCTAAGCAGGCCACTTGCTACAGGGGGCGGGGCCAAGCCTAGTCTGAGGCCCGCCGTCACTCGCTCAAGTCTGCTCTGCGGCACCTAGCCAGGCCACTTGCTACACGGGGCAGAGCCAAGCCTAGTATGAGGCCCGCCGTCACTCGCTCAGGTCTGCTCTGCGACACCTAGCCAGGCCACTTGCTACAGGGGGTGGGGCCAAGCCTAGTCTGAGTCCCGCCGTCACTGGCACAGGTCACCTAGCCAGGCCACTTGCTACAGGGGGCGGGGTCCAACCTAGTCTGAGTCCTGCCGTCACTGGCACAGGTCACCTAGCCAGGCCACTTGCTACAGGGGGCGGGGTCAAACCTAGTCTGAGGCCCGCCGTCACTCGCTCAGGTCTGCTCTGCGACACCTAGCCAGGCCACTTGCTACAGGGGGCGGGGCCAAGCCTAGTCTGAGGCCCACCATCACTGGCACAGGTCTGCTCTGCGACACCTAGCCAGGCCACTTGCTACAGAGGGCGGGGCAAGCCTAGTATGAGGCCTGACGTCAGTGGCTCAGGTCTGCTCTGCGACACCTAGCCAGGCCACTTGCTACAGGGGCGGGGCCAAGCCTAGTCTGAGGACGGCCGTCACTGGCTCAGGTCTGCTCTTCGACACCTAGCCAGGCCACTTGCTACAGGGGGCGGGCCAAGCCTAGTCTGAGGACTGCCGTCACTGGCTCAGGTCTGCTCTGCGACACCTAGCCTGGCCACTTGCTACAGGGGGCTGGCCAAGCCTAGTCTGAGGCCCACTGTCACTGGCTCAGGTCTGCTCTGCGACACCTAGCCATGCCACTTGCTACAGGGGGCGTTTAACCTAGTCTGAGGCCCGCTGTCACTGGCTCAGGTCTGCTCTGCGACACCTAGCCAGGCCACTTGCTAAGGGGGGAGGGACTCGAGGGGCCTGACCACCCGAAGCTGCTGTGTGTTTCCCCCCTTAAATAAATGAACAAATCTTCCAGCTCCCTGCCTTGTGCTCGTGTTTAACCCCTTTTCTGTGACTTTTTTGTGGTCATTCAGCAATGATAGCACTATGTGGTGCTATGCCAATCATGTAATATAAACAGCCCTGTGCTGCCGGCTCTGCCCACCTAATCCACAGATATTCTACCTTAGTGTGAAGTCACGTGTCATGGGAGATCGGTTCACGTGCCAGGGGGGCGGGATCTAGAAATAAAGGAATCATCGGAACTGGCGGTTTGGCGCCAGTCCGGTTTATGCAGCAGATAAATTGGTTGTGTGTCTTTCTTGTTCCGCGCTACGACCGAAGGCCTGCGCAGGCCGGCGCGTCCATTGGTCAGAAAGAAACACAGGACTCCTTGTCGACGCAAGCCCGGTGAGCCTAGGAGCCGTGCTTACCCAAATTGACGAAAAAGGCAATGTACACCCCATCACGTTTGCCAAGTGCGCATCGACCAAAACTGAACAAAACTATGTGCATATTGCAAAAGAGGCTTTGGAAATCCTCTGGGGGTGCAGACATTTCAAAGTATATCTACTGGGAAGGCAAGCAAGGGTATTCTCTGACCACAAAGCCCTCATCCCCTTTTTCAAGGGCTCGGCACCACACCCCCCGGCACGCATTGAAAAGTGGATGCTACATCTTCAGCCCTACAATATCGAAGTAGAATACCGGGCTGGAGCAGATAACCCTGCTGACTATCTGTCCCGCCACCCGCTGCCTGCCACAGACCAAGAAAAGTAACACGCTACAGAACCAGACAAACATGTATGTTACGTGGTCGCATGTGCCCGACCGCAGGCCCTCACCTTGCATGAAGTAGCTGAAGAAACCAAGGCAGACACTATCCTAACCCAAACCATGCAAGCCATCCAGTCAGGAAACTGGAAGAACTTTCTAGCCACTATGGCCCTGCGCACAAAACCAGCCCAGGAGAAGCTGCAAGCCATCTTCGGGATCCGCCACAAACTCACTGTTGCCCCCGAAGGGGTGATACTTAAGGGACACCGAATTGCACTACCAACAACACTAGAGAAGCAAGCTTTCAAGGTGGCCCACAGTGGGCACAAATGAATCGTAAAAACAACCTCATACCTGAAATCCCATATGTGGATGCCACACATGCAACAGCGAGTTATGGACCTCCTAGAATACTGCGTAGCATGCCAGGCCACCAGGAGAGCTGAAACCCCAGAACCCATCATCAGTGCCCCAAGGAGCATCAAAAGGTGGGAGTCCGTCACCATAGACTACTGCACCATCGCGTGAGGGGATACTTGCTAGTTCTGGTAGATGAATTCAGTCGATACCCAGAGGTTGAACATGTGGCGTCCACCAACGCAGAGACAATGATCCTAGCCCTGGAGAAAATATTTGCGAAACACGGCATCCCAACCAAAATCAAGAGCGACAGCGGGCCCCCCTTCACCAGTCAAGAACTTCAGCAATTTTTCCAAGATCTCAACATACAAAAGGATCACCCCATGCTGGCCACAAGCCAACGGCGACGCCAAACTTTTTATGGGATCGCTTAACAAAGTAATCCGCATTGCAAAGGAATGGGAACATTCCTGGCAAACTGCCGTGTACCGATTCCTGAGGACTCACCGCCAGACCCGCACTCCTTGTCCGGGATCAGCCCCGCAGCCCTCATGTTCAGGGTGCCAATCCAAGCGGAATTCCCCAAACTGGGTAGCACCAGATCCAGACATCCCTGTTACAGAGGCAAGACGAGTCAAACGGAATGAACAAGAGAGCCACACTCGCCGTGCCAACCACCGAGAATTGCAGCCAGGAGACACCGTGCTGGTCAAGAACCGGGCACCGCCCAAGAAGATGTCACTAAACTTCGAGTTCAGACCATGGACAGTCAGCACCACAAACCACAGCATGGTCACGGCCACAAGAGGGAGCGAAACAGTGACCAGGAAAGTCTTGACGGCAATGTGGGAAGAAGGACCGGAAAGCCTGAGAGAAGAACCTAGATCACTTGCTCGACCGGAAGCCCCAGAACCATCAGACGGACACGACACACCCCCAGAATCTCGAGAACTGACACCATGCATGAGTGATGCCCGACTGGAGACGCCTCCAGAGGAAGAGGCCGAGAGGACTCACCCCCGCTACCATCTGAGAGAGAGGCCGCGACCATCCTCCCGCTTCCAAGGGTACGTTATACAAGGTGTCTACCACCGATCGGGCACGGCCAGGCCACGCTCCTAAGAGACTAGAATGGACTGCACAAATCTTTAATGTTACTGTTGATGATTGGGATAAAATAATTCAACATTTTGGAGGAATGTGATGTCACGTGCCAGGGGGGTTGGATCCGGAAATAAAGGAATCACCGGAACTGGTGGTTTGGCGCCAGTCCAGGTTTATGCAGCATACAAATTGGTTGTGTGTCTTTATTGCTCCGCGCTGCGACCCAATGCCTGCGTAGGCTGGAGCATCCATTGGAGGCTTCGCACCAACAGAGTCTCCCACATCACACCTAGCACCACTGGCAGTGCCTCACAATTTGCAGAGCTGCCTCCCCCATCTCTGCACTTGATGCTGCCCCGGCCCCACCTTCAGTGTTCGTGATGCTGAAACCTTCTATTGCTGTTAACCCCTGCACGCACGTGCCCGAGTAGCAATCGAAAGGAGTCGAACTTGCTGCTGAAGGAGGCTTTGCTGCTAAAGCTACAAGGCGAGTGGGAGGGGGGGCTGGAGGGGTGGTGGTACGTGCTTCAGCCAGGGACATGGAAGCCAGAGTAGCTTTTCAGAGTAAGAAGAATACAGCCTGGAGATGTGCACCTTGGATGGAATGGGGGCTCTGATGGATCACATGATGGGAACAGATTGGCTTTTGTGCACTGCACTTGCTCTCCTGCAGCTGGGACTGGCAGTGGCTCGCTTTCCAGAGTTTTGAACTGCATCAATATTTACTGGTTCCTTTCACATACTTTGCTTGATGGAAAAATGAGGTACACAGATGGGCCAGAGAGTGAGAGAGACAGAGATGGACAGAGCGAGCGGGGAATGTGACCGGTTAAGAAAGGACAAAAAGGCCTAGATGGGCAAATATATATTTCCGTTTGCAAAGGTTGAATAGAGTGCTGATTCAAAAGAAAACAACAAGTTGATACCTTAATTAGAATAACAAAGTCATTTATTTGCTTATTTGAAAGGCCTCAGGCGGGGATGATATAAAGTCTTTGAAACACATGTCAGCATTGCAGTTTGAAGTAATGAGGACAAAGCATACTTTTCAGGATTCGTTTATTCTTCAAGATAACATTGACATGCCCACCAGCAGCAGAGTGCCCTTCAATGCTGTAGGCTCTCGTTCTCTCACTATGTCCTCCCTGCCTTCCATTCTAGAACCTTCACCTCTTGACATTCCCTACCATACATCATTTACGATGTGTATGCTGGATACTACACACCTCCTTCCTATTAACACAACATTAATACAACATAAAATGTTTGGATCTTTCAGGCTTATTGATAGATCTGTGTGGTCTGTCAGCATCATGCCTCAGACCATTGCTACCTGTGAAACCCTCTTTCTCCTCCACTTGCTCATTCATAGTTTCATACCTCTCTTGTCCCTTTTAGAACTCTGTTCATGTTCCAAAATCTTCCATCATCTGTTCTCACAGAATTATGCAAACCTTTCACTACCTTACATGGGACCATGCCTCAATGGACCAGGTAGTCTAATCCCCACGTAATCACCTTTTTAATCTCATTTTCTTTTACTGATTTCCTTTCATTGTACCTCCATTTGTTCCTTATGTGTGTTTCCCTCATTCTCTCTCACCTGCTGCACACTCGCCCACATCCATTTTGCTCGCCCCATCCACGGGGGACGCAATCTATAGTTTGGCTTTTTCACCCTACACAACTCAAATGGCGATACTCCAGTTGTAGAGTGGGAATAAAATCTGTGTGCCACCATCAAGCTCTTCACAACAACCTCCTAATCCTCTCCATTCACACAGGCCCATCTGATGCAATCTTTGATTACTTTGTTAAAGCGTTCGGCTATCCCATTGGTTTGGGGATGATACATTGTGGTCACCTTATGTTGAATACCATTTCTCATTAAATATTCACCCATCTCTCTTGATTTAAATTGAACGCCATTGTCTGTTAACAGTTCCACTGGGCAACCTTCTCTCCTAAATAAATCTTTCATGAAAATGATAACATCCCTCGTCGTAATGGACCTCGTAATTTTCACCTCCACCCATTTCGATAATATGTCAATTACGACAATGCAGTACTTGTCTACACCCCTGCCATGAATGGGTCCAACAATGCCCATGCCTACTCTTTCCGATGGCATTCGGGGGAACTCTTACTAGTGACATGGGACTTTCTCTTGGCACAAGATTTTTCACCCTTAAACAGCATGGAGCACAGTCCCTTACACACCTCTTCACTTCCAAGTCACAGCCAGGCCACCAGAATTCACCTCTCAACACCTGTTTCATTTTTGTGATCCCTTGGTGACCGTCATGAGCTGTTTCAATTATTCGTTTTCTCAGGTACTGACCTGTAATCACTCTATCCCCCTCATAACATAACCTCTTTCCACATGCAGTTCCTCACTTAACTTACGTATCCCTCTAAGTTGGTTCCCACAACTATCTATTTCCTCACTTCTTCATCTCTTTCCAACATCTCTCTCACTTTCTTGAGAATATTATCTCCTTCTACACTTCTCTTCCACTCATCACTCGTAATCATCATGGGCTCAACATACAGCGCACAATCTTCCTCTTCCATGTACTCATTTTCATTTTCTCCATCCACACCAATGCGAGACAAACAGCCCGCTGGGGTATTCTTCTTTCCTGGTACATATTCCATGCCAAATCAATATTCTTGCAGTGCAGTGCAATCATCTTCTTATGCGCGTGGATACACCATCCAGACCCTTCATTTGCAGGGTTTCTCTCAATGGCTTGTGATCCGTGCATATCACAAATCCAGTTCCCCATAGAAATTTTCTAAATGTCTCCTCAATTGCCCATTTGACAGCGAGAAGTTCTTTTTCAATAGTAGAGAAATATGCGTCAGCTCCCCTTAGCAAACGTGATGCAAATGCAATGACAAACTCCTTGTTGCCTTCAACCTGAGTGAACACAGCCCCAGTCCTGTGTTACAAGCCTTCATTGAAATGATCGATTTCCTGGATAGTTTGGAGTCTTAAGAGAAGGTGTGCCCTCTAATGCAGTTCAGATAGCAACAAATTCTTGGGCACATTCCGAGTTCCATATGAATTGAGCATTGTTTTTCAGAAGCATCCTCATATTTATGTCATGCTTGCTGTAATGGTTTATTTAGAAGCCACCCTGAACACAGTGATTTCCTTCCTTCCCCACTTAAGGTGTCACGCAACAAACTGTTTAACAGATTCTTTTATTCAGGCCTAGTTCAGACACATATCATGCCCCTTGGATCTCTCCCCCCTGAGCTTACAATGAGCCAAGAACCAGGCCGGTGTACAGGAAATATATTAGTATTTATTTAAATAAAAGTAATAGAAATTAGCACAAACATGTTAAACACCACTTTTTCCGTGGCACTACACAATCACCTTCTCTCCGCATAAATAAATCACAACAGTGAGTTGAAAAGAACACAATAACAATTCTTCACTTTCTACAAATTTCACTTCAAGAAATAATTACACAGACCAATAACGTAAGCAATTATCATGTAGTGTTGTGCGATTTTGATTTCGTGTGGGCTTAAAAGGCTAGCAGTCGGATTTCAAGGTTGGTAAACATACACATGTAATTATGATTTCGCTCACACTTTTGGTTTAAAATAAACACAGGGTGATTTAGAGGTTGGTTTCTCAGACCCCCATACTTTGTTCTGTGTTGAAGTCCGGCATACAAATTTGAATGATTTGGGGAATTTTGGATTTCAGACCCCCTTCCACTGAAAGGCACGTGTTGGGGAAGCTGGATAAAAAGGTTGGACTGATTTAAGAACCAAGACACCCCTCTTCCTTAAAGAAGTCGGGGTCAGCAGGACAAAAAGGATCACCCAATTAAATTGTAGGCTATAGTTGGGAAATGAGCTTTGTTAATTTCCATTTTTTCACACAATTCACCCCGTAGTGTTCTGCCAAATGAGGAATTAATTAAATTAATATTTTTAGTTAAATAGGCCAAGGATCTACACAATTATTTCCCCTCCCCCCACCCACTATGAAAGGAAAGGATTCAAGGCAAGCAGACTCCCCCACATTTTGGTTTCCTAGGGCACAGTTCTACTTACATAGAAAGCCTCTGTTTAAAGTTCAGGAAAGCCAGCTGCATCTCAGGGCACTCTGGAACGATAGGGCAGGGGTCTGGTCCCTCCACTCTCAAAGATGGCTTCCCGCTCTCCGCCATAGGACCCAGTCAGCTTTGAGGCCTTCCTAGAAATAGACAGCTCCATCCAGATGCACTCTCAGCAATCTCCTCTGGTGTTTCCTTCCAGCTGTCAGATGGTTTGTTTCAGCAGCCCTCTCTGTCTGTCTGTCTGTCTGGCTCTCTGTTTGTTCCCGTGTCTGTATCCCCTCCCCATTATATAGCAGTGATGGCACACCAAGTTTACAATCTTGGGGAAGTACCCTGCAATACTTCCTGCAACTAGGATTGGGTAGTTACCCTTCTCACCCTCACAAACCCAGCTTCCAAGTCAGGATTGGTTTAGGGGTCTGGAGCAACATATGGCAATTCCTATTTGTAATAGCCATTTGTTCTCCTTTCAAATTTGTGTCAAAAACTAGTTATATATCAAAACTTCATAATGTTACTCGCAACTGCCATAATATACACATTTTCTGATTGAGCTTATCATTGGGAATTAGATAAGCCGACCACCAGGTCCGTACCATGTAGCACGGCCATGTGGCACATTTCTGCAGTTTCCATAAAAAGCATAACAGTTATGGATATGTAAGTTATTATCCATATCCTTAATTTTACTCTCCATCCGCTTACCAACTCTCACATTTGGGACATGTTCAGATCAGTCAGAAACACATCTTCGATAGCCAAAACAGTTCCATGAGCCACAGGTGGATGCATTTTATATTTCCAAAATTGACTGCAAATTACCCAAATAATGGTACATAGATGAAGATAATCCAGCTTATGGTTGCTGAGAAAAAGGCCTAAATGATAATAGTCCTTTTCAATTAATTGTGAATCTTCATGTGGTACAAATGTCCATGTTCCTGCCTTCTGGCCATTTGTTTTCACGGGGTCCGCCTGTACCCAGAGTTTTTTTGTATCAGTCTCTTTGTGTTGGAAGCTTGTTCTTTGAAGTTATTGCCCCCATTTTCACACATATTAGTCATGCTCCTGCAAAGAGGAACTTCTCCTGCAGTCAATGCCTTCAGAGCCAGCAGGTCTGGAGAACACTGATTTTCGACACCTTTCGCAGGACACTTGTAACATCCAGACTACCAGAGGGAGATTTCTTTGTGAAGTGTCCCACAGCAAGCAAAAGGGTTTGTCGTGGGCTGACATTTTTCCATAAAAACAAAGTGTCTTTTCAAATGTCACTGGAGCTTTTGTATGTGAAATATAATGTACATTGCTTTTTGTCAACCCTGCACATGATATCTTTTCACTGACATTTTCCTGTGTGCAGTGATACATTTTCACATTTAAACTGCTTTTACTTTCACACACCAATGCAAGCCATTTTTGTGTAATTGTTTAAAAATCCTGTTTTCCATGCGAAAGGGATCTTTGATTCCTCCTTCTTTTGTAAATTAAAAAGCTGTTTTTCCTTTGATAATTTGTAATCGTCTATTTATAACGCGCTTAATACCAATAAGTAGTTTCTAGCTGCGTGATCGGGATTTGAACCTGTGTTGCGCTGTGTTGTCTTGCTCCCACTACAAACACTTTGCCCCTGAACTATGCTCCCTCCCCTAATAAAAAAAGGTAGGCCCCTTTTCCACATGGCTCTACAATTTTATTTGAGAAATACAAAGGGCAAACTGCTTTTGTTTCAGTGTTTTAAATCCTGTTGTTCATGTAAAAGGGACTTCTGTTTGGGGTCTTTGAATTCACCCCGCATTGCAAAGTTGAGAATGAATCTTGAGTAGTACTCTGCCATGCCCAAGAATGTACACACTGAATCTTTATTTTTTGGTTCCATTGCATTCTTTGTTATTGGTAAGTTTGCCCTTTACATTGACTCCATCCGCTGACATAGTATGTCCCAAATACTCAATCTTGGTTTGATTGTTTTTACACTTTTCCTTGCTCAAAGTTAGCCCTCTTTTGATCAGCATTTTCATCACCCTGTCCAGCCTATGATCATGTGTTTGTTGATTTGGTCCAAATCTCAAGATGTCATCCTGAAAACATATTACTCCTTCTACATTCTTAAAGAGTTTGTACATGATCCTTTGGAATATGGAGGCTGATGAGACTAGACCAAGGGGCATTCTCACAAACTCAAATAATCCTTCTTGTGTCACGAACGTTGTGAGTTCTTTAGATTCATGATGTCAATTGACTTGATGACAAGCTGCTGTTAGATCCAATGAAGAAAATATTCTTGCACCATACATGGTTGATAAAGTCTCTAAGATGTTGCGAAGAAGATGGCAATCAGGTATCATGCACTTGTTTAGTGCATGGATGTCTACACATAACCTCAATTTGCCGTTGGGTTTGGCAACAATTACTAGGGGTAAGACCCATCTTGATGATTCAGTTCTTTCTATAATGCCACTTTCCTCTAACTTATTCAATTCATTTTTCACTTCTTCTCGTCGGGGCAAAGGGATTGTCGTCACTTTTTTAACAACCGGTTCAGCATCTGGTAAAAGGCGAATTCTGTGGACAAATCCTTTCAGGCAACCCAGTTTGTCATTGAATGTCTGATTCTGTATGTCCGCTTTGTCAACTTGTAGCACACACACTCCTCTTCATTGGGATTAAGTCTGATTTGTAGTCTTTTTTGCTTTAACCAGCTAGGTAAGGGCATAGATCCCTTTTTTGTGACATATACTTTCCCTGCGGCCACTCTTCCTTTAAAGTCTAACAAGGCTTCGAACTATTCAATTAAATCTATTCTTGAGCCACCATAGGCTCGTAGATTGATGTCAACCTCCAACAATGTCTTGACTGGGAATGTTTTTTTCTTCATCTGTGCCTATCAATGTACATGATTTGTAGTTGTGCTTAGAGTGGCATGCATTAGATGTTGAACCTGTCACATATTGCAGTCTTCAAGGTATCAATAGTACACTGTGATAAGAGGGGCAGGGGTCAGTGGAACTGAAGTGAAGGAAAGGAAGAAGACAGCCCTCCTAGTTAGAGTGCCCTCAGGAAAGCAGGCGGGGATGGGATAGTGTCTGACATGGTAGGGGCAGGCCAGTTCAAACTCTGTATTTTAGGCTAGTCCCTTTGCAAGATCAGTCGTGGAACAACAATCCAAATATCAGGTGTGTGCCCCTAGAAGACCGAAAGAGGGAGAGGCACATCTAGTCATGTGTTAAGTCTTTAACTTGTGGGAAAATAGAGAGAGACAGAGAGAGAATGCAGGAAAAGAAGGGGCAGGGGGCAGCACAGGAATATGGAGAGTTGGATGGAGGAAGATGGGTGGAAGAGTCAAGAGGGCCGAGGCAGCAGATGTAGAAGGGTCTGTGGCTAGGTGAAGCAATGGAAAGTGAGTCCTATAAAGAGAGGGAAAGATAGAGTGGGATGGGGAGGGAATAGAATTTAGCAACAGTCCCTGTTGGGCTCTAATAGTTGTTAGACTTCCCAGAAATATTTTACCTGCGAAAGAACCATTCTCTTCTTTCAGTAACCAAAGATCTCCTCTAAAGAAAACAAGGGAAGATGCTTTAGGCCTTATTGAGGTCCAGCGCCTGAATCTGAAGGAAATGACCGTGGCCCCACATTCGTAAATTATATAGATCCTTACAGCAGCCAGCAACTCATTCACAAGAACCCAATACAAGAGCAAATGGTTACGCTTCTTCTATCAGACTCTGGATTGCCCATACCACAATATTTTATCTGGTTGCAAGCATCTACCGAAGTCTCTCAGAATGGTGCGTAAAATGTTGTTGGACACTAGCGCAACTAAATTGAGACCTAAATTGATTACGCACCCTCGTCAAAGGGTAATTAGTGTTCACTTCACAGAACATAGAGCAAGGCTGAAACAATTCCTCTCAAATATCTCAGATTCAAACATAACCCTCAGAGTTGCTCACAACATGCTGGTTCGGTATCGCATCAATGGAACCGACTCTGGTCAGGGCCCGTTGGACCAACCCGGCCCAGCAATCGGCCATAAAAACAATCAAACTGGCCTCTACCAAAAACACTGAAAACCCTTAACAAAATTGCAGCCAGCCAGCCAGTACACAGACAGTTTAATAACTGCACAAACAGGTATCGCCTGAAAAAAACAAATGCAAAAATAGCAAGGCAGAAAACACCACATTTCTTTAATCACATTTTTCTGTATTATTGCACCTTTTTTTCGAAACTAATAGATGGGTGGTTGGGCTAGGGAATAATTGAAAGTGGGGAGGAGTGGGGGAGAAAGGATAGCTCTTGGGCAACGCATTTATATTGGAATCAAAATAAGGCAGCATACCACAGGTTCGAATCCCGATCCCACGCTTAGGAACCACTCGTTGTTTTTAAGTGCGTTATAAAAGAACAATTATAATTTAGAAAAAAAAGTGTTCAGCCTCAGTTTTTTTCTGTATTTTAACATATATCCCACAAACACAAGTCGCAAGAAGCCACAACCTGCTGGCACCTGATCTACACAAAATCCCAAAGTCTTTTGGGAATGCAAATCCCATAAACGCCTGAGTGCTACAGGGTCTTGCCAATGGCAGACAAATAACAATAACATAGCCTCAAGTGACAGGTGAGAGGGTCAGAAGCAGAAGCGTTACTGGGGGGGGGCGAAGGGGGCTATAGCCCCTGGTCTCTTGGCTCTAGCCCTGGATAGAATCTCAGGAGCTACAGCCAAAAGGCTAGCTAGCCCCCAGTCCCGACAGTTCCGACATTAGCGTAGCCCCGGGTCTTTTCCAGACCTAGCAACTCCCCTGGTCAGAAGCATTACTCTGGAATGGTCAATATTCTGGCTTCAATGGCTCAAGCAGCAGTGAGGTTCATTGGGCCTCATCATAAGTTTGCCGGTCCGGGAACTACGGTACCGGTAAGCTTGCAAACTATGAGTTGTGCACACAGATTCTGGCGGGCAGAAAGGCACCTGCGAGCACAGCATGTCGGATGCGCCGGCACCGTTTTAAACGGTGTCGGTGCATCCGACCTCCCCATTCCCATTCAGACCTATGGGGCCGAATGGGAATGGGGAGCATCTTTTTCCGGCGCCCGCAAATGGGCAATTACCGGGTACAGCTGGGCCGTAATGACCCGGTAATTGCCAATTCTGGGGCGCCGGAAAAAGATGACACCGGCGGCAGCCGTGCCTGTACCACAGGCACGGCTGCCGCCAATGTCATAATGAGGCCCATTGTCTTATTCCCTGAGTGGACTGCAAAAAGGCTCCACCCAGTCTTCCAACGCATCAGAATTGCGTGGGTAGGAGGGAAGAACACGGTCTATTTAAAGGAGGTGTGCAGTGGTTCAATGGGGTATATGAAAGTTGAATGTGTAACACAACGGTAGAAGACATGGCAAAGGTCAGAGTGTCATCCTCACGGAAGAGCATCCGAAAGGATATATTATGCTACGTTATTTGTCTTTTAGACGGAACACATCATCACCCTAGTGGCCTTCACGCAACAAGGCATGGCTGTGTAGAGGCAAATTGTCAGCAGGACTGTGGTCTCTGGGATGAAAAGGAAACCGGGCCAAGGAGGGTGGAAAAGTGAGGAGCGGTCAAAGTCATGGAGATAAAAACATACAAACTTAACTCACACACTGTAGGGGAAAGAGTGAGTGATGGTTGGGATGGATGTATAGTCTGCACGGTTTCGAGAAGAAGAAAATATAATTACGACAAAGGAACAAGAACTTCCTTTATTGGCCGATAGAACTCTCATGGAGGCCGTTTGTAGCGTGATGGTGGTATTACCTTAAGTCATGTTGTGGATGCACAATGGCCTTCAGATGTCCTCAAGAGTTCCTAGTGGGAGCTGCAAACCAGATAATCATATTGGATCCCCTCCTGCTTATGGCCGGAGGCAAGGGGGCTCTGAGAAAGCTTACTCTGCTGACCGAGGTATTAGAACAAGGATACGGTTGTATGCAGAATCAGCGCTCAGCGGCACAAAAGGAAAGTATGACAAAAAAGGATCTCCCAGGCCGCTGCCATGCCATATTGGCCTCGAGTGTTTCCCTTGAATGTGGTGAATTGGTAAAGAAGCCACTAGAAGGCAGGAGGAGAGAATTGAAATAAAGGTAAGCTTGTGAAATAATGCACTGGCAAGCTGATTAAGCCGAAGGAGTCTTTGACGTTAAGTTCAGTTCTCCCGGCAGCTATTATCCATTATAAGGTCGCTAAGCAGAAGCTGTCTGGCCCCTTGAGTGTAGGCATTGGGCCTTACTGCCCTATCGTGGCATATTCAAGTGATGCCCAGAGGAGCAGGAGAGCACACACTCTTCCAATGGCTCACCACGCCCTGACGGCTGCGGATGGCCAGGTTCTATAGACAAGGAAGAAGTACAGGAGCTCAGAAATGATGGTGGCTTTTGGTCTGAGGCTCCGCTGGGTGCAAGACCATGGACTAGGGCTGTTTGGAAGTACTTAGGGCCTTCTAGGACCTTTATGGGATGGTAATGGTGGTGCAGGAGGTTGGATTCCTCTTGGCCTGACACTGGCCTCTTATGGGAGTTAAGTTGCATAATCCAGCCCTGTCTCCCCTTCTGAACCTGGGCTTCAGCTACCTTGTCCTGAGAGCGGATGGGTATCCATAGATACAAGAAGGATTGTAGAGTCTGCTTTTGAAGTTCTACATTGACAGTGTCGCCCTTCACCTGAACCTAAGGGTCTGTATCTGCAACCCTACAGTCCCTTCTCTCTGCACTTATGAGCCACCCGCTGGCTGCACTTGTGAGTTAACTGCACTTCCCCTTTCCCCTCCCCCCTGGCACTTCTCCGCTTTCTCTCCCCCGCACTTGCGCGATCTGAATGACACAAGGCCTAGTAAGATCGTCATTTCGTTCTCCCTTTTTACCCCTCCTTGTCTTGTCGCGCCTAGAAACACTTGTATACGGGCGCGTTATAAACGCCACATCATAGCATATCATATCACCTGAACTGAGTGCCGCTAACATGTATTATTTAATTATTTGGAGTATGTGGAGGACTATATGCCACCTTCCCGCTGCTTCACAGCCCATGTAGGCATTGTGTGAAGCGACAGGACACAATATGGCTTGACAAAATGCAATGTATCCTAATGTGCTTGTATAGCAAAACTAACGTTCCATCCAAAAATTGAAGAGGGAGGGGTGCGGTAAGTGAATATACACGTACATAAAACAAAAACTCTCTTAAAACTGAAAAATGGCCTCCAGTAAAATAATTAAAAAATCAACATATGGAAGGAAGAATTGCAATAAAACAAAGTTTGGAAAGAAGTGGAAGCCGAAGAGGGGAGAGAGAGTGTGCGTGTGTTTGCGCATGGGAGTGTGAGAGTGCGCATATCCGCGTGTGTGTGAGCGCATGCGTGTGTGTGCGCATACCCTTTTTCAAATATATAACTGCCCGCTATCTGGATTGCATGAACACCTGTTAGAAAACAAATGAATTTCCTTAAAATCACAAGACCTGGGTACCTGGCATTAGCAGTATGAATAGGAAACTGGACAGTGCCCAGGCAGGTAAATCCTTTACAACCCCTTACATTGCCTAGACTGGTTTACAATTAAAACCACTGGAAGCCCACGTTCATTTGTGGCAAGATTGACAGTGCATTTTAGTTAATCCAATGAAAATATTTGCAAATACTAGGCAGTGAGGACAAACAAGGTGTGATATGTAGAATGGGGGATAGGCCCCCTCTTCCTGCCCCCCTGAGACATTCTGTTTTCAGACTGTAAGCATGGGCACACCGCTAAGCCGGTTTCGGTTTCATTGTGGAAACCACTCTCTAACCACCCAGTTTCGTGGGCGTTGAAATCTCAGAGGAAACGAGTAGGTGCCTGGTTTTGTTGTTAAAACAACGTCTCTCTTTTGTGTGTGAGAGGCATTTTTCCCTCTCTCGGCTTTGGGCCATGGGCTGTGGTTAATTAGCGTGATTTGGTAATGCTGTAATGACGATCTCATACGTGTGCACATGTGGCATGTGCTACTTTACGTGTTCATGATATACTAGGCTGTGAATTTCCTTGTAACCTCTGCGCTCTGATACCTTTGGGTCTGGAGCGCGATACAAATAAATAAACAAACAAACTAGTTAATTCATTTGCCTGCTGCAGGAGGGCGAGAGCTGGTCACATTCAATGGGGACAGCACAAGCAAGGCATTAAAGACATCTTCGGAGGGTACAGTAGTTTCGGATGCATACAATCAGACGTGTAACACAAAATGAGGGGGCCCCCCTGCGAACAATGCTGAGGGGGCCTCCCCAACTCCGCAACAAATCACAGGTCACGTCATACTCTGGGCCGGCCTAGATTATCACGCTTGAGCAATACGCACGAACATGCTGCTAAGGGGTATGCCGCACACGGCACTAGGAGAAAGATATACATGTGTGTTTTAATGTAACATACAGCACACTTTCTGAGAAAAATTGGCTACAAAGCCAGAGTGTTTGCAATTTTTTTGTAGGGTAACACCAATCCAATACCTGCAAGTCACCAACAGTGCACAGGAACATTAATGCTTTGCCATTAAAAATGCCATGCCAGGATGAAAACATGTCCAACAGGCTACACAATGTAGATCAGTGTAGACACGTGATAACATTATATTAAAGTATGCCAGGGCACATTTAGACATACCTAGACTGGTTTCACCAAAATGCCAGTCGAAACAATAACACTCATCAAGAAGAGAACACACATTAAAGCCCAGGTCTCTGTGGATTCTAACAATACAGCCAAACTCTTGAAAATCTGCAAGGAACTGGCCAATCCTGTTGCAGTCTTTCCCTCTCCTGTTGCTTCCCAGGCCCTCTGTATGGCTCTGTCCTCTCACTTCTCTGCTAATACTTAGGACATCCTGTCCTGCATCTACTCTTCCTCTCCCTCTTCCTCTCTCAGTCCCCCTTTGGCCATCTCTACCTTTCTTCCTCCTTTCTCCACTTTCTCTCTGACAACACCTGACGAGGTTTCTAGACAAGTCTGATCTATGAAAGTGTCATCCAAACAAGTGCTCCCCTGCTCCTCCAGAACCATCATGGACCATATTGACCACCCTTGCTCCAGCCTTGGCCGATTTCTGTAATCAATCTTTCGCCACTGGAACGTTCACCTCTCCCCTTAAGCACTCCCTTGTGCAACCACTCCTCAAGAAGTCGTCTGCCGATCCAAACTATTGCCCAATCTCCATAAACGTTTTCCTGTGTAAACCTTTTGGAGCAACTGCCAATCTCCCAGCTTACTCTCCACACTGAATCTGTTTGTTGTCTCTGTGAGCATCAGTCTGGCTTCAGAGCTCCCAGAGGCACAGAAACTGCTCTCCTGAACACCCATGAAGATCTGCTCTCTAACGTTTATTACAGCCTTCCCCATGTCCTCATCCTCCTTGATCTTTCCTCTGCTTTCGACGCAGTCAACCACGCCATCCTGATCAATCGACTCCATGAGAACCTAGGCATCATGGATCAGGCCCTTGAGTGGCTGACCTTCCACTTGGAGCGCCCCTCCAAGCTCCAACTCGATCCTTTTCTCTCCGCCAGACATCTCTATACCTCTGGCGTTCCCCAGCACTCAATCCTCTCACCCTGGTTTTTCAACCGCTACTTGGCCCCTTTGGCCCACCTGATCTCTACCTTCTCCTCTAACTTTCAGTGTTATGCGGATGACACTCAGCTTTCCTGCAGGGTCACCTCAGATTCCTCGCCCCTCTTGCTCATTCCTGACTGTCTATTCTCGATTCAGGATTGGTGCGCCTCCCACCATCTCTGCCTTAATGCCAGTAAGGTGGAGATCCTTCTCATTGGGAACCCTGCCCCTGCTTTTCCCTCTCTCACTCTGGCCGCCCACCTTGGGCCCTCTTCCTTTGCCTTCCTGTGAGATAAAACACCTTGGTGTCATCTTTGACTACACTCTCTCTTTCTCCCCTCACATCTCGGACGTCGCCAAGAAGTCCCACTACCAGCTGCTCATCCTCAAAGGGGCTCTTCTTTTTCTCACTTTCCCACAGAAGCTCACTGTCCCCAGAGCCCTGGTCCTCTCTAGGCTAAACTACTACAACAGCCGCTTTCTCAATCTGCCTTCCTCTACTCTCTACTAATCCAGAACAGGACTGCAAGACTTATCCTTGGCCTCAAGCCAGGGATTGTATCTCTCCAGCCCTGAAATCTATCCACTGGCTCCCGGTTGCGGCAAGGATCAAGTTCAAGATGCTTTGCATTGTCCACAAGGCTTTCTGGGCCCGGGGCCCACACTACATCCAACGCTCTCTTCCAGAATACCTTCCCTCTCGAGCCCTTCATTCAGCTACCGCCAACTCTCTAAGGAATAAACTCTTCTCCAGGCAGAGAGTGGGGGTAGATATCTCTCCTCTGCAGGTGCCTCCCTCTAGAATGGCCTCCCTGCCCCTCTTAAACTTAAGCCAGACCACCTGAGGTTCCGTAAGCAGCTCAAAATTGTCCTCTTCTCCTCTGCTTTTTCTCTCTCCCTCCCCTGCTGGTCTACCTGACCTACCTGTCTGCTGTACCGGCTGGTTGTCTGGCTGAGTCTCAATGAGTCCAGACTCTTTCTTGACCAGTCACCCTTGCATTGCCTCTGGGCCTACCATGCACTTAGGGGCTGTAACTGTAACCCTACATTCCTTTGTTCTCCTTGCACTACCCAGAGCCACCCTGCACCAGCTGCAATTGCTCAGAGCATTGCTGCCCTGTTTTTCCCTCCCCTCTCCCTTGCACTCCCCCCTTTCCCATTGCACTTCTCGGTCTCGCACTTGCACGATCTGAATGACACAAGGCCTAGTAAAATCGTTTGTCTTGTCCTCCCTCTATCTTCCCTCCCTTATATTGTCACGCCTAGAAACACTTGTGTACAGGTGGGGCAAAGCCCCTTGAACTCCTGCTTCCACATGCCACTAACATGGTGGCCACTTAAAGTGACATCTGGGGGCTTATGACATTTCCCTGGTGAACCCCTAATCCTGTCCAGTCCAAGATACTGCCTGCTCTGTGGAGGTGTTCAGGCAGGGTGGGGGTCCATCGTTCCTTCATCTAGGCTGAAGTATGTTACCTTATCCTGGTGGAGAAAGAAAGGACATGTATGCAGAGTTGAGGAAAAGCAACGGCGCGGGCAGGAACACTCCATCAGGGAGGGGGATTCCCGCATGCCCCTGTTGTTGCTTGGATTTGCAAAAGAAAAGTTACATAGTTATATTGTTTGGGAAAGTATAGACAGGTGTGAGCCTTGTTTGAGACTGAGGGCTATTGGGGCTTATGGAAGAATCTCCACAAACAGAGAAAAGAGGCTGCACGGATGTGCAAGAGGGCGGGAGAGCGGGATCTTGAACGAGAAGCTGAAATCGTAGTGTTGTGATGCAAAATATATATTTGTCTTTACACACTTTGTTTTTGTCTTTTCTTTATGTGGTGTTCCTCCCCTGGACTACCAAATTGCCCCCACTCCACTCCATTCCTTTACCTTCTCTCTCCCCATCCTCTTTTTTCTGTTTTTCATCCCTCTACTTACCTTTACATACCAACCATGTAATGTATAGCCGTTTGTCAGTATGGGATTTTGAATTTGTTTCACTTTTATTTTCTACAAGCCACAAAATCCACTGGTGGCAGTGGTGAGAGATGATTGAGTGGAGGATGGTGGCAATTTAGGACTTTGGGGTTCCCTCTCTGGAGAGAAGGTGGTTCACAAGAAGGCACTGACCTTTAGACCAGCGACGGGAAAGCCCTGTTGGAACCTTCAACCTTCTAAGACGCTCCTGAGCAACCAGATACAGAGCTACTGTGGTGAACCTATGATGCTGCTCACTCCTCTTGAATCAGCCTTCATGCCAATCACTGTGGTTATGAGTTATTCAAAACCTTCCAGCCATCAACTTTTGGTTTTGCCTTTGTCATCCTGAGTGGGACAGGTATGCCCAGACGTGTGTCCTGAGCCTGCTGGGCCTAGAGCCCCAAGCTACTTCTCACTGATGATGCCCAACAAGGCCAAAACATGTCTGGGGATGCTCCCGGACTCGTGCAGAGGGGACGTGGCCTAGCAGTTCAGCTGATCCCCCCATTTGGGGTGGGGACAAACCTGATTTGTATACAGTCTTTCCCCTTATGTAATGACTTTGCAGGCTGAAAAACGATGGTCTGGAGGGTTGCAAAGAGCTGTGCCTGTGGTTATGATTTATTCAAAATATTCCAGCTATCAACGTTTGATTTTGCTTTAATCACTGCAATCCTCCTTTCTATGTCATGAAGTAAACTCTAGCACCCGACCCCCAACACCACTGGAGCCCTGGGACATTTGGAGCTGCAGGCCTGCAATTCCTAAAATTGCCTAGGGCCAAGCATCCGACAGATCTGATTTGAAATGCCTAATACATTTCAATCACAATGGACTTGCACTTCTGAGTCAGGGTCTTCTGTCTACAGGGTATTTCTTCACTGGTGTTCTTCCCGTGGCTGGCACGCTGCTCACATCCTGCTGCTTTCGCTGCTTTTCCTCATCCTCGGCCCCATTTACCATTGTTTCCCCTGGTATCCTCCATTCAAAACTGCCCTCGTCCATAATTTTCTCTTTTTTTCTTGTATGTTTCCTGCGTATCCCAGTGCCACTCTTCTAGGCCACACGAGTGCATTTGAAGAGGGATTCAGGATTCTGCCACCACCGCCCCGCCTACTAAATTCATGACAAGAAAGAAAGCCAGGAAACACTGCAATCATCTATTTTATTTTGGACGTATTCCCAATGCACCAATGATTGACAAGTATGTTGAGAGGTATCCCATCAGCCAGCCATACAGACCAGGTGTGGTACAGATCTATCCATGTGTGGATGAACAGCCTCATACCATGGCCAGAGAGACTTATATGGACAGTCTGGACTACGCACCAAGAAGCCATGTTGCTGACATCGCTAGAGACACCACGACATAGCAACGTTGGACATGACGCACACGTGACATCCGCACTTCGGGACACAAACACACACTCAAATACATGATGAACATGAGTGCACAGTTCTATAGTTAGAGGACAGATACATATACATACTGTAATTTGCTTTTATTATTTTGCCATTAGCTAAACATAGCTACGCAGAAACGGCAAGGCACAAGAGATCCTGAGCAAAGTTTGCAGATGCTTAAATGCAAATAACCCTATGTAACTGCAGGAACACCTATGGGACCTGACAGAGCCAAGTGTTACTAACCTATGGGGAATATAGTATAAAGTGGACATTGTAGAAATTGCATTAAAATGGTTGTTGGAAAAGTACAGAAAGCTTCAGGCCACAGAGCAGGAGATGAGCAAAGCTGTTTCCAGGCTGCACAGGGAGCCAGATACGTGAGACGAAACCCGCTGCCAAGGTCAAGAGATATGGATGACATTGCAATCTTCAGGCGACCAGCTGCAGAAAATGCAAATAAATCCTCATAATTCAGAGCTGCAACGCTCAAATCCGTGGTCTCAGAACATGTGATGCGGCCGAAGCAGACAATGGACAGTGATCAGCATTGGGAAAGGAGAGCTGATCTCAGACCACCAGACACGGATTGCAACAAGTATGCACCAGCATGCAACCAATGTTGCACCAGACTGGACGGCATTCTCATAAGGCAAAAGTGGTACACACAAATTACAATACAGACACACAATCGTTCTCATCTCCTTGAAAAGGTACACAGTGGGCTGAGAACCATCTAGGGTCCCAGGCCTGGGGAGGTCAGCTCTAGCCAATTACAGTGTTGTGCCCTAATGGTGGGTAGCAACAGGCAAGAACCAATGGTAAGTCCACCACACTGCAACAATGTTATAGATGTAGACTTTGGGGATGGAACAGGCTAGCCACCTAACATGCAAGGGCCAGTAGAATAGCATCTATAAGATCCTATATAGATGGTAGAATACTCGATACCCAATCACCCGGCCTGATAGGTTTTCTGGAGAAGGGCCCAGGTTGTGACAAAATGCTGACCCCATTCTAGAGTAAAACCGGCCTCGAGCCGAGGAAGAGCGAGATGGGCATGAGTATTTCTCTGTTCCTGTGCTGGTCCCTGTTGGTCTTGTCTGTAATAAACAGCAGTTTGTACTTGCCATTGACTGAGTCCTCCGTGTAGTCAGGGGTAGGGTGTTGGGCCCTCCAAGTCCGCAGACTTCCAGTATCCCTCTGGCATACCTGGGAGTTCCTCCCAACATATTCATTCTCCCGTGGTAATAGAGGAGGTCACTTGTCCCATTGTCAGATTGCAGGGTTACCCCTTCAAGGCGTATCAAACTACGTGATCCAACTCCTTTAATAAAATGTTTACCTATGGTGCTCTGTCTTTTTTAATTAGAGCACTTCTGAATTTCCTTGCCTTTTGGACCATCATGCTTGCCGCCACATAATCCTGTTCTGCGTTCATTGCAAACCCTTATCGTTGATGAGGTTTTGTCAGAAGATTTTGGCTGCAGAAAAATGACCCGTTCAGGACGATCTGGCAGCTCCTCTGAAGGGAACCAGGAAATGTTCGACCACAGAAGATCCGTGGAGCCCCAGATGTCCTTACCTTTATAATGAGTAATCACATAACAGCCTTGCAGAACATGACCCACCTCTGGCTCAATTTATCGGAAGCGCGCTCCTGGCTAAGAGCACTTCAACGAGTAGGCAGAAGTGAAAACCTCCCCTCTTAGTCGTCAGATATTCTGCAAATATTGAAGATGAGAGAGGCCTGATTGCCGGACCATTGGGTTGCTGAAAACATGAAACACTTGACTCCAGATTCTTATGAGGTTTGTACGGTAAACTTTACTAGTAGCAAAACGGAAGGTGAACCAGGAGCACACACTTAACAAACAAGACCGTTTCAGACAGACATCCCCAGTCCCGCACATCCCTCTTCCCTGTGGGTCTCAACTCAGATAGATGTTCTGTACGACACAAGGAATTTAGGAATGTACAGCTCGGCTGGGGCCTCCCTCTGGAACAGCCTCCCTGCCCCCCTGAAACTTGAGGAGAACTATCTCCGGTTCCAGCAGCACCTCAAGACCTTCCTCTTTGCTTCTGCCTTCTCTCTTCCTCTCCCCTGCTGATTTCATGTTTGATACTGCACTGGTCACCTGGCTACCCTCTGATTTCAGCCCAGGTCCCTGCCCGCCCAGTTACACACCCACACTGCCTTCCGCCAACACTTGCACTTGGGTTTGTATATGTAACCCTACAGTTCCCCTTGCACTGGGGTCTGTATCTGTACCCATACAGCCCCCCCTTTTTCTTCCTGCACTTATCAGACCTACCCAGTTTGCTTACTTTAACCTAGCACTTGCAAATTGCTGGCTGCACTACCACTGTTTGTTGCCTTTATTATTTATTTATTGTTATTTATCTGTTTCTCCTCTGCTTTGCACTTTCCACTTCTCCCCCTTTCATGCACTCCCCCCCTCTGCCATGCACTTGCGCGTTCTCAATGTCACTGGGCCTAGTAAGATCGCTGTTTTTTTCTCCCCTGTTCCCCTCCCTTGCCTTGTCGCGCTCTGAAACACTTGTGTACGAGCGCGATAGAAATAAAATATCAATATCAATATCAATTACTCGGACCCGCACACTTAGGGTCTGTGGAAAGCCTCTAATGGTCAGCGTCTCACGTAGGATATGGGAGGCTATGACAGGCAGTGTTACCGCAAAGGGGCACCAGGATGACACCATGAAACAGACATCCGCCCCCTGGGTAATATCAGTGCAGAAAGGCGGGTCTCGCTGGTGAATGACAGCATCTAGTGTCAACAAGTGTTGAAGGGCAGGCCCCTAGTAGTAGGGCTTCCACCCACTCTGCTGCCCTTCTCTGCACTGTGAGCTCTTGCTGTTTCTCCGTGGAGGGCAGCATGGGCCATGAGCTTTCCATGTATTGAGGTTCAAGGCCATAATGCCAGCTGGGGGTATATGGCACAACGATGTTAATAATTATGCAGACAAAAAGTCCTCAGGAGGGTGTCAGAAGCTTTGGAATTTAGCAGAAGTTGTGATGATTCCAACACTTTACACCACATCGCTAAGTATATTTATGGAGCATGGCTTAGAAGGAGGATCGTGTTGAGTAGTAATGGGAAGCTTCGATAATAGCTATAAGGTTTCTTGTTATACTGCTCCTATCGTCTTAGGCCCAGGATTTTAGCATTGTGCTGATCGACACATTTCTATTATGAACTATTGCTGTTTGTTGTTTTTAATGTTTTTAGTACACATTTTGACGGAAACGTCAAAAAAGTCTGGAAAAAAAAGACTGAATGGGAGATATGAAAATTCCGAACGGCCGAAAAGTTTGACCAAATCCCCCATCCGATGGCAAGGGCTGCGCGGGCTGCAGGGGTGTCCCCCACACCCTTGTTCACTATATTGTTAGTGGGGGTTGCAGGGGTGGCCCCCACAGCAGGTTCTGTAAAAAGTACAAAAAAAAAAAAAGGAAAGGTCCCTGCAGCGCCGGTTCCCGATTACGGAAGTGAAGGGGAACAGCTGTTGCAGGGACACAGCGAGTCGGTGGCACTCACCGAAGTGTGCCGCCGCCAGGTAAGTAGGGGGTTAGGGTGTTGGTGGGGGCAATGGCAAATGCGGAGATGTTCAGGGGAGAGAGAAGACCGAAAGTTACTTTCAGAAAAATAACTTTCGATCTTTTCTCCCTCGAACATTTCAGCCGCGGGCTTCCAACCCATATTGACTACTACACACAGGGATTGAATGAATTTTACATATAAGAGTTATTGGATTTTAGCAATTGTCACTGTCTTACATTTTATGTAATAGGTAGTAACCATGTATGTATTTATTGCTTATTCTTATCAATTGCTTACTTGCTCTTGTCTGATAATCTATGTACGATGCTGCTTTTATGCTTCTTTACACCGAAATAAAGCCGGATCCCTCCCACCTCTAAGCGCTGTAATAACAGTTGTTTTTACCCAATGTAACGGTACTCAAGGGATGAACATCTGGTCCGGCCCTGCCACAGGAGTCAACCTTGCCAAGTACAGGCTGCACCCATGCCAGAAACCAGCACTTAACTTGTCGGCTATCAACATCTGGCTCTCTAGGTGCACAAGCAATAAGTCACACAGTAAAATAGCTCTGCGCAATAATGCACCTACTGCAGCTTGCTTCAGTCTTGTGATCTTCCACGATCAACAAAATGGGTCGTCCTGAGTTTGATGACAGTAACACTGTATTTACAGCGCTATGACGCTGCATGAGAGTAGTAGGTATAACTATAAAAAAAACAAGTGAAAACCTTTAGAAAACATCTCTTCTATTGTTTTTAATAACAGAATTAAGAAACTGTTTCGTTGTGGCTCCTCATTGGTGCTTTACCACCACAAGAAACAAGAAGAAGTACTAAGGTACTATTTTTAGTGTGCCTCCGCTGTATCCTACAACTTCCTTAGAAGGCCACAGCTTCTCCATTTAGTCGGGCAGCTATCTGGCCTTATTGCCATGCACTAACTGCAGACTCCCAGAATATTCTAACTCATAACACGTGAACTCGCTGTACGGCCTTGCGACCTGTCTTCATGGTGCACACACTCTTCTTTCTTTTAAAAGTTCTCTTTCAATAATTTTGGCTGAATGGAAGTGTAGTTTTCATCAATTGTGTCTACATGTTACAGGGCTGAGGACATCCACTGAACTGTATCCATCCTCATGCAAAGGGGTTGCTGAATGTTTGCCTCTTGAGCTCGCGCCCCTGGCCTCACCGCAGGGAAGCTGAGTAGATGGTCGGGCGCATGGAGTGTAGGGCTCCCATGCGCCAGTGTCCCCATAGCCACGACTGCCCCCCCTCTAATTGCCCTGTCAAGGTCAGAGGCAAGCGGGCGGCGAGGGGGCTGTTTACTATTTATTATAATAATGTCTAGACATCATGGGATAACTGGGCCTAATGGAACTGAACAATGGGATGCTAACTTGGCAAAATGTTACTGGGCCAAAATGTGCTCACTGGACATAATGGATTCTGCTTGTGATCCGCAAACTGGGCACTCTGGAATGGGGCAAGAGGTACTTACTTGACAGATTAGACACTGTGCATGCTTTCCTAACTGGACATAAAGTGAAATAGCAACAATGTGCTAATTAAACATTAGGGAAACTGGAAATGATGTGCTAACTGGACCAGCTGTGGTCACTGTGTATCTGGGCATAGGATGGCATCTCTGCCACCAGTATGAGAAGCTGTAATTTCTATGACAATAGTTGTCAATATCGTGGTTTCCACATATCTCAGATAAGCCAGCACAATGTGCACCACACCGCACCCACGCATGGGAACACCCGGCCACACCCTGCTCCCATGCATCTCAACGCAGAGAACCGTACCCAAGGCCAATTCATCACCACCTTGGTGCCTGCCTGGAAACACACACGCAACCTCTTTCTCATCAGTGTTCACTCTGCAGGACTAGTTACAGCAGGCATTGCTCACCTCATCCCCACGCACACCCTAGATGCAATCTTTATCGCCGAAACATGGCTCATCCCCACCCCCACACACATCCTCAACGTCCTCATGCCCACAGGCTACAACATCCAATGCAAGAACCACAAGAGAAAGACTGGTGCAGGGCTCACTATTATCCATAAGACCTCATGGACATGCACCAACCAGGAGCACACAACACCTGCATCCACAATACGCTTCACTTGGCACTTCAACAGCTGCCTGCCACACAATCTATCAACTACCCCATACCACCAAGGCCTTTCTGGACGAAATCACAGACCTCATCACAATAGCATCTGTCAATAACAAAACTAACATCTTTTTCAGAAACCACAACCTAGCCGTGATGCAAACCACCAAGAAAACCAAAGAGAGACTCTTCTTGAAATGCTTGACGCGCGCTTTCCGGAAGTAGCTTTTCTAAGTAGCGCTGTTGGCTGAGAGGAAGCGCTGCTCAGAAGTGAAGCTGAAGGCTGCTACGATACGATCCGTGTTTATATTGAACTTTGAAGCACTCTAAAGACAGTGGATGTTACATTGCTGAAAGTATACGCTGTGAACATCATTTGGACATCATTTGGACATTGTCTAAATATTCTATCTTTTGATTTTTAGAGTGTACGTCTGTAGCCCCGCCCCTTCTACATAGGAAGCTACTTAAACAATGGTCCGCTAGCTTACTGGCGCGCGCGCTTTCCAGAAGTAGCTTTTCTAAGTAGCGCTGTTGGCTGTTTGCTGCTTTGTGCAGCGTGCAGAGGGTAATAGTTCTTAATAATACCGGTCCTTTTTTTATCTACAACTGTTGGAAGAAAGTAGCACCTTATCCGTGCGAGTCATGCTCTCAGTTAGTAAACTGTATGGAATTACGATCATTTGGCAGTGTCCAGTATAAAGTTCCCAAACATAATATGAAATTGAAAGCTGAAGTTGCCCAGTCAGAGACAGGAAATAGACCGAGTAGAGCGTGCAAACGGAAAATCATCTCCAAACCAGGTCTGCTTACTGAAGGTGAGCTGGCCAAAATGACCACCTTTTTTTAATAAAATAGATTCGTCGAGTTGGGTAACTCCGGCCCAGATGAGTGCTGGAGAAAAGGTAAACCCTATGAACGAGTTAATTGAATAACTTGGATATAGCCTACCATGTATTGGCACTACATTGTTTTCTGAAGTACTACAAGAGCCTGATGACCTATTGTACATGAATAATGAAAAGAGATGCCTCAATGGTTTGCAGAGCGATATAGTGAAGGACTGACCAACGATTGCTATAAGCGAAAAGCCTATGGGAACTAAGGTGAGGCAGAGTCTTGATGTTGTGAGCGGAAGTAATCTTTGTGAGCTGATGTTAAACCACAAAGCTATAGGTAATATAATTTCTAAAGAGTCGCTGAGTAACTTAGATACCAAGGGCCTGCCGTGACAATTCAATGTTATCTCTGACATGACAAAGCTATCTAGCTCTCCTGTACTTATTAAAGAAGAGCTGAGTGACAATTCACAAGATAGATTGGTTGTAGACCCAATCACTGGAATAATTAAACATGCTGAAGCACAAATGCCGGTTTATAAAGGTATTGAAAGCGTACTATCTTTGGTGCCTAATTTCTAATATCTGGTAGATAAATGTGATACTATTGAGCGCAAGTTAGACATACACTCTGTCCTTCTCCACAAGAGTATTAACAAAGCCAGAAAGACGCTAAGAGACATAGGTGTCAATACAGAGCCTGAGATATCAAAGACCCACCTATTGGCAACTACAGGTGATTTAGCTGTATCCAATAAAGAGACAATTACCACTAAGGCGACAGTGGAATATACCATTTCTGATATGGCTAAGGCTGCAAAATCATGGACAGGCCGCCAGGAGACTAAAAAAGAGTAGACTAATGAAAAAGAAAGTTATATCCCAAGCTGCCATGTATAGTAGTGGAAATGGGAGAGTTACAAAAAATTGGTGTATAGTGAAAGCGGCGATTGATATTAGTTTTGTGGATGAGCCGATTACTATGTTTCCCACTATTACCCCCAATATTTCTAACCCACCCAGACCGATTCCACTAACTAAAGAACCCAATTTTGTTGGAGACCACATAGTGTCCATTCATGAACAGTTAGAGAAAGCTTGACTAAAGAAACGGTTATTCAAAAATGTGAAATCTAGACAAAACTCTCAAATTATGAAACCTGTGCCAGTTAGTATACTCCCAACGTTAGATGAATGGTTAGCGACGACCAAAAAGAAGAAATCAATAAAAAGTAAAGGGGGAGTCCACATGGTATAGCAGATGCAATACTGCTAGACATTCAAAGGATATTCGTAGAACCCAATATAGAGAAAGAAGATAATATGATGTAGAATCAGAAAAATACAATATTAAGGCTTTTACACCATGCAAAAGGAAAATACACCGACACAGGCTTGTAAAGATTCCCAGAATCTTTATTACAAAACTGAACAGTTACAAAACAAAATACACAAATAGCTATTTGGCCGTCAATGCATCACAGAGACCACCAGCAGGGTTCAATGTGAGCAGTGAGCAGGATTTGCTAGCTGGACATCGGCGTATTTATACATTTTCGTTATAACGATGTACAGCCTCTTTCAAGTTAATCATGTACTGGGCTAGGGTCACGCCAGGTTCGTTCCTAATTTACATATCTCGTGCATGCGGTATACTTTTCAATACATTTACTAACAAACATTATTATTCTCTAAGTTTATCTTTACACATTACTTTTATACAGATTCAAACAAATGTTTTGCATGTCGTATTTGGATAGCGTTATTGTTCTTGTATACTTGTAGGTTAACATTGCTGATTCAAGTAATCCCCTGAACCCGAGGTCAACAAAGGACAAGGTCTACATGACCCTAACATGTAGCCTGAAGGCAGGTTGGACATTAACTCTCCTACAGAGGTTGAAGAGGTTAAGGCAAGAACAAGAGCACACGAGGCGGCCATTTTAGACCACAGGGTGACTTTGTATAATAAACTAAAATGGCGGCTCTAAACTAAAATGGAGGCTTGATTCACTTAAGGTCACAACCTTGTAATACGAATTTCCTCGCAAAGCGACTGGGCATAGGCCAACATATACAATGAGGACGAAACAATATTATCTCAGTTCTAACAAACCCTCCTTTTGGTCTATGCCAAGCGCTAAACTACCTTCAATCATTTTGCGATTAACTCCACATTTCAACGTCTACACACCCCGAATCATTGTCGGTCATATCTATTGCCATCAGATCAGACACCAGAGTTTCTTTCAGCACATACTCTTTGGAAACCTTATCTGGGGCATATATTTTATGCCCTAATACACTTGTTGCTTGCGCGCAACACCCCCCTAATACTGAACATATACCAGGGAGACATTGTATACAACAACAAAGGAATAGACAACTTCCCAAGATAATCAGCAGGGCCAAAAACAACTTCCATCCCCACGACCGTAGGAGGTCCCAAAACCATCCCAGTTTCCCTCAGGAACATGCACTTCTGAACTAAGAACATGTAGATTTTGGATAGCCCTAAAGATCGTTGGAGAGGGGTCTGGTGCGTAAACGCAGCAAGCGGACCCCACTAATTTACATACTCCTCCACGCTCAGCCAGAATGACATCTAATGCCATCCGGTTCTGAAGAGCCACTAATCTTATCGCTTTCTGTTCTAACGTCATATTATAGAGTATGTCAGTGGTCTGGTTGATGGTTCTCTCCAATACTCTCGCTAGACCCCTGATATCTTCTGAATTCGTAATTTGCCCAAAAAACGGCACAAAGGATTTCATGATGTCCCCTAGAGTTTGTGCTGAAGTATCCCCTTTCACACCTCGTCGTGGACGAGTTTTCGAAATTTCTGCAGTACTGGCAATAAATACCCCAGGTAATAGAATCCCTAAATAACAGTTTCCTTGCCAATCCCTGGGCAACCATGGAAACGCCACATTACCGCAAACAAAATAGACAGGTTCGCCTATGTACAGAGGTCTGTTCTCACTAGTCAAATTCGCAACGTTGACGCACTTTCTAAAATTACCCATTGACGGTGTTCCATTCCTCTGTATGCAGAAGGATACTGAATCGGGGCTCTGATTAACAGAATAAGATGGAGGCATGGCATCCTTATTGCCTATAGGAGCCATTTTGAAAGCCATCAAGGGCTGAAAAGGACGAGACAATCTATCAGAGGGTTTAACAGAAGCAACTTTCGGTTTACTCCTATTTGCAAACAGCGAGCATCCCAGGGGCATCAAAACACGTTTTTCAAAACTATTCAAATTTGTACCATCAAAGTTCCCTGAGATGCTGTCATTCCATCGGCCAAAGAATAGTGCTCTAAGAGAAGGGTAACAGGCAGTTGTCAAAGGTAGGGGATGAATATACCAACCTAGCCCCTTATCCCCATGTTGCGGTAGATGTGAACAGATACAGCAATTGGTTCTATTTAAAATTGCATGAGTGGCATTCATGATTAACAAAAGGGTATTATTCTGATAGTTCCGTCTATGCGAAGAATCTCTAGGCGATAAAGTATACAATTGCACGGAAGGAGTGGGGATAACAGATACATTTTCAATAGGTAAAAAGTCCTCTAGCGGATATGCTTCCTCCAGATACCATATCCCAAAACCAACAGTTGCATGCTTGATCATTGTCTCTGCTAGTCACATATTTATCTAAAAGTTTGGCACGAGCAGCAGCGGGTGCAGGCATTGTAGTCTTCAATCGAAAAAACACCAATTGTTTGTTTGCTGGCGACTCCAGTCGCGCGTCTTCTTAATGTCTTTCCCACAACCCTTAGCCAACAGAATCCTCCCGTCCAGTCAGGCCAAAAGGCAAGCCCTGAAATGATTTTCCTCAATCGCACAGTCAGACCGTGCTGTACGCCTATTTTCTTGGACGTAAATTATATTTCACAATTTCTGGTGTGAACAAAGTGACGTCACTTCCTTCTGGAGGTGGCGAGTGAACGGAAATGGGATCAGAAAAGGATTGATCCGGAAGTTCCACTGTTGGAGAGTGCGGAGACAAGATGGCCGTTTTGTCTGGCCTTGTAAATTCTGGAACGGTCTTGAATACTTTCTTGTCGGTTGTTGCTGTTTCAGGTACGTTAGTTACAGCAGTGGGAAGGGATTCTGTGTCTTCTGTATCGTATGGCACGGGCTGCGGGATCCGTTTGGTGTGCGTTGCATGGATCCAGTTCTTACGACCCGCTACCCGCACGGCAGTCTGGGTGACTAGCAGGACTTGGTAGGGACCCCTCCACCGAGGTGCAAGGCAAGACGACCTCTCAAAAACTTTTGTGAGTATCCAGTCCCCCGGTCGTAGACTGTGACCAGGACCCTCGTATCGTACAGGTAATGCCTCTCGTACCTGGTGATAAATTGAAAACAGATTTTTAGTCAACTGGTTACAGTAATCTGAAAGAAGCACATTCTCTATATCCCGAAACTAACTGCTTTTTGGCAAACCCCAATTATTAGCAGGTCTCCCCATTACCACCTCAAAGGGAGAGAGCCCAGTCCTAGTTTGAAGGGTTGTCCTCATCGACAGCAACACAAACGGTAAGGCATCCGGCCATTTTAACTTGGTGCCAGCACACGTCTTAGCAAGCTTGTTCTTTATAATGCCGTTATGCCTTTCCACTAATCCGGCACTTTGGGCATGTCTGGCCGAATGGAACCGTTTATCAATCTGTAATTCTTTGCATATTTGTATGATTACAGCAGCAATAAAGTGTGGCCCATTATCTAACCAGATGACTCTCAGCAGCCCAAACCTAGGAAAAAACTCTTTCAACAGAGTTTTTGCCGTGGTTATGGCCGTTGCATCTCTAACCGGGAAGGCCTCAACCCACTTACTAAAGGCAAAAATGACAACCAACACATATTTAAGATTGTTGCAACGTTCCATTTCAATAAAAATCAAAGTGAATAACCTCAAACGGAACAGACGGTGGAGCAAAAATTCCTCTACGAGTCGAGGTATCTTTTCCTACATTATGCTGCAAGTAGAGCATGCACCCTTGGACAAAGCGCTCGGCAGTTTTGAAAATCTTATCATTGGCCCATACACTGTGTAGCATTTTAGTCAATTAACGCGCACAGACATGTGTCGGACCATGAGCCATAATAACGATCATTGCAATATAGGTGTCAGGGAGTAATCATTTTCCTTCAACATTGTCCACCCAACACCCATCATCATCCAGTCTTCCTGCACCCTCGACCCATCTCTTAGTTTCCTCTATAGTAGTATCTGCTTGAATGTCTTTTACAGAATCGATACTTTCACCCAAAGTGCAAATATTTACAGTTTCTCTTACAGCATACATTTCTGAACTAAGATCAGTAGCAGTTTGTTTAGTTATCTGATCAGTGAAAGCATTCTGTTTTCCTACATCATCTGTAACCGTTTGATGTGCTGCACATTTTATGATAGCTAGCTGAACAGGGAGTGCGAGTGCCAAAAGTAATCGTACTATTAAAGTGCCATGCTGAATTTTCATGCCATGCGAGGTCAAGAAACCTCGTTCTTTCCAAAGTCTACCGAAGTTGTGGACCACCCCAAAAGCATACTGACTATCGGTATATATATTTACTGTAAGCCCTTCAGAAAGTTCACAAGCTGGAGTTAACACTATCATTTCTGCGGCCTGCGCGGAATTATACATAATTCTTTTGGTTTCCACAATCGTACTTAAAGTAGTAACGGCATAAGCAGCCGTGTATGTACCATTCGGAAGTTTAAAACAAGAGCCATCACAAAATAGCTCTCCTTGTGGGCTATCCAAAGGCGTGTCTTTCAAAACGATTCTACCTTTAGTCTCTTGTTCTGTCGCATAAAGGCAATTGTGTGACGTTTCATCACCTTCAACAGTATCTTGCGGGACAGGTAATAGTTCAGCCGGATTTAATACACAACACCTCTGAATTTGAATGTGGGGGGCAAACAAGATTAGTTCATATCTTGTCAATCGTGCAGAAGTGAGGTGTTGCGTTTGAGTTCTATTCAATAAAATATCTACAGAGTGAGGTACCATTAGGGTTAACGCATGACCCAGGACCATTCCCTCACTCTGTTTTACAGACGCAGCAGCAGCAGCGACAGCTCTCAAACATCTCGGCAAAGCTCATGCAACAGGATCAAGGGCGGATGAGAAATAGTCGCACGGCCTATTCTTCCCTCCATGTTCCTGTCTTAACACAGCCAAAGCACATCCATCACGTTCATGCGCATACAACACAAAGGCCTTGTCATAATTCGGATTTCCTAAAACAGGTGCTGAACACAGCGCGGATTTCAGCAAATCAAATGCTGTCTGGTGTTCCAAAGTTCATGGCAATGGCAAAGAAATGCCCTTCTTTGTCAAAGCCAGCATTGGTTTAATCGTTAACGAAAAGTTAGGGATCCACAATCTACAGTAAGAAGCCATACCTATCAGGGCTCTACCTTCCTTCTGCGTATTTGGGACAGACATGCCAGAAATAGTCTTTATTCATTCAGGTGTCAACCGTCTTCCCTCCTTTGACAGGAGATAGCCTAGATAGGCGACCTCCTGACAACAATATTGGAATTTTTTGAGTGAAGCTTTGTGGCCATGTTTCACTAGATGACAAAGCAACAACACGGTACCTTCTTTACAGGCACTCTCAGAATCAGCAGCCAAGAGGAGATCATCTACATACTGTAGTAACGTGCAAGTAGTAGGCAACTCGAGAGTATCGAGCTGCTCTTTTAATGCCCTACTATAAATACTTGGACTCTCAGTGTACCCTTGTGGTGCACGAGTGAATGTGAAAGAGCGTCCACCTAGGGTAAACGCGAACAAATACCTGCTATCCTTGTGTATAGGAATACTGAAAAACAGAAACCAGAATCATGGTTAGTATCATTGTAACATCAGGTACAATAGGAATTTGAGGAGCCACAATTTTATTAATAGCGCGTAAATCAATTATAAACCGAAAGGGAATCGCATTATCACCTTTTTTGTATACTGGCAAAATGGGGCTGTTACATAGGCTACCTGTAATTTCCTCAATTACTACACAATGTACAAAATCAGAGACTATACATTTCAAAGCCTGCTCGCCTTCAACTGAGATCTTATATTGCGGGATGCGAGGCAATTTTACTCCATGTTTCAGAATAATCTTAACAGGTTCAATTTGAAGAATGCCCACATCATTATCATCAATTGCCCATAAGCATTCTGGAACATTACTGAATTCTGGCGGTAAATGTCGAGTCAAAAACTGAGAGGCGAGTGATTGCTAAGGTGAAATTGTTAACCGAACTCCGTCCGGAGAACAATGTATTACTGCATGCAATGCCTTCAACAAATTTAACCCCAGCAAGTTCTCCCCACAGTTTGTGGTAAGTAGAAATGGACACTGCTCCGTAAAGGGGCCCAGTGTTATCGGTACCGGCAGAGAGACCGGACAAACTACAGGTGTGCCTGAAAACCCTACGGAAACGTTGGACTGCCCTGACAGGGGAATATTTGGAACCCGTGAATGGTCAATGGAACATTTCTGTGCTCCCGTATCTACTAAAAATAGATGCTTCCTATTTGCCACCGCCATCTCAACGTAGGGACCTTTCTGATGAACGGAAATAGGCTTCGGTTCCAAATCCTGCTTTGGGCAATCCTAGCGAAACAGAATATTATCAGAAGGAAGTTCTTCAGAGAGGTACGCGGCAGAAGGGTGATCAGAAATGTTTCTATTATCCACATTCAAAACTAGCTTATCTTGTGAAGGAGGTTGCTGTGATTCTGGTGCAAACTGACCTCGCAAGGGCCCCCTGTACCTGGGCAACCTCTGGACCGTCTACCCATGTTCCCAAATGACCTTTGCTGCAAGGTCGGACATTGTGCGCGCCAGTGGCCTTCCTGTCGACAATAGGCACACTGGTTAATGGTTACCGGAGCCAGGGGCGTACTTCCCTTCTAGGGTTTCTAACAATATGTTGTAATAGGACTTTTGTTTTCAGGACACCCTTTTTTTTCTCAAGTTTTTCCTTTTCATTATTCACACGATTTTCATAGTACTGAGCCATATGCAGTACGTCTGATTGAGACTTCGCCTGCCAAGCGCTTTCAGAAGACATAATCTGTAACTAACTGGATGTCAGGCAGCAATCCACGTACAAATTTGTCGACAAACAGCCTTTTCCCTGACTCTGTGCCTAAGTCTTGTCCACTGAAATCTGAAAAAACCTGCTCAAACCAATTGAAAAAATCGGTAGCACCCTCAGACTTTCCTTGGACACAGGCCGTAACCTTGTCCCAAATGATTCTTTTTTCAGGAACTATAGTTTTCAGTTTTACAATAATCCTATCAAGCAAGGTTAATATCACTTGAGGCGGTCGCTCGCCAGCTGGTCTTTCTCTATCTAGCCTAACCATGTTATCCCATGTATCTCCCAACCCAGGTACATCATCTACAGTCCTAATCTGTTTCCAAAAATCAACTGGCAGGAGTACGGGAAATAATAAATCAATATCACTTAAGGTGAATACCGACGACTGTAAGACTGACTCTATTTCGTTATAGAACCCGGTCAGATTCTTTCTTACATTGGGAATAGATTGCTTTATAGTGTTCACTTCCTGTCTTGAAAACGGGACGTGAACAAACTGCGATACGTAATGTGCAGGAATGTCCAGCGCGAATATTCCTCGCGCAGCATCGGCCACAATCTCAACTTTCGGGATAAATGTCGAAGGGACCTCTCTCATAGGAAACTGAGAAGTAGGCAGCTCCGAACGCTTACTAAGCAACAGAGCCAAATCAAGCGCTAAGCCAGTCGAAGAAGTATCAATCGAAAAGGCTCTCTTATAAACACTCAACAATTCTGCGGAACAATAAATCTTTCTTTTTACACACTCATTCTGCAGGTATTCTACCATCACCTGTATCACCTTCTTTTGCATTTCTAATGTATACTGACTATATGTGTCATATACTTCATCTGGAGTTATCGACATATCCGAAATCCATCTTATCGCATCCTTTGTACAAATTTGCACTTCCTCACCTTTTAATTCACGGCGAGGAGAAAACCGTTTCTGTAAGTACATAATACACAAACTACCACCATTTGCTTCCTCATTCTGTAACCCTTTCAACTCCTTCCTATACTCAAAAATCTTCTCGACATGCTCGTATGCTTTCTCCGCAGAATCTCTGGACAACGCTAAGGCGTTCAAATCTCGTAACCCTTGTGGGAAATCTACATTGTTTAATCTATTCCACATTATTCCCAAATGAGTTTCTGATCCTTCAATAAAAACATTTTTCTCAAGAATACTTTTTAAATTTTCGAGTGTGGAAAAAACATCAGCTTGTTCACCCTTCTCCATACAATGTTTAGCCCAAGCAATCAATTCATTCTTTTTTTCTGGGGGCACAGTATTACGAGTCACAACCCTTGGTCTTGCTCCCTGATCTACTACAAATGCAGAATCACTTGGAAGAGGAAGAGTAGGCACATTCTGAATATCAACAGGTGGAGGCAAAAGGGCAGGCAAAGGAGCGACGGTTGGAAGAACAACATGAAGAACAGCAGGGAGGACCGGAGGAGCTATAGGAGGAGGAATAACAACGGGAAGGGGTAAAGCGCCAGAAGGAGGGACGTACGGGGGTGGCGCGGAGGCATCGGGCCTTCGTTCATGCAAAAGTTTATTAATCAATTCATCTGACGTATGAAAATCTTTTGAAGGGTAAATTTTTTGAATGCCTAATTGAAACGCCCTGTCCGTGTTCCTAACTGACTCCAATTGTTTATTTTGATCATATAACCGTGCCTTTTCGACACTTGTCATGTGTCTACGCATGTTTCTCTCTACTTTTTTGCTGCTGCAAAGCTTCTGTTTTCCAACTATGCAATGCGTCAAATGCTGCAGGTCTAACCTTTTTCTTTACTAATACAGACTCTAGATATTCTATACGAGGGATTTCAAAACTACCATTGGTTGGCCATCGAAGATTAGAATTATGTCTGGTCTGTCTGTGCCAAATGTCATTAAATGCTATACTACCAAAGCCTTTCTTACAGTACATAGTACATGCCGGCGACCCCTCCTGTGGTGCGGGATGGCTATCTTCCAAAGATTATCTGTCGCTGCGGAATAATGCCCTAAAGCAGGCAGACAATTTCCCAGGCATATCAAAGTTCTGGTGTTACCTGGTCAAGTAATTGTGCTTGCGAGTACAATGCGCCAAATTCAAATTGTCAAGGTTAAATTAAGAATCGGGTCACGATTCACATGACCAAAGGACTGGGAGGCCCGATCGGGTTACTAAGGACAATGCTAAGGACCCACGTGTCTGGTGATTTTCGGCAAATTTACCCACCTTGATATATGGACCCTCGTCAAGACGTCGTCTCGGGCTACAGCTCACCATTCAGGGATCGGATTGTGCAGTTTTGTCGAGGAATTCTTTCAAGTTAATCATGCACTTGGCTAGGGTCACGCCAGGTTCATTTCTAATTTACATATCCCGTGCATGCGGTATACTTTTCAATACATTTACTAACAAACATTATTATTCTCTAAGTTTATCTTTACACATTACTTTTATACAGATTCAAACAAATGTTTTGCATGTTGTATTTGGATAGCGTTATTGTTCTTGTATACTTGTAGGTTAACATTGCTGATTCAAGTAATCCCCTGATCCCGAGGTCAACAAAGGACAAGGTCTACATGACCCTAACATGTAGCCTGAAGGCAGGTTGGACATTAACTCTCCTACAGAGGTTGAAGAGGTTAAGGCAAGAACAAGAGCACACGAGGCGTCCATTTTAGACCACAGGGTGACTTTGTACAATAAACTAAAATGGCGGCTCTAACCTAAAATGGAGGCTTGATTCACTTAAGGTCACGACCTTGTAATACGAATTCCCTCGCAAAGCGACTGGGCATAGGCCAACATATACAATGAGGACGAAACAATATTATATCAGTTCTAACAATGAAACCAAAAATGGGTAAGAGAAATAATGCTGATCCTTCTACTACGAAATTGGTAAAGGCTCAAAAGAAGACAATGTTAGATGATAGCCACTCTAACTATAAAAATGACCCAACTAACTATGTCAGAGCTCTACAGTTCCAGGCAACTGCTAAGTCTAATGTAGTAGAGATACTGAATAGAAGTCGCATATTAGAGCTGAGCGCAGTCATTGTTCCGCTGCAGATGATATCTTCTAGAGATTTTAAGATAGTAGACCAATTGATTACTCCAAGTCTGGTTACCACCAATGTGTGGTGCACTGATAATGTCACTTTGGGTTACATTCTTATCCATAGTGATTTATTTGGCCAACTTGGTTACTCATGTAAGGAAACATCTATGCAAAAAATTAAATATCAGGAGATAATATCAGTTCCTAAACCTAATAAAAATAGAGTTGCAAAAGATGATATTGTGTCAGCTAAACCGGCATACAAATCAAATAAAAATCGGGGAATAACTCTGATCCAAATAGGTCCAAGAGTCCAACAGAATTGAAATGTAACCAGTCTGACATATCTAGGAACACCCTGCAGACCAATGGATACTGGCAATGGTTACCTATAGCATTCAAATCTCACTTTGAACAACGTCCCTGACGAGGTAGGTGTAATGCTATCATGGAACACAAGAGGTAACCATCACTATATAGCTGAAGATGGGTTGCTAGTGAATCTTCATTCCTTCTGTATGATTGCATTACAAGAAACATGGCTCTATAAACCCTGTGATCTAGATGGTTGGTGCACTGTTCAAAGCCTGGCAGTGAAGGGACTAGGAGGCCGCCCAAAAGGTGGATTGCTTACAGCTATTAAACATCCATGGGTTGGGAAGAATACTAAGTGGTCTACGGAAATGGTATTGGCAGTAGATATTAGGACTAATATACCTGAGATACCTAAGCTACTGTTAGTTAATATCTACAACCCTCCAAATGGGGTTTCAATAAAATCAATCTTGGTACGGTGGCTAAAATCCTGAATGAAGCTAAAGATGGCTTGCCCTGCACATTAGTCGGCAACTTTAATGCAAAGATAGTGATACCTGTAAATATAGAGAATGATGACGCTTGTTCGGGGCCGATAGTCCATGGTTTTTCAAATAGATATGGGAAAGCCTGTGCTAATTTGTTTCTCAAGTATGAACTGAAAATGCTGAATGGTAATACAAGTAGTGATTCTAACTGCAGCGCGACTCATTTGAGAGGTCAAAGCTTATCAACAATTGATTATAGAGTGAAGAATGATAGTGCCAATGATTTAGTGATTGATATGACAATAGGTTTTAGAGAAGAAAGTGACCATCTTCCACTCAATATGCTGATGAAATATATTAAAGAAGAGACCTCTTACCAACTTAACGGCAATATTGAGATCAATAGGTCAGCAAATCGGATCACATGGAACCCTACTAAATTAGGTAAAGCCAAAGTGATAGCCGAAGCTGAAATTACACTATTTAATGAGCAGATGGCTGAATCGGTCGAGGAATATACGAATGATATAATAATTAAATTTCAACAGGTGGTTAATAATATCAAAGAGGTTTCTAATCACAAAAGGAAGAATGTTAGCACGAGTGAAAGATGGAATCTTTCTAATAAAAAACACAATGTTTTTGATTGGTCAATTCAAAAAGCAAAACAACAACTAAGGCATAAAATCAATGATATAAAAAATGCCCAACCGAGTGATGCAACTAATCTGATTAAAGCTGCCAAAAAACAACATCATAGTTGGCTTAGACAATATCGTACACTTAAGGCCAATGAAATCTGGTGTGATATTGCTATACACGCCCAAAACAATAACCATCAGGCCATGTGGGCTGCCATTAATAGAACAAAGAAGAGATGTATACATATTAATAGTGTACCAGAAAATGTATGGATTACACATGTCAAAAATACACTTGGTTTACATGGGTCGAATGGTGAGGTGTGCGTAATAGTCAAGTCTAGATGGCTTGGTAGATTTACGGTGGATAGTCTAACAAAACTGATAGAGCAATTATAGATCTCGAGGGCTACAGGCCCAGATGGCACCTGTAATGCTCTATTATGGATGGCACCACAGTTGTGGGCGAAAGCATTATTTACCCTATTTCGTTGGATAGCGAAATTTGCGAATCTTCCCAACTCATGGCACGAAAGTATAATTCTCCCGGTACACAAGAAAGGAGATTGGAAAGAACCATCAAATTACCCGATGTTAGCCATGTTAGACATCCCTGCTAAAATATTTGCAAAAGTGCTGTTGACTGAATTGAGTTAATGGATTAGTAATAACAACATTTTACTGAGGAACCAATCTGGTTTTAGAGCTCAATCGTCCACTATCCATAATATTGTCAACTTAGTAACTGTAGTAGAATATTCATGGGAGGTCCGGAAACTACCTGTTTATGCTCTATTTATTGACTTGAGTGTAGCATTTGATACCATTCTGAGAGACAAACTATGGATCAAGTTAAGAACATGGGGGATCCCGCCTGGACTCCTACACATGATTCAATTATTATTTTCAGACACCTCTATACGTATTAGGTTAGATGGAGAAGATAAACTGTCAGAAGCGATATCTACCTGTCGAGGTGTTAAGCAGGGTTGCACCTTGGCGGCAACACTGTTCAACCTTTACCTGGCAGATATCCCGGATGCGATTAATGGGTTAGAAACTGATGATGTTAAGATCTCTACATTGCAATTGGGTTGGCTTGGGTATGCAGACGACCTAGTGCTGCTAGATTATAATCCTGCTGGGCTACAAATTAAGCTGAATGCATTGTTAGAATACCTAGGGAAAAATGGTCTTGTGATAAATATTGGTAAAACCAAGGTGATGGCATTCTTAGGTAATAGCAAACTGAGTCGATCTAATACCTACAAGTTGTATGCGGATAAGACTCAGATTGAACTTGTTGAATGGTACAAATACTTAGGAGTCATCATAGACCATAAATTGTTATGGAACCAACACTGGTCAGAGACCAAATTGAAATGCAAAAAAATAGCAGGAGCGCTCAACCAATTTATAGGCAGACAAGGTGGGTTTTCTGTGCAAACGATTTTATTGCTATACTCTGCTAAAATGGTGTCATGTCTTTTGTATGGAGCTGAAGTGTGGGGAAAGAATTTAAGAAAAGATTTTAATAAGCTTGAAGGAAATATTTTAAGACAGCTTTTTAGACTTCCATCTGCCGTATCCTGTGAATATATTTTACTTGAATGCAATTTTAGATATGCCAGCGGCATTCGAGAATATAAATCGGCAATGTTGTTTGTGAAGCTATATACCCTGAATAATAATACATTTATGGTATATTTGATGAAAATATTTAATGAGATTGAGAACTTTTGTAAACTCCAAACCATTCACAGCATATGTATGATATATATCAAATGGGCTAAGGAGAATATGTTGAGATGGATGTCTGTATCACATGTAAAAGCAAAAAGCTTATTGAAAATGGCTATATACACTCAAGCAAAAGAACGAGATATGATTCACTTAGCATCATTGTCTACAAGTGGGTTATTTGTTGAAAATTGGTCTATAGATAGAGGAATACCCAATTACCAAAACACGTTCCCCCACCCGAAGACAGTGAGACTGTATCTGCTTTTTAAATTTAATAAATGTGATACAATGGAAGGTCTCGGAGCTAGACTTGGTATTACAAGAACGCTGAGGTTATGCCGATTATGTGGTAATGACAAGATAGAAATGGCGAAACATCTAATGAGTGTTTGTGAAAGCCTATACCAGTTCAGAATTAACTATCTGAAGCGATATGATAACTCATGTATGGTAGAACATTTTGAGGTGATATGGCAGAATCTCCTGGATGGAAATGATATTAATCTTATATATCATATGATGAAATTCTATGAACTTAGTTTATCTATTTTAAGAGAATTGTCGGTTGGAATTTTATTCTAAGAGGTTAACTATAAATTGTATTAGCTTTTTAAAGATTTGTTTTTCTAAGAATGTATAATATGTTTGTAATATGTAAAGCCAGTGATGGCTGAGCACATATTTAATAAAAAACTGAAACTGAAATGCTTGACACCATGAATATCAAGCAGCTTGTGACAGAACCAACCCACAACAAAGGCAGCACGCTCCAGCTGGTATTTACCACTTTCCCAGCTGCCATATTGCTTCCCCCTACCCTTGTACTGGGCAGTTCATGGAGCCATACCCATCATGCACCATCACCCATCAAGGCCAACCCACACCAACCAAGACACCCCACCACTCTTACAAGAACTACCGCATGGACATACTGGAAGCAAGTCTCGTCGCCTTGGCCTTCATGTCCAATTGCTCTGTTATTGTCAATGCCTAGTTCTGCACACTCAACCACACCCTGAATGGGATCACCAACACCAGAAACAGTACTCAACAAACAAGCTTTCCACACCTTGTTATACACAGTAACCAATTGGCAGAAAGCATGCCATATGTAGACAAGCATCTCAGCATGCATGACACTCATACACTGGCGTAACTGGGGGCTCCGCAGCCCCTGTGGTGTGGGGGCCCTCCCTGGCACATGTCCTGAGAGGGGGGGGCCCTCGGACTTCAAAAAGAAATAGTTTATTTTTGAAGTCACTCTGTCTTTCTAAAGAAACTTGATGTTGAAGTAGTACGTTGATGGCTGGGTGGAGGTCCTTTTTATAATTTTCTCGCAGATTCTGGTTTCTTTGGAAAGAAGCGATTTTAATTTCTATTTTTAAAAAGGGTGATAGGTATGATCCTACAAATTATCGACATTAGATGCTTATTAGATGCTCCAGGTAAAATATTGGTCTCAATTGTTTTAAAGCAATTGAATCATTTGACCGGAGACTGTGAGATTGCGGCCATGCATCAGGCTAGTTTCATCAAAGGGGTTGGAACGTCACTTAATGGGTCCATTTTAAATTATGCAAAACCAAGTTTTTAGAAAGTGGTGAAATGTTATATATGGCCTTTATCGATTTCGACCACTGGTAGTTATGGCATAAATTGAGCAGCTGCAACGGTCCTCTGCATCTAATTGCAGTCATCAGGGAATTGTATTCTGATACATCCTATAGGTGGAGCTATCTGGCAGGATACTAACCTGGAGAGGTTTGTGGCAGGGGTGCATTTTGGCCCCTGCTTTATTTAATTTGTATATTGGAGACCTGAGCCTAAAGTTAGATAAGGCTTGTTGTTTCACTCTGCGTTTTAATGGTTATTCCCTCCAATGGCTTTTATACGCTGATGATTTGATCCTATTGACCTGAAGAGGCATCTGAATGCTTTGCAGACCTATGGAGAGGAGAAGCACTTGAAAATAAACTAGAACAAATCTAACGGTATTACTCAAATTGGTAGCTTCTAATTGACCGAATGGTACAACTGGCTGAATTCGGCCAGTACCATTTGGTCGTTTGGAAACTACCAATTTGGGTAATCACTACCAAACATAGGGGGACCGGGGGTTTTGTTGGTATGATTGCCTTTGGTGGTAGCAGGGGTGTCCAGGAGGTCTGAAGAAAAAAGCAGGGGAAAAGAAAAGTGGACCTGGCAGGTCAGATCTGACCCGCATAGGAGGGATGGATCCGGCGCTGCAGGGACACAACATGCACGGACGGCAAGAAGGCAACAGTTGCTTTGCAGCCGAATGACCCACTGTCAATCCGGCCGTGGACAATTGTGTCACGGCCAAAACGTATACATCCAATCTAACATTATGATTTTGAAGCCACCTCGCTCCAAGGAACCTATCAGATTACAATAGAAGATCTATAATGATTGGGTGTTCTGTGTGGAGACCTAGGAATATCAAGGCTTCAATATGAACACAAGCCTGAGTGATTCGCATAATGTGGTAGCGTTAAATTGAAGGCAGAAGCTTTGGCTGCACAGGGATTGGCAAAGCATAACAAATGTGTTCACATCTCCCTTCTGCAGGAGATCCATTTTTATAGATTAAAGGTGGGTCCCACACTGATGTATGCTTCTGAGGTTGCTCTTTAGAATTTACTCGAAGGCATATTTTAGAAAAAATTCTAAGCACTTCCGGGAAGAACTCCAATTCAGTTTGTTGGTTGGGAACTTGGTGTGTTGTCACTGCATGCTAATGGTCGCTGGGAAGCATTGTCACTCTACAGGAAGTGCTGGATGGGTGACGATAAGTCGATGTTTGGTGTCATAAAGGACAATATGAGGACGAACCATGATCGTGGTGTGGTAACCTGGGCAACCGATTGCAGGGAGCATGCTAGTAAAGAAGACCTTGGATCTTTTAATACAGCAGCCAGGTAAAGCAAAAGCAAACAAATCAGAAATTGGCTGTATTGAAACGCAACAGGAATGCGCTGACTTCTGTCTATAAATCGTGCATTATTTTAAAGGGGGAAAGTAAGGCCGTGGGAAGGCCTCCAAACGACCATAGTAAATTTCCAGAAGTAATTTTATAGAAATACATTTGTAAGATTTCAGTTTAATCTCTTACCTACTAGGGTAGTTTTGGGTGCCCGAGCCAGAGTTGATAAGGCGTTATGTTTGCAGATATTGTAATACACCCACACAGCTGGAGACACTTCTTCATATTTTACTAATATGCCCTAAACTGGTTAAGGTGAGATCCAGCTGCCGCGCTGATATCCAGAGCCGGCTTCCTCCCTGTGGCAATGATGTGATGTAGGCGCTGTTCAGAAGTGGGCACGTGGTCAGCTCTACACTTGCACTGCTGCATTTTCTGAAGAGAATTGGCCTTGTAGATTATCAGGTTTTTTTATCATTTTAAGATTATGATAAAATTTTAATTCTGTGATTTTAGAGTTTGATATTTTTGTGAATAGGAAGATTGTGTTCATTGATGCTTTGTTAAATGTATGTGCTGTTTTGGGGGGATCTGAATATCAAATTTCGTTTTATTCTCTTTTCTTCCTTTTGATGATGTAATTTGATTAAGGTAACATTTTATGATGTAATATGTTTCCGTTTGCTTAATAATGAAAATATAAGAAATTACAATAATTTCCATTACAGTTCCATTACAGTAATAATGTCTTTATGAAGGTAAAAGAAACTATATTTTTTTGAAGCTCCAGGGCTACTTCAACCCCATGACATGGAAGCCTCCAACTCCTCTGCAAATGACGGGAACACGCGCTCGTGATTGCTGTCGCGAGCTGAATGTCTCGTTGCCTGGACAACAGATTAGAAAAGGTAAGAACATGTATTTAGTTTAAATGTGTGTGCGTGCGTGCATTTAAGTGTGCGTGTGTATATTTATATATATAATGTAATGTAGTGTGTGTTAATGCATGATGTATGGGTGGCTGCCTGGGTGTGCATGAGTGAGTATGGTGAAAGTATGCACATGTAAATGTACGGGTGGCTTGATGTGTGTAAGTGTATGTGAATGAAGGCTGAGCAGCCCTCTGGGCTCTGACTTTTTGCAATTGGTGAACAGGCACAAGTGGATCCAGATCACGTGGCCTAAGCGCCACCCATCTTCTTAGCCCTGTCTCTTCCTTTCTGCTCTCAACTCTAAGATCAAGGGCGTCTCTTGCCCGGCCTTCCAAAGTGAAGGGCAGATGAAGAAATGGGCAATTTCTGTTTGGACTTGTTGGGACAGAGTGGACCCAGGGCTCAGACAACAGGTAAGTATGGGCCGACATGTGTTTTCTCCCTCCGTTCCCAAAGGCATCCCCACCATAATCAAGTAACGCCAACAACATCACCCCTCCTCTAAGGCATGGACTCCGCAATAGAGCAACCTCACCCACATTAGCCCCAGCCCATCAGCACCCCCTCTGCATCCACAACACGGAAGTTGATGCTCGCCAATGTCCGTTCAGCTATCATCCATGCAGCAGACATCGCCCACCTCATCAATACACACAACCTTGATGCCATCTTCATCACCGACACCTGGCTGAATCACTCAATGCCACCCTCTCAGCCTCCATTGACCGACATGCACCTCTGAAACAAAGCACCTACAAACTGAAACTGTCAGAACCCTGGTACACACCAGAACTCAACTTCAGCAAAAAATCCATCAAGAAAAAAGAGAAAACCTGGTGCCACTCCAGGACTGCATCTGATCTGGCGCTCCTTGAGGAACTCCGAGCAACCCCCTCCCCCCCGACAACTAATCAACACAGCCAGGGCCACCTACTATCAGAACACCATAGCAGAAGCCGACAACAAAAACAAGGCCCTCTTCAAAGCGGTCAAGCACTGCGTCGACTGCCATCAATACCTTCTTCATCGACTAACTCAGCAAGGGTGGTCAGTCAAAAGGTCGAAAAAAAAATCTCGAATGTCAATAATCTCGAAACAAAAATCTCGAAAAAAAAGGTCGAATTTATTATTTATTTATATGTATTTTTGTGGTCAGGTAAGTAAAAAAAGGGGTAAAATAAAAAAAATGAAAAAAGGGGGAGTGGGGGGGAACCCCCCCATTTCGAAAAAAAAGTATTGAAAAAAAAATGTGACTTTTTTTTTTTCGAGAATTTTTTTTCGACCTTTTTTTCGAGATTCTTTTTCCGATCTTTTCACTATAAACCCTCAGCAAGATTCACCAACACATAGATACCAGTTCTGCATCCACGAGCCACCTCACGTCCAACCTTGTGAAATCTCCACACTGTGGAAAACATTCAAGACACTCTTCACAGAGGACCCGGTAGAAACCCTGGACCCCCTCAATGCACATCGTATACAGGTGACATCCTCCCTGTATCCATCATCAAGACCCTCTCCACAGAAGCTCTCCTTCCCTCACCGAAGATCATCAAAAGCTCCCTAACTCAAGGCACCTTCCCATCGACCCTAAAGACAGGGCAAATCCTCCCACTACTAAAGAAACCCACTCTGGATCCTGACATCCTAGGTAACTATGGCCCCATCACGCATCTTCACTTCCTAGGTAAGATCATCGGGAAAGAGGTAGCGCCACCGCTGCAGCAAAACATTGACACCAACAATCTTCTCCAAACCTACCAATCCAGATTCAGACCCGATTGCAGCACGGAGACGGCAACCATACAGGTGGTCGACGATGCCCTCAACATCCTTGAGGATGGCCGCCCCTGACTTCTGGTTCTACTCGACCTCTCGTGAGCTTTTGACACAGTAGACCGCCAGGCACTTATGGACACCCTATATCGGCGCGTGGGGATCAGCAACCTTGTCCTATGCTGGTCCAAGTCCTATCTCGCCAACCGCCAGAAGTTTGTTTAGATGGACTCCTCTAGATTGCCAATGCCACCCATCACCTGTGAAGTCCCACAGGGTTCCATTCTCTCCCCAGTGTTCCTCAATCTATACATGAAGCCACGGGCAGGCCGCCTGGCCACACACAATATCCACATCCACCAATAGGCCGATGACCGAATTCCTACTCCTCACCAACAACACTAGACACACAGACATACAGACCTGGCTATCAACCAAGAACTCTCAGGGCTTCACACCTGAGCGCACCACCTTTGCCAAGTCTGTCAGGTTCCACATCGACAAACCTCTCTCCTTCAAGACACACATAGCTAAGAAAACTCAAACAGCTTGGCATCAGCTCTCCCTCCTGCAGAAAATCAAACCATTCATCCCTCCGGACAGCTTTAGATCCACTGTTCAAGCCTGTCGTCCTCCTTTGTGCCCATGAGAAGTGTCCTACACTCGGACACATGCCGCACCAAGGGTCTGCGCAGATACGACCACATCACCCATGCCCCCATCGACCTTCACTTTTTCCACGGCACACACGAATCACCTTCAAGTCTTGCTGAATCATCTATAAGGCTGACACCCTCAAGTCATCCAGCTACCTTGCAGAGAAACTCAGCATCTCCGGCAGACAGCGCACCACCAGAAGCCAGGGCAGGTGCAGACTTGACATCCGCCCGTCACCATTAGACTCGTCCCCACACTCCTGCAATTCAGAAAAGAACTCAAGACTCACTTCTTCAAGGGTCTCTCCCCAACACGTAAGCCATCACGTCGCCCCTTGCTCCACCTGACTCACTAGACATCGCACGCCCCTCTACTCCCCGCCACCCGGTACAGCAGTACCCCTCCTCTGTGCCCCTCTATATCCTACCCCCCTCTATTAATCTGTTCTGTTGTTACCACTGAAAAGTGCTCTGTTATGCATCTGTAATGTTGTGCACCTCTGTAAAGCACTCTGTTATGGATCTGTGTTGGTGTATAGCACCGTAACGCGCTCCGTTGCTTCTTGGAGTTAGGTCCTCACTCAATAAATACGATAATATTCATAATAATAACATGATAGCAGTACTTAGCGAATGGTGTGAGAATATGGGCATATGATGTCAGTATTTGTTAATTGATACCTGGGCATATGTTTGTAAAACCTGCTATGCCAACGCAATAATTGCTATATGATATGCGCAAAAGTATATGGCAAACAAGTGATGTTCCTAGACATGTGACTGCAATGCCTGTGAAGTTAAAACAAAAACTAGCATTTGATCTGAGTGTCTTGTCATAGGATGGCAATACCAGTCCAATAGTGTCTTTTGCCTTGCCATATGATGTCATTACTGGGCAAATGGCACCTTCCATAGGACGGCAAGGCCTAGTGAACGCTGGTAACAGCTGTGATATGATGTGAGCAACTGGGCACATCATGGCATTGTCTGGCAAGCAACTGAAGCACCTGCCATATCATGGCAACACCTGGCGACTGATGGGTTGTCTGCCTTTTAATTGCAGAATGTAGCCTTTTATGAGAGTTCCATGGCATATGCTGGCAGAACATTGTACATGGTGGAAGTAGCTGGGCAAAGGATGCCAATACCTGGCAAATGGCGTGACAACATGGGCGGATGGTGGCAACACCTGGCATACGGCACGGTGGCAATGCCTTTCACATGAAGCATGTACTTGAGAATAGTATGGGGGGGGTCACCAATGGTACTGACTGCGCATGTGCAGCCAATAGTGGGCAAATGGTGGCATCACCTGGCAAAAGATCTGAGCCTCAGGACCTTCAATGGAAATACCCGACATTACAAATACCCTTTCACTTTACAAAGGACGAAACTATTGGCTTTACCAATGCTTGTTTATACAGTAGGTGTAAGCTGTGTAATGCCTTAGCCTCCGTGTGCCTGCCTCGTGGGTCTTAGAGGAAGCACGTAGGCTATTTGTAAGGTAAGATGTGAGACTGGCCATCCTCTCCTGCCCCTGTGGCGTTGGAATCAGGTTTTCGATATAACTTCCGCCATATTGTCCATCATCCCCCCTCTGCCTGCCCAGGTCGGCACTTTTCGAAAGCATCACGCATTCTCCCATACCCTGTACTCGATTAAAACAGTACACATTAAAACGACCAGTCTATATTTAACAAAAGAAACAGCATGAATGCATTGTTGCATAGTTATGTACTACCATCTAGTGGCCATCTTCACAATGACATAATGTACAGTTTGTACTCGTATGGTGGAGAGAGCGCATGATCTTTTTAAAAAGCAATGCACGCATTCAGTAGGACAATAAAGAGGGCAAGAAGGCTGGGAGCAGGCGGGTGGAGTTGGGGGTCCCGCGTCGAGTCAGTGATGAGAAACATCCGAGCAGAGCAGCTTCCAGCTGGAGGTTTTCTTCGGCCTATGTCTTCCCGTCTGGTGATTCTCAGCGCTGGCCAGGGACCATGGCTCACCTGGAGAATAGAACAGCACAGAGAGAAGAGTCACTTGTACATAACGATCATCTCTGCTCTTAATGGGATGGCAAGTCATGAGTGACCCTTCGCTAAGGGAGAACCGGTGCAATGTGAGAGGGGAGAGGGGGCTCGGGGTGGGGGCACGGGCCTATGTGAGTTATGACTTGTTAACGGCCTGATTACATAGGGGTTCTGCTGTGCTGAAGGCTCTGGATCAAACTACCTCCACCAATCGGAGTAGACACTTTAAATGAACACCTCATGGGATACTGAGTGCTGATGAGTACCCTCTGTGTGGAGAGCCGAGTGCCTCGGTGCCGCGGTGACGCGTTGTTTGCCTTAAATAGAAAAAGTTAGATAGGTACACAAGACATTCCTATATAAAGCACCCACTTAAAGAAAACAAAAAGTAAAAAACATTATTTTTGCGTCGTTCTAAAGACTGTCGACGGCAGCTTAACCAGATAATGTCAAATCGCAAGTGGCACACGCCAGGAAGGTCCACTTTCCCAGGACTCGACGGAGCCACTTGCCAGGGTCGTTGGACATTCTGAAGGCCTTCCCCCGCTTTTGCGGTTCGGGACATGTAGGACTTTGCATGCTGGCCCAGACATAATGGGGGTCACTGCGCAGAGGGCACCACCATCGAGTTTAGTTACGTCACCTTGGGCCACCTCTGTGCGAATTTCCTCATTTGCACTAGGAAGTGCATTTACGCGGTAAACCTGGCGGAAACAGGTTAGCATCCTTTCCTTCTCTTTGCACGCTGGCTCCCATCACCCAGGCTTATGTGTCAATGCCTCCCGCAAGTTACACGCTGCCTCCCATCACCCAGGCTTACATGCCAATACCTCTGGGAAGTCACACGCTGTCTCCCATCACCCAGGCTTACGTGTCACCTCTGGCAAGTCACACGCTGGCTCCCATCACCCGCGCTTACGTGTCAATGGCTCCCGCAAGTTACATGCTGGCTCCCATCACCCGCGCTTACGTGTCAATGGCTCCCGCAAGTTACATGCTGGCTCCCATCACCCGCGCTTACGTGTCAATGGATCCCGCAAATAACATGCTGGCTCCCATCACCCGCGCTTACGTGTCAATGGCTCCCGCAAATAACATGCTGGCTCCCATCACCCGCGCTTACGTGTCAATGGCTCCCGCAAGTTACACGCTGGCTCCCATCACCCAGGCTTACATGTCAATGGCTCCCGCAAGTTACACGCTGGCTCCCATCACCCAGGCTTACATGTCAATGGCTCCTGCAAGTTACACACTGGCTCCCATCACGCAGGTTTACGTGTCAATGCCTCCCGCAAGTAACATGCTGGTTCCCATCACCCAGCCTTACGTGTCAATCGCTCCTGCAAGTTACACGCTGGCTCCCATCACCCAGGCTTACATGTCAATACCTCCCGCAAGTTACACGCTGGCTCCCATCACCCAGGCTTACACGGCAATGACTCCCGCAAGTTACACACTGGCTCCCATCACCCAGGCTTACATGGCAATGGCTCCCGCAAGTTACATGCTGGCTCCCATCACCGGGGCTTACGTGAAATGGCTCCCGCAAGTTACACGCTAGCTCCCATCACCCAGGCTTATGTGCCAATGGCTCCCGCAAGTTACACGCTGGCTGCCATCACCGGGCTTACATGTCAATGGCTCCCGCAAGTTACACGCTGCCTCCCATCACCCAGGTTTATGGGTCAATGCCTCCCGCAAGTTACACAATGGCTCCCATCACCCAGGATTACGTGTCAATGCCTCCCACAAGTTACACACTGGCTCCCATCACCCGGGCTTACCTGTCAATGGCTCCCTCAAGTTACACGCTGACTCCCATCACCCAATCTTACGTGTCACTGGCTCCCGCAAGTTACACAATGGCTCCCATCACCCAGGCTTACGTGTCAATGCCTCCCATAAATTACAAGCTGCCTCCCATCTCTCAGGCTTATGTGCCAATGGCTCCCGCAAGTTACACGCTGGTTCCCATCACCCGGGCTTACGTGTCAATGGCTCCCGCAAGTTACACGCTGGTTCCCATCACCCGGGCTTACGTGTCAATGGCTCCCGCAAGTTACACGCTGGCTCCCATCACCCAGGCTTACGTGTCAACGCCTCCCACAAGTTACACGCCGGCTCCCATCACCCAGGCTTACATGTCACTGGCTCCCGCAAGTTACACTTGTATGAGGCATGTACCAGGGATCCCTTTGGGTTCTACAGGCGGATTCTGTAGAAATCTAATCGTTCTGAAAATAACATGCTTGCGTGTCGAAAACCATTTGGTTTTGGCAGGTGGAGTGGGATAGGCAGGCCGGCATGGCAATCCTATGCTATGCCATGCTCCACCTGCCAAAACCAGGAGAATCCCAGGAAGTGGTAAACAGGTTTAAAAATAGGTGAACTCTTTTTAACGCCTGTTTTTTACACTTGTTTTACTCCTCCAATAAGGTAACATGGACTGGTGTTAGGATTCAAAGTATGACTGCACAACACCAAGATAATGCTCTTGAACATCATCAACAGCAAATAGTCTTTATTCGACATTTGTCATAAAAGCCAGAGCATAAAAACCATCTTCATTACCAATTCATCGCAGACTTCAAACCCCTTGGTAAAATGTTAAAAAGTACAATCCTCTGTTGAACTGGTTAAAAAGATGAAAACAATTATTAATCGAGGAACAAACAATAATGACTTTATTTATCATTCAAGATAAAAAAAGTCCAAGTTACATTATTGATTAAAGTAGTAGAAAAGGATCCCTGATTGATGTAATAGGATGAACGAGCAATCCAACGCAATGCGCGGTTTCTGGGCCCCACGGTGCTGCATAAGCGCTGCCACTTTTGAGAAAACGCTTTCACGTGTTGGTGACTTACACAGTGACGCGGCTTCATTAGAATTACTCTTTTACAGCGCGCTTAATACCAGAGATGGCTTCTAAGTGTGGGATCGGGATTCAAACCTCCCTGAGCTATCCTTCCTCCCCATTGATGGGTCGAACACCCTGTCCATTGAGAATGGCCTTTAACCTTACGTGCCAAGGACGAGAATGCTCGTCCTTTTTGCATAGACTTACATAATAGCCTGGCACTTACTATTCTGAAGTCTCCATACGTTTGGCACAGCAATAAAACGTTCTGCAAAACGTCTGTTGTTCCAGAGCAGTAAATGCATAAATCTGGGTACCCTGAGTTCCGACTATGTGGGGGGGGGGGGGGCATTCTGAATCCAACCTATAGAGATCCTGCGTATTGCCATTGAATATAATCTAAAATCAATTCGTAGCAGATCTCGTGTTTTGTTTACCAACACGTGCGTGCCAGAGAGCGCCCTGATGCGGAGTATTCAGTTGCCCGCAGCTGTAACTATAGTGGGCCAGGCTCGGACTGGCCTATAGGGCAATAGGCCCAGGGCCGAGCCAAAAACACAAAATGCTGGTGGGGGCCAGTTTTTTTTGGTCCAAGTGGGCCACTTTCTTGGCCAATTTGGGCCACTTTGCTGAGTTTATTCACTCTGCGGCTAGACGTTTTGACCAGTGTTGCTGAATAACTAATCTTTAAAATACACAATTTACATCCCACCTTATCAGAAAACCCCCCCTTGGGTACTATTCCAACAGTGTCACAAAAGGAATGAACAGACACTTGCAACTATGGGCCACTTTGATGGCCGAGGCAATTTTATGGCCCAGTCCGACCTTATAGTGGGCATCTTTCATCAAGGCTTTAGACGTCGGGGGTTCTTCCCATTGTCCTTTAAGGCCTATGAGGTGAGCATAGATCTGTACGTTCCTGCAGCACGGAAGTGCTCTGCCACCATCTTGAGAGAGGGCGTCTATAAGTGCATCTCTCAGTTTAGCTAACATGGGAGGTGTCCATGCCCCTATCGAGTAAAAGATTGGTTTCATGGCTAGATCGGGTTTTTTTGCCACGCCAGTTGAGCTACATTTTAATGGGGATCTTGGGTGTCCCCTTCAGCAGACACTACAGCTTCCTTGAGAACATTTTTTAAATGATTGCTGCTTTCTCAACCTTCACATGTCCCCATAACTCGGAGCCATATATAGAGGCTGCCTTGCCATGTGACGCGGCAAACCCCATTGCTGCTTGACTGGCCCTATCCAGGATTTGTTGGCCTTGGCGATTTGCTCAGAGCAGCTGCATTTACCCTCGAATCTCAGTCCAAGACAGGCATGCATGTGAACCTGTTTGAGGGTCTTATCTTCAGCCATTATGGTCAGTGGTCGAAGTGAGCGGCAACGGTCAGGAGCGGTGTTCCACTACTTTTATCTTTTACTGTTAACTGCTCCACTACATTTTGCAACCATTTTCACCATTCCGGAACTGTTCTCTGTGAAGTTAAAGCACACTTCTCCACTTTACCACCTGATAGCAGTTACAGCTAAACTGTAATCTCTTTCAACTCAATTGGCTGTCGACCAGCATGGCTGCACCCCTTGAAAAATGTGTTGCACGTTGCTCCTTTCCTTCCTACTCTCTCCCCCGCCGGGGTGGCAGTTCAGCTACTTTTTTTGTACACTTCTATCACTGGTTCTGGTAAGGCTCCAGCAAATGAAGGATAATTACATAAATTAAATGTTTATATTTATTGAACAGTAGGAATGCCATGTTGATCAAAAATAATGCTCATAGAAAGCATCATAAATGACAAAGGCAGCAGCTGGGTGGGAGCCTTTACAAACAAGCATTGGCAATGCCAACAGTTTGGGCATTTGTGTATGCATGCAAAAGGCATTGGGCAGGCACTGGCGTAGTGGTAATAACTGGCCATTGATGGTAGCAAAATGGTGCGAGTACCAGGGCATCTAATAACAGTGCCTGGAAAATGCTTATACTTATACACAAGCCAAAACTTTTAGCTTTGCCAGCATTTTTAACAGGATTACACTAAAGGACAGGCATAGCGCATTAAATCGAGTGGCTGAAGGCAGATCTAGCTAAAACAATTTGATTACACCAGTAGCCCATTTATAGTCCCAATTAAGTCATTAGCTCTCAGAAGATTGTTTTAAAAAAAAACTGGCACTCACTTCAAGCACAAAGTTTGACGGCAAGGCTTGATAAAGCTATCTCAAAGAGATCCCAGGAGGATGTATTTAGGGCAGGGAGGGGCAGAAAATGGGTAAGAGTGGCCATAGGGATTAGCATGGCCATAGGCAGTCAATGGATGGATAAAGCCAAACAACACCTACAAGCTTTGTGTCCCTCCTCATGTGCCGTTTCTCCGTAGATGTACACTTATGCAATAGTTTCTGGATTATAGGTGGTGTTTTAGGGCCATCTAAAAGCCAAAACTAAAAGGCAGCATCTTTATGAACAATAGTACCCCAGTTGATGTAGGGTCTCATAAAGAGATAAAGGCTAGGACAGACGTAAATAGGATAAACAATACCAGGTCCTAGTGCCATTTACATGTTGTACATATACATACTTGCATTTTGAACATGCATATCCAACATACTTGGGCCCTCATTACGACCCTGGCGGAGATCGTGGTGCAATATGCACCATGGAGCACGGCGGAAAGCTGCCGATACCGCCATGGGGGTTGGCGGATTTACCGCCCCATTCCGACCTTGGCGGGGCGGTAAATCCCCATTCCCCATTTTACCCTTCCCCATTCCCATTTTTGCCCCATAGGGTATAATGGGAGTGGGGAAGGCGTTAATTACGCCACCGTAAAATACGGTGGCGTAATTAACAACAAGGTCCCGTAGCGCCATGGATTTCTCCGCCCGGAAAAACCAGGCGGAAACCGCTCCATGGCGCTACGGGAACTCGTAGTAGGGCGGAAGGGTCCGCCGCGAATACCGCTGGCGTAAACCCACTCCGCCAGGGTCGTAATGAGGCCCTTGGTAGGCAATGGGCTAGCCCCAGTTTGTGGTGGCCAGTTAGGAAATGTCTAGAATAGCTGGTTTTGATGTCCCTGCGGAGGGCCTTCCAGTGGAGGGGGCGAGCAGAGAGGAGTGGAAATGGGAAGAGGCATATGGGCGGAGAATGGAGAGGTTGTGGAGGAAGGAGGATCGTAGACCTCCATCAGGAAAGTATAGAGAGATACAGTCAGTGCAGAGAGGGTGGGAGGGGTGAAAGACAGTCAATATATGTGTAGATGAGGGGTAGGAATTTACAAGAGAGCAGGATTGTGCATGGATAGCCCTCCAGTATGGTTTTGGTGCACAGAAGTGAGGGAGGATCTTGGTAGGCTTTTATGCAGGGGTGTTGCTAGGTCTGGAAAAGATCTGGCGCTACGCTCATGTCAGGACAGTCAAGACTCGGGGCGGGCTAGCATTTTGGTTGTAACCTCTGAGCTTCTATACAGGGCTACAACCAAAAGACCTGGCCAATATATGCATTGCATTTTTGATGGTGTGGCAGCTCAGGCATATTTCTGCTTAATGTAACCCTTTGTATATTTATTGCATGCCCGTTATATTCATTGTGCATGGTTAAAAGCCTTGTGGTGGCATTGCAGCTCACACGTGTTTGTGCTAATTCTAAGCATTGTGTACATTATCACTTGCGGCAACAACCAAAAGACGTGGCCAATATATGGATTGCATTTTTCATATGTTTTCTTTTCATCACAGAAGCACATCAATGGCATTTAATGGCTTGAGGTTCTCGATGTCTTGAAGTTTTAGGAGAGTCTCTCAGCAAGCAGTTGTGTCTTGCATTTGTGATAAGGAAAAGCTTTTGGTTTTAAATATGAATATGGGTTTTTTAATAGTGTTACGATTGCTTGTGTTGGCGAGAATCTCAACAGGTCTGCAGTACATTTGGGCAGAGATGCTAAATGCCTTTCATGGTCAACTATTCACAGCAGGACTGATTGCATCATACCCACATTTCCTAGCAGGACTGCTATGTTTTGGGGTAGTACATGCATTTATCAAGAAAGAAGCAGAAATGATACAGCACCAACATGTGTTGGCATTTTCTGCAAAGAGCTAAAGTACTGAGCTGGTGTGATGCACACTGGCGGACAGTGTATGAAGATGGCATTGCTGTCAAAGATTTCAATCCCTCCTACTCTCGGTATTGCCCTTTTTATAACATCTTCCTCTCCCATGGCTGATTCCTGAGCAACACTGACAAAAACCTAGCACCTTCCAAAGCCTCACAATGACTCTCCTGACTCACATGTAGGATAGTTTAAATAGGCTTAGAGATGTTTACAAGCCAGTCATGTCATGGAACCCACACATGGAACTCTCAGTGCCCTAACCATATGCGCCTTTCAGAGTCACCACTCTGTTGGGAAAGTTAGCTCAATGGGTCAATAGCCCGGCTGAAGAGATCAGTGTGTAACGTGATAACTCCAATCCTGTTGATAAGTGAGTTAATGTGTCTGCATCAAAGGTAAGTGTTTAAGATGCAGATCAAATTGAACTGTAATAGAGCGAACTTAGCTTATGAAAAAGACTACTAAATGTTCTGCGATTCAGAACACACAGATTTCATGAAGGATGCTATACTTGTAATAATACAGTGATGGTAAAGCACCTGCAGTGAAGCTGGTGAGGCAACCACTAATTCTATCATTCCCAGCCACATCTAAAATGACCTCTCAATGTGCTGCATTAGACTTGGAGATAGAAAATACTTTTGCAGCTTATTGTTACACTGTCAAAAGGTAAACAGAAAAACAGGCGAGGAAGATCAACTCTGCACCTAAGCAATATAGGGGAACAGAGTGGGGGGGGGGGGAGATGGGGCAGAGAAACAGAGATCGTAACAGCCAATACAAAACAAGAATTGAAGCAACAGGAAGACAGAGACCAATGAGAAAGAACAACAAACAAAGTGAATAAGAAAACAGAGGAAAATAATAGGACACACAGTGAGGGATAGAAGCAGAACAAAAGAGAAATGTAGAGACAGTTAAAAATAAAGATCAAGGTGGCCACCAGGGGGCGCACGGATGATCGCCTACTCCGTGTGAGCTCTGTCGCCGATGGTCCGCGAAGTGACTTGAGCCCCCACGTCGCGACCACCCCCACGGCGACAAACCCGTGAATAAGGCGTCGGAACACTTCCCCACGGAGCAGGAAAAAACCCGACCGAAATCGGGGCTGGGAAGCCCAGGAAAACCCCATCTGAAGTTTTCACCTCGTCGGAAGCTGGAAAACGAAACTAAGTCGACCCGACGCGGCCGCGCTGGAAGGCGGGCTTGCCTAGAGAAGAACACTCGACTTCTGGAGTGCCCGTCGGCGTGTCTCCCCCAGACTGCAGCCCTCAGTGTTGGAGTGCCCCCGCAGCGCGGACCCCCACTCCTGACCTGTGGAACAACAGAAGGACCTGCCAGGGAGGTAGGCCGCACCCCGAGCCGAGGGTGGCCTACACAGCCAGCTGAGATCAAGGTGCCTCGTAGTCCCGAAGCCTGTCACTCGGTGGACTGAACCGGACCCCCCCACCTATGAGCGCCCGGCATAGACATACATCACCCTATGTGGCCCCGATCCTGACTGCGGCCACGTGGGAATATAGGGGTGGCGTGGGACCCAAGGTGAAGCGCCCGACCCCCTAGATAGCAAATAGCCGCCATTGTCCTCCGCCCTATAGACTGGTCAGCGCGAGAGGGTGGGGGCTTGCCTCCCCCTCTCCACGAGAGTAAAACTCTGATGCGGAGACTCACGAACTGAGGGCACGACGAACGGTGGGACTGTGGGAATCACCCTCGAGCCCTCCACTCTCTAACAAGCTGAAGCTCCACAGAAACAGTGCCCCCGCGAGAGGTACCTTCAATCTTACGCACGGACCCCGGGAGCAAGACACTGGGGGAGAGGTCCGAAGCACAGGACTGCAGACTCGATAATCATTGCCCCCCCACAGAACACAACTCTGAAAGTACCACTTAGAGCACTTGCAGCACCCTCCCATGGAATGCGCACCTTCGATGGCTTCACGTCAACCCACACGAGATACCAAAATTAGAAGACAGCCTTGAACCTGCAGTCCTGCATGTCTTCATAGAGGGTAGGGCCCCCTACTCAGGGGCGTGTGCCTCCTATTACCCGGGTCGCACTGTATGGACCCACTTCACAAACTAGCCAGATTTGCCTACGACCCTCTCCCCCCGCCACGCAGGCCTACAGTAAATATGTCCACTGACTCATCGGAGGAGAGTGCTGCCGCCACCAAAGGAGACATTGCCACATTACTGAATGAGATAAAAAACATGGGAGCCAACCTAGGCGGTAAAATCGATAAAATTACCCAGAGGATGGACAGATTTGAGGAACGGTTGGAATGTGTGGAGAATAATCAAGCGTCGATTGACACCCTTGAAACTCAGATGGATGTACGGATTCGTAACATTGAAAAAAGAGAGATTGAGGCGCGGCTCAAGATGGACGATTTAGAAAATAGGGAGAGGAGGAACAATCTCCGCTTTTTCGGTATCCCAGAGCGCGAAGGAGAAACTGAAAAAGACCTCAGAGATATCATATATGATATCATAAAAATACTCACCGCTGATGAGGAAATTGATGAGCCCAAGACTGAACGCATACATAGAGCTGGTGGACCGCCCGGCGGCCCGCGTTCCGTCCTAGCAAAATTCCACCGCTATCAAGACAAAACCAGGATTCTGGAGAAGGCCAGATCCGGAGGCCCACTCACAATGGGGGGCGCCCAAATGTCACTGAGAATCGGCAAACCTATCTTGCCGCAACAGATGAGCGATCCTCGAACCCAAATCATCGATGGCATCACTTGAGAAATCTAAGGGCAAGGGTCTCCTGAGAGTTGGGACTGTCAATGCGAAGGGACTGAACTCTCCTACTAAGAGATCACTGGTCCACAGAGAATTCCGCAGATCTAACAAAGACATTCTTCTCATCCAAGAGACGAAATTTGCAAGGGGAGAGGAGCGAAGAATCCTGGGGGTATGGAATACTGGGGCTCCGGCCCACTCAGGAAGGCAGGTGTCGGAATCCTCATCAAGAAGGGAGTTGGGTTTGAATTGGAAAAGACTTGGTCGGATGTGAGTGGTCGAGCCCTTCTAATAGTGGGGAGAATTGCACGAGTCCAGGTCACAATTGCTACAATATACTCACCCAACAGCGGACAGGCCGCATTCCTTAGAAAGACGATCCCCAAAATTGTACTAGAAACCGCGGGTCACCTCATCCTAGGTGGTGACTTCAACCAATGGGTAGACCCCGCCGTGGACTGGAGACCAGGCACGCCGGGCCTGAGGACCCAACACAAAGGGAACCATACTGAATTCGTACTGAGGACTCTACACCCGGACGAAAGTGGCTTCACCTTATATTCGCATCCCCATGGCACACTCACACGGATAGATTACATATTCCTTTCTCCTGACCTTTCAGAATCCACAAGCTACTCTGGAATCGTCCCAATAACATGGTCTGATCATGATATGGTCTTAGCGGATGTCAATTGGACCAACCTACCAGTCGCTGGGGGATCTTGGCGCTGCAATGAGTCCCTTTGGACTGATGCAGTGTTAAAAAAAAACTAAATGGAGACCGAGATCGAAGAATATTTTAAGGTAAACAACAATGGGGAGGTCTCCAAACAAGTGATTTGGGAAGCTGGGAAGGCCACCTGGAGGGGAGTACTGATGCGCGAGGGCTCCTCTAAAAAGAGGGAACGTAAGATCATAGAAAATAAACTGCGTAATGAAATACACCAGCTGGAAGCGGAAGTAAGAGATAATGCAGGGGTAGACCCCACCAAGCTAGACACAGCCCACCGTAAAAGAGAAGAACTACGACTGTTAGAACATGGCCAGGTGGTGAGAAAACTACAATTCCTCAAGCAAACATATTACGAGAAAGGGGACAAGGCCGGTGCACTACTAGCTGCCAGGCTAAGAGAACGGAGGGAAGAACGTAAGGTGAGAGAGATAACAGAGCCCACTACTCCCCCAGCCGACCCCCCCCGCTCAATACCCGAGTGCTTCGCCAACTTCTACCAAAACTTATATACCTGTGAGCTGATCTCTGCCCAATCTGACATATCCTCCTATTTGTCCTCAATCAACATGCCTACAGTAACACTCGCGGAAGCCGAGCTCCTCAATACTCCAATACTCGAGCATGAGGTACGAGATGCAATCAAACGATTAACACTAGGGAAATCCCCGGGGGAGGATGGTTTCACGGCAGGCTTTTACAAAACCTTTAGCGACCAACTCTCTCCCTTCCTCACAGAACTCTTTAATGAGATAGTGGACACTGGGGCCACTCCGGAATCTTTCAAGAAAGCCCTCATAACAGTTATCCCTAAGGAAGGCAGGGACCCCAAATTATGCGGATCATACCGCCCCATCTCCCTCCTCAATCTCGACGCCAAGATCTATGCTCGAGTATTGGCCGCAAGACTGGAAACCTTAATGCCTAAATTGATCCACCCTGACCAGGTTGGGTTTATTCTTGGGAGGCAAGGTGCCGACACCATGCGTAAAACTCTGCACCTCATTCACGCAGCACACTATCTACCAGAGGACCCGGTCCTCTTATCCATTGATGCAGAAAAGGCCTTTGATAGGGTGGAGTGGGATTTCCTGGGAGCAGTCCTCCAGAAAGTAGAGATAGGCCCCAAATTCTGCGATGGGATACATGCAATATATACCTCCCCCAAAGCATCGATATTCGTGAACGGGGAGTATTCCAGGTGGTTTGCGCTACAGCGAGGGACTAGACAGGGATGCCCCCTATCCGCGATCTTGTTTGCACTATCCCTTGAACCCCTGGCCCAAAAACATAGAGAAGATCCCCTAATAGAGGGTATACGGTTGGGAGAAACAGAATATAAGGCAGCGTTGTACGCAGATGATATCCTTCTACACGTGACCAAACCCAATAACTCTATTCCCCACGCCCTAAAACTAATAGAAGAATATGGCCAATACTCCGGCTTTAAAGTAAACAAATCAAAGTCCACTCTTGTCCCCCTCCAAGGCACCTCTGATGAGAACAATGCCAAGTTCCTATCACTCGGGCTCAACCTGGAGCATACGAAACTGCAATACCTGGGTATTCAGATTACTAGATCCTTAAGCGACTTATATGAGGCCAACTTCCCCCTCCTCCTCCGACGATTCGAGACAGATCTTGATAAGTGGAGTAGATTGACGATTTCCTGGCTGGGGCGTATCAACGCCGTCAAGATGGTGTGCCTCCCCCGCTTCCTTTACCCTTTCCAGATGCTCCCAATTGAGATGCCCAAAAAATTCTTCACAGAGGCCCGTAATATCATGATGCGATTCATTTGGCAGGGGAAAAGACCAAGGATCGCATATGACACACTCATACTCCCCAAAGACAAAGGAGGTGTAGGCCTTCCCGATCTAACTACTTACTACAAAGCCGTCCAGTTACGTGTCTTGATTCCACACCTTAGAGACCACAAACACCTGCAATGGGTACAGATGGACAATCATTACATGTCCCCCGCCACGGTAGCAGAATGGCTATGGTCACCTTACCAGAGGGTCCAGAGGAGAATCAAACACCATCCCATACTGACTACCATATGGAGCATATGGCGCACTGGGAAAGAGATGCGAGAAGTCACAACCTGGCCATCCCCGCTCAGTCACTTGTGGTCTCCTGGCATAAACGACCACATTCCGAATCTAGAACAGTTTCAGTCATGGTATGAGGCGGGCCTGGAGAGGGTAGGGCAACTCCAAAGAAAGGACTCGTTCATAACGCTACCGGACCTAACCACTACATTGGGGATAGGTAACTTATCGACATTCCACTTTCTCCAATTGAAGGGGGTGCTAACGAAACCTGAGTGGAGAGAGAAACTGAAAAGAGACCTTACCGCCTTCGAGAAACTACTAGACTCCAGAACGGAAAAGAAAGGTCTTATATCTGTGATGTATCAGACGCTAATAGCAGCGGGGGGTGGATCTACAGACCCCCTCAGAACCAGGTGGGGAAAAGACTTTGGTGAAGAGATACTCCCCGACCAATGGGACTTAATGTGCAGAGCTGCACCCAAAGCCTCCTTGTCCAATCAATACAAGCTCCATGCCATAAAGCTCCTACATAGGTGGCATTATGATCCACTCAAACTCTCTAAAATGTTCCAGTCGTTGAGCCCGAGATGCTGGAGGAACTGTGGATCAACTGCTGATTACTGGCACATGTGGTGGAGCTGCCCGCATATCACAGTGTATTGGACCGAGGTCCTGGGATGGATTAAGGAGATCGATGGAATCCAAAGGGAGCTCGACCCACACCTTGTGTTGTTCGGCCTTGAGAGAGACGATGAAGACTGGCTCCGGGTGAGAGGTCTGGCCCCCCAGCTGCTGTTGGCGGCGAGAGCCCTGATAGCGATCAAATGGAAGTCTCCTCTAACCCCAGGAAAAAACGAATGGATTAAACTGGCCACGAGCATTTACGTGATGGAAACGATCACAGCCTCCCTGCACAATAAATCAGCTAAATGTGAAACCCTATGGACCGACTTTAAGAATAAACACATCACACTGTAATGTTTTGACACTCACCTGTCTCGTGCAGCAATCTACGAGGCAATTGGGGAGTCCCCTGAGGCCCCTAACACCTCCCTCCTCCCTAAGAGGGAACCGAAGGGGTGTGCAAGGGATCCCAGGGAAACCCTCCTGGGGGAAAAAACCCTGCTGGAATGGATGAGAAGCTGGATCGGTCGCGTCTGCGCTGGCTGCAGTTCCTCAAGTTTTACAGGAATCACTGGATCGGGTCACTGTACCTCGGCGAAGTCCTGATTTAAAATAAGTAAACGAGAGATGAGAGAAGGAACTAGGTACGAGAGGAATCAATATAATGATTGGGTAAGTACCTAATTTGTCTGAAAGGGGACTGCGGAACGGGAAGGCTAGGCAGGATGGTACGGCTGTATGAAAGAGTAGAAAAGAAAAGGTAAGCATAGGCATGAGGGATAGAATAGTAAACCCCCTAGTTGCGAACTCACGTAGCGTCTGTAGAGAGTAGCGACGCTCTGGGCTTTGGCTCTGCTGGACCATATCCGGAATCCGTGAGAGAACGAGATGACGTCAGAGGACATCTGACTTGTGAACGTGAAAACACTGCACCGTAACCCAGAGGATGAGAAGCCATCTTGGAAGAGGGGAAAACGGCGAGTGCACGCAATCTCCAGCGTCGCCACAGGGAACGCCGGTGCCAGCCAGTCGTGACACACACCTATCACAGACTCCCAGTCAGAAGAACCCTCAGAAGCCTAACTTAACGATGTCAAATTCCAAAGAACACTGCAAAGGATCGGAGACTCATTCCCAGTGGCCACGGTGATGACAGATGTTGCACTATGCCAAATATGTGCTCCCAATGTTTATGTTAAATGATTATACTTACGATGTACATTATTCCAAGTGGGGGAGGGGGGTGGGAGCGGGTTGGGGTGAACAGTGTAAGAGACATACCCAGGCAAATGGAACTGTCACGAAACTAAGCCATTCTAATAGTGTCTGTTACTTTGCATTGTCTCTCTGACAAGTACCTCTGGATGATGTACAATTTTCTTTGGATACTGTTTGCCCTTCTTTTGTCTTCTGTTTTTGTAAAACCAATAAAGGAAAATTTAAAAAAAAAATAAAAATAAAGATCAACAGCAGGGCGCGTGGGGGGATAGAAATAGGAAAAGCAACAATGGAGATAGACAGGCCAATAACATAAGAGGCAGTGGAAGAAAGATAATCAAAAGGAGTAGCAACCACAACAGAGAAAATGAAAAAGGGGACATAGCCAAAAAATGATATGAGAGAGGTAGAGGAGTTATTTCAACCAAGACAGCAAGACATAATAGGAGAGAAACAGCAATAATAGGATGCAGAGACGCGCGAGACCAAGTGACAGAGAGCAACAGACCACAAAACGTGGCATAGCAACACTTAATGGTGAGAGGCAGAAAATCAGAAAGTGAGAGACAGGGGAAACGGAGTAGCAAGATTAAATACATGGAGGAAGAGAGAGGGAATTGATTTATGAATCACCTGATGTGACGCGCTAGTATCGGTAGTAGTTCTTAACAGTGTTTTAGTGTCCACATACCATGAAGATGCAGTTGGGTAGCGTGCATCAACAGGTTATTGCGGGGGATAATGTTCTCCACAAGTGCAATACATTAATTTGACCCAGATATAATTGAAATGCAAATGTTTTGTCTCTAATGTTTTCAAAACACCGTTTTAATGTTATGCACAAATCGGAAAGTTGTCAGATAGGTTTTATTCTCTTGTGAAGGAGGAAACTCATTTTCACTCTCTTGAAATTGGAATGACTCTCGAATTTTAAAAATAGAGAGTAAATTACTCTCACTCCAAAATCCTATCTGAAGCACCGACCGCACTGATAGCCTCATTGTGAGTATGCTGCTAATGGTAAAAATAAGTGGCATTTCAAATACTTCCTATTTCAAAATACCACCTATTCATGAATTGTGATCGCTTGGAAGTATTCCAGAATGGGTACATAGAAAGTAGTCAATGGGTTGAATAAGTTTGCATTAAAAGTATTTAATTGGCTCAATGACCTTACATAGAAAGCATAGAAACATGTGCGTGGTGTACAAAAGGTTTAGCCTGTGCAATGCTTTTTATGTACTCCATGACGTAGCAACCCCATGGAATCCCGACTCATTATTAGGTGGTGTTTGAAAAATAGGAAGTATTGAAAATACAACACAGAGTAGGCATTTTTGCTTCTAGGAAATGCCTACTTTGTCTAGCACCAACCTTGCCACATGTGAGGCTTTCATGCGTTTGTCGGTTAGAGGGGCTGTGACAAAGTGTATATACCTCGCACTCCCCGCAAACCCACCCGGCCACCACCGTCAATGTGGGCTTAGGCCCCCTCGCAGATGGAAGATGGCTGCACTGCAATTTGAGGGTCCTTCTAGAATTTAAATAATGGAGATGCATATGACCTCCCCAAAAAGAAAGGGTACATATACAGACACCCCATGTTTCCTGAAACAAACATCACAGACGCAGGAGCCAGAAAGACCCTTTCTAAAACTTCAGCAGTTGTGCTCAGATATTCATTACACTGAGAGCAAAGGCGCAGGAAATGAACAAACACACCCCGACCGACTAATACGATACCCTGCCAATTTGAAACATGCTGACACCTGCAGGGCTGGAAATGGGAAAGATTTACTCTGGGAACGGCCTCCTCCTAGTGGCAGGGAGGGGCTGGGAACATGGCGAGCGGCCCAAGCCAGGTCAAGAAATGCCCTATCTCTTTATGGAACCCAAGCCTGGCGATTTGCATAAATGCAAAGAGCATTTTGGAACAAAAGAATGCCCACAATCTTCTATTTGCAATATGTCTGTGCAAGTGATTCAGCAAGAAAACCTTTCAGTGAGTAATGGAAGTTGGATCTGCGCTTTTGACTGGTCACAATACTCGACATAACAGAATTATATCTGTACATTGCTTTGGCTGTTTCTGTGCTGGGTCTTCGAAGGGGTTAGCTGCTCATGGGTGAGAGCTCAGCAGCCTCAGCTCCAGAACACTCCTTCCTGGGCCTTGGGACGGCGCAGACTCCAGCAAGACAGACTTTGCCAAGTTCCGGCCCCTTTCTCACCTTAGTCAAGAGTATGTATGTCGCTGACCTATTTATTAGAATACTTAATTGGCAGCTGAAGCTCTTTTAAGGGGGCTGGGGACCTCAAGAAAAGAATAGTTCAAGGACACGTGAAAGGCAGATGGATTCCCACCCTGGTTTGCCTCTTACATTCCTGCTTCACGTGTTCTTTGTATTAACATTTTATCAGCGGTATGATGGTATTCTCAGACTAAGCTTATCATCGGCATGCAATGTAAGTTCTGTTTAGGTACAGTATAAGTACAGCTTTACTAATTGAATACCTGTCTTGGAGTAAATAAACCAGAGGCCTGCCATCAAGAGAGCGCCGATCACAAAGGCAGCAAAGACGATGCCAACAATGGCCTCCAAGCCGAGTCCCTGGTGCACTTGAGCTGCAAAGAAGATGGGGGAAAAAACCACATCACAAGGCCAATAAAGGTTTAATGGCAGAAAGGCATCCATACAAATGGTATAAAGGTACCAGGTATTACTGGAAGGTAGACAGCTATTACCTATTGAGTGATATAAAGGCATAGAGAAAGGGTGCTGGGTATGGGATAAAGAACCCAGCCGAGTTCCTGTATAAGGTCATGGAACTCCACAGTGACTTATATTATCCTTTTTCCAAAGGTTGGGAATATTTTATTCCTTACAATAAATGTCGAAATAGTGTCATCCCTCTTAATAACTGACCTCTACCTTAATGCAATGGAAGAGACCTTCCAGTTGCTTGTACATAGTATCAACGTTCAATCTGTTTCGATTAAAAATACAAATATGCAGCTTCTCATATGTTGCAGGAAAATAGTTCAAGCAGGTTAATATAAATGGATCAAAAACATTTTCGTGTTGTGCTTCAAAATAAGTAATAACTTGCAGTGAGAATCTTGCTCTCATGTATTTATATCTAGGGTTTCCAGAATTCAGTACATTCCGAAAAAACCCAGAAACAGACCCCCGTAAATAAATGCCTATTCCTCAGGGGACTATGATACACACCAGTATTTTATATAATGTGTTAATTGATCGTGCAGCTTAATTGATTGTGTGGGAGCGGGACTGGTAACAGTGCTATGCCTTGTCTTGCACCCAAGTCAAATGCATTGCATCTGAGCTAACCTTCCGGCTCCTCTGAACTTGTTGCAAAGTACAAAGCATAGGCTCTTTGTGAAGAGCAATCAGAGAGCAATCCAGTGTGAACAAGAGTGTAGACAGTATCCCTCAAGTTCACTCCAAGACATAATGCGATAGGCCTGGCATGCATCCAACAGCAGCAGCGGTCTTTGCTGGATTTGAATGTCGGTCTCCAGCGCGGAAACCAGCTCCTCAATTTGCCAACCATGCGCGTCGCCAGGCACAGTGTCCGAGAGACAGGCGTATACCCATTGTAACGGGGTGCAAGTGTTTTAAGTGGGATTAGAAATCGAGGGTGGGCTCTTGTTAGGGGTTGTGGCCTAAGTACAGGTGTTCTTTGGACACGTCCCCTATCAAGAACCCCCCTCGCATAAAGGGTGGGGGCTGCTAAAAGAAGTAGAGCTGGGGCGCACTGGCATTATTACCTTTGAAGCGCCCAGACCCTCCTTTTAAACAAAAGAAGGGGCTGGTCACACCAAAGGTGTGACACCAGTGTGCCCCAGCTCATAACCGGCAGGCAGCCTTTTCATTCAAGGAGCCACGTGGTGCAATGCTTTACCACAGGCTCATTGAGTGAAAGTGCTGCCGGCTGCTGATGGCTCCATACTCTGAAACAAGAGGAGGGCTGGACTGCCCATCTCTTCTTTTGTTTCTGAGTAAATAGCCATCAGCCAGCATCAGGAGCCATGGGGCACTCAGAAACAAAAGGAGGGCTTTCCAGTCCAGCCCTCCTCCTGTTTCAGAGTACAGAGCCGTCAGGCAGCCCGCACTGTACGGTTACACCTGCTGCTTGCAGGTGTCCACACTTCTGTTTAGCCTTTTCTTTTCTTCTAATCTAAAGTGCTGACACCTGCAGGCAGCTCATGTAACCGTGCAGCCGCTACACGAGCTGCCTCAAGTGTCAGCATGGCTCGGGTTAGTGGGGGGTGGGCCCCGGCAGGGCCCCGGCTCAGGAGCCTTTTTTGGAGACTGCCATGGCCCACTTAAAGCACTGCCCGGCACTATGCATTCAAGTTTTAACTTTTCCCAGTTTGCTGCATTTTCATTCTATATCATTCTACATCAGTGTCCACAGAAAACCACAGAAAACCACCATACCAGTTTCTCTTTCCTCAACAAATAATATACCCTAGTTTCCAGAGTTCCAGACCCCACTTCCCATTGCCAGTTTCCCGTTGCCTACATACATTTTCTAATCTTGTTTTACATCAGCATCATAGAATTACTGGGCCAGTTTAACATTGCCCTCAGAAAAGTGCCATGTCAGTTTAAGATGGTCCCTGCCTGACTTAGCGCTTTCATGTCATTCCCCTTTGAAGTGAAAGGTGTGAGCACCTCTCACATCAAAGCCCTAACCAACCATTGTCTTTTGGCCCAACAGTTTGTGTGATGAGGGGTTGGGGTACCTGCAGGCCTGTGCCAGCCTATCCACTCTTCTGGACCCTTGCCATGTTACCCCCATCTTAGTTTGCAGTGTGATGTAGTGCAAGTGAATGATAGCCACACAACATGTTACCACTGGTTCACATCAGTCCACAAGAACATATTTAATGTCCCCCAGTTGCAGGTAAAACTGTAGTAGGGAAGGATTTTTCTTTAAAACATATCTTTACTAGGGAAGGATTTTCATGCAGGAAAAGGAACTGCATTGTTTGCACCCTCTATGCACACATTTAAATTGTGTGATAACACACAAAGGAAGGGGCACGGAAATCACAAGGTTGGTGGCAGTCCGACAAAAAAATAAACACATTTTAAAGAAAACTACTGAATGTAAGTTTAAGAAGCATGTTTCTGTTTGGAAATGTCTGCATATTTGGAAAACAATAGTGTGCCCAGAATTTAGGTATCCTGCTTTTAACACTGGTGGCCCCCACCCCAGTGATATTCATGGCCCATTGATTCTCACGGTGTCCTTTTTAGGCCAGAAGAAAGAAACAGAGCCTGCAAACGAGCGAATGATGGCTAGGCGAGGGAGCACCATTAAGGATCCTGGAATGGGGGTTGAGAGGTAGGCCACCAATTAGGGGTGAAAAGCAGCTGATGGAGGGGTTGGCAATTTCCCCCATTTCTATGTATATCATTAATGAGGCTGACATGTAAGCACAGCCTTTTTTCATCATTAGCTGTGCAGCATAACACAGTGCCTGTATAACATAGGAGCTTCTCTCCATAGCACTTGCATGTAAATACTGGCCATGCTAAGCTGAGTCACCAAACCATCAGCTATAATGTGGGTTCGAACAACCTTTCCTTCGCCTTTCACCCGTCTACCTTTTCGATTTTGATTACACAGGCGATGCCGTATAGATTAATTAAGATGATGCCCCATGTGTTCATGACTTTATTTTTCTATTTCATATTTCCCAAAATTACTGCACCCCCTGACGAAGATGTGGGAGGGCTGGACGGTTAATCCCAAACTGGGATTTACGGACTTCTCAACAATGGCAATAACAATGGGATAAGGGAAATGTCCCACTATACTTCGCCAGCACACCCACATTAAAGCCGAAACACCTGTTGGTGTCAACCAACTTACAAAGTGACAACCAAATCACATTTTCTTGGGTGTTGAAAAATCCAAAAAACATGAGGAAAATTCCACTCAGTTCCTAACAGCGCTTTACCAGAAGGAATCATTTGTATTTTTCACATCTTAGTGACCCTACACGTGTTTCAAACTTTGCTCTTCTTCAGGGCTCAAGAAACATTCCTCTTAGTTGGTATGACAACAAAATGCCATTGTATCCAGCTACCTTGGTGTTAGTAATATTAATGTGCAACCCAACGTTAATGTATGCAAATCAACAACCTGAACCCCAAAAATAATAGTAATCATAAAATGAAATGTTGAATTGTGTAATCAATTGATGGCAGTTAGGTGTCCAACAATGTTAGATTTCTTATTGTTTATTCATAGGAATAAATTTGAAGACTCTCTCGTTGAATGTTGGAATGTGCCTCATATATATATATATATATATATATATATATATATATATATATATATATATATATATCTTCGAGTCATAAAAAAACACCATGCCAAGCTAACGATTAAGCTAGGCACAGGCTTGTGTGGCAGCAGGCCCGGTCTGTTAGTTTCAGTACTGTAGATTTAAAAGCCTAACAATATGGATGGGCAGGGGTGTTGCTAGGTCTGGAAAAGATTCAGGGCTACGGTAATGTCGGAACTGTCGGGACTCAGGGCTAGCTAGACTTTTGGCTGCAGCCCCTGAGCTTCCATCCTGGGCTACAACCAAAAGACCAGGGGCTATAGCCCCCTCAGCCCCCCCGCACCTCTTAGCAACACCTCTGCAGATGGGCGAGATCTCCTGAAGGCCGGGCATCCCTGTCCTCAGTCTGGACTTCGGTCCTGGCGGTCCTTAGTTCATTACAAACTGAATTGTAATTTAAATATAAATTAGCTTACAATTAATCTTTTCTGGAAAGGCGCTGTTAGGAACTGAGTGCAATTTCCTTTGTTTTTTGACTATACGAACAAGAGCGTCAGGGAAGCGTCTTTAATTTTGGCTTCTTTGCGACATCCCCATTTATCAACTCCTATAATCAAGCGCGTTAATTGGGGTTAATTTCCTAACCTTCTTGTCTTCATGTTAAAAAATCTACTTGTGCTCATGTTTTCGTGTAAATCTCAGGTGTGAAGTGCATGGACTTAAGCACCTGCACTGTTTGTGGAAAATATTGTAAAGGTGTTAAGGGCATTCACTAGAAACACCTGTGCAGTGTTTTGAAATTATTGTTAATGTGTTGTCAATCATCTGCGTTGTAATTAATATTATGTGTGATTAGGGTGCTGTGAATTGAATCAAGTGTGACCGTGTTGTCTTCATTTGTATATTCATGGAATACATTTTTGCACATGAACTGTAACAAATTGGTTTTGTTTCTTGCTGGTTAAATAATAATGGCCCTGGTTTGCTATCTATGATTGACACATCAATGAAGGTTCACTTGTAAGGCAGTACTCACAAACATTCTTCGCTCACTGCTGCACTTACCAAGTGCTGTGTGTAGGGGAGGGCAGGTCAATAGGACCCCTCTCTAGCCTACATCTCCTACCCAGGTGAAGACTCATGACTCGTCGGCAACCCCCGCGCCCCAGGGCCCGGGGAGGCGAGGTAGCTGTGGATCGACACGTGAGGCTGCACGACCACATATATGGGACAACACAGACACCATTTTGTACTAGACAACTCCATTATGTCAAAGGCACTAAAACCTAACACAGGCAGAAAAACTTGCACACAAAGAAAGCTACAGCCTGACCCTTGCTTGACCGCGTTCACAGAGGCCTGCACTTCCCCCGGCCTCCACCTCATGGTAGATCCGCGAAGAGCTTGTTCTCACGAGCAACCAAACACGAACAAACAACAAAATAAACACTGTATCGTTTAACCTTCCGCAGTACATCATTGCCACAGTCGTGACCAAGCTCATTAGGAAGCAACCGAAACCAGCCCAATCCTGCATGCCCTGACCCTGTACCAAGCCCTCAAAGTTGGACTGTGTGGCGACCCTTACCCCCGCCCACCCCTGAGGCACCTTGTATTGTGCGGTAACCATTTTTGTGATATTTGTCGCGTTGACTAACTTTTGATGCTATTGTGTAGAAGAGTGACCATATGATATGTGATAGCTTTTTGACAGTCCCTGTACATAGTGTAATAATGAACCACTGAAATGTATGTAGGCCCACCAAGGGACTGGAGCCAGACTGTATCATGGTATAATATGTATTACCCTCTTTTGCACACCAACTAATCTAACACTACCTCATGTTCGTATGTCAACTGTTGTTAAGAAATATTGTGCTAAATGACAAAGTCACCCAGCTTATATTCTCACTAACGTAAATATATGTGCACAACTCAGAAGCCCCCAAGTGTTGTCACCTGCCCCTTGCCAATGGTACAACACACTGCCCTGTGCAGGGAGACAGGCTCAGAGCTGCAAGGTCGTCTCCCCCATCCTCCCTCCCAGGCTCGATGGGGATAGCTGGTGTTCGAACAGCACAGCCTCACCTGCCCTCCCAATCTTACTGGATCCGCTTCAAGTATCCACCTCCCCATGTCAGAGGCCTCCACAGCCTGACTATGAATTACGAGCTACCTGGTCCTAAATCCCACCATCTCCCGGGTACCAGTTACATGCCCCCCACGGCCCATTGGTATCCCTGTTCATGCAAAGTTAATGACCCTCGAAAGGGGGCGCCCACCCCTCTACCAACAGATTGTAATACCATCCCTCACCGACAGGACGAGCAAGTAACCCCTCCTGTGCCCCTGACCCCACACATGGACTCATGGGATTAACGTGTTTGAACTTAAGGTGTCCTTACAACAGATGTATTGGGGTACTTCCTATTATATATCAATGTCCCTGTCTCATTCTCGATCTGAGGTCAATGTATTACAAGAGTTACAAGACAACTGAAATTGTATAGCATGATGAATGAATGTGAATGTTTGGCTACAAGGGCAAAGTATCAGAGTCGCCACTTATCATCACTACAAGTCATGTCCGGCCCAGCGCTCCACCCCGATGAGCCCAGCTGACCCATCCACCCCGCGTGGCACCTCACGGACGTCCGCCAATCCTGGAGCAGCAACTGTATACAATGTATACCACCTAGCCATCCCCACCCAATCCCTAAGACTATGTGCCCCCTATAGCTTGCGTCATGCGTGACGTAGTTTTGTAATAAGTAGGACTGGCTTTGCTATTGTCAGACAGAGTGCTCTCGGAGTTTGCAGAGTCCTTTGCATGCCCTATATTGGTTTAGATAAAAACCCTTTTGATCTCACCCACACTTGGTCTTGGTCTCATTCCCTCCTGGGGTGTGTCCGTTATTGCCTCTCACTAAGGGGGGTGCGTTTTGGGGACGCTTACATTCATGTGCCAGTGGAGGCCTTGAGGCTGGAGCTGGGTCTCCTGTCACTAACGTCCTTATGGAAAATGGCCGCTTGTACATTTTGGTTTGATACAAAATACAATTGGAGTTCGACTGAAACCGTGTTATACAGCACACAGGGCCACAGTGGTTGCTTAACAAGAAGCGTATAGTTCAGGGTATTGGAATGATATTATGATATAATATTTATTACGTGCTTAATACCCAGAGGTTTCTAAGCGCGGACCGGGGGATTGAACCTGTGTTGCTCCGTGTTGTCTTGCTTGAAAGACGAGCATGTTGCTCCTGAGCTATCCTCCCGAGAATCTATGGTGGGAAGTCATTGCCAAGATATTAATTGCTCGGGGACACTTGATATTTTTGATATTTTTGAGCAACCTGGATCGCAAATCGTGCATATTTGATCGTGTATCCACCTTGAGGAGGTTGGCGGAAATGCGCTTATATGCCTATATGCCACTTATACACACCAGGGTTTATTTGGGGATTCCCTGAGGAAATATCTTGTTAGGCTCTGCCTTCCTGCTCTAACACGCTTCCTTCTCTACCTACGATTTCACTTGCTTGCGGCATTAGCTAATACAGGAGCTTGGAGGGGACTAAACAGAGAGGAGCGTATCTGTCGCCTGTGTGCTACTCAAGTTGAAACAGTGCGCCATGTGCTGACCAATTGTGCGGCCCTTCGTGCTCTTTATGCAAGGGGATCAGATCAGTTCGGGAGCACTTTATATTGTGCAGAGTACTATGTTATTATGGCATCTGCTTTTTACGTCTAGCTTAAGATTCATTCTATGTACACATTTTATAAGTGATTATTCTATGTTGTGATTTTGGAATGATACAGCTGTTTTTAGGAAATATGGTTTTAGAACTGTTTATGTGCTTTTTGTGTATTGTAAGTACTTGAATTGTGTGCGAAAGGACGCTAAATGCCTCCTGTATACACTTAATAATAAAACATTTTTAAAACAGAAGGTTCACACTGCAAGACTCAGTGTGGGTTTGCTGTCATCTTATTAATGTCGACAAACAAAAATGTCGACATTTTTCGATATTTTTTCGAAATTTAATTTAGTGTATGAATAAATAAATAAATATATATATATATGATGTGTTGAGTATGAGGGGTGGTTGGGGGGGTGTGGGGGGGGTGGCAGGGGGGTGTTGGGTGAGGGGGGGTTGGGGGGGGACCCCCCATAGTAAATGATCCTTTTTTAGGTTATTTATTTATTGAATAAATAAATAAATAAATAAATAAATAAATAAATAATTGGTATGTGTTGAGTATGAGGGGTGAAAGGGTGGTTGGGGGGTGTGGGGGGGGGTGGCAGGGGGGTGTTGGGTGAGGTGTTGATAGTTTTAAGGGTTTATAGTCATAATGTCAAAAAAAAAAATGTCGACATTTTTTTTTCGAAAAAATGACTTTTTACATTATAAGTATAGGATGTCGACATTATTATTTTCGACATTTTTTTTCGACATTTTTGTCTGTCGACATTTTTTTTTCGACATTATGACTATAAACCGTTCCCTATGCCTTGTAGGACCTATTTTTTTGTTATTTTATTGTTTAAAGGGTGTCCAGTCAAAGTTTCGAATGCATTTTTTTTAAATACAATAGTTTGGAAACCAGAGGTTTGGGGGGACCCCCCGCCCAAAAAAAAAGAAGAAAAAAAAATAATTTTTTTTTCCCGGTCCTTTTGAGTCGGAAATATTGCATTTGAAACAATTGCATTCGAAAATATAACTATAAACCATTTAAAGTGGGGTCCAAGCTCAACAGTTGCACGCTGGTCAGGGTGCAGGTAGTGGTCAGCATTTGGCATGGCATCTTTTAACAGTAGTGCAGTACCGTTAGTGGCAGTCTGTGCGTCCATTGGTATTACCCATTTTCTCCATCTGACATTTCGTGTGCAATGTTACTTGCACGATACAGTTCCTGTGTTTTAGCTATTCGGAATTCATGCAGTGCTTAGTTGCCCCTTAAGCAGGGGGTTTAAAGCTTTCAAAATAAATATGGTACTGATCAGAAAGGTGGTGTGTCACACACCTTGGCGGATGTGTAGTGAACTCTTAATTTGATGCAGAAACACTCACCAGTCTGCAGCAGGCCCACATGCACATCCGAAGGCCTCTCATCTTTCATCATGCGTGGTTTCCAGCCTGCAAAGAAGAGGAACATGGTAGAATGTGACAAAAGCCCATGACGATATTGACATTTATACTCTGCACAATGCAGATTGTCTGTCCAGTTTAGATCGCCACCCACGCTCATGGGAACTCTTTAGGTCCTATAATTGGCAAAGCTAAATTGTTAAGTCTTAAATGTCTTTGGTGGTTGGCTGTTGCGACCATCATGTGGTTGCCTTTGTTGGCCACCAGCCATGAGACACTCTTGTTTGTGATGCAGATTGTGTACATACTTGTCTACATACATTGTCTACATACATACATACATCGCCCTTGTTTTACATACTCTGGCCTGCTGACCTCCGTTACTATTTTTTCTATACACCCTATGGGTATATCCACTGTCAAGCCTAAGCGGCACTGAAACCACTGTATTATATGTAGATAGATACTCTGTTAACATTTCTGTCAATGTCATTTTTATGTCTGTATGTATGCATTTCTGTAACTTTGTACAAATTGTGCCCTGATGCCTCCGGGCCTGATGGCTTGCGCGTTATAAATAAAACAAATAGAAATATCAAAATGCAAATCATCTAGACCTGCAGTGAACACTTGCAGTCCCCCAGTCGCTTTATCCTACACCCCCCAAGAACCGGCATGGCCAATGGTGAGAGAACATGGGAGTCCTGGGCCACAACATCTGAGGGGCCACGTGGATTTAGTTATTTTAAATTCTTTCCCTTTTTGACTGTCTTTAAGCTGGAAGCATGGTAGCAAATGGGGCTTAATGCTTGTGCCCCCCACCGGTGATACTGTGCTAACAAGTATCTCCCGTATGACAACTCTTGATACCCTGTCCCCTCAGAGAGAAATGTTTAGATTCCCTAAGACCTTGAATCATTATCACCTCATTACACTAGTAAGGATTAGCACTGGCAAGCTTCCATCTAGGTGGTAGACGTGCATTCGGATCACGTCGCAGAATGTGATGCGGTCGGGCATGGGGCGTTGATTGGCATTCTGTTCACTTGCATAGGGCGACGTGCCGGCCGCCTGCAGTTGTTCTGGTCTTTCTGAGTGAGCGCAGTCAGTTTATTTAGATGGGTTCCTGCAAGTCGAGCGGCTCTCTAAAGGCGGTGCCAGGTGCTGTGTGGCTATCCTGTCACCCATGCTTTTAGAAACGTACATGGAGATGCTGGAAGTCTGATTGCTCGATCGGGCAGTTCATTATGCCAGTACGCAAGGACTATGCAATCCAATAGTAAGGTATCATCAACAGACAATATACCCCACCTGTGTAACACCCCTTAAAGCTTCGCCGGAGCCCGATCGAGCATTTTTTGGAGTCTTCATCACTGTCCTCTGTTCAGGTTCTATGTTGACGGCCTTCCTTGACCTCACTAGTTCTATTGGTTAATGCCCTGCGGTTTAGTCTTTATTAAAATTTAAACTTCAAATGTTCAGTGTCTCCAGTGTTTAAATCAAATTCTTTTCAGCTTCTTCCAATTAATGAATCTTTTATAACGTGCTGAATACTGGAGACCTGCCTCTTAGCGCGGAACCGGGATTCAAATCTGTATTGCTCTGTGTTGTCTTGCTTCCAAGACAAATGCTTTGCTCCCGACATATCCTCCTGGTGTAATGATGGCAAAAACATTCTTGTCAGAATTTCAGTCTATGATTCCGCGAAACAATTCCGATTATGAATATGTTGGTGTTGTTGAAGTTATATATTTATTTAGTTATTTCTTGGTGTTTTGAATGGCACCAACTGAGAGCACAGTCGCGTCATTGCACGCTAGCCAAAGGTAATGCTTGAAGGGCTAACAAAGTCTTCTCTGGCCAATCTGAGGAACAGCTTCCACTCTTGTCTGACTTCATCCGACATTATCGGGACCTCACATTTTCATCACAGCATTCTAATCTGAAAATCTGGTTGCTGGCTCCATCAACATTTTGCCACTCGTTTAGTATTGGCTTATATGTGTTAGCGACACCCAGGGAGGAAAAAGTATTGGCTAGAGAGTGCTGACAGGTTTAGGTCTATTTGACCTAAATCATTTGACCTAATCACATTTGATTGAATTTATTTGACCTTTTTTCTGGTCTACCCCCTGGGAGACCCCACCGCACACCTACTGCCACTTCCCCTCAACCGCATCTATATCCTATACCCTTACCCACCCCCATATATATGTTTAATTATATTTGACAAAAAAAGGTCAAAAGAATTCTATCAAATGTTTTAGGTCAAATGTTTTTAGGTCAATTATGCTAATACCTGTTGACAGAGGGGAGATGGCAATCTTTTTACGATGCACCCACCTATTCAATTCTAACAGCAATGCTAATGCCTAGGACCATTCATACCCATTCCTGGTCAAACCACGGCTCCTCCATGATATGAATCTGTTTTTGTCTGCACCACTTCTGCTGGGAGAATGCACCAAGCTAATATGTCGCTGCCATGAAAACATGTTTGCTAGCATTGCTCCTGATCTGCACTGACCACATTCACATGTGTGTCAAAAGCCACAGTTCACAACTGGCGCGCATGACTAGACCAGGTATTTGTCAGCCGCAGTGTTCGATCACTGGCATGTACACCTTAGTAATCCAGCTGTTTTCTACGTTACGGTAATTAGGGGCATTCCTTGATGCTGTCCGCCTCCACTCCAATGTCAGCATAGAGTGAAGAGGCACCCATCCTACTGCTGCTGCTGCTGCTGACCAGGCTGTGTGCAGGTATGGCTGCTCAAGATGCCAGTAAAGCACCCACAGTGTCTGCCTTGGCTCTGAAGCGGATTATGACTCAATTGTCGTAGGTGATCATAGACGGGCAAGCTCATCGGTTTCCTTCCCAAGATGATAGGAAGGGGCCATTTACTCCGTCTCTTCCTTTTTGGCTATCCTGCAGGAGCAAAAAGGTGATATCACCGCAGGGAAGCCCGCCCCGTAGGACAAAGGTACTTTGGGACTGTGATGATTCACAGGATCTCGTCACTTTTCACCCAGGGGTGGGGGACCTTTCCTATGAGTCTAGGGAGGTGAGCCTGTAACGTGACATTTCCCTTACGGGTGGTGGTTAACGGGACCTCACAGGGAGAGACTCCCCTTTTAGAGACAAGGACACCTGTTCCGTGAAGGAACTCCACACTGTACTTTCCTGTGAACCCCTCAGACCATCACTGCCTCAGATACAAAGATACAACCTGAACAGACCACTCTGTGCTATTGTGATACCACTTCCAATACTAGAACCCATCACAAATCCACTGAGAAGAAGATGAAGAGTGGAAGATTAATGCTGATCACTCCTCTATGGCAAATAGAGAATACTGTGAAGAGTGGGAACTAGGGAGTAAGAAAGAATAATCCAGAGAAATAGAAGAAGGACAATGATCCTCCGCTGGGCAGGACCCAGCTAAGATGCATAAAAACCAAAGAAGGTTGGACCGCGCAGTCCGGCAACGACACCAAGACATCCAGCGGGATACTCAGCAGAGCTGTGGAGAACCAGATATAAAAGGAGAGGAAGACACTGGAAGCATTCATCGTGACAGCGTGATCCCCACAGGAAGAAACCTTAACGCCAACCTGACCCTTAACGCCAACCTGACAATCAAGAGGTAACGGGAATCTCGGGAGACCAAGGAGGGGCTATGGGCAGACCCTAAACAGCAGAGAGTATCATGAATACCAAGAGATTCATCATACTCATCCTAGTACTTGTAGCAGTAGTAACGAGTATAACGAATACCGAGAGACTCACCATGCTCGTCTCAGTAACGGTAAAAGCAGAAGAATATATATTGAATTCAGAGGGACTCCTCACACTTGTCCCCATGATTACAAAAGCAGTAAAGATATTGAAGAAAGTCAAAATACTTGTTTCAGTGGTTGGGAAGACCAATATAATAGCAAAGAGGAACAGAAGAACCTTCATGGTGGTTCCCAAAAAGGAAAGCATTTATAATATAACAAAGTGATGAAAGAAACCGGGGTCACTGATCTCTGGGGAGTGAGAGACTGTGAAACAAATACAAAGAAAGAGAGATATTGATGTAAAGGAAATCCAGAGGAATAAAGGTCAAGACATTTCGAGTAGGGAAACAAGAAACTGTAAATAAGTGAAGGTAGGGGATACCTGAGAGAAGGTGGAAGAGCCCTTTTGAGGAATTAAAGGAACTGATTAACTACTTAACTACGTCACAAGGAACTATCGCAAGATAGACTATTAAGGCTGAGAAAGTCTGTCCAGGGGAAGCCAATCATTTTCTGAAACCCCTTTAGTTTTGTTAGTTGATAAATAGTGGTACGGTCAGAGTAGGGTAGCTTTTGGACAGAGGACGGACTGTTTTGATCTGGACGATTTCACTGAAGACGAGCACCCGGTTCTGTGACGTAGGGAAAATCCCTTTTTGGTTGGGATAAATAAGCTTTTTGTTTATTATTTTGATAAAATCACAGGTGTAAATGCCACCTCTTTGTCTGCCTCCTTCTCCTGACCTACCACGGGACCCTTTGACCTTGCCTCGACATCTTTTCTCCGGGTCAGCAGGAAGCAACCACCTTCTCATCCCACACAATGTTAGTATAATACATGATTGCTGTTTTGTCACAGATGGAGTTACGGGGCAATCTAGCAGGCCATGAGCCGCAAACTGGAATAACTGGTGAAGTTAACTATCAACTAAGATCAAGGGCTACAGGAGAACCACTACTGCAGGTCCGCTGGAAGTCAGCAAAGGCTCTCTAATCCTTTTGGCCAGTTGCAGAATAGTGAACAGTGGAGGGGCTGGTCAATACTTGGTAGCAATGCTGGAGTGCATGCCAGAGAGGGTGCATGGCACAAGCGGCCACTCGACCCGGAAATGAATTCTAGAAGTGAAGCACAGCCTGAAGATCACGCACGACTCTCAGCGAGCTGCTGATCACGGCTACCTGGATCACCTGTAAGCTTAGCCAAGATGATTCATAAACCTGTGACTTACTTTCTCCCAAATATAAGCTTGTGTGGCTTCCTTTTATTGAACCAACAGGGAAGCGAAGGACACGCTAAGCCGGTTCTAGCTCGATGAAGGGGGGCTCTGTGAAAGGAAGTGCAGAGAGCCGCTGGCTAGCAAGTCTCCAAGCAGCCAGCTTACCAGAAGAAGGGGCCAAATGGCACATCTCGGAGTCGATGGTGAACGCAGGGCGGGCTCCTTACTCCTGGTTGGCATTGAGCTGCAGGCACCAGCTTTCTAACTTCACTGAAAATGAAAAGTCTTAATATATATTTTCATCAAAAGAAAACTTCATCTGTTGCCCATTGGCTGAATGCATTCTTTCTCACCTGTGCTCATTTGCATCTACTCCAGTCAGACTTCAGTCTGATTTCTAAAGCCACAGCGTTTGTGTTGATGACCATTGTTTCGAATTAGGTATTTCGTTTAACCAGCGTAATTTCCTTGGGTTAATCTCATCGGCTGAAAATGGATCCAGTGGAAACCATGTGGATAACTGGCCCACTGCAACATCCAGTGTGGCGCAATCAAAAAGTAAGCACAGCCACTGTATGTTGGTTGCATACCAATTGCTGTCATTGCAGCCGAGTAAATGACAGACTGGATGTGTAAGACAATGCAAGTTCATCGTAGATAGCACAGAGAGTTGAGCGCTCGCTTTGATATCTGTGGAGCGCCTGCTCAGGCGCATGGTTACGTCTTTCCATCGAATTTTTTCCATCGAAGGTAAGTACCATCAAATTTTTCCAAACAAAAAATGTGCAGCGAATGCATTTCATTTTTTCTTTTTTTGGGAGGGGTCCACCCAACCCCCCGTTTTTAACCCTTAAAACACACCCAAAACAAAATTAACCCTTTACCCCACAAAAATATGCAGACATGCATTCGATGCACATTTTTTCGGTGGAAAAAATGGATGGAAAACCCCTCGATGAGACATTTTTCAATGGAAAGTCTGCATACCATCCTGCATGTGTGCAAAGTCAACCTTTTATAATATCTTATCTAATGTACAGCAAGTGCATTTCAGATTTGTATGCAGGGGTGGCCTACGGGGGAACTCTGGAGATTTCCTGGTAGGCCTCTGCACCTTGGGCCCCTTTTGTGTGCTAACCTATTTTACTTCCAAATTTTCTCATGGGAAAAGGGTGGGGCTTGCTGAAAATGTGTCATATGGGGCCACTTTGAACATTATTTCCAGAGCCTCGTTTGGTTCCCAGTCGGCTCGTTTGTATGTTAATCTGGTAGGCGGAAATGCACACTGCCCTATGGGTACCTATAATTCCCTAAGCACAGGAATTCTTGATATGGCAACTTTTAGCTTTAATACCTGTACTTTGCTAACCCAGCTGCCATTTTAAGAGCACATATTTTGTTACTGCCAGTTTTTAACATGCTGAGCAGTGTGTGCTGGCAGCATGCGAGAATGCAGCTTTGTTTCTGTTGTACTGCAAAGCCAAAGGAACATAAGGCTTTTTAAAGCAAATGTCCTTCCTTTGGGAGTTAAATACCTTCCCCTCCTGCAAGCCTGTCCTGCTTAACCTTCAGGCTCCCAGTCGCCCAGAGCCAACAGGATGGTAAGTGCCTTAGAAACATACATACAGAGATGGATTCCTTTGCCTTTTTTTGCAAATATATTGGCTCTCTTTTTAAATAGTCTGTATAATTTGCCTACAAACACCCCCCCGCCCCATCAGTTTTCTCTGCAATTCATGTTCAGGCCTCGTTATTGGTGTTGCTGCCAACTAAGCATACATTTGGGGCAATTCAAACATTGCTAGAACACACTAACATGAATAATTGCTAAAAATGAAATGACATAATATTAAAGAAATCACAAACTTTTCCTAATATTTGTGGATAGTAGAACAAAGTTGACAATCCCACCCCAATATAATGTCATGTGAATATTATGAACATCTCACGAATGTAATGTGACGTGTATACATGCTCGTGTATGTTCCAACCAAAATAAGTGATTCCCAGCAGGTTATAAATGAACAGAGAAATGTTTATATGCTTGTTTTAATGTTTCTATATTTATATTTTGATAGAAGTACGCCCTCCTTTCTGGTGTATTATGCATTGGTAAATTGTAAAGGTGTCCTGTGTTAATAAGTTGAATACACATCCGCAATCAATTGGTCCTGACATAATGGGGATATTCTCTCCCAAAAACTTCTGACTCGCAAATTGCTAGCACAGTTTGAAAAAATAAACAGTAACTCTTATGTGCCCTGATTCCAAAAGGTGATGGCACATGCGTATTTTGCGTGACGGATGTGGAAATTGCAGGTGCACTTTGCACCTGCAGGACGGGGTCCACGTGGAGGGGCACCCATCGGCAGCTGAATCTCTGACTTCCAAAGGGTTCCTCTTTCATAAGCCCTGTCACAGGATTGGTCTTTCCGTGCGTTCCGACTTGACCAAGTGCCGGGGAAGGCGTGTTCCCTTGCAGTGGCCGGTCCGCCAAAACAGTCTGAAGCAAAAAAAGCCAGCTTCCATAGTAAAATTATACTGGCTAATTTAAACTCTATGAGAGATGACCCAGCAGTGATAACATTGAGTATTATGGGTAGCCCCAAACCTCTGGGTACCTTCAATGTTTCCATAATTAAATGATATTGGCCAATTTAAAATCTATGAGAGGTTATCCAGCAATGATAACATTAAGTATTATGAGTAGCCCCAAACCTCTGGGTATCTTCAATGTGGAATGGACTATCCATCTGGGCGATACTGAATGCATACATTAATCTCGGTTCCGGTTGTTTGCGATTCTCTCTCCTAAACTCTGGAACACTTTTCCCTTTCTGTATGCCCTACTTCTTCTCTGTCTTCTTCTTAGCCCTCAGCCAACACCTCCCTTTGGGCTAATTATCGCCCAATCTCTATCACTCCTTTCCTGGGCAAACTCCTGGAAATTCTGTCCATCTCCCACCTTAATCTTCACACCGAATCTGTTGGATGTCTCCATGACCATCAGTCTGGTTTCAGAGCACTAAAACTGCTCTACTGAACATCTGTGAAGACTTGACCTCCAACCTGGCCTCTAATCTCCCCTCTGTCCTCATTCTACTTGATCTCTCCTCTGCCTTTGACATGGTTAACCATACCATCCTGCTCAACTGACTCCGTGATAATCTGGGTATCACTGATCAGGCTCTGGCCTGCTTAACCTCTTTCCTCTCTGGCTGACCCTGCCAGGTCCAACTTGGGTCCTTCCTCTCCTCTATCTCTCTCTCCACCTGTGGTGTTCCCCAGGGGTCTTTTCTCTGAAAAGCCAGAACCCTTTTCTCTGGCTTTTTAACCAATACCTGGCGCCTCTCACCCTCTGCATTGACGCTTTCTGCACCAACTCCCAATGCTCTGTGGATGACACCTAGCTTGCTTTCAGGATCTCCACTGCTGCCTCTTCTCCTTCTCTAATCCTGGATTGTCTCTCTGCAATCCAAGAGTGATGCGCCACCAATGATCTCTTCTTGAATGCCAGCAAGACAGAGATCCTCCTCATTGGCACACCAGCAAACTCCTTTCCCATCACTCTCTGGCCTGCCCGCCATGGCCCCCCCTGCTCCTACCTGCGAGGCTAAGAACCTCTGGGTTATCTTCGATTCCACTCTCTCCTTACTTCCTCACATTTCTGACGTCTCTAAGAAGTCAAACTACCAACTGCACCTCCTCAGGGTTATTCTCCCTCTCCTCTCCTTCCCCCAGAAGCTCACTGTCTCTAGAGCCCTAGTTCTCTCTAGGCTTGACTATTGTTATAGTCTCTTTTTTTAATCTGCCTGCCTCTACACTCCGCCCTTTGCAACTCACCCAGAAAAGGACTGCGAGACGTGTCCTTGGCCTCAAGCCCAGGGATCGTATCTCTCCAGCATTTAGTTCTCTCCATTGGCTCCCAGTGGCTGCAAGGATCAAATTCAAGACCCTCTGCATCATCCACAAGGCCTTCTCGGGTCTGGGACCAAAATATCTCCATCTTTCTCTCCTGAAGTGTCTTCCTACTTGAGCCCTTTGCTCCTCCACCTCCAACTCCCTGAGGGTCAGGCGTTTTTTCAAGAAACGCGCTGGAGGCAGGTCTCTCTCTTCTGCGGGCCCCTCCCACTGGAACAGCCTTCCTGCCTCTCTGAAACTTGAGCAGAATCACCTACGGTTGCAGTAGCAGCTGAAGACTTTCGTCTTTGCCGCTGCCTTCTCTCTCCCTCTTCCCTGCTGATCACCTATCTGTTACTGGTTACCTGGCTACCCTCTGAATCAAGGGTCCAGGTCCCTGTCCTCCCAGCTGCACACCTGCACTGCCTCCTGCAAACCCTGCACATGGGGCTGTAGCTGTAACCCTACTGCCCTACCTTCCCTACCTGCCTTATCCATCACTTGTCGTTTTTTTGCACTTAACCTGCGCTGCCACCTGTTGTCCGTACTTCTTATTTCTTGTGTTAGTATCTTTTGTCCTGCTCTTCTCCTCCTCCCCTTCCTTCTGCACTTTTCCCCCCTTCCTCTCCCATGCACATGCATGATCTCAATGTCACTTGGCCAGATCGTTGTCTTGTCCCCCTGCCCCATTGCGCTTTGAAACACTTGTGTATGGCCGCGCAATAAATAAAATATCATATCATAACATATCTTCTTTTTGCTCTTCTTTAAAAGCAGCTCTTCTTGAACACAAATGCAGCATCATGTTAGCTGCCTTTTCAATCACCTACCACCATATGTTACCTTTATTGTAAGACTTTTATGCAGTGCGTTGGGAAGTTGTGCAGTGCGTTGGGAAAGATCTCTATGGGGTCGATTCATGGAATTAATGTGCGCCGAAAATTTCTGCGCAGAGGTGCCAAAACGTGCGATTCGCAGTAAAAGTGCGAAAATCGCAGTGCAAGTGCGAAAATCGCAGGGAAACCAGCGCACATCGATTCATGGAAGTCTGTGCGCGAGAAAAACATTGGATGTGCGCTGAAAAAGAGCGCCGCGCACGCCGGCGCTCAGGTCATCCAACAGCATGCGCCACGGCCACTGCGAAATCCCACATAGCGCGGAGCACATCACAAAAGTAGGCGGAACACGGGGCGTAACACTCGGAATGGGGAACAACGCGTGAAAATATGGGCGTCACAGGGGAAGTACAGGAGGCAAGTGCGCGGAACACCCTCACGCTCGCCTACAACCCGTATTCATGGAATCGAATAGGGCAAACCAGCGCACGGTCAAAGAGGCGCACAGGGCCAAACAAGTACACCACAAGAAAGCAGGCGGTAGCGTGCCTGCGCCTGAAAAAAATGTGCGCCAAAATGTGCGCTAACAAAAAGCACCCATATGCAGCCATGATGAATGGTCCATACAGTGGCCCTCTAGGACAAATGAGGTGCAAAGGGGTACCGACAAACACGGACACCCGCTGTGTGAAAAATAGCGTGTGCGTGTGTTCCTGGGTGCGCGGGAAGTTCCACACGTGATTGGCCTGGGTACGTGTACTTCGGGGTGCGCGGGAAGTTCCACACACGATTGGCCTGGGTACGTGTACTTCGGGGTGCGCAGGAAGTTCCACACGCGATTAGCCTGTGTACGTGTACTACGGGGTGCGCGGGAAGTTCCACACGCGATTAGCCTGGGTACGTGTGTTTCGGGGTGCGCGGAAAGTTCCACACGCGATTGGCCTGGGTACGTGTACTTCGGGATGCGCAGGAAGTTCCACACACGATTGGCCTGGGTATGTGTACTTCGGGTGCGCTGGAAGTTCCACACACGATTGGCCTGGGTATGTGTACTTCGGGTGCGCGGGAAGTTCCACACGCGATTGGCCTGGGTACGTGTATTCCGAGGTGCGCGGGAAGATTCACACGCGATTTCAGCAGGGTACGTGTATTTCGGTGGTGCCGGGAAATACTACACGTGATTTGGCCGTGTGGGTCCTCCCAGGTGTTCCCTCTACACCCTCCACGGCCCCTGCAGGCAGCCCACACCACAGGGGACTACCCTGCACCCCTGCTCATGTCCCACAGGCAACCCATCCACCATGGCCATGCCCACCAGCCAACCCACATGTCACCTTGCACTACTGATCACCAACACATGTCTCCCAGCACCCCCACCCCTCAGCATCCAGGGGCACCCTCCACCAGGCCACCACACATGTCTCCCACCACCCCCACCCCCCAGCAGTGCAGGGCACCCTCCACCAGGCCCCCACACATGTCTCCCACCACCCCCACCCCCCAGCAGTGCAGGGACAGCCTCCACCAGGCCCCCACTCATGTCTCCCACCACCCCCACCCCCCAGCAGTGCAGGGGCAGGGGATTTCTGGAGTTTGTTTTTTTCCATCCTGCCAAGAGTGAGACTCTTTTTCTCCCACTCTTGGACATGTATGTGTGTAATTCCTTTGAAATGTCAATGTGTTCGATGGGCTATGGGGTCTTTTACTCCATAGGGTCTCATATGTTTTTCTATGTGTGTTACACCGCACCCTACGTGCCGTAACACTGGGGCGTCCTAGCGGACCTCCATCATAGACTCCATACCCGGGGACTGACTACTGTCTCCCCGGGCATGTAAAGTCACCATTGGCTTTACTAGACCTAAATTTACTAACAGAACTAGTACAAACCATCCTATTGTGGACGTACTAGTAAGGGTAATTCGATTACTCCTGGGTCTGTTATTCGAGGGGGCACTGTCCCGTCCCCCCTCGTCGAGTTTTGGCTGGTGGCAGTGGAAACTACTTGTTATGTTCGACCCCGAATATAACCCTATGGGATTCTTCCCATTGTTAGAGATTGATACTTTTTCTCGTTAGTCTCTAACATACCACCGGTCTAATTATCTTAAATAAGTCTATCGGATGGTATTTTCTGCCAGAACTCGGTTTTTAAAATGGCGTCTGTGTTCGTCTCTGTGACTCCTAAACCAAAGGTGGAGCCCTTTGTTCCACTTTTGGCGGGCTTCTGTACAGAGACCCTCCAAAGTGGTGCCATTCTGTCTGGGTTACCACAGGGGTGTGGGAGGGGGTTTAGGCACCCTGGACCGAGTTGCCTTGCCAACTCCGGTCGCACTCTGGTGTGATTGGCCCAAGTGGTGAGCCTCCCCGCTCACCACTTAGCATGTGTTCATTGACAGCTAGGCTGAATGAATGGGGGTTTTCTGCATAAAAGCAGGGCTTTTGGGACTGGATCTTCAGAAGTCGCCACAGGACCTAAGAATCCGACGAGGTTAAAGCTGAGCCGACCTGCAACGACGACACCTCCGGTGGAGCCCTGCTGAACCGACTCACCACTTCCCGACGACAGAGGAGATCTCCCTGCTGGAGAGTCTCTTCCCCTGACTGGTGGGAACAACCATTCCCTTTTGCTTTTTCTTCGCCTCAAGACGCAGTGGTCGAATTGCCCGTGCAGAGCACCTCGGCAACCGGATAGACACTACCCCTGTACCGCGACCAAAAGGTGGTGCCTTGTGACGGAGCACGCCGCGGCTGGTCTCTTCCCTGGTGGTGCAACGATCTTCAACTTTCCTTCGACGACGAGATCCTCTCTTCTCTTGGCAAAGACCGGACGTGCATCCACCACCAGGAACAACTGCCCCCGCCGGAGCTGTCTCTCCACAATCAAGGTACTGTGTCCGCTTGGCTTCCCTTGTTGCCGGATAGAGTGAGGTGTCTTAATCCTCGCCTCTCCATAGGGTCGCCTCTAAACTTTCTCTAGCGTGTTGTTCTGAACTGGTCCAATCTGCCGATAACAATTTGCTACAAAGACTCAAACGCATTTCCACTAAGATACTTTTGGGACATATCGCCTCGCCTCTCTCCGAGTGGGCCTGGCCTCTGAACTCTATAATCTATCGTGGTTCTTGTCTTCTTGCCTTGCATTTATCCGTTAAGTATTGGAACTGTGTTGATTTCGTAACCTGCTTATTTTTCTCTCCCGTCCTAACGAATACTAGAGTGCCATCTAGGTTGAGGCATACACCTCTGTCTGCAAATAAGTGATGCTGGTAAAACCTAGACTTGTCGAACTATTGTTAGGGGGATTGATATTTTTCTTCGTAGAGTAATTGTAATTGAAGTGTTTGCCGTAATAGTGCCAGAGTGTTTTCTATAGATGTGTCGTTATAAATAAATACCTTTATATCTTTACACTGAAGCCTTGTTGCGTGTTTGCTTGTCTTACTGTGAAGAATTGCCCTATGTTGTATACTCCACATACTGTCTAACTCTTCTTGAGGGAAGTCTGACTGCTCAGCCACAGCTACCAAGTGAATTTGTGTGGTACAGACTGCTACCAAGTGGGTTTACTGCCAAACACCTGTAGTCCTAAATCTTTTGCAGTGGTCCCAGAGGGAACTGCACAAGTTTCCCCCTAACAGAAACCTGTACCTCCCATACACCTGGTCATCAGGCATCCCAAAAAGGCTGGTTCTGGGAGTGAAAATTCGGGCCCTCACTATGCTCCTCCTCCTTCTTTGGTAACCCACGGCCACTGCTGCTAGGAACGGTATATTCATCCTGGCGTCTGAGCTTGTTTGTTGTTTGCGTGCACTTTTATGCTGCGCGGGTCGACGTACGCCTTCTTCATGCTGGCGTACGTGTTTCAGGATTGGACCATTTATTTTTCGGCGTGTTGTAGGTGAACGTGTGAATCTTCCCGCCCACACCAGGAATACACGTAACACGCTCTCCCAGGCCCAGTTGCGAGTAAATATTCCCGCCCACCCTGGAATACACATACCCCACTCTCACAGGCCCAGTCGCGTGTGGAAGTTCACGCGCACCCCGAAATACACGTACCCAGGGCAATCGCGTGTGGAACTTCCCGCGAACCCCGTAATACACGTAGCCTGCTGGTATCGCATGTGGAAGTTCACGCGCACCCCGAAATACACGTACCCAGGGCAATCGCGGGTGGAACTTCCCGCGAACCCCGTAATACACGTAGCCTGCTGGTATCGCGTGTGAAAGTTCACGCGGACCCCGAAATACACGTACCCAGGGCAATCGCGTGTGGAACTTCCCGCGAACACCGTAATACACATAGCCTGCTGGTATCGCGTGTGGAAGTTCACGCGGACCCATAATACACGTACCCTGATGGTATCGCATGGGAGACTACCCGCGCACCCCAGGAATACACGTACCCAGGCAAATCGCAGGGCTGGGGGTTGGGGGTGCAGGGGGACATGTGTGGGGGCCTGGTGGAGGCTGCCCCTGCACTGCTGGGGGGTGGGGGTGGTGGGAGACATGAGTGGGGGCCTGGTGAAGGCTGCCCCTGCACTGCTGGGGGGTGGGAGACATGAGTGGGGGCCTGGTGGAGGCTGCCCCTGCACTGCTGGGGGGTGGGGGTGATGGGAGACATGAGTGGGGGCCTGGTGGAGGCTGCCCCTGGATGCTGTGGGGTGGGGTTGATGGTAGACATAAGTGGGGGCCTGGTGGAGGGTGCCCCTGGATGCTGGGGGGTGGGGGTGGTGGTAGACATGAGTGCGGGCCTGGTGGAGGCGGCCCCTGCACTGCTGGGGGTTGGTGGTAGACATGAGTGGGGTCCTGGTGGAGGCTGCCCCTGCACTGCTGGGGGTGGGGGTGCAGGGAGACATGTGTTGGACATGAGTGGGGGCCTGGTGGAGGGTGCCCCTGCACTGCTGGGGGGTGGGGGTGATGGGAGACATGAGTGGGGGCCTGGTGGAGGCTGCCCCTGCACTGCTGGGGGGTGGGGGTGATGGGAGACATGAGTGGGGGCTTGGTGGAGGCTGCCCCTGCACTGCTGGGGGGTGGGGGTGCAGGGAGACATGAGTTGGACATGAGTGGGGGCCTGGTGGAGGGTGCCCCTGCACTGCTGGGGGGTGGGGGTGCAGGGAGACATGAGTTGGACATGAGTGGGGTCCTGGTGGAGGGTGCCCCTGCACTGCTGGGGGGTGGGGGTTATGGGAGACATGAGTGGGGGCCTGGTGTAGGCTGCCCCTGCACTGCTGGGGGGTGGGGGTGGTGGGAGACATGAGTGGGGGCCTGGTGGAGGCTGCCCCTGCACTGCTGGGGGGTGGGGGTGATGGGAGATATGAGTGGGGGCCTGGTGGAGGCTGCCCCTGGATGCTGGGGGGTGGGGGTGGTGGGAGACATGTGTGGGGGCCTGGTGGAGGCTGCCCCTGCACTGCTGGGGGGTGGGGGTGATGGGAGACATGAGTGGGGGCCTGGTGGAGGCTGCCCCTGCACTGCTGGGGGGTGGGGGTGGTGGGAGACATGAGTGGGGGCCTGGTGGAGGCTGCCCCTGGATGCTGGGGGTGGGGGTGGTGGGAGACATGAGTGGGGGCCTGGTGGAGGCTGCCCCTGCACTACTGGGGGGTGGGGGTGGTGGGAGACATGAGTGGGGTCCTGGTGGAGGGTGCCCCTGGATGCTGGGGGGTGGGGGTGGTGGGAGACATGAGTGGGGGCCTGGTGGAGGCTGCCCCCGCACTGCTGGGGGGTGGGGGTGATGGGAGACATGAGTGGTGGCCTGGTGGAGGCTGCCCTTGCACTGCTGGGGGGTGGGGATGATGGGAGACATGAGTGGGGGCCTGGTGGAGGCTGCCCCTGCACTGCTGGGGGGTAGGGGTGCAGGGAGACATGAGTTGGACATGAGTGGGGGCCTGGTGGAGGGTGGCCCTGGATGCTGGGGGTGGGGGTGCAGGGAGACATGAGTTGGACATGAGTGGGGGCCTGGTGGAGGGTGGCCCTGGATGCTGGGGGGTGGGGTTGGTGGTAGACATGAGTGGGGGCCTGGTGGAGGGTGCCCCTGGATGCTGGGGGGTGGGTGTGGTGGGCGACATGAGTGGGGGCCTGGTGGAGGCTGCCCCTGCACTGCTGGGGGGTGGGGGTGGTGGGATACATGAGTGGGGGCCTGGTGGAGGCTGCCCCTGCACTGCTGGGGGGTGGGGGTGATGAGAGACATGAGTGGGGGCCTGGTGGAGGGTGCCCCTGGATGCTGGGGGGTGGGTGTGGTGGGCAACATGAGTGGGGGCCTGGTGGAGGCTGCCCCTGCACTGCTGGGGGGTGGGGGTGGTGGTAGACATGAGTGGGGGCCTGGTGGAGGGTGCCCCTGGATGCTGGGGGGTGGGGGTGGTGGGCGACATGAGTGGGGGCCTGGTGGAGGCTGCCCCTGCACTGCTGGGGGGTGGGGGTGGTGGGATACATGAGTGGGGGCCTGGTGGAGGCTGCCCCTGCACTGCTGGGGGGTGGGGGTGATGGTAGACATGAGTGGGGGCCTGGTGGAGGCTGCCCCTGGATGCTGGGGGGTGGGGGTGGTGGTAGACATGAGTGCGGGCCTGGTGGAGGCTGCCCCTGCACTGCTGGGGGTGGTGGTGGTGGGAGACATGAGTGGGGGCCTGGTGGAGGGTGCCCCTGGATGCTGGGGGGTGGGGGTGATGGGAGTCATGAGTGGGGGCCTGGTGGAGGCTGCCCCTGCACTGCTGGGGGGTGGGGGTGGTGGGAGACATGAGTGGGGGCCTGGTGGAGGGTGCCCCTGGATGCTGGGGAGTGGGGGTGGTGGAAGACATGAGTGGGGGCCTGGTGGAGGCTGCCCCTGCACTGCTGGGGGTGGGAGACATGAGTGGGGGCCTGGTGGAGGCTGCCCCTGCACTGCTGGGGGTGGGGGTGGTGGGAGACATGAGTGGGGGCCTGGTGGAGGGTGCCCCTGGATGCTGGGGGGATGGGGTGGTGGGAGACATGAGTGGGGGCCTAGTGGAGGCTGCCCCTGCACTGCTGGGGGGTGGGGGTGATGGGAGACATGAGTGGGGGCCTGGTGGAGGCTGCCCCTGCACTGCTGGGGGGTGGGGGTGGTTGGAGACATGTGTGGGGGCCTGGTGGAGGCTGCCTCTGCACTGCTGGGGGGTGGGGGTGATGGGAGACATGAGTGGGGGCCTGGTGGAGGGTGCCCCTGCACTGCTGGGGGGTGGGGGTGATGGGAGACATGAGTGGGGGCCTGGTGGAGGCTGCCCTGCACTGCTGGGGGGTGGGGGTGGTGGGAGACATGAGTTGGACATGAGTGGGGGCCTGGTGGAGGGTGCCCCTGGATGCTGGGGGGTGGTGGGAGACATGACTGGGGGCCTGGTGGAGGCTGCCCCTGGATGCTGTGGGGTGGGGGTGCAGGGGGACATGTGTGGGGGCCTGGTGGAGGGTGCCCCTGGATGCTGAGGGGTGGGGTGCAGGGGGACATGAGTGGGGGCCTGGTGGAGGCTGTCCCTGCACTGCTGGGGGGTGGGGGTGGTGGAAGACATGAGTGGGGGCCTGGTGGAGGCTTCCCCTGTACTGCTGGGGGGGTGGGGGTGCAGGGAGACATGAGAGGGGGCCTGGTGGAGGGTGCCCCTGGATGCTGGGGGGTGGGGGTGGAGGGGGACATGAGTAGGGGCCTGGTGGAGGCTGCCCCTGCACTGCTGGGGGGTGGGGGTGATGGGAGACATGAGTGGGGGCCTGGTGGAGGCTGCCCCTGCACTGCTGGGGGTTGGAGGTGATGGGAGACATGAGTGGGGGCCTGGTGGAGGCTGCCCCTGCACTGCTGGGGGGTGGGGGTGATGGAAGACATGAGTGGGGGCCTGGTGGAGGCTGCCCCTGCACTGCTGGGGGTGGGGGTGATGGGAGACATGAGTGGGGGCCTGGTGGAGGCTGCCCCTGCACTGCTGGGGGCTGAGGGTGCAGGGAGACATGAGTTGGACATGAGTGGGGGCCTGGTGGAGGCTGCCCCTGCACTGCTGGGGGGTGGGGGTGATGGGAGACATGAGTGGGGGCCTGGTGGAGGCTGCCCCTGCACTGCTGGGGGTGGGGGTGATGGGAGACATGAGTGGGGGCCTGGTGGAGGCTGCCCCTGCACTGCTGGGGGGCGAGGGTGCAGGGAGACATGAGTTGGACATGAGTGGGGGCCTGGTGGAGGCTGCCCCTGCACTGCTGGGGGGTGGGGGTGATGGGAGACATGAGTGGGGGCCTGGTGGAGGGTGCCCCTGGATGCTGGGGGGGTGGGGGTGGTGGGAGACATGAGTGGGGGCCTGGTGGAGGCTGCCCCTGCACTGCTGGGGGGTGGGGGTGATGGGAGACATGAGTGGGGGCCTGGTGGAGGGTGCCCTTGGATCCTGGGGGGTGGGGATGGTGGGAGACATGAGTCGGGTCCTGGTGGAGGCTGGCCCTGCACTGCTGGGGGGTGGGGGTGATGGGAGACATGAGTTGGACATGATTGGGGGCCTGGTGGAGGGTGCCCCTGGATGCTGGGGGGTGGGGGTGCAGGGGGACATGAGTGGGGGCCTGGTGGAGGGTGCCCCTGGATGCTGGGGGGTGGGGGTGGTGGTAGACATGAGTGGGGGCCTAGTGGAGGCTGCCCCTGCACTGCTGGGGGGTGGGGGTGATGGGAGACATGAGTGGGGGCCTGGTGGAGGCTGCCCCTGCACTGCTGGGGGGTGGGGGTGGTGGGAGACATGAGTGGGGGCCTGGTGGAGAGTGCCCCTGGATGCTGGGGGGTGGGGGTGGTGGGAGACATGAGTGGGGGCCTGGTGGAGGCTGCCGCTGCACTGCTGGGGGGTGGGGGTGATGGGAGACATGAGTGGGGCCTGGTGGAGGCTGCCCCTGCACTGCTGGGGGGTGGGGGTGATGGGAGACATGAGTGGGGGCCTGGTGGAGGCTGCCTCTGCACTGCTGGGGGGTGGGGGTGATGGGAGACATGAGTGGGGGCCTGGTGGAGGGTGCCCCTGCACTGCTGGGGGGTGGGGGTGATGTGAGACATGAGTGGGGGCCTGGTGGAGGCTGCCCTGCACTGCTGGGGGGTGGGGGTTGTGGGAGACATGAGTTGGATATGAGTGGGGGCCTGGTGGAGGGTGCCCCTGGATGCTGGGGGGTGGTGGGAGACATGACTGGGGGCCTGGTGGAGGCTGCCCCTGGATGCTGTGGGGTGGGGGTGCAGGGGGACATGTGTGGGGGCCTGGTGGAGGGTGCCCCTGGATGCTGGGGGGTGGGGGTGCAGGGGGACATGAGTGGGGGCCTGGTGGAGGCTGTCCCTGCACTGCTGGGGCGTGGGGGTGGTGGGAGACATGAGTGGGGGCCTGGTGGAGGCTGCCCCTGCACTGCTGGGGGGTGGGGGTGCAGGGAGACATGAGAGGGGGCCTGGTGGAGGGTGCCCCTGGATGCTGGGGGGTGGGGGTGGTGGGAGACATGAGTGGGGGCCTGGTGGAGGCTGCCCCTGCACTGCTGGGGGGTGGGGGTGATGGGAGACATGAGTGGGGGCCTGGTGGAGGGTGCCCCTGCACTGCTGGGGGTGGGGGTGATGGGAGACATGAGTGGGGGCCTGGTGGAGGCTGCCCCTGCACTGCTGGGGGGCGAGGGTGCAGGGAGACATGAGTTGGACATGAGTGGGGGCCTGGTGGAGGCTGCCCCTGCACTGCTGGGGGGTGGGGGTGATGGGAGACATGAGTGGGGGCCTGGTGGAGGGTGCCCCTGGATGCTGGGGGGTGGGGGTGGTGGGAGACATGAGTGGGGGCCTGGTGGAGGCTGCCCCTGCACTGCTGGGGGGTGGGGGTGATGGGAGACATGAGTGGGGGCCTGGTGGAGGGTGCCCTTGGATCCTGGGGGGTGGGGATGGTGGGAGACATGAGTCGGGTCCTGGTGGAGGCTGGCCCTGCACTGCTGGGGGGTGGGGGTGATGGGAGACATGAGTTGGACATGATTGGGGGCCTGGTGGAGGGTGCCCCTGGATGCTGGGGGGTGGGGGTGCAGGGGGACATGAGTGGGGGCCTGGTGGAGGGTGCCCCTGGATGCTGGGGGGTGGGGGTGGTGGTAGACATGAGTGGGGGCCTAGTGGAGGCTGCCCCTGCACTGCTGGGGGGTGGGGGTGATGGGAGACATGAGTGGGGGCCTGGTGGAGGCTGCCCCTGCACTGCTGGGGGGTGGGGGTGGTGGGAGACATGAGTGGGGGCCTGGTGGAGAGTGCCTCTGGATGCTGGGGGGTGGGGGTGGTGGGAGACATGAGTGGGGGCCTGGTGGAGGCTGCCGCTGCACTGCTGGGGGGTGGGGGTGATGGGAGACATGAGTGGGGCCTGGTGGAGGCTGCCCCTGCACTGCTGGGGGGTGGGGGTGATGGGAGACATGAGTGGGGGCCTGGTGGAGGCTGCCTCTGCACTGCTGGGGGGTGGGGGTGATGGGAGACATGAGTGGGGGCCTGGTGGAGGGTGCCCCTGCACTGCTGGGGGGTGGGGGTGATGTGAGACATGAGTGGGGGCCTGGTGGAGGCTGCCCTGCACTGCTGGGGGGTGGGGGTTGTGGGAGACATGAGTTGGATATGAGTGGGGGCCTGGTGGAGGGTGCCCCTGGATGCTGGGGGGTGGTGGGAGACATGACTGGGGGCCTGGTGGAGGCTGCCCCTGGATGCTGTGGGGTGGGGGTGCAGGGGGACATGTGTGGGGGCCTGGTGGAGGGTGCCCCTGGATGCTGGGGGGTGGGGGTGCAGGGGGACATGAGTGGGGGCCTGGTGGAGGCTGTCCCTGCACTGCTGGGGCGTGGGGGTGGTGGGAGACATGAGTGGGGGCCTGGTGGAGGCTGCCCCTGCACTGCTGGGGGGTGGGGGTGCAGGGAGACATGAGAGGGGGCCTGGTGGAGGGTGCCCCTGGATGCTGGGGGGTGGGGGTGCAGGGGGACATGAGTGGGGGCCTGGTGGAGGCTGCCCCTGCACTGCTGGGAGGTGGGGGTGATGGGAGACATGAGTGGGGGCCTGGTGGAGGCTGCCCCTGCACTGCTGGGGGCTGGAGGTGATGGGAGACATGAGTGGGGGCCTGGTGGAGGCTGCCCCTGCACTGCTGGGGGGTGGGGGTGATGGGAGACATGAGTGGGGGCCTGGTGGAGGCTGCCCCTGCACTGCTGGGGGTGGGGGTGATGGGAGACATGAGTGGGGGCCTGGTGGAGGCTGCCCCTGCACTGCTGGGGGCTGAGGTTGCAGGGAGACATGAGTTGGACATGAGTGGGGGCCTGGTGGAGGCTGCCCCTGCACTGCTGGGGGGTGGGGGTGATGGGAGACATGAGTGGGGGCCTGGTGGAGGCTGCCCCTGCACTGCTGGGGCTGGGGGTGATGGGAGACATGAGTGGGGGCCTGGTGGAGGCTGCCCCTGCACTGCTGGGGGGTGGGGGTGATGGGAGACATGAGTGGGGGCCTGGTGGAGGCTGCCCCTGCACTGCTGGGGTGGGGGTGATGGGAGACATGAGTGGGGGCCTGGTGGAGGCTGCCCCTGCACTGCTGGGGGGTGAGGGTGCAGGGAGACATGAGTTGGACATGAGTGGGGGCCTGGTGGAGGCTGCCCCTGCACTGCTGGGGGGTGGGGGTGATGGGAGACATGAGTGGGGGCCTGGTGGAGGCTGCCCCTGCACTGCTGGGGGTGGGGGTGATGGGAGACATGAGTGGGGGCCTGGTGGAGGCTGCCCCTGCACTGCTGGGGGCTGAGGTTGCAGGGAGACATGAGTTGGACATGAGTGGGGGCCTGGTGGAGGCTGCCCCTGCACTGCTGGGGGGTGGGGGTGATGGGAGACATGAGTGGGGGCCTGGTGGAGGCTGCCCCTGCACTGCTGGGGCTGGGGGTGATGGGAGACATGAGTGGGGGCCTGGTGGAGGCTGCCCCTGCACTGCTGGGGCTGGGGGTGATGGGAGACATGAGTGGGGACCTGGTGGAGGCTGCCCCTGCACTGCTGGGGTGGGGGTGATGGGAGACATGAGTGGGGGCCTGGTGGAGGCTGCCCCTGCACTGCTGGGGGGTGAGGGTGCAGGGAGACATGAGTTGGACATGAGTGGGGGCCTGGTGGAGGCTGCCCCTGCACTGCTGGGGGGTGGGGGTGATGGGAGACATGAGTGGGGGCCTGGTGGAGGCTGCCCCTGCACTGCTGGGGGGTGGGGGTGATGGGAGACATGAGTGGGGGCCTGGTGGAGGGTGCCCCTGGATGCTGGAGGGGTGGGGGTGGTGGGAGACATGAGTGGGGGCCTGGTGGAGGCTTCCCCTGCACTGCTGGGGGGTGGGGGTGATGGGAGACATGAGTGGGGGCCTGGTGGAGGGTGCCCTTGGATCCTGGGGGGTGGGGATGGTGGGAGACATGAGTGGGGTCCTGGTGGAGGCTGCCCCTGCACTGCTGGGGGGTGGGGGTGATGGGAGACATGAGTTGGACATGAGTGGGGGCCTGGTGGAGGGTGCCCCTGGATGCTGGGGGGTGGGGGTGCAGGGGGACATGAGTGGGGGCCTGGTGGAGGGTGCCCCTGGATGCTGGGGGGTGGGGGTGGTGGTAGACATGAGTGGGGGCCTGGTGGAGGGTGCCCCTGGTGGCTGGGGGTGCAGGGGGACATGCGTTGGTGGGCAGTAGTGTAAGGTGACATGTGGGTTGGCTGGGGGGCATGGCCATGGTGGATGGGGTGCCTACGGGACATGTGCAGGGTAGGCCCCTGTGGTGTGGGCTACCTGCAGGGGCCGTGCAGGGTGTAGAGGGAACACCTGGGAGGACCCACACGTGCAATTCTCGTGTGGTGCTCCCCGCTGTTAGGCGGAAACCTGTACAGTTCCCTCTGGGACCACTGCAAAAGATTTAGGACTACAGGCGTTTGGCGGTGAACCCACTTGGTAGCAGTCTGTACCACACAGATTCACTTGGTAGCTGTGGCTGAGCAGTCATACTTCCCTCAAGAAGAGTTGAGCAGTATGTGGAGTATACAAAATAGGGCAATTCTTCACAGCAAGACAAGTAAACACGCAACGAGGCTTAGTGTAAAGATATTAAGGTATTTATTTATAACAGAACATCTATGGAAAACACTAAGGCAAATCACGGCAAACAAATCAAACACAATTACTCTACGAAGTAGAAAAACGATCAATCCCCCTAACAATATATCGACAACTCTAGGTTCTACCGGCACCACTTATTTTCAGACAGAGGTGTATACCTCAACCTAGATGACACTCGAAGATTAGTTAGGACGGGAGAGAAAAAGATAGGCAGGTTACGAAATCAACACAGTTCGATCCTACGCAGATAAAATGCAAGGCAAGAAGGCAAGAATCACGATAGGTCATAAAGTTCAGAGGCCAGGCCCACTCGGAGAGAGGCAAGGCGCGATGTCCCAAAAGTCTCTAGCGAAGATGCATTCAAGTCTTATAGCAAATTGTTATCGGCAGGTTGAACCAGTTCAGAACAACGAATGAGAAAAGCTTGGAGGCACCCCAACGGAAAGGAGAGGATTAAGACACCTCACTCGAACCGATCGAAAGGGAAGCCAGGCGGACACGGTACCTTGTTGTGGAGGGCAGCTCCGGCAGGGGCAGTTGTTCCTGGTGGTGGATGCACGTCGGGTCTTTGCCAAGAGTAGAGATGATCTCGTCGTCGAAGAAAAGTGAAGTCCGGTGCACCACCAGGGAAGAGACCAGCCGCGGAGTGCTCCGTCACAAGGCACCACCTTTTGGTCGCGGTTTCAGGGGTAGTGGCTATCCGGTTGCCTGGGTGCTCTGCACGGGCAATTCGACCACTGCGTCCTGAGGCGAATAAAAAGCAAAGGTGACTGGTTGTTCCCACCAGCCAGGGGAAGAGACTCTCCGGCAGGGAGATCTCCTCTGTCGTTGGGAAGTGGTGAGTCGGTTCCGCAGGGCTCCAACGGAGGTGTCGTTGTGCAGGTCGGCTCAGCGTTACCCTCGTCGGATTCTTAGGTCCTGTGGCGACTTCTGAAGATCCAGTCCCAAAAGCCCTGCTTTTATGCAGAAAACCCCCATTCATTCAGCCTAGCTGTCAATCAACACATGCTAAGTGGTGAGCGGGAAGGCTCACCACTTGGGCCAATCACTCCAGAGTGCGACCGGAGTTGGCAAGGCAACTCGGTCCAGGGTGCCTAAACCCCCTCCCACACCCCTGTGGTAACCCAGACAGAATGGCACCACTTTGGAGGGTCTCTGTACAGAGGCCGGCCAAAAGTGGAACAAAGGGCTCAACCTTTGGTTTAGGAGTCACAGAGACGAACACAGACGCCATTTTACAAGCCGAATTCTGGCAGAAAGAAGCATCCGATAAACTTATTTAAGATAAGTAGACCGGGGGTACGTTAGAGATTAACGAGAAAAAGAATTAATCTCCAACAATGGGATGAATCCCATAGGGTTAGGTCCGGGGTCGAACATAACAAGTAGTTTCCACTGCCACCAGCCAAAACTCGACGGGGGGGGGGCGGGACAGTGCCCCCTCGAGTAACAGGTCCAGGAGTAATCGAATTACCCCTACTAGTACGTCCACAATAAGATGGTTTGTACTAGTCCTGTTAGTAAATTTAGGTCTAGTAAAGCCAATGGTGACTTTACATGCCCTGGGAGACAGTAGTCAGTCCCCGGGTATGGAGTCTATGGCGGAGGTCCGCTAGGACGCCCCAGTGTTACGGCACGTAGGGTGCGGTGCAACACACATAGAAAAACATATGAGACCCTATGGAGTAAAAGACCCCATAGCCCATCGAACACATTGACATTTGAAGGAATTACACACATACATGTCCAAGAGTGGGAGAAAAGAGTCTGACTCTTGGCAGGATGGAAAAAAAACAAACTCCCGAAATCCAGCAAAGCTGCTGGGGGACTCACTAGGTTAGGAAATTCAGCCTAAACAGAGAATTCTCCCTAACACCCGCGCACCCCTGGAATACACGTACCCTGATGGAATCGCGTGTGATACTTCCTGCGCACCCCTGAAATACACGTACCCTGCTGCTTTTGCGTGTGATACTTCCCGCGCACCCCTGGAATACACGTACCCTGATGGAATCGCGTGTGATACTTCCCGCGCACCCCTGAAATACACGTACCCTGCTGCTTTTGGTACTTCCCGCGCACCCCTGGAATACACGTACCCTGCTGTTTTTGCGTGTGATACTTCCCGCGCACCCCTGGAATACACGTGCCCTGATGGAATCGCGTGTGTTACTTCCCACGCACCCCTGAAATACACGTACCCTGCTGCTTTTATGTGTGATACTTCCCGCGCGCCCCTGGAATACACGTACCCTGCTGTTTTTGCGTGTGATACTTCCCGCGCACCCCTGGAATACACGTGCCCTGATGGAATCGCGTGTGTTACTTCCCACGCTTGGCGTTTGCTGTTTGGCAGCCCTGTGAACTGGTCCAGGGTTAGCGCAGCCCTTTGCGATGATTTGGGGATTTTGAAGGCTTTTCCTTGCGCGAGGGCGTTCTTGGGGGCGTAACTGGCGCTGCTGCAGGGTCGCTGCGCCACTCTGCGCCACGGCTGGTTTCGGAGGCTAAAATCCATGAATACGCTGTGCGATGAAAAGGATTTTTTTGCACGCGGCTGGCGCAGTGTATCGCACGGGGACACTGTGCGCCAGCCGTGTGCGCCACTTTTGTGCGAATTTCTATGAATTACCCTGTATATGTTCAAATACGTACATACATGCATAAAACATGCTCCTAATATCCAATGTGTGTTTGGAAAATGCTTGGCAAATCAGAGTTTGTAATTCTGAATATGGACACCATGCAAAGTTGACATGTAAATCAAAGGCCAGTTAGGGACCTTCTGGCCGGTGTATCCTAGAGTTTGTGGTTTGGCATGTGTGGGTCTCAGACAGGACCAGTTTGAGGACTTCACCTGATGCAGTGCTTGGCGTGGCTTGATCTCCTGTCACTCCGACATCACCACCCATGGTCACAATCATTGGTTTGGAGATGATTCTTATATGACTCCTGTTCGCCCTCTCGCCCGTGCCGACGCACGCTGCTACCTAGGGTGGCATTAAAAAAGAAATACCAGATTTAAAAAAATGATAAACATAGAAAATGACCACTATTGTATAGATATAGAGCAGAGGCATTCAACTCTTGGCTACGTGGTCCGCAAGCACAGCAGGATTTTTGGATAACTACTTACTATGTAAATAATTGCCCTTCAAAGCACACTATTTCTTGTCTAGATATCTTAAAAATCTGGTGTGAATTTGGCCAACCGAACCAAAGGATTTGGAAAACTACAATATAGAGCTAGCAAAAGGCAGTATTTTACACGTGTACCATCCAATCACAGAAATTACAAATGTACTGTGCAGCAGTGTATGCACACTACCACCAGAATCGCACGCTACCGTTCGCCAAAACCCAGTGCTTAAAACTACTCTCCCTCTGTCCTCATTCTTCTTGACCTCTCCTCTGTTTTCGACACAGTAAACCACAACATCCTGATCTCCCGTCTCCGTCACACCCTGTGGATCACAGCTCAGGCCCTGGCATGGCTTTCCTCCTTTCTCTCCTTTCTCTCTGACGTCCGTCCCAGGTGGAACTTGGGTATTTTCTCTACGCTATCACTATCTCTACTTGTGGTGTCCCCCAGGGATCTATATGTTTATATAAAGGAGATAGAACTGAAAAATGTACTAAATGACTTGACCGTACACCATAGGATCCCAGATTACCCGGCACACTAAGTCCATAAAAAATAGACTGTATGCTATAGTATATCAAAAATAATATATAAATGTATTCAGAAAAGGAAAAGTTCAAGTAAAAACATAAATCGACCTATCCCCCTGGTTCTTCAATGTCTACATAGCTCCTCTGGCCTGCAGGATCTCTGCCTTCACCTCCAACTTTCAGTGTTATGCAGATGACACAGAGCTCTCTTTCAGGCTACCCTCGGCCTCCTCCTCCTCGCTCATTCCTGACTGTCTGTCCACAATTCAGTCTTGGTGTGCTGCAAACAATCTCTGCCTCAATGCCAGCAAAACAGAGATAATCCTAATTGGAACCACTGGTCCTGCTTTCCCACTTTCACTCTGGCCAGCCTTTCTTGGCCCTGTGCCCTCACCCAATAGTCAGGCAAAAAATCTAGGGGTCATGTTCGACTCCACACTCTCCTTCTGCTCTCACATCTTGGACATCTCTAAAAAGTCCCACTACCAGCTGCACCTCTTCAGAGGTATTCTGCCTTTTCCCACTTTCCCCCAGAGGCTCACCATCTCCAGAGCCCTGGTTATTTCTAGACTGGACTACTACAACAGTCTCTTTCTCAATCTTCCTACTTCTACTCTCCTACCCCTACAACTCATCAAGAACAGAACTGCAAGACTTATCCTTGGCATCAAGCACAGGGACTGCATCTCTCCATCGCTGAAATCCCTCCATCTCGTGGCTGCAAGGATCAAGTTCAAGACCCTCTGCATAGTCCACAAGGCTTTCTGGGGCCAGGGCCGCACTTTCTACAAATCTCTTATCCCTAAATACTCTCCTTCTAGAGCTCTCCACTCATCCTCTTCCAACTCCCTGCGGGTGAGACGATTTTCAAAACAGAGATTTGGGGGCAGATCTTTATCCTCTGCAGGTGACTCCCTGCCTCTCTCCGTCTTGAGCCTGATCTCCTTAAGTTCCAGAAACTACTCAAGACTTTCCTCTTCTCTTCTTCTTTCTCTCTCCCTCTTAACCTCCTCCCTATTCTTGCCTACTTCCCGCCTACCTCTCTCCCTAACACCACTCTGTTTGCTGACTGGTTGCCTGATGACCTCCAGAGCCACACAGGTTTCAGGCTTCCCCGCCAGTCCTCGCACTTGGCCCCAGGCCTGCACTCTGCTCACCACTACTGCAGTCCTGAATTCATTCCTTGGGATGGGTAACCTCTCTCCACTTAACCCAGGGCCGCACTTGTTCCCTCCTCCTCCCTCACACTTCCTGTTTGCGCACTTACAGAATGTATTAGGCCTAGTTCGCCAGGCTTAGTTTGCTAATCTTTTTGCTAGATCATCCGGAAACTTCAAGGCCTAAGAATGACTCTGTTTTCCCTTGTTCCGTTCCCGCCTTGAAGCACTTTGAAGCACTTCACTTGTGTATAAGCCCTTTACAAATGAAAAATGACAATTACAAACATACTGCACTGTAGCGCAACAAATCAGAAGACACAAAGTCAGGTTAATACTGCACTCAAGTAAGGAAGCAGGCAGAAGTGTCAAATGAGCAGTAGACTATACTGTGTAAAGTCTGCAGCATTACAACTGCCCTACAAAACTGCTGCATCAAAAAGCGGGAATCTTAAAATGGAAGCGCTCCACCCTTGTTAGATAAGATAGAGAATAGCCAAACACCAGAGCGCTATTACAGTAACTATATTGCAACAAACCCATCTTTACACACACAGAGACTACTGCCTGGCTACTGACAATCGAGTCCTGGTTGGAGAGGCGTTCACATTTTGGGCATTCGTTATAGCGGGGGCTAAAAACTATACTGACTGAAATCGATCGCTGAGTGCATGGGATAGTGGAAGGGGACGCACAGCTTCTGTAACACGTCTTAAGAGACAGACAATACGCCCCAAATCAGACCTGGGGAACTTAGGTTGCCAAGGCCTGCCGAAGGCGTGTTATGCATATTCCACGCGCGACTCGTCATGGGATTTCCGATGGAAGTTAGAGATTTGCAGCGTAACCTTTTTCTTAACAGGTTGTGTAAGGTATCTTCAATAAAGTTTGTCTTAAAAAAAACCTCTAGGACCACATTCAAGTTTAGAGGGTGGTCGGCAATGGTGGCGGCTCATAGTTGGCTTGGGCAATCAGATATGAAACAATTGAGGGATATGCACCCAACTCCCAAAGTCCCCTTGTCACTCCGCTCACTTTGCCTACTTTTCCCTACTTGACGCACTCCACTGGCATCCTATAACCCGGTCATAAAAAAAAGCCTTCAATTCAGTGGAACCCTTCCAAACAAGGATCAACTCCACCTTCTACTAGCAGAAGAAGGGAGCCCACAAGACCCCTCACCCTCTCACCCGAACTAACGGCCCAATCCACACTTCCTGCATTCTGACCGCAGGACTACTTTTCGCAATGTGTAAATATGTACATTCTGGCTGCAGGCTCTCAATGTTAAATATAATTGTAATGTCCTCCTGTCCTGTCCCTGGTTTATGTTCTCACTCTTACTCCAGCTGCTAGACATCACTCAATCCAACAATCCAACAATGTAAGGGCACCTTGCACTAGGACCGCCTCGCCGCTCTGTTATTGCCTGCTTCGTAGGGCATTTATGATCCAAATGACACCATGTTCTTAAATACATACAAATGCAAAATACATATGTCCATGCTTTGAAGGGGGTTAATACCCCAGACAATTATCTGACCTACCAGGTTGCACTGTTCTTCGCCTGCTCATGCTATTTCCCCCCTATTGGTTCTCTGTACTGGAGGTTTAGCAAGATTTGTGGGTCACTGAGAGTTTAAACATGAACCTAATGTTCTTCAATTTAAGGCTAATGCATTAAGTGTAAGTGATTCATTGATTGTTAAGTTTGGTGAATTCATGTGTTCTTTGATCAATAATCAATCATCTTTAGAACAAAGGGAATGTCCCAGTAACCGAGTGTCCCTTCTGTGGTTTGTGGCAAACATGAGGTGCCCGATGACCAAACCGCTCCATCCCGAATGTGTGCAAGCAATTGCTATGCAGTGGCGTCTTCAGGAATCAAATTTAGGGAGGGATAGCGAGGGGGCCAAAGACAAAAGTAGGTGGGGCCACAGACAAAAGTAGGGGGGCCGCCTATGAAAGTGAATGTGTGACGTCACAAGCACTCCTGCAGAGAAGCTTTTGTGCACACCAACTACCAAACCCTACTGCACCTCCCCTCGCATCAGAATGTAGGCACAACACCATTAAGTCACTAATGACCCATCATTCACAGTTTTGTGTGCTACAGTTTGATTGGAGGGGCTGGTCTTGACAGCAGAGGGAACTTAACAGCTCTTCATTGTTGATTGCGGCACTGTGGGTGGCCCGTGCGGGTGAACACAGCACTGCAGACCGTGCAGAGTGAGTAGCCTAGCTGACGTCGGGTGGGCTCAAGGGGGGGTGCAGGATTTGAGAGGAGGGACCCAACCCCCCCCACCCCTCCCCTAGCGACAGCACTGTTGATATGCACATGACCACACGTACAGACATACCGAAATAGCTGCCTGTGCCGCACTGCTAGATTTAATAGTACGCTATCAGGAATTTCAAGGGTCAAAATGAAAGGAGGAACCTACAGAACATGGGATGGTTTCATTGGCATAGCTGTAGATCTTTATACAACCTCCCCAAAACACAGAAATACCGAAGTCTGTTGAAACCTGCAAGACACCTACAACTGAGTTCTGAGGCAGCGCATGCACTGGGTGCTGACCCTAGTATTCTCTGAAGAAGTTCCTGGCTCGTCCGGCTCTTCCTTGGTGCAGCTCTCGGCTCCGCCATGCCCAGCGTGCAGTGCCAGCCGGCAATGCAGGAACTGGATTGACTCGTTGTAGACCGGATGAAGCCGGAAGCTGAAACGTTGGTGCTCCTTGTTAGCCGGGCGCTGCGTGGAAAAGGTCACGGTGGAGTCGGCTGCGCAACCTGCGCACACGAGCAGGAACTCTGACTGCACCCAGGGGTCTGAGGATGGGGAAACGAAGCACAGGTGGAGGCTAAAGCCAACGCCGGAAGCCAGAGGAGACAGAAAAACCTGCGGCAGGGGAAAACTGAAACATTACTGCAAAATAGTCATCAGATACAAAGGCATAAAAAAGCTCATTTTAAGTAGACATTACGCCAATGGCCCAAAACATTTTCATAGACATCTCAAAACTGTATATTCTTTAGAAAAACATTATGTACATGATGTTTCAGAAACTACAATAAGACAAGAAGTGGCTAAACTGTGCAAGTTGGGCAAATTTCTCAAATGTTTCCTTTTTTCTCCTCTGTGCCCTAAGCTGCAGAATGCTGACTCCCTTGTGGAGCCGATTGTTTAAAAAAGTGTGATGTGTGAAGCCCTTAATTCTTCTGAAGGACTTAAGGGGCTGAGCTACTCCTTCCATCCCACAGGTCAATCTTTTATGCAGGGTGTTGATAGGTCTGGAAAAGATCCGGGGCTACGCTAATGTCAGGACTCGGGGCTAGCTAGCCTTTTGGTTGTAACCCCTGAGATTCTGTCCGGGGCTACAACCAAATGACCCAGGGCTATAGCTCCCTTAGCCCCCCATACCCCCAGCAACGCCTCAGCTTTTATGAGTGCCCATCTACCGTGGACAGCCATACGTCGGGTTGGTGACAGTGAGGATCTGCAGAGTTTTTCCAGAGCCTGCCGCTCAGGAGGACGCCTTGGCCGAGGTGAGCATGCTTCAAGAGCCAAGGCTGGGTGGCTTGATTTAGGTGGCGACAGGACATAGCTGGTGCTGACCAGAAGGTGCCTCCTGGCATCTTTGTAAACTTCGGCAATTCCCCAAGCCCTCCAGCTTGGAAATGATAAAATCTTAGGAAGGGACTTTTATCGATCTGTCATGGCAAAAAGTCAACGTCCCATCAACCTTCACCGTTTTATCCCAAGAAAAAGGCAAGCCTCTCCTTCCCTGAAACAAAAAGATGGGTATCCCCTACAACACGGACAAGGGGGAAACTAATGAAGCAAGGTACAAGAAGATATTATGTCTCGCGGTACACCACACAAATGATATTATGATCATATTTAACAGATTTACAGTGAATAAGTGAGAGGAAAGGAAAATCAAAGTATAACCCAAATCAAATTATCAATTGTGAAATGTTATTAACATCAAGCAGATAAAATCCTATTGATCTGAAAATTCTACCCATAATTCATACCGGTCTGTCATGGCAAAAGCCAACGTCCCATCAACCTTCAACATTTTATCTCATAGAAAAGGCAAGCCTCTTCTTCCCACCAGGAGGAAAAAACACTAGGGCCCAATTGGCAGTCAGAATATTGATTTGATTCGCTGAGCTTCAGCAGGCATTTGTGGTGAACAATGCCTTGTACTGTATGAGTAATACAATGGGTCTGTCCATAAACAGCCCCCACTTTCTAACATTAAGCAACCCTTGCACCGGATAATCCTCAGTGTGTCTACATGTGCCAGCAGAGAGATAGGGTGAATCTGAGTTGGGAGCCCAAAGGATTTGGTAGAAATGCATGTGTGACAAAAGGACTACTGCTCTGCAGGAGTGCAGTGATGAGTGTTGGCCAAAGCACCTACTCAGCCTCACACTACTACTAAATGAGCAGTCATCTCAATCATTAAGGTAAAAACCAGCACATCCCAAGAGGTGCACCTCTTTTGCAGAAATATATGTCACTTCTATATGTGACCCTACCATGGAAACATTAGATGTCATAGACGTAGTAGTATCGAGGGTAGAGGCGGCGCTGAGATTCACCTTGAATGAAGTGAAAGATGCAATCGATCTTCAGAACTGGGAGAAGGCGTAGCGCCCAGATATGGCCCAGTCGATATTTTTAAGAAGGAAACAGACCTGTAGGCTCCAGTCTTCCTTCTCGTATGTAATGCAGTTGTGGAGCAGGATGTGGTCCCTAGATCTTGTACACGGGTAATAACTTTACCTGCATATAAAAAAGAGAGCGTGATAATCAGGCCAATTGCAGACCCATATCCTTGTTGGACGCGGTTGGAGAAAACGATTGAACAATCATTTAAACTATTTTTACTGCACCAGAACTATATCACTTTGAATAAATTGTATCTATACACAGCTTTCATTGACCTCAAAGCTGCATGTGACAGAGTTCCGAGGCACAAACTGCGGAGATCGCCCCAAGTTCTGAGTATACCCAGCTCTCTGCTGCAGGCAATTACAAGACTCTACATCAACAATAAAGCGAGAGTGAAATGAAACCTAGCAGGGGATACAATGGCCCTCATGAACATCGGACAGGGGGGTGAGACAAGGCTGTGTACTGGCCCCTACTCTCTTTTGTATCGAGGTCAACAAATGAATTGACAAATTTGTGAATAAGCAGTCCAGCGACGCCCCAAGGTTGGGACAGGGGACGATACCCCTCTTACTCTTCACCGACGATGCGATCTGCGTCTCTACGACTCCCACTGGCTTGACAAATCAAGTGGCAACATTTCATGAGGGGTGCATCTAGAGTGGCCTGACAATTAATAACGGCAAGACAAAATTGATAGTATTCCATCCATCGCATAAAAGACCACCAAGATTAGATATTACCATTAAGGGTTACCAAATTCAACGAGTACAGTTTCGACTATCTAGGCACTAAATTCAGGAGTAACGGCAACCGGCCGGCTGAGATGGAAAAATATGATGCTGTACTTAAATGATCTCACAATCACGGGGATGGTGCTATTTTCAGAGCACTGCACAGGCTAGGTCAACTGCAATGTATGGTGCGGAAATCAGGGCCTATACCAAGCCCATTAGATCACAGGTAGTAGAAAATAGGTTTTAAAAAAGATCACTAACCTCCCCCAAAGTACATAACACATGACAATTCACATAGAGCTTGGCCAAAAACCCATTTTAGATGTATTGGCAATCTGGCCAATATTCCACTAATCTCGATCATGGGCCTCCCCACACTTAGGGAAATATAGAGAGGCGGGGACCGGACCCGTCTGTCACAGAGTGGAGGGAAGGACCGGCCATGGTGTAGGCACATCAGAACAGAACCTGATTCCATAGATCCGAAGCATCTGTGGTGCAAACCAAAACGTGTTGATGTCCACACACAACATAGTACAGGCCGCTTTCGATATAATGTTGAAGGGGAAAATAGATGTATTTTTTAGTTCCTCTATTCAAGAAGCCAGTGCTGCAAATCGGAACTAGGATACAAAATCTATATTGATGCTGTGCAGGTCCGTAGGATAGCTCCGGGGCCACGTGTTTGTCTGGAAGCAAAGCAAGGCATAGCAGCACAGGTTCGAATCCCGGGCTCGTGTTTAGAAACCGGTTCAGGTATTAAGCGCGTTAAAGAAAAAACAATTATGTTTTAAAAAGGTTCCCCCTATGCACGAGCCCTTTATTTGAGAAACAGGTTTGGCATCTTACCCCTTGCAATCATGATGCATACTTGGCATGTTTCTCTTCTTATGTCCGCAGTATAGACATCACAGGCACTTTATTTGAAGCCCCTTCTAATAAAATATAACATTGCATATCTTTCAGATGTGCTGTCCTTATGTAAAATCAGTTTGAACAAACTGACTCTGTTTGCAGACGCTAAATGCATCCCTCGAGTCCGGTAAGAAAGAGGCTCCGGAGGTTTGCGATAGAAATAGGGAAGGAATCATATCAAATGGATTATGCACAATGTATATTTTCTATGTGAGCATAAACCTGCCTTGTGCATATGCACAAGCAATAGTGATGCTTAAAATGGATTCAGTCCATAGGCAATATCCAAATCAAGCAAGTATTGTGACTAGTGTGCATGTGTTAGTGGTGAAGATATGGTATCAGTGCAAATAACCTGATTATCAAAAATTATAAAATAATATTGTAAACATAGAAATGAATTTTAGCAGGTATTGTGACTAGTGTACATATGTTAGTGGTGAAGATATGGTATCACTACAAATAACCTGATTGTCAAAAATGATAAAATAAGGGTGATGAACGTATCTAGGAGAAATAGCGCATAACATAAATACTTGGACAGTGCTGGGTTCAAACGTAAAAAGCATCATCATGACAATCTCACAAGAAAGGAACGTGTGGTTTTGAAACATTTCAGACAGGACAACTCTATTGTTATATGTGAAACTGACAAGGGAGGGAATATAGTGCTGTTGAACATTAAGGATTATGTAGAAATGGGAAACAAGCATTTGAACACTCCTGGTTGTCATCCTACTCTACATACCAACCCATCTAAATCTATCACAAATGAATTACATCAGTTGGTGGATAACTGGCATGAAAAGGGAGCCTTAACTGATGAGGAGAGTGTTTTTCTTAAGATTAAACATCCTACAATGCCTGTAATGTATTTTTTTTTACCTAAAATACACATAAAGTATGATAGGTTACCAGATGTCCGGCCAATAATGAGTGGCATTGGATGGGTGATGGACGGCCTCTCACAATACATTGATGAACATGTGTTATTGATGCCATCCTTCATTAGGCACAGTACTCATGTTTTACAAACACTGACAGACATAACATGGAATGATGATTTTCTTTTGGTCACGTTGGATGTTACTGCATCATACACTTCTATCAGTCATGATCTAGCCTCACACACTATTGATTTTGTTTTTCAAGATTTGTCAGCATCTTACGCACTTCAGATAGATATGTTGAAGGAATTCTTGAAGTTCACGTTAAATAATAATTTTTTTTGTTCAATGACACTTACTACTCCCAGGTGGAGGGGGTTGCAATGGGGGCCAAATTTGCACCGTCATTGGCCAACCTGTTCATGAGTCATTTTGAAGGGAAATATGTGTTCTATGAAGAGAAATATAAAGATAATCTGGTACTATGGAAAAGATTTATTGATGATACTTTGATGATTTGGAAAGTAACAGAACTTGATTTATTGAACTTTATTGAATGCCTTAATAACAATAATTTGGGGATCAAGATCACAGGAGAATATAGCACCTCCTCGATTAACTTTCTCAACCTGAGTATCTATATAGAACATGGAACAATAGAGACCAGAACTTTTAGGAAACCTACAGAAGTAAATTCTACCCTTCATGCAGAAAGCTGCCACAAAAAAGCTGTCATTAATAATATTTCAGTAGGAGAGTACTTTAGGGCTAAAAGATTTGCTGACAGAGGATACAGTATAACGGTAATCTCGGAAGCTCACCACAAGGTTAAGACTAAATCCAGGATGGAAATGTCGAACACGCAGACCACTAATGAGATTATTAGACCTCCACGCAAACTTGGCATCATAACTAGATACACTAACGAGGCCAGTTTGCTCTATAATATGGTCAATAGACATTGGGGTATTTTGCACTTGGATAGAGATGTCTCTACACTTTTGTATGATAAACCATCATTTACTTACACTAAAGCCCCGAATTTAAGGAATAAACTTTGTCCGTCTTATATTAAAAATGTAACACATCAAGGCACAGATTAGTTGAAACCCTTAAGGGGTTTCTTCAAAAGTGGTACCTGTAGCATGTGCTGTTATGCACAACCAGACTGCTGTGAATTCTCTAATGAACTAGGCATTTGAGTCCGCATTGAGGAGTTCATTAATTGTCATAGCAAATTTGTCATTTATGCAATTGTGTGTGTGTGCCGCAGGATCTATATTGGAAGTACGATTAGAGAATTGTGCCTAAGGATCAGGGAGCATATTTCGTTATTGAACAAAGTAGATCATAATCTTCCGCTATCCAATCATTGGCAAACACATCACCAATTTGACAATCTTAAAGACATCAGGTTTATTGGATTAAAAAAGGTCCTACTTGGTAAACGTGGAGGTGATCACCAACTCTTGCTCAGGCAAATTGAATCTAAATATATTTGCAAGATGCAATGTGTTTCTATGAGACTCCATACTGATCATGAAATGGGAAATTTATTATAATCAGTTTGAAAAGGTTCTGCATTGCCAGGTCCAAAAGGAACCCACAGTGAGTAACGCTTAGCCAATCACATTATGTTGAGATCCATTGGTCAATTTAACTCATTCTATTATATAGCTTTGTTTGATTCAGTTACCTATCTATATTAGGGTAACCTGCTTAGGAGCTATATTTCTCCTAGATACGTTCATCACCCTTATTTTATAATTTTTGACAATCAGGTTATTTGTACTGATACCATATCTTCACCACTAACATATGTACACTAGTCACAATACTTGCTAATGTTCATTTCTATGTTAACAATATTATTTTATAATTTTTGATAATCAGTTTATTTGCACTGATACAATATCTTCACCACTAATACATGTACACTAGTCACAATACTTGCTAACGTTCATTTCCATGTTTACAATACTGGATAACAGGAAATTGCGTCCTGGAACTACTTATCCCATAGACACATGCGCTGTGGCTACAACACACGCTGATCACGTGATCACGTGAGATACGTAAGAATGAAAACATGACGCAAAGACAACACTACCCGCGCTGCTCACTTATTCGTTTTAAACGGCAAGCGGATTGCACGCACGTTACTATACAACGCAGGGATTTTCCCGTATAACACGCAATAGGGTAAGTTTCATTGTCGGGCAATCACTGATACTTTTTCAATTTATCAATTATCTTTATCACATTAAGATGAGGACTGCCTTAACTTATACTTCTTATGCATTAGCAAGCATTTCTGTATTTATCACTTGCACAAGTACTGTGTGCAGTCTGGTTCCAGCGCACGCGATTTTTCCTCACAACACGTATCCATCAATATTTCAGGTATTTGGACCCATGGAGCGCCAATAATCACATTCATATACATTTCGTCAACAGCAAATTGATGAACCACTCCTTTCTAATATGTGAGTACTTCAATGAGCATTTTTCATTAGCGCACACAGAATCTCTTTAATCTCCCTATTTATCACATTTTACCGCAGATTTCAAATATGCATAGTTACAACTATATGTAACTTCATTTTTTATTCCATAGTTTACATAGAACTGTACAGATTGGGTAACTCCCATCCCCTAGTCCCAGCATGGCTCTTTTGGTGTATAACTTTGCAACAATGCACCTTTATTTCAGACTCTACATACACTATTATCACCTTAATACTCTGTTTCTATGGGCTATAGTTTCATTCTACTAGCTATTATATATTTTCTTGCCTGAAATTCAGGGCACAATCACAATTAGTGGTGTCTTGTTTGGAGCTGGCAATGCAAACTCACTCTTGAATAGGTGATTCACCAGGGGAACTGTCATTTTTTAACTTTTGGAGCTCTTGCTCACTGACATGATAGATAAATTGCTGATTTGATTTGATTTTCTCTGTTCCACAACGCCACTGCCATTGATGTAATCTGGTATGTGATTTATTGTTTATATGTTGTGTTTCTGGCATTTGCTTTTTGCTGTGGAATCTTGTTTTTTTATTTTATGTTGTATAAAATTATCACAGCCTTGAGAACGACTGATAGGTCGAAACACGTGTCGGCTGCAACATAGTAAATTAATTTATTGGACACAACCATAATTCATGGACATTAATCTTTGTGAATCAGCAATTGTATTTTGAGTTTATGATTAGGTCTCGGCGCAAGACAGCACTCTGTGTTTTGCATATTTTCAGGGTGTTGGCTCAGGGGGACGACACCTGCTGAATCTTGCAGCAAGTAGACCACGTAACTTTAATCATTAGGACTAGCGCACACCACATGGTTATTCCCTGATTCCAAGCATTTCAATATTCAAAGCATCCTCGATTGAGGACAGATTGCAGTTCATATAGTGCACATAAATGCACTTAATCCGTGACTCTTATGAATTTATCATGTTACGCCAATAACAACTCTCTGGTCTGAATTACCTATATGTTGATTTTCATCGGTTTTATGGACAGCGTTTGTTAAATTGTATATGTTTGATGAACTTATAAGGAAACAAACATAATTCACTGACTGACTTTGCCTCTTTTGGTCACGTGGGCTGATGGCAGGTTATACTCTTCAGGAGGGGTGTGAACTAGTACACAAGTGTAGGGTCGGCTTCCTCGTGAGCCGATCCTACTGTCTCACGTGGAAACCTGTCCTTGCAGGCCTCTGGGAATGGAACGAAGCAGAGAGATTGGTGGAGGACGAGGATGCAGCTGGTGCCAGCAGGGCTCCCTTTAATCACCCCGTTACGTTAATTCTTGTAATAACTACATATACATTACTCACCCGTTGCAGCACGTCATTACAGACTGGCGACGAGCGGAAACCCATTGCAGGGACCCCCGGGTCTGCTGCCGAAGTGAAGCTACTTTGCGGCCCAGAGATCGATGGGCGTGGGAGTGTCCTCAGACCAGGGCAACTTATATACTGACTCGGTGAGTGAGCCGCGGTAATAAGAAAGTCTCCTTCTCGCTGTGCGAACAACGCTGCACATTTCACAATTTATTTGAATACGGCCCAGTGCGCTACACATTCATCAATACGGCCGGCAAAAGACTTCTTGTTGCACGAAAGTGGGAGTGTCCCCACATGCATATTTATCTCGACACAGGCTTACCCTGGAAACAAGTTAGAGGAAAGGACATACAGAACAGCAAAGCAGCTTCCACACTGATCTTCTTCTTCCCAGTACCAGTAGGAGAGTGTTTCCCTGTGAACACTATACTCTCTAGTAACAAACTCTGCAAGGTCACTTCAGAGGTTTAACCAATATACTGGATTACAGAGGCCACAGACAGAAATATTACCTACCATCATTGATAAGGCAGCAAGTACGGTATCTTTGAGGGGTGCGGGAGACATGGCTCCCCACAGTGTTCTGCCACCTCCCTTTTTGTTTCTCTAGAAGTTGAAGAACCCACTGTACCATGGAAAAGGTGGATAAAATCCTTCAAAGATTATGCTAATGTGCTTTGTGGCACAAATTACAGCGTGGAGAGGAGAACATCGCTTCTTTCACATTGCCTGGGCTCAGCAGGGCAGGAGAAAGGTGATGACACACGGGATCTCCCAGAAGAAGACAGTGGTGATCTGAATGAATACGAGAAATCTATGCGGAAAATGGGAAAGTGCTCCGAAAAGAAGTTAAGCACCATTCTGGAAGGCTATAAATGTGATAAACGCCCTCAGCAACAGGGAGAGCGTGTAGAGCAATATTACGCTGCTAAGGAAGATGGCGAGGACATGTACGTTTAGTCAGCAACTAATTGAACCGATCCTACAGTCTCTCGTGGAACCCTGTCTCTGCAGGGCTCACGAGAATGGAAGGACGCGGAGAGACGGCTGGTGCCAGCGGGGCTCCCTTTAATCACCCCATTACATTAATTCTTGTAATAAATATATATACATTACTCACCGGTGTGCAGCCCGTCTTTATAACAAGCAATCCAAACAATAGTGTTGTCATACCAAAATAAAAGAATCCCCAAACAAAGTTCTATAAAAAATAGGATCTTTGAACATTGTATATATGTTGGCATGTAGACATTTTTATGAAACGCTTGTGATTTCCATACTTGCCGGAGTACCGCTAGAGATACTGATGGAAAGGCCTGGTCATGAGTCTATGGGCAGGTGTGGCTCCTGTAGGTCCAAGAGCAGATCAGATCTAATTACACCAACCAGATCAACATCCCACACATCAACAGGGCCAAAGCCGGGGATTCGGATTCCCACACTTGGCCCCTAAGCACTGGAACTCTCTCCCCTCTGACCTCAGAGCTAAGTCATCCCTCATTGTCTTCCGGAAAAACTTGAAAACTGCCCTCTTCAACTAACCCTCCCCCCACTCCAACATCCTACTTTGCATGCACCTTCCCACATTCCCTAGCGCTAAATTATGTATTTCGTGTAATTTATTTATTTTATGTATTTATTTAAATTCTTAGTAACGTGCCAAATCGCCTGGAGCCTCATGACGCACATAAAACAAACGAGACAGTAACATGAAAATACAATTGAGACACAGAAATCTGAAAAGAGACCGTTTAGCGAGGACTAAGAAGTGTTGAAGAGATGGGTCTTAAGATTTTCTTTTAAATAGATTAGTGAGCTGCAGCTCTTTAGGTGAAGTGCAAGAGTGTTCCAAAGAGCAGGGGCAGCGACACTGAAGATGGTTTTGCCAAATTTAACTGAGCGAAAGCGCTGCTGACTAAGCATGGCTTGCTCAGTGGACCTGAGTGAACAACCAGGGACATAGCGATGAATGCACTGGGTCAGATAGATGGGTGCAGAGTCAATCAAACATTTGAATGTGAGAGTGAGTATCTTGAAGGATACCCTATGCTTGATGGGCAAGAAGTGCAGTTTTTTCCTGGCTTCAGTGATAGTAGAATGCCTGGGTAAAGCAAGCACTGCTCGGACTGAGCCATTTTGGGTTGTCTGAAGAGCGGCGATATTAAATGCAGACGTCTAGGATGTAAAATGTCCGGTGTTTAAGCATGTAACATGTTGGCTACCTTCCTGTAACAAAGCTCAGCTCATACCTCTGTAACTAAGTTTTTGACCACCTTCTGTAACAAGCGCCACAATGCCTAAGGGCTGCTGTGCGCTCAACAAATTCGAATAAATAAATAAATAAATAAGGGAGCAGTATAGGAATCCACATCTACAATTACCGCCTTCCACAGCCGGTTGTGTGCCTTGGCTTCCATTCACGAGCCTACGTGCGTCAACCTTTGTGGTGCACTTAGTAAAGTGGACGGAGGACCTACTAGAGTCAGAGCAGTAACGTAATCCTCTCCTGGGGCCGGCGAACAAGGATGTCGAACCCTGCGCTGGAGCATATCCCCACCATGTGTCCACAGGAGTGAAGGGAAGCGCGCGGCCACAGGCAGAGGGAGTTGGAGAAATACTCCAGTAGCTAGTGCTCATCCTCTGAGAGATGGGCCTGCGTCAATCCCAGGATGTGTCAATGACATGGCTCGCAAAGTGTTTGATCCCTTCCCCGCTCGATCTATTGTCTTACCTCGACGAACACACGGCTGTTGGATGCCACCATGCAGGGCCCGGGATGCTTGGAGGAGATGTGCGTGCTGTACACCTCAAGGTTGATAAGCGGGCGGCTTGTGCGAGGCCTGTCCAAAATGGCCGCCAAGTCATTGGAACGAGGCAGCAGCAGTACTGGGTACACGCAGGTGAACTGTAAAAGAAAATCAGAGATCCACTCAGTACTGTCGGCAGAGATTACTAAGCTCTTCCACCCAAAGCACCCCACGGCTGGAAGATGGGAGGAGCTGCATTCACACTAGGGGATCATAAAGCAGCATAAATGCACTAACGTATCTTTAACGACCAATGTGGCTTCACATTTTGACGGGGTGACTTTTTTAACTGTGTTTAAGGGAAATCAGCTATCAGATCTCAATTTATAGGAAACGCAAAAGACAATAGTTGCTTGAAAATATTATGTAGGCCCGAATCAGAAAAGGTCAATGTGTTCACCACCGGATGCAGCATGAGCTGGGTTAGTGTGTTGACAATGTACATAGCAGACCTACTGAGAAAAACATTGCTACAAAAGACTCCGCTGCTCTGCATTAGTGGTTGCAGTGATACTGGCATGAGTGCTCTCGCTGGCTCCCACACAGCTAGTGAGTTCCATAAGGCACCCCGCTTCAGAGAGATCAGTGACCATGTGCACACACTTGCCAGCAATACAGTGACAGGTGTGAGCATGTCGTGTGTGAAGCGGCACTGACGGGTCATGTATCCAGAGGCGGTGGCAGCTCCAGTGTTCTGGGCTACATGTTTCTTATTAAATGCATTCACACTTATTACAGAATAATTATCTGTCCATTCATCTATTTACTCCCACACTGTCTAGCTGTCTATCCTTCCCTCTCACTGTCTAGCTGTCTATCCTTCCCTCTCACTGTCTAGCTGTCTATCCCTCCCTTTCACTGTCTAGCTGTCTATCCTTCCCTCTCACTGTCTAGCTGTCTATCCTTCCCTCTCACTGTCTAGCTGTCTATCCCTCCCTTTCACTGTCTAGCTGTCTATCCTTCCCTCTCACTGTCTAGCTGTCTATCCTTCCCTCTCACTGTCTAGCTGTCTATCCTTCCCTCTCACTGTCTAGCTGTCTATCCCTCCCTTTCACTGTCTAGCTGTCTATCCTTCCCTCTCACTGTCTAGCTGTCTATCCTTCCCTCTCACTGTCTAGCTGTCTATCTACCCTCCCCTCTCACTGTCTAGCTGTCTATCCTTCCCTCTCACTGTCTAGCTGTCTATCCTTCCCTCTCACTGTCTAGCTGTCTATCCCTCCCTTTCACTGTCTAGCTGTCTTTTCATCCCTCTCACTATCTAGCTTTCTATGTATCTGTCCCTCTCACTGTCTAAAGGTCTATCTATCCTTCCCTCCCACTGTCTAGATGTCTATCTACCTATCCCACTCACTGCCTGGCTGTCTATCCTTCCCTCTCGCTGTCTATCTATCTGCCCCTCTCACTGTGTAGCTTTCTATCTATCTATCCCTCTCACTGTCTAGCTGTGTATCCTTCCCTCTCACTGTCTAGCTGTCTATCTATTTCCTCTCACTGTGTAGCTTTCTATCTATCCCCACACTGTCTAGCTGTCCATCCATCTGCCCCTCCCACTGTCTAGCTGTCTATCTATCTGCCCCTTTCACTGTGTATCTATCTATCTATCTATCTATCTATCTATCTATCTATCTATCTATCTATCTATCTATCTATATGTCTGTCTATCTATCTATCTATCCCTCTCACTGTCTAGCTGTTTAGCCTTCCCACCCACTGTCTGACTGTCTATCTATCTATTCCTCTCACTGTGTAGCTTTCTATCTATATATCCCTCTCACTGTCTAGCTGTTCATCCTTCCCTCTCACTGTCTAGCTGTCTATCTGTCCCTCTCACTGTCTAGCTGTCTATCTACCCTTCCCTCTCACTGTCTAGCTGTCTATCTGTCCCTCTCACTGTCTAGCTGTCTATCTATCATTCCCTCTCACTGTCTAGCTGTCTATCTGTCCCTCTCACTGTCTAGCTGTCTATCCTTCCCTCTCACTATCTAGCTTAATATCTATCCCACTCACTGTCTGGCTGTCTTTCTTTCCCACTCACTGTCTAGCTGTCTATCTATTTCCTCTCACTGTGTAGCTTTCTATCTATCCCCACACTGTCTAGCTGTCCATCCATCTGCCCCTCTCACTGTGTAGCTTTCTATCTATCTATCCCTCTCACTGTCTAGCTGTGTATCCTTCCCTCTCACTGTCTAGCTGTCTATCTATTTCCTCTCACTGTGTAGCTTTCTATCTATCCCCACACTGTCTAGCTGTCCATCCATCTGCCCCTCCCACTGTCTAGCTGTCTACCTATCTGCCCCTTTCACTGTGTATCTATCTATCTATCTATCTATCTATCTATCTATCTATCTATCTATCTATCTATCTATCTATCTGTCTATCTATCTATCTATCCCTCTCACTGTCTAGCTGTTTAGCCTTCCCACCCACTGTCTGACTGTCTATCTATCTATTCCTCTCACTGTGTAGCTTTCTATCTATATATCCCTCTCACTGTCTAGCTGTTCATCCTTCCCTCTCACTGTCTAGCTGTCTATCTGTCCCTCTCACTGTCTAGCTGTCTATCTACCCTTCCCTCTCACTGTCTAGCTGTCTATCTGTCCCTCTCACTGTCTAGCTGTCTATCTATCATTCCCTCTCACTGTCTAGCTGTCTATCTGTCCCTCTCACTGTCTAGCTGTCTATCTGTCCCTCTCACTGTCTAGCTGTCTATCCTTCCCTCTCACTATCTAGCTTAATATCTATCCCACTCACTGTCTGGCTGTCTTTCTTTCCCACTCACTGTCTAGCTGTCTATCTTTCCCACTTACTGTCTAGCTGTCTATCCTTCCCTCTCACTGTCTAGCTTTCTATCTACCTGCCCCACTCAATGTCTGGCTGTCTATCTCTCTCTCTCTCACTGTCTAGCTTTCTATCTGTTGTCCTAGTGTTCTAGCTTATCCATCATCTATCTATGTCTATTGTTCTATCTTCTATTTGTCTTTACATCTTTATGTTTTTCTATGTATCTATCTTTCTTTCTATCCCTCTCGTTGACTGTCTAATCTATCTCTGTCTTTTTTTCTTTCTTCTATCTGTCTTACAATCTTTCTGTTCATCTACCTATTTATCTATATCTATCTGCCTTTCTATCTACTTTTCTATATCTATCTTTCTTTCTATCTTTCTGTGTATCTATCTATCCCTCTCATTGACTATCTATTTAATCTAGCTCTCTGTCCTTTTTCTTTCTTATACCCATCTTATTGTGTTTCTGTTTGTCTACCTATTTGCCTATACCCATCTGTCTTTCTATTAATTTTTCTATAGCTTTCTGTCTACCTTTCCATCTTTACATGTATCTATCTGTCTATCCTTCTGCCTATTATCTTTCCTATTTTTGTCTTTCTAGCTAATTGTTTTTTGTCTTTCTATATATATCTTTCTATGTCTACACCTATATGTCCTTCCATCTATCTTTCTGTCTTTTGGTGTATCTATTATTGTATCTATTCCTCTCATTAACTATGTATCTAACTAATCGCACTATCATGTTTTCTTCTATCTATCTATCTATCTATCTATCTATCTATCTATCTATCTATCTATCTATCTATCTATCTATCTTACCATTTTTCTGTTTGTCTACCTACTTATCTATATCTGTGTTCCTATTATTCTATATCTAGCTGTGTGCCAACGTTTCTGCCTATCTTTCTATCGATCCTTCCATGTTTCTGTCTTTCTATCTATGTATCTAGTTGCCATAAGTCTGTCTTTTTCTCCATGTCTCTCTCTCTGTGCCTATCAATCCACTGTCTATCTATTTACCTTACTTTATGTATTTCTGTGTATCTATTTATCGATCCAACTATCTCTTCGTCAGGATCTGAAAGTTCCAGGGATTCTCAAGAGTCGATTGGAGACAATACACTGCACACCCAGCAGGAACCAACCCACAGGCAAAAACAAGATGCTACACTGTGGGAAAGGTCCTGTCAGGCGGGAGTGCTACTTGACACGGAGTGCTACTTGACACACACCCTGGTTCTCACTTCTGGACAGGAGCTGTAGTAGGTTACAAAATGGGATAAATTAATAACAGGCCTTACTTATAAGGTAAATACAACAGGAATACAGAAGCATTAATCCCCTAATCTTACCTTTAGGTAAACTTCTGTTCTCCTGTATCCTAATTCTTTAGTTTGAAAGAAGCTGAGGCAAGATCAATATCTAACTAACTAATCAAAACATCTGACACTAAGCTGCAGTATGGCTCCAAGCATATTACCATTGCAAGAACGCCTTTCCTCCAACGTTCTGAGCCTAATGTAGACTCTTCCTGATGATGGCGGGCAGGAGCGAGACCCTGTGGTTGGAGTAAAGCACCCTAACACTCGGTCACACTCCTAGCCCGTGTCCCTCATTGGCCTCCGATGCGTCTTCCTTCACACACGTTGCCATGGAGCCCCCTGGATGCTGTGATGCGTCAGGGTCGCTTGTTAGCCCACAAGAGCAGGCTAGCTGCAAGAGGATGCATGCGCTGCAGCGTCCGATCCCTGATAATGTGAGGAGTCGGGCATGTCAGCACCCGAATACTAACAGCATTCTCCTTCCAGACCCCCCACCCCACCAAGACTTGGAGGAAACCGACCAGGCTTGCTGGTAAACATGGCATGAAAAGCATGCATCAGTCTCGGGGCCATGACATTGTCCACTGCAACCCACATGCAATCCTCCACCCTGTAACCTGCAACCAGATACTGAACCCTGCGTCAGAAAATACGTGAATCAATTATTTTCTGGATCTCATATTCCTCTTGAGGACCCACCAGGGGAGGCCTTGCCCTAATCTGGCATGGATAAACAGAAGAAAACTGAACGGGTTTCAAAAGAGAGACATGGAATACAGGATAAATACGGTAATGTGAGGGTAATTGAAATTCCCCTGCCATTAGATTGATGACCCGGCTAATAGAGAAAGGACCAATGAAACAAGGTTTAAGTTTTCTGCTAAATAAAGGGAGGCTTATGTCACTGGCAGACAGCCATACCCTATCAGTAACTTGATAACCCAGAAAGGATCTGCATTTCCTGTTGGCGTATCTACGGGCCTGTTCTTGGACCTGGGACAAATGTTGTTTCGCCTTGTCCAGTCCGGCCTGGATTTGCCTCACAAAGATATGTGCTGCTGGAGAGTTCTGTGGGGAATAAACAGATAGGGAAATAGGATGGATCCAACATCATATTCTGTAAGATAACACAACAGATATTGTCCTATCGTCTGGTTCACTCTCTCGCTTTGTCCATCACTTTCTGGATGGTAAGCTGATGAAAAGTTTGGTTAGACCCCCATCTCTTTGCTTATGGCTCTCCAAAAGGCCAAAACGAATTGAGTTCCTCTATCAGTGATATAAGAGGCGGGTTTGCCATGGAGACAGATTACGTTCTGTAGGAAACATTGAGCCAGTTTCGGGGCTGAAAGTACTTCTTTGAGGGCTTTGAAGTGAGCCATCTTAGTATATGAATCCACTATTGTAAGTATCACAGTATATCCTCCTTTGTTGGGCAATCTGTGATAAAATCCATTGAACAGAACTGCCAGGGTTGGTCTGGAAGAGGTAGGGACTGTTACAATCCAAACGGTTTTCCCTGTAGGGTCTTGGATTGGGCACACACCTCGTTACCCATGAATGTAATCCACAATATCGTCCTTGAGCTTTTTCCACTAGGCATATCTTTGTACCTTTTCTGTGATTTTTTTATAGCAAAGTGTCCTGCTCCAGGAAGATCGTGGCACCAGTGTAACATGGTGTGTTGGCTTTCTCTGGTAGGTAGCCATAACGGAGGAACATGGAATAACAATCCCTGTTCTTTGGTATGGTGTGGGTCTTCCTTAAGGAAGGGAACATCTTTTTTCAACAAACGTGTTAATGGGACAAGGATTTTGGAATATCGGGGGTTGAATCTCTGATAGAAATTAGCAAAACCTAGGACTCTTTGCAAGGCTTTCATGGTTGAGGGCACATGCCATTCCAAGATGGCAGATATCTTCCAAGGATCCATTCCTATACATTCTGGCACAATACATAACCCAAGTTGGAGAGTCGTTGTTGTGGAATTCATATTTTGAAATCTTGGCATAAAGCTTGTGCTTACGTAATCTGCAAAGGATCTCTCTTACATGGTTTACATGTAGTTTATAGGAAGGGAAGAGTATAATTATGTCATCTAGATAGATGACACCAAAAACATCCAAGAGGTCACAGAATTGCTGGAAAACAGCGGGGGCATTACAGAGCCCAAAAGGCATGACAGGGTACACAAAGTGTCCAAACCTGGTTGCGAAGGCGGTCTTCCACTCGTCTCTTTCAGACATTCTAACCAGGTTATATGCTCCCTTTAAATCAAGTTTGGTATAAATACTGGTATCCTTGCCTTGGCCTAAGAGAATTGTATCAAAGGGGGGGGATAGTGGTTCTTGACTGCGATTGCATTTAGCTGCCTGTAATCAATTCAGGGTCTGAGTTCGGTTTCATCTTTTTTGGGGATAAAAAACAAAGGGGCCTCTGTGGGGCATGTGGAGTGTCGAATAAATCCTTTTTTCAGGTAATCCTCTATGTGCTGTTTTAGCTCAAGGTTTCTTTTTCAGAGAGAGTATATGTTCGACCATGTGGAATCCGGGCCTCTGGATGCAATTCTATTCAGCAGTCATACTCCCTATGGGGGGGGAATTTCTCAGCTTCCTTGGGGTCAAACACATCCAAAAGATCATGATTGTCAGTAGGTAATTGTGGGGGAATCACTAAGGCTTGTTGAGATGAAGGTGATACACTGATTATTTCAGGAAGAATCCTAAATAGAGTAATACATGGGCATTGGTCACCTTGGAAGGTGAAGGTCTGGTTTCTCTATTCAATCAAAGGGTTTTGATAACACAACCAGGGTATTTCTAGTATTACCTGAAAATAGGGTGCAGCAATGGCATCAAAGGATAGATACTCATGGTGGTGAGTAGCACATACCATCAAGAGGGTTTTTGTCTGTAGAGCAAGAGGTCCGGAGATTAAGAGCAAACCATCTACAGAGAGAATGGGTTCATTTCTATCTTTGGGTCTCAAGGGTAGCTATTGAGTATGTGCAAAGGCGATATTAATACAATTTCCAGTGGCACCACTGTCTATCAAGGCAACTATCCCTTACTATCTCCTTTGTTCTAGGAAGAAGTCCATGGAAACAAAGAAATGGTTAGCATGACTTGGAGTTAAGGGTATTCTTGTGATCTGGGAATGCAGAAGTTGTTCACCCGGCCCAAGAAACCCTATTAAGGATGGTTGGGATCATTTCCTAGGGTCTATGAGGGCAGACATGGACTGCATGGTCAGCATCACCACAATAAAAACAAAGCCTTCATCTTCTTCTTCTTTCTCGTTTGTCCCGAGAGATGTGACCCCTAGTACTCCCTACTTGCATAGGTTCAGTAGCATTGGCCGTGGGTGCTTCCTTATCTTGGAAAAACACAGGTCTACGGGCTTCCTATCTTTTTCTCTCACCCGTGTGATCATTTGTACATTGTTCTAAATGGATGACTAGGGTTATGTAAGCCGTAAGATTATCCGGAAGAGTGACAACCTGGCATAAGGCATCTTTCAACCATTCTCTGAGCCCTTTATGAAAGATCGTGAGTTGTGCATCTTCAGACCATTCCATTTGGGAAACAAGACCATTGAATTGAACGATGTACACCAACACATCTCTATTCCCTTGCCGGATCTCCAATAATTCTTGCCTGATGGATTGGACTGCATAGTGCCTATCAAAAATGGTTTGGAGGGCTTCTAGGAATAGATCATAATTGTTCAACAAGGGACTATTGGTGTTGATGAGTGGAGTCGCCCATGAGAGTGCTGTCTTCTCCAGGTTGAACAGAACTAAGGCTACCTTAGCCTGGTCAGAAATATATAGTTGGGGTTTATTCAGATAATAAATAAGGCACTCAGTCAAGAAAGGTTTGAACTCCTTTGGGTCTCCCCCGTATTTAGTAGGTATTGATAGTGATGGAATATTGGGTTCTCCCCCTCCTGGACCAGGCAGAGTAGCGGGAACAAGGATGGGTCTAGAATCATTTTGGGATGTGGTTCTGACGGAACCGGAAGAAGAAGCTGGTCCTATCCCAGACCCCCAAGGGTTACTACCTACAACAGGTTTCTTGACGAAACCTTCCACTGTCTTCTGTACGACTAACATAGACTGAAATAAAACTGCGTTTTCCAGGCGTGATGTGGCATGTTCTCCTTGTAATTTCTGCACCGTTGCCACAAGGTCTTGTATAATTGCCACCATGACTCGGGAGAATCAAGGTTCTCGCAGTCCATCAGGATCTGGAAGTTCCAGGGATTTTCAGGAGTCGATTGTAAACATTACACTGCACACACAGCAGGAACCAATCCACAGGTTAAAATAAGATGCTACACTGAGGGGAAGGTCCTGTCAGGCGGGTGTGCTACTTGACACACACCCTAGTTCTCACTTCTGCACAGGAGCTGTAGTAGGTTACAAAAGGGGATACATTAATAACAAGCCTTACTCATAAGGTAAATACAATATGTATCCAGAATCTAGAATCCTCTAATCTTCCCTTTAGGTAAACTGCTGTCCTACTTTATCCTAAGTCTTTAACATGGATGAAGCTGTGGTTGGATCAAAATCTAACTAACTAATCTAAACAACTAATTTCCTAACACTAACCTGCAAAATGGCTCCATGCATATTACCGTTGCGAGAACACAGTTCCTCTGATATTCTGAGCCTAATGTTGGCTCTGCCTGATGACGGCGAGCAGGAGTGCGACCCAGTGGTTAGTGTAAAGCACCTTACAACATGGTCACGCTCCTAGCCTGCGTCCCTCATTGGCCTATGATGTGCCTTCCTTGATGCACGTTGCCAAGGAACTCCCTGGATGCCGTGATGCGCCAGGAGGCCTTGTACACAAGAACAGGCTGGCTGGAAGAGGATGCGGGCGCTGCAACATCCGATCCCTGATCACGTGAGGAGTCGGGTGAGGCGGCGCCCGATTCCTAACACTCTCCTTGCTTCTCTTTTTTTGCTAATGGCATCTTTACCCAATATTACCTCTGCCTGTTCACTCCTCCTCCCACCTCTACTTTTCTTTCTCTACTGATCTTTCTCTAGCGGTCTTTCTACCTCTCTCTATATATACCTCTCTCTATTTACTGCAAAACTCTCTTTTTTCCTGCCTATCTCTCTCTCTGACTAACACCTTTTTCCTCTTTTGATCAACTAGAAAACACTGTCACATGTGTTCCAAATCCAAGAAAAACAGGCATTCCAACAGACAAATCCGGCACTTGTCCAGGATTCAAAGGCCACCTGTGGGACTAAAGGTGTGATTTTCCAATGCTTCAAACTGGATCCATCAGTCTAATGATTTTCTATGGAGACCAAGGGCTTCAAAATCGAAATGGGTACATCGGAGTAGACCTTGCATCAACCGACTGAGCTACCATACAAGCCAGCTCCTGTTCTTGTCACTTGGCAAACACCAGCATCAACCACTCACTCCACTTACCTATCAAGACGTTCGCTGATGCGTCACGCCGCACACAGCTTGGCTCATTGCTCTGTTGGAAGTCAGACTTACGTTGATAACTTTGGTATCCTCCTCCATGGCCTGCTGGGTATCCGTGGAACCATTGCTGTGAAGAGATGCTCCATGAGGTCTCCGGAGCAGAATCTGGCAACGGAAAGAAGTAAACAGTGTCCTTGTTATGTATTGGCCAACCAGCTGAGCAAACCTAATTCTCTCCAAATGTTTGTGAAGAAAGTGAGAAAGTGTATGATCACCATTGAAAAGGGACATAGTTGAACTTCTGCAAACTTTACGATCTCACAACCCTTTAGTAATGGCGGAGAATGGTGGCAATGCAAATACGACTGTACCAATAATGGGACTAACACTACCAATTCGTTTAGCATCCTTGTACAGTAATTCGGCTGTCATAGCTGCGTTCACTATCACAGAGAACCCACTCGGTTACGGAATCTGAATGCAGGTCTGACGCTTCCGCCTCTTACAGAGGTCATAACCTTGCAACAGGAATCCTATAGGATGGCCAACATCTCGCGCTCAGAAGCCATTTCAGGACTCACAGTACAAGTCTGGAGTTAGACCTATGCTTCTTCATTTTATAGCTGAATTACAATACTTTAGCTCCAACATGGTGATGAGGCTGCCCACTAAGTGGATTTGAGGGGTAACAGGCCAGCTTGTCGTTGGATTACATTGGCTCCCTGTTTCACAGTGAATCTCCCACAATGTATGTATTGCTCTTTGAAAGCTAAACCCAGTTGCGATGGAACCCAAAGGTAATGGTTGCACCAATGAAGTAAATGGTAGTGTAATGCACCTGCAGACAATGTATTCCAGCACTGAACTAGCGTATGGCTTAGCTCGCGTAGGGGCACTAGCGCTCGTCATCATTTAGTAGGAGTCGATGGTGCCGCCGATCCACCAAGCTTTGCTACACCTGTTTTTTGATAACTATCTTTAGAGTCCGTGGCCCCCATCTCTAAGGGATTATTTAATGCAATCATGGATTGCTTTCAAAGGACCCCTCAACTGTGTACAGGTGCCAAAGATATACTTACCGAATTCTGGTAGAGAACAATGCTGGGCGCGGCATCCTGGTCCACAAGCCTCAGTGTGCCACAGGAAGTAAGAGGGGAGTTCAACAGGAAGTGGCTACGGTTAGACTCCGCCTTGCACTGTGGATCCCGCAGGGTGGGCTTTGCTGTGGAATAGCCGTAAGTCTGAACCATAAGCGGGGAAGGTCGTCAAAGGAGTGAAGAGGGTTAGGGAGGAAGGATTGGAAAAAAGAACTTGAGAATCTATGAAACTGCACATAAACAGAGAATTCACTTCTGGTGGACTTCTTCGAACTACTACAAAGTGGGACAATACAAAACCTTCTGGGGGAGTCTTTAAGAAGATGCATTACGCTGTGCTAAACTCCACTGAATAACACATGATCCCTGGATAGGAAGGAAGCCTTCACTGCTGCTGCACATGCTGCACATGCTGCCCCTGCTCTGAGTATGATGAAATCATGAATCGGTCCACCCATGTATTACTGCTGTCTACCTCTTAGGAGGTCACCCACCACCATACTGAGTGTGAAACCTGCACTGCTGCTCCCTGTGTGCTGCACCGTTCATTGTTGGAGCTGTACTACATGTGTGAGTCAAGCTGGCAATGCAGTGTGTGTGTGTGTGTGTGTGTGTGTGTGTGTGTGTGTGTGTGTGTGTGTGTGTGTGTGTGTGTGTGTGTGTGTGTGTGTGTGTGTGTGTGTGTGTGTGTGTGTGTGTGTGTGTGTGTGTGTGTGTGTGTGTGTGTGTGTGTGTGTGTGTGTGTGTGTGTGTGTGTGTGTGTGTGTGTGTGTGTGTGTGTGTGTGTGTGTGTGTGTGTGTGTGTGTGTGTGTGTGTGTGTGTGTGTGTGTGTGTGTGTGTGTGTGTGTGTTAGGAGTTCGCACTGTACCTGTTTGTGTGTGTATACTAGGAAGATAGTGCTGCTTGTGCTTGTGATGTGCCTCTTTTGCATGTGAAAGCTTGCACTCCTGCTGCGAATGCCCAACATGTTGTGTATGTGGAGAAAGCTTGTGCTTAAAAACATCAACCAACCAGTGCAATCTAGGAGATTCATTTTTTACTTCGATGAGTGAATGATTTAAGAACACTTATAAAGTACACTGGCCAGGGTGAACCACTCTATGGTTTTGGAGCGGCTCAGTGGCACCAAGAAGCAGCCACTTCCATGCAAGCAGCATGGCGTGCGTCATTGTGTTGGCATGTTGGCTGTACCTAAGATTGGTTAGTGGTGAAACAATGGCAGAGAATGATCTATGGTTTCCATCTGCCTCTGTGGCACTTGGCAATGTGTGCCTCTGTGCTGTCCCTCAGCTAAAGAGTAGGGGGTTCTTCCTCATATTTATGACCCTTGGCCCAGTACCCTCCTTCGTTCCTTCTTTAATCCCCCTATTGAATGTTTTAAATAACCAGTAAAGGTCAACTTCATCTGCAGACCGGCTTAAAGGCATCGCTAGGGCCAGTCCTGGGGAATACTACAACTTTTCTGCTCTGTTTATGTTATCTTGTCTTATTCCACTTTGACAATTTCCTCTTGACAAAGCCTCTTTCCTGAAATGCCAGCTGTTTATCTTTGATCTGCAGAATGTGGGCATCAAGGTCTTGCCCTTTTCAATGCTGGCAAACTTAGCACCCACTTTTGTTGCTACATAAGCGGAGGGGTGGGCGGGATATCTCATGCCTCATCTCAACCACTATGTGGAATCCCAAGCACCATGCCACAAGTCTGCTCCCCAGATCCCGCTTCTTGCTCCGAAATGAACCCTACTCTTACCCTCAGTTCCTGGAGGCTTTCACCACGCCCTGCTCCCCACATGGTTCGATATGCCTCTTTCTTTACCCTTCCCACAGGGAAACTGGGTGACTCTACCCCGTAATCCTGCTTGAAGGCTGCTCGCTAACATTGACCTGCTCTCGACGTCATGCAGCCTGGTGTCACTATCCCCTCCTGGGAGCAAGGTCGCGGCACACTGCCTAATTTGTTCTTAGTGCTGCAGACCCAAGAAGCTCTTTCGCTTTTGTACACCTATCCCTGGGATACCACACCAGGCTTCACACATTTGCACGGCGCATTGCTGTCACTGAGATGCTATGGATTTATTGTTTGATTAACACATTCTTTCATCAACTTGATAAATCATGAATTTCTCTACGCCAAAAGGTTGGAAAAATGCTCCAATGATGGAAAGGGTTTGATCCGCCAACTTGCCTTAAATAAGATGCCCTCAGTGTTGACCAACCAGATTCTAAAAGATGTTTTATTGGACAGGGTAAAGAAGATTAAGGAGGACCCACCCGATCAGGGAGATTGGAAAGAGGATCAGTGTAGCATTGACAGGGCAAACACAGTAGGTGACAACCGTCATGGATCATTGCGTCAGCTGCAGCATGTGACCTAAAAATGGTGGAAGTGTGGATTGAGAGACAGACGGCCTCTGAGATACACTGGCCATTTATCCCGCCTTGAGTAACATGATAGTAGCAACCGCTGTTCTCGCTTGGCGGAAGACGTCCAGCTTAACCTAAAGAAGGAGCGCAAATTATTCTTTACTTGGTAGGAGAAAACGGACAGAACAGCTTCAATTCAAGTAATGACCAATCAGGAGGATTCTTCTTGGACTTCAAGTCAACCACTGACCAATCCAAAAGCAGCGTTGCTAGGGAATGACTAGCCCATGTAAAACCAAAAGCCATTTTTCCATTGATAATCAGCATGGTCTCTTGGGCACATTTGCATCTAGTTTCAAAAATGATGTTCTTTGGATGTGATTTTAAGCTAGTGCTCTGTCCTTCCCAGGGCTGGACTGACCTATAGGGAACTTTGGAGATTTCCCAGTAGACCTCTGAACTCTGGGCCTCTTTTGTGGGGCAACTTATTTTATTTCCAAATTTTCCCATAGGAAAAGGATTGGGCTTGCTGAAAATATGTAATATGGGGCCACTTTGAAAAATATTTCCAGGGCTTCTTTTGGTTCGCAGTCCACCCCTGGTCCTTCCACTCCCATACCTCCCTTGCTCCTGTCCTGCCACCACCTGAGCTGGATTTCGCAATGTGGTCTATCAAACCCCAAAAAATGAATAAATAAATGAATCGATTTCTTTGCTATTCTTCAACTTTCTCTTTCCCTGCTTAATGGCTCTGCCTAGTTAGAACAGCCCCACTTTATCTTTAAATAGTAACATTTTCAACATTTTACAATTATGTATCATATTACTGCGACATGTGTGTCTTCCCCTCCCTCGTAGGAAAATTCCCTGCGGGCTGATAGATTTTGCAGAATTCTATTTATTTGAAAGTATTTGTATGGAATTTTGAAGATGTGTGTTTATTGTGCATTTGATCTGTACCGGCCATTGCTCCGCCATTGTTGCCAAGGAAAGCCCTATTCGCCGCCAGCTCCAATACAAACATTTGCGGCTTGATTACTCCTAGGGACCGTCTAAAAATCTTATAATAGTAGCCTTGGCGTTTAGCCAGGGTGGCGGATTGGGAGGCGTGCTGGCGGCCAAGAAGGGAACGGGACAAGAAAGGGGGGTGGCCTAACCCGGCGCTGAGCTTCATGGCGAAATCACTGGCAGGCGCCGTCGTCCTGCGCCGGATGTATAGAGCTAAGGGGTCCCGAGCGGGTATAACGAGAGGGGACGCAAGTTGCTCTCCCTCTCTTTTCCCTGTCCGGCACATATGAGCTTCAAGGGAGTACTTTTCATGTTCATCCGTTTTTTTTTTCCGATTTCTGTGTCCTTCAGTCAGCATGCGTCCAGGTGAGGGAGGAACGCCACATTAACTGTTGAACCCATATGCAGCAGACTTACCTTAGTTGTTGTGGGGTGTGTGCGTCATGTCTTACAGCCCTTGCCCTCCCCATGAAATATTACACCACAACAATATGATCAAGTGTTGGTAATAAAAGGCTGTAGGATTTTTTTGTTACAGATATGGTTATGGGAACATAAACAATAATCGCATATCATAATAAATCATACTTTAGGGCACCGGGTTCAGAGGTTACCCCCTATGGCCCGTGCCGCCACAACAAGGATGGGTTATAGGCTGTCCAGGTTTCCGCAAAAGTTGTTGCTTGTTCTCTCCTAGCTGCATAGTCTGTTCCCCTTGGTTTGGCTAGTCCCTTGATCGGGCCTGGCGTTAGCCCCTGTAGGGGTTTGGTTTTGTAGTTATGTGTGAGCCGGCATCTTATGCTGGCCTCAGAATTGCCTATGTATGGCTGCTCTAAGTTTGATTTCTTTCTTGTGTGGCAATCAAAGCCCTGCTTGTTTGGGAAAATGTTTATTCCCACCTTAAGCTGGTTTTAGCACCTGTTCCAGGGGAGTCCCGAAGCTTTCTGACCCTGGTCTTTGTGGCGTTGGCCTATTTGTCTATTAAAAAAATGTTTGTATAGGTTTGAGAGTTCTAGAATTTGCAAACATGGGTGGGATAGCCCTGTGTGTAGTTGCTCACATTTGGACCCTGGAAGCTGATTCCAATGACCCCGGCACCTTATCTTATATGGGTGGGTAACTTCCCCCTATGCCCCGAGGTTTGGTAACCATTGTGGAATTTTCCGGGTCTTCTAAGGGACAGTCCCCCTTGTGATACTCTTGTTTGGTAACGAAAGATTGTTTTATACCTGCCTTTAGGTCCCGAGCTATGTTGTAGCTCCCTGGCCCTGGCTGTTGGCCATTTGTTGACCTGTTGTATTGTGCTGCGTGGAGCTTTCCCCACCCTGCTTATACAATTTTGTTGAACCGGTTTCCTGATTCCGTGCTCCTTGTAGCACTCTGGCCCCCGCCTCAGGCGTTGGACTGTTGTGCTGTGTGGTTTTATTCCGCACTGCTTTTACTTATGTTGGGACCGTATTTAGGTTTGGTGCTTATTAAAGCACCCTGGCCCCAGCCTTCTGGTTTATTTTGCTCCCTCGTGGGCCGTGTCGCCCTAGACTCTGGCATCTTGCTGGACTGGCTGCCTGCTTGGGATGTTACACGTGTGTTATTGGTCTTTCCTTGTGTTTTAAAACATATCCCTTATTATCTAGTATTTTCCGGTACCTCTTTTGATTTCCTTCTCTGTTCCGTTCTGCAAACACCTGTATAGCATGTTCTGTTTTTGATATTTTTATGGCGCTACGGCCTATCAGGCAAAATGCTTCTAAATACTGTTACGGAGAATTCTCTGTTAAGGCTAATTTCCCAAACCAAGTGAGTCCCCCAGCAGCTTTGCTGGATTTTTGGGGTTTATTTTTTTCTCCTGCTAAGAGTGAGACTCTTTTTCTCCCACTCTTAGGCATGATTTGAGAATTTCCTTTGACTGTGAATGTTTTTTATGGGCTATGGGGTCTTTTACTCCTTAGGGCTTCATGTGTTTTTGGTATATGTGTTACACAGCACCCTCCGTGCAGTAACACAGGGGTGTCATAGTGACACCCAAACATAGACTCCATACCCTGGGACTGACTACTGTCTCCCAGGGCATGTAAAGTCACCATTGGCTTTACTAGTCTCAAATTGTGAACAGAACCAGTACAAACCATCATATTGTGGAAGTACTGGTAGGGGTAATTCGATTGCCCATGGGTCTGTTTTCCAAGGGGGCACTGTCCAGTCCCCCCTTGTCGAGTTTCTGGCTGGTGGCAGTGGATACCACACAAAATATTCCACCAGAATATTTCTTATGGGATTTTCCCATTGATTTTAAACGCACCACTTTTTGGTGCAATGTTAAAGATACCGCCGGGTTATTCATTTATTCATTTAATATTTATTCCCCGGTTGGGTCTTTTTGCCAGGACTCGGTTTTAAAATGGCATTTGTGTTCGCCTCTGAAACTCTAACCCAAGTCGAGCCCTTTGTTCTACTTTTTGGCGTGCTTCTGCACAGAAGCCCTCCAAATAGTGCTACTCTGTCTGGGGTCTACAGGATGTGTGGGAGGGGGATTAGGCACCCTGGACTGAGTTGCCTTGGCAACTCAAGTCGCACTCTTGTGTGATTGGCCCAGTGGTGAGCCGCCCGGCTCACCACTTAGCATGTTTGAGTGACAGCCAGGCTGTTGAATGGGGGGTTTTCTCGTAAAAGCAGGGCTTTGGGGACTGGAACTTCAAAAGTCTCCACAGGACCTAAAGAATCCAAAGAGGGGAGAAGCTGAGCCATCCACAATGACGACACCACCGGTGGAGCCCTGCTGTACGAACTCACCACTTCCCTGACGACAGAGGAGATCTTCTTCCAGGAGAGTCTTCTTCCTTTGAGCTGGTGGGACCAACCAGTTTGCCTTTTTCGCCTTCCTGGATGTCTCGTGGTTGAATCGCCCATGCCAAGCACCCCGGCGGCTGGATAGCCACACTTCACCACTACCGCGAATAAAAGGGTCGTACCTCTTAATCGGGAACTCCGCGGCTGGTTTCTTCCCTGGCAGTGCAACGACCTCCAGCTTTCTTCCTCGTCGAGATCATCTCTTCCTCTGGTCGAAGCCAACTGGGGTGACCTCAGACCTGCTAATCCAACCTCTTTTTGACTTTTCTGCAAAGACTTTGAGTGCATTTCCATTGTGTGATCTTGGGCACATTCCGCCTTGCTCTCCCCAAGAGTGGGCCTGGCCTATGAACTTTTGGCTCTACAGTAGACCCTGCCTTTCTTGACTTGCGTGGTTTCTTAAAAGTGTTATTTCCATACTCGGTCTTTTCTCTCCCTTTTTAAACAAATTATTGGAGTGCCATCTACGGTTACGCGTTCACCTCTGTTTTTGCTAAATAAGTGGTGTCTTAACCTAGACTTGTCGAATAATTAACTAGGGAGGTGTATATACTTATAGTGACTGTGTTTGAACTTGCTTGATATATTAGTGCCAGTGTATTTTCATAAGTGTGTTTTTAAATAAAGAATTATATACTTTTATACCAAAGCTCTGGTCAGTGTTTGCTTGTTCTACTGTTTTTTTGGCCTTGTTGTGTATACTCTATATACTACCTAACTCTTCTTGAGAGAAGTCTGACATCTCAGCCACAGCTACCAGGTAAATCTGGGTGGTGCGGACTGCTACCAATTGGGTTTACTGCTTGCTCCTGTAGTCTTAAACTTTTTGCAGTGGTCCCTAAGGGAACTGCACAGGTTTCTGCCTAACAAATACCCACAGTGTGTGGTGTTCATTTATCGACCTTGGAGAATTGACAGGCTGGGCTAGGCCCTGCCAGAGTTTGAAATTGTGTCAGCAGACTCAGCCCTGGTGTCAGAATGAGCGCTCTGTTTGCTTTGCTATCTGACTAGCTGTACCGTTATTGGAGGTGTTGAATATGCTTTGGAAATATGACCTCTATCTGGTACCCTAGCTGGCCTGCGGCAAGCTGGGGCTTTTATTCTGGCCCTGGTTGCGTTTTTTTTGGACAGTTATCTGTGGGGTGTTATTTCTTCTCCTGCCTCGGCCACATCGAACTGCTGGAAGCTGATCGTCCACTCGAGTATTACCTGCATGCGGGTGGTCCTGTTGGTCTGGAACACTTCTCGTTTGCGGGCGCCATAGTCTCTGGGTTTGTTGTTAAACTTTGCTCACACTTTGCTTATGTGTACTATTTTCGCCCCTGAACTATGGCACTAGTTTTTCTGCCCTTGTGAGAGGTGAAGGCTGAAGTTTCACCGGGTTTTGAAACTGTGTAGCCGGGTGGGGCCGATGTTAAGGGGAGGGCTCAGATAACTGCGCTAACCGGCCCGGCTCTGTCTTTCTGGGAGGGTTTGACATGTGTGGGGGATGCGTCTTTGAACTTATGCGGCAGTTGAGCTGTGTTTGTTATGCCTAGACTGAGCCCTGGAACCACCCTGTAGTGCGGTTTGCAAGCTGCAAAAACGCTCTCTGTTTGCTGTGCAGACCTGACTGTTTGATTGTATGACCTGTCTTCGCTCTTTGTTCCAGTTCATTGAAACGTCTGTGGGGCTGCCTCGCTGTTTGTCTACCTGTGTTTGTGTTTATTTGGGACCCTGGTTAGTTGGGTGTCCTTCTGGTGTCCTGTGGGGGTTCTCTCTTACTTACCCTGCCGTGGTGACTTTGGTGTCATCGCCCCCTCTTCACCTGGCTCCTTATAGCTAGCTCCTGAATGTCCTGCATACTTCACTACCTCAGTAGCGTGGTGCCACTAGGTCCCCTGAGCACAGGTTTCCTCAGTTGAAACCCTGTTCAGGGTTCTGTGTTTATTCTGCGTACACAGAAATATTTGGCAAGCTCAGTTTTGGATAGCTGCTTGTAGTAATACTTGGCAAGCTCCGTATTGGATAGCTGCTAGTTGTTGAAGCGCCCTTTCAAAGGGTTCTCCTTTTCATGGCCTTTGTTTCTGGCTGATGCTGCTGTGCATTGGCTTGTGTGCAGGCTTTGCCAGGCTTCAAACTGCATCAGTATGCTCTGTCCGGGTGTGCAACAATTGAGTGCTTGTGCCGGCTTTTGCACAGGTGGTTTCCCATCAATTTGGCAATTTTAAAAAAACTGCCATGTCTTTGATACTTATAGATTGTTGCGTGCTGGCCATGATGTACCCCTTATTTGTGGTTGGCATGTTTAAACCTTGCTGTGCCCTGAGCTCTGCTAGTTGGGGTACTGGGTTCATGGCTGGTCACACCATTTGTAGTGTATGCGCAACCAATTTGATCTGATGTGATTGTTCTTGTTCGAATATCAGATTTGTACTGTCCTCGATTGCTTTCAATTTTCTTGAGGTGGCTTGCCGGCTGCATGTTGTTACTGATCGACCTCTGCTTCAATAGCTGCGTTAATGGACAAACCCCTAGCGTTTTTTATTGAAGGTTGGGTTGCCGCTATTGGTCATGCTTCCAGTTTTCTCGCTGGGGCGCCCTGTACCTGGTGTTGTCCCCCTTCTAGTTTTTTTTTCTTTTTTCTTTTCAGTGTCTGGTTGCCCCTCATCAGCCTGGTAACCGTTATGCTGCACCCCGTATCAGGGTGTAATTCCGAGCTTTTGCCGTATTCATTTCAGAGAGGCTTGGGTAGATGTTTCTTATACTCTGTAACTGATGCGCCCTTGGTAAGCTCGTTTGGCTGCTTGTATTTTGAAAAGTTGCACGGGCTAATCGTTTCCTCCCCTCTTGTTTCATCATGTGGTAATAGCTTATCTTGGTGTCGTGTGGGTAGTAAGCCGACGCTTCTGGGTTCCATCAATTTTCGTTTAGGAGCCATTTATCTTGTCTGTTTGTAGCATAGAAACAAAACTTTTCATTTTTATAATTTTAGGCAAACCTGAGATTGGTGGCTGCCTTAATGCAGTGCAACTCCATGCTGAGATTTTGTTTGTCACCCGATTGGGTAACTGTCTGGCGCTGTGCCCCGTGTAACGTAACAGTTTGCCTTGAAGGCTGCCATAAAATTATTTGTGGCAAATGAGAGTTTGTATTATTATACTTATTAGCTGGCATGGTGTTCGTGCCAGTTCTGAGCTTTAAACCTTACTCAAAAACCTTTGTCTGCCCCTGTCATGCGAGTTACTAATATCCACACTGGTGTGAGACTTGTGGGGCTGCAAGCATTTGTCTTTAATTCATTCAAAATTGTATCGTATCATGCACGATACATCGTATAATTAACAGTTTGCCTTGCAAGGTTGTTTAGAGAATCTGCGGCATAAGAGTTGGGTTTTCAGACACCTGCAACATTAGCCAGCAATAGGCGTTCATGAAAGTTCTGCGGTTTGTACCATATTAACCATTATTTGCCCTTGTCATGCATATGCCTACCGTCCCCAGTGATGTGCGACTCTTGGATCTGCCAATATTTGTCATTTGCATTCGACATTGCATTCCACTATGCACGATATGTAATTGTGTCATAAAAAGGACAAACATGTTTGCAAAAACGGTTTGTTAGCACAATGGTGTGTTTTAACAGAAAAAAAACCTGTGTTTGTTAAACCTGGCAAAGTACGTGCTTTAACAATTGTTTTTGTTCATTTACAAAAGGGGGGCATTCTAACTCTGCCTGATATGTCTTTGTGTCGCCAAAAGTGGGCTAAACATATTTCTAAAGGCAGTCTGTTTAAGGATGAAAAAGCTTGATTTGGCGCTGCTGGGATTTGAACCTGGATCGGCAGTCTCCGCACATCTGTCAAATGCAAGTACTCTATTTGCTGTGCTACCAGCCCTGCCATTCAACGGCATGTCACTTTTATTTGGCCAACATGCCCGCACCGTGATATCAATCCCGAGTTTTCTCTTGGCAAGGGATCCGAACCTGCGTCAGCAGGCTCTGCACAGATGTCAAAACAGGTGGCTCTAGCCACTGCGCTATCTATGCAGCCTCACAAACCGAGGCATGTATGCTTTGCTTCCCACCTTAGGCTCTTTAATAAAAGCTCTCTTATAGTCACTTTAAAGGGATGAGTCTAAAACACTGCTCGCCTGTGCCAAACGAACCTGGCTCATGCTGTTCCGCCCCCCTTGGCGCGCACCATGCTAGCATCGCTATGGTGCCTACGGCGAAAAGCTTGTAATTGCTTGCAAAAATATTAGGGCCGCTTCGTAAATAAATTACTGTGCCTGATGCGTGTGATTGCTTATAAGAACGTTAGGCCGGCTTTGTAAATAAATTGCTGTCTTAGACGTTAAATAAGGAGGGGGATAAGCAGGCACCCTGAGGGACTCCATATTCTAATAATTCGTATGGGAGTGAGCATGACCCCACACTATACGAGATTTACGGGCAATCAGAAAAGTGGGATAGGAGCCCTCTAGGGCCAGACCAGCCAATAGTTTCCCATGGTCAGCAAAGTCAAAGGCTGCTGATAAGTCCTACAACATCAGCAGCCCCGCCTTGCTCCTATCCATAATCTGAAGCATTTAATTCTTCATGTTCAAAAGTGCACTCTCAGTCCCATAGCCAGTTCTAAACCCGGATTGATTACGATGCAGTTATTTAGATGATTCCAGATATTCTTGTAACTGGAAAGTAGCCACCTTATCCAATATTTTGAAAAGAAACGGCACATTACAAATAGGTCTAAAATTGTCCGGCAAATTTAGGTCGAGACCTAGCTTCTTCAACAATGGGGTCACAGAAACCTTTTTTAGTGTTGAAGGCACACAGGATTCCCTGAAGCTAGCGTTAATCAGGTGAACTAGAAAAGGTAGAAACAGCTGGGTTGCACAATTGTATTGGGTTTGCTTTGTTGAGTACTTGCGGGGTTGTGAGAGTTTTATGTTTATTCATGACTGCTTTATTCACGCGCGATGCGCACGCACCTAATTTGTGGTCTGCTGACCACTCAGCGTGTCGGCACATCCCAACAAGGTGAAGTCGCGTGACCCTACATCTCCCCCCAAAATAACTGCAGTCCTACCCCATCTTCTCAATCCATCGTTGAGGTTTCCTGACCATACGGTGTGGTCTTCCTTGTTGAGGCGATTCACCATTTTCAGCCGGACGTTCTCCTTCACAACTGTGCTCATCTTTGTCAGGTTCCTCTTCGTCCGCACAGTATCCTGATCCTCCTTGTACCTCTTCATCTTCTTCGCTCCATTGTCCATTTATTTGCATTGTGGCCCCTCCAGTTTACATAGGAGGCCTTCAAGGGTAGTGGGTCAAACAGTGGCATGTCCTTGTGTACTTGCGTTTGTCGTACTAGTACTTGTTCTCCTACGGTCAGCTCTATCGCTCGTGCTCTCTTCCTTTTATCAGCATATTCTTTCATCTTCTCGTTTGCTTGATAATCTTTTACCCTGGCCTCTGCCATTGTCTCGTTCTCTTCCATTTCCTGGCCCTCCAAGGGAATCCTCGTCCTTACAGGACGTCCGAACATGAGTTCTGCCGAGCATGTTCCCATGGAGTCATGCAGGGTATTGCGGTAATCCCTTAGGAGTTGACAAATCACCTGTTCAATAGGCATGTGTGTGATTGTTGCAATGTGGAGGACCCTTTTAATGTTGGCCATGAAACGTTCCACTATTCGGTTCGCTACAGGCCATAGTGGTGTCACCTTTCGGTGATGAAATTCACAGTAGTTGGCAAAGTCACGAAAGTCTTTGCTGGTGAATGGTGGGCCATTGTCAGATTTGACTACCTTCGGCACTCCAAACAGCAAGAATATGCAGTCTGGTGCTGGTATAAGTGCTGTGGCAGCCGAGGAGGGCACTATTCCTACCTCCGTGTAGCGGGAGTGTTCATCTAGGGCTACCAATATATATTCCCCTGATCTGAGAGGCCCAAAGAAGTCTATTGCCACTTCCTCCCATATTCCCTTTCGGAGTCCGGACATGTGTAGGGGATCCGGGAACAATGTACTCTGTAAACTCTGGCAGATATGGCAGGATTTCAGTGTCTCTTCTATTAATTTGTCCATGCCAGAGAACCATATTTTGCTTCTCAGCATGCGTTTTGTGGACACAATTCCGCAGTGGATTTCATGTGCTATTTCTATTATTCATTGATGGAGTGTGGCTGGCATGATTATTCAGTCCCCTTTTAGTAGCAGAGATGATGGTGAGATAGACAGATCATCCTTGGATCTTGACAGCATTTTGAACAATCTTTCATCCAATGCTTGATTTTCTCAAATCGGCTCTTCCGCCAGTTTCCATCTTCCATTGTTGATGCACGATGCTATTAGGGCGAGGGTGGCATCTTCAGCCGTATTGCTTGTGATGTCCTTGATAGGAATGGCCGGTGGGATTGCCTGGTGTATTATGTAGTTTATGTAGCCATCTGCTTGATTTTTCGAGGTCATATTTCCTGTGAGCGGATGTCAAGAGAAGAAATCAGCGAAGTTTTCATCTTTTACCGGTATGTGCAGTATGGTGAACTTGTATTCTTGTAGGCATAGCTCCCATCTTGTGATTCTTGGCGGCATTTGTGCCGTAGGTTTTCTGTAGATTGTTACAATTGCCTGGTGGTCCGTGATTATTGTGAAAGATTTTCCGAACAAAAATAAATGAAAATGCTTGCATGCCCAGACAAGTATCAGCACCTTCCTTTTCAGCCTGCGAATATCTCTGCTCTGTTTCTGTGAGACTCTTGCTGGCATATGAGACAATTTTCCGTTTTGCGTGTTCACTTCCAAAATGTTGTGCAAGGATTGCCCCCAGGCCTACGGGACTGGCATCCACAGTCAGTTTTGTCTGTAGGTTGGGGTCAAAGTAGGACATGCACACTGCCGCAGCCATGTCTCTCCGGATTGCGTTGAAACGCCCTTGTTGTACTGGTCCCCACTCGAAGTTTGCAGCTTGCTTTGTGAGTTTGCGTAGGGAGGCGCTCGTGGTGGCGAATTCTGGGATGTATCTTGTGCAATAACTTGCCAGACCCAGGAATGATTGTACTTGGGGCACGTTTTCAGGACTTGGCGCCTCTGCCGCCGGAGTAATTTTTTTCCCAGCACCCGGAATGGCCAATTGCCGGGGCATTCCAGCCACGCCGGACCCGGTAATTGCCCCTTCCCAGGCACCAGAAAAAAATGCTCCCATTCCCATTGAGCCCAGTAGGGCTCAATGGGAATGGGGAGGTCGGATGCACCGGCACCATTCGTGAATGGTGCCGGTGCATCCAACATGGTCTGCTCGCTGGTGCCGGTACACCCGTCAGGTCAGACCTGCCGGGCGGGAAGGCAACTACGATCAGACCTCGTAGTTTGCCAGTCCGGCGACAACGGTACCGGCAAGCTTACCGGTACCGTTTTTACCATACCGGCAAGCTTATAATGAGGCCCATTTTCTGGAGTTAGTTTTGTAAGTCTAAGCATTGGCAATCTATTTCTTTGAGCTTTTGGTGTGGATAGGTTACGGGATTCATACATCCAGAGAAGATAACAATAGTGTTGGGACGCGCACAAACAGAGAGGCTACAATCAGTGTGTTATGGGTCGGGGAAAGGGCTTGGCCATTCCTCTCCGGCTACAAATCAACATTGGGAGTTAGCGGGTGAGGTGCTTCACAGAGAAACGGTGTGTGCACATGGGTTGGTGTCGGCCTTCTGCTGAATTTTGCATTCTGGTATTGGTCGTCTTTCGTTCTAGTCAGGGGGTGATCGTAAGACGTTGCCCATTCTTAGTGTCTGTTTTTTTTTTGGGACATGGTTTTTTGTGGGGCTTTTGTGTTAAATGCTTGCCCCCTGGCGACCGTTCTGGTGTCCAGAGCCACTTTTTGTGTGGGGGTCTCATTGCATGCAGAGCTGGAGGGCTCCATGCAGGTGGGTTCTGCACAGGCCCGGCGATCGGGATCCGAGAGCGCTGGACGCAGGCCAGTGGTCTGTGGGCTTCCCAGGTTTCTTGGTGTCCAGAACCATTTGTGTGCAGAGTCCCATTGTGAGTAGGCCCGGGTGGCTTTGAGGCAGGTAGGGTCTGTGGGGGCCAGGAGATTGGAATCTGGTGCACTGGATTCAGGTCAAGGGTTTGTGGGATCCTCCAGGTATCGTTTGTCAGGAGGTGTGACTGGGGAGAGGCCTCATCTTTCTGCTGGGCATTTGCCCATACTAAGTGACACGTTTTTACATTGGTGCTTTCTGGGACCAGGGCAAATGACAGGTTTTCAGTTGTGGTTTCTTGGGGGGGTTTGTTGTGATAGATGCTTGCCCCCTTCAAGTAGTCCTGGTGTGGGGGTCCCACATTGAGCAGGGCTGGAGGGCTTTGCGCAGTTAGGGTCTCCGGGGACCGGAAGATAGGGATCCAGGAGGCACTGGATGAAGGCTGAGGGTAGGAAAGGCACCATGGGTATCTTTTCTTGAGGGATGTAGCGGGTGTGGGGCCACACCCTGGTGCAAGGAGTAGAGTGGACGAATGTAGGTGATTGAATTGCATAGTGCGCAGACTGGCGGTTTCTCGTGGGTCTTAAGGACCGTTGCGCTAGGCCATTGTTTGGGCACATCAGTGGTGCAGCCTGGGGGTGCGGCCACCTGTCCTCGCTTCGGGGCCGGCCAGGGGGTTATGGCCCCGGTGAGGGCTCCAAGTTTCATGGCATGGCTGGCTAGGTCGTTGTGTTGGTCGGTCTAGCATCTGATATATATTTAACCTGTCTTGTTTTGTATCTCTAGATGACACCCAACAAAGGAGGGAATGACCACGGGCATCCTGGCCAGTGGATTGGCCAGCAGTGCAAACAAGTGTACTGCTTCTGGTGGTGGTAATGTCTGCGGGGCTGCACAGAGGTTGCACAGAGGTTGAAGAGTAGTACAGCCATTGTCCCAATCTGAAGGGAGCATCCAAGAATTCCTGTGGTGGCTTCTGCCATGGGCACCTGAAGAATAGGTGTGAGATTTTTGTAAATTGAAAGGCAGTATAATGAGGGGGGACAATGCAGGGGGCGACCCATAAGTGCATCAGGATAGAGACAATGTGGTTATGATAATGATCGTAGGTCATGGTGTCGGGATCCGAGAGCGCTGGACGCAGGCCAGTGGTCTGTGGGCTTCCCAGGTTTCTTGGTGTCCAGAACCATTTGTGTGCAGAGTCCCATTGTGAGTAGGCCCGGGTGGCTTTGAGGCAGGTAGGGTCTGTGGGGGCCAGGAGATTGGAATCTGGTGCACTGGATTCAGGTCAAGGGTTTGTGGGATCCTCCAGGTATCGTTTGTCAGGAGGTGTGACTGGGGAGAGGCCTCATCTTTCTGCTGGGCATTTGCCCATACTAAGTGACACGTTTTTACATTGGTGCTTTCTGGGACCAGGGCAAATGACAGGTTTTCAGTTGTGGTTTCTTGGGGGGGTTTGTTGTGATAGATGCTTGCCCCCTTCAAGTAGTCCTGGTGTGGGGGTCCCACATTGAGCAGGGCTGGAGGGCTTTGCGCAGTTAGGGTCTCCGGGGACCGGAAGATAGGGATCCAGGAGGCACTGGATGAAGGCTGAGGGTAGGAAAGGCACCATGGGTATCTTTTCTTGAGGGATGTAGCGGGTGTGGGGCCACACCCTGGTGCAAGGAGTAGAGTGGACGAATGTAGGTGATTGAATTGCATAGTGCGCAGACTGGCGGTTTCTCGTGGGTCTTAAGGACCGTTGCGCTAGGCCATTGTTTGGGCACATCAGTGGTGCAGCCTGGGGGTGCGGCCACCTGTCCTCGCTTCGGGGCCGGCCAGGGGGTTATGGCCCCGGTGAGGGCTCCAAGTTTCATGGCATGGCTGGCTAGGTCGTTGTGTTGGTCGGTCTAGCATCTGATATATATTTAACCTGTCTTGTTTTGTATCTCTAGATGACACCCAACAAAGGAGGGAATGACCACGGGCATCCTGGCCAGTGGATTGGCCAGCAGTGCAAACAAGTGTACTGCTTCTGGTGGTGGTAATGTCTGCGGGGCTGCACAGAGGTTGCACAGAGGTTGAAGAGTAGTACAGCGATTGTCCCAATCTGAAGGGAGCATCCAAGAATTCCTGTGGTGGCTTCTGCCATGGGCACCTGAAGAATAGGTGTGAGATTTTTGTAAATTGAAAGGCAGTATAATGAGGGGGGACAATGCAGGGGGCGACCCATAAGTGCATCAGGATAGAGACAATGTGGTTATGATAATGATCGTAGGTCATGGTGTCTGGCCGAAGTTGCGAGAGACGAGCATAAGTACTGTTCAGGAAGGGGGGAGTGCCTCTGGCCGGTAGGCCAGTGGCCCTGTGACGGTAGTTTGGGGCACATTACATTGAAATGAGCTATGAGCTCAACCATTTGGGCCATTGGAAGCACTGGAAAGCAGACGTATTGCTTAATTGAGGTTATGATCCTAGGTTTGGCAGGGAACGACGTAGTGTTATGTCAGGGGCTCATAGAGTGCCCACGACACCCGTTTATTCCAGGGGGGAGTAGGTCAGGGGGTTTGGTCAGCTTAGGGGGTCACATATTTCCCTCAGGCCCATCCCAGAGCATGGGGGGCAATGGCCACTGCCACTCCCCCACCCTCAAATACATAATGATGACGTAATGTATGATGTAATTATGACATGATGATGTAATTGATGACGTACAGGTTTGATGATGATATTCATGTATGGCATTTTTGATGGTGTAATAAATGTAATAAATGCGCCCTAATGCCTTCCAAAGAATATTTAGGTCTGGTGTCCCACACTGGTCCTGCCGCCTGCGCCGCCCACAGTAGCAGCCCTGGCATTTAGCCAGGGCAATGAATTGGGAGGCATGGTGGCGGGCCAAGAAGGGAGGAGCACCAGAAAGGGGGGTGGACCACTCGGGCACCAAGCAGTATGGCAACGTCACTGTCAGGTGCTGCCACTCTGTGCCAGCTGCAGAGAGTCCCGGGCGGATAGAAAAAGAGGGGGTGCAAGGTCCTCTCCCTCTCTTTTGCCCTGCCCGGGACTGGTGAGCTGCAAAGGCAGTACTTCTCGTTTTTCCCGCCCACCCTTTTTGATCAGTGGTTGAGACGGTGTGTTGCGGTAGGTTGGGGCACATTGCCTTGAATTGAGCTATGGGTTTAATCATTTGGGTCACTGGAAGCACTGGAAGGGAGATGTAATGCTTAATGTAGGTTACAGTCCTAGGTTTGGCGCGGAACTGTGAGGTGTCATGCCAGGGGCTCATAGAGCAGTCCTCACTGGTCCATGCAAAGGGGAGCGGGTCTGGTCGATTTAGGGGCATCCCATATTTCCCTCGAGCCCGTCCTGGAGCGTGTGTGGGGTGATGGCCATTGCCACTCTTCCATGCTCAAGTACGTAATGACGTAATTGATGATGTTATCTTTGTATATAAAGCGGAATGTATGTATGTGTGTATGTAATCCACACCATTGAACGACCGTCTACCACATTTTGCATGGATTCCTCTTTTGTTTGAGGCAAGATCGTAGTCTATCTTTGGATGCAAAAATCGTATTTTTTATTTATTTATACATTTGTAAAGCGCCAAACCCTGAAGCACCAGGGCGCTGTTGCGTAAACCAGTTACATGATATGTACTTTAAAAATTACCATAGATTACAATATCACAGCTGGAAGCATTCTCAATCGGCGAGAAAGTGCCTATAACCCTAAGTGGGTTAATCAGATTAGGTGAACAACCAGGTTTTCTGTGCTTGGTGGAATGCCCAGTAGGAGCTCTCCGCCCTTAGTTCCGAGGGGAGAGAGTTCCAGTGGTTGACTGCAACCGTTGGGAAGCCGGACCCTCCTCCTTTCACTCTTTTGGTTTTGGCTACGGAGAGGCGGTGGGCGTAGATGGCTCTAACAGGTCTATTAGAGTTGGCTCTTTCAATATTCTGCGCCAGGTATTGCAGGGCAGAATTGCTCAGGTATTTGTGAGCCATGGAGAGTGTTTTGAAAATGATTCTCTCTTTAATGGGGAGCCAATGCACTTTTCTTCAGGCAGCGTAAATGCGGTCTCTCTTTGGGATGTTTAGGGCAGCCCGCAGGGCATTGTTTTGAATGATCTGGAGTTTATTGATGTTCATTTTTGATATTCCAGAGAAGAGAACATTACAATAGTCAAGTTTTGCTCCGGTTGTGGCTCTAGCGACGGTAACACAGCTTTCAGGGGTTAGGAATTGCAGCTTTGATAAGCTTGGCCGTGTATACCGCTGAAGATGCCACCGCATTTACTTGTATGGTGAGGGAGAGGGCCGAGTCTAGGTAGACCCCCAGTGTTTTTACTGCGGGTGAAACCGGGATCGGGATGCCGTCTATGTTGAAGGCAGTGTATTGGGTGCTAAGTTTCTGTAGCATTGCAGGTGAGCCTGCCAATAAGATCTCGGTTTTGTCATCGTTTAGACAAAGGTAGTTTGAGGCCATCCAGGATTGTATTCTAGAGTACGTTTTGTTGAGCAGATGCAAATACTAAAATGTGGTTGGTTTCAAGATAAGATTGGATCTGATTGTATGCTGCTCTGTCTAAAATCTTCAGCAAGAAATGTACTGTGGTTATGGGGCGGTACTTGTTTGGATTGGAGGGGTCAAGTGAAGGTGTTTTGAGTAGAGGGCAGACCCAGAATTCCTTAAGGCTAGTTGGTGTAGTGTTGGAGGTGTAGGAGGCACTAATGAATTTGGTGATTTAGGGCACAAGGTGTTCGGAGCAGCCTTTGATAGCGGCAGCAGGGCATATGTCTCCCTTGCAGTTTGAGGTTTTAATGTTATTGATGATGTTAGCTGTTTCTGCTTCTGATATTTCTCTGAATTGAAAGGCAGGCGCTGGGTACAATGTGCTGAGGGGTGCAGGGTTAGAGGGGCTCAATTTGTTTGGTGTTTGTTCAATTTTCTTTTGTAGTAGGCCGATTCTATTCCCTCATGGCGTTCTGAATGCTTACACACCATGGTTCGTCTTTGTCAATAGGGTTGGGGGAAGTGGCCGGTGTCTATAGTTCTCTAAGGATTTTGAAAAGTTCCTTAGAGTTTGAATTGGCTTTTTCTATTCTGGAGTTGTATACTTGAGCTTTAGCCGTCCGCTGTGATGGCTTGTTTATATTCGATGGCGATTTTGATGTGGCTTAGTAGTTTTTTTCCAGAGTGCTTCTGCTTCTCTTTTCTTACTTCGCAGGGTTTGGAGGTCTGTGGTGAACCAGGGGTTAAGGTGGCAGGAAGGATTAGCTTTCCTATGGATGAGTGGAGCTACCAGGTTGATGGCATTGGTAAGGGTGCTGGCTTGTGGATCATTTACCTCAGGGGGCAATGTGCTAAGGGGCTTGACTGAGGGTGCAATGGAATAGCTGGTGATTTTACTGGAGCTACCGGCTAGGGTGAGAGGGAGCGTGGGTGATGTGGCATTCACTTGTTTAAGGGATGGGAAGGAGAAGGTGATGATATGATGATCGGACCAGGGGCAATGGGTGTTGGCGGTGATGGTGACCTGGCTGTTGAGGTGTTCCATCCAGTAGAGGGTTCTACCTTTTTTGTGGGTGGGAGAAGATATGCTGTGCGTGTACCCAAGGTCAGAGAATATCTTAGCGGTGGCTGCGAGGTCAGAGGAGTCACGTAGGCCTAGATTTAGATCACCTAGAATTGTGATCCTGGAGGATGGTTTGATGTTACTACCTATGATGTGGTTGATATATTCCTCAAATGCAACTGTGGGTCCTGGCTGACGGTAGATAATGTGTAGGGTGATAGAGACTGTGAGATGTAGATAGTTTGATGGCCAGGTGTTCACAGTGTTCCTCAGTGGAGCTACTGCTAAGTCTTATTTGCATGGTCGCCCTGTAGATAAAAGCAATGCCACCCCCTCTAGAGTCTGGCCTGTCGCACCTCAAGATGGTGAACCCTTCTGGTAGTGCTAGGCATAGTGCAGGGCCTGAGGCCTGGTGGAGCCAGGTCTAGGGGATGGCTTGGAAGTCTAGTTTATGTGTAGTGATTAGGTCGTTAATATCTAGTGCGTGGACAGGGACTGACCTGGCATTGATGAGGGCGCAATGGATGCTAAGAGGTTGGTGTATTGTGGTGGTTGTTATTTTGTTCAGGGGGACAGCTGCAAGGGGTCTTTTACCCTGAGGCTGAGGGTACTTGCATGGAAGTTGGGTTTATGTTGGCAGTGCTCGGGCGGTGGGATGCAGACATGATGGTAGCTGCTTGTTGGGAACTGTAAGAGGTGGGCGAGTGATTGGCGCTTACTCTTGAATTGAGGTGGGCATTTCTGTATGTGGTGGATGCTGGTAGGTGGGAGGGGGCAATGGCGTTCCTGGCAGTGATGTGAGGCTGCCTGGTGAAAACCTTGTGAATCCATTGTGTGCACAGGGATGTGTAGTGGTGGGGTGTGGTAGCGGCAGGACTGTGAACTTGTGAGTTAGCATTAGGATGGTGGTTGGCGTGGCTGAGTAGGGTTGGGATGGTCTATGGGCAATGTCTGATAGTCCTTGCAAGTTCTGAGACTTTGTTGCTGGTGTGTGTATTGTGTACTGCGATTGGTTGATAGTTGAGCGGGGATAGTTTTGCAATGAGCTGGTATGGTACACGTATGCGGGTCGCTCCATCGAGCATTGGGGGCTTGGCTGCTTGCGAGGCAGGTTGCGCTGGGGAGCGTAATGCTGAGCAGCGACGCTGCTCTTCCCTCGGAGGCGGGATGAACTGGTTGTGCATTGCAGAGCTGTTCAGGAACTTGCACTGCAGTTGTTTGTGGAAGGTGTGTCTGATACGCGCTTGGGAGTGCAGCAGGTATGTGATTTGGCCTGGCATGGGCTGTAGCTGTGCGGGCGACGTGCATAACAGGTACCATCAGGGATTTCGTGGTTTCTGGAACAGGAGGTTTGGTGGGCTTCAAGAAGGGCATCGGGCAGGGCAGAGGTGCGTGTTGGGCACATGCAGTCGTGGGTTGAGCATTACCATATAAGAGCAGAGTGCCGGTAGTGCAATGCAGTACTCCGGGCTTACCTTTGTTTTCTTTGTAGCGGCGTGTCGCACATGATGACCTGGCAATGGACAACTGCGGCAAGCAGTACACAGCTGCAGACAGCTCCTGCTGCCTTAGATGAGTGCCTTGGGATGATGCTGGCTCCACCAACCGGTGGACCATATGCAAAAAAAAAGTGGGATATATTTCTGTATGTTAGTCCGGCTATACAAATCTGCACTGTCGAAGCCACTGCTACCAAATTTTGCATGGATTGCTCATTTGTCTGGGGCAAGATTGTAGTCTATGTTTGGATGCAAAGAATTCACTGCGCAGACACCCTCATTTACTGATGCTCACCCCGATTCACTACAGTAGGTACTAGAAGGAGGCAATATTTTGAGAAGTGTCTGAAGCAAAATGTTCAATGTGTTGGTTATTACTTTGAAATTCATTACTACCGTATACAGTTTGAAAGTGTTTATTAAAGCAGTTTTAAAGGGAATAAAAAATATTTTGTCACGCCGCTCCAAATATGGGAAATGGCAAGGTTACAGTTTACTTAAGTTATTCGCGAGAAGAGAGTACAATCAATCAATCTTTCTTGTACCTTTTCTCAAATGTGCTGAAGTCATTGAGTGACTGAAACATGCCGCACAAAAAACAAACATCACTTGCAAAATCTTCATCTGATGCAAAGTGAAAATCAATATCAAGAGCTTCTGAAACACAACAACAAACAGCAGCAAAACTTGCCAACCAGAGGACAAGAGCAACTTTTCCAGGGCAAATGAGATGCCAGAGCAAACTGAGACAAGACTTGCTGACATGAGGACAAGAGCAACATCCTCCAGGGCACATGAGACACCAGAGCAAACTGAGGCAAGACTTGTTGACATGAGGACAAGAGCAACATCCTCCAGGGCACATGAGACACCAGAGCAAACTGAGGCAAGACTTGCTGACATGAGGACAAGAGCAACATCCTCCAGGGCACATGAGAGACCAGAGCAAACTGAAGCAAGACTTGCCGACAAGTGGGCAAGAGCAACATCCTCCAGGGCACATGAGACATCGGAGCAAACTAAGGCAAGACTTGCCAACAACAGGACAAGAGCAACATCCTCCAGGGCACATGAGACACCGGAGCAAACTGAAGCAAGACTTGCCGACAAGAGGGCAAGAGCAACATCCTCCAGGGCACATGCGACACCGGAACAAACTGAAGCAAGACTTGCTGACAAGTGGGCAAGAGCAACATCCTACAGGGCACATGAGACACAGGAGCAAACTGAAGCAAGACTTGCCGACAAGAGGGCAAGAGCAACATCCTCCAGGGCACATGCGACACCGGAGCAAACTGAGGCAAGACTTGCTGACATGAGGACAAGAGCAACATCCTCCAGGGCACATGAGAGACCAGAGCAAACTGAAGCAAGACTTGCCAACAAGAGGGCAAGACCAACATCCTCCAGGGCACATGCGACAGCGGAGCAAATTGAAGCAAGACTTGCCGACAAGTGGGCAAGAGCAACATCCTCCAGGGCACATGCGACACCGGAGCAAACTGAAGCAAGACTTGCCGACAAGTGGGCAAGAGCAACATCCTCCAGGGCACATGAGACAACGGAGCAAACTGAAGCAAGACTTGCCGACAAGAGGGCAAGAGCAACATCCTCCAGGGCACATGAGACACCAGAGAACACTGAAGCAAGAGTTGCCAACAAGAGGGCAAGAGCAACATCCTCCAGGGCACATGAGACAACACTTGATCAGGACACGGGCAACGCTGGGTACCCCAGCTAGTTATGACATAATGATGATGTGATTGATGATGTAAAAGTTTGATGATGATATTCATGCATGGCTTAGTCGTATTTTTGATGACGTAAGAAATGCAATATATCCAGCCTAATGCCTTCCGAAGAGTATATGTGTCTCGTGTCCCACCCTGGCCCTGCCGCCTGCGCTTCTCATAAGATTTTGTAAAAAATCCTACCTAAGAAAAAGAAGGCATTATAAGGTTAATAGGAAAAATGATGTATTGGTTTTAGTATTGGTCCAAAATCCCACTTGCCTCTCACAAGTTTTTATAAGCCACCTATAGGAATCTGCATAGGCATTTATGTGTGGGAACTGTCACCAAAGGAGGGAAGTCATTTCAATGACCTGAGGAGCGGCTTGAAATTCCATCTGAGGACTTTTTGATCTTCTTTTGGAAGCTGGATTCTGTGCACTAAACATTTAGGTTCCTCCAGAATCTGGTGACATCAGAGAAAGGGCAGAAAGACACATTGGCCCTCATTACGACCCTGGCGGAATTCGGAAAACGATGGCGGAAATGCAATACCGCCATCGAATAGCGCTCGGTGCGACTATGACCCGTCACCGCAAAGTACGATGCCATTAGCGACACCGTAGTGAACGCCAACGCTAACTGCACCAAGCACGCGCGCGCGCGCCATGCCAAACCGTAAACACCACCATGGCGCAACGGTACGCCAATTCCGACCCTAGCGGACATGTACCTAACGCCATCAAGCATGGCGGAATGCACCATTCCGCCATGGTGAGAAGTACGGCATCGCGAATCAACCGTAAACGGCCCCACTGAGTGCCCGTACACCGCTCCCTGCCCACAAAGTACAACTCCCCGTAGGTGCAATGAAGCCACAATGCAACCAGTGAAATGTACAAGTCACCCATGCATGCCAACGTACAATAGAAACACAACAGGGGCCAATGGGAGCTGCAGGGCACAGATGGCACGAATACAGAAGCCATCCCAATGGACATGACCACAGTCCCCCACCAAGAAACGCACGCAAACACAGGCACCTGTGACCAGCAATATTCCGAAAATCACATCATTCCACCAGTCCACCTGGCTGACCGGCATCTGTTACACAAAACCCAATCCCCCGCCCCTGAGCATGACAACATTCAAACAGTCATATTGGCAGCCCCCATCCCTGACCTCACGGGCTTCGTAGGCAAACGCGCCCAGTACAGTACCACGGAACTAAACTCCGAAGCTGGAACCCAGTGCAGATCTCCTCACAATACATCGCCCCCCAAATAGGCATATGCCACATCACTTGCAAAGAAGAACGCTACACGGGCCAAATCAGAATAGAAATTTAATGCACATCAAAATCACCAAGCCCATACAGCCATCAGGCCATGAACTCCAAAACACATTTCACCATTGTGGGCTGCATCCGCAAGTAATGACCAGCCACTACTTGTGTGACGCCCTGTTCCCTCATGGTACACAGGGGCTACATTCACGTACGAAAAGGCAACATGGAAGCGCACAGAACCGCAGGGCCGTCCCAATGGGGAGGCACTAGTCCAGCTGAAAGGCCGAAATGTTGCTCCGAGCCACCAGTACTGCGTAAGGCCATGTGGCCCATTGGCGATCGTCCCATAAGATCGTAATGCTGCTCCACTGATTAACACGAAGCAGCAGGTGTCGGGAGTAAAACCCATCTGCAGGAGTGGCATACAGATGGCAGTGGCAAAAGGGGAGGAGATACCTGTCAACCAAAAGAAAAGAAAAAGAACAGAATGGCCATCAGTACTACATTCCAACAACTCACTGCAATGATCACACTAAATCCACAGCCACATGCATGCTAGCCCACTCCAAAGGTCCATCACCACCCAAAAACCACTTGCGACTCATAACTATCTATATCGAGGTGTAAACACCATCACAAACGAGTGTACCTGTGCATGCGCCTGTGAAAACAGAATCCATCTGATGGGATTGGTAACGTGCATGGACACAAGTGTCTGAGGGCGCGTCGAGACAGGGAGGGCTCAACAAGGCCAGATAGACGATGGCCCCACTATGGCAGCCCTGCATCACATAGCGTAGGGGAGGCGGATAGATCCCAAGAAGCCCTGTACATGGCAAACTCTGTATCAAATCACCTGCCCATGCATCCATTCATCATTCCCTCATCCCGGGATTAAAACGCCTGAATATTTACTCACATAACATTAGAAATATCCATTGAGTCTGTGCGTTATGCAGCCTGCAAAATCCACAGTGCCCCAGCCCGTAATTCCAGTGTAGTGAAGTAACATGTATTTGGGAACGTCCTGCCTTATCGTCCACTACGCTATTGCGCATCCCATACTATTCATATCAATCATTGCATTCTCGCCATGGCCCCTGTCCCAAGGACATTGAACAATAGAACGTTATATTTGCAGTCAGACCTGTGGGCATCTCCTCGCCGCTAGCTGGAAACCGAAAGCGCCGCCCTTCGAATTCCTCATTTGCAACATCACGTCGAAGAGGCATCTGTGGCCGTTTGATTACACTAATTAATCCATCGAGTGCGGCTGTGTGTGAAAATGGCAACTGCCTTCACCCACGAATGGGACGCCCCGCCCGTCGTTGCAACTCGGTACAGTGATGAATGAGGGCCCACCGTTACTCGAGTACTACGTTCCACTGACCCTTCACAACTCTGTTCGCGACTGCACAGATAGTATGTGAAACAATGGGACCACAGCAGAATGAACATATCAACCAATGTTACACGGCCATCGGGTACAAATACATGATTGCAATAGCAAGATGCCATTCCACGAATTGCAGCGTTGTGCGCGGGACGTGCTCGCCCAAAGGGGAGAGCAGTTTGCACAGGTGGAATGAATCACCACAGGTGGAGGCCATTCAGCCTGAAAACACATAAATTGCACGCCCAGTCTCCTCCCACAACCACTCCGAAATGCTACCGGCCGGACTCGCGATGTTGGCCCTGGGGGACCTGATAGCACTGCAAGTACTCCAACACCAAGAAGAAGACGAACACCAACTACAACCGGCCGCACGGAGGAGACGCAGGAGGAGGAGGAGGCCAAGGCAGGGCCAGCAAGGGCCGCCAGCACAGCCACTACCACCACGCAGGCAGCCCGCAATCCCACGCCTCCGAGCACATCCGTTCAACCTCACTGATGAGCAGATCCACACCCTCTACCGTCTGGACCGGGACACCATAGCCGCCATTGTGGACATGACACAGGCTGACCTTGTCAGCATGATAGATAGCCCAACCGCCATCCCACCCCTACTGAAGGTGGTGTCTGTACTCCACTTCCTGGCCACAGGCACCTACCAGCACACAGTCGGACAGTTGCATGGCATTTCTCAGCCACTGTTCTCACGGACACTATTGCAAGTGCTCGATGCCCTCCTGCAGCACGCAGACGACTACATCTCCCTACCACGCTCGGAGCAGGAAATTACCAACACAAAAGTGGGATTCCATGCACTTGCCGGCATACCTGGTTGCATTGGTGCCATCGACTGCACCCATGTGGAATTGGTCGTCCCACATGCCATGGAGGCCCAGTACCGCAACCGAAAACAATTTCATTCTCTGAATGTACAAATGGTGTGTGACTCCAACAGGATCATTACACATTGTTGTGCCCGATTCCCTGGATCAACCCATGATTCTATGGTCTTGAGGAACTCTACAATACCACGCTACATGGTGCGACACGCAGGGAACAGATCCTGGCTACTCGGTGAGTCTCATTTCATGCATGATAATGTGGGGTATGTGATTCGGCAATGACCTGGCAGGAAGGGGGGGGGGTGTGCGTACGTAGCAATGGCATTCCACATCATACGTTTCTCGTCCACATACAGGTGATGCTGGATATCCACTGAAGAGATGGCTCCTCACACCAGTCCGGAACCCACGGGACCAGCATGAGGAGGACTACAACCATGCCCACTCACGTACCCGTGTAGTCATTGAACAGGCATTCGGCCTACTGAAGGGTCGTTTCCGCTGCCTCAGCAGGTCTGGCGGGGCACTCCTGTACCGCCATGAGAAGGTTGCAAAGATGGTGATGGCATGTGTCATGCTCCACAACATGTGCGTACGTAGAAATGTGCCCATGCCCCCTGACGCAGAACTGCAAGCACCTGATGATGGTCATGATGAGGGTGGGGATGTGGCAGCACCTCAAGGAGTCTGCGAGGCACCGGAGGCCCGTGACATTTGTCAGCATCTCATTGATGTATGCTTCTAGCACTCACGCCTGGTGGCTGATACATGGACACGGGACTCGTGGCACTGTGTGTGTCTGGGACATGCACAATATGGACTGTACGCCTATGATGGCCTAGTACACAAAGATCAATGTCCACACATCTCATTGGTTGATCGTGCACTTTTTATGGCATATGTGATATCATGTTGTACACCCTATCGACCCGCCACCCAAGTGAGCCCAACACACCCCCTCCACCCTCCCACCTCCCCCCCGAACACCAGTGTCCAAAGATGCTCATTGTCAGTGGGCAGTCGCTATTGCAAGCCCCCTCTGCGGGTATCAGGGGCACCCCTGCCTGTGGAGCGCAGGTTCCTCCCAGATCTACGTTGGGGGCTGCCCTGGACGGAACTTGCAACGGATGATGTCTCTGCCTGCTCACGTCCATGCATGTCCCTAAGGGTTTGCGAGAGCTCAGTGAGCACACGGCGCACTGCGGCAAGTTCGGCACATACGTCCTTGGACGTCGCATGCAGTTCCCCCCTCAGGCTCTCGGTGCTTCTCTCCATTTGTGCCCTTAGTGTCTCTGTACCTCTCTCCATTTCTGCCCTAAGTGTCTCAGTTGATGTTTCTATGTCTGCCTTAGTGCCCCCACATTCATCGGCATGGTCCTTGAGGAGCGTGGCCAGTTGCTGCTGTTGCACGATTAACTGGTCGAGGGACTGTTGCCTCTGCTGGGCCATAGCCAGTTGCGGGGGTGTCACAGAGGGGCTGTTGTCCTCATGTTGCCCTGCCACAGGGCTTGTGGGGGATGGCCAGTCGTCGTCTTGTGGGTGCCCCTGCGTGGTATCCTCATGTTGTACGGGATGGGACAGACAGGGGGATTGGGACAGGTCATGGATGGATCTGACTTCGACATCCCCGTCTTCTGTGTCGGAGCATGCTGCCATCAATGGGGTGTCACCTATGGTGCTGCTGCCACCGGAGGCAGTGCCTTCTGTGGCATCCGTTGGGGGGACCTGTGGTGGTGGTGTTGTGGGCATGCTGGCTGCTGGGGTGCCTGTTGATGTTCCCTCCTCTGTGCTGCCACCTGATTTGTGCTGCTGCCGTGTCTTGATGCGTGCAGCTGAGGTGGAGGGTCTTTGGCCGTTGGTCTTGGCCCTCTTTGCAGGTGTGCTGGTAGGGGTGTCCTGGAGCTCGTCGTTTGGATCGGACCCTGTGGTGGAGTAAAGGAGGGCGAGGGTTATTGATGGGTCTGTGGGAATTGGAATGGCATTGTATCACATGCATTGGGGTGGTACCTGAGGGTGATTTGGGTCGGGGCCTTGGAGGTGCTCTCATTTGTGTGTGGAGTGAGGGTGCAGTTGTTTGGCAGCCTGCAGTTGGGGTGTGCCTGCTGCACGTGTAGTGCGTGTTTTAGGGGTTTTTAATTATTTATGTATTTATTGTGGGTTTTAACGTGCGCTATCAGGCCGATGTGTGTGGCCGTTCTCCTGGACATGTGTTTCTGTTGCACTATGTGGACGCATGGTACTTCACATGGATGGACTTTGTGGATTTGGCATTGTTTTATTTGGGCCACCTACCTGAATCTTCGGATGTCTGCACTCCTTTCTCCATCCCTCCGACTCCCTCTATGCTCTCCATTCCGGTGGTGGAGGCACAGATTTCTTCCCAGGGGGTCAACTTGATGGGTGATTCAGGACCTCCCCCGGTGGCTGTGGCAATGTTGCGGTTGGCAGAGAGTATGCTGCGGACGCGTATCCGCAGGTCGTCCCATCGCTTACGGCATTGCTGTGGGGTGCGGGGTGCGGTCCCCACCGCACTTACCCGCTGTGCCACCAGAGCCCATATGGCCTTCTTGTTTGCAAGTGCCGTCCTGGTCATTTGCGTGCAGAAGACGACGGCAGCATTCTCCTGGAGGGTCTCTGTTAGCACGGTGAGTTCCTCACGGGAGAAGTGGACCTGCCGCTTGCGGTCGCACGCTTTCTTCGCTACTTTTCCCATTTTTCTTGGTTTCGCTAGGGTGGATGACGGGTTGGGATGTGTGTCAGGGTAGTATTTTTAATGGTTGTGTGGATTTAGTGGTTTTATAGGTGTACGGCGGGATGTTTCCCGTTCCGGCCCCGTGTTTTAACTTCCGTTTCCGTATATTTCCGGTCACCGTACTTTCCGGTAGGCGCACACTGCGGTGTCCGCTGTGATGGGTGGCGGTATTGCACCTAGGGCGCCGTACGGCGGCGGTGTGGGCCGTTTTGGGTTCATTTCCGCCATCGCGGACTTTGCACTTCCGCCATGCCGTGGTGCTCGTGCCCGATGGGTCGGAATGGGCCGCACTTTGCTCCTTCGTGCAATGGCGGAAACGCTATTTACGCTGTGGCGGTCCGGTCAGTCACTTTCCGCCAGGGTCGTAATGAGGGCCATTGTGAGGGAACTTGTGTTACTGCTGCATGTGTTTTACATGTTCTGAGTGCAAGGGAGGTTTTGCCTGCAGTTGCTTGAAACCACTTGCCTATTTGTCTGAAGCTTGAACTTTACCCGCTGGGCTAGCCGTGTCGGCTGTGCTAGCCGTGTCGGTTGTGTTGTGTGTGTCTTTCTGTGTGTGAAACTTACCCAGCACTCTTTTGTATCTGTTCTCTGTCTGATAAATGTTTGCACTGTTGCTGGTGGTGTTGTAAATATTCTGTTTGAGAGAGTAGGGTGCACTCAAGCTGCTAGTGTTGTAACTGTACCGTTTACAGTGCTCTTACACTTCTATAACAGCTGTTTTGTGTATCTATTGGTGGTAAAACTGCTGAAAAGAAGTCAGCATGTATGTGTGATTTTAATATCATGAGTGCTCCATGTGGCACCTGCTACAATGATTATCCTTAAAGGACCAACACCTGCGCAGAAGAGAAGCACTGACCGACAGGATGTCCTTCCTCAAATGGGCCACCATCCTCTTCCTCCGACATGTCACTGTGAGGGCAGCCTCGATCCCGTTGCTACCGGCCGGCATCTCCCAGCTTCTCATGCCCGCCATGAACAGGTTGGCTTTGCTCCAGTCACCCAGCAGCTTCTCAGTGATGTTCTCACGGTGCCCGGACCTTGCAACAGGAAGTGAGGGTCCATTATTCCAGGCTGGGGGTGCAAGGCTTTGCAGCAGCGGCTTCTCTGCATGGAGATAGAAGAAAGACTCAGTAACCACCCATCCGATATATTGTGAGGATAGTGCAAATCCTGCCAGAACTTTGATCTTTATACATGCACCTGATCTACCCCATAAAAATCACTGCATCTTGGAAACACATGTTAAACACTACTTCTTCTGAGACACTCCAGAACAATTTTGCCACTAATAAAATGTTTTAATTAATCAGTGGATGCACATGCATAAACCTGCTTCCTAAATCTTTGTTTTTGTCTCGTATCTTGGCACGACACTACTATTTCAGCTTCTAATCCAAGATCCCGCTCTCCCGCCCTCTTGCACATCCGTGCAACCTCTTTTCTCTGTTTGTGGAGATTCTTCCATAAGCCCCAATAGCCCTCAGTCTCAAACAAGGCTCACACCTGTCTATACTTTCCCAAACGATATAACTATGTAACTTTTCTTTTGCAAATCCAAGCAACAACAGGGGCATGCAGGAATCCCCCTCCCTGATGGAGTGTTCCTGCCCGCGCCGTTGCTTTTCCTCAACTCTACATACATGTCCTTTCTTTCTCCACCAGGATAAGGTAACATACATCAGTCTAGATGAAGGAAAACCTCCACAGAGCAGGCAGTATCTTGGACTGGACAGGAATAGGGGTTCACCAGGGAAATGTCATAAGCCCCCAGATGTCACTTTTAGTGGCCACCATGTTGGTGGCATGTGGAAGCAGGAATACAAGGGGCTTTCCCCCACCTATTGCACTGACCGTCTAGCATTAATAACAGGTTGGTTGCAGCTTTGTTTATTATACTGTATTTCTTTGCCTACAGCTCTATTATTTCTGTGTCTAAATGGCTTTGTGTGTGCATGCCATTGTGTGGTGATGGGCACTGAGTGTGGAGAGACAACCTGGCCATTGGGTCTCCCCAACTGCCCCCACCCCTAGATGAAGACCCCTAAGCCGGATTTTTGGGGAATGGTATCCAAACTATTGTCACCTACTCCCCCCCCACATTGTACTGGAACAATGTGGGGCTTAGGGACTCAGCACTCTGACATCACCACCCCCCCAAGCCCCGGTGCAGGGCCCTATATTTGTAGGCTTGCCGTGTGCCACCAAAGTCTACTGGGTGGTGTATGGCGAGGACTTAGTGTACCCACCCACCGCCTGAGATGAGGTATTGCTCAGCTATGAGCTCTTGTTGTAGAGCTAGAAGGGAGAAGGGTTGATGGGAATTGGGGCACCTGGGGACATCTTTGCTGGAGCCACAAGTATCTTATTTAGCCACCTACCAGGGTAGACTCGATGAGCGATCAGAACCAATAGGGCCCCCCGTCATTACCTAGTGTCTCTTATTGGTTCACTGACCCTGCTCCGCCTGAGGAACTCATATTGCATCATAGATGGGCCCGTTGAGCGAGCAGAACCAATGCAAAAGTCGCAAAGACGGAACGGGTGGTAGGTCTGGTGGGAAGGGGGCTGGACCTAGGCTGGAACAGGTATTGCCTCAGAAACTTTTAGATGCCCACCATCGTGGTGACAGATGGAAGCACGTGCACTCTTCTAATGGGGGTGCTTAACCCCTATTCATTTGACTATATTAAAGGATGTTTGCTGGATCCTGTCCTCCAAACCCCCATCCCCCCACCCCATAGAGGGCGACATTTTCGACCATTTATGGGCATGCGTCGTCTGTTTCTTCAGTGGAGTGGCAGGCCATCTCCATTCCCATCTTCCTCTCCCCATCCTGAGATGGTTGAGAGAAGTTACAATATTCAGCCTCTCACCGCGCGACACCTTTAGGAAACACCGCGCAGCTACCACAGTCTTTTTTAATAGAAGCCTGGCCATTATTGCCACCACTGTGGCATCCATGGCATCTTTTCTTCCAGCCCGAGACACAAAACACTTGCAACAGTTGCTCGGCAAAACGATAGTAAGCTGCGCCCCTGGAGCTCCTTTAGAAGCCCACCTTTTACCCTTACGCAGCCCAAACGGGCACTCATCAGTTGCCAAAAACACTCACAACACCCCCAGAACCTTCTCTCCGAGACTCCGTCTGTACAAAGGGACCATCACCCACTCATTGCTGGGAGGGACATGATATGAATGATTATTCATAACGTGCTTAATACTCGGAGGTTGCTAAGCGTGGACCGGGGATCGAACCTGTGGTGCCCCGTGTCATTTTGCTTCCACGGCACATGGTTTCACCGTAAAATGTTGCACAGTGCTTTTTTAAGGGTGGAAAGGCGTGCGTTTGGCGGGAAAATCACTGCAGATAAATGTGCCACCGCGTCACCCAGGCCTCCTGTCTTTCTATCTCCAGTAATACAGGATCTGTTTACTCTACCAGCTGCCTACTGCAAGGGCGGCTGGATTAATCTCCCTGGTAACTGGAGTTTTCACCCACCAGCACCCCGGCCGGTGTACAGGTGACTCTGACATCGCTAGCGCACTGACCCTGACCCGTCGGTTCCCTGCGGGGTGGTCACCGAGGCACGGTTACATGGAGCAGGGCCAAAAGAGTTCCTAAGAGAAGAAACACATTCTACGGCGTCACCTAGGCGCGCGCCAAAGAAGGAAAACAGAGGCCTGCCTCACAGGAGGATACAGAACAATCTTAAAATGGCTTCTAGCCAAATCCCAGCCACCACCAACTAGCCAATCCCTGAAGAGCCTGTTCAACCTAGCTTTGAAAACATTGATAAAGGCTATAAGAACCAATCTTGAGGAAGATGGTCAAATGCTAACCCAACCATTCATTTGATAGTCATTGGACCTCTGGCCTTTCAGAATGAACAGGTGGGCCTAGTCCTCCTAACGGACAGGTCCTGGGCCCTATTGAAATCGAATCCCACCCCAAATTTCCAAATCCTTTAAAGGAAGCAGGCTAAATACAGTCTCTTCCGCAAGAGAGACGTGGACGGGTCACCAGTCTCCCAAACCAATCAAAAGTAGTACGAGCATAAGGGAAGGAATAGTGCAGGGTGGCTAATGGGCAGAGCCCGTGACAAAATACTCATCAAACACTGCTGAAGTCGCGCATTCCAGTATGGGACAGAAGATACATTCTCAGCACTGTGAGGAGGGGGAAATAATAATTACATGACAGGCTAGAGGAAAGGAGAGGGGCCTGGAAAGACAGTGAGGTAAAAGGCGTTGAGACCATCCTTTACAGTAGAGTTGTACAACTCCGGGCCTCGAGGGCCAGATACATAGAGGAGTGTCAGCATACCACTCATTAATATTCATGAGGTACATTTGCATTCAATGATTCTAAATGTATGCACATTTCCTCTCATGAATATTAATCAGGGATATCCTGAAAACCCGTCAGGATTCCGGCCATCGAGGCCTGGAGTTGGACAACCCTGATGGTAGTTCATCGTATCACGACAGAGCAGTCAGAGTAATGTGGGTTCTCAGGATCAAGCCCCAAAGACCGGATTGCCAGACAAACTTTCAGAAGTGGGCAAGGAAAGTTGGCAGCCTTTTCAGAAAGCTCTGTGCACCTTAGTCAAGCAGGATCCGGGAACTATTCCCCATTGCCTGGAATTTCTCCCTCTTCATGGCCCACTGCACCAAACCTTTCATGACAAGACAATCTGCTGGGGCTCGCCTCAGTTCCCTGCCACCTGTGTCACTTGCCACCACTAGGTGGCGCAACACCATTGAGCTGACCGGGCTTCAGACCTGCCCACCCTTGAAATCTTGGGCTATGTTTACTCCACCTGGGTGCCCTACAGAGCAGTGGCGGACAGAACACGGCACAGCTGTTACCTGACACCTGGGCTTCACTGTCAATAAAGGCCCTGCAATTACTAACATAGAAACCTTTCGCTGTGAACACCTGCATTCATATGCATACATTTTTAGGCACTTGTAATCGTGATGTGGGGGTTAGTACTTGCATGGGGAGTGATTGGAAGGGTAGAGAGGGGACAGCAGATTGCTCATTCTCACAGCAGGCCTTAAATGGGTGTTAAACGAGAGGGTTAACTGCTTCTAACATTGAACCTGCACCAGCAGAGGGTCTACGTGGGGCCAGACCCTCCCAGAGCCACCCCGAGCTCCCTCCTAGAAAGGAGCCCTTGCCAGTGAGGTTAAACACCATTGAGAGGGGGGGTGGAGGCGGGGCAGACAAGGGGGTTTTCGCTTTAAACATGTGGCAGCAACTTCAGAGCGATTAGCGCTCTGAGGGGGTGCACTGCAGGTGGCCCGGCCAGAATTGTATTGCTTGGCCTGGACAAGGATGTATGCCCCACAGCCCTGAAAGCACAAATGACCAGGGAGATGGTGGGCCATTCACACCTCTAAGAAAGTAGCACAATTTCTCAAGTAGGCCGCCTGTAACTACCTGTGTTGCTTTTGTTTTTAACTGCACTGTTCATCCTACCTCCATTTCCTTCATCTCAGTTAAAAGGTAGCTATTTTCTGAAACGTAAAATCACAGTTAGTTTCTGTAAATTAAAGTATTTTTTTGTGTGGGAATTTAACAGTTATTGCCATCATGCTTAATAAAATGGTTAACTGTATTAAACAATAAATGACAGGTGATGTTGCTTGCACACAGATGTCTGCAGCAGGAGCATCAACTGACTGAGGGTCCTTACAAATTACATTCTAGGTGTATATTACTCTGCATTTACTTATTGAGTATAAGTGAAAACATCAAGTTGGTGATAAGAAAGAAAATTATTCTGGAGGAGAGAGTGTAGTAAAATCAAAAAGTGACAGATGCAAGGCTTTGAATTAAACATTACCACGATCATTGCTCTGGGCAGCCGTCCATGCCATAATCCGGTACGATGTCCTTTCATCGCAGATATTTTTTCGCAGGGTTTTTTACCGCATGTTTTTTAACGAAAAAACCCATTGAATATTTTAGGGGGGTGGGTTAGAAAATTATATATATGGGGGTGGGTGTTCGGGAATATATAAAATATTAAAGGGAATGGGGGCTGGGGGGAATCCCGGAAAAATAATGAAAAAAAATGTGATGGGTTTTTTCATTAAAACATTTGTGGTAAAAATCCCTGCAAAAAAACATCCCGCGATGAAATGACATGGAACCCATAATCCTTTATGATGTCTGTGCCATTACAGAAGGGGACAAGCCATTAGCAAAAGATTCTTGGATCCGCCATCAAACAGTCAGTTCAATCTCAATTGCTAGGCCATGGCCCCACTGAACTGGAACACAAGCAGCTTTAGGCCGTGTTGTCTTGCAGTTTGGGCAGGGCAGCTCACATTAGTGGCAGGGTGAAGGCTGATTTGCAAACAATGGCCTGAAGGTTGACCAAAGCAATGCCGGTGGCCATGATTGATTCAGAGACTTGTATGCATGCATTTTTAGTTTTGACTGTTAGGTGTAAGCCAGAACTCTTGCACTGGAACACAGATAGGATGGAGATGGGATGTGAGGGGAGGTGGGACGCACAGCCTATGGGTGTACTTAATCATTTACAAATTTGTTGACTACCCATTGCCGTGTTAATCCCTATGGCATTCCCAACAAATACTTGCCCCTCCCTGATGAAACATACCATCCTGAGAACTCATTGAGCAAGCTCTATCAAAAAGCAACACTTGGCCGGGCATGGATGGCCTCCCATAGTCTATGCTTGAATGATGACAAGACCGAACTCATCATCCTGGGATTCGCCACGAACCTAAACAAACTGGACCACAACTACTCCAGTTTCACCATAGATGGCAACTCTATAAAGGTAGCCAAGGAAGTGAAAACCCTCGGTATCTACCTCGATTCTACCCTCTCCTTCCATAAACAGGTCAGTTCCATGGCCTCCACCACAGTTTACACATGCAAGCTTATACGATCGGCCAAACCCTTCCTTTCTACCCAAAGTTGCATTACTCTAGCCAGAGCCCTCATATTATCCAAACTGGACTATTGTAACTCCCTCTATGTAGGTGCTAATAAACAGGTTATCAACAAAATCCAGATCCTACAAAACAATGCTCTTAGAGCAGAGCTTAGCTTCCCTAAAAGAGAACACATCTCGAATATTAAGAGAACTCACAACTGGCTCACCACCTCTGACAAAATCCTGCTTAAGGTAGCCTCCCTCACTCACAAATGCCTTAACAATGCAGCTCCCCGTTACTTAGCCGACAGAATAACTAGATACACGGCCAATAGAAAAACGAGAAATAGCAATGCTAACCTGCTCTCTGTTCCTAGATTCAAGCGAATGAAAATGGGCGGCAATAGCTTCCAGGTGAAAGCAGCCCAACATTGGAACTCCCTACCACCTTCCGTTAGAGCACGGCAAACCTATCACCAATTTTTTTTTTTTTTTTAAACATATTTTTATTGATTTATAAGTGATACAGAAAGTAAACACTCCCTCAATTCCCCATCCCGCCTCCCCCACCCACTCACTTCCGGAAGAGTGATCATTGTTCCAATGTACTCGGGACCGATTAAGAAGTGAATAAGTCCGTTATTTTTATGGCGTGCGGGCACCACTGTGCCATATAGTCTGACTGGAGATATTCTAGCACTCCTCCCCATTCTTTTGTGAAGGAGCTACGTGTTCCAAGGAGATTGTGTGTTATTTTTTCCATAGACATTTGGGACCAGACTTTATGTAACCATGTAAACAGCATCGGTGGGTCTCTTTTTTTCCATCCCTGTGCGATTGTTGCCCAGGCCGCAATGACTAGCCTCATGAGGCTTCTCCTTTGCGCCTTAGTGAGTGAATTGGCATGTTGCTCTTTGAGTCCACAGAGCCAGGTTTTCTCCGTGAAACAATCCACGTCTGGATAGATCTTCTTCAGTTCGGATATTACCTCTGACCAGAAGATTTTGACCTTGGGGCAGTCCCACCAGATGTGTCTCCACGTGCCTGCGTCTGTACAGCCTCTCCAGCAGCGGTTAGGTGTGAGTGGGTACATGCTATTTAGCCTCTCCGGGGTGTAGTGCCATTGCGTGATGATCTTGATCCACATTTCTTTGGTTTGAACTGCTCTGGTCAGTTTGGGGATATCGGCCCACAACGACTGCCACTGCTGTGTTGTGATGTCTTCCCCCAGCGTCTTTTCCCATCTTTTCATGTATGCCCACTTTATGTCTTCACCCTGAGTATTCATGAACCTATAGAGATTGGAGACTAGTTTTCTGTCTCCTGAGTTGGTAAGGAGAACTTTTCAAAGGCGGTAAGCTCTCTTGTCGCTGCTTGTGTTATCTCGGGCGTGGTCAGCCAGTGTCTGAGCTGTTCATATTTGTATCTGTCCGCGTTTGTGAGGTTCCAGAGTGACTTGCAGTCGGCAAAAGATCTCACCTCCCCATCCACGAACATCTCCCCTATTTTCCTGCAACCGGCTTCCTCCCAGTTCCCATAAGCACCATACTCTGTCCCTGGTGGGAATTGCTGGTTCCTGCAGATTGGAGTGAACGGGGCCGTTGCCGTGGTGATATTCCCTTTCCGTGTCTGCTCATCCCAGGCGTTCAACGTGGCCCTCATGATCTCACTGATGCGCAGATTTGGGTGTCTGTGCTGCTTTGGTGTCCATAGGAGGTCTTCCAATGGTGTTCTTGCGACTGCCCTGTCCTGAGTCACCCAGATCGTTCGTTGATTGTCCCCTAGCCATTCTTTCAGGATCCTGAGTTGTGCCGCTTGGTAGTAGTTCTTAAAGTGTGGAAGTGCCAGGCCCCCCTCCCTGATGTTGGATGTGAGAATTGTTTTGGATACTCTGGGGGGTTTCCTGTTCCATATGAAAGACGAGACCGACTTTGCCAGGGCTCTGAAAAAGGAATCAGGGATCCCAATCGGTAGGGATTGGAAGTAATACAGCGCTTTAGGGAGGATGTTCATTTTTATCGATTGGATTCTCCCCCACCAAGAAATATTTAGGGGATTCCACCGCTCTAAATCATTTTGCATCCTGGCTAGGAGTGGGGGATAGTTCTTTTTATATAGTGCCTCTACCTTATGAGTGAGTGTTATGCCCAAATATTTTATGCCCTCCTCCGCGACTTTTAAGTCCATTTGCCCTGCTTCCCTCCTCAGAGTTTCACAGCTCCCGGCTAATATAAGCATTTCTGATTTTTTCTTATTTATTCTTAAGCCAGAAATGTTCCCAAATAGCTCTAGTAAGTGGATCGCCGCAGGGACTGAGTGGGTTGGGTCCTCAAGTGCCAATAACATGTCATCCGCATAGGCTATTACCTTATGTTGTCTCCCCGCCATCTCGATCCCCCTGATTTGGTCTGATTCCCTAATTTTAATTAGTAGGGGTTCTAGGAACAGCGCATATAGGAGTGGTGATAGCGGGCAGCCCTGTTTCGTTCCCCTAGAGATTTCCACCCTCTCCGTAATCTCTCCATTTACCGCTATCCTTGCAGAGGGGGAGGAGTAATTGGCTTTGATCATATTAATATATTGGTTCCCAAATCCCATGTGCGCCAGGGTTTTAAAGAGCATTGACCATTCTACACGGTCAAACGCCTTTTCGGCATCTAAAGATAGTAGCACTGCAGGGGTGCGGGAGAAGTTAATTTTCTCTGTTAGGTGGGCTAGCCTTCTCGTGTTGTCATGTGTCTGCCTTCCCGGAATGAATCCCGATTGATCTGGGTTAATTAAGGAGGGAAGCAGCGGGGAGAGCCTGGCTGCCAGGATTTTGGTGTAAATTTTTGAGTCTAGATTAATTAGGGCAATAGGTCTGTATGAGTCCGGGAGGGAGGGATCTTTCCCTTGTTTGTGAAAAACCAATATTTTTGCCTCATTCATAGATGGAGTAACATTCCCACTATCTTTGAAGGTGTTTAGTAGTCTAGTGAGGAATGGGGCGAGGATGTCTACATATTTTTTGTAGAATGGGGCTGTGAAGCCATCCGGGCCTGGTGCTTTGTTGAGTGGAAGGTCTTTATTGCCTTCTTCACTTCACTTTCGGTTATCTGGGCCTCCAGGTCTGTTCTGGCTTCTTCTGGTATTTTCTGAAAGGGGATCGATGTCAGGAATCTATTTTGGTCAGGTTCATCCGGGTTCTCAGTGGAGTACAGATTCTGATAGAACTCCCTGAATGTGTCCCCTATATCCTCGGTGTTCGTTAGCACGTCCCCGTGTGCATTTTTGATGTTCCTGATGGTCGTTGAGTTCCGCTTCGATGAGAGCAGTCGGGCGAGATACCGATCTGCCTTGTTAGCTTTTATGTAGTATCTCTGTTTGAGATATAGGAGAGATCTCTGGGCTTGTTTGCTACGGAGGTGTTCGAGTTGTCCCTCGGTGTGTTTGAGTGTCCTTTTTAAGTCCCTTGAGGGGTTTGCCATTAGTTCTTCCCGGATATTTGACAGCTTCTTTTCCAGCTCTGTTTCCCACTGCCGTGTTTGTTTATCCCTCGTTGCTTTGAGGGCTATTAAATGGCCCCTGATTACTGCCTTACACGCCTCCCATACAGTGCTCAGGGAGACCTCCCCCGTGTCGTTATGACCAAGGAATTCTACGATTTTGTCCCTTATGGATTCTCCCATCACTGGGTCTGATAGTATCTCTTGTGGGAGTGTCCGTCTCCAAATTCCCTTTTCCTTCCTTGGGGTCGACAGATCCATCCAGATGGGTGCATGGTCCGACCGAGATATGGGGCCCAGCTCCATGTCTTGTATTTTGCCCAGGTTCCCCACTGACACCCAGAAGTAGTCTATTCTGGACATTGTGTTGTGAACGTGTGAATAATAGGTGTATCCCTTGGTTTGACCTTTTTGTTCTCTCCATGCATCGCACAGAGCCATACCACCCATCCGTTTTTTCAGACGCTGTGATGGGGCACTCTGGTGGAGGGGTCCGCCCGCGCTACGGTCTATATGGGGGTGCCAGGCCATATTGAGGTCCCCGTGTTTGGGGCGTAAATGGAAGCCAGCGTCAGAATGGCGTTGTGTAATTTGATATTAGCAAAAGCGTACCTTCCTTCCTTGTCTGATTTTTTGTCTATCACACTTACTTCCACACTCCCTTTCACTGCAATCATCACTCCTGCCCTTTTTTCCGCTGCATTGGATTGTACAATTATATCGTAGCCTCTCAGGCGTATTTTCCCCCTATCTTGAGCTTTAATGTGGGTCTCCTGGAACAGCAACACATCAGCCTTTTCTTTCCTTAACATGTTCTCCACTTTTTTCCGCTTCACCGGGGAGTTCAGGCCCCTTACATTTAAAGTTACGAATCGAATCTTCCCCTTTTCAGATAGGCAAATTGTGCAAGTGTTGTGCCCGAGTTGAGTTTCCCCTCCTCACTTCCGGAAGATCTTCCCTCCCCCCCAAACTGTAAAAAGGTCCCCCAACCATTAACTTTGTTCCAACTTTGCACCCGAGGAGGGCCCGGGTACCTAAGGTAGCTCTGGCGTTCCGCCTGTCGCTCCCAGCCCTCTGTAGACTCGAGGTTAACTTTGTGGGGAGTCCTAAACCCCACGACATTCCTTGACCTTTATGCGGGTTGTTCCGGTTCCGCGCCGGGCCAACTGAGTCTGTCGTTTACGAATTCCATCATTGGGTGCCGTTCCATATACTGCCTTCAGCCACACAGCACGGGGCCTCTTGTACTTTTAGATTTGCATCCTCTAATTTATTTCGCTTGACACATCATTTCCCCTACCGCGCCGTTTTCTTTTCTGTCGGACCTTTTCCCATCCCCCCGGTCTGTTTTGTAGTTCCCCTTTCTTTCTTTCAATTCTGGTCAAAGACTCCCCTGTCTAAATATCCATGATGCTTAGCCCCTCTTCCATGGTGGTCACCCTCCTTTGTTTTCCCTCCCAGTCGAACAGCAGACCAAAAGGGAATGTCCATTTATATTTTATCTCTCTAGTGACCAGTTCCCTCGTGAGTGGGGCCATCTCTCTTCTCTTTAGGAGTGTTACGGCTGACAAGTCCTGAAACAGCTGAATGTCTACCCCATTCATCCTGATTTGTTCCAACTGCCTCGCTCTCCGTAGTATAAGCTCTTTTTGTGGATAGGAAGACAGAGCCGCCAGAATGTCTCTGGGTCTCTCTCCTGGAGCCCCCGTGCGTTTCGGGCCTACTCTATGCACGCGGTCGATCCCCACTGCCTCCGAGTCCTGAGCATCTATGATATCCCTGAAGACCTCCTGTACCGCTTTCCTTAGATCCCTGTCCATGACCGATTCTGGCATGTTTTTAATGCGTATATTCGATCTGCGGGACCTGTTCTCTAGGTCTTCGCACTGGATTTCCAGATTATGGGTCAAACGAAATAGGTTCTCTTGTGTTTCGCCGCTCTGAAGAGCTTCTTCTTCTGCGTTTTGCACTATTTTTTCTAGGGTGTTCGTCCTTTCTTCTAGGTTGGCAATGTCATGTTGAACTCCTTGAATTGCCTGCTGCATATCCTGCTTGATTGCTGCGAACTGGTCCTGGACCGTTGCCATTAGTTTATCTTGAAGTTCTTTAAACCAGGAGTGCATATCGTCTTTTGTCGGGGTTAGATTGCCAGAGGCGGTGCCCCTCACCTCGGACGTGTTCAAGGTCTGCAGGGAAGAGTCCTCCTGCAGTCTACTCCTAGTTGACACTGGGGTCTCTACTGCCCACATTTGAATAAGGCTGGAGTCTTGTTTGGGGGGCTGCTGGTTCTGTAGGGATCCCCCCCTCCCTTTCGCTCTAGACATAACTTCCTCAATGAGTTCTTGCCTTTGCTTTCACCCGTGCCTTCCCCCTCTCCTGTTTTGATGGTTGGGCAAATGTCTCTTGAGAGGTGGACCTTAACGTGTCCTGCTGCGTGCTTCGCGCCCCTTCTTAAGTTGCTGGTGGTTGTTGGGGGTTACTTCGAGGGCTTACTGGGAAAAGAGGGGGGGGTAACTCTCCTGACTGCGCCGCCAGCTGTATGATCGTCCCCACGGGCGCTGCGGTGTTGGGGCTCCGGACAGTGCTTCTCAGCACCTCACTGATTGCGCCGTCCGCCTCCTCTTTGTGTCTCTAGGGGGGCCAGGCAGTGCTGCTCAAACCCTTGGCCGCCTCCAAGTAAGCGTTAAGTGTGGGAGGGGGGGGGTTGTCCCTCTCCGCTTCAGCTGCGTTGGGCCTTCCTGTGATTCCCACCGCCTGTGTGGGGGGGATATGGGGACCCCCCCGGCGGTAAGCTCTCTGAGTTCGTGGGGCCCGAGGGGGAGAGCGGGGAGCACCAGGGGGGTGCCTCACCTTACTGTCCACCGGATTGAGGACTACCGCTGGTGTCCGTCGCCTGGGGGTGTCGGCTGGCGTGCGGTGCGTCACCCGGCTCTCCCCCGCGCCTCCTGCGGGGTCCGCTGAAGTCGGAGGGCGCCGAGCCCATCCCTCGATGCCGCCAACTGTATGCCCGTCCCCGCGGGCGCTGCAGAGCTGGGGCTCCGGACAGTGCCTCCCCGATCCTCACTGCCTGCGCCGTCCGCCTCCTCCCCGTGTCTCTGGGGGGGCCTGTGCCGATTTCACAGAGCGTAGGCCGGCACCTTGTCCCGATGGGGGAGGGGGAGCTCCTCTCCTCGGCTCGGCTGGGGGTAGAGGTACGGGGAACAAGCGTCTTCCTTATGCGACCCGTGCCGTGAACCGCACTCGGTGCTACATGTGGGGAACAGCCGCCCTCCGGTTCGCTGCTTCTGAGGTGCTATTGAGTGGCCCGGCGGGAGCGAGACTTACGCACGTCTCCTAGCTCCGGCGGCCATCTTGGAATCATCCCTATCACCAATTTAGACATAACTACATCCAGTGGCTAAAGAACAAAGACTAATAACTGACATTGTAAATATGCTCAACTTGTAACTTTTATCTATCTGTCTCTCGTAATTGTACCTCACTGTCTCTTTTGCAACTGCATTACCTCACTGTGCCCTTTGTAACTGCATTACCCATGCTCACAATGTAAAACAATGTACAGCACTGTAACTAAGCTGAGAATATACTTGTAATGCTTGCGCCATCATACCTTCTGGTCCGGTGCGCCATATAAATAAATAAACAAACAAACAAACAAATAATGTGTGTGCTGTATAGGGCCTGTCAGTGTTATATCTATGCATTTATGTGAGTGTTTAATGACTTAAATGCCTCTGTAAATGAACTCCTGGTGTAATAAAGCAATCTCCTAACAATGTGTGCCTGTAACCTTTTCATTGATAACCAATATGTATGCTGTGCATCTGTTGCTTGCAGGTGAGTCCTGCCTAAAACAAGCTGTTGCAAAACCAACAGTTTTGACTTGTGCATAGGCATTAGACAGACATTTTTCAGTTCTATGTAATTTTCCCGCTTTCTGAAAAGACTGATTTTTTTTCAGCCGATTTTGTGCAGCTCTCAGAAAGTGGGAAACGGACATGCTGTGTTTTATTTATTTATTGTAGGGGTTTCCAGCCCCCCACCGAGCCTCCCTTTGCTCCTCCCTATGCCCCACCCTCTGCCGTGGCATTACCTCAAAATCAGGGAGTTTCTTCCACTGACCCCCTCTCTCTCAGCCATCGCACCCCCATCCAAGACTACCCCAAACCAAAACACACACAGACACACAACTCACACACCAACACACATGCACGCACACACTGACCCGATCTCCTCCTACTCCGCTTCCGGGTCCTGGTGAGCCTGTCAGACCCTACGTGCAGTCATGTGCAGCAGTGGTTTGACAGTTTCATTTAGAAAGACCGCTCTAGGTGGTCACAGAGCAGTCTTTCTAAATCGATTTTGTTTCGATTCAGGAAAAAAAGGTAATTTGACCTAGAAAGCATTTGTCAGGCGGTGCCATCATATGCCCAGGTACCCAAACCAGTTTTCATCTGTTCCCATCTCATGGGCCGCTGGTACCCTTATGGCAGTGCCTGACAAATCCTTATACCATGCCTGCTAAAAGGCCAAAGCTGTTGGCTTTGCCAATGCATGTTGGTTTCAGTAAGTGAAAGTGTGTATGCCCAGATGTGGGTGCCTTGCTTGCTATGTCTAGTGAATAAAGCTGCAGCCCACTGTTAGCCTAACAAGGCCCTACCTGAACCTGTCAAGGCTAGGATGGCAAGTAGGGAGCCATTTCTGATGATCTTCGCATGCATACTTACCAGTGGGGTTCAGACCCACATAGGAAGCGTCTTTGTCTGTGCGGAAGCCCACCCTGCCTAGCCAGAACGTTTCATGATTCAAACTGATAAGTACTGACTTGATAACCTCGTACTGTTTGAGTAACTATTAACAGAGTTTGTATGCAAACAGAATAGATCATGTTTATCGTGAGTCGTGTTTAGGTATTATGGGCTGGGTGCTGAGTGCTGGTTGTTTAGGCAGCGCCATAAATGGACATCGTTTTCTGTGGGATCCCACCAGTGACATGGGGGAGAGGGAGCGTGACGGAAGGATTGTTCCCACCCCACAATAAACACTTGCCTCTCAGAAGATGAATCATAAATACCTGGAAAATAACACGAGATGCGCATTTCGTATAATGTAGCTGATTAAGTAAAGTTTATTATTTATTTATTGTGCATTTGTACGGCGCTCATACAACAAGTAAATTGTGTTTCAAAAAGTGGCACATCTTTTAAACCTAAAAAGCAGTATTTAAATATTACCTGCAAAGTACAATCAGAGGTGGATTTAACAGTTGGACAAGAGACAAATGCTCATTGGCCCCCTGCTCTGCCTCTCTACCCTGAAAGACAAACAGCCAGGGCTGCACAGACCCTCCCAGTGAGGCCCTATCGTTTAATGTGTCTCAGCTGCAGACTATTTACAACAGGAAGTGATTACAGATGGGAAAAAGGCAACTGGCAGTGACCGATGCTGTGGTACTTTATTCTTAAAAAGATGTAAGGTTTTAATAAGCTATTTAAGTGCGCTTGTTGGGTGATTAGTAATTGTGGGGTACAGAACAAGCTGTGTGAAACAATGACCATGTCATGCAATCAATTTCACTTTGTGTCGTTCTGAGATTTTTTGTAAATTCTCATTCATTTCCATGCTGGAACTTGCAGGCGTCCATTCAGGATGGGTAAAATAAAGTCACACTCATAGGAGGCCATTTTCCAAAGTCCAGCAAAGTGGAAGAAGTGGTCCTAAAAGCATTTACTGCCACATATTATGCGCTGCATGATTTTGTATGATTTTGCAGGCAAAGTTGCAGAACAGAGTGAACTTAACACGTATGTCTGCTCTTACAGGTCCCACTGCCAAATCTGATAGGTTTTCCACCAGCATGTCTTTTTATTCTGGTGGAAAACCACCTGACTTACTTTCCCAGTACTTGGTGGAAACAAATAAAATTGCATGTAGAGGGCCTTGTGCAAACATGTCCAAACAGGAGAGGTCCCCTCCATGCAATGTAGGATTCAAAATAAAATGACCCCCTTACTCTAGGACAGTTGTCTTCAAACTTTTTTGGCCTGGGCCCCCCCGGAGCAAAGTTTGGGTAGGCCGGGCCACCCCAAAAGTGCCAGATGGAAAGTATGTAGAAATCGCTATGAACGTTTGCATGCCGTCACCGCACCCTACTCCCAGTACAGACCCTGGGCTCGCCCCACCCTACTCCCACCACTATCCCAGTGCTGCCGCCCATCCTGCTCCCACCACAGTCCCATAACACAAGCATACACAGATCCATACACATTTAAATAAAAAATAAATCGCCATAAACGTACCTTCTGCAGGGGCCTGCCCGTGGTTGCTAAAATGCCCCGCTCCAGGTTGCTCTGCCCGTATGTGTATGCCCCAACCAGCATTTCCAATGAGCTATGCAAGGCTGGCGAAGCAAAACACCCCCAGCATTGCAGGGCTCAGTGATCATGTGCGGCTGGGTAATTAACTGTCAAAGGCAAACAGTGTTTCGCTTTGACAGATCAGCCAGCCCAGGAGCACTCCCTGCGCTGGAAAAAGCAGCTGAGGGAGTGCTCAGTGTTTCACTGGGCTGGCTCCTTGGCTCCTCCATAATGAGTGAGGTGGCCAGTGGGTGGACGCCCCCTCACCCATTATGGATGAGCCGACAGGCTTGGACTGGCCTATAGGGCAATATAACGATGACCGTACCAAAAATGCAAAATGCTAGTGTAGGCCAGTCAAAATGGGCCACTTTTTTGGCCAATGTCGGCCAGTTTGAGGAGTTACTTCACTATGCAGCTAGTAGTTTTGACCATTGTTGCTGAATAAATATTCTTTGAATATCACAATTATTTTACATTTGAACAAAAAACAACCCCTTGGGTACTATTCAAACAGTCTGTGACTAAAGGACAGAATATCCATTTGCAACTGCTGGCCATTTTTTCATTGGTGCCTAAGACCGCCTTATGGTCCAGTCTGTCCATGTGAGCTGCCCCTTACCGTTTCCTCCAATCTAAAACAACAAAAAAACCCATTTTTTTTTTACATTTCATGCTGGGCTCTGGCGCCCCCCCCCCTGGGATGCAGCTGCGACCCCCTGGGGAGTGCACGCCCCACAGTTTGAAGACCTCGGCTCTAGGAGGAGGCATCATCCTTGATTCTCTGCAGCCATGCCAAGTAGGTGGGAGTGGTGAGGGGGGGCTGATGGAAGGGGTTTAGGGGTGAAAGGTGAAGGAGCAGTGGATAGAATAGAAAGGGGGAGCAGATAGGAAGGTATGATATGATATGCTATGGCATTTATAATGCGCCTATATACACAAGTGTTTCGAGGTGCGACGAGTTAGGGGAGGGGAACAAAGGGGGGGACAAGACAACGATCTAACTAGGTCAAGTGACATTGAGATTGTGCAAGTGCAGGGGCAATGGGAATATATATGGGAATATCGGTAAATTGATGTTGCCACACTATTTTGCATGCTTCTCTTTTTCTATGTACTGTTTTTCTAGCTAATTTATTGAATTATGTTGAAAAATTATACACAACGTTTGTTCTGTATGGTTAATTGGGATTCACCTCTAAAGCTCTTGTTTAGAGGTCGGCAGTGTACAGTTTTTTTTCATGCTTTGGAAATAGTTTTCCTCATGGAGATGGGGAGTGTGGATGGAAGGTGAAGTGAGCAGCAAATGGGAGATAAACGTAATGTGGTAGTTTATGGAAGGGAGCGGATGGAAGAGTAGAGCAGAAGACTTTGCAATGGTACTGTAGAGCATGTGATTTTGGAAGGGATGAGCGGATGGAGGGGGAAAGCAGATTTCCCACATGAACAGATGGAGTGATCCTGGGCAAATCAATTTGTTAGGAAAAACAGATAGAAAACATGGAATATATGTTGCACTTGTGACAGCCCTTAACTACTCCTGTCCTAAGCTCCACAACATGCACAGCCTAACCAGGGCCCTCTGTCAACGCCTGAAGCTGTTTGCCTTAAATCTGCCACTGAGTGCAATCATTAGAAGCATCCTGATCAGATATTCAAGTAGTCCTATGGGCAGGTGTCTAGAAAATTGCCTTTTCTGGATCCGGGAATTTGTTTTGCTGGATCACAGATATAGGAAATCTGAATCAATGTGGTTAGGGGGCTCCTACACTCACACCCACACCCAATGGAAATTGGGCCCTCCTGATCACAAACCTGTCCCACCCAGATGAACATTCCTGGATCCAGGCCTGTTGTATACAGGCCATTTATCTGCAAAGCCACATTCTAGAGAGAGGGAAAGCCTGTAAAAACAAACATTTTCCTAAATGAAAATATAACAGGGAACAATTGCCACAGAACTGTTCCATATGGCACCAGCCCATTACATCTCCCTCTAGCAGTGGCTGCAGCATCTCTGTAGGAGGTTTAGGAGCCTGCACCTAGACTGTACAGCAGTGGAGTACACCACACAGAGCGTGGCCACCCAATTTGTCGACCAACATGTCATAGTAATATACAATGGCTAATGGCAGGCTTGGAATGATATGATATTTTATTTATATTGCGCCCATACACAAGTGTTTCAAGGCGCGACGAGGCAAGGGAGGATTACAAGGGAGGAGAAAACAACGATCTTACTAGGCCCAGTGACATTGAGAACGCGCATGTGCAGGGGAGAGGTACGGGGGAAAGTGCAGGGGGAGGGGAGGAGTTGGAAGTGCTGAACACGTGATCAAAAACAACAGGTAGTGCGGCCAGCAGGAGGCAAGTGCAAGAATGAAGCGCAGACAACAGGTGTCTAATAAGTGTGGGTAAAGCGACTGTAGGGTTGCAGATACAGACCCAAGTGGAAAGGGTTGCCAGGAGACAGTGCGAGTATGCAGCTGGGTGGGCAGGGATCTGGGCACAAATTCAGAGGGTAGCCAGGTGCTCAGTGCAGAAACAGACAGAGATCAGCAGAGGAGAGGAAGAGAGAAGGCAGAGGCAAAGAGGAAGGTCTTGAGGTGCTTCCAGAACCGAAGATGGTACTCCTCAAGTTTCAGGGAGGTGAGGAGGCTGATCCAGAGGGAAGCCCCTGCCGAAGAAAGAGATCTACCACCAACTTGTTGCTTGGAGAAGCAACTGACCCTGAGGGAGTTGCAAAGGGTCTTGATCTTAACCCTTGCAGCCACTGGCAGCTAATTCAGAGATTTCAGGGCAGGAGAGATACGATCCATGGGCTTGAGGCAAGGACAAGTCTCGCAGTCCTGTTCTGGATGAGTTGCAGAGGGCGGAGAGTGGTAGCATGGATCACATTCAGTGGCAGATCCCGGGGTGAGGCAGAACAGTTGCCCCCCTCAGGCCCATCAAGCATCACCAGAGCACCCCCTAACAAGTTGCTTCCCACCGGGCGACACCTGATGAGAATACCCACACCAGCTCGATCGTGAGTGACGTCTTGAATGATCTGGCGCCCATCAGCAATATAAACATGGCCAATCTTTCCAGTGCACCATAGCCCACAATGACTACACCAGGGCCAAGAGGAGGTTCACGCAACTGGGTGCAGTATGCAAGTGAACACATTTATTGACTGATTCATTCTTCCCACTTTTTAAAAGTCAATGTTGTGTTGCGTGGGTGACAAAATACCATTCCCAATAGGGCAGCACACTATCAGCAGAGTCAAGTGGAAGTGCTAGGCCATCGTAGGGTTATAGGTCAAATGGTCGAATCTAAAAGGTCGACAGGTCAAATGGTCGACACCAAAGGGTCGACAGGTCAAAAGATCGAATTTCTTTTTTGTTTTTTCACTTTTTTTTATTTTGGGGGGGTCCCCCCAGCCCCCTTTTTTTTGCTAAAACCCACTTTTTTTTCCCTAAACGAAAACCCAAAAAATATATATAATTTAAAAAAAAATGTGATCATTTCACCTGTCGACCAAATTGAGTCGACCATTTGACCTGTCGACCTTTTAGATTCGACCATTTGACTAGACACCCATCGTAGGCTACCATAATGTGGTGAGTGTGATGGGGTGCACCCATTTGGCCCTTATCACACCAAATCCAGGGGGCAGGTGCGCCACAACAGGCACATGTAAACCGTAAACATACAACCGATGTGTGGCACAAACCTTAGCAATACAAACATGTGTGCAATGTCCACCCACATAGCCCAGCCACAGAAATCCTAGACATCAAATACCACCCTGACCTGGATAATATGTATGTAGGCTGGGCACCACACACACACATGTAGACACATTGCTGCATGCATTGATAAACACATGGGCTTCAGAGCTAACCCTACAGTAACACAGGGCCATCCCTATGTACCCAGGTCATGTTTGCATGGCAGCTTGTGCACACAGGAGTTTGTTGATGATGGCACAGTACTCTGAAGATCCATATAAAGCAGGCAATGTCTATTGAACCACAATGGGAATAACTGGGAAGCCAGTGCAACCCACCTGACATGAAATATATGATGACTACATGTTTTCATTTGCTTGCACACTATACCGACTGCCAGTTCAGGTATGAGAGTCAGAATTGCCATAGAAATGGCAAGTACTATTTTGCTCTTTTTCTGGAATCACTCTGTCTGGCATTGCTTTTAGAATTGTCCAAATCCAGGCATCAAGGGCAGCAAACCTGACAGGTTTTTCATGCTATCCCTCATTAATATTCATGAGCAAAAATGTGCATACATTTAGACTCATTGGGCCTCATTCCAACGGTGCCGGTCCGGAAACAAGGGTGCAGGTAACCCTACCGGCACCGTTGTTTCCGGATCTGCACAGTACAACACTGCGGATGGGTGCCTCCGGCCAGGGTCAGACCTACTGGGCGGGATGGCACCTACTCACAGAGTTCTCACGGGAGCACCGGCAGCGTGTTAACAGTGCTCCTGTGTCCCCATTCCCACCAGCGCCTGACTTCCTGGCCGCGGTAACTTTTTTCGGGTCTGCTGGCAGGGTTACCGCTGGACCCGTAATTAATATTAATGAGGGGTATCCTGAAAATCCAACTTGGATCCGGCTCTTGTGGCCTGGAGTTGGATAACCATGGGCCTTATTTCATCAGCCGGGTGTAAAGATAGGAAAAGTGTGTTGAGTGTTTTGCCACACTGCTACACTAAGGGTATGAGAAATAGTGGCAAACTAGAATACCATTGCCGCGCGCGGTAATGGAATGATCTGCATGATATAGCGTCAAGCATACCGTGTAATCATTCCCCATGTTGGAGTTCCATTGGACAACATTAGAGACATAGGTATTACCATACATGGTACTACCACATATGTTGATGCATTTATGCAGAGGTAACTGCATTTGCAGTAGTTGCCTCCATGTTGTCGCCCTGGCTGCCAATTGTTGTTGAACGGATAGGACAGGGCGTGGGGGGCGGGCAGCAGGGTTGGTGGTGCCACACTTTCCACAGTGCATGGGCACGAGAGTGGAGGACTACTCCTGTCGCTCCAGGACCCCTCCAAGGGTAGCATGTAACTGGGCCCATTTTGTACAAGCTGCATGCAGAGGTGGTGCTGCAGTGTGTGTGCAGGTCTGTGACATGGATTCAGTGGCTCAGAAAAGGCTCCCATTCCGGCTGGAGGCCTTTTGAGGGTCCAGGCTTCCTTCTTTGAGGTTCAGGTGATGGATGGCCCGTGGCCGCATCCTGGGTCTGAGCTGCACATGGCTCGATCCTGCCCTCTGCAGCTTTGTTCCTCGGCTCCACTGATATGATATGATAGGTTATTTATAACGTGCTTAATACCCAGAGGTTTCTAAGCGCGGACCCGGGGATCGAACCTGTGTTGCTGCGAGTCGTCTTGCTTCTACTGCCTCGTGGCTTTCCCCATGAGCCTTCCACAACACGCTTTCATCACTGCATTGGCTTCCTTCAGGGTCCAACACCTGGGGGATCAAGGTCGTGGCACCCAAAAGGCCCCTTTGAGTGAGTGTCACCCTCTGCTGCCTCGCTGCGAAGGCGTGTCCCTTTGTAAATGGACGGCAGAACTTGGCCACATGAGGGCTGAAAGAGAACGACTTGTAATGCTTTTCTCACCTGCCATCTTGTGTTTTCATTATAGAGAAGACTCAGGAGCTTGTGGATAAACAAGGCCAGACGTCTGAGGGGCAAGCCCTCGTTTGTAACCTCTTTAGAAGGTGAAACGCCTGAGAATCACGATGCCCAAAAGATCTGAGAACCAAGTTTTGTTAGGCAATTGCCACGCTACAAGAATCATGACTCAAGGAGAGCGTTCCTGAAAATAAAACATTTCTGAAAGAAAAAAGGACCGATTTAGAAGGACCGCTTCGTGCGGCACGGAGCAGTCTTTCTAAATCGAACTTTCACCCCCTGCCACACTCGAGTGCTGATAGGCTCTGTGAGCCCCAGCGGACTTGTCGTGAGAGTGACCAATGGACAATGGGGCTCAGATCCAACTCACGCCTGACACAGCCACGGATGCATTACAGCCACAGCATTTCCAGGGTATGTAGACTTTCCACCCAAAAAATTTCCATCGAGGGTATTTCCATCGAATTGTTTCCAACTATAAAATATGCATCAAATGCATATTTCTGCATATGTTTGTGGGGTAAAGGGTTAATTTTGTTTGGGGTGTGTTTTTAAGGGTTAGAAAAACAGGGGTTTGGGGGAGACCCCCCCTTAAAGAAAAAATGCATTCGATGCACATTTTATCATTTGAAAATGTTGATGGTACTTACCTTCGATGGAAAAGATTCGATGGAAAAACATGTATCCCATTGCCAGCAGCATGCCAGTGGCCTCTTGGAGAAATATGTATATTAATGATCCAGCAGCCAAAATAATATAATGGATGGACTCTAGGTGATGGCTAGAGAGGGATGCCAATACAGAGGGACGTATCTGCAACAGTGGTCATAGTTCCCTGGGCAAGGGCTCATTTGAGACTTTTGGTGCATCCTCCATTGCCGTTCATTGCGATGAGAGGTCTGGAAACTAGAAACATAAAGTCAGCATCTCACCATAAATATGGGAAGCTCTCTGCCACCATGGAGCAGGGAGCCCCTGCTAAACGATGAAGGACTGTGTTCTCTACACGCTCTCTCTAAAGCTGGCATGCCACTTGGGGATTTCCCACTCATCCTAGGGGTCTTCGAAAATGTAACCTTTTGGCCCTTAATGGCTGCATTTTAGTAGAGTGACCAGACGTCCCAGATTTCCCGGGACCATCCCATTATTTTGCCCTTAGTCCCAGCATCCCGAGACTTTTTTGAGTTTTGAAACCCCATCCCGGGTTTTGGGAATGGCTGGCTGTTTTTTGCAGGTGACCATCAAACAAATGCCGAAATTATGCAGGGGGATGGCATTAAACGCTTGCGTTTTGCTTGTGTTTGATGCCCTCACGCTTCCTCCAGGACTTCTCTCCACCAATGAGAGCTTTGAGCTTTCAATGAAACACGTACTTACAAGTACTTTGTGCGAAAAATGCCACCGACATAGAAGTAGGACGACAATTTCATTGGAGTCCTATGTGGCTAAACTGTAGTCCTACTTCTATGTCGGTGGCCGACCCGGTTTTTGTATTTAAAAAATGTGGCCACCCTGATTTTAGGAGTGGATTTCTTCTAAAAAACACTTCCTATTGGCCATTGCTCTATTCGGAGATGTGGGGCATTAGTATGTAGTGCATATTGTAGAGTATCACTAGTTTTGTGTTGTTATGTTATGTGAATATCATTTGTATAGCGCACTGCGAGCTGTAGGTATCCTGGCACTTTTTTGGAAACCAAAACAGAAGTGAGCAGAATAACAAAAGAACTAGCCTACCGGTGATACAAAGAGGAACGTTTTCGGAGCTTTCCGGAAAGAAAGATGGTGTTCAACCAAACGAAGAGAAAGGGGCAGGGGGTTCAATAAAATAGAAGCAGTCACGGAGAACGCTCGCTCACACCCACAGTCACTTTCCGAAACCGGGGAACCCGAAGAAGACAAAGATTAGAAGACCGAAGATTTCTGGGTGTCATATAACGAATAAACCTGTCACAAAGATAGGAAGCACCCAACCCGCAATACGCGCGTTGAACAACGCAAAGAGCTTGAAACTTTACCCTACTCTCCACGAGAAGCCAACGAAGGCTTCGAAGCACTGGGAGGATATGAGCATATCTGGGTAGGCCACCCACCAAATGGGTGGCCGGGTTTTACAGCATTTGTAGCTTATTCATGTAGTACCTGGTTTGGGCAAGCAGAGTGGCATGACGATGAGCCATGATCCACGAGACGTGCCCTGACCAAAGATTTCTCCTTAAGTTCTGTTCAAACATTAAAATGGTCCAGGAGAATTACAGTTGGTACCGATGGTAATCGTTGACCGCCTGCTGGATAAGGAGATTTTGTTATTCTCCATTCTGATCTCCAATATGACTTAACTGGAGAATTGAGGAATGACCTTCGCAGGTAATACCGTCAGAGGAAGTGCCTCAGTTCTTTACAGATAATACCTCCATGCGTATGCTGGAGGTATTGCCTTGTTCAGGAAGGAGAAACAGCAGATAATACTGTTACCTCTTGTTTTTTCGGTTACCTCCAAACACATAACGAGGCCCATTTTCCGTACTAGAATAATCACTGTTCCCAAGCGGTCAGGCTTTCCTATGGTCAAACACGGTTATTTGGCAGCGATGGTTAGATGGCTTTTGTGGAGATGCAGAGGCAGGGCACCAACCGCCAAAAAAGATGGAAACAGTGATGCTTAAAGGAACCAAAGCACTGACCTCACCAGTGAATGGGGGTCAGTTCAGGTGGAGGGGGCACACAGGAGTATGCCGGCGTAGCAACATGGGATCCTCACAATGTGTGCTGCTCTCCAATACCCGAAGGCTGAGCACTCAGTATTGTGGGGGCTAGGCAGTGATAGTGGTGTCAGAAGCTGGCACAGCAGGCAGAAACATGCAAACTAGAGCCAATGGGTGCTACCACCAGGCACAGTCAACATGCCAGTATCCTCAAGGTTGCTTTGGTGTGGTGGCTCACCACGTGGGCCTGTAGTCGGTGAGGCTGACATCTCAGCATCAGTCCACAAAGTGGGTCTGCTGGGCTCAGTCTTTTGGCTAGCTTGACTCGCTTGGATGGCCCTCCTTTCATTCTCAGCTATTTACACGGCCCTGCCCCTGATTATCTCGCTTCTCTTTATTTCATTTTACTCTCCGTCTCGTCCTCTCCGCTCTGCTGAACTTTCCTTACTTACTGTTCCACGTGGCTCTTGTGCACAATCTCGTTTTCGATCCTTTCAACTGCTGGCCCCTCTCCACTGTAATCTTATTCCACTATCTCTCCGATCTATAACCGCTCCTCCTTTAAAAATCACCTACGCCAGTCTACTGCTTGATTGCTATTGGCCGATACCGAATACAATTGTTTATGCTGATTCTAATGTACTGTTCACTGCTTCTTTGTGAATATCTTTGGTAAAAAGCACTATATAAATCTCAAAATAAAATTCAAAATACAAATAGCTGGCTCCACTGTGATTTTAGCAGGTGGTACAATTCGTTGGTAATTGGGTATGGCTCTTGGCAGTAGAGTACATTTAAATGTTGCCAATCTGCTTCTCTCATGGTACACAGAAAGAGGCAGGCACCATAGAAACATGTCTCCACGGGGGAGGAGATGAGCACTTGGGCAAAGCCCCAATCTGAGAAGTTGCTGTTGTGTGGATCCTGTTGAGGACCTGTCATGATTTTCTTCAAAGTACAGGCCAAAGCGACTGGGATTTATTAGACATTGGTATTGGGACGGTCATCACAACTCCAACATTATTTTCACATTCTTTCAAATCTGATGGTCCTTGCCACTCAGAGATAAGTGTCTCCCATTTAAACTTTGTGGAAAAACACAGCAGCGTCCTGGCGTGGACATGTAAGGATGCCAGAGAGAGAAAACTAATAATGTGTGTGCTCATGACGGGCAGGCTTCCTGGAGAAAGGCCGGCCATCTTAGCATCTTATCTTGTATCCTTCATGGAGAACACAGGCTGGCTGCTGGATGTAAGTGGAGATGACAGAAAGCAACACAATATCAACTACAAGTAACTGCCACCAACCAGGCAGTCCGCACAGCCAGCGAGGCAGGCCTGTTCCCCTACAGCACCTAATCCCTTAACCTCTGGAGTGCATCAGACGTGCTGCTCTGCCAGGTCCTCAGACATCATGATGGTCGAAACCAGTAAATCAGGAAGAAATACATGAAAAACAGTAGGCTATAGAAGATGGATGTTAGGTCTCAATATATGTTTTTAAAAAAATCTTTTAGTTGGATTGTAAAGCGGCCTTTTGCAATTTGGGAGATTGAATGTGAATGTGCAAAACTGAATACTGGTGAATGAAATATTTGGCAGAGGGCTTAATTAATGAATATCTTTTTGCATTTATAGCAGCACACAAAGCCCAAGGGCATCTAGGCGCTAACTACAGAAAGTACAGTTTGACGATGGAATGCAGTGAGATTAGTTGAACAGGTGGGTTTTTACTTTTTTCCTGAACAAGGTGTAGGATGGTTCAGTGCGAAGGTGAGGAAGGAGGTTATTTCAGAGCCTGGCCACACGAACCAGGATGCTGGAACCCACAACTTTTATGCAGTTAAATCTTGGTAAGATAAGGCAGTGGCTGTGAGAGGAGTGTAAGGGTCTTGTGTTAGGCAGAAACCTGTGCAGTTCCCTTGGGGACCACTGCAAAAGGCTTAAGACTACAGGTGTTGGCAGTAAACCCAATTGGTAGCAGTCTGTACCACCCAGATTTACCTTGTAGCTGTGGCTGAGCAGCCAGATTTCTCTCAAGAAGAATTAGAAAGTATATAGAGTATACAAGATAGGTACCAAAATACAGTAGCACAAGCAAACACTGACCAGAGCTTTGATATCAAAGTATATAATTATTTATTAAAAAGACACACTTAGAAACACTCCAGCACTATTATTGTAAGCAAGTTCAAAAAATACAGTCACTATTAATATGTATACATCCCTTATTCCTTATTAGACAAGTCTTAGTTAACACCACCTATTTCCAGACAGAGGTGAGCGCTTAACTAAAGATGGCACTCCAATAAGTTAAGAAAAAGGGAGGGAAAAGGCAGAAATTAGGAAAAGCACACAACACAATACTTTAGAAGCACCCAGCAAGGCAGGAAAGTCAAAGTCTACTTGTGAGCAAAAAGTTCAGAGGCCAGGCTCCCTCTTGGAGAGAGTAGAACACCAATGCACCCAAGATCACACAGTTCAAAAAGGCTTGAAAAGTCTTGCAGGGAGTTCAAAAAGGAATTAGTTCAGCTCAGAAAAGTTCAGTTAGCCAGCCTAGGGCCAACCCAAGTGGTAAGTTGAGGATTTAAGAGACACCCCACACAGACCGTTGCGAGGGAGGCCAGGCGGACACAGTACCTTGAAAGTGGAGAGAATCCTCCAGCGGGGGCAGTTGTTCCTGGCAGCGGGTGCAAGTTGCCACGTCGTCCAGAGGAAGAGAAGATCTCGACGTGGAGGAAAGCTGAAGGTTGTTGCACTTTGGTCCTGTGGCGACGTCTGAAGTTCGAGTCCCCAAAGCCCTGCTTTTATGCAGAAAACCCCCATTCATCAGTCCTAGTTGTCACTCAAACATGCTAAGTTGTGAGCCGGGCGGCTCACCACTGGGCCAATCACACTAGAGTGCGACTTGAGTTGCCGAGGCAACTCAGTCCAGGGTGCCTAAACCCCCCTCCCACACATCCTGTAGACCCAGACAGAGTGGCACCACTTTTGGAGGCTTCTGTGGAGAAGCCTGCCAAAAAGTGGAACAAAGGGTTCGACTTGGGTTGGAGTTACAGAGGCGAACATAGACGCCATTTTAAAACCGAGTCCTGGCGAAAAGACCCAACCATGGAATAAATATTAAATAAATAACCCGGCGGTATCTTTAACATTGCACCAAAAAGTGGTGCGTTTAAAAATGAATGGGAAAATCCCATAGTAAATATTCTTAAGGAATTTTTCGCGTGGTAACCACTGCCACCAGCCAGAAACTCGACGAGGGGGGACTGCACAGTGCCCCCTCGAAAAACAGACCCAGGGGCAATCTAATTACCCCTACCAGTACTTCCACAATATGATGGTTTGTACTGGTTCTGTTGCCAATTTAAGACTAGTAAAGTCAATGGTGACTTTACATGCCCTGGGAGACAGTAGTCAGTCCCAGGGTATGGAGTCTATGTTTGGGGGTCACTATGACACCCCTGTGTTACTGCACTGATAGTGCTGTGTAACACACTTACCAAAAACCACATGAAACCCTATGGAGTAAAAGACCCCTAGCCCATTAAACACATTGCAAAGTCAAAGAATATCTCAAATAATGTCTAAGAGTGGGAGAAAAAGAGTCTCACTCTTAGCAGGAGAACAAATTAAACCCCAAAAATCCAGCAAAGCTGCTAGGGGACTCACTAGGTTTGGGCAATTAGCCTTAACAGAGAATTCTCCCTAACACTCGCCCCCCCCAGACTAAGGGACAGGAGGATTTAATCCACTCCTGGATGAATCTCATACCTCTAGTCAATGACATACATCCTAGAGAGACCATCAGCATTTTGGTGGTGACACCCTGACCTGTGCGCAATGGTGAAATCAAACCCTTGCAGGCAGATTGACCATCTCAGTAGTTTTGGGTTTTCCCCCTTCATTTGCATCAACCATCTCAAGGGTTGGTGGTCAGTCTGAATGACAAAAGTAGAACCATACAAGTATGGCCTAAACTTCTTCAGTGCCCACAGAATAGCAAAACATTCTCTTTCAATTGTTGCCCACCTTGTCTCAGGATGCTTCAGTTTTCTGCTGATGAAGCAAATGGGGTGCTCCCTACCTTTCTCATCCAGTTGGCTAAGGACTGCACCTATACCTACATTAGAAGCATCTGTCTGCACAATGAAAGTTTGGTGACAGTCAGGAGCTCTCAATACTGGTGCTTGGCATAGAGCTTTCTTCAGGTTTTCAAAGGCCTGATTGCACTCCTCATTCCATTTGACCTTCTTAGGGAATAATTTTGGAGAGGAGATTACATTCAGTGGAGAAACTAAGGTCCCATAGTTCTCTATGAAATTCGGTTTATAGTCATAAAACCGAAAACAAAAATCCCGAATACAATAATCTCGAATCCAAAATCTCGAAAAAAAAAAAGTCGAATTTTTTTTTAATGACGTTTTTTGTTCGAAATGGGGGGGTTCCCCCCCCAACCCCCCTTTTTTCTATTTTTTTTTTATTTTAACCCATTTTTTTTACTTACCTGACCCCAAAAAAGCATATAATTAAATAAATAAAAAATTCGACTTTTTTTTTTCGGGATTTTGGATTCGAGATTATTGTATTTCGAGATTTTTTTTTCGGTCTTTTGACCGACCACCATGAAATTCCTGTAATACCCAGTGAGGCCTAGGAAGGCCCTCACCTCGGTTTTAGTAGTAGGTGTTGTCCAATTTTGCACAGCTTCAATCCTACTGAGCAAAGGCCTTATTTCTCCACCTCCTACCTCATGCCCAAAGTAGACCACCTTACTCTGACCAATCTGGCATTTACTTGCCTTTATGGTCAGATTCGCCTGTCCAAGAGCCTGCAAAACATGTCCTATGTGGTTAACATGCTCTTCCCAGGATTGGCTGAATACTGCAATGTCATCCAAGTATGCCATGCAGAAGTCATCCATCCCAGCCAGAACTTGATTTACCATCCTTTGGAATGTTGCAGGTGCATTTTTCAATCCAAAAGGCATAACCTTAAATTGGTATAAGCCAACTGGGGTAGGAAATGCAGTCTTCTCCTTGGCATGGTCTGTCAGGGTTATTTGCCAATAGTCTGACATAAGGTCAAATGTGCTGAGGAACTTGGCTGAACCAAGTCTATCCACCAACTCATCTGTCCTTGGCAAAGGGTGGTCATCAGTCTTAGTGACTGCATTAAGAGCTCTATAATCCACACAGAATCTCAATTCTTTGGATCCTGCTTTTGGTACTAACACAACTGGGCTAGACCATGGACTAGTAGAGGGCTCTATTACCCCGAGATCAAGCATCTTCTTGACCTCCCCTTTGATGTGGGTCCTTACATTTTCTGATATTCTATATCCTCTGCTTTTGACTGGCAGACAGTCACCAGTGAGTATATCATGCTGGCCCCACGGGGTCAAGCCTGGTGAAAGTGAGAACAAAGAGGCAAACTCATTTAACATAGATTTGCACTCTTCTTGTTGCTCAGTTGTCAGATTTGAAGAGAGATTTACTCCTTCAATCTTTTCATCCAAGGGTAAGCCTCTGAGGAGATCAGGGAGAGCTTCAATCTCTTCTTCCTCTTCTGTTGAAGCTAGAAGCAAGGCTCCTACTTCAGGCCTGGAGACATACGCCTTTAGTCGGTTGGTGTGGAAGACTCTGGGAGCCTCCTTGGAATTGCACAAGTCCACCAGATAGTTCACCTCTCCAAGTTTACCCACAACCTTGAAGGGTCCCATCCATTTATCTTGCAAGGCCCTCTGCCTTGTGGGGATCATAACTAGAACTAGCTGGTTTTGAGTGAACTCAACCATGTTAGCCTTTTGGTCATGCCAATGCTTGACCAAAGCTTGCCCAGCTTTCAGGTTATCACTAGCTTCTGCCATCATGTGTGGCATTCTCCTCCGGAGACCTTTCACATAGTCAGTCACTCTGACTGGCTTGGGGGAAGGAGCACTCTCCAACCCCTCCTTAATCAGGGCCAATGACCTCTGACTGGATGGCCATAAAGAAGTTCAAAGGGAGAATCACCTACTCCCTCCTGAGGGACTTCTCTATAAGCAAAGAGAAGGCATGGCAATAGAAGGTCCCAGTTTCTTTTAAGGGGATCTTCTAAAGCACCTATCATGCTCTTCATGGTTCTGTTGAACCTTTCTACCAATCCGTTTGTCTGAGGGTGGTAGGCGGTAGAGAACTTGTAAGTAACTCCACAGGTTTTCCACATGGCTTTCATGTAGTGGGACATAACATTTGACCCCCTGTCAGAGATTACCTCCTTAGGAAACCCAACCCTGGTAAAGATACCCAGGAGGGCCTTAGCCACAGCCTGAGCTGTAACAGTCCTCATAGGAATTGCCTCAGGGTACCTAGCAGCATGGTCTACTACAACAAGGATAAACCTGTTGCCTGAGGAGGTTGGGGGATCAAGGGGACCAACAATGCCAATCCCTACCCTCTCAAATGGGACTCCCACAACTGGGAGAGGCACTAAAGGTGCCACTTTCTTGGAACCAACCTTACCAGAAGTTTGGCAGGTGTGGCAGCTCTTGCAAACCTTATCTACCTCAGCCCCCATTTTTGGCCAATAAAAGTAGAGTGAGAGCCTTTCCTTGGTCTTTTTGAAACTCAAGTGACCAGCCAAAGGAATCTCATGGGCCAGTTGCAAGAACTGTTGTCTGTTTTCTTGAGGTACTACAAGCCGCTTGTAGTCTCCAGATGCAGACTCAGTTGGTTCACTGTAGAAGAGGCCATCTTCCCAGTGCAACCTATACTTCCCAGGCTCTTGCCCATCAGCCTGAGAAGCTGCCTGTTGGCAAAGACCTTCCAGAGTTGGACATTCCCTCTGTCCCTTACTGAAGTCTGCCCTATTGGGTCCACCTTCTGCCAGTAAAGACTGCAGCTCAGGATGGTCAACAGGATCCAGATCTCCAATGAGTTATTGGCCTTCCACTAGCTCCTCTTCAGAGTCTAGCTCAACCACACAGGGTTGTACCTCCCTCTCAGCCTCAGCTGGAGGTGGAGTTACAGGTGTAACTTTGGACAACCTTGGGGAAGTCCTTGTTGGCTGCACTGGAGTGCTTGCTGCTGGCTGTTTCCTAGAGGTCTTGGGTTTCCCCTTTGCTTCTTGTTGTTCAGAGATAGCAAGTCATAACTCTAGTGGAGTAGGAGTGATTTCCTTCTTTATCTTCTTCTTGGGAGTACCTCTCATTGTTCTCTCCCTTGCAGGTCTGGTGAGCTCCTGTAACTGTCTGGGGGTATGTGACACTACTCCAAGAGTCTTCAGGTCATTACCCAACAGAACCCTTCATGGTACCTCACTTTGTATGCTGACAGGTATCTTCATAGTCATGTCATTACACTGGATGAGAACTGGTAATTGGGGAAGCATATGCACAGACCCTCCAGCTAACTTGGTGAGGCATTTGGGTGCCTTAGCAACATCCTCTGCCTGAAGAAAAAATGGTTTATCCACCACAGTTATGCTGGCCCCAGTGTCCCTAATGGCAGGAGTCTCCTGACCATTCACCTGGGCACTGTCCTTATAATACTCTTTAGTATTATCTGGGATAGAATTATATACATCTAAATTCTGTTGTTCCCACAACCCCAGAGACACTAAAGAAACACTAGCTGCGACTCCAATGGGTTCATCAGCTAGTAACAGAAAGTTTCCACTTGCCATTTGTACTTCCTCCTCTGGATTGAAGGCTAAGGAGACAAGCTGGACCCCTGAAGGTTTACCCTTACATCTGGGATCTCCTTTCACATGGTCAGGCGAGCTACAAACATAGCGTTTACCAAATGCTTTCTGGAATGGTGGCTTGCTCTGACCTCCTTCTGGTTTACCACCAGAAGGTACACTACTCTGATTTGGTTTCCCTTGTGGCTTACCCTTATTGTTTTGTTTGGGGCCCTCTTTGGGATTGGAATTATTAGAATTCTCTTTGGAGTACTATTTTGGCTGTTTCCCCTCATCCTTTTTCTGAGTTACCCCAGAGTCCTTGTGAGTAGCCCAGTTGGCAGCCCACAAGTCAGCAGCCTTAGCTAGTTTTCTGGAATCTAATTCCTTTGAATCAGCCAAGTGCTGTCTGAGCTCAGGAGAGCAGGCATCATAAATTGACTCCAACATCACAAGATTGTTCATTCCCTCATAAGTGTTCACCTTGTAACCCTTAATCCATCCATCAAAGTTCTTCAAAATTTCACTCACCCAGGTAGCCCAAGGGGTACCATCATGCTTTTTGAGGGTCCTAAACCTCTTAAGGTACTGGGAAGGGGTCTTCCCAAATCTAGCTATCAGAGCTAGCTTCACACATTCATAATCCTTCTTATCCTCCTCCCCCAACTCCATTACCACATCAGTTGCAACAGGGGGGAGCCTAGAGAACAACCAGGAAAGTAACTCATTTCCTGTAATGTTCTGGAGCCCATGATTATACTCAAACAAACTCAACCAATCCAACACATCCAACTTAGGCTCATACATACCCACAAGCTCTTTAGGCATCCAGGATCTTTTGGGACTGGAACTCCTAGAGGATCCGTAGAGAGAAGCATTTTCCACAGACCATTTTTTCATCTCTAACTCATGCTTGAGCTCCATTTCCCTGAGCCTTAGTTCTTGATTCAGTTCTTGGTGTCTTTGTTCTGCTTGAGTATTAAGTCTCTTAAACTCCAATTCAAGTTTCATTTTCTCTAGTTCCAGATATTGAGGACTAAGTGTGGGACCTGGTAAAGGTCCAGTAGGTACAGCTGGCAGTGCAGGTAGAGGCCTAGGGGGGACAACTACATCATCCTCACCCTCCTCTTCTGCTTCTGACTCAGGGTTATCAATACTAGGATCAATATCAATATCATTGCTGTTATCTACATTTGCTGGAGTGGTAGGTTTCTCTGAACCACCATCCAGACTTTGGTTTGCTAACAACCTTTCTATTAGCTCCATTTTCTTACCTTTAGTCAGGAGATTCTTATGCTTACAGAGAACTCTTAAACAATCAGCAGTTTTTGTAGCAAGGGACTCTTGACTATAACTTTCCATAGTTGACAGGTTAGAAAATAACTTTTTTTAGTGCTAAGCTTTGTGGTTAGTTGCACTAAGGTATCTATAAGCACACTAAAATGTATACTCAATACAAATCCCACCGCTGTACACCAGTGTTAGGCAGAAACCTGTACAGTTCCCTTAGGGACCACTGCAAAAGGCTTAAGACTACAGATGTTGGCAGTAAACCCAATTGGTAGCAGTCTGTACCACCCAGATTTATCTGGTAGCTGTGGCTGAGTAGCCAGACCTCTCTCAAGAAGAGTTAGACAGTATATAGAGTATACAAGATAGGTACCAAAATACTGTAGCACAAGCAAACACTGACCAGAGCTTTGGTATCAAAGTATATAATTATTTATTAAAAAGACACACTTAGAAACACTCCAGCACTATTATTGTAAGCAAGTTCAAAAAACACAGTCACTATTAATATTTATACATCCCTTATTCCTTATTAGACAAGTCTTAGTTAACACCACTTATTTCCAGACAGAGGTGAGCGCTTAACTAAAGATGGCACTCCAATAAGTTAAGAAAAAGGGAGGGAAAAGGCAGAAATTAGGAAAAGCACACAACACAATACTTTAGAAGCACCCAGCAAGGCAGGAAAGTCAAAGTCTACTTGTGAGCAAAAAGTTCAGAGGCCAGGCTCCCTCTTGGAGACAGTAGAACACCAATGCGCCCAAGATCACACAGTTTAAAAAGCCTTGAAAAGTCTTGCAGGGAGTTCAAAAAGGAATTAGTTCAGCTCAGAAAAGTTCAGTTAGCCAGCCTAGGGCCAACCCAAGTGCTTGAGGATTTAAGAGACACCCCACACAGACCGTTGCGAGGGAGGCCAGGCAGACACAGTACCTTGAAAGTGGAGAGAATCCTCCAGCGGGGGCAGTTGTTCCTGGCAGCAGGTGCAAGTCACGGTGTCGTCCAGAGGAAGAGAAGATCTCGACGTGGAGGAAAGCTGAAGGTCGTTGCACTGCCAGGGAAGAAACCAGCCGCGGAGTTCTCCGGTTAAAAGGTACTACCCTTTTATTCGCTGTAGTGGTAAAACGTGGTATCCCGGTTGCCGGGGTGCTTGGCACAGGCAAGGCGGCCACGGGATGATCCGGGAAGGCGAAAAGGCAGGCAAACTGGTTATCCCCACCAGTCAAAGGAAGAAGACTCCCCGGGATGAAGATCTCCTCTGTCGTTGGAAGAAGTGGTGAGTCGGTTCAGCAGGGCTCCACCGGTGGTGTCGTCGTTGCAGGTCGGCTCAGCTTCTCCCTCTTCGGATTCTTTGGTCCTGTGGCGACGTCTGAAGTTCCAGTCCCCAAAGCCCTGCTTTCATGCATAAAACCCCCATTCATCAGTCCTAGCTGTCACTCAAACATGCTAAGTGGTGAGCCGGGCGGCTCACCACTGGGCCAATCACAGAAGAGTGCGACTTGAGTTGCCGAGGCAACTCAGTCCAGGGTGCCTAAACCCCCCCTCCCACACATCCTGTAGATCCAGACAGAGTGGCACCGCTTTTGGAGGCATCTGTGGAGAAGCCAGCCAAAAAGAGGAACAAAGGGCTCGACTTGGGTTGGAGTTACAGAGGCGAACACAAACGCCATTTTAAAACCGAGTCCTGGCGAAAAGACCCAACCGGGGAATAAATATTAAATAAATAACCCGGGGGTATCTTTAACATTGCACCAAAAAGTGGTGCGTTTAAAATGAATGGGAAAATCCCATAGTAAATATTCTTAAGGAATATTTCGCGTGGTAACCACTGCCACCAGCCAGAAACTCGATGAGGGGGGACTGCACAGTGCCCCCTCGAAAAACAGACCCATGGGCAATCTAATTACCCCTACCAGTACTTCCACAATATGATGGTTTGTACTGGTTCTGTTCCCAATTTAAAACTAGTAAAGTCAATGGTGACTTTACATGCCCTGGGAGACAGTAGTCAGTCCCAGGGTATGGAGTCTATGTTTGGGGGTTACTATGACACCCCTGTGTTACTGCACAGAGGGTGCTATGTAACACACTTACCAAAAACCACATGAAACCCTATGGATTAAAAGACCCCATAACCCATTAAACACATTGCAAAGTCAAAGGATATCTCAAATCATGTCTAAAAGTGGGAGAAAAAGAGTCTCACTCTTAGCAGGAGAACACATTAAACCCCAAAAATCCAGCAAAGCTGCTGGGGGACTCACTAGGTTTGGGAAATTAGCCTTAACAGAGAATTCTCCCTAACATCTTGCAGGAGCAGTATGTTGAGTTTCTGAGCAAGGTACAAAGGCGTGTTGATTGAAAGGCAAAGGTGTGTAAGATTGAAAGAATTGTGAATTAGATCCTTTCACTGATGGGGAGCCAGTGAACCGATCTTCTGGCATCAGAGATGTGGTCATGTTTTTCGAGTCCAGTGCAGCACAGAGAGCGCTGTTTTGTATTGCATGGAATTCGTTTAGGTTTTTTTTCAGCCGTACCGCAGAGTCTGGCACTGCAATAGTCCAGTTTACAGCCAATGAGGGCAGTCCTGTGCAACTATGAGGCGAGCGTCAGAGGGGAGGAAAGGTTTGCTTGCATGGATTCGTGGCATAGGCTGAAGGCTGAAGTGGAGGCAATATGGTTGACTTGGCGTGACATGTTGAGTGTAGCATCTAAGTAGCCACCCAACGTTTTCATGGATGGCACAACAGTGATCTTGTGGCCATCAATGTTGAATGAACTAAAGGCATTGTAAAGTTTGGCAATGCGGGCAGGAGTTCCACCACAGAGGAGCTCGGTTTTCTCATCGTACAAGCAGAGGCCGCGGAAGACCAACCAGAATGTGGGCGTTATCTGCATCATTTGTGCAAGAGAAGCCGAGAGAGTCAAGGTGGTCAAATAGAGGTTTCGTGTAGACGCTGTAAAGAGTGGGGTTGACACAGGAGCCTTGTGGAACACTGTAGAAGTTTTGTGTGAACAGTGTGATAGCTCCACCAGAAACGACTCTGAAGGTTCCATTGGCCAGGAAGGAAGAGACCCATTTTGCGGCTACAGGGGAGAAGTGGGCAGAGGAAATCAGCTGGTGGTATAGGGTCAGGATGTCGACGAGATCAAAAGCAGCGGAAAGGTTGAAGAGCAAGAGGAGAGGGAGTTTGCCAGCATCACTGAAGTCGCTGAATCGGATCTGTAGGTCGAGGAGGGCTGTATCAGTCTCATGTCTAGGACAGAACCCAGATTGTCGGGGGCTGAGAATGTGGTGGGTTTCTAAGAAGCCCCAGATTTTGATTTATACAGGTGTTTGCCAGGAATGCGCTCCAGGACTTATTTCCCAGCACTAGCACTTATTATCTTAGTTCCTTATTATGAACAGAACCTGCTTTGTACAATTTATTGACAACTTTACGTTATATTTTCATTTGTAAGTGAGACTCAAGGTGTGTGCAGAGTCTGCCGGAGACCAGCAAGCCATCTGGCAGAGGTCTGACGGACTCCCAATTCCAAGCTCATCGTTTGTGACTTCCTAAAACTGTTGACTACGACGCTACTGCGGCATGAGTGTCATTGCCCCGCGCCTTCATTTTCATGAATGCATGGACACGGATGGCATTCTCTCTGGCCACGCCTGGATCCTTCATGCTGCTATACATCCAGCAGCACAGTGGCAGGCCTGGGTGCATGCCACATAGTGCAGGTGCTCTGAGGGAAGAGGAGATTCACAATCTGACACCCTGGTTGAGTGCTCCCTCCCAGCCACGCACACCCAAGGACTGGGATATGGGGGGGGTGCATCCCCAACTAGAACATATATAAAAGAAAACCAACTGTTTAGATTATATATATATAATATATAATATATAATATATATATATTTTTTTTTTGGTTTTTTATTTTTTTTTATTTTTTTTTATTTACTTGTATATAATCAAAAAAAGAAAATCTGTTTGTCAATAAATCTTTTTGGTAGTCTCTTCAAATTGTCTCTATAGGCTATATCTGTATACATTGAAGAAGAAGAAAGCTGGTCCTTGGCACTACGGCATAACGGGTATTGAGGAAACATCTCTGTTTACCGTGGCCAGTATATATATATATATATATATATATATATATATATATATATATATATATATATATATATATATATATACTCTCTCTCTATATATATATATATATACTCTCTCTCTCTCTATATATATATATATACTCTCTCTCTCTCTCTCTCTCTCTCTATATATATATATATATATATATATATATATATATATATATATATATATATATATATTCTGTCTTCACTCAAAGTTATTGACCACTAACTTCACACACTAGATTCCAAAAAGTAATTCAGTTTGCATGGGGAACAGTATGGACCAATTTCACTCTCAAACCAAACCTTCATCAAGCACCCTTTAGGAGCTGGATGTGTAACCTCTCATATAACTCAGGACTAAAAGCAACCTACCTCCTGCCCGGGGGTTGCTTTGCACCAGTGACAGGATCGGCAGAATCAGACAGACAGCCGCCCCTAGCATGGCAGAAGGCTGTGCAGTCGCCGCAGGTGGTAGAGTGCTGGTGGTCTCACCCCGGTGTTGCAGCGCGCCTCCGGTCCTCCAGGGGAGAGAGAACACCAACTACGCGTGGTAGCTTCTCAGACTCACAGTAGATCACAGGAACGGACTCCACCAAAAGTAAAACTGAGCAGCAGAAAAGCCCAAAAAACCTACAAAACAAAATACAAATATCAGGTATTGTGCACTAATCACTCATCTTTGAGTCTTAGTCAAAGTGAAAGAATTAAGTAAAGTCCAGGGTATTAGGAACAAGCAACTTTATAGCCAATAATTACTTTGTGTAGAGAAACTAACTCAGTGTTGCTAGCTACTAACAGCTATTGCCCCGATAACCATACCATTTGGTATACCCAGACACTGCCATCATTTGAGAAAAATGTCTATGATATTCTCAAGTACTTGCATCATATGGCATATATCATCACGAAGTAAAGTCATCAAATGCCAGAGTAACATCATTTGCCAGGGACTATCATCAGAGACCAGGCATTTTCAAGGTAGCATGTATCATCTATTACAATTTTAAGGTCAGGTAATCCCATCATATGCCATGTAACAGCATTATACCGAAGGTACCCACACCCTATATCAAGCATTGCCATCATATACCCAAGCACCCACACCATTTGCCAGATACTAACATCCTATGTATAGAAACACACAGAATTGTCTTGGTCTTGCCTTCATATGCCCAGGTTCTCAAAACACATGCAAACTACTGCCAACATAACTCCCCACGCTATAATGCACAAGGATTCCCAAACTCCTGTACTCACACCCACCATTCTACAGTTATTGCCATCATATAACCAGGTTATTGTAATTGTTTATTTGTAAAGCACTTATACACAGGTAAAGTGCTTCAAAGCACTTCAAGGTGGGAAGGGAACAAGGGAATACAGTAGTCATTCTTAGGCCTTGAAGTTTCCAAATGATCTAAACAGAAAATCTAGCGTACTAGGCCTGACTGGATTTCTCCAAGTGCAAGTGCGTGAAGTGTTACATTTCAGACTCAGCGAGGGAAGAGGGACATTACTGATTAACAGTTTTGAAAAACAATCAAATATCTATTTTCTTTAATCTTCTCTCGGCACCGGAGGAGTACCATAACAGATCACTGGTATGTGAAATTCCCAGATTGCTTAATGTTTCTGCATTAGATTGTTCTGTGAAATTAGTAACTCCTTTTGATGCTGGTTAATTGTAGGGGTAAACCTCCTGACAGAGGTATGGGTCCTGCATCCTCATCTTTCCCTGGGGATTATGATTCGTTTCTGCGTGGGGTGTCGCGAAGGCAGTGCCCTCCAGGAGAGGGCGGTCAGGCTTTCTCAGTGGCAGCTAGTAAGCTGTGGAATGCCCTCGCAGTGAGTTTGCGATGCACCAATAACCATCTTCAATTTTGCCGCCATCTCAAAACCTTCTTATTCTAGCCTGGGTTGGTATCTCCTTTGAGTTGCATCCTTGCGCCAGAATACCTTCCGTCATACGTGCAAGCTACATGTGTAATAACATAACAGAGAGCTTCTCCATCAGGAAGTGTCTTGTCAGGTTGCATGTTTGACTTGGCCATCATCTGATCAATCTTTGGATTAGCATTCTCCATGCTTTGGTAATTGTTCCCAGGTTATAACAGAAAGTAGCAGACCTTCCTCTTTTAAGGGGCATTGGGACTAGGGAGGGAACCCACGCCACAATAACATTCTGGCAGCCACCAAATCAGTGGGAGCTACTGCAAACAATTTAAAAATACTTGTTGTCCTGCCTTTGTCTCCTGTGTGGATTCAGGATTGAATCATAGACACCATTCACAAATAGATCATATGTGGTCCTGGAAACAGAAGCTCTCACTGTTCAGGTCAAGCTGGAAACCACAACACGTATGGCCAAATATTTGTGCCATCGACTCTCTTGTATGAACAATGTCTGGCCAAATGTATTTATGACAGAGTTTATGACAGAGTGGCATAATCAGACTTTCAGTCTAGAGATAAGATAAGATAAGATGAGATAAGATAAGATAAGATAAGATAAGATAAGATAACATAAAATAAGCTGGTAGGGCTAATCCCCAACCGGATGGCCGGCACGCTTTAACCTATTGCCTTGTTTATCTATATTGGGTGCTCGTTTAGAATTGGCCCCTGAAGCCCGTTACTGTCGTTTATGCCTTAAAGAAAATACAGTGGAGACTATAAGATTGAAAGGCCAGTACTCTGCAATAGGAGACTGGAATACCTGGGTCGTTTTGTACACAATAGTGACTTGCTGGCGTCTAAGATGTTTTGGGGTAGATGCATAGACAGAACGCAGCCTGCTCTCACGATTGGTTTAATGAAATTCTGTGGTGACATATTAATCTTGTTATCCAAGCTTGATTAAGAATTGATGAATTGACACACTTTTAAAGTTCAGTTGTGGGAAACAATGGAATGACAAAACTTTTACATATTTTAATATACCATTGCTAGAATGAATTGCCATTCATGAGACATGGAGACTAGTTTTCTATTGTTCGTTTTTTATATTACTTCTTTTTATAATCTTATTTTGTGTAGTGTATTTTTGATAACTTGTAGTACGAAAAGCTTTTTGAGCTATAGCATACCTAATAAATACACATTTTTTAAAAGATGAGCTGGTAGAGCTAATCCCCAACAGGACAACCTGCACTGTCTAACCAACTGAATCTCCTGGAAAGGACATGTGCATTTCCATGACTTGTCTTGGACATATCGTCCACATATCAAAGCCAATCGCTTGCAGGCTGATGGACCGTCTGATAACTTTGGAGTCTTTCCTTTCATGGCCATAGGCCACGTTAAGGGTTTATTGTCTGTCTAAAGAGACAAACAGTTAGGATGCAAAGTGGCCAAACCATACCCATCTTTGCTCTCTTTCCATAGGTTTCAGACGATGACCATCAACGGTTGATCTCTGCCTTTCTCATTGATCTGCAAAAGTATTACTCCCACCCCCAGGGAGGACGCATCATTCAGAAGAACGAAAATCAGAGCTCACAACACTACCCGCGTGGTGCAAGACATCTTTCTGGCCTTAGCATAACTGCATGTACACTTCAATGAAAACAACCTTATTGGGCTGTTTTTAGAGGTCAGTGCTGCTGTGGAATTTTAAGGAGATGGTGGGAAGAAGTAAGGGGTGGGGTTGAAAAACATCAGAAAGAGGTGGCAGGAGAAAGTCAGGGACCGGTTGGAACATCTCAGAAAGAGGTGGTAGGGGAAAACCAGGGGAAGGTTGGAAAACATCAGGAGGAGGTGGCAGGAGAAAGCCAGGAGCAGGTTGGAAAACATCAGGAGGAGGTGGCAGGAGAAAGCCAGGGGGGATTGGAAAACATCAGGAGGAGGTGGCAGGAGAAAGCCAGGGGGAGGTTGGAAAATATCAGGAGGTGGAGGCAGGAGAAAGTCAGGGGGAGGTTGGAACACCTCAGAAAGAGGTGGAAGGAGAAAGCCAGGTGGAGGTTGGAAAACATCAGGAGGAGGTGGCAGGAAAAAGCCTGGGGCAGGTTGGAAAACATCAGGAGAAAGCCAGGGGGAGATTGGAAAACATCAGGAGGAGGTGGCAGGAGAAAGCTAGGGTGAGGTTGGAAAACATCAGGAGGAGGAGGCAGGAGAAAGTCAGGGGAAGGTTGGAACCTCAGAAAGAGGTGGCAGGAGAAAGCCAGGTGGAGGTTGGAAAACATCAGGAGGAGGTGGCAGGAGAAAGCCAGGGGGAGGTTGGAAAACATCAGGAGGAGGTGACATGGGGACTGTGAGGAGGAAGTTTGAAAACATCAGGAGGTTGTGGCAGGAGAAAGCCAGGGCAGGCTGGAACACCTCAGAAAGTGGTGGCAGGAGAAAGCCAGCAGGGGTGTGGGGATTGGAACACTTTAGAAAGAGGTGGCAGGAGAAAGCCAGCGGGAGGTTGGAAAACATCAGGAGGAGGTGGCAGGAGAAAGCCAGGGGGAGGTTGGAACACCTCAGAAAGAGGTGGCAGGAGAAAGCCAGGGGGAGATTGGAAAACATCAGGAGGAGGTGGCAGAAGAAAGCCAGGGGGAGGTTGGAAAACATCCAAAGGAGGTGACATGGAGACAGTGAGGAGGAAGTTTAAAGACATCAGAAGGAGGTGGTAAGGGGAAGCCGTAAGGAGGCTGAAAAATATCAGGAGCTGGAGGAAGAAAGTGAGGAGGAGATTAGAAAACATGAGAAGGAGGTAGCAGTAGAAGATGAGGTTGGAAGACACTAGAAGAACATGGTAGGCAAAAATGAGGAGACTAGAGAACATCAGACAGAAGTGGTAGGAGAAGCATGGAGAAGAGTGTAGAACAGCAGGAGGATGTAATAGAGGGGAATAAGTAGGAGCTGAGAATAAATCAGAAGTTGGCAGATAAGGAAAATGGGAGGGTTCATGAGGTCAATGGTCTAAGGCAGTTGCTTGGGGCAGGAACTGACACAAAGAGGTTAAACCCACAGTAGGCGGAGGAACAACCGTGTGATGTGTTAAGGAGAGCCTGGCCCAAAATAGACATAAAGAGGAAAGTGAGAGGGTACAAATCAGTGGTGCAGGAGTGGGAGGTGATAGGACTCTTTCCAACTGACATGCCTATTGGGGTAGGACCAAACCCAGGAGCTACATGTGTCGGTCAGAGAAGTTCCTCCAGTGCAAGTGGCTGACAGACCCAATGTCGCCTACGAGAGAACCGCAGGGTTAAAAGATAGTAATTAAGCAGAGCAGTGATATATGCTGCAGGGAACCCTTTGAACCCAGGACTGAGATCTGACAAGAAGACCAAAAGGAAGCAGAGCACCGGAGACCCTTAAGCCACCTGAGACTAAAACTTGAGGAGGGAAAAGACACAGAGGAGTACAGATAAGCAGGATGCTGGAAATGCTTAAGATCAACTTTAGACAGCTGAGGAGACACCCTAAGAGAATGAAGATGAGAGGGTGTAGGAATCCCTTTACACACAGAATTAGGCTGGCTGCAGGCAGGCACCCTGAGAGAGCCTAACCCCACCGGCTACTCCTTTAAGTTCCTGATTTATAGTTATAGGTCCATGTCTGCTGATTTGGCCCAACGTGGGTTGCATTTCCACAAAATGAAATGTGTTCAACTAGAGTTCTGTCTTGGTCTGGTTTTTGATCCCTATAAACCTCCTATATAGCGCCCTTCTGGCAGGTGTGTTGGTTGTGCTGCACGAGGCTCTGTATGAAAAGAGAGGTTGGGGTGTCATTAGTGGGATAGCGGCAAATGCAGATGCAGAACCTGTGATGTTGGTGGATGCAGGTAGAGGTACCGAAGTCCTGAGTGCTGATCTTCTTTCTATGGATTTGGTGGAAACACTTGGGAGTATGATAGCCGAAGGGGAGAACCCAAAATCTGATAGTCTGCAATGCTTCGGGTCATAAGCTGCTGATGTGGAAGGGGGGTGATAGGGCTAAGGGGAGCTTACTGATATTCGATTAGTGTTGAGGTGTGAAGTCCATCTGTGGGAGATTTGCGTGTTTTGTGTAAGGTGTTTCACTTTCTCAATTGCTCCTATCAAAATCAGCCCCCCCTCTCTCTTTCACTCCCCCTCTCTTGCTCTCTCTCTCTATCCCTCTCTATTTACCTCTCTCTCTACCCTCTCTCTCTCTTTCTTCCTCTCTCTCAAACCCCCCTCTCTCTCTCTCTCTCTTTCTCTCTCTCTCTCCCTCTCTCCCCCTCTCTCTCCCTATCTTTCTCTCTCTCTCCCTCTCCCTCTCAACCCTCCCCTCTCTCTCTCTTTCTTCCTCTCTCTCTACCCTTCTCTCTCTCATCCTCTCCTCTATTTCTTCCTCTCTCTACCCTCTCTCTCTTTCTCTCTCCCTCTGTCCCTCTCTTTCTCTCTCTCTACCTCTCCTTCTCCCCCTCTCTCTCTGTCTCCCTCTCTCGCCCCTCTCTGCCTCTCTCTCTCTCTCTCTCCCTACCTCTCCCTTTCTCCACCCTCTCTCTCTGTATCCCCCTCTCGCTCTCTCTCTCTCTCTCTCTCTCTCACTCTCACTCTTTACATCTCCCTCTCTCCCCCTCTCCCTCTTTTCTTTTTCTCCGGAGGAACTTGCGGGGTGGAGGGGAGGACAAGCTATTTGCTTCAGAGAAAGCACTGGGGGAGAGGGGGGGCAAGCTATTTGCTTCAGAGAAAGCACTGCTTGAGGTATGAGGACCCCCAGGCACCCATTTCATCTTCCTGTGTATTGGTTGGCAGACTTAGCGTTACCTGAAACCTCAGCGCTGTATGCGGTGGTCAGCTTGGACTAGTGCCCGTCAGGACCATGCCGGGCGGTGTACAGAACGTGCTCATCGGGCGATCACGGCAGGGGCCAGGATCCCTGGCTGTGTATGTCAGAAATCGCCCACAGTGTTTCCTACAAAGCTCCTCACCCTCCTCTCACACAGTGCACACATCCACACGCCAAAATGAACTTCCCTGCCACCCCCACCGGCCACCGCTCACCGTGCACTGGGGCAGCTCCATAACTTCATTTCAGAATGAAGCTGCGAAACTCATCACCACACGTTGCGCGCCCAAATTAGCACACAGAGACGTGACCCACTTGGCATGTAGACACGTTAAAGGCTAGCTTAGCTCTTTGGAGTTATGACACACCCTCTTGTTTTTTTCCCTCTGGTGGAGGTAAAGACAGCAACCGTGTCCAAGTAGGTCACTTCCGGTGCAGTGCAGGCAGGCCTCAACAGAATCCAGATGTGTGATTAACCGGATCTTCCGGTTTTCTGGCACTATCCCAAATTGGGGGTTACACTACCTGTGCCGCCTATTTTGAGTGTGGATGGTAGAGCTCTCCAGGAGTGGGGGTCCAGCGAGAGTGCCCTCTCGCCTTCCTGTGGTGACATGGTGAAATCCTGCCACTGCTGGGGGAAGAAGCAAAGGGGTGGGGGAGGATCCATCGAGTGCCCCCCGGGCCTATCCATCCGATATTAAAGGGGAGCAAGAGTAGACAAGTGGATCAGCCCAGTACCATCCTTCTGTGAGGCCCATCCTCACCTTCAGGCCCATTGCAGTACTTACAGACATATCTTGCAGGTGTAGGGCACACTAAGAGGCCGGCCGGTGATGTTGTGCAGAAGTGTGGGTGCCACAACTGAGGATAACTGTTAGATAAAACATTGTCAACAAATATCTCTGTATTGAAGACTTGGGACTAACCTATTCTCAATAATATCCTCTCAGCATTTTCACCATCTGTTTCGCACATGAAGTCCCCAAAATGCCACCACCCCAACTTGAACCACTTATTCAATTACCCCACTCAGCACTGCTTGCACCCCCACAGTTCACAACATTGAATACCTTGAAAATATCTTTGCACGTTTCTTGTTTACGAAATGCTGCACAATACACATCTGTTTGTGGCATGCTCTTGTGCGGCGGCGCCACGCAGCAGCACCAGTTCATGCCTTTACATGATCCTCACACAATAAGTCAAAGATCAATACTATATTATTCAGTGCTGGATCAATAATGGCAGTCGCACCAATGTCACAGAAAGAAATGTGACTCATTGCCTACTCTGTGCACCGCTATTATGGAGAGCAATGGCTGTCATTTCGGCAGCCCTTGGGCAACTACCAATAATATCAATCTGGGTTCATCACCTGTTCGAATACTGCACCAATGTGGCGCGCGGAAGCTACTCTGTATGCAAATGAAGCCCTGCAAGCCAATCAAATCCAGCCCTGGGCATAGAGCATAAGCGCGTGGGGACATTCAGCAGCTGCAATGTGCAGTACAAGCACTGTCTGCAATCATCGAGACAAAAAACAGGAATCCTTAAAAATAACTTAATCATATAATAACAAATAAATCACATGATTCTCACGCTTCATCAGGGCAAAAATATACTATTATCTGATTACAAATAACTAAAGGAATATAGAATAAAAAAAAAATAGTTAAACATTCAAATTCAAATCTGAGATGTATAGAATGGTGTGGGCTTTCCCTGAAGAAGACGAGGCTGTTGACAGAGTCGCTATCTGTCGAAACTAGTTGATGGCATTACCTTGTATGGTTGTAGTCACGTGATTGGTATGGACTTTTTGACTATTACGCCAATAACATAAAAGCTTCATATTTTGTGAGTGTCCTTTTACTTATGTGTGACATTCACATTTTTTTTTAATTTTTGCATGTATTTATCAATGCATTTGCAAATAATGGCTATTGCCATATTTTTGTAGTAATTAACATTTCTTGACAATGGGCCTCATTAGGACCCAGGCGGATTTCGCGGTGCTAAATGCACCGCGAAGCATGGCGGAAAGCCGCCGATAGCGCCATGGGGGTTGGCGGATTTACCGCCCCATTCCGACCTCGGCGGAGCGGTAAATCCCCAATCCCCATTCTGCCCTTCCCCATTCCCATTTTTGCCCCATAGGGTATAATGGGAGTGGGGAAGGAGTTAATTACGCCACCGTAAAATACGGTGGCGTAATTAACAACGAGGTCCCGTAGCGCCATGGTTTTCTCCGCCTGGTAAAACCAGGCGGAAAAGGCCGCCATGGCGCTACGGGAACTCGTAGTATGGCGGAGAGGTACGCCATGCACTACGCTGGCGTAAAACCCTCTCCGCCAGGGTCCTAATGAGGCCCAATGTGTATTTCTGCATGTATTTATCGTTGTACTTGCAAATAATGGCTATTACCATATGTTTGCAGTAATTAAAACTACTTGGCACTAATTGATAATAGGTGATTCATTTGTTTTGTGCAGTTATTAAGGATTGTAAGACAATTGATCCCATTCAAGAAGATTGTTGGTTTTTGGCTCTTGCCTGTATGGGTTATTATGCGTCTGCCTTCAACAAAGTTCCATTGAAAGTGGCGCGGTCTCTCGATTGGAGCCACCTTCTCATTGGGCTCAGTAGGGAATAAAAGCAGGTGTTCCTCAGTGAAATTCTGAACACCTGTTCTGTCTGACCTCCCTTAATAAGGAATTAAATCCTTTAATCAAGGCTTGTATTTGGGGGCAGAGTGATGTGTAGATGAACAAAGGCAGCATTTCTACTACAAATTAGAGGTTTTGAAAGGGAACTGAACTATGCACAATAAGTTGAATGACTATAGTTTTCACCCTTAAATGCGATCTGGGTACTTCTGTCAGATGGTGACATGCAAATCAATGTGAACACATTTTAAGAAATTGAGAAGTTTCAGTGTATGTTATGAGTGTTAACTCTGTTTTATGATTTATTTTTTATCTTTTGTATTGTATTGATAACATTTGTTTTTTTGTGAAAAGTCAAATGTTGGATGATACCCAATAAAAAAATAAAATCATACAATAATTAGAGGCAATGGACTTTACCTCATGTTTTCTAAGCACCATCTTATCAGGCTGTTCAGAATGTAACGTATACATGCTTGTAAAGATTGCCTCTTTGGTCTCCTATAATCCCCAGCTTTCCTCACTCTACTCTACCCTCCTCTTTGTTAATTAGCTCTCTTCTACCTTCCTTAACGCTCTCTCTGCCCCTCTGCCTCTAGCTTAATAAAATCTGAGAAGCAACTTACCTTGCTTTGTTGTGTGCTGCCGGGTCTGCTGTACCAAAGTTGTGTCCTCCCTGGTGTGCACTGTTACGCGGATCCTCCCTGTCCTCTGGTGTACTGTGTGGATGCTTTACTCTCCACAGTGTGATGCACAGGATCTGCGTGCTTCCCAGTAGACTGCACTTGAAGTCTCTGCACCCTGATGTGCTGTGCTGAAGTGTTCTGCTTTCTAGTGTTCTGCGTGGATGCTCTGTGCTCCTCAGTGTGCTGAGCACACAGTTGCCGTGCTCCCGGTGTGTGCTCCAGGGATGTTCTGTGCCCTCTGGTGTGCTGCACAGATGCTCTGTGTGTGTTCCGATTATGATTACAGGTTGTTCTGAGCTCTCTGTTGTGTGCTGCAGTGACAGTCTCTGGTTACCGGTGGGCTGTACGAATGCCCTGTGCTTCCTGTGTGCTACACGGTTGCCCTGTACTCCCCAGTGTGATGTAGGGATGTTCTGTGCTCCTTGGTATACTGTGCTCCCTGTGTGCTCGGTGGCTGGTCGGTACCCCCCAGTGTGGTGCAGAGATGTTCTGGGCTCCTTGGTGTACTGAGCTCTTTGTGTGCTATGTTTTTGCCATGTGCTCTCCGGTGTGGTTCAGGGAGGGTCTGTGCGCTCTGGTGTACTGTGCTCCCTGTGTGGTGCAGGTATGTTCTGTCCTCCCTGTAATCTGCGCGGTTGCCCTGTTCTCCCCGGTGTGGTGCAGGGATGTTTTGTGCTCCCTGCTGTACTGTACTCCCTGTAAGCTACGTGGTTGCTTTGTGCTCCCTCGTGTGGTACAGGGATGTTCTGTGCCACCTGTAAGCTACGCGGTTGTCCTGTGCTCCCGGTGTGGTGCAGGGATGTTCCTTGCTTCCCGGTGTACTGTGCTCCCTATAAGGTACGCAGTTGCCCTGTGCTCCGAGGGTGTGATGCAGGGATGTTCTGTGCTCCCTACAAGCTACGCAGTTGCCCTACGCTCACAAGCGTGGTGCAGGGATGTTCTGTACTCCCTGGTGTACAGTGCTCCCTGTAAGCTAAGCAGTTCCCTGTATTCCCCGGTTTTGTGCAGGGATGTTCTGTGCTCCCTAGTGTACAGTGCTCCCTGTAAGCTACGGGGGTTGCTCTCTGATATCCGGTTTGCTCCAGGGAGGTTCCGTGCTTCCTGGTGTGCTGCGTGGATGCTCTGTGCACCCCTTTGTACTGAGCGGATGCTCTTTGCTTACTGTGTGGTAGTCGGATGTTCTGTATTGCCCAGTGGTTCTGGTTGTGCTCGCACCCAGTTGTGTTGCATAGACACTTTGTGCTCTCTGTTGAGGTGTTCAGGTACTTGTGCTCACCAGTGCCCTATGGAGGAAATGTGATTCCCGTTAGATTCCCTGCTCCCAGGTATTTATATTAAAGGCCCTGTACTCTGCTGTGTGCCTGTGGAGGATATAAGATATACACTTCAGGCAGGTTATCAGCTACTCAGTATGCTATTCGGGTGCTCCATGCACCTCAGTATCCGACTGAAGACGTGAAAGTAGATACACTGCTCCCAGGTGTTCTAGTTAGGGAGCTGGTGCTCTCCAGTGTGCTATGGGGATGTGTGAGGCTCTACACACTGCAGGTAGGTTCACGGTTCCCCAGTGTTTTCATAAGCGATATGGTGCTCTTCAATGTGCAGAGTGGATGGGAGATCCCCACTACGTTTCTGGTAGGTCGGTTGCTACTGGTTATACTGATTAGAGGCTCTGTGCTCTCCAGTCTGCCATGAAGGATGTGTGATCAATGGTACACTGCCGGATGGTCGGTTGCCTCCCGGTATATTTATTAGATGCTCTGTGTTCTCCACTCTGCTGTGAAGGATGTGTGATCACTGGTACCTTGCCGGTAGGTCAGTTGCTCCCAAGTGTACTGATCAGAGGCTCTGTGCTCTCCAGTCTGCCGTCAAGGATGTGTGATCACTGGTACACTGCCGGTAGGTAGGTTGCTCCCCGCTATACTGGTTAGAGGCTCTGTGCTCTCCAGTCTACCATGAAGGATGTGTGATCACTGGTACCTTGGCGGTAGGTCGGTTGCTCCCCAGTATATTTATTAGAGGCTCTGTGCTCTCCAGTCTACCATGAAGGATGTGTGATCACTGGTATGCTGCTGGAAGGTCGGTTGCCTCCCGGTATATTTATTAGATGCTCTGTGTTCTCTACCCTGCTGTGAAGGATGTGTGTTCACTGGTACCTTGCGGTAGGTCGGTTGCTCCCCACTATACTGATTAGAGTCTGTGCTCTCCAGTCTGCCGTGAAGGATGTGTGTTCACTGGTACACGGCCGGTTGGTTGATTGCTCCCCGGTATACTGACCAGAGGCTCTGTGCTCTCAGGGCTGCCATGAAGGAAGTGTGATCACTAATATGCTGCCGGTAGATCGGTTGCCTCCCGGTATATTTAATAGAGGCTCTGTGCTCTCCAGTCTGCCGTGAAGAATGTGTGATCACTGGTACGCTGCCGGTAGGTCAGTTGCTCCACGGTATATTGATTAGAGGCTCTGTGCGCTCCAGTCTGCCGTGAAGGATGTGGGATCACTGGTACGCTGCTGGTAGGTCGGTTGCTCCCCGGTGTACTGATTAGAGGCTCTGTGCTCTCCAATCTGCCGTGAAGGATGTGTGTTCACTGGTACACGGCCGGTAGGTTGATTGCTCCCCTGTATACTGATCAGAGGCTCTGTGCTCTCCAGTCTGCCGTGAAGGATGGGTGTTCACTGGTACACGGCCGGTAGGTTGATTGCTCCCATGTATACTGATCAGAGGCTCTGTGCTCTCCAGTCTGCCGTGAAGGATGTGTGTTCACTGGTACACGGCCGGTAGGTTGATTGCTCCCCTGTATACTGATCAGAGGCTCTGTGCTCTCCAGTCTGCCGTGAAGGATGTGTGTTCACTGGTACACGGCCGGTAGGTTGATTGCTCCCCGGTATACTGATCAGAGGCTCTGTGCTCTCCAGTCTGCCGTGAAGGATGTGTGTTCACTGGTACACGGCCGGTAGGTTGATTGCTCCCCGGTATACTGATCAGAGGCTCTGTGCTCTCCAGTGTGCCATGAAGGAAGTGTGATCACTGGTACGCTGCCTGTAGATCAGTTGCCTGCTGGTATATTGATTAGCGGCTCTGTGCGCTCCAGTCTGCTGTGAAGGATGTGGGATCACTGGTACGCTGCCGGTAGGTCGGTTGCTCCGCGTTGTACTGATTAGAGGCTCTGTGCTCTCCAGTCTGCTGCAGAGGATGTGTGATCCCCTGTATACTGGTAGGTCTTCTGCTCCGTGGTGTCCTGATTAGAGGCCCTGTGGTCGCTAGTCTTCTGCAGAGGATGTGTGGTCCCTGGTATGCCGTAGGTGCTATCACTGCTCCGGGCTGTCCTGATTAGAGGCCCTGTGCATCCCAGCAGGTAAGTTCACAGCTCCTGGGTGTTGTGATTGGAGATCCTGTGTTCTCCCCAGTGAGCTGTGTTACTGCTCTGCAGTCCCTTTTGTACTGTAACGAGTTCTTGGGTTTCTGCCGGATGCTGCGGGAGCAGCTAAAGGTCAGAGGTAATATTCAAAGTGCCGAGGACGCCGCTGCCTTAGATGGAGATTACCTGCGTGCTGCGCAGTGGGCCAGTGTCGCGTTACAGGCGCTGCTGCTTTCCAGTGATTGCGGGCACCTGTTTGTCCTGCACCGTGAATGAGGTGAACAGCTTGTCTCGCTTGCCAGAGACGCCTCTGCAGTCAGAGCCCTGTGGACTTCAACATGGCTCTCTCATTGCACCTGATTTGCACTTACAATCAAAGTACCAAGGGTCCAAAGCAACAAAATGGGAGGTGCCCTGAGAGACTCCGATCTGCTGCTGCTAACCTTTTACATATTCACAAAACCTAAAACTGGAAGAAACCTGGGTATTGCTGGTGCAGCCGTAAATATGCCCAACTTAAGTGTGAACGCGATGCACGAAGATTTGCTCCAGGCAATATGATAGGGTCTCTGGGCAGTTCCAAATTTGCTCCAGATTAAGGCTTTGTGAATTAGATATGAGATAGATAACGGGGCAGGGTGTGGAACCGGCAACACGTGCACGCTTAGGCTTCCCTCGCGAAAGGATAGGAATCACATAAAATCCTACAAGACCAGAAACTCAGAAGGCAGTCACTCAGTCATTAGCCAAGGCCTCCCTCTCATGCAGTTAAGAACAGAGAGAGTCCGCCCCGGGTGTAGGCTCAAGGAGTGACCACCAAAGAGAGCACTGCCCAACGGGCAGGATGAGCAAGCCCCAAATCCCACACATAACATTTAAGCCATTCTTGGGGGTGGAGCCCTCCAACCAATCCCTAAACCAGCTAACCAAAGAGGCACACCTGGGAGCCCATACCCAGTGAGAGCCTGGAAAGCAGGGGCCAGGGTGGGGCAGGCAAAGAGAGTCTTCCCCAAGCAAAGGGATGAGTCAGGCCACAGCCCTACATTAGGGCTTTAAGTTGCCCCCATGGGTGAAGCCCGACAGGCAATCCCCATCCTAGCTGCCACACCTTTGTACCTTTACTTTAGAGTGAGACACCAAGGAGGGCCAAAGCCATATAGAAGGCAGGGTCTGTGGGAGCTGGAAGGCAGAGCTCGTTGGAGGTTGGCTGAGGAGGTGGACAGAAGGAGCTGGAGAACCAGCAAGAGCAGGAGTCTGGGGGATGCAGGGAAGACCCAGGATGCTGCGAAAAGGTAGACCCTGGAGGTGGGGATTCATGAGATCAAAGATTCAGAGGATTGAATGGAAGATGGGAAGGTGAGAGTCATAGTAGCTCGATTACCAATACCATTGGAGAGAGGAAGGCAGAGCAAGGCGTAGTGATAAACCTACCAAGACACTGGGCCAGCCCCCTGCCATCACAGGCCCCCACCCTTGCATGAAAGCCCTCCTAAGCCTTCACACAGAGCCCACCCACATGCCCCATTCCACAGCTTAGACCCGGGACAAGGCACGTCTCTGTAGAATATGGGAGAAGCGCGTGGGAACTTCTTTAAACCAGGACTGCGAATCAATAAGAAGGGACCCCACAGAGCTGAGAGAATGATACAGGAACCCCTTAAACCTGGGGCGAGAAGCTCACTGGCTAATGTGCTAATATTCCTGGAGAGATCCAGTGCACAATTTACTTAGAACTGGGTGAACCTTTTGATTGAACTGTCTTTACTTCCCTGGAAGACACTTCCTTTTGTTAAGCTATCCCGAAGCACACCATACATCCTGCAGAATAACCATCCTGATTCTTTAGTTTAGTAGTTCAGACCCTACAAGTTTGTTATTTGGCACAATGTATACCCCGCCCCTAATTAATCATTTTGTTGAGCTTCTCTCTTTTGTTTTGCCTTTATGTGTTGGTCATTGTCAACCACAAGACCCTCCGTTGTTAAAAAAAAATCTTAATCATCTGTACACAATGCTCCTGAGCACCCATGCGTGTAAAATATAGGCACCTTAGAGGTGAGGCACGCATTCCGCCACTGCGCTCATAGGCTAATTGAACTGTTGAAGGAGCAGGTAATCTTTCCACTTATGGAAGATCCGCTGCACCTAGACGACTAACACTCTTTTCCTTTCTGTTCTGGTGTACCGTATGTATTTCTTTGAGTTTTTGTTGCTACATTCCATAGTCACCAAATAAGTGCTTTAACTGGGATATAGGCATGTCCAAGATCTTCAGAATCATGTGTGTGATCTACTGTAGGTACCTAACCTCTGAGGAGCAGATTCAATCAGGGATTTGGTTGCCCTGATGAGCTATCAAAGGGACTATCAGGCAGTCCAACCACCACACAAAGGTCAGTCTAAACTTGGTGTCTTCTTTACAACTAGTGATCATTCCTTGTATTTTTTGCAATTCAAACAATCTGGTTTAAAAAGAATATCACACATATCAAACAATAATAAATGTTTTTTTTAGATATGTGTATGTTTTGGATATTGTTTGAAATGTTCTTTAATGGCCATCAATACTGCAGCATAATAACCAAGGCTCGTTTCCTTTTTTTACATAGTATTTCTTGTATTTTTTTTGTGGCAATGATCCCCCTCCTCCTGCCTACAATAGTCACCACCAGTAATATCCTGGAATGATGTTCTTCCCCTCAATCACAGTAATGTCCAAGGTTTGAGTCAGTAGATTGGCCAGTCGATGATGCCTTCACAATCATGGGCATCAATGTCTGTCATCAAGGCATGACCTTTAATATTCGTAGACTCTTGGTAGGTGATCTTTGCACTCGCCCACTTGTCAACAGCTGTGCAGGTTACTTTGTGACTACCCAACATCACCCATAAAGAGCAGTAGTGGGTCAGGCTCAATCATTGTTTATCAGCCTTACATTGTGATACTCTGCAATATCAACTGGAAAATATGGTAGGATTCTAACAGGACTGTTAGTGTTGAAAAGAAACCCCATTTTAAGCCGTCCCTGATCTTGTGGTTCTTCATCCCCTTCCCTGCATGAAGGCCAGTATATGGCTTAGTGCAAGATGTGAGATACCTGAGGGTGTTCTCACTCCTAACCCTCTTGGATCCTCTGCGCAGGTGTACAGGGAAAGGCCATCGCTATTGAATCCCGACCATGGGGGTGGAGAAGAGAGGAAGGATCACCTGGGTGGAGGGTCCTTAGGGACTGGGAGTGGGGTGCCCTTGGGCGAGACATGGGTTCCCCTTTCCCTACTGACAACCAACCCAACCCTTCCCTAACCTTCGTGGCTGTTAAAAGCCAGTAACCCTCATTTCTCTACAATTGACACTTGACAGTACTGGGATGAAGAAGAGACAAATAAGAGCAATGAAGAATATGCTCTTTTACCACTCTGGTACTGGGACAAGGATGATGCCTGCTAAGAGCTGTGAGGGTCAGGCATGTCCCTTTGATTGTGGTCAGGCAGAGCTAATTGGACCTTCATCCCTGTAGCCTATCAAGGGGCTGCATGTGTGTAAAAGGAGATCAGCCCAGTGGAGAAGAGAGTGACAGGAGAAGCAGCAAAGGGGCCAGTGCAAGCAGCAGAGACGCGGAGATGCTGGGGAGTATAGGGAGAGGCGGTTCATGCAAATGTGGTGTGGGAGCTAGGACTCCCTGGATCAGGCTGAACGAGGTGAAGGGAGCCGTGTGGAAAGGCAGTGCCTTTCCATTTTGTACAAACTACTCGTTCCCCTGTGTTAACATGTCAACATAGGAGTGTCTGAGCAGCAGGAGCTGGAGCCCTGACACTATAAGCAGAGGCTATATGATCCACGCTGCAGCAAGAACTGTTAAAGCGACCAATGAGTTTCTATTGAATGAGAAACCAATGTGTGACAGTGTGAACTTCATCATTCAGGAATATTTTGTATTGGAGTGGTCATGTGCCTCAAATGAGTATGTTTTTGAAAGTTTCAGATCCTTTCATTGTCAATTACCAAACTGCTGGGAATACTTTGGATTGGAATAGTCGCGTGTATCAAGAAACACACAGTTTTTGAGTCTCCAAACACTGGCCAATTCAATTAAAGCAAAACAAACGAATATTGCACAACAGATGAAGCGAAAATGAGCCGTAAGCAAGACCCATAACTATTGAAGACTGGACTGAATCAAAACTTTGTTAACAAACAGAATTAAGATATTTGGAACCCAGTAAGGGAACAGAACCTCAAATTCAAGCAAACCATTGTATGTTGAAACTCTGAAATGAAAGTAACTTTAAAGAATAAGCAAACCACAGTAGGCTGAGTTCTAAAATGAAGGTGATTTAAAAGAATCTGCAAAACAACAGATACTGAAGTTTAATTTACAATGGAACTTTAAAAGTTTAAAGTAGTATTGATGTCAATCTGTGTGAAAGCTACAAGCTATAGGAACAAATCTTTGCAAACAAAAATAACTGAACTTTGGAAATTAAAATTAAGAAGACAAGGATAATTTTCTTTTGAATTGTGTTGCTCAGTTAAATCTCAGGGAAGGGAACCCAGAGTCCTGATTAAGACAGTATTGTAAAAAAATATAATTAAAAAAACAAATGGTTGAAATGATCACATTTCGGCTCTACCAAAATTACATACAGCCGAAAATGAAGAACATTTCAACCATTCATTTTCCATAATAGCAAACAAGGGAAGCGGAGGTTGCAGGGGTGTCCACTGCACCCTTGTTCGCTATGGTGTAATCTAGGTTGGCAGGGATGTCCCCTGCATCCAAAACAAAAATGTTTAAAAACAAAAGGTCCCTGCAGCGCCACTTCCCATCCACGGAAGTGAAGAGTACTGGTGCTGCAGGGACTCTGTGGCATACAGCGAACTGTGCCGTCAAAAGTTAAGTAAGGGGGTGGTGGGAGTGGGGTCTAGATAAGGCATTTAGCTGTGGGGTGCTTATTTCGAATATGAACATTTACAAGTCGACATTTTCGTCTTCAAAATTTACATATTCGAAATTTCATTTTGAGTCCAAGGAAGGTAATTTTGAGACTATTCTGTGGAGCTATTTTACACTTGGGGAAGGGAGCTGCAAGAAAGCTTTGAGCTGGAAGAAGCTCAGAACTTTGTGTTAAACACTGTTCTTTTGGTTGATGACATCCTTAGACATTGTACAGATATATAGTTGTGAGGGCACGTAAAGGTTTTGGACACAGACAGATTCCTAAATTGAACTCTTTATCTCAGACTTTCCTTAGTTTTATTGTGGTAGGGAAACCCATCTAGCATAGGGCAAGGTTGGCATTTTTCCATCCTGACATTTAAGTTAATAAAATATTTGGTTTTGAATTCTGAATCTGTTGTCTGTGTCTTGCTATATGATGCCGTCACAACAGCCGCCACGGAAATTTGCCATTGACGTTTGCATCATAAGTCGATAGGAATAGCTTCCCAGCAAGGTGTTAGGCCTCCAACTCCCTGAGGGTCAGTCGCTTCTCGAAGCAACGAGTTGGTGGTAGATCTCTCGCTTCGGCTGGGGCCTCCCTCTGGAACATCTTCCATGCCTCCCTGAAACTTGATGAGAACCACCTTCGGTTCCGGAAGCACCTTAAAACCTTCCTCTCTGCTTTCTCTCCCCCTCTCCCCTGCTGAATTCCTGGCTGATACTGAGACTGCACTGGTTACCTGGCCACCCTTTCTGATCCCAGGCCCATGATGGATCGAGAAGATCTCAAATAAATGTGTAGCTAAAAGCAGCATGGGGGCCTACTAAGAAATGTGTGCATACCTTAGAAGACATTGCGGAAAAGCAGCATGGAGGCCAAGCAGTCAAGGTAAAGCAGCTGGGCAAATCACAGCGGCTGCTCACATGTGCGACTTTCTTTGACCTCCATTGCATCATCCTCCAAGAAGCTGTGGATGAATTACTCATGTCTAAAACCCCAGCACCCTCACAGAGCAGTGCAAGTGCACCTTAAACTGTCTTCTTCTCCAGACACTTAGCCACGTCACAACCCTACATCATATCTCACTCCCCACAACACCCTGCCCAACTGCCATGCCTATTTCCTGGTCACACCTGCTGGCACAATGACAGCGGCCCCATGACTGTACCCTCCAGAACATCCTCTCCTGCGCAATGGAAATGGACGCGTCAATTCCCCTTCGAGAACCATTACGCGTAGAGGACAAACAAATAATTGTTGACACCTGCAAACACTCTCTGCGGTCAGGACAATCCACATTCTGTTTAAGCATTTGTTCAGTTTCCAAAACTAACAGCAACATTATTTCAGATTGGTTCCACAACAAGCCATCCCTGCCTCTTAATCTGAGGACCACTGGTTTGTCCTTTGCTCACTTTAGCATCTTGGCTGATCACGCCCAGCATTGTAAGAACAAGATACATTGGTTCTTGAGGAAATAATGGCATAAAACCCACACCAGCTCTCCTCCCTGCCAACAGCCACAGTTCCCCCAATATGAGAATGCTCCACCTCACCAATGACCACAGCCTCCATCCAACAAACACAGACACATTTTCCATGAGACTGCCAATGTGGCAATAAGGCATGTCACGGAAATGCAATGTTGAAAGTATTGTTTCTCCCACTGCGAATCATCAAATGTTCAGAATATTACACTCTTACATTGGGTCCTGACCTGTCATAATAAATAAATGATATGATGGGTTAATTATAACACGCTTAACAGCCAGAGGTTTCTAAGGGCGGATCTGGGGATCGAACCTGTGTTGCTCTGTGTTGTCTTGCTTCCAAGGCGAGCACGTTGCCGCTGAGCTATCCTGACCATTCTTTTGCTTTTGAATGCCACAATAATAACCCCTATTGACATTTTGCATAGTAGACTAGATGAGATCCTGAATGCATGAAATAGTGCATGCCTGTAGTGCTTCTTTCCCCAATGCAACCTCCTCTGCTCACTCTACCCTTGCAAGACTTTTAATATACCCTGTGAGCCTTCATAGTTCTCAGCCCACCGCCCTTGCCGCAGCTTCAAAGAAGGTGAAAGTGGACCACAGGATACCCAACAGCCGTACAAGGACCTTACTTATCGATATCAGATCAGCTCCTTGACTGCTCAGTATATTTGTTCAATATGATGGAAACTAAAGTGTGCAAGATCAGAGGTTGTTTCAGTAATATAGAATATAGAATATAGAATATAGAAGAAACCCCCCACAACAAGGAGCGATAATCGCGCAACAGATGCAAAACAGCAGCGCATAGTTGGTAAATGCCAAAACGACTGCGTGAGTAAGTAGGGTGGTGAACAGTAGTGTGTTGTTCAGGTTTGTACAGTACCTTATGTATTATGCAACAGTAGGGTTTCCAGCGCTGCCCTGCCATTTTAAACTCAGGTGTCCGAGGGAGGAGCTGAAAAAGGCAAGAAAGTAGAGTACATTTAGCTACTACACTTTACAGGAAATGGAGGGAAAAGAAGAAACTCAAGCGTATGTTGGCCAAAGGATACCGTGTATATGCTAAGGTCAAAGTCCACTGTGACCTGTGAACAGCTTAATTACACTTTATAGGTTACCCGGGTGCCCAATCAATGGAAGGATAGGAACTCCTATAGTCCCAGTGTTCCTACACACCTGATAAATGCAATGTGGTAAAACACATATTTTGTGTCATGTCATAGATTACTATGACAAAACAGATAGGTAGCTTGTAAGCCTTTTATATGCCGGGTGCCGGTAGGATAGCTCAGGGGCAATGTGTTTCTCTTGAAAGCAGAACAATGCAGAGCAACACAGGCTATTAGCACCATGGTTGCCGCTGGTACCATACCGGTACCAACATGGAGGAAAGGGGAATTACCACCCCATTCCAAGGTTGGCGGGGCGGTAATTCCCCCTTTCTCCATGGCCCTTCCCCATTCCCATTTTTGCCCCATAGGGTACCGTAATTAGCACCAAGATCCCTTTGCGGGTCCCAACTTTAACGGCTGGTCTACACCAACCGTTAAGGTCGGGTCCCGCAAAGGGACCTCGTAGTAAGGCGGTAAGGGTTAACGGTCACCGGTACCCTTACCGGTGACCATTAACTCTTACCGCCTTCCATGTAAGGAGGCCCTTAGAGACAGTTCTCTGGTATTAAGTGTGTAATAAAAGATTAATTAAGATGGTTTTGAGTGTGGGACGATCACAGGAAACACTTTACATGCCACCGTCCTGAATTGTTGTTTACTTACTGTAGCACTCGTGGCATTTAAGAAAAATAACCCAGCGGCAACGTTGCACCGGGGCAGCATTATAGTGGTTGCTATGTGGGAGTTCTGTGTGTTGGATATGACTTGATTTGAGTGTCAAAGCACAAGAGAATACATAATCGCACACACATGTGCATAAAAGTAAAGCAAATCGAAAAGGAATCTTAGTGCTGGGGGCACACCAACTCTTTGTTTTCCCATACACATTTGCCAGAATAATCCACTACCTCCTACTAAGGAGCTTAATTGTCTTGATGCTTCATAATAGTCTTCTTTGGGTGTGATGTCTCCCCATGTGATGATATGTGGCAGTCTGTGTGGGGAAAATCACTTGCTGTATTGCCTCTTTTGTGTAGCAAGTGGCACAGATCTCTTGCAGCTCGGCTCTCGCCTCAGGCCTAAATATGTTTGTCACTGTGCAGGAAAACTGCGCAATACAGGACAAAAGTGTACAGTGCTGATAAGTTGCCTTGGCCATTATTGGATTACTCTTCATTGTCTTATATTCTCCTCTTAAAACAGTCATCTCTCCTCTTGCCTCTACTTCTGCTGCTTCCTCCCCTTCCCAGATGTCTTTGCCCCGTCTTCCCTTTATGCTCCCCCAGTGCTTCTAGCCTTGGAATACTCTTTGACAAGGATCTTAAGCTCTAGCACTTCAACACCTCGACAGCACTGCCACCAAGATCAACCTTCCGGAAAGATCTGTCCCATCCTTGTTCTTGTCTTCAAATGCATGCACAGCATCGCCCCATGCCTCATGTCCTCCATCTCCAGCTACTCTTCATCTTGAACCCTGCAGTCAGAAACCCTAGTCATCCTCATTCCTCTGCTCATTCTCTCTCTTTGCTATCCTTACGTGACCTCCCTCCCACTGACACTAAGAACAGCACCAACATCAAGTCAATCAGTTCAGCACTTAAGTTGCACTTCCTTCGCCTTGCAAGAGCAGCCACCACATCACTCAAGGTAGAAATGCACCTCTTGCAAGACCCTCTTCCGTGTCAACTAGAGTACCAAATGCAATGGTGTCATGTGATCAGATGGAAGAGCCACGCCAGTCACTAGTCCACCAAATCCCCACCGGCCCATGGATCAGGCAGAAACCAAACTGCCCTATTCCTGATCTGATGTGGAACAGGGAAAACAAAATATAGAACTAGATACAACATGAACAGGAATGCCTATCAGAAATAACACAAAGGTGGTCATTGTCACAGTGAAGGGGATGTGGACAGTGCTTAAAACCATGCATAAACCGTTTCACGCATGAGTTTAAGAGATCGTGCCATATAGATTGATTTTTTACACAGACCTGGGGAATTGATCCGTAAAAGTGATTTCACCAACCCCAGCCACTTTGTGTGACACATCTTGGACTATTTTGGCCCACAACCAGTTTTGATGAGGGTGAAGAAGCTTTGGATTCATATCAAATATGCCTCTTTTTGCACCTCCATCAAGCAGGCAGATCCTATAGGGATGAATGTAAATATTCCCTGCCAAGGAGGGTGACATTTACGATTACTTCACGATTAGGTGTTAACATCCAATGAAACACACAGCTACCTGGATTTCCATGCATTATTTATACTTGCAATAATCAAAATGTCACTAAGAGGTTCACCTAGACTTAAGTCTCTTCTTAGGTATTCCTCACCACTTTAGAATGCCTCATCTGCAGGCTCTCTCTCTCTCTCTCTCTCTCTCTCTCCTGGCCACTCCCTTACTGTGGCTACCATCTATCGGCCACCTGGTCAGATCTCTTCCTATGTCTATGAGTGGGCGTATGCCTCTCCTCCTCCCTCCTGGCCTCGACCACTCAACTCCTCCTTCTTAGAGACTTTAACATCCACATGGATGCTTCCTGTCCTTCCTCTGGACTATTTTGTGACCTTTGTGACTCTCTCTCACTCTCTATCCTCCCCTCTGGCACGACTCACTCTGCAGGGTACACTCTGGATGTTCTGATCTCCTCAAACCTTTCCCTTTGTATCCCTTTCACCACTCTTCTCTCCTGGAGTGATTACTTTCTCCTTTCCTTCCATTTCACCCTCTCTACCCCTCAAGCCAAGCCAAACCCACTACTGCCACCTACCTTCTCGGTTATCCGACCTATGAAGCATGTGTCAGTTGAGGCTTGCGCTGCCACTTTCTGCCCCTCCCTCTGCCTTTGGCTGACTCACACCCTGACACGGCCCTTTCCATGCTCCACTCTGCTATATCTGATACACTTGATGTTCTTGCCCCTGTCATGAGGATCCACTTGAAACCCAAAGCCAAGTGCAACTCCTGGTACGACTCAGACCTTGTCACCCTTAAACTCAAGTGCAGGGTGGCTTAGAGGACATGACGTGCTTCTGGGGCATCCTCTGACAAACTAGACTGCCGCCTGCTCTAATGACAATACCGGCTCTCTGTCCACACCAAGAAGAGAGCCCACATCCAAGCCCACGTCTCTGCGGCCTCCAACAACATTGGACGAACTCTTTCAAATCTGCAAGGAGCTGCCAATCCTGCTGCAGTCTCCACCACTCCGGTCCTCTCTCTGGCCCTCTGCGCAGCACTGGCTTCTCATTTCATCTCTAAAACTCAGGACATCCTGTCCTCTCTCTCCCCCAGTCACCCTCCTCCCTCTGTGGCCACCTCTCCTCCCTCCTTATCTGCCTTTCCTCTGTTCTCACCTGGCTTCTAGACAAGTCTGATCTATGATAGTCTTGGCAAAACAGGTTCTCCCCTGTTCCTCCAAAACCCTCAAGGACCACATTGACACCTTGGCTCCTGCTTTGACTGACTTCTGCAACCACTCCTTCGCCCCTGGAGTTTTCCCTTCCTCCTGAAGCACTCTCTTGTGCACCCTCTCCTAAGGAAACCCTCAGCCAACCCCTCCTGCCCGTCTATCGCCCGATTTCCATCACTCCTTTCCTGGGCAAACTCCAGGAAAAGCTGACCATGTCCCAGTCTGGCTTCAGAGCAGCCGGAAGCACACAAACTGCTCTCCTGACCATCTGTGAAGACCTGCTCTCCAACCTGATTCTAATACCCGCTGTGTCCTCATCTTACTTGATCTCTCTTCAGCCTTTGACACGGTCAACCATGCCATCCTGCTCAACCGTCTCCATGATAACCTGGGTATCACCAATCAGTCCCTAGCTTAGCTGACCTCTTTCCTCTCCGATCAACCCTCCCAGATCTAACTAGGGTCCTTCCTCTTCTCTATCTCTCTCTCTACCTGTGGTGTCAGGCACGGGTCTAACCTCTCTCCCTGGCTGTTCGACCAATACCTGGCACTTCTTGTCCACCTCATAGCCTCTCTCTGCCCCAACTTTCAGTATTATGCGGATGACACTCAGCTAATTTTCAGGGTCCCTTCTGCCACCTCTCCTCCTTCTCTCATTTCTGACTGTCTGCTATCCAGGAGTGGTGTACCGCCAACGATCGCTGCCTTAATGCCAGTAAGACTGAGATTCTCCTCATCTGCACACCTGCTCCCTCCTTTCCTGTCACTCTCTGGCTGGCCTCTCTTGGCCCTCTTCCTGCTCTCATATGTGAAGCTAAAAACCTCAGGGTCATCTTGGACACCACACTCTCCTTCTCGCCTCACATCTCTGACGTCTCTAAGAAGTCACACTACTAACTGCACCTCCTCAGAGGTATTCTTCCTTTCCTCTGCCTCCCCAGAAGCTCACTGTCTCCAGAGCTCTGGTTGTCTCTAGGCTGGTCTACTGCAACAGCCTCTTTCTAGGTCTGCCTGTTTCTACTCTGCGCTCTCTGCAACTCATCCAAAACAGGACTGCAAGACTTGTCTTTGGCCTCAAGCCCAGGGATCGTATCTCTCCAGGACTGAAATCTCTGCACTGGCTCCCAGTGGCTGCGAGGATTAAGTTCAAAACCCTCTGCATTGTGCACAAGGCCTTCTGGGGCCTGGGGCCTCGATACCTACAACTCTCTCTTCATAAATATCGTCCTTCTCGAGAACTTCACTCGACCGCCTCCAACTCCCTCAGAGTCAGTCGCTTCTCCAAGCAAAGAGTTGGTGGTAGATCTCTTTCTTCGGCCGGGTCCTCCCTCTGGAAAGCCCTCTGCATCTCTCTGAAACTTGAGGAGCACCATCTCTGGTTTTGGAAGCACCTCAAGACCTCCCTTTTTGCTTCTGTTGTCTCTCTTCCTCTCCTCTGCTGAACTCTTGGCTGCAACTGAAATTGCACTGGTCCCCTGGCTACCATCTGATTTCGGGCCCAGGTCCCCTCCTGCCAGTTGCAAACCTGCGCTGCACTCAGGGGCCTGTTTCTCTATCCCTACAGCCCCCTTACCAGCACTTGGACACTTGATGCCTGCACTTACCCTTGCACTTGCCACCAGCTGGCCACACTTTTTTATTGTTTTTACTGTGTGAACCCATGTACTGCACTGCCCCTCCCCATTCCCTTCACACTTTTCCCCTTCCCCTACACGATCTCAATGGCACCTGGCCTAGTAAGATCGTTGTCTCTGTATTCCCTTTTGTTCTCCCTCCTTTGCCTCGTCACGCGTTGAATCACTTGTGTATAGGTGCATTACAAACGGCATATCGTATATCATACCATATCACCATGCAATTTATGGGTCTATCGAAACATACCTTCAAAGAAACACCAGAGTTCCTTCCACAAGTTACAAAACGAAATAGAAACATAGTGGAGCTTGCCCTAATTGGGCTACGGGTCAAAGGTTCCACCAGAATTCTAAGCGTGTAGCTAGAGAGGTGAAAAGTAGGAAAAACAACTGACAAATCAAATAGTTTGGCTTTTGTTAGGCATCTGCATTTTCCAGGCATTGCTGGAACAGGCGGTAACAGTGTATTCCAACTACGCCTATGTGATAGCAACAGTACATGCAGAACTGTCACATTGGAAGAATTGTGGCATCATGTGCACAGATGGCATAACTGTGCAGCATACACCACTATTGGACAGACTCATAGATGCACTCGAACCGCCATTGGTCATCGCTGTGGTGAATTGTGCAGCGCACACCAGGGGTGCAGATTTGATTTCTAGTGGCAATGAGGCCGCTAACCTCAAAGCAAAAAGAGCAGCATATTTTCCTAAAATATCTGACATTGCGACTGCACCGAACAAATACACATGTGCACGCAACATTGTGATGGAGGGTTTCAATATGCAACCCATAGCACAAAATACCAAAGGGCAGGGAAGGGCACCACCAGAAGAGCAAGAGTTATGGAAATGAAGGGCGTGTCCCCCACGGATGCAATGTGGAGATAGGACAGCACTGGGAAACCAGTAAGTTCCCTAGGGCTGCTTACAATAGCACTAGACCAATCACGCTACACACCACATACATCAAGAGAGCGTCTTGTAGTACTGATTTCGGAGGACTGGTTTGTTCTGAAATTGGCAGAACTCTTCACAGGTTTCATTGTAAACTAGCAGAAGTACCCGTTTTCGAATAGGTTCTGTAGACAAACAAGATAACACTGATCCTGTAGGTCGCTGTTCCAATTTGCTTATCGCATAATGTGCTTTGCACCATGAAGAGAACTGCACTGAGAATGAGCATGTGTGGCTGGCTGACATACCCTAGTGCAGACGTTGGGGGGAGGTGAGAGTTGGTGTGCTGCTGCATAATGGGAACCTCTGTGCTCTCTCCCCACCTGTCAACTCAACCTGATGTGGTGCAGTTCATTGTGGTGCAAATATCTTGGAAACCATGCATCTAGGGCCAGGACCTTGAGTTTTGTTCCTTGGGCCAGAACCGGTCTATCTATGCCCACATTGATGATGCGCCAATTACAGGCAACCGTCTCATGTGTGAAGGTGCTGAAATCTGGGGAGAGGGTTGGGATATCCAAATGTCCCATAGCTAGTAATTTCTGGCGGGTCCTAACAGGTAACTATGCAAAATGGGGTGAACATTATAGGGCACAATGCTTCGACAAGCCACAAACCCACAAATAAATATTGACTTGTGCTGAAATCCAGGGAACGTGGTGGGGTGTCCAAATGTCATATAGTCAGTAATATCTGGAGTGTCCTAACAGGTAACTATGCAAAATTTGGTGCAGATTGGTAAAACAGTGTGGAATTTGTATAAGGAACAATACTGTGCCACAAATCCCAACACAAACAAACACAATTTTACTTTTATATATATAGATTGTTTAACATGCCAGAGGTTCACTGCTGGGCATACTGTGTGAACAGTTAGAGGAGCAATACCCTGTCCCACTGGACCATTTCATCTTTTGCATATCGACTATGTAGATATGCTCCTAATTTGTAATGGATACAGATACAACCTATTGGTCATATGTCCTTTTTCCCGATGGATCGGAGCAGGTCCATGCACACATCCAGATGCCCCGTGTGCTGCAGAATTCCTCATGCATGAGGTATTTCCAAGTGAGGAGTGTGTGAATGCTCCACTCTAACAATGGAACACACTTTGTAAATGAGGTGTTTGAGCACATAACTATGCTGTTAGGTATAAATCACAAATTCTCATCAGCTTATCACCCACAAGCAAACAGCTTTTGTGAGTGTCTCAATGGTCTCCTAAAGTAGTGCATTGCCAAACTAAAAGAGACACTGTAAAAAGGTTGGCTTCATTGCCTTCCTCTGACCCTATTTGCATTATGCAATCAACCCGGCTCTGACCGTCATCTGACTCCACATGAGTTGGTGATGGGAAGCCAAATGCATACGCTCCTTGCCCCTCACGCTCAATCTGAAATTTATGCAGAATATGCTGCTGCTGTGATAAGGAAATAAATGCATGATTATTTGACAGCTATGAAGGAATCTCTTAAATGTATGTCTCGACAGGTACGAGTGCCGTGGGGGGCTGGAAGAAGACTAATGAAGCAAATGAACAAACAGATCCAGATATCATGTCGAGACCATTGGTATTGTTTCCTGTGGACAAGGTTCTGTGCAGGAACTTTACACGGCAGTGGCACAAGCCCTGTTTCAGTGGATCGGTCACACAGTCTGCAATTAAAGTTCAAGGAAAGTGTGCCTGGTTGCATCCCAGCAATGTCAAACCATAAAAAGGAGAGACCCCCCTGTCTGCCAAAATTGAGCACGAAAGTGAAGAAGGCGTGAGAAGAGTCTAAATGAGGTCAAGGATGAGAGCCAACCAGCACCGAGAAGGAAAAAAGACTCATTCGTTGTTATATAGATACACAGACAAGTTAGTTCGACATCCTTTAACGATGCTTGCCTAAACCAAAGTGTGATAATTCTACAGTAAAAGAAAAATAACAGATGTTCCTTATAGCAATTCTATTTTTCTTGGTCTTGCCCTTTTTTATGAACACATTTCATTATAGGAGCTTGGAACCTTTGCATATCCATATTGCTATTTAATATATAGACTTGCATAGTTTTAGAAAGACATTTTCTCTCAATATTGGCAAGGTTTTTCTTGTGAATGTATTGCAGTGCCCGGTGATGGTGCGAGTTATGGCTGCTTAGCTTACCATAACTGACACATTCCTGGGGGGTTTCTGTTTTACTTGTAACCATAACATCCCTTTAAAAACGTTTTTTCATTGAATTTCATAGGTTTTTATTAGTGCAACTTAACCATAACGTCCCTTTAGCAGAGTTATTTCAGTGACTTTCATGGGGTTTTCCCAATTGCACTGTAATGTCCTACATATTACTAATATTAAACTTACCCCAATAGAACAACATGTATGTCCAATTTACAAAGTTTCACCTTAACACTCTGCCATTCCCCATCTTCGTGCGTCATTTTTAACACTTCTATACACTTTTTGCAACTTTTCCCAGTGTTTTTGTGTTTGTTGACCATGATGACATGTTTGCGACCACTTCTGCACTTTGTGAATGGGTCCGTGCTTCGTGAACAGTCCGGAATTGCATTTTTCAGCTCATCTAGGAACTTCAAAGCTCAACATGTACCCTTGCACAGCTCCTACACCTATTCTTACTCATTATCCATTAACAATCTAGCACAGAGCACATACTTGGAAGAATATTAGCAAAACTGCCATTTATCTTATAAATGGCATCAACTATTGCCCATCCCTCCTCCCCAAGAGCCAACACCACCAGCTGGAGGAGCCACACACCAAAAAAAGTATAGTACTTCCAAAGACAATGAAGAGGACAAAGAAGATGCCTACCTCTAGCAATCATGTGTGTGGCAGTTCTTTACAACTGTTGGGAATGTACCAAAGGCTAAAGCTACCAAAGTGAAATGTGCTGAGTGCAACTCAGTCGCAGACTACCTGCACAGAACTGCTACAGGACCACCTCCAAGCGCCGCCACACCACCTCCAACCACTGCAATGCTCTCAGAAAGGTTGTTCTTCTCTCAACAAGTAGTAAGCTGTCTTCCTCCACCTCATCTTCTTCAACTAATACTGTAACCACACATTCCACTTCTATGGGACCCAAAATCAACTTGCAATCAATAAAAGAGGCTGTTGATCCATATCTTTCGTAGACAACAGTACTCTGTATATACTGCAACACACCACTCTCCAGGGGTGAACAATTTTGAAGTGCTTTTGGAGCTGTAATCAAGGAGCATGAGAAACACTGCCTCCTACGTTAGATGTAACACACATGAAACATCTTCCCCTGCCCACCTGCCCCTCCATATTAGTGATTGGTGCCTCTTCTCTCATATCCCTCCCACCTTACTTTCTGACATGTCTAGCAAAAAAAAAATTCCTTTAGGAACCACCTTCATCTTTCACAGTTAAAAATTAGAAATAATAGAAATAATCTTATAGACTCCATCTACTTTACCTTTCTCAATAAAGTAGATAGACTCAATAAGATTCTCCAACACTTCCATTAGCATGTTGTGTTATGCTAATGGAAATAATGTGGCATTCATCTTCGGGTCCAAAGGATGGATCGGGGGATAACGGCCGGCAGCCCAAGTTATCAGCCCAACTGAAGCAAAGGCAGATAACGAGGGCTCTGGGCCGTTATACCCTGTCCCAGTCTCTGCAGCGGGGGATGAATGCCAATAGCACCCCCGGGTGCCAAAGCGTTAACCAGGAGTGCTAAAAAAAAAGCGTGGCGTCCTGCTGTAGGAAGAAAAATCTTGTTTCAAGATGGCCACCATGGAAACGGAAGGCGGGGCTCTAAACAGAGCCCCTCTTCCCTTTCCATGGCGGCCTGCGGGAGGCAAAAAGGAAGAGAAAATGCGGCGGCAGCACCTGCCACCAAAATAAGGTAAGTAGAGGGGGTTAGGGAGTGAAAAAAAGAAATGGGACAAAGGGTGCGGGGACAATGGCAGCAGGGAGATCTAGCCGTCAGGTGGCTTGGAATGCAGCCTTGTACCATCGGATCAAGCCCGTGTTCCTAGCCACCTAATTGGCTATCTCCCCTGGCCAGGCTGCTAATAGAAAATTGTATACTAGAGAAAATTATAAAAGAACAGAACCAATTTTCTGTCTCAAATACTTTTCTCTAGCATAAAATAAGGACCATAATCATTGAACCTTTATAACTATCCACGGTCTCCACAGTCCACCTTCCAGGCCATGCATCATTAAAACACCCACATGGCACGTGCACACCATCGCACAGGACAGCCCTTCTACCCTTTTTAATTTCACATGTGTAACATTCCCTCAATGCCTGCTTTCAAACAGTCACACATTCTTCCACCAATCACTTCCAAAAACTGTACATATAACCCTATGACCATATTAAGCTTCCAAACACCAACTGCTACTTAACAATCTTTTGCATTTTAGATGCCAAGGGATGCCACTGGCTAACTACTGGAGCAGACGAGTCCCAAGGTTGGGATACATCTGAACCGTAACATCCCTTTAACAACTTTATTTTCTGTCAATGTAATAGGTTTTTATAAGTGGAAATGTTTCATGGTGTTACATCACTGTATATAAGTTATAAATAATTCCTCTTTTCTTATATATGAAAGAACTATAAACCTCCTTTAAGAAACATATTTTTTGCAACACATACTTATGTCTGTCGTTATCAGTAGCGCATGATGGGGATGGACATCTTCATTCAATGGCCTACGGCATAATGCTCCACCATGACCTCAACCAAACCACCCCTATTCTTCACTGCACCTGCCCTGCATCCTAGCTCAGTGTCCATTATACCCTAATAATATAACCAATGGCCAGTGCTCATGGCTTGCAGCTATGGCCAGTCTCCAAATCCATGGGACATAGGCTTCGGCCAAGCCGCATTCCCCAATAAGCAAATCAGAGTAAACATGTGCGTTTGCCGAAGGCCAGGCCCACTCCCCAGACACCAAATGTATATCACTAATTTTTCTACTTACATTCTTACACTTTTGAAAAATAAAACACAAGACATATTTCCAAAAACATGCTTTCCGGTCTTTGCTAAGAATATTTTTTCCCATTCAAACCTACCGCTTCGGCCGTGCAGCATGCCCCAATAAGCAAATTACAGTACGCATGTATCCGTGCTGACGGCAAAGCCCAGACACCAATGTTATATCACTGTGTTGTGTACCTACATTTTCCACTTTTGAAAAAATAAAACACAGGACATATTTTCAAAACCATGCTTTGAAGTTCTTGCTGACCATCCTGGTGCATATTTGCTTCAATCTCATCCAGCTTTTCAACTTGTACCCACAAGCAGATTTCAAAATGAAATTCCAAAATTTCATGCAGTTTCATTGAGTGGCACCAAATTTATAAACCATTAAAAAAACTGCTTTTCACCAACCCTCAAATGCACAAATAAGCATACACGTCCTCGAACATCTCAGATGTTCGCGAACGTCACAGGACTTCCCCGGACACCCGGACTGTTCGCAGACATCAGAGTTGAAATGCCAGCCTTTTTTTGGCTTTTTAATGCCATATCCTATCCCATCCTCATCACCCCTCACCTCTCCAGAGATTGTTTTATTAGTTTGACAAGTGCAATATTGTGTTTTTTAATATGTTTTGACCGCAATGTCCGTGGTTAACAGCAGCTGTCAGTGAATCCAACATGCCGACCATTTCCAAAAATCTGATGCATCTCACGTTTTTAATAGACCAATCAGCGGGCGCGACTGATGTGTGCAGACATCACGTCGTCCTCTGGGCCAATAGGAGACCTGTCCGCAGACTGAACTGGGATATCACTCATTTTTTTTACCTACTTTTTAGTCGTTTTTAAAAAAACTACTGGACAGATTTACACCACATTTACAAAAGCACAATTTTGGGAGCAAGTCGCTGCTCCTGCTGCAAATTTTGTGAAAATCCATCCAGCGGTTTGGGCTGTAGTTGTGAGCAAAATTCTTTTGCCATTGAGTCTATGGGAAAAACTATACATATTGGGGGCCCCCCTATTACTCTGCCCCCGTGCACAAAACCTCACCAAACTTCGCAAAATCAATCTGCAAAAAGTTTTGGGAGGATTCATCCTGGGGGGGGGGGGGTAGGGGAGGAGTGCAACGTTTTAAGCTGCCCAAAAAGAGCTCTCTTCTTGTGGGTTGAGCAACTTTTATATAACTATAATAAAACCGACTTGAAAAGCATCAAATCACGTGGTAATTCTGGAGAGAGAAAACGTGTGTTTTAATATGAACCTTTTTGTGATCATTTGCTTCAGCTAAGTATTACAGCAATAATAAGGTAAACTTTACCAACATAACCCCCTGATACCCATCGCTGCCCATTCCTTGGGACCACCAGAGTACCACATTATAGAGACCCACAACAACAACATGCCCATCAGTGGAGCAGATTCAGAGCACGCGGTCTGGGGAGGAAATGGGGAGTTTGAGGAAACAAAACAGGTCCTGTTGTTAAACGGGTTCGTAAAAGCTCCACGTGTTTTTCCTCAGGGGGCGGGCTGGCCGCACCCCCACCGGAGCTAAAGTGGCAGCGCCCAAAATCACCGTCTAGCGTTCCAACGATAAAGCGCGCGCCCCTCCTCGCCTCCGGGGAAACAAAAAGCAACTCACAGCAGGTGTGGCCGCCCATGGCGCTGCGCCCCACTCTCCACGCGGCCTGGGGTGGAGGGTGTATCGAGCTGCGACCTCCCTCCGCTCCCCGGACACAGGACTATCCCAAAAACAACGACAGCAGAACGGTCCAAATACGAGCACCAGCCCGGTGGGTGCCCAGGAGGAACATGCACAGTGATAGGCAGCAGGCATTGCCAAGCACGTGACGCTGCCATAGCTTGTGACCGCTGCCTAGCCACATAAGCCGCCACAGAACAAACACCCCGTCGACTTGGCAGGAGCGGCGCCCTGTGTGTTTACTTCAGCGTGAGGAGGAGCAGACACAGAGAGCCCTGCAGAGGGAGTTGGCATCCACCTGGCATGGGGCATCGTGCCAAGAACGTGTGAGCCGGAGGGGGTCGGGTTGACGCGGCACATTCTCACATGGGCCATAAATGACACCTAGTATTTTGCAGTTTATTGCCATATCTGCCCCTTGTATTCTGCAGATTAATATCACTCCGTATTCTGCTCACATCTGCCACTTTATTTTCTGCATTATATCCTCACATCTGCCACTTTATATTCTGCATTATATCCTCACATCTGCCACTTTATATTCTGCATTATATCCTCACATATGACACTTTGTATCCTGCATCATATCCTCACATCTGCCACTTTATATTCTGCATTATATCCTCACATATGACACTTTGTATCCTGCATCATATCCTCACATCTGCCACTTTATATTCTGCATTATATCCTCACATATGACACTTTATATTCTGCATTATATCCTCACATATGACACTTTGTATCCTGCAGTTTATTCTCACATCCACTCCATTCTCTGTATGAGTTTAATCTCATACCTGCCACTTTATATTCTGCAGTTTATTCCCATATCTGCCACCTTGTATTCTGCACTTTATTCTGCCATCTACCCCCTAGTATTTTACAGTTTATTCCTGTATCAGTCATCTTTTATTCTGCAGTTTATGCTCACATCTACCCTCCTCTATTCTGCAGTTTATTCTCATATCTACCCCCTGTATTCTGCAATGCATTCTCACACCTACCCCTTGTATTCTGCAGTTTATTCTCACATCTACCCCTTGTATTCTGTAGTCTATTCTCACATCTACCCCTTGTATTCTGTAGTCTATTCTCACATCTACCCCTTGTATCCTGCAGTGTATTCTCAAATCTACCCCTTGTATCCTGCAGTGTATTCTCAAATCTACCCTCTTGTATTCTGCTGTTTATTCTCACCTCTACCTCCTTGCAATGTGAGTGTATTCTCACATCATTCCCCTTGTACCTTATATTCTGCAGTGTATTCTCACGTTTACCCCTTAGTATCCTGTAGCTATTCTCACACGCAGTTTATTCTCACACCTTTCCCTTGTATTCTTCATTTTATTCTCATGCCTACCCCCTAATTTCATGCAATTAATGCTCCAATGCAGTTTATTCTCACATCTATCCACTTGTATTCTGCAGTTTATTCTCACATGCAGTTTATTCTCATATCTATCACCTTGTACTCTGCAGTGTAATCTCACATCTACCCCCTAATATTCTGCAGTTTATTCTCACATGCAGTTTATTCTCACATCTATCACCTTGTACTCTGCAGTGTAATCTGACATCTACCCACTAATATTCTGCAGTTTATTCTCACAGGCAGTTTATTCTCACATCTATCACCTTGTACTCTGCAGTGTAATCTCAAATCTACCCACTAATATTCTGCAGTTTATTCTCACATGCAGTTATTTTCACATCTACCCCCTTGTATACTTCACTTTGTGTTCCGCCCCTCCTCTCTGCCTTACGATGACACTCCATCCTCCTTGTGCTGCCGCTCCTTCCTCCTTCTGATGGCGTTCCCTCCCCCTTTCGATGGCGCTCCCTCCGATTTGCGATGGCGCTCCCTCCCACTTGCGCAGTTGCAAATGCTGCATTTGTATGGCCAGGAGGGAGAAGGTGGAGGAGAAGCTGAGACTGAGGTAGTTGGGCTATATTTGGGCTACTTTACTTGCCCTGTTGGGCTACATGTAGGTTACCCTTTCTGGATACTGTTCCCATACTTGCCATTATTTGGAAAGGTGTAGTACCACTGACGACCTATTGGTGTCCTTGTAAGAAATCATATTAAGGCACATTTTTTGAGCTCCCTGTAAATTGTCGGCGGGCAGCCATTAAGTGTAGACATAGAGGTAGGCAACTACTCTTGCCAAATTCTGGTCATTTGCATGGTGGAGAGCAAGTGTGAAGGGCAAAAGGCGGCTGAAATGAGTGTACGCCGCCTTTTGCCTGGCAGGGTTTAGAATGGATCTCTTTGGGGTCTGCCTGCTTCAGACTGGCACATAAAGCCTGGGAACCCCTTAGGGATCTTAAGCCTTTGCAGGGGCATGAAAATGCATGCCCGCGCAAATGCTGCACCATTTGTATGACAGAGAGGAAGGAAGGTGGAGGAAACGCCGGTTGCGTTCTGCTCTTCCTCTCCGGAAATTGGGGTGCAGCGTAAGCAAAATGCATAAAAGCCTTTACGCAAGGCTTTTATGCATTTTCCTTATGCTACGCAGGGCGGAAAATGAGTCCCACTGAGATCAAAACTGCAAAGTAGGACAACTATGCCCAAAGGCTGCAATTATACATACAACCAACAGATTTACACCCCACTTGTGCTGTCGCTCCCTCCCGATTGTGCTGTCGCTCCTTCCCACTTGCTCTGTCACACCTCCCGCTTGTGGTGTCGCTCCTTCACCCTTGCCCTGTCGCTCCTTCTCCCTTGTACCATTACTTCTCCCCTTGCGCTGTCGTTCTTTCCCTCCTTAATCTGCCACTCCTTCCCCTTTTGCTCTGTCATTCCTTCCCCCTCGTGCTGTCCCTCCTTCCCACCATTGCAATGTCACTGCTTCCCGCTTGCTGTCACTCATTTCTCCTTGCGCTGTCACTCATTCCCTCTTGCAGTCACTCCTTCCCCTTTGCGCTGTCACTCCATCCCCCTTGCACTTTTATTTCTTCCACCTTGCACTGTCACTCCTTCCCCCTTGCAGTGTCACTCCTTCCCCCCCTTGCACGGTTGCTCCCTCCCCATCGCACTATCCAGTGGAGTAACTTTGCTGAAAATGTTTGGGTGGGAGGGGTGATATCTAAATGTAAGGGGTCCTTAACAAATGAGTGGGACAAAATGGTGTACCACAAAAGTTGGGGGAGGACAAACACCCTTGTCCCCCCTAAAATTACACCCATGGCACTGCCGCTACTTCCCCCATGTGCCATCACTCCTTCGCCATGCAATGTCACTCCTTCCCTCCATACTCTGTCACTCCTTCTCCCTTGCAATGACACTCCTTCCCCCTTGCCCGGTCACTCCTTCCCCCCTGTCTATATATACGTGGGGCCTAACCCTGCCTGCTAGGAACTGGGCTACAAAACTGAAAACTACACAGAGAAAGTGTTCCAAGGGTAATGATTGCTATCTCACCTACAAAAACTATTCAATACATCAATCAATGATAAAGAATTTGCAGTCCTGAAGCAAACAAATTATTTCAACTCAAATATATATATATAAAAAAAGTAAATGTTCAAGAAATGACAATGTATTTTTTGCATTATTTGGAATTCAAATTGATTTAACCATTTCAAATTAATTGATCATAACTGCATTCCTTTTCTCTAATTAATGAGAACAATTCAAATGAATTGAACGTTATTGTGGGGTTTTCCATATTGATTTAAGCACATGTAGATCTGAGCTTCTATAGACAAATGCACTTCAATTAGTAAATAAATATACATTTAATGAAATCATATCTGATTTGTAGAACACGATTGAAAGAACTATAATGTGTGCTGCTGGTTGAGGAAGTGCTCAAATGATGCACTCGTTATCGAGGGTCAACACCCACCTCTAGCTCATTAGCTTTTGTGACTGTATCGTTGTGCCCATATGGATGTTTCGGCGAAGGGCATCAATGTAATCGCCTTCGTCAGGACCAGGACTTCACTAATTGACCCATTCTGTTGAGGACAAAGGGGATCACACCAAGAATGAGGAAAAGACATTTGAGTGTGGGCTGACTGTTCTGCAGTTTTATGTATGTGTAAGACAAATTGATTCACTGCAGATGTGAAAAAACAGAGACTCTCGCGCTTCTAGGTTTAAGTGCGAAAAGCTGGTTTCACTGAATTCTCTGTCTTTGGATATGTTCAGGAACTAATCACAGAGAATGACGTGCTTCATCAAGGCTCATATAGTTATTCTCGCCGCATGTTGCATCTACTCCTCCCCCCTTGCACTGACGCTCCTTCACCCTTGCAGTGTTGCTCCTTGCCCACTTGTGTTGTTGCTCCTTTCGCTCTTTGTACTGTCCCTTCTGCACCCTTGTGTTGCCCCTCATCCCCCCTTGTGCTGTTCCTCCTCCCGCTTGTTGTGTTACTCCTCCCTTAGTTACCATGCCCCTCCTCCCGCATTGCGCTGGCCCCCCCTCTTGTGCTGCACTCTTGCTCCCTCCCCTTGCACTGTTGCTCCTTCCCCATCTGCTGTTGTTCCTTCTCCCATGTGCTGCCACTCCTTCCGCTCATTCCCCCTTACACCGGTACACCTCCCTCTTACGCTGTCACTCCTTCCCCCTTGAGCTGTCACTCCATCTCCCTTGCTCTGTCACTCCTTCCTCCTGTGAGCAGATGCTCCTTCCTCTCTTGTGCTGGCCCCCCTTCCCTCTTGCGCTGTCCCACCTTAGGGCTGCCACTCCTTCCCCCTTCTGCTGTCCACCTTTCAACTTGGATGTCACTCCTTCCCCCATTTAGTGTCGCACCTTCACACTTTAGCTGTCACTCTCTTTCCCTTGCTCTGTTGCTCCTTCCTCTCTTGTGATGTTGCTCCTTCCCCATTGCGCTATCCCACCTTTGTACTGTCCTTCCTCCCACCTTGCACTGTTGCTCCTTCCCTACTTGTTCTGTCTCTCTTTCCCCATTGCTCTTAGCTCATTCCCCCTTGCAATGTCTCTCCTTCCCACCATTACATTGTGGTTTCTTCCCCCTTGCTCTGTCATTCCTCCCCCCTTGCGCTGTCATTTCTTTCCCTTGTGCTGTTGCTCCTTACCACCTTCCTTTGTCACTCCTTCCCCCTTGCACTGTTACTCTCTCCCCCTTGTTATGTCGCTCCTTCCCTCCTTGCTCTGTCATTCCTTCCCCATGTGTTGTTGCTCCTTTCCTCTTGCTCTGATATGCCCACTTGCAGGCTCTGTCGTTTCCTATCACTTGCTCAGTTGCTTCTTCCCCCTTGTGCTGTCGCTCCTTCACCATATCCTGTTGCTTCTTACCCCTTCCGATGTCACTCCTTCCCCCTTGTACTGTCTCTTCTCCCCCCTTGCGCTATTGCTCCTTCCCTCCTTGCTCTGTCTCCCATTCCTACCTTTCTCTGTGTCTCGTTCCCCCTTGTGCTGTCCCTCCGTCCCACCATTGAACTGTCACTCCTTCCTCCTTGCACTGTCGTTTCTTCCCCCTTCTGCTGTTGCTCCACCCCACCTTCCTCTGTTACCCCTTCCCTGTTGCTCTGTTGCTCCTTCCCCCGTTGTTGTTGCTCCATACCCCTTTGCTCTATTGCTGCGTCCTCCTAGCGCTGTCGCTCCTTCCCCCTTGCGCTGTTGCTCCTTCCCCCTTGCTCTGTCACTCTTGCCCCCCTTGCTCTGTCATTCCTTCGCCCTTGTGCTGTCACTTTCCCCCATTTGCGCTGTCACTCTTTCCTTCCCCATTTGCACTGTCGTTTCTTCCTTTAAATGTAGTACAATACTCCTAAGTACTGTTGCTGGTCAAGCTTTGATCGGTTGGATTTGTGTATTCTCCCTCATCTTGCCATTTATCTGTTAACCCCCCACACAATGATTCCCTCCCTCCGACGTTGTCCTTTCGTCATCCCCGTGCTCTCATGCCAAATGTAAAATGCAATAAACAAATATAAACGCCAAAACTATTGGCATTGCCAATGCTAGTTTTTATATCTGCCACCCTGCCTTCTTCATGCCATTCTCATATCAGCCAAACTGCCACCTTGCATTGTGCCATGCTGCATTTTGTTCTCATGTCTGCCATCTTGGTGTCTGCAACGTATTGTCATGTCTCCTATCCTTGCTTCTGCTGTTTATTCTCATATCCGCAATCCTAAATTCTACAGCTGAATCTCACATCTGCCACCTTGAGTTACATCATGTATCCTCGTATCTTCTATACTCGAGTCCTGCAGTTTTTTTTATCGTATCTGCTATCTTCAATTCTACTCTTTGAATTCTTAGCTGCCACCTTGAATGATACAATGTATTCTTATATTGTCTATCGTTGAATTCAGTTCTTTATTTTCATACCTGCTTTCTCTGATTCTGTGGTTTCTTGAAATTACTGCCATCCTGTATTCTGCAGTTTTGTCTCATATTGTACCCGCTGTATTGTGCATTTAATTCTCAGATCTTCCACTGTGTATTCTCCCATGTATTCTCAGATTTGCAACCTTGACTTCTATTGTTTAATATTATATCAAGTATGTATTAGTATGCATACTCTTCCCTTATCTGCCAGACTGCCACCTTGTATGGTGCAGTGTATTCTTATATCTGCCATACTTGCAATTTATTCGAATATATAGCATCCTGTGTTCTGTGGTTTAGGCTCATATTGACCATCCATTAGTGATGCAGTTTATTCTAATATATAGTATCCTATATAGTTCTGGGCTTTTTCTCATATATATGCAATCTATTTATGCTGCATTATAATCTTATCTTGGCCTATATATTATACAGTCTGTTGTAGCGGCCGTTTAGTTATGGTTAAGTTGCTCAACTCATATATATATATATATATATATATATATATATATATATATATATGAAACCAAGTTACAAAAATCTTCCACTTTATTTTAATTGCATAAAATCCTCGCACATTTTTATGACAAAATAGTGTCAAAAGCCACACCCATAGTGGTTCTCCCAAAGTGCCTGGCGCATCCTAGATGGGGTTAACGCATTTCGCAGGCTTCCGTTCGCTTGTTCACAACAAATGACCCAAACATTGCTGTGAGTTAAAATACCTCATGTGACTCGCTAGTAACAACAGAAAGGGGACTGCTCTTGGTGTCAGTCCCAACGATGTCGGCCATTATAGAACGGGTTAGTGTGTTAAAACATTCTATTAGATCTGTGCTTCCACATACTATAGTGTATCAGTACTAAAATGTATCCTAATCAGCAAATTACTGATAATAGCGTGTACACCAATGTGTTGTCATCAATAAATATAAAGTATATATATTGTTTGCGCATAATGCTCGCCGGCATTATATACATATGGATGTGACGTACTGAGTATGCAAATGCATATACTGTTTGTGGAACGCAGTTGGAAGATGTAACTATCATCGATGTGCAAGGTGTCACTCATATTCCACTGTTATTTTTTAGATCTAAAGTATGTAATTACTTAGCAGCCTGTTGATAAAGTGCATAGTGCGCATAGTGTTACCACTAACAATAGTATCATATTGTCTAATAGACTAGTATGAATATTAAAGGCCAACTTCAAAAATGTGTAATGCACCCGTTTTTTAGCCTCAAATGACACTCACTAATTTAGAGATCATCGAATTCTATTCGATATGGCAACGGAATTTATCAAAAGGCACCAATTGGCCTCCAATTTAGCACAAATATGGTATTTAAAATTCAATTCTAAAGTGCAACGTGCTAGCAGCAATATCTAAAGTGCCAATACTCTTCTTTTATCATAAAGTGCAAATGCTTATGGTTTTCAAGAACAACAAATACCAATATCAGTGCAGCCTGCCCATAAAAAGGTGTTGAAACTTTCTGTTGTTATTCACATGTCTATAAGCTACAAAACAATTCCTATGATATATGTGTGTTGGGTCAAACAGACCCATAAAATCCCAAAATGTGAGTTAAAACAAAATTGCACAGCTTTTACTGTCTTTCAAATACTGGATAGAGAGGAGATAAAACCATAAAGACACAACATCCTTCTTGTCATAAGCACATAGAAATGGATAACCGTATCTCAACAATTGCTCAGGTGCGGGGGTAAGTGTAATGTAATGTGACAGAGAGAGACATTAAACAGTACATAAATATGTCCATACGATTACTTGGTGTAAATGTAACCGGATATGTCAGGTGATGATCCAACAATGATTACAGTCTTCTTATCAATATTTTAGCCCGGGAATGTATAAAGCTCTTCATCTATATTATGCCTGCCGGGTGATTTGCTCTCAAAGTCTAAAATACAGCAGGTATCCATTTTGTCTTTGTGGTGATCCTTGAAATGTTTAGCCATGGGATAGTTAACATCTTGGTGTTGAATTGCCCTTCCATGTTTCTGGATGCGGATCTTTAATTTGCACATAGTGCTGCCGATGTACCATTTTTGGCACGCACATGCCAGTACATAAATAACAAAATCAGTTTCGCATGTAATTCTCTCCTGTATGGTAATGGAGTTTCCCAAAACAGGGTGCTTATAAAAAGTACAGTTTTTAGCAAATTTACAGATGTTACACCTAGTGCATTTTCGAAAGCCGGGCTTCTGTGTTGTCAGCCACATCTCTCTGTCTGGCGGCCCGTCCCATGCCATGAAACATTGAACCAGGTTGTCTCTTAGAGATCGATTTCGTCTGAAGCTTATTTCTGGATTCATTTTTAAGCTTCTTGCCAGATCTTTATCAGCCAATAAGATTCTCCAATGTCTACGGAGTATGCGTCTTATTTCTGGTGCTTCTTTATCAAATGTCAAGATTATTCTTGTAGTTGTTTTCTCATCAATTGGTTCGACCGATGTTCGAGATCCTGTAAGAAGCTCAGATCTTTTTCTCTGTCTCGCTTTAACAAATGCCTTCTCTATAACCTTCTTCGGGTAGCACTGTTCTAGGAAGCCGATTGCTGCAGTTTTACTGTCTCAATCGTAGGCTGTTAGTGTGGAACTGTTCCGTCTGATTCTAATAAACTCCCCGTATTGGATACTCCAAATCAAGTGTTTTGAGTGCCCACTGGTTGCATGCACGTGTATGTTTGTTCCAGTAGGTTTCCTGTGCAATTCGGTCATTAGTGTCTGGTCCACAATCCTAACGTTGACATCCAGGAAAGTTAGAAGGGTTCGACTGTGTGTTTCTGTAAACCTCAAATTGTTCTTGTTATCATTGAGGCGTTGTACAAAGTCTACCCATGCTTTTTCAGACCCTTTCCAGATCACGAAGAGGTCATCGATATATCTCAACCATAATACGATGTCTGCCGCAAATATTTGATTCGGATCGGACCATACATCTGTTGCTTCCCATGCCCCCATTGTTAGATTTGCATAGGGTGGGGCAAATGTTGTGACCATCGCTGTGCCTTGCACTTGTCTAAAGTACTCGTTGTTAAATACAAAGACATTGGCCCTCATTACGACCCTGGCGGAGATCCATGGTGCAATTTGCACCATGGTCCATGGCGCTAAGCTGCCAACTCCGCCATGGTGGTTGGCGGACTTACCGCCCCATTCCGACCTTGGCGGGGCGGTAAGTCCCCAATCCCCATTTACCCTTCCCCATTCCCATTTTTGCCCCATAGGGTATAATGGGAGTGGGGAAGGCGTTAATTACGCCACCGTAAATTACGGTGGCGTAATTAACAACAAGTCCCGTAGCGCCATGGATTTTTCCGCCTGCAAAAAGCAGGCGTAAAAATCACCATGGCGTTACGGGAACTCGTAGTCAGGCGGAAAGGTACGCCATGCTTTACGCCGGCGTAAACCCCTTTCCGCCAGGGTCGTAATGAGGGCCATTGTTAGTAAGGCATAAATTGATCATCTCGAGAACCATCTGTGTATGTTCTAAGTAGTTCAAAGATCTGGTATTTAAGAAACTTTCACATGCATTTATGCCATATCCATGTCCTATCGAGGTGTATAAGGAAACAACATCCATCGTAGCCAGCATGTAGTTCGGATCCCAAGGTATATTTGCAATACGTGTTAGAAAATCTGTTGTATCTTTCAGGTAAGTTGGAAGAGCTGATACAAGGGAAAGAGTACATCATCTATGTATCTTGACATGTTTTCTAGTGTCGAGCCTATGGAAGAAACTATGGGTCTACCCGGAGGTTTCTTGATGACCTTATCTATCTTCGGAAGGAAGTATATTGTGGAGATGACTGAGTTGGGAGTGGAGAGGAACTTGCAGTTGTCTTCCGTCAAAATGCCTTTCTTTTCCCATTTCATGAGGTATTCTTTCACTTTCTTCTCCAGTGTTTGACTTTGGTTACCTGTCATTCTCTCTTAGCATTTTTTATCATTAATATGCCCCCTTGATGTAATCATCTTTGTTCATAAGAACAATGTTTCGACCTTTGTCCGAGGGCTTAATAATGCAGGTATTCAGAGTCTGTAGTTCATGCAGAGCTGTCTTGTTTGCAGCTGACAAATTTTCTTTAGATCTCAATCTTTTCTTTCTCCTGAAATGTTTGAGGTCTTCAATTACTAAAGTTTGAAATGCTTCAATATTATTGCCCAAAAAGTTGTTAATAGGATTGAATTTAGACTTCTGTTTTAGCTTGCTCTTCATTGTCCAATCAGTTCTTATATTCAATCCTTCTAGGTTGATAATGTCTTCCTCTGAGATCAGGTCAAGTTCTGTTTCCCTTTCGAGATCAATCAGGCCTGCTAGTGCCTCCAGATCGTTAATGGTTATTTCAGTTCTCTCGCCTTCTTTTAGTGGCCTTTTCATCGTGCCTTGGTTGATCGCAAAGAATTTCCTTAGGCGTAATTTCTGCACAAAATAATCAAAGTCGATTCTGGTTTCCACATAATTAAAATGAGCGGTCGGACAGAAGTTCAAACCCAAGTTTAGCACTTTTTCTTGATTTGCAGTTAAAACGTGATTAGACAGATTGACCATTTTTATATTATCCTCCTTCTTTATGCTGTCTCTTTCCCAGAGCGCAGCAATCTGTCCGGAATACTGCCCGTAGCATTGGTTGCCCCTCTGTCTCCTCCTCGTTTTGCTCGGCTGCCTCTGCATCTTCCTCGATTTTGGAAACCTCCTCTTGTTTGTTTTTGTTTTTTCCCATCTTGGCATAGAAGCCTCATTTTGTCTAAAAAATTAAGACGTATTGATGGTTCTTCACTCTCGCTTGCTGTGGCATCTGATTCGGATGCAGAGGATTCTACATTTGTCTCTGTTTCATTAGTCACAGTTGGTGCCCCTGGTTTAGACACTTGTCTTAGTTGGTCGAATCTCCGAGCAAACGTGTAGACAATACCTCTTTCGTAATCTTCTTTATCACGCAGGAATTTCCGCTGTTTCCGTAGTTTTATCTCTTCTTCATAGCTTTTGAGACTTTTTTCCATATTTATTTTTAGTTTTTTACCCTCTTCACTCTCGGGTGTCATAGTCAATTTGGCTTCCACCTCCTCAATCTTTTCCAATATTTTTAATCGGTCGACTCCTGCTTATTTTATTAGGAGTTGGAGAAAAGTCTTTGAACAGGTGTTTGTTGCCTCACTCCACTCATTGAGCATTGCAGGGTCCTGTTCTTCAAATGAGGGAATGGTTAGGATCCACAGTCCTCTTGGGATCCTTCCTACATCAATGTAGCTTTTCAGGGAGTGTACCTCCCACCATTTACTTACTTCCTTCTTTTGCAATTTCTCCAATTCTTTCAATAATCCTATCTCAGTGTTATCTTCGGTAGCTTTTACACTGCTGGGGGCCGTTTTCCCCGATTTCAAAGTTTCATTAAACAAAGAGACAGACTGTGCTTTTCTCATTGCTTTTTTATTTGCCTGGGAGCTAGCCATGATTGTGCGGGAGAGAACTTGGTTTCACAATATGTCTCACAATGTTCAGACGTGCAGTTCACAACTGTTGGAAATGAGGCAAATGTGCGCATAAATCAATGTCCTGCGCATGCAGTGAAATGACAGGATCATATATTGCTAATACGCATATACTAGGCTTAACGTTGCAGGTTTGGCCGCGGCCGTCACACTCACCTGGCTCCGTGTCTCCGTCTGTGGATCAGACGTCTCCACTTTGCCGATCCGTGTGACGCCGCGGTCACGTCCTCCAACCCAAGGTAAACAGCCAATATATATATATATAAATAATAATAATTTGGCATTTATATATATATATAACAATGAAATTGTGTGTTTGTGGAAAGATTTGTGGCGCAGCGTTGTTCCTTATACAGTTTCACACCATTTCACCAATCTGCACCAAATGTTGCATAGTTGCCTTTTTAGGACACTCCAGACATTACTGGCTACATGACATTTGTAAATAAAGGGGTATACCTGCAATTCAGTCCCTGGTGCTTCAGGCAAAGTACATGAGTATAAAGCAGAAGGTGGACCAGTGGAACGGGATGACACAAATTATTCAAAAATGTTCCATATTAATCAATATCCATGTGACAAAATAACTGTATGTATAGCTTAAAACTGTTAGTTAATTTCATCAACATCTCTTTCAGATTCCAAACATTCATTCTCAATCCCATACTTCCTCATTCGCACATTCTTAAATACAACCAATTTGGCTTATAATACATTGTGTGTTCCTGGGACTACACAGAAATTTCCATAGGTTACAATAATATGTTAATGACCCAGTCCTTAGTATCAGGTGTCATATCACATCTGTTTTTTATTTTCCAGATTGTTCACTTAATCGTCGACACGTGTTTTGGTCCACATATAGAGATTACTGTCTCTCTTCTAACAAAGACCTTCTTCAGGACGTAGGGCCAGATATAGTTGATCCACGCTTTTGGAATAGTATAGGCCAATTTCAAATCTAAAAAACATACATAAAAATCCATCAGGACCTGTCATCCCTATTTCTTGTGATAGTTTACTGATATTGTTGCATGTGTAATAATTAATAAACACATAAGCACCTACTCACCCCCACGTATTTGACTTTAGAGAAAGCGGGTAGGTAGTCGGATTCAATCCTCCACTGGCATCTATGACCCAGTTAAGAGCCTTTGGACCAACAGAGAAAAATACTGGTTCTCTGTTTGTTCATATATAGTGAGTAACATACAACATATATGGCTCTATTTCAAACTTATATTTAATACAAAATAATGCCAACTGCACTTACATTCTCCTCTACTTTGACACACACAGTATTATATTATGATGTCCTGGAGTGTCAGCCAACAGCCTCAGACTCGTCAATCTAGAGGAACACAAATTGTAAACCAACATATCCACTTGCATTTGCCTTTAAAAGATAGTTTCTTTTGACGTGAAAGCACACTGTATATATGGACTCACCCTCTGGATACTATATATATATATCCGGCTCGGGTATAGTATTCCAATCAACAGCGTACCGTTGAATTACCTAAAGGGAACATGAGCAAAGGTCAGCCACCTGATCAATGAAAACCACCCATGTGTTGAAAAACTGTCCCATATCAATGGGTGAGTACCATATGGGCGATATCTCACAGAGTTTTATGGGCCGGTTTTCTTAAAGAAATTCTTACTATATCAATACACTGGCCGGGACATATCTATAAGTCCATGCCTACAGTATGGCATATTCACATGGTCACAACAAGTTCCGCATAATCCAATATTTGAAACACTAAAACATTACACGCGCATACCCATAGGTCTGCACTCGAAAAATATTCCTGACCGTATCTAAGAAATTTGTGCTCGTCTCATGCATAATGACAGTATATGCACAATCCTCTATCGCATACAGCGAACGCGAGACACACGAGAGATCTATTATGAACAACTCACCAGTGTTTGTATTTGCCGTGTGTGAAAGTATTGCTGCTACACACAGCCGAGCGTATCCCCGGCACACAAGTCCTTCCGTGACAATAGCAATGGAGGAAGGACCCTGTGACAATAGCAATGGGGGAAGGACCCTGTATTTAGCCAGTCGATATTGACTAAACACAAACAATGGACTACTCCCTACTAGTGCTCGCATTAGACACAGCACAAAGAGGGAGGAGGGAATGTATCCTCATCATCTTTACTGGACACAAAAGAAGGACGTATGGTTAATTGTGCTGATAATCCACACTAAAGGGGAAAACAATCAGTATAGCTGTTATATGTGTCCTGCTAATCTTAACTAGACCCTAAAGATGGACTAGTACCCAATAGCGCTCAAAATAACCACAAATGCAGGACTGCCAACAGTGTTACTGGTGTGGAACCCTACATCAAGTTGACTACACTCCCCAAGCCTAAGAACTAGGTCGTTATCACATGATTTCATAATATTTAGATTTGATCATAGATTTCAATTTTGTGCATATCGAATGTGTAGTAGACCCACAAGAGATTATTATACTTGTACATAGATTTTCATTCGATGTGTCCCATGTCTATAAGATACATAGACAACATACTGAAATCACTTCTTTCTTGTATTAGACCACTATATCTTGTGTTAGACCCTTCACTCACATGTGATACACCATCTCCGCATCTAACAGGGTATGACAGATAATACAGTCTGTTTATTAGTTCCAATGTCAATCGATCCCAAAGCAGTTATATCAATTGGCTAGTCCCACAGTTTTTTCAATATCTACGTACATCTAAACACATGGGAATGGAATAACGTGCATAGATGTTCAGTGTTATTCATTTTATGATTTAGTTTTTTGACTAACATTGTGTAAACCATGAGTGTAAATAGGTATATCACATCGGTTCATAATAACATCTGCATTCATTCAGTTTCTTGTAATGAGGGTGTTCCATTCCACTGAGACATTGAGCCCATTCCGGACCGTATCTAGAGTATGGATCCATAGTTGTTCAATACGTTGCAGTACTGTACTCATATCACAGCCTCTCATGTTATTTTTAATGTGTTGGAGGACAAACCATCTTAAGTCAGTGTCTTTGTGTTGTAATCTCACAAAATGTTCGACGAGCGGTTTGTCTGCTACTTTATTCCTTATGCAACTCCTGTGCTCGGATATACGTTGCCTAACCTCCCGTGCCGTTTTACCAACATAGAGAAGTTGACAAGGACAACTGACCACATAAATTACGGTTTTTGTCAAACAGTTTGTATGGGATCTCATTTTCCACACTATTTCCATAACTGAATTCACATTTAGTCTTGGTGAGTGGACATGCCACACATTTTCCATATTTATAATGACCCACAGTGGGGGGGCAATCCCCACTGGTTGTTAATCGATTGTTCTTTCATTGGATCTTTGTAAGTATGGACCAAACTTTGTCTGAGATTTTGATTTCTTTTAAATGCAAACATCGGTTTTTGCGTTAGTGAGCCAGGCTGTTTCACAAGATTCTAATGTTTGTTAATAATTCTCTTAACATCTCCACTTATTGGATTAAATGTGGTTACACAAACTAGACGTTTGTTCTTAGGTTTCTCTCGAGTAGTTAGACATATATCACAATTGGTATATTCTGCTCTTTTCATATGATTTTTCACCAATCTTCTCGGATAACCTCTATTTATGACATTTGGACACCCCACCCCGTTCCCTGGATTTTGGCACAAGTCCAAATTTGTTTGTGGGTTTGTGGCTTGATGAAGTGTTGTTCCTTTTACAATTCCACACCGTTTCACCAATCTGCACCACAATTTGCATAGTTACCTGTTAGGGCCCTCCGGACATTACTAGCTACATGACATTTGGACACCCCTCCCTTTCCCAGATTTCAGCACTTACACACATGAGTCGGTTGCCTGAAATCGGGGAAACATCAATGTGGACAATGCAGGCCGGGACCCCCCAAAAATGCCAAATGGACAGTATGCAAAAAAATAGCAAAAAATAGCTATGAACTATTGCACGCTGTCAGAGCACCCTACTGCCAGTATAGTCCCTGGGCTCCCCCACCTGCTCCCACCACAGTCCCCGGGCTCCCTCATCCCACTCCTTCTCAGACCCTGGGCTCTCCCCACCCTGCTCCCACCACTATCCCAGTTCTTCTGCCCATCCTACTCCCACCACAGTCCCTGAGCTCCCTTCACCCCGTTCCCAAAACAGTCCGAAGGCCAGTGGGAGCTGCTGAATTTTGTAAGTGGAGGGACATAAATATTTCCCACAGAAATGCCATAGCGACCGAGCGCAGCAAGGGAACCTGAACCAATCAATGGGTGTTTGTGGGGGGGTTTCTGCCCGTGAATTGTTTTTAAATAATGGGTTAAACTGTTGCATTTTAGAGCATACTTAAAAAAAAATTGGTAAAAAGCCAAAATGTTTGCAATTGGCACTGGGGGGCGAAGTGGGAAAGCATGGTATTTTTGACTGGACATCCATGATAGATATCCAGTAAAATAAATACCATCCCTGTCCCCTGGGCTCCACAGAGTCTCAGAAGTAGAGCTGGTTTTGGCAGGTGGGTAGGGGGATTGTGCAACAAAGGCATTTTTAAAATGCCTGTGTTGTACAGCCCTCCTTCTCCCCTCTAACCCCAACTCGCCAAAATCAGCACAACGGACCAAAACAAGCACACACATTCACCCAGCAATCACTCTATCATTCATACGAACATCAATCACCATACACTCACTCATAGCACAAGCATACAGACATCCATAAACATATTTAAATAAAAAAATAAATGAAAATAAACATACCTTCTGCAGGGGCCTGCGCATGGGTGCTGAAATGCCCCGCTCCAGGTTGCTCTATCTGAATGTGCGAAGAGGTGCAGGAGCTCCCCCTCGTACATACAGACATGCAGTGCCCCAGCCAGCATTTCCAATGAGCTATGCATTTCATGCTGGTCTTTCGCTCCCCATCTGGGATGGGGCCGTGACCTCTGCTCTGAGTCAAGGCCCTAGGATCAGATTCAGGATATGCTTCTGGGCACAGTTACTGAGTACAACTCAATGATACAGTGGTGGATTCCGACAAAGCCGTAATCTATCCAACAGAATTCCTCAACTCACTCGACCCCCGGGGAATGCCACCACATCACCTTCAACTGAAAGTTGAGTCACCCATCATGCTGCTTCGCAGTCTCGGCCAACCTAGGCTGTGTAACAGCACAAGGATTTGCGTTAAAGAATTGCTGCCCAACATAAATGAAGCAACAGTGTTCACCGGGAAGGGAAACAAAAAATGTAATTGAGTAATATTGAACTTTAGGTCCATAGTTGTTTGCACCGTGGGCATCATGTCAACCGTCATGCTGCTCAGGAATCTCCATGTTGTTCTCACGTACAGTTATACATTTTCGAATGACCTTTTAAGAAGAACAATAAATTGTGTTGTGTAGTCTTTATAAGAAAAAAATGTTATGAGCATTGTTCTGAAATCTACTCGACAGCTTCTTTCATTGAGACCTCTACTGAAGCTGCTGCGCTTCTTGAAGATCTAAACTCTAGAATAAATCTAGATGGCCCAGCAATATCGGATACATCCTTAAATGACATCACGTTATCCCAACGAGAACTGGTCTCCTTGAAACTCCAACAATTTATAGACCCAAGAAAGTCCCACACACTAAATAGACTAAAGATGGAAAGAGTGAGTGGAGATGATGGAACATTGATCCTCAACCGAACAAACCTGCTTCGGCTCCTACACGCTATACCCGGTTTAAGCTCAATAACAACAAAGGATATCGAATTGGTTGAATTCACCAACCCAGATAAACTGGACTCAATATGGATTGACTGCCGCACTAATATGACCTTACAAATGATTACAACTCAAATAGACGCCTTCCAAGATCTGGGAGTCTATCTTAGAAAAATTAAATCAAAAGAAGATGCGCAAGAGAAATATCCATGTATTCGCAACTCATGACATCGGGCAGTTCATTATCTCCGAACAGTTCATACAATCAGAGAAATCACAACTACTCTTCTGTTATCGGAGAAGACAGACAAGAGTTCTTAGATCATCAGACTAATCACCATCCGACCAGGAGAGAAATGAACAACCCCACCAGTCATTTTGATACAAGCTATCATAATCAGCATTAGCAACCAAGTGGTGCTGCCCTTCCTTTGTTAACTGTATGTTCATGGAACACGAGAGGCCATCGACATCTTTATGGGCATAATAGACCAGACTTCATAACAGCAGATGTGATATGTCTCCAAGAAACATGGCTCTTCCAAAAACCGGTGCTTGATGGCTTTTATACATACATGAACCCAGCTATTTCCAATCAAAAAGGACGTCCTTCTTATTAACCCTTGGACTCAGATAACAATCCTGCTACAGGAGCCATATTCTAAGACCACGGATTCCACTGATCACTCATCCAACCAGAACCAATATCTAGGCGTGCTCAATGCATATTGGAACCCCCAAAGCATTGCAGATGAAATCTTCATAGATAACTTTCTTACTACAATGGATGAAGCATTGCTTAACTATCCTGGTATTGACTTCATAATTTGTGGGGATTTGAACATACATCTGTTCTCCAAATCGGGTCAAGAGCTTGACGAATATAATTTAGAACACTGTGCACAAAGATGGTCCAAAGAGATGCTTTACCGAAACAAGACGCGCCTTGACGTGATCGACCAAAAAACCAAACTTCCAACCATAACATGGTCACGAGAGCAGAGCAGCGGGATCATCGACTACATATATCGATCAAGTTCTATACAGTCCCCCATACAATGTGCTGAAAACATCTACGTCGAAGATAGCGACCATTATATTTTACTAAGAGCCTGGCCGATAACAAGACACAGCTCTTCCCACCTAGAGCTTCCCGAGCTGGAAACGAACAATGCAAATACTCGGCTGAAGTTAACGAAAACACAAATTAAACAACTGCCTGAAATTTGTCATTCCACAAAAATGAAAGATGAAAAGAAATTAAATTATGAATGGATATTACATAATTTACAACAGAAAACCAGCAATAGGAAAACGATCCCGGCACAGGACCATAAGCATTCTTACCACCCCACAATAGCTGCAAGGAAGAAAGAGTTAAGGCAATTGATAAAACACATTTAAAAAGTACCTTATACAACACAGAAAGCTCAAATGAAAAAAGCCAATCAAAAAATTCTAAAACTGGTTGAAAAATACCAAGATGATCTTGGAACAACATGATGCAGAGACCATGCTGCAAGCCCTAGGACTGGGCAACACCCGAGTCTTATGGAAGCTTCTAAACCACCCAAAACAGCAAGACGATAATCTGATGTCTGAAGTTTCCAAAGCGAATTAGAAACTACATTTTTAACACCTATATCAACAACGCCCTAATGGAAATGGAGAAGACTCAGTTTCCGATGATGCCAAATGGTCACTTCACTGGACCTCAGTCGACATTGCTGAAGCAATCAACAAGCTAAATGTATCAAGAGCCCCAGGGCCGGACGGCCTCATCAACTGCATCATCAAAAAAGACCCAGAGATATAGGCCACACTATTTTCACAAAACGTGGACCTGATAACTAAAACAAAATGTATACCTCGCTCCTGGCAGAGAGCTGTACTGATACCAATTTACAAACAAGTTCCGTCTGAAGAGCCCTCAAATTATCGACTTATTGCCCTTTTGGATCCGCTGGGCAAACTTTTAGCATATCTATTATTACAGTGACTCAACAAATGGGCAGCCGGAGCGAAAAGACATGCTACAAGACAGACAGGTTTCACGAAGTACCTTGGCACGACGACTAACCTGTTTATCTTGAATTTGATAAAACATGAACCATTCAGATCTAAAACCCAGACGTATGTTGCATTCATTGATCTTCATTTGGCTTTTGACAAAATCAATAGAAACATGTTATGGGCCAAATTAACGAAATGGGGATGCCCACATAACATTATAGAACTAATAAAACTTCTGTACTCGAACACTGAAATCCGGATCAGGTTTTCTAAAGCCGGCCTTGTATCTCAACCCATTAAAACATGGCATGGGCTAAAACAAGGCTGTCCTTTAGCAGCTGCGCTCTACAATCTGTTTACCTCTGATTTCGAAGAATCACTAGCATCTCCCTTAATAAATCCTCCAAAATTGAACTCGACAGCGATTCCTACAATGTTATATGCTGATGACATTGTGCTATTCTCAAAGACTCCTAGAGGATTGCAAATTGCGTTGAACAACATTGACAGCTATATGACCACTAACGAATTAGAAATAAACATTAAAAAAACCAAAGTGATGGCGCTCGCTTCCAAAATAGGTTCTTCAGCCAAATTTCCCTCTTTCCATCTGAACAGAGAAAAAATCGCTCAAGTTAAATCATTCAAGTACTTGGGGATGTGCATCAACCAGTCCAAAACTGAAGAACCGTGGGCAATTCACCAAATAACCAAGAACATTAGCACGTCAAGGCCTAATCATACACAAAAAATTTGGAAAGTATTCATTAAAACCCATTATTCTCTTCTACAAGCAGAAAGCAGCCCCAATACTCACATACGGTGGAAGACTATGATCAATCTCCAGGATGATATATGGAACAAACTTGAACGCATCTTCTGGTCAAAAGTCCTCTCTCTACCAAATGCTGTCCCTGCCGCACGCATTACATTTGAATTGGGTCTGCAATCCATGAATTCACTAATAAAATGGAAGCAATTTGACCTGTCCAGAAAACTCCTGAACAACGACTGCATCCCTGCGTGGGACATTGTACGCTCTAATTTAACAAACATCAATGCCACAGCCTTGACCAAATGGAAAGACTTTGTTCAAGCACAAAGGATCGACAACAACATTTCGATGGAAACCCTGCTTTGCAGGCCACAAAAAGCAAAACTGCAAGTAGCAAGACTTGATTCGATAAGAACACAAGCTATCAAAAATCAGTACAAACTCACACTGAACTGCATGAGCGACATCAGAGCTATAAATGAACTGCCACCATATTTCAAATTATTTCCAGACCATTTAATCAGGGATTTATTTTTCCGACTAAGATTGAACATTTTACCCACACAAGAAATCAATGAGATTTGAAATCGATCCTTGATCAGCAATCAGACTTGCAGATTTTGTATTCAAAAGGACTCCATTGAAACGATATACCATCTCCTGATGGAATGTACTGCTCTCACAAAAAAACGCATTGCAATTGCACAACTATATCTAACCTCCACAAGACCCTTGGAACTAGATGAGCGATGGTCGCTCATATTAACTGGAAATAATAGAAGAATGATCACAGCCGTGATTCGCTTTTGGATCGACATTGTATCCCAACTCTAGTTTGACTACGCCCTCCCGCCTGGTGGATGCAAATCCTCTTAATTTGCTTTTTCTTTCTTTTTTTCTTTTTCTTTCTTATTTTTCAGGTGAAATATAAATGTAAGGTTTAATTATATAAACCAATGACATTTTAAAATAAAAAAAAGAGAAATAATCAAAATGTTTAGTGAATTTCCTTTTCACCTTTCTTGTGGAGCCTTTCCGAAAGGCGTAAAGCTACCTTTAGGTATGTCTAACAAATAGTACCTACAAGAAAATTAAATCCCGGGCAACACTGGATACATCAGCTAGTAACTTATATTTCCCATCTTTATATCCAGCATGTATTCACATATTTGATATATCAGGTAGTATCTTATTTTTCCTATCTTTATATCCTGAATATATTCACATATTTGATATATCAGCTAGTATCTTATAATTCCTGTCTTCATATCCAGCATGTATTCACATATTTGCCATCTTGAAATCTACTTTGTATTCTCATATATGCCATTTCAGAAGCATATTCTGATATTCTGATATATTCTGATATTTGATTTCAGAAGCATATTCTGATATTCTGATATTCTGATATTTTCTGATATTTGCTTTCTTGAATTTTGGTGTTACTTACACGCTCATCCTTATGATAACAAGAAATGATTTGGCAACAAGAATGCCGTGTTTGATTTGGTGCGGTGCACCAGGTAATGCAATGGGTACAAAGCGTGCAAAGCAAAGATTTGGGCTGAGATTTAATTTGGGTGTCACGAAAGGTAGAAGCTAGGGAAATAAACAAAGAATAAGCGGGCACCATCTGGTATATTCACTTCAAATCGAGTAATTCATATATAAGAAATCTCTGCTTCGTAATTAATCAAACGTTTTCCAGGAGCTGGCTGTGATGAGTCTGGAGACACCCTGACTCAAAAAACATGTGAGGACGGAGACTAGATTACAAACCCAGTCACACAGCCGCTCTCCATTGTACCCAAACTGGGTTATGAAATAATTATAGAAATGTTCAAAATTATTGGAACCTAATATATAAATGGAACAAGGCAAATTTGAAAAATTGTCTGAGTCCTTGTTGTGTTTCAAAGGATAATATTTTATCAAGAACAATTCTTTCCAGGCAAAGTCACTTTTCTGTTTTCTTGTCCTCCGGTATTCCAAACCTCACCTGAATCTACCTACGTTTGGTATGTTACCATGTTTATTTTTATTTTATTACATTGATTGTTTTCACTGATGTACACTTTATATGTTTGAAATAACATAGATTTGCCCTGACGAAGGAGAACACTCTCCGAAATGCATTGACGCAATAAGTCTGTTTAAACAAGAGATGTGCTAGCCGCTTCCTCACTAAGAATCAATTAGTTACTTTGCCTGGAAAGAATTGTTCTTGATAAAATAATTTTTGAAATTTGCCATGTTCCATTTATATATTTGGTTCCAATAATTTTGAACATTTCTATAATTATTTCATAACCCAGTACAATGGAGAGCGGCTGTGTGACTGGGTTTGTAATCTAGTCTCCGTTCTCACAGAAGCTTAGGAAATGCCAGTTTTTACATTGTCTTCAACTTTTTTAATTACATTCAACAGGCAATGTACCCTTTGCTGCAAATCCAAATCCTGCATCTCAGTAAGCCATCCCCTGCTACACCATATCTATTCTCTCCCGGGTGTGGCACTCGATGCATATCAGGCTGCCTACGCACAATGTTTAGCCATAAGAGTTGTGAGAGTGTCATAACCGGTGCATTGGCAGTGAAGAGGAATGGACCAGGACTTTGAAATAAGGGAGCCGACTTGTGAGTTGACTCTTTTTGCTACTGTTCTGCCTTTTTAAAACAAGCACTGGCAATGCCAGTAGTTTTGCCGTTTACTGAATTTATTTGCATTTTGCATTTATAGGTACCAGGGTGCAAGGAGGAGGGAACTAAGTTTTAAAGCAGGATGCGATAAGGGGCACGTGTTTGCAAGAGAATGAAAAGGAAGGTGAATAGAGCAATAGCCTAAAATTAAGTACCTGAAAATGATAAACTAGACACCTGAATTCCTTTTTTCAAAGCTGCTGATTGGAGAAAATATTTTTAGAGACCTTCTCATTTGGGTAGTTGTATCCTTTGCTATGCCAACCAGATATTCTCAGTTCAGAACTCCCATTCCTTCTGCCTCTCTTTTGTAACAATGGTTTCAGCAATTGTGTGGCACAGGTGCCATTAGAAATTCACCAAAATAAAAAAATAGTCATAAAAAAATAGTCATACACATCAGTGGCTGGAAAACTGAGCGTAAATAACGCTGCATACCTTGGACTATGCTACAGAGGGAGGTCCATTATGTGACCAAGTTACACAACATGAAAGGTTCTGCTCAACTGTGTTTTCCCTGAGGCTACCATGCTATGTGTATAACGTAATGGCAATGCGCCACCCAGAAAGCCTAGGGGCAGTCTTTGAACCCAGGAAGCCTGCGCTAGCAGATCCCTTTTGATGTGCCCCGTCTGATTTTCTTCTGGAAGCATCCCACACACCGATTAAAAGGTCTACTTCTGAGGCCATCACCTAGAGATCATTTAGAATCATGCGAGTACATCACAGCTAAATAACAGCATGCCGCCAGACTGTTGCACAGGCACCTGAAGAAGGCATACGAGCAGGAAACTAACAGTGGGGCAGGGCAATGCACGTGAGAAACGTATGCCTGCCAGGACAGTAAAAAGTGCAGGGCCTTTTCCACAGAGCCTTTTTTAATGGGATTGTGCCATTATAAAATGCTTCCGTGAATCAGTCCCACAGGAGCTGGATCCCTGCGATAAATGTCGCAAGCTTGAAGAAATAAAAACACCCATACAAATAGGATCAAAAGATGAAAGCACGTGCAATACCAGCTTTAAGTGAAAGAACCCCAGAGCATCATATGGTGAACAGAAGACATCCAGTACACCCTCCCCGGAGTCAATGGCAAGGGGGCCAAGGAGGAGACTCAAATTAAGGTTGGAGGCAAACAAGCACAGCCAATAACAGAATGCACCCCGATAAAACCTGGAGCCTCAGAAATCGACTCGAGCAGGGCTGGAGTCAAGTGAAAGACTTTTAGAGAAAGCTGAAGCTTTAGATTAAGAAAGTGAGAAATTGTGGAAGCTCAAAGGAAAACCCAAGAGAAATGGGCACGTCTAAGGAAAAGGTGTCCAAACCAAGGAGCAAACTTTGGCGCGTCAATAAGGATGGCACAGGGCCCACTATTTTACATGACGCTGCAAGTCATTTAGTATTCAGTATAGGTTAAGAGGTCACCCTGGAATTCCACCCATAAGCATCTATGGCTTAAGGGGCGGGGCTCGCCATCAGCACACGTGATGAGGCGCGATGCCCGAATGGAGATCAATAGATCACAGGTGGCAGCCATCTATAACCTGTCACTTCCGCAGGCGACAGAAGGAGCTCTCCAAGACATTCTGACAGGGTCATTACTGGCTCCTGGGCTAGGGAGGGTGCGGGGTCACCATAATTAATAATGAAACAACAAAATGTTCACTTTACCTGGGAAGCAAAATATCTCTTTCGCCAAAGGCAACACAAACTATTGTACAAGCACTGGGTTGGGAACTTAAGAATGTGCAGAGCAGCAGGTGTTTTATTTTCATAGTCCTAACGCTAATTATCAGACAGGAACAAACACATTGTCTCTAATCTTACATATTATGAGTTCCCCACAGACCCAGATCAGGAGAAGAAGACAACCACACAAAGCTGGGATTGATACCGTGCAAGGTCAGTACATGCCATTAACGTGTATTGATCATGTAAATGCGTGGCTGCATAGCACAAACATTTACCGGGCAGAATGCCAGGGCTTTGTTATTGCTGTGACACAAGTTCCAATAGTCCGAGCTTTAAACACTGAAATTCTGCATGTATATGTCAGGACTGTCCGTAAAGATCCGAGGTAAATGCAAATGGTTAGCCTATAAATCATATCAGGCCTACAGGCTTTGAAGAAGTCAGTGGGTGAGGCGGATTGGTCTGATACTCTGGAATTGGATATCTTTCTTGCAAATATATAAACGACGAATATATAAACAAATTGTGACAAATTTTCAAAAAAATGACAAATGACGAGAGGAATGTGGCAGGTGGATTGATTTTGATATTTCTCCAGAAATTTGGTGTAATATGTGCAGAAATGTAGCACTTTGTTCAATGAATTTAGGAGAAAGGTCTCGAGAAATTAAAATGTTGAACCATGTGTATTGGTGCCCTTAGAGTTTGAAAAAGAGAGGCCAGTCGAATGGTGATGAATGTTGGGGCTGTATACAAAATATTGGCTCCTTGGAGCATATGTTATGGAGTTGTGTACGTGTCTTGAGTTTTTGGTCAGAGATATGTGAGACTTGTGTTATGTCTATGGGAAGAAAAAAGTTTTGGGACCCCCCCTATAAGTTTTCCCCCCCTGGACGAATCCTCACCAAACTTTGCAAAATAATTCAGAGTGGGCCATATACTTTTTTTGCAAAGTTTGGTGAGGATTCGTCCAGGGGGAGCAAAGTTATAAGCCGCCCAAAAAGTGCTCTTCCTATGGAAACACCAACTTAACCATAACTACTTAACCAGACTTGTGTGAAAATTACTGGTCTGAATTTGAACTTAGATTTCAAAACAGTGATATTGGGAGATAATTCCGAACTGGATGAACTCAGTTCTGCACATAAAAAATGGCTTTTCAGGAGCATGACCACCGGCAAACGCCTGGTTCTTCGAGGATGGAAAACTAGGATTGCTCCTTTATTTGATTACTGGTTTGAGGAGATGCACAAACTTTCTAAAATTGAAAATATGATTTACAAATTGAAAAACAAACTGTCTGTGTATGATAAAATGTGGGGAAAATGTAATGATTTAATGTAATGCGGATTTCATTTTTTTGGGGGGGATTTTGATTTAATGATGTATTATATGTTATGGTTTCCTCCTGTCTTCTGTATATTACATTTAATTTGCGATGTCTTTTCATGTTATTGATGTAAATTTGTAAATAAATTTAAAAAAAAAAAATATATATATATATACATATTACATGGTAGCGGCCATGTAGTTATGGTTAAGTTGGTGTTTCCATAGGAAGAGCACTTTTTGGGCGGCTTATAACTTCGCTCCCCCTGGACGAATCCTCACCAAACTTTGCAAAACAAGTATATGGCCCACTCTGAATTATTTTGCAAAGTTTGTTGAGGATTCGTCCAGGGGGGGAAAAGTTATAAGGGGGGTACCAAAACTTTTTTTTTCCCATAGACTGAATGGGAAAAAACTTTGCGCACAGCTACAGCCCGAACTGCTGGACGGATTTACACCAATTTCTTTTAAAAATGACCAAAATGTAAGGCAAAAAAATGTGTGATATCTGTGTTCGCTTCGCGGACGGACTTCCCTGTTTGCTCCGCAGACAGCGCCCCGATTGGCCCAGCGGCTTGCGTCATGTCCGCGGACATGCGACGTGTTCGCTGATTGGACGGCGAGGGGCGTGGAGCGTGTCAGATTTTCTGTGGCGCCCGCCATCTTGTATTCGCCGTCGACCGCGTACAGCGTGGTGAAACGTGGATAAAAAATTGTATTTAGTGCCCTGTGTTGGTGTGTAAGAGTGTTTGGGGAGGGTGGGGGAGTATGAGATAGGTTCAATGTTTCTTTTTTATGTGCTAGACGTGTTTGTTGCGTTCGATTTGTCCGCAGAGAATACGGCTGATCTGACATTTTGTAAATAAACTAAATGGTGGGGTGTTTAGAGGACAGAGTATGTGTCATTTTTGTTCGCAAGGAAGGTAAAAATGAGCTATGAACACTCACGGTGTACTTAATTGTTCGTAAATACACAAACTGGGGGTGTCCTCAGGACGCTGTCCGTATTGTAATCTGTCTAGTTGAATGTGTTCTAAGAACACTGGCGGTGTCCCGAAATGGTTGCAATTACACAAAATGGGGGTGTTCTGAGAACGTTGTTTGTATTGTTCGTTGTCAGGGTGAAAGTGTTTTAAGACCACTCCTTTTGTCCGCTAATAGTACAATTTCCTATGGGCGTCAACCGACTTTTTGTCCACTTAAGAAACGATAAATCCGGCTGGTGTGCGCCGACATTATGTGATAATCCTATGACTGGCGCTATTGACCTGGCTGACTTGCTTTTGCAACACTAAATCATATCTCCCGCCCCTAAGCCTGATATTATCAAAGCATTCATATTCCCCGCCTCTCTCCGTGACGTTACAGGGTGCGTCATCAAACGCGCCCAGTCCTCTCCAGTCCTAAGTGACTTTACACAGAACCCGGAAGACAACAAATATTATGTCACAACACAGCGCGCCACAATTCGGAATATGAAACAGTGATTTAAAAGCAAACAGCAAGATTGTAAATTTTGTAAAGTACATTTATTTGACATCAAATGTTTAGAGAATATTCAGCAATTTGCATTTGTCTTTGTTGTCGATCCGCAAAAGTTCATGTTGAGGCACGCGATGTTCCTTTGCGGTACAGAGGGTGTTAGATCAGCTTACAACTCAGTGCGCCACAATTCGGAATATGAAACTGTGGTTTAAAAGTAAACAGCAGGATTGTACATTTGGTAAAGTACATTTATTTCACATGAAATGTTTAGTGAATATTTAGCGATTTGCTATTGTCTCTGCTGTCGATCAGCAAAAGTTTATTTGGAGCCACGCTTTGTTCCTTTGCGGTAGATAGGCTGTTGGTTTATGATAAAAGCAGTAAATGGTCGCTCTGATAATCGGAAGGTTGCTCCAACAATGAGCCATTAGACCATCCTATTGGTTGGTATGTTGTTTGTAGCCGCTAGTACTGCGTAAGGGCATATTGGTCCTTGGCGATTGTCCCATAAAATGGTGAGGGTCATGAAGTTGCATATTTGGACCTGCACCTGGCAGTTGAAGACCCCATCCGCTGGAGTCTGTTAATCGTGACATAGGCAAAATGGGGCCACATACCTGTTTTAAAAAACATAAATTAGTCTCAAAAGGCCTATTTTCTTTAAACATCATCATTTTATTTAAAGGGGTGTGAAACTAATTGCTATCGAAGATAGTGCAACGGAGTATGTTAGTAATAAAATAAAAATATTTTCCCATTCATATAGCGCTAAGAACCGTGAGGTATCTAAGCGGTGCTTATTATTAACCACGGTGTGTGGTGCTCATTTATTGACCACGGAAGGATGAAAGGCAGAGTTTGGCCTTGCCGGGATTCGAACTTGCGTTAGCAAGCTGTGCACGGATGTCAAAGCGAGCGTTGTACTCTCTGTGCCACTTGACAGGCTACAGTGAAGTGGCACAGCGAGTAGAGCGCTTGACCGCCTATAGACCGGTTAAATTATTTATATTAACCCACCCTGTGTCGTCTGCCTTTTTCAGAGCCCTCTAAACGACAGGGGATCAATTCGGCGGTGATAGTGCACGGTAGAAAACATTATGCCACTTTCAACGAACAAGTTCAACTTGAGCGGTCTTTAATGCTACGCTATTGTAATTATATTTGGTATAAAATAATCTAAAGGGTTACTTACAGTACAATTGCACTTTCCATTGTCTACGAGTGGTGCAGTCCCAAAGTACGACTCCGCGTGTGCCAACGATCTTTCGCATAGTGATATAATATATAAAAGTGGTTTCGTTTCAGAAATTTCATACTTATCTTCTCTTACGTTTTAGCAACACTACTTCAAGAGAAGTCTTTCATCACAATCTTTGTCTGTCAAGGTCAAAACACAGTACAACCTTATAGTCCGCTTCGTGAGCCTCTCCGGGGCCCGAGAAAAAAATGGAAGCAGCTGACCTTCACTGTGAACGAGCATAAATTCTTACTTTGCAACATTCTGTGTAAAGCCATCTGTAGAAGTTGGTTTTTGCACGCCATGTTAGTATATTGTTTGCGTGATATTAAAAAAAGTTTGTTTAAAGGACGTTATGGTTCTAAGTACAGCCGAAAGACCCCTGAAAATAGCAAGTTATGGTAAGCTATGAAAAATAACTCGCGCCACCACCGTGCGCTGCTAAGACTAACACCCAGGACATCAAAGATGACATCGCAAATGGTATTGATGAAATCACTGATGACATCACATGTGTATGTACTTTTCATGGAATTTGTGTACTAGGAATTTTTATTATAATGTTCCGAAAAAGGTGTCAAGGATATTGCAATAAATATCATACCGTTATTAGTGCTTTGAACGATGCATTGATATAAATAGCATTGTATTATGGGATTCTATCTAGTATACTGAGCTACTAATGGAGAAAGATAGCATTGTGTGCAGAGTACAAGATGAAAGTATAATGTTTGTAATGTTAATATGTTGAATAATGAAATGATAATTGTCCTGAAATGTTCGAAAATTCACAAAATGGGAGTGTTCTGAGGACATTATTCGTATTGTGTGATTGCTTAGCTGTATGCAATGAGGGAATGGCACAGAGAGTAAAGTGGACGCCGTCCGCGGATACCGCGGCTGTTCGTGGACAGGGCGTGCTTCATCCGGGTTTTTCCAGGAAATCCAACATGGAAAGAAGACTGTACGGATCAGCCAATCAGATGTCGAGGTTGTGGATTTGTGTTGAAGAGACTGTGTGTGGTGAAGATGGCAGAAGTGGAGAAAGTCAGGGTGTTGGTACTCGGAGATATGTTTGCGCATGGTTTACAGCAGTGCGCTGAATGCAGGCATGTTTCAAAGAACTTTGATGTGAAAGGAGTGGAGGTGGTGTGGAGCACTGTGCCTGATTGCAATGTACAGGGAATTGTACAAGTTTGTGAGGATATGGCCACGATGAACAGTCCGCATGTGGTAGTTTTGCACTATGGTGCTTTCCATTTGGGCAACGTCAGTGCCCCTACTTTGTTGGCTGATTTGGAATGCTTGGTTCAAGCCGTAATGAAGATCCTTCCAAATGCGAAAGTAATTTTTTCTGGATTACTACCTAGGGCAATATGGGACAATAGTTCAGTTTTTTGTCCTCAGCAAAACATTGCTAGGTGTGTCATCAACCGAGGCATGTGTGCCTTCATGCTTAGAGCTGGTATGTTCTTCTGTAACAATGAGAATATTGATGCCAGTAATGCTGTTAATTTTAAAGAAGATGGCATTTCTTTATCTTTTACGGGAAATGCCTTTCTATTTTGGAATGTAAGGGTTGCTTTGGAGAAGGTTATGTAAAGATTTTAGGAGTAAAGTAAGAAAAAAAACAAGAAAAAAATACAAAATAAAAGGTGTCTGTCAAGCATCTGTAAAAAAAAAAAAACAACGGCTCTTTTCAGAGCCAACTTCAAAGGAGAAATGGGGCACAATATTTAAATTTACATTCACCACGCTCAGATTTTCGATAAGGACATGAAAATCACTACGAGGGGGTTAGTATGTTCTATGTTACATGTATATGAAGTCAGGGATATTATGGTTAAGTTGTGCTACTAAAAACCTATGAAATTCAGTGAAAAAACTTTGTTAAAGGGACGTTATTGTTAAGTTGCGCTACTAAAAAGCTATGAAATTCAGTAAAAAAACTTTGTTAAAGGGACGTTATGGTTAAGTTGCGCTACTAAAAACCTATGAAATTCAGTGAAAAACGTTGTTAAAGGAACGTTATGGTTCAAAGTAAAACTGAAAAACCCCTGAAATTCTGCAGTTATGGTAAGATAAGCAACCATAACTCGCGCCGCCACCGTGCACTGCTAAAACTAACACCCAGGACATCAAAGATGACATCACAAATGTCATTGATGACATCACTGATGACATGACATGTCTGGCTCCCTCTTTTTTCCTTTACTGATATATCTAGGCCAGTTACAATCAGGAACTAAAAATTCACTATACTATAATACAAAGTACTATGTTTGTAGACTTATACTACAAATATGTTCTCACGGTAATTCACTTAGGGTCCACTCAAAGCATATGAACCATATACAAGGGAGAAAACACAGACTTGGAAGACAACAATGCTTTCTATGTATGAAGATGATTAGTGCGGTTATCAACACTGTGTTATAGTTCTGTTGTTTTTTTATTACTGTACTTTCCCTGAATATGCTCATATTTGTACACATTGCACGTACACTACTTTCATTAGGGTCTAGTCACAATATGTGATAGTTATACATAGGGAAGTAGTAGCTTTGAAGCAGAGCAATCATTTCTGTACATGAAGATAATCAGTCACGTTATGAAAATTGTCGGGTAATACTGCTGTTTTTTCGTTTACTTCACTTTCCCTGTATATGCTCTATTTGTATGTGTTATTGTCTGTTTGTGTTTGGTGTGCAGTAATGCAATAATGTAGTAATTTGGTTTTATTAGCTATCTATTACATGTTTCACATTATGCAAAACTCTAATAAGAAAGCATTTATGATTTCACTATTCAACATGGGAAGATTATGAATATTGCACCTTCATCATTTATGCTGCACACACTGCTTATGTTTCTGCATGAATAGCTTAGTATACTGGATAGAACTTCATAATAGAATATGTATATCAACACATTTCTTAATGCACTAATTAGCTCATGATATTTATTCCAATGATCCTTGACACTTTTTTGTCAATATTACAATAAGAATCCCTTCTACAGAGTTTTCATGAAAAGTAAATGCACATGTGATGTCATCAGTGATGTCATCAATGACATTTGTGATGTCATCTTTGATGTCCTGGGTGTTAGTCTTAGCAGTGCACGGTGGCGGCGCGAGTTATGGTTGCTTATCTTGCCATAACTGCCGAATTTCAGGGGGGTTTCGGTTTTACTTTGAACCATAACGTCCCTTTAACAAAGTTTTTTCACTGAATTTCATAGGTTTATAGTAGCGCAACTTAACCATAACGTCCCTTTAACAAAGTTTTTTTACTGAATATATATATACATATATCAGGGGCCTGTACCATACATGCCAAATATGCCATAACGTCCCTTTAACAAAGTTTTTTTACTGAATATATATATACATATATCAGGGGCCTGTACCATACATGCCAAATAAAGCACCCACGCTGTAACTGTCACCTAATCAGTAAGGGCGCTGTTCCCCCAGGGCATAAAGTATCCATCAGGCAAGCCAGATACACTGGCAACACACAATAGCTGTGGACCTTAGAGAGAGCAATGTCATTCCATCCCAGTAGAGGGAACTCAGAGCCAAGAAATGCACGTGAATGGAATTGTCGGAGGCAAGAGTTTGACAGCTTTGGGCTTTGGGTGGCAGTAAAACAAGCGGGGGTAGATGAAATGTGTTCCTCTCAAAAGTAGGAGGCAGAATTTACATATAAAGCAATTAAACCCAGCCAAGGGCTACATTCTCCCACATCTGAAGAGCAGCCTAATTAACTGGCCAAAGAGCTACAGCAAACCCAAGGGTCAGTGAACAGGATTATCAAACTAATCTTTAGAGAAGAGGCTGATTGGCACTGAGGGAAAAGGGCCGTATATGACAGCGATTCTGATCCTGAGGATGCAGACCAAACCACCACACACACACACACACACAGCGCCCAGGATCCATAAACATAAACCTCTGCCATGGTCATGAAGTCAGGGGTACAGGCATTCAGGGGTCGCATGCACAGGAGACCTGGGTGGACACTGTCCTGGCGCCTTTGGCGCCAGGCTCATGAACAAAAGTAAACAAGAACATCAATTTAACACCAAAAAGCTTTTATTATGGACGTAGCACTTCAGATGCATTAACCCTGAACATTCCATCCATTAAGCAGCCCCAAGTGTATTCTTGGGTGTGGCTGCTAATGGATTGCCTTTGCACATGCTCACTCTCTAGGAGTGACAGGGTATGGCTAGTAAGCCGGCCCTAATGGGCTTGGCCACGATCTCAGCTATATAAGCTGCCCCAATCCTCAAGACAGACACTTCGCATTATTCTGCACTTGCAAGCAGCATAATGCTCACCGTCGCTAGGGTCAGACTTACCTTTGAAGATCCTGCCTCCTGGACATCCTGCTTCCTGTCAGCATACTGACAGGAACTGGTGGAAGCTGTTCTTACCTGAACATCTCTTCAGCGAACCAAGTATTCATCTTTACACTTTCCAGAATGCCGAAATCTTCATCTTGGCACCGCAGCATGACACGCTTCATAGTCGACAGTAGCGCCTGCAAGGAAAAACAGAAGACAAGGTTAGACATCGAAAAAACAGTCAGTTTAAGGTTGCACTTCGCCATACTTCGCGCTTTTCCTTAAACCATCATTTACCTGCTGTCGAACATTGCAGTAGCATCCATCTTCCATCCGACCGCGTCTCGTGTCTCACAGCTGCATTGCGGCCGCATTTCCATCAAAGGGAAGAAAACAGAAGAGAGACACTACTGCGGGTATAAATAGGAGCAACATATAAAGACATTAAACAGAATGAACAGCGTCACAAGAGCTCAAGAAAGACTTACCAATCATAAGAAGAAGTATAGTCGCAGCTGGACTGGACTAATCCTTATCAGGGATCAGTGAAGGAACTAGATCCCATTTGACGCGCCCCTGCCAGAAGTAGCAGGACAGAGAGCTTATCTTCCATAATTCACAGTTGAGCTTTATGAGCCGGCGTATGCTCACAGAAACCGTACTGGGGTGAAGGGTTCAAGAGGTACAACAATCACAGATTGGTGCACTCACACACTCTTATCTCCACGCAGGAGCAGTATCACCACATACCACCGCTCACAGCTTTTCTACTGAGGGAGAGGCCTGAATGGGGTGATTCAAGTTCAAGGAGGGCTGCAACCGTGCCCCAACGCCTCCGCAGAAACCAGGTGAGTGTAACAGAACGCAAAGCCTCTAATACTCTCTGCCTGGGCATTATGGAAACTTCAGAAACAGATCAGTTAGCCCTCTTATTAGGGGAATTACAGGCTGAAGTACATGCTTCAAGACAGGAAACCAATGCATTACGGAGGGATCTTATTGTAACTCAAGAAAGAACTGACAAATTGGCAAGACATATGCTACAAGCACATGCAGGACAGGTTCCACTGCCTGGAGGGACCCATTCTTCTCATTCTTCGACATCACAACAATCAACACCGGTTCAGGTGGTTCTTCTAGGAGCAGTGCCTCTAGCCCCTCCCAAACGCTTCATCAGCGACCCAAACAAGTTCGCTGTATTTATCAACCAATGTCACCTTCATTTCTTGTGCAGACCAGGAGCCTTTCCTAATGACCAAGCCAAAGTGGCGTTTCTACTCTCGTATTTAGGAGGTAGAGCGGTGGACTGGTCTATACCTTTGGTAAATCAAGATGACCCTTTACTCCGGAACTTTGGGAATTTCCAACATGAGATGGAGAAATTGTTTACCCGTCATATTCAAAGACAAGCTCTGGACAACGAGTTGTTGTCACTTAGACAAGGGAGTCAAGATCTATTAACCTATATTGCAACCTTCAATCGTCTCATAGCCCAGACCAACTAGCCAGAAGAGAAGAGGACTACACTCTTTTACAGAGGGTTACGTGGAGAACTTAAGGATGTGTTGGTGCAAGTGGTGAGTACTCCTGAGAGGTGTGCGCAATACATACACCTGATGGTGCAACTCGATCATAGGTTGCAGAATCGGAAAATGGATCGAGCTAGATCAGAGGGACGGTCAGTTTACGTACGACCTTGTGTGAATCAGACTAAACCACATGAACAGTCTGAGCCAATGCAAATTGGTGGATTACCTAAGAAAACGGTTGGGGCAACAGACAAAACTGATGAAGAAGAAGAACAGAACTTGGGAAACGCCAATGCCCGGCAAGTAGGGGTCAGCTTGTCGAGCATAAAAAAGGAATCCGTACAGACCTCACATCTAGTCCTTCCAGTGCTTTTGGTGAATCACAAGCAACCATCAAAAATACATTCCTTGGAGGCATATATTGATTGTGGAGCTGTGGGTAACTACATTGACCAAGATTTGGCTCTCCGAATAGGCCTTCCTCTCCGACAAAAGCAGAAATCGGAAAATGTCAATGCTGTGGATGGTTCTCAGCTATCATCCGGCCCGGTGACACAATGCAGTGAGAAAGTCAAGCTTCTGTGTCAGGATGGGCATCAAGAGGATATTACTTTTGATCTCATCAGTGCTCCTCAGTTCCAGATGATATTGGGAATGCCCTGGCTGTAGACCCACAATCCTAGGATCGACTGGCGAAAATGAGTTCTGACATTTCCTCATGATTGTGCTGACACATGTTACAAAAAAGATAATCTGAAACCGAAGAAAGGAATCCTGTTGGGTCTCATCAGCTCCTTACCGCTTGAATACCAAAATAACCAGGATGTCTTCAAAAAATAGCAAGCCAACGTTCTGCCCCCACACAGACCCTACGATTGTCAAATAGATTTTGTTTCCAGAGCCCAGAACCCTTGCAGCTGAATTTACACTCTGACAGAACAGGAAAACCAGCATCTTAGAACTTACCTGAATCAGTACCTGGTGAACGGTTTCATTCACCCGTCCAAGTCACCTGCTTCCTCACCCTTATTCTTCATGCCTAAAAAGGAGGGGGTCTTAAGAACTTGCATCGACTATAGAGCCATCAATCAGATCACAGTAAAAGATCGATATCCTTTACCACTTATACCAGAGCTCCTGGACCAAGTGAAACATGCTCAAATCTACACAAAACTGGATTTAAGAGGAGCATACCATCTTGTAAGAGTAAAAGAGGGAGACGAGTGGAAAACGGCCTTCAGCACGAAGTACGCCCTCTTTGAATACCAGGTCATGCCCTTCGGGCTATGCAATGCCGCCACGGCATTCCAATTCTTTATGAATGATGTACTCCGTGAACTACTGGACGTTTGCGCTCTTGTTTACATTGATGACATTCTTATCTACTCAAATTCCATGGAAGAACATGTAGGCCATGTCCGGGCAGTCTTAGAGAAGCTTCGACAACACCAATTGTATGCCAAGTTGGAATTTTTTTTTTCCATGTAATCGAGGTCGAGTTTCTCGGTTTCATGCTAACACCACAAGGCGTACATATGAATACACGAAAGGTAGATGCAATCCTCCAATGTCCCTCACCAACATCCACGAAAGGAGTGCAAAGCGTGCTCGGATTCGCCAACGTTTACCGTTGGTTTATACCTGGGTTTTCACAAATTGTACATACGATGACCTCCTTGTTAACGAAAAATCAAAATTTCCATTTGTCGAAGCTGCAGAAGCCTTCCAGAAGTTGAAACTAGCATTCACTACAGCACCAGTCCTTCGACACCCACGACCAGACCTACCTTACTTAGTTGAGACAGATGCTTCAAAAATAGCCATGGGAGAAGTATTGTCACAACGAGACCCTGAAACAGGACAACTACACCCGTGTCATTCTGGTCCCGCAAATTTTCACCCCCCGAGTTGAACTACGCAATCACAGATAAGGAATTACTGGCGATTAAAGCAGCATTCAAGGCATGAAGACATTACCTTCTTGGGTCGAGACATACGGTCACTGTCATCACGGATCACCGTAACTTGCAATACTTGAAAACCGCCAAAGCGCATGTCATGATCTCTGCTTCCAAAAGGTCAGGGTTTTCCCAACTCCCTTGGAAGCAGATCCATAACCCAGGTTCCGAGTGCCAACCAGTCCCAATTGGGACCTTTTGGACCCAGTCCTGGCGCCAGTGGCACCAGGCTCATAAATATGCCCAGTCCCAGCGCTGGAAGCGCCGGGCTCATAATGCTTGGGTGGACTTACCTGCAGCAGACCATGCTGCTTACTTGCCTGCCAGTTGAGCCTCTGATCCTCTTCTGTTTGGAACTACTTTTCCTGTTGGGTGGGGCAGGAGCCACTCCCTAGATTCAGAACACTGGAACTCTTCTGGAAATCAGAAACTCTTTTCTTACCTAGGCGTGGCTGTGGAAGGAGACACCTAAGCACTACAGGAGGCTATTTAAACCACACCCGATGGATGAATCTTGCTTTGCGTTATTCTGCATCCTCTGCAGCAGAACGCTCATCGTGTCTTCTGCATCTGATCCTGGGCCTAAGGAAAAAGGCTTACCATCCTGAATCCAGTCTTCAGCAACACCTATAAAGACAAGAAAGAACAGGTTAGCATTACGGTCTTCAGTGACAGCTCTTCACTTACCTGGTCCATCGGGTGTCACCAACGCCTTGCGCTGCATTCCGGCATCTGAAAGACAAAGGCTTGCCTACTCTTCGTGCGCTCCGGAGGTCTTCACGCTGCATCCCGCATCTGAAAGACAAAACAAGGTGCGTTTAAAGACATTGGGGAACTTTAATACTCACGTGCCATTACTCCTTTCCACATCCAACCCAGTGGGTATTCCGGCACCCTGCAGCCGCTCCGAACTTGTACCTGCAAAATAAAAAGACAGTTAGAGCGCATCGTGAAGCAGGCAACAAGCGCTTACTTACGTGCTTCCAGGCGCTTCTATTCATCACACGGGCTCCATCTTCAACTCACTTCAGTCAGTCATCCGCCATCGCCGGAACCCTGCAAAACAAGAGACATCATTCCTAAAGACTTTTAAAGACATTGGAATTACTCGAAACTTACCGTTCGTGCAGTAAACGACGGACAGCAGTCCTCTGAAGTCAAGAGGCCTGCTCCCCTTATCCAGTGAAGAAACTGGTTACAGCACCCTGCCCCGAGGCAGATGGAGAGCACGGCGTTCACTTACCTAAGGTGAGAGCGTTAACCTTTGGGTTCTACAGGAGAAGAGAAAGGGAAGAAGAGAGAGACATTCAATAACCCAGTTCATTAATCCCATATTTTCTATCTGCAGACATCTTACCCTTCGAGTCAGACATACAGTGCACAGAGGTCCAGCCCAAAGAGCCAGCCGTGTGTTACACATCACCTTTGAAGATACGGTATACGCCCAGTCAAGACCGGCGCCCCTACGGGAATCAGGTGAGCGTTACAGCGCAATCCTCGCGTCAACTTCGTTGGGCTCGCTTTTTTGCAGAATACTATTTTATTATCACTTATAGACCTGGAGTACGCAATGGGAAAGCAGACACTCTATCACGCATCAGGGAAGAAAAAGAGGCTTTTACAGCATCCGACCCAGTGGCCATAATTCCTGAGGAAAGGATTCAAACCAGAATAGCTGCCACCATGTGTGTGGAGGACCAAAGAACCAGTTTGCAATCCCCGATGGATCAATCAACAAAACAGGAATGTCTTTTAAAAGGTTACCTGTACACCATCGAAGACAATCTACCGTATTTCCAAGGACAATTATATGTCCAAGACCAAGAGCTGCAAAAGCAAATCATCACAAATGACCACGATTCATTAGTGGAAGAACACCCTGAATTGCCAAAACTCAGGCTAAGGTAAAGCAAAACTACTCGTGGCTAACCTGCTGAAAAGACATCGCCCAATTTATTGAAACCTGCGGTGTCTGTGCACAACACAAGTCTCAGAAACAGTACCCTGCTGGCTTACTACATCCCCTAACAGTACCGCCAGCACCTTAGCATACCGTGTCGATGGACTTCATCACGGATCTTCCACAATGCAATGGATACAACACCATATTAGTCGTTGTGGGTTTATTCTCCAAAATGGCCCATTTCATCCCTCTAAAGGGACTCACAACTGCGTCAACTCTCGCTTCTGTGTTACTAGAGCAAATTGTTCAATTGCATGGATTTCCATCAATATTAGTATCTGATTGCGGAACTCAATTTGTTTCTGCCTTTTGGAGAAAGTGGTGTACGATTGCCAAAATCGATCTCCGGTTGTCCATCAAACTGATGGGCAAACTGAACGAACCAACGAAACTTTAGAGCACTATCTCAGGTGTATGTTGCAACAGTCCGAGGATTCTTGGTAAAATATACTCTGGATAGCTGAGTATGCATACAACAACTCAGTTCACACAAGCACAGGGCAAACTCCATTCTACACTGTGCTCGGAAGACATCCAAGGACATCAGTATTTGATCCACCCGATACCCTGGAAATGCCAGCCATAAAAAAACTTGCATAAAACCATCACTCAGGTTCTTAAGGAGGCGACAGAGCATCTGACCAAGGCTAAGGAAAGGCAAAAACTGTTTGCTGATCGTCATCGGAAGGAAGCTCCCGCCTACCAGATTGGAGAAAAGGTGTGGTTAGCATCCAAATATATTCCCCTGAAGGGGCCAAGAGCTTTCCGCCCAAGATACCTGGGCTCCAATACTATAAAGTCCATAATCAATCCTGTCGCCATGAAATTGGAGTTACCATCTCACATGAAAATTCACCCTGTATTTCATGTCTCTCTCCTCAAACCAATGAAATCCAATACACGGCTTAGTTCTCTGCCAGAGCCCGAAGTAATAGATGGAGAACCAGAATATGAAGTCAAATCCATCCGGAACTCCAAGGTGGTTCGATCAAAATTGTATTACCTAATTGACTGGAAGGGTTACAGACCTCAAGACCGACCTTGGGAACCCAGTGAACACGTCCATGCTCCGCGTTTAATCAGACAGTTCCATCACAATAATCCGACCAAACCAGGACCGGGAGGAGAACCACCCTTGAGAGGGGCCTTCAGGCGGAGTGCTGTCATGGTCATGAAGTCAGGGGCACAGGCATGCAGGGGTCGCATGCACAGGAGACCTGGGTGGACACTGTCCTGGTGCCTTTGGCGCCAGGCTCATGAACAAAAGTAAGCAAGAACATCCATTTAACACCAAAAAGCTTTTATTATGGACATACTACTTCAGATGCATTAACCTTGAACATTCCATCCATTAAGCAGGATGCATTAACCTTGAACATTCCATCCATTAAGCAGCCCCAAGTGTATTCCTGGGTGTTGCTGCTAATGGATTGCCTTCGCAAATGCTCACTCTCTAAGAGTGGCAGGGTGTGGCTGGTAAGCCGGCCCTAATGGGTGTGGCCATGATCTCAGCTATATAAGCTGCCCCAATCCTCAAGACAGACGCTTTGCATTACTCTGCACTTGCAAGCATCGTGACGCTCACCGTCGCCTGGGGTCAGACACCTTTGAAGATCCTGCTTCCTGGACATCCTGCTTCCTGCCAGCAGGGGGAAGCTGTTCTTACCGGTACATCTTTTCAGCAAAACAAGTATTCTCTTTACACTTTCCGGAAAGCCGAAATCTTGATCTTGGCACCGCAGCACGACAGGCTCCATCGTTGACATCAGCGCCTGCAAGGAAAAACAGAAGACAAGTTTAGACATTGAAAAAAGAGTCAGTTTAAGGTTGCACTTCGCCATACTTTGTGCTTTTCCTTAAACCATCACTTACCTGCTGTCGAACATTGCGGTAGCATCCATCTTCCATCCCACCACATCTCACGTCTCACAGCTGCATTGAGGCCGCATTTCCATCAAAGGGAAGAGAACAGAAGAGAGACATTATTGCAGGCATAAATAGGAGCAACATATAAAGACATTAAACAGAACGAACAGCATCACAAGAGCTCACAAAAGACTTACCAATCATAAGGAGAAGCATAGCCTCAGCTGGACTGGACTTATTCTTATCAGGGATCAGTGAAGGAACTAGATCCCGTTTGACGCGCCCCTGCCAGAAGTAGCAGGACGGAGAGCTTATCTTCCATAATTCACAGGTAAGCTTTATGGGCTGGCGTATGCTCACAGAAACTGTACTTTGGGGTGAAGGGTTCGAGAGGTACAACAATCACAGATTGGCGCACTCACACACTCTTATCTCCACGCAGGAGCAGTATCACCATGTACCACCACTCACAGCTTTTCTACTGAGGGAGAGACCTGAAGGTGGTGATTCAAGTTCAGGGAGGGCTGCAACCATGCCCCAACGCCTCCACAGAGACCAGGTGAGCGTAACAACCTGCTTGAAAATCTAGGCGATATCCCAGAAAAAAGCCCTCAAAGAAATTCGATGGCGGACCACTTACTGAACAGAATAGTCATTGCACAAGAGTCTAACATAGGCTACACTCCATTGGGTTAGAAGCCTCCCCTTAATTTGAATACACCCATACAAATGTGTAACTACCATATTCTACCTTTCAGAAGCCTCTAGCAAAGTGTGTGCATGTCATACGCAACGTGCCTTAGCAACCTATGTAGTCGAGCTGTGAGAAACGCTTTATTTAAACGCTTTACATTCAAGATGTAATGTGTGCTAGTTCCTAAATAGCATCAGAGCGCAGAGCCGCGAGCATGCAGCAGTTGTAAAAGGTAAACTGTACATGCAGATAGGTCAGTGGGCTGACACACTAACCGCTGAGAATCTGTTTAGGGCATTCAGGATGCCTGCAGATCACTTAGACCAGCTGCAATAGAAGCCACACCATAAGGGCTTTGCTTTGCTTAATTGCTTTGCCCTCTTATCACACAGCTGTACTTTGCAATAAAGCATTAAACAGGCCCCCCCCCCGCTCTTGTGATTAATCATACAAGTCTCTTTAAATGACTGAGAAGTGATTTAGCTGCGAAAAATGAATGTCCTGCAATGTAGTTAGCAGCTGTTATTATTAAAAACTGTGCAGCGCAGACATGTCGTGCTAGTGGGTTGTGTAGCTCCAGATGCACATTACATAAACAGACTGCCAATAGTGAGGGGCAGATGGCTGCGGGGCGGCAGAGACCTTCCAGCCCAGCGGTGTTGAAGGGGAGCGAGCGGGGGGAGCTTTACGGGCCAGCTGGGGTGATTGGGTTGCAGGGGCTTTCCAGATCGGGTGACAACAAGCCGGCAGAAGGGGCCGGGGATCGATCCGCTGGAATCTTACGGGCAGCAAGGGGCGATTGGGATCTTGCAGCAGGGACCTTATGGGCAGGTGGGGGTGACCAAGATCGGGGTGACAGGGTCTTCGGTGGTGATCAGGACCGAATCACAAGAGACTTCTGTGGTTGTCGGGTAGAGCGGGCACGTCCAGTGGCGTGCTTCTGGTAGGAGCGGGACAGGGCAAAAGAGATCACTCTGCAGCTCCAGCGTTGAAAGTCACACAGACATGTGACAGTACTCCTGATTGAAAGAAAATACGTTAAACAAGCCACTATTGGATTACATCAGCGTGGTACAACAGGAAGTAACACTTGGTGCATTGACAATTGTATGCCACAGCATTTCCAGTTGGCATGCTTCTTGGAACCCATTTGTTCTTCTAGCAATTATTTTGGCACTATTTGGTGGCTTACGCCTCCAGAAAGTGTCAAAACCAAAAAAATTAAACTAAGGTGATCAAAATGGCCTATAATTCAAACACATTTTTTTAAATGTAAAACAGCAATTTTAAATAGATTGTCTGAGTTATTCAAAAGAATGTAAAAGAATATGGGGACAACGCTGTAGGAAGAAATCTATCTTAAAAATGGAGCAAAGTGAATGTGTTACCATATGAGATATGCTGTTTAGGGCATAACTTGGGAAATATTCATCATACACTAGTCATGGCCGTATTTCTGAAAATACTGTAGCTTCGCACCAATAGGTCCCACAGTAATCAAACACGGTTGATTCAATTCACTGAAAAATATGGCATCTAGAAATGCTGGCATAACATGATGAGAAAGGGCTTTTTTGATAATGTGAGATTTCCATGTGCATAAACCAGATACAATCCCGTGGCCCCGTTAAATGATTGATGGGGTATCCTCCCTTGGCTTCCCAGAACACTCCCATTTTCTGTAGACCTATCGGCTGGCAGATTGGAGGGGACCCCTGAACATTGCCCTATCAATTTTGCGAGAAAGATGACAAATCAGTGATGTCATTTGCCTTAAATAGGTCACTCCGCCTCAAATGAGGATGCTCCCTACCAGATCTTGAGGTGAGCAGCTGACCAAATTTGGAACCATCCTTTCAGAATTGGGCCTAGTCTTGGAGTGATGCCAGGAGCTGGAATAGCTGATTTTAAGAGAACAGAGAGAGGCCCTTCATTGTCCCTGCAGTGAAGCCCTGGCGCCCCATTGATGACCATAAAGCCCTTTTCATTGTAAGTATATACATCCCCAGAAATAGATTAAATAAGCCTATCTTTTTCAGCATTGCCATAGAGATTCCCCATGGAAGCCCCCTACCGTCTTTGTGTTTGTGTAATTCAGTCATTTTCCCATTGAAAGATATTTCACTTGTCTGCGCAATATAGTAATTGTTTCCATTTAAAATCCTTTGTTTGCCTGTGTATTGCTGTCATTTCCCATTGAAAGAATCCCAGTTGCTGGTGTAGATCCCTAGTATATTTTGTCTCGGTAAATCAATTAATTCCCAAATTATTTCACGGGATTGAATAGTTGGCATTCAAAACTAACTATTCCCGGGGCCCCTGCCTGTCTTTCAGTTCCTGCAGATTAGGGACACCCTGACAAGTACCGAGTGGAAGAATAAGATAAGCAGAGATCTCACCCCCTCTGAAATGCTCTTGAACTCTAAAACGGAAATGAAGGGTCTGATATCCACCATGTACGGGGAGTTGATCGGGGCGGGGAGGGGATCCACTGTGCCTTTGAATGGTAGATGGGAGAAGGATTTTCAAGATCACATCGACCCGGGCATGTGGTCAAAAATGTGCAGGGCCGCCTCGCAAAGTCTCTACGTTCAGTCAATACAAACTCCATGCGATCAAATTAAAGCACAGGTGGCAATACGACCCGCACAGGCTCTCCCAGATGTTTCAGTTGATGAGTCCACTGTGCTGGCGTAAATGTGGTGAAGACGCCGACTACTGCCACATGTGGTGGGTTTGTCCCCGGATCAGAGTCTACTGGGATGAGGTCCTGGGGTGGATAAAATACCTCGGTGGGTTTCAGAGAATTGCCAACCCCTATCCCATTCTATTTGGGTTTGAAAGATGCGAGGATGAATTGAATAGAACCGGAGCCTGGCAGCCCATCTACTGTTGGCAGCATGCGCCATTTTGGTAATGAAGTGGAAGTCACAAAATGTGGCAAGTAAAAGCGAATGGGTAAATGTAGCCTCAAATATATGTGTCATGGAGAAAATAACTTTGTGTCTACATGGAAAATCTACGCAATGTGACACACTTTGGATGGATTTTGTAAGCAAACACATGCCTGGGGCTAATTGTTGACCTGCAGAAGGAAAAATTAGAAACCCTGTCCGCTTCTTAGGCAGAAGGACGCCAAACTGCACATTCCACGAGAACTATACTATCACCCTGAGAAAACCATGTAAAGGCTACCAAGCTCACTGTTTTTGCTATAGGAATCTCATTGTGCTTCAACTGAGACCAATCCAACACACATACACACATGATTGTAAGAGGACCGCTTTCATCAGGGAGGGTGGAGGTGGGGGAAGGGAAAACCGTTTTCAACACTTTAAGTTTCGGCTGTCAGAGAATATGTACTGTCTGCATACCAGTATGAAGAATCTCCAGCTCTGTTTTGTACTATTACTTTTTTTATTTTCTGAAAACTTAACAATAATTAAAGTCACTGCGACATAAAAACGGATGTGTCCGTGTATGTAAATGGTGTGTTACAAATTGAATGTGTATTTGCATCTGTCATGGTAAACCCCAACCGATTTTGTTATTGCGAGTACTCCCTTTGCCCAAAGTCTACCTGTTATGTGCCTTTGTCACTGAAAACCGTTCTTCTTATATGTCTTCCCCATTGTTTCAAACGTGCCTGTCATTTTCAGCATTAGAAAAACTAGTTTGATTTCCATTTTCGTTTCTCTAAAAATGTCGCTTAACCTTTGAAAAATCGTTTTTCCTAGTCTATCCCCCTTACCCTATTCTGAGCGCGGATTTTGAATTGCATTTCCTTGCCTAGAGCTTGCCTGCTCTTCACAGCCTTGGAAAAGCGAGTGTCATTTGCATTTTCGTTTTCCCGGAAGTTTCGTTTACCCTTTTTAAAACTGATTTACCTAGTCTATCCCTCTTCCCCTACTCTACTCTGATAACGGATTTACAATTGCATTCCCTTTTTTTTAAATGTATGTATTGCATGTACTAGAATTGAGTTTTCTATGGGGTGCTAGCTAGTCTGTTCAGAATTCCTATTTGTGTCCAGTCTAAGCTGCATGAAGAACCTTGTGAGCTATCCCATAGCAGTTGTCCAAGTAAAGTGAAAACCCATTTTACCTTTTACCATTCTGAGGAAGAGGTGGATAGACCTACTGGGCCCCTACCTAGGCCTAAGAGAACTGGTAATTCTCAGTGCTGGTGGAAAACCAGGAAAGAAAAGTCTAAGGCCAAAAACCTTCAGACTGTTGGACCTTCTACTGAAGACCCCAACTCAAATCCTAGTATTAGGGGGGAAACTCCTAAAGTATGTAAGGTTAGATCTAAGAGGAAGGGGAAGCAGGTACATTGCCTAACCCCAACCCCTCCAACCAAGAGGCCTAAGACCCAACCTGCTCCCACAAGAGAGGTTGTGAGGAACCTTGGAGGCCCCTCTAGATCTAAGGGAATCCTTTATAAGGATCCCTTGAAAAAGCCTAACACATGTTCAGAAGTTGTAACAACTTCTGAGGGACTGGTCAACCAGGTCCCCTATAACTTTAAAAAGACTGATGTTCCTCAAAGGGTTTGTAGGTCATATAGCTTACAAAGGAAAACCTTTGCTTGGGCCATAGAACATAGGTCAAGGTGTCACCATCAAAATGCTGATGGACTCTCTAGGATGTATGTCATCGACTAGAGGTATGAGGCTCATCCAGGAGTGTATTAAATCCTCCTGTCCCTTAGTCTGGGGGGGCGAGTGTTAGGGAAAATTCTCTGTTTAGGCTGAATTTCCTAACCCAGTGAGTCCCCCAGCAGCTTTGCTGAATTTTTGGGGTTTATTTTTTTTCTCCTGCCAAGAGTGAGACTCTTTTACCTTCACTCTTGGGCATGATTTGAGTGTGTTTCTTTGAATCTAGATGTGTTTAATGGGCGATGGGGTCTTTTACTCCATAGGGCTTCATGTGTTTTGTGATGTGTGTTACACAGCACCCTCAGTGCAGTGACACAGGGGTGTCATAGTGACCCCCCAGTATAGACTCCATACCCTGGGACTGACTACTGTCTCCCAGGGCATGTAAAGTCACCATTGACTTTACTAGTCTTAAATTCTGAACAGAACCAGTACAAACCATCATATTGTGGACGTACTGGCTGGGGCAATTCAATTGCCCCGGGGTCTGTTAGTCGAGGGGGCACGTCTCCGTCCCCCCTGATCGAGTTTTGGCTGGTGGCAGTGGATACTACTTTTTATATTCAACCGCAAATATTTTCCTATGGGATTTCCCATTGTTTTAGGCTACTATCTTTATTTAATTATTTACTGTAGCCTCGAACATACCGCCGGTTTATTTAATTAATATTAATTCTCCGGTTGGTATTTTTTGCCAAAACTTGATTCTAAAATGGCGTTTGTGTTCTCTTCTGTGACTCCAACCCAAGTCGAGCCCTTTGTTCCACTTTTTGGCAGGCTTCTCCACAGAAGCCCTCCAAAGTGGTGCCACTGTGTCTGGGGTACTTAGGAGGGGTGGAGGGGAATTTAGGCACCCTGGACTGAGTTGCCTAGGCAACTCAAGTCGCACTCCATCCTGATTGGCCCAAGTGGTGAGCCAGCCGGCTCACCACTTAGCATGTTTGAGTGACAGCTAGGCTGAGTGAATGGGGGTTTGCTGCATAAAAGCAGGGCTTTGGGGACTGGAACTTCAGATGTCGCCACAGGACCTAAGAATCCGACGAGGGAGAAGCTGAGCTGACCTGCCATGACACCACCACCGGTGGAGCCCTGCTGGACTGCCTCACCACTTTTCCCAACGACAGAGGAGATCTCCCGCCGGAGAGTCTTCTTCCTTTGACTGGTGGGGATAACCAGTTTCACCGTCTTTTCGCTTTACCGACGTATCTCATGGCCGCCTTGCCCGTGCCAAGCACCCCGGCAACTGGGATACCACGTTTTACCACGACCGTGAAACAAGGTACCACCTTTTAACCAGGAAACTCCGCGGCTGGTTTCTGCCCTGGTAGTGCAACGACCTTCATCTTTCCTCCAAGTCGAGATCTTCTCTTCCCCTGGACGACGACGCAACTTGCACCTACTACCAGGAACAACTGCCACCACTGGAGGATCCTTCCCACTTAAGGTACCGTGTCCTGCCTGGCTTCCCTTGCTACCGACTGTACGGGGTAGATTTAGCCCCCGGCTTTCGAACCTGGGTTAGGCTGGGACACCTTGGCTAAACTTTTCTAAGCCTCCCTAAACGTTTGCTGACCCCTCTGCAAGACTTTCTAAGCCTAGTTTAACTGTGTGATCTTGGGCGCATTTGTGCTCTGCTCTCTCTAAGAGTGGGCCCAGCCTTTGGACTTTGGCTCACCAGTGACTTTTTGCTCTCTGCCTTGCTAACAGTGTTCTGGAATCGTAGAGTGGTGTACCTCTGCTTATTCTGTCTTTTTCCCTCCCTTTTTCACAAAATTATTAGAGTGCCATCTAGTTAAGCGCTCACCTCTGTATGAAAATAAGTGGTGTTTTACTGTGATTTTCTAATAGGGAAAAAGGGGTGTATATATCATAATAGTAACTGTGTTTAGAATATTTTACAATAAGAGTGCTGGAGTGTTTCAACTGTGTGTTTTTAAATAAATAATTATATACTTTGATACCAAAGCTCTGGTCAGTGTTTGCTTGTATTATTGTATCTGAGTGCCTATTGAGTATACTTTGCATACTGCCTAACTCTTCTTGAGGGAAGTCTGACTGCTCAGCCACAGCTACCAGGTAAATCTGGGTGGTACAGACTGCTACCAAGTGGTTTACTGCCAACACCTGTAGTCTTAAATCTTTTGCAGTGGTCCCAGAGGGAACTGCACAGGTTTCTGCCTAACACCAGCATTTTATGCATGCATGTTTGTAGGTATGAATGAGACGTATGCAACGCGTATCTAGCTATGACAAGCCACTGCGGGATGAGACATGATTTATTTATTTATTTAGCATTTGTTTCAGCGCACAAAGCCCGGAGACATATAGGCGCTAGTTACAGAAAGTGCATGGTACATTAGTGCAAGAATATACATATAGTGACATGCATGAAAAAAGGTGTTTGTACACAGACTGGCAGAGCCTCACCTAATGTTACAGGGGGCTACATCAGGCAGCATGTAGGTGAAATACCTCATGTTTGAGGGAGCTACATCACGCAGCATATAGGTCAAATAGGTATGATTACACAGACTGGCAGAGCCTCGCCTCGTGGTATGGGGGGCTACATCAGGCAGCATAGAACCTCGTCTCATGTTACGGGGGGCTATATCAGGCAGCATATGGGTCAAATAGGTATGATTACACAGACTGGCAGAGCCCCGCCTCATGTTACGGGGGGCTACATCAGGCAGCATATGGGTGAAATAGGTATGATTACACAGACTGGCAGAGCCTCGCCTCATGTTACGGGGGGCTGCATCAGGCAGCATATGGGTCAAATAGGTATGATTACACAGACTGGCAGAGCCTCGCCTCATGTTACGGGGGGCTACATCAGGCAGCATATGGGTGAAATAGGTATGATTACACAGACTGGCAGAGCCTCGCCTCATGTTACGGGGGGCTGCATCAGGCAGCATATGGGTCAAATAGGTATGATTACACAGACTGGCAGAGCCTCGCCTCATGTTAGGTCAAATAGGTATGATTACACAGACTGGCAGAGCCTCGCCTCATGTTAGGTCAAATAGGTATGATTACACAGACTGGCAGAGCCTCGCCTCATATTACGGGGGGCTACATCAGGCAGCATATGGGTGAAATAGGTATGATTACACAGACTGGCAGAGCCTCGCCTCATGTTACGGGGGGCTGCATCAGGCAGCATATGGGTCAAATAGGTATGATTACACAGACTGGCAGAGCCTCGCCTCATGTTAGGTCAAATAGGTATGATTACACAGACTGGCAGAGCCTCGCCTCATGTTAGGTCAAATAGGTATGATTACACAGACTGGCAGAGCCTCGCCTCATACTACGGGGGGCTACATCAGGCAGCATATGGGTGAAATAGGTATGATTACACAGACTGGCAGAGCCTCGCCTCATGTTACGGGGGGCTGCATCAGGCAGCATATGGGTCAAATAGGTATGATTACACAGACTGGCAGAGCCTCGCCTCATGTTAGGTCAAATAGGTATGATTACACAGACTGGCAGAGCCTCGCCTCATGTTAGGTCAAATAGGTATGATTACACAGACTGGCAGAGCCTCGCCTCGTGGTATGGGGGGCTACATCAGGCAGCATAGAACCTCGTCTCATGTTACGGGGGGCTATATCAGGCAGCATATGGGTCAAATAGGTATGATTACACAGACTGGCAGAGCCCCGCCTCATGTTACGGGGGGCTACATCAGGCAGCATATGGGTGAAATAGGTATGATTACACAGACTGGCAGAGCCTCGCCTCATGTTACGGGGGGCTGCATCAGGCAGCATATGGGTCAAATAGGTATGATTACACAGACTGGCAGAGCCTCGCCTCATGTTACGGGGGGCTACATCAGGCAGCATATGGGTGAAATAGGTATGATTACACAGACTGGCAGAGCCTCGCCTCATGTTACGGGGGCTACATCAGGCAGCATATGGGTCAAATAGGTATGATTACACAGACTGGCAGAGCCTCGCCTCATGTTAGGTCAAATAGGTATGATTACACAGACTGGCAGAGCCTCGCCTCATGTTAGGTCAAATAGGTATGATTACACAGACTGGCAGAGCCTCGCCTCATATTACGGGGGGCTACATCAGGCAGCATATGGGTGAAATAGGTATGATTACACAGACTGGCAGAGCCTCGCCTCATGTTACGGGGGGCTGCATCAGGCAGCATATGGGTCAAATAGGTATGATTACACAGACTGGCAGAGCCTCGCCTCATGTTAGGTCAAATAGGTATGATTACACAGACTGGCAGAGCCTCGCCTCATGTTAGGTCAAATAGGTATGATTACACAGACTGGCAGAGCCTCGCCTCGTGGTATGGGGGGCTACATCAGGCAGCATAGAACCTCGTCTCATGTTACGGGGGGCTATATCAGGCAGCATATGGGTCAAATAGGTATGATTACACAGACTGGCAGAGCCCCGCCTCATGTTACGGGGGGCTACATCAGGCAGCATATGGGTGAAATAGGTATGATTACACAGACTGGCAGAGCCTCGCCTCATGTTACGGGGGGCTGCATCAGGCAGCATATGGGTCAAATAGGTATGATTACACAGACTGGCAGAGCCTCGCCTCGCCTCATGTTAGGTCAAATAGGTATGATTACACAGACTGGCAGAGCCTCGCCTCATGTTAGGTCAAATAGGTATGATTACACAGACTGGCAGAGCCTCGCCTCATATTACGGGGGGCTACATCGGGCAGCATATGGGTCAAATAGGTATGATTACACAGACTGGCAGAGCCTCACCTCATGTTATGGGGGCTACATGAGGCAGCGTATGGGTCAAATAGGTATGATTACACAGTTTGGCAGAGCCTAGCCTCATGTTATGGGGGGCTACATCAGGCAGTATATGGGTCAAATAGGTATGATTACACAGACTGGCAGAGCCTCGCCTCATGTTACAAGGGGCTGCATCAGGCAGCATATAGGTCAAATAGTTAGGATTACACAGACTGGCAGAGCCTCGCCTCATGTTATGGGGGGCTACATCGGGCAGCATATGGGTCAAATAGGTATGATTACACAGACTGGCAGAGCCTCGCCTCATGTTACAGGGGGCTGCATCGGGTCAAACAGGTATGATTACACAGACTGGCAGAGCCTCGCCTCATGTTACGGGGGCTACATCGGGCAGCATATGGATCAAATAGGTATGATTACACAGACTGGCAGAGCCTCGCCTCATGTTACGGGGGGCTGCATCAGGCAGCATATGGGTCAAATAGGTATGATTACACAGACTGGCAGAGCCTCGCCTCATGTTACGGGGGCTACATCGGGCAGCATATGGGTCAAATAGGTATGACTACACAAACTGGCAGAGCCTCGCCTCATGTTACGGGGGCTGCATCAGGCATCATATGGCTCAAATAGGTATGATTACACAAACTGGCAGAGCCTCGCCTCATTTTACAGGGGGCTACATCAGGCAGCATATGGGTCAAAGGGTGTGATTGTGCAGGATGGCAGTAAGTAGTGAGCATAGAAAGGAGGTCTCCCCATGTGAGGGGGCATTCTTAAAATAGAGAATGGGCATGGCAGCATGAAAGTGGAAACACCTATATCTTTACCTTTCCTCTATTGATTATTTGGCTCCTTTGAGGGCACTTGGGCATAACCTGACCTACTGCAGTCTCTTTTCTGCGATGCAATGAATGGTGTTTAGTTGGCAGGCTGAATGGAAAGAGACTCCATTTTCACAAGCCCAGCCTCGTGAGGATAGCTCAGGGGAGACGCGCTCGTCTTGGAGGCAGGACATTGTGGAGCAACAAAGGTTCGAGCCCCTGGTCCGCGCTTAGAAACGTCTGGGTACTAAGCGCGTTATAAATAACCAAAAAAATAATCAATTAGCACGTCGATCAGGTGCTTAAATCAGTGCTGGGCAACCAGTCGCCCTTGAAATGTCTGGGCCTACCACTCACAGTAACCCCCAGCCAGCGGACTAACGGGTAATGAATGGATCCTAGAGATCGTGGATGAAAACAGTGGAAGGGCCAGAGAGTTTGCACATGCTTAAGCACAGCAGTGAGTGAAACCCGAGGCGTGGCTACGGGGGCTCTATCCCTGGGTCTTGTGGAACTAGCACCGGATGGATAGAAGCTCAGAGCCAAAAGGCTAGCCCCGTAGCCCCGTAGGCCCGAGCCCCGACATTAGCACAACAATTTGGCCCGTAGAAGGGCAGTGTCTGTCGAAGTCCTGATGCACAAGCACATCACCATATTTTGAAGAGTGAAAAGCTCAGTCCTTCACTGAAGCCACACTGCCCTCTGGTGTCAAGACAGTGTATCACACTGCCCGCTGTACCCGGTGACCTATAATAAAATAAAAGCCCCCAGAGGTTCCTTTTTCCGCTGCAACACGAGCCATCGAATGGAACCAGGATGCGGGATTCGCAGCCCATAAAAGGGGGAAAATAGGCCTGGAGGCTGTCGGCAGCCTCCACTACTGAAGAGTTGCAATGCACTTATATCCAGCTGCCAGCAAAATAGGTGATAGAGAAAACATGGTAGGGCGACGCTCGATGCAGATTCTGCGCCCATTTAGCAAAAATACCCCCCCCCCCCCAAACCCCACGAGGACTGCGAACTTCTGCCTAAAAGTCCCCAGGTTCAAACTTAAAAAAGCAGGCGGCAGTGGTTTCCCGTCATGGCGGCCCAACTCTGGAATTCCCTTCCCACTTCCTTAAGAGCTGCCCAATACTTTTACAACTTCAGAAAAACTACTAAACGTTGGCTCACCTCCAAAGATTTACCACAATCTTAGCTGTCGGCAACCGGGACCTTTCATGTCAAGCCCCCTGAAATGGGGGGAAGGGGTTCGGTTTTGCCCTATGGGAGGCACCAGCAAGACAGGACATGTGTACTATGAAACACGAAAAGGGCGTATTGCTGTGCTACGGGTTTTGAAGCAAATAGGTAAATGCATGTTTAGTAAATTCTTCTTGCCAACCCGCCAATTTGCAGTAAATGCGTTAGTATGTGACCCCTCTATTTCTTTGACAAAAGAAGGAAAACAGCAGAGAAATAAGAAAAGTATATATAGAGCAGCTATTCCCGAGATAATACCACTATTATTTTGTTTATTTTGTATTTGAATTTTCCCTTAATCCAAATTTGGGATTGACAAAGTGATACTTTTAAAGCTTAGCTGTATAAATACTGTTCAGTTTAAATGATTTGCCTTAGGACAGGAATGACTCTGTTCCTTTATCACCTTCGTGTTCCGCAATACCTGTGCTAATTTCCTCACTTTCCTTTCAGACCATCTCCCCTTCTCTTCCTCTTCACCGCCTCGATTCAAATTTACATTTTTGTGATTAATGAACATTGGTCATGTAAAGGTGTAATGAACATTGGTTATGTATAGGTATAATGAACATTGGTCATGTATAGGTGTAATGAACATTGGTCATGTATCGGTGTAATGAACATTGGTCATGTAAAGGTGTAATGAACATTGGTCATGTATAGGTGTAATGAACATTGGTCATGTATAGGTGTAATGAACATTGGTCATGTAAAGGTGTAATGAACATTGGTCATGTATCGGTGTAATGAACATTGGTCATGTATAGGTGTAATGAACATTGGTCATGTATAGGTGTAATGAACATTGGTCATGTATCGGTGTAATGAACATTGGTCATGTATAGGTGTAATGAACATTGGTCATGTATAGGTGTAATGAACATTGGTCATGTAAAGGTGTAATGAACATTGGTCATGTATAGGTGTAATGAACATTGGTCATGTATAGGTGTAATGAACATTGGTCATGTATCGGTGTAATGAACATTGGTCATGTAAAGGTTCTTATTTCTCTAGTGTTTTCCTTCTTTTGTCAAAGAAATAGAGGTATCACATACCAACGCATTTACTGCAAATTGGCGGGTTGGCAAGAAGAATTTACTAAATATGCATTCACCTATTTGCTTCAAAACCCGTAGCACAGCAATACGCCCTTTTCGTGATTTATGTCAACCAGGACCTTGTCAATAACACCCACCCTGTTGCCTTCCTGTATCACTGTATATTGCCTTTTGTATATACTGTGGCTTATTATGTACTATATTGCATGGAAATAGCTTGTCCCTAACGTAACCTTGAAATGTATGTATATGTATGTGGCTGTAACTAAGTAACTGAAAACTCTTGTAATGCGTCTAGATACCCTTGGTTTAGGAGTGCTTTATAAATAAATAAACAAACAAACCTAAAGGCACCCTGTCAGCCATGAGAGAATTGTATCAATAAACTCAGTATGGTCGACATTTAGGATTGTAGGTGCAAAATATCCTCTATCGATCCCTACAATAATAAACCACATTTGGTGATAAATGCCCAACACGCGTGGAGTGCCAAAGGGCGCAGCCCAAACCATCACACTGGATCCAACGCCCTGAGTGATCCAACTGGCCCAGACTCCTGTGTGCCCCTCCTCCGTGCTGCCATTTTAAGCTTGAATCAACCAGTGTCCACGTCCACGATTTGAAAGCCGCATCAAAGCCCGGTCGTGCCCAGGGTGAATTCAGTAGCCTGGCACAGAGAACTCCTTGTACCAGTGAGAAAAGACTGGGAACAGAAATCAGTGATGCACACCGTAGTCTGGCTCCATTTATGACAGCACTAGCATCATGGGTATCCATTCAAATCCAGGTCCAACGCACAAGAAGCAGCTTCCTCACAGCTGGCCACATCACAGTGAACACGCATTGCCAAAGCCAACATTTTTGGCTTTTGTGTAGGTGCGTGGTGGCCATTTTTCAGCCATTGCCATAATTGTACTACCTGCCCATAAGATTGTAAAAACTGGCAAGTGGTGGTAATACCTGGGCATATTTATTTATTTATTTAAATGTTTATACCACGCCACATGCCCCTATGCCTCAACGCGCCCCAGTGCCTGGAAACATCCTATCGGATGCCTGTACAAGAGGCTATGCTGCTGGTTTCACCAGTGCTTGTCTTTAGCAGGATTTCAGTGCAAACAACAGATGCAAAGACACACATGTTGCTAGGGTGATCAGAAGCCCCAGCTGTGCTAGGACCGTCCCAGAATCTGCCGCACTGACATCGCCTGTCACAGTTGTTTTTGTTTTTCAAAACGCTGTCCCGGTTTTGGGTGACATTTGGGAAGTGTGAGAAACCAGATGGTGTCTCACCTGCTAGTCCCTGGTGATCTCTCTCTCAGCTCACGAGGGCACGGCCATCGCCTTTGGATCCATACCCTGGGGGTTGACCAGTGCAGGAGGATCACCTGGGTGAGGGGTCTTCGGGGATTGGAACACCTGATAGCGAGACGCAGTATCCCCCCTCCCTGCAGCACCTTCGCCCCATCCTACCAGGTAGGATACCTGGGAACGTTACCCCCCCCCCTTTCCTACACAAACACTTTCACACCAAAAGCCTGCTCTGGGAGAAGACAGACTCATACCTGAGCAATGCACCAGACATGTCCCACTGCTATGGTCAGCAAAGTCAGCAATTACTTTTGACAACTCACACCTGACTTCCATTAAGCTTCTCCACACGGATAAAAGGATGGAGCATGAGAGAACACTCTGAGCGAGGCAAAACACATGAAGGAGCAGCGTTTTTCAGGCAGCAGCTGAACAAGGGGAGAAATGCAGAAGACTAAAAATGGAGGACGAGGAGGGAGATATCCTTGCTCTTGTCGGCGACAAACCGTTACTTTCCAGAAACCTTCAGCTAAAAAGGCAAAAGGCTGGGAAACCAGACTGAAGAATCCTACGTTGTGTGTCAGAGATACCCGGGGCCCTCCTGCATGACTGGGCGAGTCCGGGAGAAGCAGCAGCCGCTTCTTCTGGTGGTACCATCCTTGGCTCCAGGATCAAAGCAGTGCTAGAGAAATCAACACAGCTGGTGAGTTGGGGAGACCAATACAAGACTGGTCTGTGTTGAAGGCAAGGTTGCAAGCGGCAACATTGTATTACGAGCAAAGAATTTTAAAGTGTGTGATGAAAGACGCCAATCAAACTGAATTGCAGATGTATGTTTGAACTTTAATATGAATCAGAGGAGATATGATACAAAGTAACAGAGTGGTCCGGCACCGCAGGTGTGCTCAATCGAAGGTCTCTGTTTGAGGTAATCAGCCAAGAAGTGGCAGAAGCGAAAGTAAAGTTTAAAGGTGAAACTTATGAATAAAGTGAATGGCGCAGAAAGCCTGAATATCTGAACTGCATCCTCGTGCTAGAGAAGCCAGAGTTTGTGCGAAGCTCTAGTGTGCACGATGCCCCATGCTGAAAACATGGGGACGGAAAGCCAACTGCTCAACTATCCTGACATATTATGCCTGGAACACTTTTCTTTTGCATAGATTATATTCCCACACTATTTGTTCTTAGATGTAAGGATTGGCAATGGGCTTTTTGGTATAGGCGCTTTTATTTTGACAGAGACTCCACTGGGATTGCGTTATTTATTCTTTGAAGGTCGCAGCTTGCGCACATCTTTAGATTTATGGTTATGTCGGAGTTCAAACAACCCATTGAAGTTCAATAAAGACCCCTGAACTGTGATCACTTGTGTCTGTCTTCACTGTTTGATACCATGCCTTCCTTACAGAAGCAACTGTGAATGCATTATTTACCAACAAAGCTACGCAATATTTTAATTGCTAGACACCAAATAAATATTATAATAATTCAATCAAACCTGATTGCTATCTTCTCTTTGTGGTCTCGAACCACCAAAACATGCCGCTTACAGCTGCGTACACTAACCAATTGTACCACTGAGACTGCTTGCAAGTTCTTTCTGTTTAGCCTCCTTAGAGTTGCACTTAAATCAACAGTTTACATTCTGCCTACTCCTTCCCCACTCCTGAACTATAGTCTTTGCAGCCACTGTCGCCTTGCAGCCCTGCTTTTCTGTTTCTAAAATGGGGTCGATTTTTACATTGCTGGTCACCCAACCTATTGCTTATAAATGGCTGAAGGTACACTTTGTGAACCCTTCTTATTACACCAGAAGCTGGTAGGCTTCCTCCTGAAAACCTCTTCAGAATATCATTGGCATCCCCATAAAAGCACAGTGCTAGCTTGTTGGCGTGCTTGGAGAGCATTGCTTGTTTCTCGTCCGAATATCTCTTTTTAATTATATAAATAAAGAATATTCATTAAGACATTTGACTTTGATTAAGTTTGTTATCTTTTAATAAACATCTCCTTTTAACTATTTGCACATTCTGGGTTACATTTTGAGTAGGCCAGCAATTTCCATTTCTCCAGGAGCTTCAATACATTCAGTATCTTTGGCTGTAAATTGTTGCATGTTTGTTGCGTGAGTCTTAGTGGCTGGCCATCTCTGCTTTATTGGATGCAAGAACCAGCTTGCTTACCAGCGTTGATCTGCCAACACGCTGGCTGTGGAGGCAGCACTAGCAATCTTCTTGTTACCATCTGACCCTCAGGAAATGCTGATGCCTGCCCATCTGCTAGAGCCCAGTCTAATCCTTCTCCTCCACGGACGCTGCCTTGCCTCGAACAGCATTCTGGATCCTGAGACACAGGGACATCATTTCACCAAAATGCCAAGGGTAGCAGAAGTGACATCACACAACCCTTGACCTCTGGTGAAATCACAGGAAGTGATGTCATTTAACCCCGCCCAGAAGTGCCATCACGGGAAGCGATGAACACGACCTTCACCACTTGACAAAACAGGAAGTGGCATCACATAGCATTGTACACTACGAAAAATATGGTTACGATATCACTATAATGTCATGTAGATTTCATACAAGAATGGATCGCCATATGTATCGTTAAGAACCGTGTGTATAGCCCATATTACAAAATTACTGTGAATGCAAGCAGACGTCCAAGGACAAATGATAACGATGTGTTATTATTTAGAACTTACACTTAAGAGTTTTATATAGAACAAGCATTCATAGAATAGCATCCAAACTGTGTTGGTACTCTTTTATCAACCTCAGAAGGATGAAAGGCTGAGATGGCCTTGCCAGGATTCGAACCTGCAACCTGCAGATCACACACACATCGAATATGTTTGTAATGTACTCAACGATTAAAACAACTTTTGGAGAAAAAAATAGCCCACTGCTCTATCACCGTACATACAGGAGAAAGACAATGGGCCTCATTACGAGGTTGGAGGTAGCCATGGCACTATTAGCTCCATGGCTGCCTCCAAAACCCTTCCGACTCCGGCCTGATGAATGGAGCAATTACCGGTCCATTCCGAGGTTGAAGGGACCGGTAATTCCCCATTCACCAGGGCCATTCCCAATTCCCATTTGAGCCCCCATAGGGCTCGATGGGAAGGGGGAAGGCAGCAATAACAGTACTGCAAATTGCGGTACCGTTATTGACCCCTGTATCCCTTTGCGGGTCCCGTCCTTAACGCCTGGAAAAACCAGGCGTTAAGGAAGGACCGGCAAAGGGAACTCGTAGTAGGGCGGTAAGGGACTAATCCCTTACCCGTAATGAGGCCCAATGATATCATAGGTTATTTATAATGGACTTAATACCCAGAGGTGTTCTAAGCAGGGACCAGGGTTCCAACCTGTTGTGCTCTGTGTTGTTTTGCCTTCAAGACGAGCACGTTGCCCCTGAGCTATCCTCTCGAGGGAATTGGCTGTGCAATGTACACATGTATACACCAGTTCACCAAAGAGGTCAGGTTGTAACTTACTTATTTTGGAAAATCCATATAAATACACTGAAGTCACAAACATGGCCCAATGGTGTCGTGACACAGCATAGCCTTATGCCCGCTTAAGCTTCTGCTATATTAGTCAGGTCAAATTTGCAGAAAACTGTTTTAAACATTTTCTCATTATTCAAATATGTTTGCACTGCATGTGTTTTTCACAGGTCACAAAGAAAATATACTCAAAGAAAATCTGAATGTTGAACTTTTTCTAATACACGTTAAGTAGCGTGCGTGCGTGCGTGTGTGAGTGTGTGTGTAACCCACTTAGTGATGTAGGGAGGATTCCCCAGGTTCCCCAATCCATCAATAGACTTTAAGGAAACAGGTAGTTATTAAACCTAGGGGAGTCCAAGATAGGGAAAGTCTGTATCCTGTGAGGGATCAGGACCTAGTGAGGAGAAAGACCAGAGGAAGGAGTTCTAGCAGAAGGGAACCGCATACGGGGGATGAAAGGGATGCCCTTTCCTGCCATAGTGAGGGAGGCGGCGAGAACCCTCCAATGTCCCCCAAGCACCAGTGTGTTACCAGAACTCTGCAACCCCTAAAGTGAGAGGAGTTTGTCTCCATCTACCAATAGTCATCCTCCCTGTTTTGCCAGTTCGTCTACAGACCTCCCCAATGTGGTCCTGTCATCGTATTCTCCACTGTCCCTACATTTGACCTAACTCTGTGATCCGCTTCTCCTTATATAACAGTTTCAGCCTGGGCAATGGCAGTCAGCAATGCTGCATTAAAGACTTTGGGCAAGGACCTGCATGGCTAGTCCATGCCGGCATCAGGGACTGGCAGACAACAGCAGAGGGACCAACGCGAATGGCTGAGTCCTGCAGTGCAAAACTGCCAAAGATACCACAATGTTTTAATGGTTGATTTACCAACAACAATCCCCCATGAATGGTCCACGAACTGAGAGGAGGAATCCTTGTGAGTATGCAGGAAACATCGCACAACAGATTGGCAGCCATGGCAAGGAGCAACGTATACAGAACAATGTGGAGGAGCAGCCGAGTACTTCTACAGGAAGTCCCGCCCCTATTTTGCCTATATGCTGGCAACCAGAATTTGCAACATGTGCAACACCAGTAATGGTACCTATACCACGACGAATCTTTGAGACGAGGTATCCACTAAGAAAGCCCTATGTGAAGTATTCCCCAAAGACTGATGATCTACTGAGAGAAGCGCCTGAAGAAGTGTGAAGACGTAAAAAGGAGAAGCTGGTGGCATCACAAGAAATGAGTGTGATGCACTAAAAGGGCCTATACTCTAATAAACCTATTGCCAATCCTTACTTCTGAATACAGAAGGGTGTGGGACAATTGTACATGCAAAAAGAAAAGTGTTCAAGAAACAATATTTCAGGATGGTTGAGCAGTTGGCTTCCCTTCCCCACGTTTTCAGCACGGGACAAGGAGGCACATTCAAGCTTCGCACACACTTCCACAAGGATACAGTTCCAAGCAAAGGTATAAAGGCCTTCTGCCAAAGCCTCTTTTTCAATAACAGTCTCTTGCTGTAGAGGGCCTGTCATAACAAACAAATATAAAAGTTCCACTCTTAACAAGATTTTCACATGCATAAGTTCTTGATTTCAGTATCCATCCTGGGTCATCGTCCTTCAGGCTGCAACCCCTTTTTTTTACCACAATGTTCGCACTGGTCTGCCTCGTTCGGGCTTGGACCATGGATCCTCCTCGTTCGGGCTCGGATCGCTTTTCCACAATATTCATATTTGGTCTCCCTCATTTTTTTTGAAACGTATTTTATTGATTTTGGTGGTAAAAAATAACGTGCAATACAACGAGAAATCAAACAGTGGTTCAAACAAGGGAGGGGACGGTGCAAGGGGGACAGGGGAGGGGAAGGGCCAAACAAATCAACAACAGTCTTCATGTTGCAGCGAACTTACAGTGGACGGATGGGTTAGGGCCTGCGACCCAGAGTTTCAGGAAGCAGGAGGGGTCGCATACAAGGGCTGTCCTTCCAGTGCTGGCATCAGGGGATAGCGCCAGTGTGATGCTACGAGATTTCAGGGGGGTTTGTGGTCGGCGCTGAAGCGTATGTCTCTGAGGAGGGCCTTCCATGATTCCAGGGTGCCGCACTCAGTTTCGCCGCTTGACATGATTCCTTCTTGCCAGGCCCTGGTTTCAGCTACTGTCCATCTCTCGAGTTCTTTGAGCCATCGTTCATGCCTGGGGCCCGATGGCGTCTTCCAGGCCATCGCAATTGTTCTCTTAGCCAGGATGCATGAGATGTCCATTAGTCTGACAGTATGCTTGGACTTGCTAGGTCTGGGGTAATTCCCCAGGAGGCACTCTCCGGGGGTCCATTCGTACCTCGTCATTCCGGCGTCCATGCAAGTCTGTTTGGCTTTGGACCATAGTGTCATCGCCTTAGTGCAAGTCCAGAACATGTGGATCATGTCCGCTTTATCGTTCCCACACCATGGGCATGCAGGGGAGGATGTCTTATTGAAGGAGGCGACCCTATGTGGGGTCATGTATGTCCTATACAGGACGTTCAGTTGAATCTGGCCGAATCTGGTATTCCTGGACACTTTTTTGGGAAATATTAGCGCTCTCTCCCATTCTTTATCCGTGATCGGGGTCTCAAGGTCCGCTTCCCATTTCACCCTCAGATCTTCGCCTTTTGGGTTAGGTTTGTCGCATAGTCTGCTGTAGAGTCTGGAGACTGGTCTCCAGCCATCCGAGAGGTCATGCATTTCTTGAAGTAGAGGATCAGGGGAGGGTTCCTCCGGCCAGCCGGTCCATTGTTTCTTGGCAGTCTGTTTAAGGCGGTGGTACCAGAGGAACTGGCCCGGGGGTATTCCTTCGGCGGCCTTTAGAGATTCGAAGTCCCTGAATTCTCCTTCCTCGTACATGTCGCCCCATGTGTATATGCCGGCTTCTTCCCACCTCCTTGCTGTGGAGAGGTCTGCATCCGTTCGGCAGGTGTCTGCTAAAATGGGGTTATCCGGAGAGTATGGGTGTTGTACTCGCCTGATGTAGCAGGACCTGGCCCATATCTTCCTTCCCAGGTCAATCACTTGTGAGGTGACCAGGGATTGTCGTGTGGGGTGCCACAGGGTTTCCTTGGGGATCACATTGTTCGAGGATTGCCTCAGTAGTTCCGTCTCAGCCGAAGGTTCGTCCGAGAGCCATTTCGTTATGTGACTCAGCTGGGCAGCCAGATAGTATAACTGGAGATCCGGTAGCTTTATTCCACCCTCTTTGTGTGGCAGGGAGAGAACAGATAGCGACAGTTTGTGCCTGTGGGGGCCCCAAAGGAAGTCCCTGATAATAGCCTCCAGCTTCTTGAAGAAGGGCGGTCGAACGTAATGGCAAATGTTCACGAAGAAATATAGGAATCGGGGGAGTACGATCATCTTGACTATCGCTGCCCTGCCCACCATGGCCAATGGGAGCTTGGACCAGAATTTTATAGAGCGTCGAAGACTCATGATGGCGACCTCAGTGTTGTGTTCGTGCGTGAGTAGCGGGTTATGGCTTACGTTGATCCCCAGATAACGGAACTTGACCAGTTGCCAACCCATTCCTATCACTGGGAGATTGCTTTCTGGAATGTTGCGTAGGCCCGCCAGGGGGAAGGCGGAGGACTTGCTCCTGCTGAATCGGATCCCCGAGTACTTTGCGTAATTATCTAGTACCTCCAGTGCTATCGGTGCATTAACTTCGGGAGTGCTTAGGTAAAGGAGGACGTCGTCTGCGTATAGAGATATTATGTGGTGTACAGTGCCCACCTTGATACCAGCGTCGAAAAACTGCTGCCTGAAGTATAGTGCAATCGGCTCCAGGCCCAGTATGTACAGCATGGGCGATAGTGGACACCCCTGTCTCGTTCCCCTTTGTATTTCCCAGGCTGCTGATACCATTCTTCCCGTTTTCACTCTCGCCATTGGGGAATTATAGAGGACCTCGATCCACCTGATGAAGCCCCCTCCGAAGCCAAATCTTCTCAGGACCTCCCTGATCCATTCCCAGTATATGGAGTCGAAGGCCTTGATAGCATCGAGCGACAACACCGCCAGGTCCTCGTCCCTCTCGTGTGTTTCAGCCATTACATGCTGTAGCCTCCTGAGGTTAGCAGTGGTGTTGCGCCCAGGTACAAATCCGTTCTGGTCTTCATGGACGATGGATCCCACCACTCTGGCCAGCTTGCGAGCTAGTATGGATGTGAGGATCTTGGCATCGTAGTTTAGCATGGCCAGAGGGCGATAGGACTCACAGTCGGTGGGCGATTTGTGTGGCTTGAGCATAGGGACGATTATGGTTTCTTTCATGGTGTTGGGGAGAATCCCGTTCGTGTATGCCTCCTGGTAGACCTCGTGGAGAACTGGGGTAAGGATGGGCTCATACGTCTTGTAAAACTCAGGTGGGAGGCCGTCGCTGCCAGGGGCTTTGTTGTTAGAGAGGGACCTGATCGCCCCTTGTACGTCCTCAAGAGTGATCTCCATCTCCAGTTCCTCTCTCTGCTCGAGTGAGATGCGGGGAAGTTCTATCTCCTCAAGTGTGTCTATAATGACTTCAGTAGGAATTTGCGTCTTGTGGGCATACAGTTCGGTGTAGAATTTGGCAAAGGCTTCATTGATCCCCAACTGGGTTGTGTGGGATGTCCCATCGGCGTCCCGTATCTCCACTGGGAGGTGTTTGGGGTGTTCCCGCTTGCAGAGCCAGGCCAGTAATCTCCCTGGTTTGTCCGATTCTTTGTGGGATCGGGTGGTATGCGTGGTAAAATCGAATTTCTCCAGTCTTTCCCATGCTTGTTGGCATTCTGCACGGGCTTCCTTCAATTTATTCTCGGCCTCTGTGGAGTTGTCGTGAGTAGACTCTAGTCGGGAGATCTCAGCCTCCTGTGCTTCGAGCGTTCTCTGCAACTGCCTGCGAGTACCGCCGGCTCTCGATATAATTTCCCCTCTGGTCACCACCTTTATAGCTTCCCATAATGTGCCCCAGGAGGATACCGACCCCATGTTGATTTCCAGGTAATCTTCCAATTTTTCGGCAAGGTCTTCCCTGAACTCGGGATCTTCAAGTGCTGCAGTCGGCATCCTCCACATGGGGATCGGGGGTCTGGGGCCCCTCAATTGCCATAGCATGGTCAGTGGGGTGTGATCGGAGATCGTTCGCCCCAGATACTCTGTAGATGCAGCACATGGGGCGAGCTCCTTGTTTGTAAACAGGTAGTCGATTCTTGTATGGACTCCGTGTGGGGCTGAGTAGTGGGAGTAAATCCTGTCGGCCGGATGGTGTTCCCTCCAGATGTCGACTAGATTGAGCTGCTCCAGAGTTTCCCTCAGGGCACGGGATGCAAGGTTGCTCGGGTGTGGGGGGGGCAGCGATCTGTCCGCACTTGCGTCAGCAACACAATTGAAGTCCCCTCCCCATATGAAAGTGCGGTCCCGGTGCCGAATCAGTTTTGTAATCATTGTGGCGAAGTACGCCGGTGTTCCGTGATGTGGGAAGTAGGAGTTAACCAAGCAGACTGGGGTCTGTTCCATTGTGCCCCAAATCACTACGTATCTCCCTTCCTTATCTTGTTCACTCCCCTCCATCTGGAAGGGCACATCCGGGCTTATCCATATTAGCACCCCTCTAGCGTATTTGGAGTAGGGGGACCCTCTCACAGTCCCAGCCCATCGGTCTGCAATCTTGGACATGGCCTCCGTCGTGAGGTGAGTCTCTTGAAGGAGTGCAATCGAGACTTTCTTCCTTCTGAGATAGGATTGTATACGATTGCGTCTGAGGTATGAGCCCATACCCCTCACATTCCATGTCATCACAGTGAAGCCGCCATCGGGTCTGAGTTTCGGATTTGATGCGGGACTCGGTCTCCGGAGTCCGGCTCTGCTTTAGTCCTCCGTAGGTGGGCTGCGGGGGGAATATCACTGAATTCCGGTCATCGGGGTCGCGTCCTGGACCCATCTCGGTCTTTGTTGGCGAAAGAAGCATGAAGACTGTATAACTAATAAAACTAATAACAAAACTCAAACTGGTGCGCCCAGCGACTACAACATTGTTGCGGTGCTCAGGCGCTCTCGAGCCGTCGGAGCCCATCCGGGAGTCGGGCGCGAGCTGGGTCAGGCAGGTGCCCAGACCGGGTGAATTCTACGCTGGGGGTGGGGCGAGGGTCTGGCGGCGGAGCCGAGCGAGGCCGTTTCCAAGTGAAAAACTGAAGTTGGATTACCTTCTGTGTTCCAGCGTCATGTACGATAGTTCTTACTGTTACTCGGGGGTCGCTTGTGGGATCAGGGGGGGTTAGGCCTCATTCCGTGAGTTGTCCTTGCCATCCGCCAGGTTATTATCCTCTAGCCACATGTTGGCTGCCTCTGGATTATCGAGGAATACCACTCTCTCTTTGTAGACGACCCTGAGGCGTGACGGATATAACAATCTATAATTTAGGTTCAGTTGTCGGAGCCTAGCTTTTATCGGGACAAATGAATTCCGCTCTCTCTGAACCTTCTGCGTGTAGTCCGGATAGATGGAGATTTTGGAGTCCCCTCTTTCGATGGGGCCCCCCTCCCTGGATCGCTGTAAGATAGTTTCTCTGTCCTGAAAGTTCAGTATCTTAGCGATTATAGGTCTGGGGTGCGATCCAGGGGGAGGGCGCCTCTGGAGGGATCTGTGGGCCCTCTCGACCGAGAATCCCTGGGTCAGTTTGCCGGCCCCTATTTCTTGCAGCAGAAGGGTTTCGACGAAGGATGTGGTATTTGCCCCCTCGTTCCCCTCTGGGACGCCCAGGATCCTGATGTTGCTCCGTCTGGCCCGACCTTCGGCCTCCTCCGCCCTTTCCTCCAGGAAGGCAACTTTCCTCTTCAGGAGGGCAACTTCTGACTTCATGGCTGTAGTGGCCGTGGATGTTTCCTCCGTCGACTGTTCGACGGTCGTGACCCTCTCCGCTATGTTGCGAGCGTCTTGGCGGATCAGTTGGATATCAATTTTGAATTCGTCGATCTTAGAGTCTATATGTGTTTTTAGGGAGGCTATGGCATCAAGTATCTGAGAGTGGTTATCGGCGGCCACCCCTTTGCCCGTCCGGGCGACTTCAGAGGAGCCGGCCCCGGCTTGAGTGAGGGTCTTCACCTTGGTGGAAAGAAAGGAGTCCATGGTGGCGGCTCTGGTCTTATTCTTGGCGGCCATCTTGAGGTGATGATTGCGGATGTCCTAGGCCTCAAAGGATAGATCGCTTGCAGGGTTGCTAGTGAGGCCCTCTTCTTAGCTGAAATTTCGGGCCGTGAGCTGTGTTTTGCCCCTGTGTCTGGTTGTGCGACCCACAGAGTCGGGTATCAGAAGAGTAAGGGTAGGCGGGAGGCCCCCCTCGCGGGTGAAGCGGGATCCCGCGCACCCTATCTTGTGGGGCTGGATCGGTAGAGTGACCCGAGCCAGGCCAGTCCTCTGTCAGACGGGCGGCACCCGGGGATGTCGTTTTCCTTTCTCGTGCTTCCGCTTCTCCCCACCCGACCTGGAAGCCCGTTGGGGGAGGGATACCCCTCGTAGGCTCCGCTATGCGATGCGAGGCGCCATCTTGGATCCGATCAGAGCGGCAGGGGGGGAGAGCCGTTTTAGGGCCGCAGCTGCGTCTGGGGGGTCCAGTTCGGCCCAATGGTTATTCAGATGCAGAACCGCTTCCCCCAACCGCACATTCCTCTGCAAGGGCTGGGGCCGCACATGAGCCGGAGAAAAAAGATCAGGAAACGGCGTCTCGGCCGGAGCTCGGCAGATCAGCTCCCGCTCGCCATCGGCGCCAAGCCACGCCCCCTGGTCTCCCTCATTTGGGCTCGGACCAAGTAGTCTTACTTCTACGGTTTCCTCTTGATATCAAAATCAAAGACTTTCAAATGGGCAATGGGTTTTGCTTAAACTGTTGCAGGACCACTTTGATTCATTCGTACAATGTTCTGATCAATCTTCTACTTTCGTTACTACAACTTCTTGGAGGGATGCTTTACAGAGACTTTCGATTAAGTACCTTCACACTGCAGGACCACCCTGTCAACAGTATCTTATCTTTCCTTCTCAGGTTCAAACATTCATCAGTCGTTTAGCTTTACTTGTGTCTTTCATCACACGCGTTTAACAATGTTAATTCCAGCGCTCGTTATACAATGTTGCAGCTTGCAACCTTGACTTCAACACAGACCCGTCTTGCATCGGTCATCCCAACTCACCGGCTGTGTTGATCTGTCTGGCGCTTCTTTGTTCCTGAAGCCAAGGATGATACCACTGCGGCTTCAGTTCCTTTCCACCTTGGTCAGTTACGCGGGAGGGCCTCCGGTATCTGTGACACATAATGCAGGATTCTTCAGTCTGGTTTCCTGGCCTTACGCTTTGTGACTCAAAGGTTTCTTGAGAAAAGTGTTTCTTGCAGAAAAGGTCAAGGGTATTTCCATCCTTGTGAACCCTTCTTGGTTTGCCGTCTTTCTCCCCTCATTCAGCTGCCAACTTGAAACTGCTGTTCCTTCGTGTGCTTTGCCTTGCTCAGAGTGTGCTCTCGTGCTCTGCCTTTTATCTGTGTGGGGACGTTTAATTGAAGTCAGGTGTGAGTGATTGTCAGTAATTAGTAGCGGGACATGTCAGGTACACTGCTCGGGTGTGAGTCTGTTTTCTCCCAGAGTGGGCTGTCCGTGTGGAAGTGTTTGTGAAGGAAGAGGGGAGTAGGGGGTAAAGTTCCCACGTATTCTACCAGGTAGGACGGGGTAAAGGTGTTGCAGGGGGAAGGATACTGCGTCTCGCCATCCGGTGTCCTACTCCTTGAAGACCACTCACCCAGGTGATCCCCCTGCACTGGTCCACTCCCAGGGTCTGGTTTAGGTTGCCAGCGTCCTCACCACTTCCCTGCTTGTCACCTCTCCTCGGGTCACTGCAGGCCCTCTTGCCCGCTGTTTAGAGTGCAGCAGCAATTTCCCCAACGCGGCCAGCTCCCCCGCACCCTCTCTTCCTCTGAGAATTGTCGGGCAAATGCAGCTCGTATTTCCATTCCAGGAGCTGCCATGAACACTCTCCACACATGGATCACTGTCTCGATCTCGATTGGAGCAGCATCACTATTGCCAGGATTACTGAAGGATTAAGTTGGGCGGCGTCAAGAGTCCCACGGACCTTGACTCACAATGGTTGCCTGCTGGCTCCGCCCCCAGCCAGAGTGTTTATAACGCAAGTTGTCAATGATTATGAAACCCCAATCATGGAGGAAAGAGTAACCCATATGACAAAGACCTGGCAAGCATTTATACTAAATGAGGGTTGGGATGGAAAAGGGTTCCATAATGTAAAGTCCTGGAAAGTAAACACACCGGGTGAAGTTAAATATTTGTTTATTTGTTTGTTTGTTTTATTATTTCGAGTGCACACTAGACCCAAAGGTATCAAGGCACAAGGGCATCAAGAGAGTTGTTAACTTTAGGTTACATTACAGCGCGAAGTTGTAGTACAGCTTCGGTTACAGTGCTGTGCTGTACACATCATCATCATTAAACAAAACAGCAATAGAAATATACAAAAAGTGGGTGTACACTATATACAAAGAGCAAGCAGTGAAGGGGTAAATTATGCATTATGGAGCAATAGGCACTTTGGAGTAATTAACTGTTTATGTAACAGAGTCCTGGCACAAGAGTGCACCAGGTGAAGGTAAATATGTGTGCAACAAACTGTGTAATAAAGTCCTGGAAAAAGAGAATAGCAGGTAAAGTTGACTATCTGTATAATAAAGTGTTAAAGTAACAGAATCCTGGCACGAGAGTAGGCCAGGTCAAGATAAGGATTTGTGCAAAAAAACTGTTTATATAACAAATGCCTGGCAGAAGAGTAACCAGGCGAAGGCTAATGTTTACGTAATGAAGTCCTGGTAGGAAGGTGCACCAGGTGAAGGTGAAACAAGTGTGCAATTTGACCTGGCAGAAGTATGCCCCGGTGGAGATTGATATAAAGAATATTGTAAAAACTGCAAGGGACTCGAAAAAGAAGCCCTTAGGAGAAGACATATCCCTAACAGAACTGTATTAAAGGAAGAGAAAGCTTGGGGATGGAGCCAATTCCCCACAAGTGTTGAACCAGTGAAAGTTAATCTAAGGAACCTAGGGAAGAAAGCTAATCCCTGGGAAGAAGAGCATTGCTTATGAGAAAAGCCTTTCTGTTGAATTGGGACATTTTGTGTTGAACTTGTACATTTGATCACATGGAAAAGTTAATAACCAATTGATCATGAAAAGAGCCTTTTTGTCACAATTTGATCTTTGTTGAACTTGAACATTTTGAGCACTTGAAAAAGTCAAGAAACAGCCTCCTCTACTTGTTTAATGTTTATTTAGAGTGTGAGGGCCAGAATAGGATTCGGGACACAGGAGAGATCTTTTATTTGGACATCTTGGCACTGATCAAACTCGATAGTTTTGGTTTGAGGTAGAGAAATTCCTCCTGGAATAGGGGTAATGAGGAATTTCCCAACCCCAACTTCTCATAATAAAAGTTTATAACCAAAAATATGTCTCGTCTGTTTCTGCGTCTCATTCCTGGCTCCTCATATCTCAAGAAATGTATCCTTGAATTACTGTATTCCATCGAGAATTGAATATTGCTATTGCACTTATGAATCCATTCACAAAATAGCAATCATTCTTCTTCCTCTCCATGCCAAATCATACGGACATCATCGCTATACCTTTTCCATGTTTTGATCCTTTGAAAATAGGGGTTGTTTTGGGAAAAGATATATTGCTCATCAAGGTTTGCCATGTAAAGGACAGCCAAGTATTGTGCAAAGGCGGCTTCCGTGGCAGTGTTTCTAACTTGTAAATAATCGTTTTCCATGAATTGAAAATCATTTTTTTCAAGGGCAATGGCCAACTGTTCAATTCGAAATTCATTTGGTATAGTGTCCATCTGCCATACATTTGATAGGGTTTCTCTTATCCAGCCAATGGCCTCATTTTGGGGAATACTAATATACAGGGATTGGTTATCCATTGTGACCAAAAGTGCATGGTTAATATCAAATAACATATTCTTGAATGTGTTCATTTCTGATGTTGCATCCTGTAAGAATGTTCTGTTGTTTTGACTACATCGTTTTAGACAGCACTGAGCCACATCTCGCCACTATCGGTCTCCCTGGAGGCGGCGGGAGGAATTGGGTCTTTATGTAATTTTGGCAATGCATAGAAATTGGGTATGGGATCTCTATAAAAGAAACTAGCTTATGATGAATAGTGCTTCATTCTCCTGAGATATTTTTATTTCTACAAATTGCCTGTGATATTAATGATATCATTACATGTTGTTTAGTCCTGTAAGTACATGCTGTGTGCACTTATTTCTATGTGTTTTAATTATGTATGCATACATTTATTCCAAAATGTACATTGAAGGTTTCACTATATATATTTTTTTTAATTCGCTCATCGGTTGACACCACGGCAGGACCATTGTTCTGCATAGATTGATCCTGTTGTGTCTACTGACATCTGTAGTTATGAGCCATGGCACTGAGGACTGGTGATGACAGGAGCACCAAAGCTTTGACTGCCAAGTTGGTGGACTGCCCTTAGAAGAGGTCAGCCTGTGGCTCTGCTGGGGGAAGCACAGATCAACCAAAGACAAATTAAAGTTACTCATTGCAGTGACTGGAGTACTCTTAGTCCTTAGTCCCCTTTCCTCCATCCTTGTGGGCATCCCCCAACCTGGGGACAGTACCAGAACTTTTGGCAGTGAAAAATTGAGCTTCCCCTTTACATTTAGTATAGGGAACACACCCCTGAGGACGCGCCCTCCGGTGCCTCACCTCTGTCGCCTTTGAACACATCAGACACTTAGATACCTGTCTACACTTTGTTACATATTAGCCCCTGGCATACAAGCAGTGGAACGTGGGTGGGACCTATGGAGGAAAGCGGATTAGAGTACTCTAATCACTACGGTGAGTAACTTTATTTACTGAAGCATCCCATCCCCTTTCTTCCATCCTTGTGGGTGATTCCACCGAACAAGACTATAGGGTGGAGCCGTGACAACTGCCTCATATCTAGGACGAAGAAAAAAGGTTCTTCAGAACCGCCTAACCAAACTCTGCATCACGCCTGCAGCTGGCATCCAGGGAGCAGTGCTTACACCTTGTTGATGACATCCCAAGAAACATGCCTTTGAAACGCAACCACCGTGGCCTTAGCTCTGACCGCATTGGCATGAATCCCCCCAGGAACTGGTTTGCCCATGGCTGTATATGCCTCTGAAATGGCATGGACCATCCAATGTATGATAGAAGCTTTGTAAGTATGGGTGCCGGGAGCCGAGCGCCCCAAGGTGATGAACAATGCCTCAGACTTCCTGAAGGATTTTGTCAGAGAGAGGTAGAGGACCCTCTGGAGGTCCAACAAATGCAGAGCTGTTTCTGCCTCTGACTGCGGGTTTGGAGAGAACACCGTCAAACAGATTTTCTGATTTCAATGGAACAGAGAGACCACTTTGGCCAAGAAGTTGGAATGAGTGTGCAAGATGGCTCTGTCATTGTGAAACGTGGTGAAGGGCTTCCATGATGGCAATGCCTGCACCTCGCTGACTCTGTGCACAGAGGTAAGCTCCACCAACAGCACTGCCTTCAGGGTCACCAACCTGATGTCCACCCATGCCATTGGCTCAAAGGGCTTGCGCTGCAAGGCCGTGAGAACCACATTGAGGCCCCAGACCAGATGTGGAATATGCACCGGAGGAAAGAGCCTCGACAACCCCTTGAGGCGAGCCTTAACTACTGAGTTGGCCGCCGAAAAAAACGTGTCTGGGAATTCTTGTAAGACCCAATGGCCATCAAATAGGTGCGGCAGGTATCAACCTGAAAGCCATAACGAGCCAGATGAGCGGAAAATGCCAGAACATCATCCAGGGAGCAGGTAAGGGGGTCCAGCCGCTTGTCGCAAAATCTAGTCCACTTGCTCTTATACTGAGATCAGGTAGACGGCCTCCTGACATCCTGTATGATGTCCACATTGTTCTCTGAAAACTGAGCATGCCACAACCTCAGCTGGTCAGGAACCAGGCCACAAAGGCCATCCTGGCCGAGTCCGGGTGCTCCACTGCCCCGCCCTTCTGTGTCAGGAAGCCCCTGCTGGGGACCAGAAGATGGACAGGCCCAAGGGAGCGCAACTGCAGGAGGTCCAAGAACCACGCCCTCGACAGCCAGTCCTGGGGGATCAGGATGAGGCTACAGCCCACCGAAGTTCAGAATTTGCAGAGTCTGCTGTAGCAACGATAGGAGGAAACGCATAACACCTGCGGCTGTGCCAGGAGAGCTGGAACGCAACCCCCAGAGACCCCTGACCCTGGCCCACCAAGGAGGCAAAGCGGGTGCACTTGGAGTTCTGAGGAGACGAGAAATAGAAAGAGGCAATGATGCTGGCACAATCATCTGCAGCGGAGGCGGAGGGGAGAGGGAGAGAAGAGAAATAGAAAGAGGCAATGATGCTGGCACAATCATCTGCAGTGGATGCGGAGGGGAGAGGGAGCTAAGAGAAATAGAAATAGGCAATGATGCTGGCACAATCATCTGCAGTGGATGTGCAGTGGATGCAGAGGGGAGAGAGGATGCAGAGGGGAGAGGGAGTGAATAGGAGAGGGAAAGAAGAGAAATAGAAAGAAGCAATGATGCTGGCACAATCATCTGCAGTGGATGCAGAGGGGAGTGGGAGTGACGAGAAATAGAAAGAGGCAATGATGCTGGCACAATCATCTGCAGCGGAGGCGGAGGGGAGAGGGAGAGAAGAAAAATAGAAAGAGGCAATGATGCTGGCACAATCATCTGCAGTGGATGCAGAGGGGAGTGGGAGTGACGAGAAATAGAAAGAGGCAATGATGCTGGCACAATCATCTGCAGCGGAGGCGGAGGGGAGAGGGAGAGAAGAGAAATAGAAAGAGGCAATGATGCTGGCACAATCATCTGCAGTGGATGCGGAGGGGAGTGGGAGAGAAGAGAAATAGAAAGAGGCAATGATGCTGGCACAATCATCTGCAGTGGATGCGGAGGGGAGCGGGAGAGACGAGAAATAGAAAGAGGCAATGATGCTGGCACAATCATCTGCAGTGGATGTGCAGTGGATGCAGAGGGGAGAGGGGATGCAGAGTGGAGAGGGAGAGAAGAGGAGAGGGAAAGAAGAGAAATAGAAAGAAGCAATGATGCTGGCACAATCATCTGCAGCGGAGGGGAGAGGGGGAGAAGAGAAAGAGAAAGAAGCAATGATGCTGGCACAATTATCCGCAGTGGATACGGAGGGGAGAGGGAGAGAAGAGAAATAGAAAGAGGCAATGATGCTGGCACAATCATCTGCAGGGGATGTGGAGGGGAACGGGAGAGACGAGAAATAGAAAGAGGCAATGATGCTGGCACAATCATCTGCAGTGGATGCAGAGGGGAGCGGGAGAGAAGAGAAATAGAAAGAGGCAATGATGCTGGCACAATCATCTGCAGTGGATGCGGAGGGGAGAGGGAGCTAAGAGAAATAGAAAGAGGCAATGATGCTGGCACAATCATCTGCAGTGGATGTGCAGTGGATGCAGAGGGGAGAGGGTATGCAGAGGGGAGAGGGAGAGAAGAGGAGAGGGAAAGAAGAGAAATAGAAAGAGGCAATGATGCTGGCACAATCATCTGCAGAGGATGCGGAGGGGAGCGGGAGGGACGAGAAATAGAAAGAGGCAATGATGCTGGCACAATCATCTGCAGTGGATGCGGATGGGATCGGGAGAGACGAGAAATAGAAAGAGGCAATGATGCTGGCACAATCATCTGCAGCGGAGGGGGAGGGGAGAGGGAGAGAAGAGAAATAGAAAGAGGCAATGATGCTGGCACAATCATCTGCAGTGGATGTGCAGTGGATGCAGAGGAGAGAGAGGATGCAGAGGGGAGAGGGGGAGAATAGGAGAGGGAAAGAAGAGAAATAGAAAGAGGCAATGATGCTGGCACAATCATCTGCAGCGGAGGCGGAGGGGAGAGGGAGAGAAGAGAAATAGAAAGAGGCAATGATGCTGGCACAATCATCTGCAGAGGATGCGGAGGGGAGCGGGAGATAAGAGAAATAGAAAGAGGCAATGATGCTGGCACAATCATCTGCAGCTTAGGCGGAGTGGAGAGGGAGAGAAGAGAAATAGAAAGAGGCAATGATGCTGGCACAATCATCTGCAGAGGATGCGGAGGGGAGCGGGAGATAAGAGAAATAGAAAGAGGCAATGATGCTGGCACAATCATCTGCAGTGGATGCGGAGGGGAGAGGGAGCTAAGAGAAATAGAAAGAGGCAATGATGCTGGCACAATCATCAGTAGCGGAGGCGGAGGGGAGAGGGAGAGAAGAGAAATAGAAAGAGGCAATGATGCTGGCATAATCATCTGCAGCGGAGGGGAGAGGGAACTAAGAGAAATAGAAAGAGGCAATGATGCTGGCACAATCATCTGCAGCGGAGGGGGAGGGGAGAGGGAGAGAAGAGAAATAGAAAGAGGCAATGATGCTGGCACAATCATCTGCAGTGGATGTGCAGTGGATGCAGAGGAGAGAGAGGATGCAGAGGGGAGGGGGGAGAATAGGAGAGGGAAAGAAGAGAAATAGAAAGAGGCAATGATGCTGGCACAATCATCTGCAGCGGAGGCGGAGGGGAGAGGGAGAGAAGAGAAATAGAAAGAGGCAATGATGCTGGCACAATCATCTGCAGCTTAGGCGGAGTGGAGAGGGAGAGAAGAGAAATAGAAAGAGGCAATGATGCTGGCACAATCATCTGCAGAGGATGCGGAGGGGAGCGGGAGATAAGAGAAATAGAAAGAGGCAATGATGCTGGCACAATCATCTGCAGTGGATGCGGAGGGGAGAGGGAGCTAAGAGAAATAGAAAGAGGCAATGATGCTGGCACAATCATCAGTAGCGGAGGCGGAGGGGAGAGGGAGAGAAGAGAAATAGAAAGAGGCAATGATGCTGGCATAATCATCTGCAGCGGAGGCGGAGGGGAGAGGGAACTAAGAGAAATAGAAAGAGGCAATGATGCTGGCACAATCATCTGCAGTGGATGTGCAGTGGATGCAGAGGGGAGAGGGGATACAGAGGGGAGAGGGAGAGAAGAGGAGAGGGAAAGGAGAGAAATAGAAAGAAGCAATGATGCTGGCACAATTATCTGCAGTTGATGCGGAGGGGAGCGGGAGAGAAGAGAAATAGAAAGAGGCAATGATGCTGGCACAATCATCTGCAGTGGATGCGGAGGGAAGCGGGAGGGACGAGAAATAGAAAGAGGCAATGATGCTGGCACAATCATCTGCAGTGGATGCGGATGGGATCGGGAGAGACGAGAAATAGAAAGAGGCAATGATGCTGGCACAATCATCTGCAGCGGAGGGGGAGGGGAGAGGGAGAGAAGAGAAATAGAAAGAGGCAATGATGCTGGCACAATCATCTGCAGTGGATGTGCAGTGGATGCAGAGGAGAGAGAGGATGCAGAGGGGAGAGGGGGAGAATAGGAGAGGGAAAGAAGAGAAATAGAAAGAGGCAATGATGCTGGCACAATCATCTGCAGCGGAGGCGGAGGGGAGAGGGAGAGAAGAGAAATAGAAAGAGGCAATGATGCTGGCACAATCATCTGCAGTGGATGCGGAGGGGAGCGGGAGAGAAGAGAAATAGAAAGAGGCAATGATGCTGGCACAATCATCTGCAGTGGATGCGGAGGGGAGCGGGAGAGACGAGAAATAGAAAGAGGCAATGATGCTGGCACAATCATCTGCAGCGGAGGGGAGAGGGAGCTAAGAGAAATAGAAAGAGGCAATGATGCTGGCTCAATCATCTGCAGTGGATGCGGAGGGGAGAGGGAGAGAAGAGAAATAGAAAGAGGCAATGATGCTGGCACAATCATCTGCAGTGGATGCAGAGGGGAGAGGGAGAGACGAGAAATAGAAAGAGGCAATGATGCTGGCACAATCATCTGCAGTGGATGCAGAGGGGAGAGGGAGAGACGAGAAATAGAAAGAGGCAATGATGCTGGCACAATCATCTGCAGTGGATGCGGATGGGATCGGGAGAGACGAGAAATAGAAAGAGGCAATGATGCTGGCACAATCATCTGCAGCGGAGGGGGAGGGGAGAGGGAGAGAAGAGAAATAGAAAGAGGCAATGATGCTGGCACAATCATCTGCAGTGGATGTGCAGTGGATGCAGAGGAGAGAGAGGATGCAGAGGGGAGAGGGAGAGAAGAGGAGAGGGAAAGGAGAGAAATAGAAAGAAGCAATGATGCTGGCACAATTATCTGCAGTTGATGCGGAGGGGAGCGGGAGAGAAGAGAAATAGAAAGAGGCAATGATGCTGGCACAATCATCTGCAGTGGATGCGGAGGGAAGCGGGAGGGACGAGAAATAGAAAGAGGCAATGATGCTGGCACAATCATCTGCAGTGGATGCAGATGGGATCGGGAGAGACGAGAAATAGAAAGAGGCAATGATGCTGGCACAATCATCTGCAGCGGAGGGGGAGGGGAGAGGGAGAGAAGAGAAATAGAAAGAGGCAATGATGCTGGCACAATCATCTGCAGTGGATGTGCAGTGGATGCAGAGGAGAGAGAGGATGCAGAGGGGAGAGGGGGAGAATAGGAGAGGGAAAGAAGAGAAATAGAAAGAGGCAATGATGCTGGCACAATCATCTGCAGCGGAGGCGGAGGCGAGAGGGAGAGAAGAGAAATAGAAAGAGGCAATGATGCTGGCACAATCATCTGCAGTGGATGCGGAGGGGAGCGGGAGAGAAGAGAAATAGAAAGAGGCAATGATGCTGGCACAATCATCTGCAGTGGATGCGGAGGGGAGCGGGAGAGACGAGAAATAGAAAGAGGCAATGATGCTGGCACAATCATCTGCAGCGGAGGGGAGAGGGAGCTAAGAGAAATAGAAAGAGGCAATGATGCTGGCTCAATCATCTGCAGTGGATGCGGAGGGGAGAGGGAGAGAAGAGAAATAGAAAGAGGCAATGATGCTGGCACAATCATCTGCAGTGGATGTGCAGTGGATGCAGAGGGGAGAGAGGATGCAGAGGGGAGAGGGAGTGAATAGGAGAGGGAAAGAAGAGAAATAGAAAGAAGCAATGATGCTGGCACAATTATCTGCAGTTGATGCGGAGGGGAGCGGGAGAGAAGAGAAATAGAAAGAGGCAATGATGCTGGCATAATCATCTGCAGTGGATGCGGAGGGAAGCGGGAGGGACGAGAAATAGAAAGAGGCAATGATGCTGGCACAATCATCTGCAGTGGATGCGGATGGGATCGGGAGAGACGAGAAATAGAAAGAGGCAATGATGCTGGCACAATCATCTGCAGCGGAGGGGGAGGGGAGAGGGAGAGAAGAGAAATAGAAAGAGGCAATGATGCTGGCACAATCATCTGCAGTGGATGTGCAGTGGATGCAGAGGAGAGAGAGGATGCAGAGGGGAGAGGGGGAGAATAGGAGAGGGAAAGAAGAGAAATAGAAAGAGGCAATGATGCTGGCACAATCATCTGCAGCGGAGGCGGAGGGGAGAGGGAGAGAAGAGAAATAGAAAGAGGCAATGATGCTGGCACAATCATCTGCAGTGGATGCGGAGGGGAGCGGGAGAGAAGAGAAATAGAAAGAGGCAATGATGCTGGCACAATCATCTGCAGTGGATGCGGAGGGGAGCGGGAGAGGCGAGAAATAGAAAGAGGCAATGATGCTGGCACAATCATCTGCAGCGGAGGGGAGAAGGAGCTAAGAGAAATAGAAAGAGGCAATGATGCTGGCTCAATCATCTGCAGTGGATGCGGAGGGGAGAGGGAGAGAAGAGAAATAGAAAGAGGCAATGATGCTGGCACAATCATCTGCAGTGGATGCAGAGGGGAGAGGGAGAGACGAGAAATAGAAAGAGGCAATGATGCTGGCACAATCATCTGCAGTGGATGCAGAGGGGAGAGGGAGAGACGAGAAATAGAAAGAGGCAATGATGCTGGCACAAGGTCATGAATACAGAAATTACTGGAGAGTAGAAAGGAGGTGGAAAGAGAAAGTGGACAAAGCGAGGGCAGGAAGCCACCAGAAGGCAAAACCAATGGAAGAGAGGAAAGGACTGGTGGACTACGGTCTGCAAGCAAATAGGAAGTGCTATCTTTTGTTTCTATGATTATTCACCATTCCCACATCAAGTCCACCCAAAAACCGTGACCCACATTTGTTGCAAAATAACCCCATTGAATTCTACTTCGGGAGTCTTGAGTTTTGTGTTGGTCCCTTGGCTGTGACAAGCCCCACTGTGAGTTGACCAGCTGTGGACCACTTTCTTAACATTAGACAGCATGGCTAGGCGACCAATGTCACGATATACTACTCTGTTGTCTTTGGAGAGGCAATTTTTTTCATTGCTGAAATGTTTATGTTCCCGAATAAATACCTATTTTCTGTTGAAGGAAAGCTAGCTAGCAAATGTATTGCCCCAGGAGAGGCGTGAGGTTCAGTTACAATTTAACAATGCGAGTGAAGAGAAGAAGCGAGAGGAGTATGTCCATATTTACAGGTGATCCTACAACATATTTTCATTATAATGCCAGTCACTTTGGAGGCATAGCTATTTTTGGGGTGCTCGTCCTATGCCGCATAGAAGTATTCCCACAATGGCAAACTCCACAAGGGCCATTGCACTTCTGTTTCACCAAGGGCCCGTTCAAAAACGATTCTTAACTGGGCTGCATTGAAGTGAGCAAAGGCATTCTTTAACCAGGACACTTTTTCTTTTGTGCAATTTACAGTAAACATTAGTGTCTTCGCCTCTCCACACAAAAGCTGAAGCTAATTTCTACAAGATCCGGAAGAACGATTTAGGAACTTGTACAGGCAGGACCTGCTAAACATAGAGTATATCCGGGTTAAGACAACCTCGATTTTGAGGGATTACGTTTAGACCAACCCAGGAGAAACGTAAAGGCCGCATTTAGCCATGCCAGCTTTATAATTTTCCGAGAGTTTATGGTTTCTGCATTATTAGCTACCGGCGGCAGAGCTGTGACTAGATCCGACTTCTGTGAGGATAGTACCAAGAGTAACACTTCAGATTTGGTGAGACTTGTGTAAAATCTGGAAACCGTTCAGTTATGTTCTAATTCCTGTAAAAGTGGGTAAAGTGTTCGAATAGGGGCAGCAAAATATTGCTGGTGAGAAAACTGAGCTCATGTTGGTCAGATAGCACAGCGAGTAGAGCGCTCGCTTTGACATCTCTGTAGAGCTTGCTGATGCAGGTTCGAATCCTGCAGGAGCATACTCAGCCTTTCATCCTTCCAAGGTCGATAAATAAGCACCACACACCATGGGTTATAATAAGCAGCACTCAGATGCCTGAGCTTTCATAGCGCTATATAAATTCAAAAAATAAATGCAAAGGGAGACCCTTAATACGTGTGATATTCGAAACTGTATTGATTAAGGGCTAAAACAAGATTGGTGGCACTGGTGCTTGGAGCACCTCTGATTGAAGTGTGTAACCCCTCTGGCCTTGCTCCATTCCACATATCCCTGCGCTAGGACTTCTATTAACAGCCTGGGCCATTCCCAAGAACCCTTCACCGATTTCCACCAAGAGAAACGTCTCAAAGATGCAGTCTACTCTGTCATGTGCCTTGTTTACATCCAGAGACTGAAGGCCCCCTCCTTTTTACGGGACTTTAAGAATAGGTTGGCCAACTAGCTTAGATTATTAAAGACGTATCTTCCTTGTATGAGCCAAGATTGCTGTGTAGCTAACAAGTTCAGGGGAAGCCTTTCCAGTGCCACGGCCAAAGTCTTTCTGAAAATCGTAGCTTCAACATTCACCACCCCAGACAGTATTGCTAAACACTATCACCAATGCTGATAACTAAAATATGTACTCAGCTATCTAACAAAGATGTTATTTAGCATTAACTTGCCAACGAAGATATATGGAATTACATAAATAAATAAATAAATAAATAAACCAGTGTACTTGGTCTGCAGGCGACACAATTCGGGGTGGGGTCTCTTTCCGGAGCTTTAACATCAACGAGAGCTCAGATGTGGCCTTATGTTTCATCATGGTACCAGTATGTCTTAAGAAACTGTATAGTTCCTGTCAAGAGTGGGATTGGTTTATGGTAAAGGTCTAACTAAAATGCGCTAGAAAGCCCTGTGGTCCTGGCTCTTTGTTGTGTTGTTGTTGAAGGGAACATACTACAATCTTCAGCACCTCTCCCTTTTCATCCACGCCTAGAGAGGCGCTGCATCTGATGTTATTCTAGTTGTGATTGACTCTTTTGTAGGTTTCATGTGTTAGGCCACAGTTATTTTTCCACCCACGCCCGCGTGTCATGAAGTGCCTGCAGGTAGCATACGACTTCCAGGATTGGTGCAGTGCTTTGACCACCGGTGCAGTGCCCCCCCCCCCTCTTGATTCGCCAGTCCCGCCATTGTGGTTATTCTTCACCTAGCACTCTGTCACAAAGCTGAGTGGGGATCAATGAGACAGACTTACATGAGGGTTTAAAGGGACTTTAATGACAACTAACAACAGAAAGGGCATCTTTCAAGCACAACATAGGACATGACTTTTCACGGTGGGAAAGAGGCAATCAAATGTTTGGATGGCTTTCCCTCAGCGAAAAGATGATAAGTCACTCTTTTAGGAACCAAACAGTCTCGCCCCAGAAATCCATGGGGATGATGGTCTCTTCACAGTCTGAAGTTGTTCAAACACTCTTTCTAAATAGAGCTCTTGTCATCCTTTTCCTTACTGCCCTGAACTGGGACAGGTCCAAGGGCTGCTCCTTGATCCTTCGCCAGTTTGCTCAAATCAGTGATAGAGGTACTAAGATCATCCCGGGCTGTCCCATCTGTCTCTACTCAGAGTCGGTTGGGGTGGCAGAGGGAGGGACTGTCACCACGGGTTCCACATCTCTCCGGGCACTCCATAGCCCTTCATTCGGGCTTCTTTCCTATAGGCCCCTGCCATTCTCCCATCCTGGATTTGTTCGTTGCTATCGACATACTTAATTCTGGATAACTGCTTGACGCTGCATGGTATGCTGAAACATTTTCATGGGGCCAGTCCACAGCTCTATTTTCTCTTCATTATTAATCTTTTCGGGTGTTTACCTGCCCAAAGACCTTCGTGCATCTCTTTTGGAATAATGCTATTTGTTCTTTCGGGTATTAAATGGGAGTGCTGTAAAAAATATAGAATGAGGGATTCCAAGATTGCCGCCGGACCCTTGGGACGCACACTTTGTGCCCTCCGTGCAGGAAAGGGTCAATAAAGGTGTTTGAAGCGGCTAACATTACTTATAAGACCTTCTTCCAGCCGCCCTAAGGTCAGAGAATCATAAAAAAAAAAAAAACAGAATACTGCAGCTCCGCTTGTCTGTGCACGCCGCGTGGCACGGCCCAGGAAGACGGGTGCCGGAGGAGACCACCGCACCGAGCTGCAGCTGCTACAGAAGTCGGCCGACCCAATAGTGGGGGATCAAGGTGAGGGGCGGTGCAGAGAGAAACGCAGCAAATCGCTGCCACAGGCTCCTGGAGAGCCGGAGCCCCGGAGAGATTACCCCCGGGCCCACCCGGATGGGAGGCCCGGGGCCGTAAGCTGGGAGGTGGGGGGTTTGTGCTAAGTCCGGTGGGGCAGTGCCTTTTGGCGCTGCCCCACTTAGCATGCACATGGTGGGGTCGGGCTGCTGGGTCCCTTTACAATGGGAACCCAGACAGCGCGTCTCCAAGACAGGAGGGTGAGGTGAGAGGGGCAGGTGACAACCGGCAGTCGCTGCCCCCTGTCACCTTGCCCTCCATACTTCAAAGGCCCCCCTTCCCATCCTGTGGTTGCTGAGCGGGGGGGGGGCCTTTTGAAGTTCAAAGAAGGGGCCGCCTTGCCCCCAGGCCGAATTTTGCCTTTATCTGGCGGGGGCAAGGTGGCCCCTTCTCATGCTTCCTCCCCGTCAGCCACGAACAGCAGCAGGACGGCTGCAGGTCGCCGGAAAAGAACACGCTTTTCAGACTGGAAGAAGTCTGTGCACTCCTGCGGTGTCTTTCATCTGGCCTCAGCAGAGCACTGCTGGACGTTAGCTGCACCAGCCCTACAGACAGCGACGGTGCTCAGAGAACAAACAAGCCGTCGGAATAGGACAGGGAACTGAAGAGTGGCAGCAGGAGGCACAAAACTGGTCCGGGCACACATTCAGGAGTGGAAGCAGCAAAGAGGAATATTTTTGCCCTCTAATTCCCCAAGGCACGGCAGGCCTTTTCACATTCCTCAAGCAACGATTGCCAACCCGGAAAAGCTTCAATGCGGCGACCTATTAACCCTGCGCAGAGGCGCTTGGAAGGGCGGCTTTCCCTCCCAGGCCCCTCCGACACAACTGCGAGTGCGACAGCTGTTCTGGGGACACTGAGGCGACGCTGCACAAACATAAGCAAGAAAGCAGCCCGTGCCTGGAACGGTAAAGGCTAAAAACCTCAGCCTTGGAAGCAGGTCGACACAGAGCAACCTCGAGAGAGGTAAAACTTGAACTGCGAACTTGGCATACATAATATTGAATTTTTCCGCATTAGCACATCAGCACATTGCGGAAGGCAGCCCTGCAGAAAGTGATCTCTGTAAACTCCTGGGGAGCTGAATTCGGGGATAATAATAATCCGAACTGGGCGAAAGAAAAACCTCTACATTAATCCTTGTTTCCAGGCCTAACCACCACAGAGCAGGACCACGGTGGTGCTGACAGGCCGTCTCCTTTCCAAAACACAGCACCAGCAAGCATCTGCAGTGAACGCAGACAGCTATTAACTCGGCAAAAAAGCGCAAAACAAGTTTTTGGAAGCAGGAAGACACGGAGCAAGAAGTGTAACTCATAACTGGTGCCATAAAGAAGAAGGAAGGCACCCTACATCATATGGTAGTGCTTGACCCCTGGCAGCATTGGTCAGAAGCGAACACACAGGGGCACGGCACACTAAGTGGGCAACACAAGGACAGCCCACTACAAACTAGCACTCAGAGGCCAAAAGAGGAAAGTGATGGCCAACACTTTATCCCTAAAAGAAACACTACTCCTGGAATGGGCCAAAGCAGCAGAAGCAGTCCATGGCATGGACGTGGTGCAAGAAAGAATGGCAGAGCTCGCATCCACCAGCCTCAACGATGATGACACAGACGCCCTGGAAGATGAGGTCGACGGCGATGAGGGGTCTGCAGAAAGGGAGCAGCCAGCCAGGAAGAAGCAGCGCCTTGACGTCCGCAGCATGCCCGCCTATTCAGACACCCACCCAGGCACCAAAAGAAAATCAAAATCAGGTACTGTGAAAAGCAATGATTTGGGGCCTATGCTAGAACAAATTTAAAATGGCACAAGGGTGCGGGTGCTGGGGAAAAGATGAGGCACGGGGATGACTCGAGCAGCTCCAGAAGCGAGAGCGGCAGCACGGACACAGAGTCGGAATATGGGGGCGAGGATGACCAGGCCCACCTTAAAGCATGGGTTGGGCCTAGTAATGATGTCATGTCTCCAAGCCCACATATGACTAAATATGGGAGGCGCACAGCCGGCAAAAGTGTAAATAGAAGCCTAAAAAAGACTATTGCATGGCACATAGAGCGAAAAATTAAGAGAAAGATTTGGAAAAAGCAATTCATTGATATTTTTGCCTATTGGAATACGAAGAATCAGGTTTTGGCATCTCAAAAAGGGATAAGAAAGAGGAAGAAAAAGAGAGAGCAAAGAGGCCCACACTGGAGAAGAATAGTCAGGACTGAGAAGCCTCTTTTCAAATCCTATCAACAATCATCCTAGAAAAATACCCAGAAGAGGGCACTGCACTGATTGCCTACCACCACAGAATTTTGGAGAGTCACAAAACCTTTGGGGGGGAGCCATGGCTGACTATGATAGAGAGTTCAGGAAGGAGATGCAGAGATTCCCTGACCTAGGCTGGGAAGCGGAAGACCCAAAACTGTATATTTCCCATGTCTTAAAAGAAAACTCAGCTCAGAGTGCTCAGAATAATAAGGACAAGAGCAGCAAAGCAACAGAAGGGATAGAAACAGGCAGCATAACCAGCCTAGGTCACAACAAGACAGTGCAAATGTCAACAAAAACAAACACCCGTTTCGAAGACAGCCCCCAGGGGGGCAAAAAGCGGGGCAGAATCAAGGGCAGTTTGGCAACCGCAGCACGGGGGGGCAAAAGGACCTGCTGGTATTTCAACAGAGGGTCATGCAACAAGGGCACTGAGTGCAGATACAAGCACCAATGCAGCACATGCATTGGTGGCCACAGCAGCAACGACTGCACAAAAGCCTCTCCCTCCAGGCCCAGCCCAAAAGTCTCAGAGGGTAAAAACATGTACTAGTAATAAAATGGGAGCCTCACCAACAGAAATTGACCAACTAATAAAAATGTTAGAGAACTACCCTGACCCTGCAGCTAGATAATTCTTGGGTCAGGGCTTCAAAGATGGGTTTCAGATCCCATTCAAGGGCCAGGGATGTCCCACTATACCCAAAACCTAAAATCTGCCTCTTCCCTAGCCAACATAATAGGAGAATAAATTGGTAAAGAGCCAAAACCTAGGGCGGATTGAGGGTCCCTTCCAACACCCTCCTTTCATTGAGTTTTTATGCTTCCCCCTGGTCATTGTGCCCAAAAAACAGCAGGGGGAGTTTAGGACGATCCACCATTTATCTCACTCACCCGGAAGCTCTTTCAATGTTGGCATCCTTGCCACTGAGGCTACTGTCTCTTACAGCGGCATGCAGGATGCGGTTGACCTAGTAAAACTGTCAGGTAGACACGCTCTCATGGCGAAAGCCGACACTAGGTCAGCATTCAGGCTGCCGCCTGTGCACAAGAACACCTACCAGTGGCTGTGTTTCCATTTTGACAACAAATTCTATTTTGATAAACACCCCCCCCCCCCATGGGCTGCGCCATCGCGTGTGCCTACTTTGAACAGTGCAGTTCTTTCCTACAAAGGGTACTCCAACAGGCCACGCTTAGAGCCAGAATGGTATACTATCTAGATGATTTCTGCTTCACTGGCCCAGCAGGGTCTCCCATATGCAGCTCATCCATTAAGTTATTCAGTGAAACCAGGCAGGCATTAGGGGTTCCACTGGTGCCTGAGAAGATGGTAGGACCCACCACCACCCTGTCATTCTTAGGCATAGAGATTGACTCTTCCAAGAGGGAATGCTGCCTACCCATAGACAAAATGGAGGACCTTCTAAAGACAATAAGGTTGATGACAGGCAGGGACTAGGCAACGCTGCGGGAAATACAGTCCCTTGCTGGGAAGCTCAATTGTGCTACCAGAATCAGGTTCCAAGGCCGGATCTTTAACAGGAACGTGGAACTAAAAATGAGGGGGGGTTACTAAGCCACACCACCACATCAGATTGGGCAAAGAAATAACACTAGACATGGCCATATGGGAATCATTTCTTAACAATTTTAATGGCCAGGTGATATGGCGCAAAACCATGAATGGAGCAGACAAAAGGTCCTTGTTCACAGATGCGGCTGGCAGCATAGGAGTTGGGTTTTGTTTTGCTAACAAGTGGTGCGCCGAGCACTAGCCTCCCTTCTGGCAGAGGAGGGGCTGGTCCAGGAACATCACACTGCTAGAGATATTTCCCATAATGGATGGCACTCTATTTATGGGGGGACTTGTTGGCCAGCACAGAACTGGTCACACAGTCAGACAACATGGCGGTTGTACACATTTTAAACAAGGGTGCTGCCTCCTGCCCTCTGGTGCTAAAAGTGTTGAGAGAAATGACAAACAGTCACCCTGGAAAATAACATGGTAATAATTGGGCGGCACATTGCAGGCAAAGATAATAAGGCCGCTGACGCTCTTCCCGTTTTCAGTTCTCCACTTGCAAGGCACTAAACCCACAGGCAGAAGCCAGGAGGACAGCAGTTCCAGAAGAGGTTTGGGCCACCATGGACACATCCAAGGCAGCCCCCACCAGCCAGCCGGTCACAGCTCTCCCATCTGGCAGCAGTTTCATATTACACTAGATTAGCGGTGGCACCCGACCCCACCCACGGCGCACTAACCAGATATGCTCTCAACGGTTGGTCCAAAATGGAAGGGGTCAAGACAGAAACCAGGCGCTCCCTCAATTTTGCTAGATTAAAAAGTTCTGCTAGACACCCTCCCTGCAGTATGCAACAATGCCTACGAGACGTCACTATTTAGAGCCGCCTTCACACTCAACTACTCTGGGGCGTTCAGGATCAGCGAGATAGCCTCCAAAAACACAGTATCGGAGTTAGGGCTGTGAAACTGTGTAGGTCCAAAACTGACCAATTAGGAAAAGGGAGGATCATCAACCTGTACTGCATTGAGGAAACAGAATATTGCCCCATCTGCATCACTAGGGCCTTCACGAACAAGCGCCCCAGCCGGGGGGGGGGCAATTATTCACACACAAAATTGGGTCTGCCCTCAGTAGATTCCAGGTGAGGTCTGTCCTCAGGAAGACTATGATAGCTACAGGATGGAATCCTACTGAGTTTGGATCCCACGCCTTCAGGATAGGAGCAGCCACTTAGGCCTGGATGGGGGGGTTGCAAGAGAAAGCCATAAAAGGGATTGGGGGTTGGATATCGGGGGCTTACAAAAGATACAGCAGGAAAGACTTGATCTAATAGTATCTTCCTCCCCCTCCCCCCCCCCCTATTATCTCCTCATCATCCACCCATCTCGGGGGCAATGACTTGCCTCAGCTGGGCAGGACGTTTTTCTGGCTTAAATCGGCACCTCCCTCAGATCCCTGGCATGCATGCTAAGACTTCGAACAGAAGTGAAGAGGTCAGAAATCATCCCTCGCCAATAGTGGCATGAGGCAGAGTGCAGCAAAGCCATGGAGATTTCTAAGCGCAAACTGAACAAAGCCGTGGCCAATTTCTTCCTTTGATCAGGCCTCAAATTTATTAAACATGGGATCTCGGTACACAACCAGGCCATTTTCTGCATTGACAGGGTTCACCTGTCCATTGAAGGTATGGACATTTCACCAGGAATATTTTCTGGACCCTGTCAGCCAGAGGCTGTACTTAATTCATAATCTCTTATTTTGGGGGGACCTGGGAGACGCCGGTCAGCATCCCCTCAGGGTGGCGGCGGGGATCAGCCTCGAGCGGGCCCCTAATTGGGATTAGGGCCCCCCGCTCACCTGTTCCCTCTGTCCCCAAAATATAGTATTGTTATCCTTATGTGATGTTTTGGCTGGTTTTTCTTTTGCACCATGGCTGGTACTAAAATAAAGCTTGTGGCCAAAGTTTTTTCCACCTCACATCATGGTCGTCAGTCTCCTCATTCCTGCAACTGTCATTCTGTATTGCCTGTCTTGTCACACTTGTCATCCATCCGTGTCACCCGCATGCCACTCCCCAGCACAAAAACACTTCCAGGCTTATACACCCGGGCCCACCCGGATGGGAGGCCCGGGGCCGTAAGCTGGGAGGTGGGGGGTTTGTGCTAAGTCCGGTGGGGCAGTGCCTTTTGGCGCTGCCCCACTTAGCATGCACATGGTGGGGTCGGGCTGCTGGGTCCCTTTACAATGGGAACCCAGACAGCGCGTCTCCAAGACAGGAGGGTGAGGTGAGAGGGGCAGGTGACAACCGGCAGTCGCTGCCCCCTGTCACCTTGCCCTCCATACTTCAAAGGCCCCCCTTCCCATCCTGCGGTTGCTGAGCGGGGGCCTTTTGAAGTTCAAAGAAGGGGCCGCCTTGCCCCCAGGCCGAATTTTGCCTTTATCTGGCGGGGGCAAGGTGGCCCCTTCTCATGCTTCCTCCCCGTCAGCCACGAACAGCAGCAGGACGGCTGCAGGTCTAAAAAACCATCCCTCCCACCCTACAAATAACCGTAAGGAAAAGCTGTAGCGAGGGCAAGGTAGAAAATGGAACACAATCATAGCATTAGGGGAGGCTAAAACGCCTCACTTCAAAAAATAATCATAAAAATTCAACTCCAAGAAGGGCCTTCTTAAAATACCGGGGGGTCTTTTTGTCTATTAGTTAATATTCCAGGAAAATACAGTTATAGAAGACCCAGGCGCTCAGAATCCACCAGAGAACATCAATACAGATGGGAGCCCTAGGGGTATAACAAAAGTGAAAAGGAGAGAGGAACTTGAGCAGAAACATGTACTAGTAAGCCTCAAGTATCCACCTCCATGCATGCAGAAGGGGGGGTCTCACCACAAGTGGATCAGGAGCAGGGTAAGTTCCTAGTAAGGCTCCGGAACCCACCCCCTCACAATTTTGTTTATGCAAGATAAGCGCACTGGGGTACGCAAGTGGATCGTGGGCGGGGGAAGTTCCCAGCTAAGCCCTTAGAACCCACCCCAGCAGCGAATTAGTACAACACAAGCACTGAAGGGGTCTCACAACACAAGTGGATCGGGAGCAAGGAACATTCTAGTAAGGCTCTCCTTTTGAACCCATTCCAGCTGTAAAAACAGGCAGCCTTAAGCGCTGAGGGGGTCTCACAACGCAAGTGGATCAGGAGCAGGGTAAAAACCTAGTAAGGCTCTTTGAACCCACCCCGGCTGTAAAAACAAGCAGCTTCAAGCGCTGAGGGGGTTTCATAATGCAAGTGGATCGGGAGCTGGGTAAAAACCCAGTAAGGCTCTTTGAACCCACCCCTGCTGTAAAAACAAGCAGCGCTAAGCGCTGAGGGGGTCTCACAAGGCAAGTGGATCGGGAGCAGGGTAAAAACCTAGTAAGGCTCTTTGAACCCACCCCGGCGGTAAAAACAAGCAGCGCTAAGTGCTGAGGGGGTCTCACAATGCAAGTGGATTGGGAGCAGGGACAAAACCCAGTAAGGCTCTTTGAACCCACCCCGGCTGTAAAACAAGCAGCCTAATGCGCAGAAGGGGTCTCGTAGCACAAGTGGATCTGGAGCAGGGAAGACCCTAGTAAGGCTCCTAGAACCCACCGCCGAGGAAACAACTAGCCCGCGAACGGAGCGTGGGGGCTTCAAAAACTCAAGTGGATCATGTGTGGAGAAAGTGCCAAATTCATCTCCAAAGAGTGGACCAAGAGGCTAAAACGCCTCCATCCGTGGAAAAGTACAAAACACATGACCAAAAAATCAAAATGGCTCCAAGAACACATCCCGCGGAGGATCAAGTGAAAGGCTTCACAACGCGGGGGTTTTGTTCTATCAAGAAATACGGACCAAGAGCCATAACTTCAGCGAAAATCACCCTGTGAGCAAGAGAGGGCGCAAGTGCTAAATCTGGTCAGGTTGGACATCAGTAAAAGGCACACAAGCGCACACCTCCCCACCTCACTTGGAAAGGACAAGAGAAAGCAGGATGAACCTGCTCCAAAGACAAGCAATTATGAACATGTCACAGCTCACACGCTGTGGCCAAACAATTGTCACAAGCTTTCATATGAATGGCGGCGGGGATCAGCCTTGAGCGGGCCCCTAATTGGGATTAGGGCCCCCCGCTCACCTGTTCCCTCTGTCCCCAAAATATAGTATTGTTATCCTTATGTGATGTTTTGGCTGGTTTTTCTTTTGCACCATGGCTGGTACTAAAATAAAGCTTGTGGCCAAAGTTTTTTCCACCTCACATCATGGTCGTCAGTCTCCTCATTCCTGCAACTGTCATTCTGTATTGCCTGTCTTGTCACACTTGTCATCCATCCGTGTCACCCGCATGCCACTCCCCAGCACAAAAACACTTCCAGGCTTAACGGCTCGCTCCGGCTTTGGAGCGGACAGAACAGAAGGAGTGAATCCCCAGACTGGTGTCCTGCCCGGGGACGTAGCGCCAACGGAGAGACGTCCCAGAGAGATGGGGAGCGGGAGATCCTGTCCTGGGCCCCTGCACTGCCTGGGCGGGCACTGTGGGCTGTGGGCGCCGCTCTCCTGTGGTCCTCCCCCCTTTTCTGGCGCCCTGGAGTGGAGCACCATGGACACCGCTGGAAGGCGGACGGCGTATGCCCCCGTGTGGGCCACACAAGTAGGTGCGCAGAGGAGGAAGAGCCTCAAAGACCACAACCCATCGAAAAGCCCGCTTGCACCCTTGTGCGTGGCTCCCGCCATACTACTATCCCTGCAGACATTGAGGCCACCAGCCTGAGACACCAAGACTTTAGGAGAGAGGTGCGCTGAAACAGACTGGGGGTACAACCAACGGCCCCTTCCCAGGAGTCTCTGTTTGGAACTGCCAATACTAGTCTGGCCCACAAGACTCAGGAAAGCCTACAGAATTCGGCTGCAATCAAGCCACCTAAAACCAGCGCAAACTGCAGAAAAAGGGGATTCCAGGGGCACACCACGCTCAAAGACAGGAGGAGCAACAGAAATAGTGCTCTGGCCCATCAGTCTCGGAGGTACAGAGATCGAACCCCTCAAAACCTAGTGCAACATCCATACGTGAACGGGACCCCAGCCCAAGGCGATTCCACACCATGGGGATCGGAGGGACCTACCCTAACTGGCTCCCCCCGTCCACTGAAGTCAGCATAATATAAGCAGCGGTTGTGTCTGCGCAAAACCCCGGAATCCGAAAAGGCCCGCAGAAATGTGTGCATCCCCAGACGGAGCCCAGCAAAAACCGCCAGGGATCGCCGACGGGACATCGCAGAGCCCGTCACCTTCTGGGACCAGGGGCGCACTGCAGTGGGGAGCTGAGGAAGAGCTGCGCCGGGGCCCTGGAAGAAGCCCCACGATGGAGAAAGCGGCACAGTCCTGACAGGAGCAGGGCGGCCAGGGACTACATCGAGTCCCTTAGGGGGGAGTCGGGTGAGCCCCCCCCTTGACGGGACCCCGAACATACGTGACAGGAATATCCCGGTCCTGCCAGAGAGACTGGATGCCGCGGCCGGGCCCCCAGAGGGAGCCGCACAGAGAGCGAGGAACGGACTGTGAGCCGCACAGACTACAGCTACCCAGGCATGCCGGTAAGGAGTAGCGGGAGCGGGGCACCCCGGAGCGTCCCACACAGGAAGACTCCATACAATCCCCTACGCCGCCATCATTGAAGGGGCTCCCCTCCCCCGGAATCCCCAATCAACATCAATAGACTCCAGCAGGAGAGTAAGAAGGGGAGGGGGACCCCAATAAAGACGCCCAAGGCCCCCAGAAGACTTACAAACGAGGGTGCACCCAAAAACCCAGGAGACAACATATCCTACCAGGGGGGGGAGTCCAGGAGCCCCCCTCCCTCAAGAGTGGAGAGAGCACAGGAAGAGGAGTGGTAAATAGCCCCAACCCCCCCTCAAAATGAAGCAGCGGCAGTAGGGGACGGATCCCCCACCGCTCATCCCAATCATAGAGCGGGGGGCAAAAGACCCAAGGGAGAACTCTCCGGTGGAGAATGACCACCTCAGAGCTACATACTCAGTGTCTCTACATAAAGCGGGAGAATCCTGGGAGTGGAATGAGATCAGGCCCAGACCCGGCCCAGAGAAGAACCACAAAAACAATCTGAAGCAGGGAAGAAGGAGACCGAACATGCCAAGCGGTTACCCGAGAGTTACTCCATATCTAACTCCCAAAACCCAGATTAGCCAATAGCCGTGACACCAGTGGGAGCACACAAAGACCAACAACACTGGGCATTAAGTAACTTATAATATCCAACAACACAGAAAACCGCGGGTAAACCACCCTCAGCAGAAACATAAGAGAATCAGTGACGGGAGGTCCACGCGGAGTCCCAACTGTGAGAGAACCCAATGACCGGAACCAAAGGGAAAACCACCCACCCGAGAACCAAAATACTGGTGAAAAATCAAGGTCGCCAGCTAGAAAGTTGCTGGAAAACAACATAACAGATTTCCCCCCAGTACCCACCGAATCAGGGAGAGCTAACTACGCTCAATAAAACTCTGCCCCAGGACGACATGGCCATAAATAATGGAAACTAGGATAACAAACACGCTCCAGATCCAACTAGAAACAATGAAGGAAGAGCCGAAGACATCCCTGAAAGAGGTCTGACAAAAAATATAAGAACTCAGAGGTAGAGTAGACACACTTGGAGGCACAACAATACAATAGCTTACTAGACCAAGTGGCCAGGGCCACAAATAATCTTGAGATCCAAACCGAAGATCTAGAAAATCGCTCACGAAGATCCAACATTCGGGTCAAAGGCCTCCTACAAACGATCCACGATAAAGACCTAAAGACCTACGGGACACCATGCAGCACTGCTTCAGCAGCATCCTGATTGACTATCCCCTCCCCCCCGGAGAGATTCAAATTCAACAGAATTCACTGAGTAGGCCCCAAAAGGAACAATTAGGGGCGAGACCTAGAGATGTTCTCATCACTATGTCCTCCTATATCCTTAAGGAAGATATCTTAAGAGCCGCACGCACCCACAAAGAACTTACGATCAATGGAGGGTTTATTCAATTGTACCAAGACCTAGCGTTAGTCACTCTAAACAAGAGGAAGCTCATGAAGCCGATCACAAAAGCCTTACAGGCAAAACAAATTGCATATAGATGGACATTCCCATTTGGACTAACCTTCTCCAGGAAAGAGAAACAAAGGAGGATCAGTACATGCGAGGAAGGCCTCTCGCTACTACAAATAGAGGGAGAACAAAGTCAAACAGAGACTAGCTCACAACACAGCACACCTAGCAGCCAAAACAACCAATGGGAATGGTCATCCGACAGGAAAAGAAGAACTAACAGAGAAAAGAAACTGGCAGGTCCCTTCAAATATCACAAGCGAGATACCCTGAAGAAGACACTAAACAAAGAAGCGACTGGAAGAGAAGCTGAGGAAACACGTGACTACAGCAGGTGGGCCACTTCAAAATAACCGCACCCTGCAAGGAGGACGGGGAAAAAAGGCACATATTGGAACCCAAACGGAAAATGATTAATTCCCGACATAGAGAAGAATGGGGGGGGGCAAGCCACAATGGGTGTGGGTTGAGAGGGGAAACTCAAATTCCCCGCACTGAACACCCCAGCGGCGAGGAGAGGGAAGGGAGGGGGGGAGGAGAGGGGAAACCTGGTCAAACAGAGATGGAAGAGCACAAAGAGGTGATCCGAGTCTGGAGGAAAAGGCCCAACACACAAAAATGGAGGAAACAACAATCAACAAAGCGGAAGAGGGAGGCACTCCATTAAAGAGACTCCAAAAGACAGAAGCAACAAGCATATCCCATACAACAATGGCAGATAAACTGATCATCTCACTAAATGTGCCAGGGCTGAACGCCCCCGGGAAATGCCAAGCGATTCTCAACAGGCTCGAGAAGATGCCTGCAATGGTAGTGATCCTGCAAGAAACCCATCTCTTGCAAGCAGATGAGAAAAGAATGCGTACCAAGACCTTTCCACAACAATACTTTGCCTCCAGTGGCTCGAAATCAAAAGGGGTTGCAATATTGCTGGCTAAAGAACTGAACTTCCAAAAGAAACAAATGATTAGCGATACAGAGGGGAGATACCTGGGAATCAAGGGGAAGATTAAGGGGAAGAACTACACAATCCTGGCGATATATGCACCCAATGACAGACAAGATCGATACATCACAGATCTCCTGAAATTGGGGAACTGTTGCGAAGGCCAGACAATCATAGGAAGTGATTTCAACTGTGTAATGGACCCTAGTCTCGATAAAACCAGAAACAGACAGGCTCTGGGAAAGTTTTTGAGAGATCTGGAAGCAATAGAGACCTGGCGCTTCTTCCAAGGAGACACGAGAGAACACATTCATTATTCTGCAGTACACAGAGGGTACTCCAGGATAGACATGACCCTGGTCTCCCCAACTCTAATCCCCCCAGGTGACAAAGGTGGAAATCGGGATGCAATACCTTACAGATCACGCCCCAGTACTAGTCAACGTGGAACTGGACAGAGAGAAGAGCAAACAATGCCCCTTGGAGACTCAACGACCTGAACCTGCGCGACTTGGCGCTTAGAACACACATGGAAGAAACTTTAAACGCTTATTTCAGAGAGAACGACAATGGAGAGGTTGACTGGAAAACAGTCTGGGATGCGGGGAAGGCCGTAATCAGGGGAGAATTCATGGCCCAGGCAGCGGTATACTCCAGGAAGTGAACGATACTAACCCGGAAGATGGAACTGGCGCTGAAAGACCCAGAGAAAAACCACAAATCCTGACAAACGCAGAAATCATAGCGAGAGCTAAAGAAAGTCTGTGCCCAACTGGAAGGCCACACCGCTGACATGGTAACGCAGACGCTGCTTAACACCAAGAAATCATACTATGTCCACAGAGGAAAGGCAAATAGGTTCTTAGCAGCCAAATTAAACAAACAGAAAACCTGTAACTACATAGTCGGCCTAAGAAATGAAATAGGGGAAGTGATCAAAAAGGAGGAAGAAAAACTGGAGATAATGGTCCGATTCCACGAAGAACTCCTACAAGGAGCAAACCTAAACGCGGCAGATCAAAAATCCTATCTAGGAGCCACTCATCTTCCCCAAATCTCGGATCAGGACAAAGAAATTCTGGAGAAACGGTTCACAGCCCAAGAAATAATTAAGCCATTTCTTCATTACCAGGGAACAAAGCCCCGGGCCCTGACGGCTTCGGAAATGGTTACTACAAAACATTTTGAACACAATTAGTGGGCCCCCTCCCCGACTGTTTAATACAATCAGGGACATCGGATCGATCCTCCTGGATATGGCAAGATCCCTAACAATCCTGACCTTGAAACCAAACAAGGATCCCACTGAATGCTCAAGTTACCGCCCGATAGCACTCCTAAATTCGGACGCAAAACTATATGCTAAGATAATAGCGAACAGGCCAACTCAGGTCCTCATTCATGAGGATCAAGCAGGATTTGTCAGGGGAAGACACACCCAAGAGAACGTCAGAAGAGCCATAGATGTAATCGAATGGGGGAGACGCACAAATCAGAAATTTGCGATAGTGGTCATAGTCGCTACACGCGTTTTCGACAGATTGGACTGGGAATACCTGCAGATGGTCCTCGAGGAATTCGGGTGCGGGACACAGTTCAGCAAGATTATCCTGGCAAACTTTCAGCACCCATCTACATCATTTCTGACAAACGGACAAACTCAAAACAGGTGGATATACGGAGACGAACGTGCCAGGGCTGCCCCCCATTCCCCACTAATTTTCGCAATGGCCATGGAAACATTAGCAGCACGATACAGGGAAGACCCCAACATAAAAGGGGTACACATCGTTATATGCTGATGATGTGATGCTCTATACGAGATACCACGAATACACTACCAAGAGCCGTAGCGACACTGGAAGAATTCACCACCATATTTGGGTTTACAATCAACTACATTAAATCAAAAGCACTGAACATAACGCAAGACATAAATGCAATAAACAGCATGAAGCAGAGGTTCCCCCTGAAATGGGAAAAAACACTCTAGAGTACCTGGGAGTACACCTGGTAAAGAAATTCGAGGACCTATACAAAGCAAACATCCCCCCTCTTTGGAAACAACTCAAAGAGGAACTGCTGAGATGGGATAACCAGGAACTATCAAGGTTTGCCAGAATAGCAGCAGTAAAAATGACCCTTCTCTCCCGCTTACTATACGTGACCAGCTCAAAACCCGCCGAGATCCTGCCACAGTTAATCAGAGAACTCCAAAACGCAGTATATAGCTTCATATGAGCGAAAAAGAGACCCAGAATACAGAGGCGCATTCTGACTCGTCCCCCGCTCCTGGGAGGCCTGGGGGTCCAGGACCTGGGCAGATACATCATGGCAGCTCATTTGGCCCCTATGCTCAAATGGGCTAAACCAGTGGACACAACACGTTGGAGAGGAATAGAACACGCATCCACACAGATCCCGATAATTGTGCTGCTGTCACTGAACCCCAAGGCCCGGGAATCCGAAGGAAAACTACTAGGAGCCACCAAAACTGCAGCTGGGAAAGAGCCAGGCAAATGAAAAAGATCAAACAAGGTCTGGGCCCATTGTCCCCAAGAGCACACAACACTGACTTCACCCCAGGCTTGCAGAAGAAATTCTGGGAGGGATGGAAAGGCGCAGATACTCTGACACTGCAGGACATGTACCAGAACGGTAACCCGATCCACTTCTTAGAATGCAAAAAGAAATTCGATCTGTGGGAAAATGAAAGGTTCAGATACATGCAAATAAGACACTGGATCTCCCATCCGTCAGTGAAAAGGGCAGGAACAAGAGCCCCAACAGGCTTGGAACTAACTATGCAGGAGGGAACCAAAGAGGGGGATATCAAGAATCTACAGACTGCTTGATGGGGCACAACCAATGGACAACCTACTATATAAAGAGAACTGGGGAAAGGATGTAGGAGAGCCGATAACCAGATATGGACATGAGCCCATAGATCCTCCAAAAGTACAGCAATCAAAGAAGCTGCATATAAACTATGTTACAGATGGTACATGTTCCCCCACCGCTTACACAAAATAAACCCAGAATATTCCCCGGACTGCGGGATACAATGTGGAGGGAGAGGAGATTTATTCCACATGTGGTGGACATGCCCCAGGGCGATATCCTACTGGAAGGAAATACTGGGACACATCAAAGACATTACTGGGAGCGGTGGCTGAAGGATCATTTGCAGCCGCGGGACACATGGCCACCCTGATAACACATTTACTATCAGCAGTGCGAATGACATTGGCACAAGGGTGGAAAACGCCAGACGGCCCGACGCCATGGTGGTGGGTGAAAGTATGGGGAGTGATGGCAATGGAAAAGGTAACTGCCATAAGAACAGGAAAATACTAGAGACATTTGTCCACATGATGCCTCCCCTTCAGAGACTTTGTTGGGGACAGAAAAGCTCATTTTTATAAACCACAGACCCTTGGAAATATTCTGATCACCTAACAATCCAGAACAAGGAAAGAGAGACAGCACGATGAGGGAAACCAGCGGGAGACAGCAAAGGACTCATGAACCCAGCAAGAAAGGCCAGGGGAGGGAGGGAGGAAGGGAGGGAAGACCTAGGGGGGCAAAAATAAAACAAACAAGATAGGGAAAAATCCCAGAGATACAGGACAATTTATGATATAGCAACAAGAGTGAAAATGACTGAACCCATTATGTTGCAAGAAATGTTATGTTGTATGGAATACTGTATTGCCGAAGGAAAAAGAAAGCTGTTTAAAAAAAATATTAGCATGAGTGCAAGGGTTATTATTTTCAAAGAGGCCATCTTTTCCACCCAAGAGATCTAATTTACGCCATCTTTTAAAGTCTGTAAAAATTTGTTAAAGGAGAACTGGCATATTGTGTTTATAGAGAGTTCGGTGTTGTGCCGTAATATAAATAACTAAATAGCTCAACTGTTTAGGACCCCATTGGAAAGGGAGCTGGTTTTGTAGTTCTCTTTCAACAGAGTGTGGCTCTGTTATATTAAGTTCTTCTGACTTTAAGCTATTTATTTTAAAACACAAGACTGCCCCAAGTAAGCCTAATTCTCATATCAGATGGGAACGTGTTACCATTGCCACTCATTATAAGGATCAAATCATCTGTAAACAAATCAGTTTTGAGCTCTGTTTGTTTGACTGTTAATCCCTTTAATGGGTTGGCCATTTCTGTTTCTTTGCGTCAGAAGTTCCATGGTTGTGATAAAGATGAACAGGGATAACAGGTATCCTTGCCTAGTACCCTGTGAAAAATTACCCTAAGGTTTTTGTTTACCTTGTGCATACATCATTTATCGAATTTGTAAATGTAGGGACAAATCTGTATATTTTTAAAAACCAATTGAATACATTGCTAATTTATACTATAAAAGGCTTTTTAGGGAAAAAGGGACAAAACTGCAGGGGTCTACTGTCCATTGTGGATATGTCAACGATTAATTTTTTAAATTTTTTAAACACTTTTTATTAGCTCTTTGGTTTACACAAAAAGGAAAACCTTTGGCTATTTTTACCAAGAAAAGAAGATAATAACAAAATCAATAAAACCATTAATCGATCAAAAAAAGAAAAAAGATAAACACTATAAACAGAATCAACAAAATTTGCACTTAAGATCTACAATTCTAAAAATATGCTAAAATGTTAATAGAAATTTGCACAAGGGCCAGCGTGGTTTCTTTTCTCTTTCTATTCTTTTACATTACATGATGCTTGTAACTGAGTGAGTCCGCTATGCTTCGAAGCCTTGTTGTCATCCTAAGTTTGAATCTTCTTCCTTGATTTTCTCGAAGATAACCAGCATAAATTTTGTTACCGCAAGGTTGTTTGAAATCTTGTCTCCTTCCAACAGGTGTGACCACCAAAGATCAATTTCCTTGAGTCTATAATCCTGCCAGATGGGACCTAAATAGGTCTGTCTTTCCCCTCTCAAGATTGGGCACTCCGGTAGCAGATGTTTCAGGGATTCCGGCGTCTTTGCATTTTTCCATAATCTACATTCCTTTGGTTTGGTTTTCCTCTCTTTCTGTAATTGTTTGTTCTACTTGGCCAAAGGTTGAGGCGCAGTTTAAAAAAGCCCATTCTCAAACACCAATTAGGGAATAGTATGAGGTATTTCAGTAGCCTGTTCAGTTTTCGCAGAACTGCCCAAAAATCTTCATAGCCTTTGTATTTATAGAGGTCTTCCAATGTTTCAATCCAATTTCTGGTATACATTTTTTTTTCACTTGGTCCGGATTGGTTAGTAGAGACTCTTCCGTTTCGTTCAGGTTAAGGAGGATTATCTGACATGTGTTAGACCATTTAGCTAGTATCGGTTCCGACCACTCAACCATTGCCTTTTTTATTGCTGCAAATCACCCCTTTGTTGATGGTTCGAGGCATTTCCTGAAGAAAGACATCTTCCACTCTGCGATGACTTTCAGAGAGGATAGTGCCAGTTCTCTTCGAATTATTTGCATTGGGAAAGATTTTGGCAGGCCCAAAGTTGTTTTCCAGAATTTGCCTTCTAGACGGGCCCATATATTGGCATCCAAGAGAAGCGAGGTTTGCGATCCATCGGTGAGGACTGCCATCACTTTTGCTCGATAAAAGTCTATCAGGGGTTTCAAGGAGAAACGACAGAATCGCACCAATAGGATCTTTGCTTGACCTGTCAAATTTCTGAGTTTATTTCCCAGGTCTTGACATCTTGGGGCTTCGTTTCTGTCAGAGTTGACGCAGACTCCCAGGTAAGTAATATTAGATACTTCCGTTATCTTTTTGTTATTTAGGTACCATTGAGCGCGTTTTGTATTTTTCCCCTTTTTAGTGTTGGCGAAAGTCAGAATCCTATATTTTTCCAGGTTGATAGTCATTTTGTTTTTGGTTACATATGACTCCAAGGCTCTTAATTGATGTTGAAGTCCTATTGGAGTCTGATCAATTAGGACTATATCGTCCGCGTAAATTAGTCTTCCAATTGGTACATTAGCAAGTTTTGCCGGAAAATGTCTTGAATCCACAAAGGCATCTTCCATGTCTGAGCAATACAGAGTGTATAGTTCTGGAGCCAAGGGGCAGCCTTGTTTAAGCCTGATTGTCATGAACATTTTCTCAGACGGGAGGCCAGATTTATTTAGCCTCACTTTGATAGAAGTATTTGTATGTAGCTCCTTTATGTTGTAAAGGAGAACTTCCGGACAGTTCAATTTTTTAAATTTTCTCCACATCCTCTCTCCATCTACTGTATCAAAAGCCTTGGATAGATCTATAAAGGCCATATAGAATTTCGCCTCTTTATTTCTAAGGGTTTGCGCTTTTAATTGGCCTATCATTTTCTGGATCAGTTCTTAGGCCCTTTTTGAAAATTGGCACCACGACACTCGTCTTCCATGAGTCTGGTATTTTTCCTGATTGCAAGATGTATTTGAACAATTGGTGCAAGATTTTTGCCCATTCCACTGGGTCCTTTTTCAGTCCTTCATTCGTCAACCCATCGTGTCCCAGTGCTCTTGAATTCTTTAATTTTCTGATGAGTTCTTCTAAGGTCGAACTGTCTATGTCCAGCAAACTTTCGTCCATTCTCATTGGAATCCATTTGTTTGTTAGAGGTTGGAATTTCGGTTGTCTTTGTTTAAAGTATGCTTTCCATTGTTTCCCTAGGACTGGGTTGGATGTTAAGGCATCTTAAAGCATCTCCTTACTGTTTATGAAGGCCCAGATCTCTGCAGTGTTTCTCTTGCATATCGTGTTTATCATAGCCTGCGAGTCGTGGTTTAGCATTGATTTCATGTGCATCTTTATCCAGTTATGAAATGCTTGTTTTAATTTCCGTGTTTCCACAATTTTATTCGTCTCGTTTAAGTGCTTTAGGTGTTTTAGATGTTTCCTCAGGGTTCTTTTCTTCTCTACCACGGCTCGGTCATATACGTGCCGGTGCGACATTGTTGGTTTTGCACTTCCCGGTTTGCTTGTGATTAGAATTTTTTTTAGCAATGGGACGTAATCAATGACTTGCAGGACTGCCTGCGACTGTAATTCGTTTATCATTGTTGACAAATTTCCGTTCAACGTTGGGGGTTTCGCTGGATTCATTCTTAGTCTATTTCTCCCTGAATTGATTTCCAGATTGAAAGGGAAAATTTCCATTTCCTTTTTCACGGAAAGACTTTAACATGTAAGTTTAACCGGGTTGTGGTCACTTGACTGTTCGCCCTAACTTGATTGCATATCAGTCTTTGTCTCGCCTACAAGGGCAGTCCAGCACCGAAATGCCAGGCATACCTACTTTGAACAAGAGTACCAACAGAACAGATTTTCATCATGCCATGTTCTTTCTAGAGAGGGGCACCTGCTACCTTTTTTGTATTTTTTCCAGGAACTTGGGGTTGGTCAGCCTAAGTTACCTGGGGGAACCCAGACGTGGACCTCTTGATCACTGTGCTTAGAGAGGTGCAGCTCCACCTCAGTGATGAGGCCTAACAAGGCTGAAACAAGTGTCAAAGGTTTGACTTGCATTTCGGTACTGGACTGCCCTTGTGGGTGGCACAAAGACTGATATGCAAATGAATATTCCTCCTTTGTGAAAAGAACAGTGAGCAAATACTGATGGCTGCAGGCTCTCAAAGTGGAAAAAAAAACAAAGAACAGATTAACATGCCTTCTTCTTTCTAGAGAGGGGCATCTGCTACCTTGTTTGTATTTTAGCAAGGAACTTGGGGTTGGTCACCCTAAGTTACCCGTGGGAACCCAGGCATGGACCCCTTGCTCACTGTGCTCAGAGAGGCACAGCTCCATCTCACTGATGAGGACCAACACGGCTGAAACAAGTGTTTGGGGTTGCTGTTGGTACTCTTGTTGAAAGGAGATTTGCCTGGCATTTCGGTGCTGGACTGCTCTTGTGGGCATGACAAAGACTGATATGCAAATGGATATTCCCCCTTTGTGAAAAGCACAGTGAGCAAAAAGTGATGGCGGCCGACTCTCAAAGTTGGAAAAGACCACAGAACAGGTTAATGCCATGTTCTTTCTATAGAGGGGCGCCTGCTACCTTTTTTGTATTTTCCTACTGTCATCCCTATATACACTCTGATCCTTATCCTCATCACAACCGGTCTGGGGATGGGAATGCGGTTTGGTCCATGGTTGTTGTCTGCCGCAGAGCACATGTGGCGCCATCGTCTCGCATGTGTCAAGGTAAGGGGTGACTATTTATTTTATTTATTTATAAAGCGTGCAGCAGCCCCAGAGCATTGTGGCGCTGTTAAACAAATTTTAGGCATATGGTGCATGACGTATACAGGAATCGTAAGCATATGATACAAGGCATATACATACAGTTATCGTTTGCATGAGGTAGCACACAATACATATCGGTCTTATTTGAACAGCCATGTTTTGAGTGCGTTGCGGAAGGCTCCATGGGAGGGTTCAGCTCTGAGCAAAGTGGGCAGTGAGCTCCAGTGTTTGGCCGCTATGAAAGGGAAGCTGGCTCCATCTGCTTTGGTACGTTTGACATTTGGGATCGATGATCTGTCGGTGTATGGTGTTCTAGTGGGCCTGGAGGAGTGGGCTCTACTTATTTTCTGGGAGAGATAAGGTGGGGCTGATTTAGCAAGGCCTTTGTGAGTGATGGCTAATGTTTTGAACAGGACTCTCTCTCTCTGATGGGCAGCCAATGGACTTCTCTTCTTGCTGTTTTGATATGTTCTCTTTTTGGGATGCTGAGAGCTGCCTGGAGTGCATTATTTTGGATGACTTGGAGTTATTGGAGGTTTTTGGAGGAAGTGCCTGGGAATAGGGCATTGCAGTAATCTGACCTAGAGCCCATGACGGGTCCAGCTTGGGCGAGGCAGCTTGCTGTAGAGAGAAACAATTTTGCTGCATTCAGTAATTTGGTGGAGTATGCTGCAGCTGAAGCAATGGTGCTGACCCAGCGGGACATAGAGAGGGTGGCGTCTAGGTATACCCCTAGGGTCTTGACAGCGGGAGAGACCGGGATTGGAATGTTTTCAATTAGGAATGTGGAGTATTGGTTGATGAGTTTTTTAGTGTTGCCAGAGGCCCTGTTAGCAGGATTTCGGTCTTGTCCCTGTTGAGGCATATACTGTTTGCCACCGTTCAAGTCTGGATGATGGAGTAGGCTGTGTTGCGGGCCTTGGAGTCTTCTTCGTAGCTATTGTAAGGGGAGGAGGACTTGGGTGTCATCAACATAGTTGGTATAGGTTAGACCGCTGGAGTCTAGGATATTAAAGAGTGGTCTGGTGAAGATATTGTATAAAGTGGTAGAGATGCAGTATCCCTGTGGGACTCTACATAGAAACTCATGTTTCTACCCTCTAGGAATGAGGCGATCCAGGTTGTTGCCTTGTGCAAGATGTGGGCCGATGTCGTGAGGTGCTTCTGGAGTATTTTGTGGTACACAAGGTCAAAGGCAGCTGATAAGTCGAGAAGGAGGAGCAGGGCAGGTTTGCCGTTTCCCTGAATTTCGTCCACTTGAATTTTTAGATCTAGTAGCATGGATTTGGTGCCATGGCTGGGTCGGAAGCCTGATTGGCGTAGCCTAGAATGTGGTTTTCTTCTAGGAAGTGTTGAATCTAGAGATAGGCTGCTCTATCAAGGATTTTTAGAAGAAAGGGGACTGTCATGATGGGCCTGTAGCTGTTGGGGGCTCAGGGGCCTAGTGAGGTTTTTTTAGGATTGGGAGTTCCCAGGCTTCTTTGAGACATGATGGGACCAGTCCAGAGGTGAAGGAAACATGGATGAAGGCCGTGAGGAAGGGAGCTAGGATGTCAGCACATTCCTTAATGATTGTGGCGGGACATACATTGCCTTTGCATTTAGATGGTTTGAGATTTTTTAGAATGGATTGCACTTCCAATTCTGAGACGTCCTTGAAGGAGAATGGAGGTATGTTTGATGAGGGTGTGTTGAGGGCAGGGACTGCTGTTGTGAGGTGAGGGGAACCCAGTCTGTTTTGGTTGGTGCGTGTTTTATTAGTGAGCAAGTCTATTTTGTTCCTCAAGGCGGTTTGAATGTTAGTACACCATGTGTCGTCTTTGATGATAGATTGAGTGGTGAGGAATGGGGTCTCTAGTTTCCTGAAGATAGTGAATATTTCCCTGGCATTTGTGATCCTAGTATTGAAAGAACGCACAATGTTCCTATCATAGGCACGTCCGAGAGACCTCCGCTCTCAGCGTCCCAAGGCTCCCATCTATGCCCACAACATCTCCATACAGAGCCCCATCCACCTCACAGGATTCCATTGCTGCTGGGGCAGGCTTGCCTTTATCCACCAATACAATGTCTGCAGAGCATATGGGATACCCAAATGGTCTCTCACTGCTAGTTCCCAATTCAGGTTTTCCACATCACTCCCGATGCTTTGGCACCGGGTCTTCGCCCTCCTCAGGTTCGCTACCCTGCCACCATAATCTCCATCTAATGATGCACTCTTCAACCCTTCCTTGGCACCGAATGGGAAGGCGACATCTCTCAGGCCCAGGAGGCAGACCTCACTCATACAAAAACACTCCACTTGCTCGCCTGACTACAATGCACATTTCCTTTCATTTCATCAGGCTGGTGTGGGAGCTCACAAGACTCACTACTTGCCTGTGACTTGCATGGCCATGTTCCAACCATATGCAATCTTAATAAAATTACTCAAATTAAACTGAAACATACTTAAATAAAGGAGCTAGAATACTGCTGAGAGAGCTTGTATATACCTCGTCATGTATTAGATATGGTTCAATGAAAACGAGAATTTCAAATTAAGTTTAGAGTACTTTAGGTTGTGTGGATATGATATGCAATGTAGTTGTAGAACATTGCACTACCATAGCATTTAACATTTGGGCATACCTAGGGCACGTTTTTCTAGGCAGGTTCACGATTAATTAATTGGGGCTGTAACAAGAGGAGAAGAGGGGAACCTGCGCTTGTCCGCTGAAAAAGCTGCATCATGTACCTCTTTTGCTTTGACCCCAATCTATGGGCCATGCTGGCTGAACACAACCTTTCATGATGCTGTTGGTCCACTCTAGATTCCAAGAGTCTAGGTTCAGCAGTACCACATGGTATTTGAGTCCTCTTATTGGCCACTACCTAAGTGGCAACTGCTCGGTGTGCAAATATAGCAAAAGATGGAAATCGTTTGACGTTAAGTGCAGGCAATGGAAACTTCGGAGCCACACCAATTGCAAGACATCAAATGCCATATATGGCATACAATGCCCTTGTGGTCTGATGTTTGTGGGGCAGACCACGCGATCAGTCCACATCCGTATTATGGAACATCGCGCAAAAGACATAGGAACCACACATTGCCTCTGGTGACCCGTTACCTTGAACATAGACATACGGTGGAAGACATATCCTGGTGGATCCTGGGCACTCTGAAAAATGTATCCAATGCTGCACGCTCACTAGCTCTTAAGGAAGCCAGATAGATACACCGCCCGGACACTTTAGAACACAGCCTCAACAAGACTTTACCAACATTCTGTTGAGATGTTAGACCGAATAGTTAGGGGAACCGGTTCCATCACTCTAGCAGCTCCGCCCTATGTGCGGGCAGGGCAGCTATAATACTTAAAGTCTCCAAGAGACTTGCTCTTTATGTTTCTTGAAATGGGTGACCATCTGCTTAAGGATTAGGTTTACTATCCTGGCAGCTCTGTCCTGGCCTTGTGGTGCTGGGCTGGTTTTCCGCCATTCCTCATTCTTTCTCTTTGGTTTTCGCGGGGGCTGCTTTTTGACTGCACCCCCCTGATAGCCTGTGGCGGCTGACCTTCGCAACGCAAATTAGTGTTTGGATGATATTCCCTCCCCGCCATAGGGCCTCATTAGCCCTTAGGGTTGTTGTGTAGGACATCGTTGGGGGCTGCCTCCACTCTCGGTGTGGTTACTGTGAGGGCAGTGGGTGAGCATTTTTCATAAGCCAGTGGAGGCTTTCTCTATTTATTGACCTTTTTCTTTTTGTCTGGAATTCATTTTTATAGCTTTTTTACCGTATGTATACGGGTCACACTTTGTCTAATTCGCTTTATCCATTTATTTATATGTCTTATTATTGATTGAGTGAAGGTATAGTAGCAGGCTCCCCTGATACTCCTCGGTTAACTGGTTCCAGGCGTAGACTAGCCCTCCCAACATTGGGCGAGATTGGGATGGAGCATGGTACCCTGAAAGCCTCGTACCAACTTCCCGTTGTAGCTCTCTCAGGGTCGCCCCCGGTGAGGGCGTATAAATGTACATGGCCTAACGCTGAGTTACGATGCCGTGCTGACATCACGCCAGCGTTATCCCAGTGCTGACATCACACAAGGGGCAGTACATGAATGGAACAGAACTCTAAGGGTGAGCATGCGTTCCTTGGATCATCAGATATTAGTGTTTTCTATATATATTAAACTGCAGCAGACTCTGACATGGACCTGCTTTGTTGGGCCTGATATTCCTGCTTGTATGCTTGCTATTCTTGCCGTCTGCTGCTGCAGCTACAGAATAGTTACATTGGGCCTCATGACAAGTATGGCGGTAAGGCAACAATGGCGCCGGTATCGCTACCGGCACCGTTGCTACTGTACCGCCCTAATACGAGTTCTGCACGCAGGTGCCCTTGTAGCCACCAGGTCTAACCTGCACCCACGAGCGGAACATGATGGTAGCACTGGTACCGTTATTAACCGTACTGGTGCTGCCACCCTCCCCATTCCCATTGAGCCCTGTAGGGCTCAATGGGAATGGGGATGTACCGGGCCGGGCACCCGCAAAAGGGCAATTACCGGGTCCGGCTGAGCTGGAATAGCCCGGTAATTGTCCATTCGCGGGTGCCGGACCCAGATGCAAGTTTGGAGGTAGCCTTGCCGGTAAAACCAGCAAGGCTACCTCCAACCTCGTAATGAGGCCCATTGTCTCTAGCTGCTTTCTCTCCTAATCGCTGGCTTCTCTGGATAGCCACTGTTACATTGCCTCTGGCGATTTTAGTTGACCTCCTCTCAGTGCCTTAAGTGGCACTACAAATCGAGCCGGGGCTCATCGAGGGGGCCTGGCCTAACAACGGTGGTATTGATGGCCCGTTAGGCCACGCCCCCTCGACCCTGCCAGGCAATCCCTATGCGGGAGAGGGTGCTGATCTCAGCATTTATTTTGTATAGCCTTGCCTGCCAGGGAGAGCGCCTCGCCTATTCAGCCTTAATGGTGGTGCTGTCCCTCGCCAGCTGGGGAGGGCCGGTGTCACCATTAAGGCTGAAAGGGTGAGGCCGCTGGAAGCAGAGGCCTTTTTCCTAAAGACTGAAACTCCCGCGAATCCGCGGGAGCTTCAGTATTTAGAAAGCAAGGCCTCTGCTTCCAGTCTCCATAATGGTGGCGCCGGCCCACATGCATCACTTCATTAAAGAGATGCCGCGCAGGTGCGGCGCCACCATTATGGCCCAAAGGCATTTTTTTATGAAGCCTGAAGCTCTCGCACATGAGCGAGAGCTTCAGGCTGTAGAAAAAAAATGCATTTCGTGTAGTGGTCGGGGCTGCCAGGGGAGATTAGTGGGCCCCCGCAGGGCCCTGCCTCAAAACGAAATTTCGGAGCCTGCCGGGGCCCAGCCCCAGCAGGCCCCGGCCCACTGAAAGCTCTGCCTCCTCTTCATCCATGTATTGTTGTCTTTCCCTTTAGTACTGGTCTTCATTACTTCTGAACAGTTCATGTTTCATCAAATAGGCCAGCCTACGGATACCTTCTAAGAGGTATTTTCTCTTGTCATATGTGATTCATATTAGGTTCATATGTGGTTTCTTTTCTTTGTGGTTTAGGATGAACATTTTGTGCGTGGCCGACCTTTCGATGAATCAGAGTGTCTGTAAACATTGTTGTTGTTTCTTTCTTTAGTTTGGATTTGTTTATGAATGGGATTACATTTAAGCACTTGATCCATTGATTGCACGTGTACCGAGTGCTGACTTTTCAGCCTTGTCCTGCCTAAATCCTTGGCTGAGGCCACTATTTGGCTCTGTTAGGTTGCTCAACCCCTTTCCTCCATTGATTTTTTTTCTTTTTGGGGGGTTCCCTTTTCTGGGTAGATTACCCCCATTTAAACCCACAAGGTTAGTATAATCTTATGCAGCACGTTGTGGGTGTTGATTGCTTGTTCTTTCTTCCTGCATCAGTCTTTAAATAATATTCCACTACATTGTTGGTAGTGGCAGTTGTCTTTGGGCTTCAGTTTCTGTCCGGGGATTGGCATTTTGCCTAGCTTACTTAAACATAATATTATTTTCTCACAGGGTCTAGTCTTTCTGGTCCTGACGAAGGTATAGAAAACGTGTGGAATGTGCCCCCCTTCATGCTGGAAGTCCACAATTATCTACGTTTGGAGTTGTCTAAGCGGATGTGCTCCAACTGTGTTTATATGCTAAGTCCATGATCTATAGGGGTACACCAATATACATAGACCTGTGATGTTTAGGGACATTGTTTGCTGTCTTTGGGCCTCATTACGACCCTGGCGCTAAGTGAAAAACGATGGCGGTAAATGGTTACCGCCATCGTTTTCCGCCAGGTCCGATCATGACCCGTGACCGTTAACTACGATGCCATTAGCGGCATCGTAGTTAACCCTGCCGCTAACTGCGCTAAGGGTGCGCGCACGCGACCGGCCACACCGTACTTAGCGCCATGGCGGAAAGGTACGCAAATGCCGACCCAAGCGGACATGCACCTAACGCCATCACCCAGCCCGTTAAGTACCTTACCGCCATGGTGCTAATTACGCCATCGCGAACCAACCGTAAAGGGCCATGTAAAGTGAATGCAGCTGCCACAGGTGCACAGAAACAGCACAGGTGAAGTACAAAAAGAGCACACCCCACCCCTTCCCTCACCCAGTCACACTCCACAATGATACCAATACGACTAGCAGTGTTGGGGCTGGAGGACCTGGTAACAATGCATGTGCTACAACAGCAACAACAACAACAGGCAGCACAGAGGAGACGCAGGAGGAGAAGGAGGGCAAGGCAGGCCCAGCAAGCCCCACCAGCACAGCCAGTGCCACCACGCAGGCAGCCCCCAATCCCACGCATCAGAGCCAATCCATTCAACCTCACTGCTGAGCAGATCCACACCCTGTACCGTTTGGACCGGGACACCATCACCGCCATCGTAGACATGATACACAACGACATTGTCAGCATGATAGAAACTCCAACCGCCATCCCCCCCTACTGAAGGTAGTGTCTGTACTCCACTTCCTGGCCACAGGATCCTACCAGCACACAGTCGGGCACTTGCATGGCATTTCACAACCATTACTCTCACGAACACTCATCCAAGTGCTCGATGCCCTCCTCAAGCACACAGACGGCCACATCTCATTACCACGGACTGCCCAGGACATTGCAAACACCAAAGTGGGTTTCCATGCACTAGCCGGCATACCCGGTTGCATTGGTGCCATCGACTGCACCCATGTGGAATTGGTGGTTCCACGTGCCATGGAGGTACCGTACCGCAACCGGAAACAGTTCCACTCAATCAACGTGCAAATGGTCTGTGACTCCAACAAGATCATCACACATTGTTGTGCCCGATTCCCCGGATCAACCCATGATTCTATGGTCCTGAGGAACTCCACAATACCACGCTACATGGAGCGACATGCAGGCTCAAGATCCTGGCTACTCGGTGAGTCCAATGTCATGGAAGTGGGCAGGTGAATGACGTACCGATGCATACTCCACCTGGCTGAAAGGGGGGGGGGGTTGATGCAAACTCCACCTGGCTGATAGGGGGGGGAAATGATGCATACTCCACCTGGCTGATAGGGGGGGAATGATGCATACTCCACCTGGCTGTGAGTAACACAGAGAACGGAGACAGAGGATGGGCACTCACAATGCACTCAACCCCTCTGCATACATTGGGTGATGGCATGCAAAACAGGCCATGGGAGCCATGAGCATATACTGGTTGCATTGTGTGAATCAATTAGTGCATGTAGAAGTGAGCCAAAGTAACAGTTGGATGCAAGCCATGGTGGCACATCATGTTCTTGATGAGACGACATGACTGACACATACATTCTCGCCTACATACAGGTGATGCAGGCTATCCCATGAAGAGGTGGCTCCTTACACCAGTCCGGAACCCGCAGAACCAGCACGAGGAGGACTTCAACCGTGCACATACACGTACTCGTGTGGTCATAGAGCAGACATTCGGCCTATTGAAGGCACGGTTCCGAAGCCTCAGCAGGTCTGGTGGGGCACTCCTGTACCACCATGAGAAGGTGGCAAAGATCGTCATGGCATGTGTCATGCTACACAATATGTGCATCAGACGGAATGTGCCCCTGCCCCCTGACGCAGAACTGCAACCACCTGACGATGAGGATGAGGAGGGTGCAGATGGGGCGGCACCCCATGGAGGAGGCGACGCACAGGAGGGGCGTGCAATGCACCAAAGTATCATCGACCACTGCTTCTAGCACACACGGCTGGTGTGAATCACATGGAGACTGCACTTGGGGCACTGTGTGTCTCTGGGACATGCACACTGTGGACTGTACACCAATAAAGCACACATACGCAATGAAAATGTCCACACAATTCATTTTGGGAAAGAAAAAAGTGTATTTAAACTATGAAACGTCGTGACACACCCCCTTCCCCCTCCCCCCTGCAGACCCCAACACACCCCCTCCCCCCTCCCCCCTGCACACCCCAACACAACCCCTCCCCCCTCCCCCCTGCACACCCCAACACACCCCCTCCCCCTGCACACCCCAACACACTCCCTCCCCCTCCCCCCTGCACACCCCAACACACCCCATGTAGGTGTCGACAGATGCCTGTGACAGTGGCCACAGGCTGTTACAAGCCCCCTCTCGCGGCCCCCGGGGCACCCCTGGCTGTGGAGCGCAGGTTACGTCCGGAACGTCGGACGGGGCTGCTCTGTGCAGAACTGGCAGTGGAGGATGTCCCTGCCTGCCCCCCTGCATGCACGTCCTGTAGGGTGTGGGTGAGCTCAGTGAGCGCACGACGCAAGCCAGCAAGTTCAGCACAGATGTCCCTGGACATGGCCTGCATGGCATCCCTCAGGGTGGCAGTGCTCTGCGCTACTTCGGCCCTTAGGGTCTCCGTGGCCTGTTCAATGGTTGCCCTAGCCTCCACACATTCCGTGGCATGCTCAGCCAGCATCGTGGACAGTTGTTGCTGCCGTTCTGTGATGTCCTCGAGGGACTGCTGCCCCTGCTGGCCCATGGCCAGTGCTGGTGGTGTGATGGAGGGGCTGCTCCCCTCCTGTGGACTGAGGACTGGGGATGGGGTAGAAGGCCACTCCTATACCTCTGTGTGCGATCCTCATGGGGGCTGGCGTCTGACAAACAGGGGGAATGTAGTAGGTCAGTGGGGCTTCTGACTTCGTGCTCCTCAATGTCTGAGTCTGAACATGCAGCTATTGCAGCTGTCTCACCCATGTTGCTGCTGGCCGCTGACCCGGTGCCTTCTGTGGCAGGCAATGTTGGTAGAGGTGGAGCAGCTGCTGCTGGCCTGCTGACTACAGGGGTGCTTGCCGGTGGGACGTCCGGTATGCTTGCAGTGGGTCCTGCTTGTTGTGGGGTCTGCCTCACTGCAGCTGAGGTTGAGGGTGCGGGGACAGTATTATTGGCCTTCTTGGCTCTCTTCGTCGCAGGGGTGTCCTGGTCCTCGGGGTGTGAGTCTGTGCCTGTGGTGGAGCAAAGGAGGGAGGGCGTTATTGATGGGTCTGCGGACTTTGAAATTACAATGATAGACATTATTCTGGTCAGTAGATGAGGCAGATTTCAGGCAGGGCCATGCAGGTTGTCTCCTTTTAGTGTGGAATGTGGATGCAGGTATGCGGGTGCCAGCAGTGTATACAGGGTGGTGCTCGCATGTGGCTATGGGCAGTGTGGAAATGTGTTGCATTTACACTCTAGGGCAACCTTGTGCTACATATGAATGGACTGCAGTGACTATGGCACGTCTTGTTTGAGGCACCTACCTTCATCGCCTGATGTCGGAGCTCCCCTTTCCATCCCTCCGACGCCTTCAATGGCTTCCATGCCAATCGTGGTTGCACAAATCTCCTCCCACGGTTGGAGTTTTAGTGGGGATTCCGACCCTCCACCGGTACCCAGGGCAAGGTTGCGGTTCGCAGAGATGACGGCCCTGACCCGTATGCGAAGGTCGTCCCAGCGCTTCCTGCACTGCTGTAGGGTGCGGGGTACGGTCCCCACCGCGCTGACGTGCTCGGCCACCAGGGCCCAGATGGCCTTCTTTTTCCCTATCGCTGTCCTGGTCATTTCCGGGGAGAAAACGACAGCTGCGTTGTCTTGCAGGGTCTCCGCAAGAATGCAGAGTTCCTCCCGGCTGAATCTTTCCTGGCGCTGGCGGTCACATGCCTTCTTAACAGCTTTAGGCATTTTTGGGTAGTTGGATGGGTGGGTGATTGGTTGGGACAGGTGTCAGGGTTGGATCTGGTGTTGTTCGGTAGGATGGCAATGGATTGTGTTTTTAAAGATGGCCGACGTGCTGTTTCCCGTTCCGGCGCGATGAAGCTATTTCCGGTTCTGCTTTTTACGGCCACCGCAAATTACGGTGGCCGCTAATTACGGTGGCCGCTAATTACGGTGGCCGCTACTTACGGTGGCGGAAGTGCACCTTGCTCGCTTTACGATGCCGGTAGGGGCCTTTTCCGCCATGGCGTTAATTGCATTACCGCCATGGCGTAATGCTCGTGCGCGATGGGTCGTAATGTGGCGCTCTTTACGCCATCGGCCCACGGCGTAAACGCTCATTACGCCATGGCGGTAATGACGGAAGATTGCCGCCTGGGTCGTAATGAAGCCCTTTATGTGTTTGTAACCAGTGCCTGAGTCACTCTCAGGAATATAATTTATGCTGCAAATAGGCTACAGATACCTGAGGTCTGTTATTAAGACTTTATTGTTAGGTCTGTTTTTTGTTTGTTTTCTTCTTTTCTTCATAGTTTACCACAGCATTTTTGATGTTTGCTTGTTGTTCATATTGAACACATTTTATTCTACATCAATTTTTGTGATGCATTAAATAATGAATACATTAATTCAGCATCTGTTTATGAGTCACCTTCAGCATCAATTTGTTTGACTGTTTGTTCTCTATATAGAACTGATTGACTCTCTCCTACCATAGATCTGATACCAAAGTGAGAGATGAGGCTTGGGCCCAGCTCATATGCAAAAGTAATATTATAATTAGTTGCTAATGATTCCTGATGGGAACCGCCCCTGCCTTCCTCTTCTTTACAGGCCAAGGGGAATCCAGCCCCTGGGACACAGGTGATAGACGGGTCCCTCCCAGGTCCGGAGCCTCATACAAGTCCAACAGCTGTTGAGGGGTAGGCGTTGGTGGGACAGGAAAAGGTGGAGGGGTCAGTATGACCGGTAGGGCCTGAACCTGTGGAGGGGCTGGCACCAGGAGTGCCAGAATGGGAGGAGTGCCCAAGGGAGGGGGCCAGGGCGACACCAGATGGGGAATCACATCCTTCATAATGTCCTTCAGGAGCCCCTTCATCTGATTGAAACGCATGGGGAAAAGGAAGCGTTCCAAGATTCGCTCCTCACTAGCCGCTCACTAGCCCTTAGGGGCCCTGCCCTCCGAGGTGCTGGGCCTCCACTCCTGGTCAAAGCGCTGAGGCGCCTTATACGTGTAGCTCTATGTCTGAGATGAGTAGATATACCACTAAAAACCAAAACCCTGCACCGTAGGAGCCACTGCCGCTTCCAGAGGGAAGGGAGCTGGAATCATCCTGCAAAGACTACTCGATGGGTGAAAGCATTGACGGGATCTGAGCCACATCCAAGATGACCGCCTGTCTGGCAATCTCCACCACGTGCTGCTCCACCACTTTGAAACCTTGCATCATGCAGTAGGAGGGAGGGCGCGGAGACCCTGAGCCAGGAGAGGCCTCAGACACGAGAGGCTACAACTTGGGTCTTGCACCAAAAGCAGAGGCATCGACCTCAGAGATACCTCTGGAAGGCACTGAGCCCTCAGCTGGATGGCCAGTAGTAAAAATGCCCTGGTTGACGGCCTCAGAGGGAGCTCCTGTAGACTAGGAGCCCTCTGCACTCGACAATCCCTTACCTCCTGGGGTAAAAGAAGAGGTCGAGCCTGATTGTCCTTCTGAGCACAGCCTGGTAGGGCCCCTCAGCTTGGGAACCAGTGGCCTGAAACACCTCAGATCTATCACCAGACTGCCTGGAAGAGCCCCCAGGCCCCTCGGCTTGGGAGCCGGTAGCCTTTAGAAGCCTCGGGTCTGCCAGAATATGAACATTCGAGGAACCCGGATGCGTGGGGTAGGAGTCTCTGCGTTGTGGAGCCGTGCTCAACAGAGGGTCTACCTTGTTTTGACGAGAGGTCCTGGAGACAAAGTCCTTATGGTGGGGAGAAGTGTGGAAGATCTAACTCCACTGCAAGAAACGATTCTTCAATGCACTGTGACAGAGAGCGCTGCAGGCCACACATGAGTCCCAGCGTGTCGGGCCCCAAGCACTCAAGTCAGAGGGCATGAGGGTCCGAGGCTGAGGCGCCTTATACGTGTAGCTCTATGTCTGAGATGAGTAGATATACCACTAAAAACCAAAACCCTGCACCGTAGGAGCCACTGCCGCTTCCAGAGGGAAGGGAGCTGGAATCATCCTGCAAAGACTACTCGATGGGTGAAAGCATTGACGGGATCTGAGCCACATCCAAGATGACCGCCTGTCTGGCAATCTCCACCACGTGCTGCTCCACCACTTTGAAACCTTGCATCATGCACTAGGAGGGAGGGCGCGGAGACCCTGAGCCAGGAGAGGCCTCAGACACGAGAGGCTACAACTTGGGTCTTGCACCAAAAGCAGAGGCATCGACCTCAGAGATACCTCTGGAAGGCACTGAGCCCTCAGCTGGATGGCCAGTAGTAAAAATGCCCTGGTTGACGGCCTCAGAGGGAGCTCCTGTAGACTAGGAGCCCTCTGCACTCGACAATCCCTTACCTCCTGGGGTAAAAGAAGAGGTCGAGCCTGATTGTCCTTCTGAGCACAGCCTGGTAGGGCCCCTCAGCTTGGGAACCAGTGGCCTGAAACACCTCAGATCTATCACCAGACTGCCTGGAAGAGCCCCCAGGCCCCTCGGCTTGGGAGCCGGTAGCCTTTAGAAGCCTCGGGTCTGCCAGAATATGAACATTCGAGGAACCCGGATGCGTGGGGTAGGAGTCTCTGCGTTGTGGAGCCGTGCTCAACAGAGGGTCTACCTTGTTTTGACGAGAGGTCCTGGAGACAAAGTCCTTATGGTGGGGAGAAGTGTGGAAGATCTAACTCCACTGCAAGAAACGATTCTTCAATGCACTGTGACAGAGAGCGCTGCAGGCCACACATGAGTCCCAGCGTGTCGGGCCCCAAGCACTCAAGTCAGAGGGCATGAGGGTCCGAGGCTGGGAATGAGCGGTCGCAAGAGGCACATCTTGTGAATCCTCCTGCGGCCGACATGTGCTGGGATGTGAGGCTCCAAATGGAAGTGAAATAAGGAAACGGAAAGCAAGCGGAATGCTAATAAAGTCTCTGCGCTGGCTGCCAGGTCTGCCACCGACCGTGTGGAAAAAGGAACTGAGGTGAGGCGCCGGAGATGGGGCCTCAGCGGGGCGTTCCACGCTCGAGGGCCTGCCCCCCACGCTATACTAAATTTAAAGGGTACGCTCAATTTTTCAATGGCAATTGTTACAGTACCGTCCCCATTTTGGGGGACACCCACAAGAATGGAGGAAACGGAACAGGACATATGGGTACACAGGTGCTGCCACTGCCAAGTTGAAGAGCAGAATGGTTTCCTTCTGAGGTCTCCTCGCGAGGATGATCGTCTGAAGCAGTTCTATTTTCGAACTTGAAAGCCTGTGTTAAACATTCAGTCAGAGCGGGGCAGCTGTAGCTTTCACAAAGTAAACCGAGTAGGCCTCAGTACGAGCGGTGGTCCATTTGTTGCCATAAAGACTGCTTACAATGGAGCTTTTAGACAGCAACAGAAATGACAGTTTAGAACGTTGGTTATTGTCTGCCATAGATACTTCCGTAGGGAGGTTGAAAGAAAAAGCAGAGCTCAAAACCACAAAAGATATTTAACCGAGGTATGTGACTATAAGGTTTAATCCAAATATAAAGAGATACATGTATTATAGTAGAATTAAAACTATGAGGTTTAAACCATGTTTTATAGTAGAAGTAAAATTGTTCTACATTCAACATGTATTTAAAATTGAGAGAGAGTAGCAGCATAGTCATTGAAAAGGTGAAATCGCAGAGAGGAAAAGACATGTTGGCCTATCAAAGACACCTTTTTGTAAAAGCGAATACAAGAGATAGGGAAACATTTTAGAAATGTACTGAATATTTTTTTAAAAGCTGCAAAGGAAGGACTACTGAAGCAGGTGGATTCATTGTCACTGCAAGTGAAAATTACTATGCTCCAGATGTTGGTAAAAGAGAAATTAAACGAAAGTTGCCCGCTATAAAGAAGGGGGCGAAATCTAGCAACGCTACCACAAATGGGATTTTGAGAGAAGAGGAAAACTTGCAAGGCCATGTATCTAGTCGAATAACAGGACTTACATTACTTAAAAGAGGGATTCAAAAAACAAGAGCGAAGAACAGCACAAGGGGTACTGCACCAAGGAATTATGCAGAAATAGTCATTCCACCAGAATTAAAGTGAACAGCCAAAATGATTGATTTTTACAGTACGACAACCAAGATTTAGATCGCAGAATTTAAATTATGGAAAAATTGAGAACATTCTTCACTTAAAAAACATTGTCCATTGGCAAATAGATGGAACATTCAAATGCTGCCCAAAGCAATTTTATCAACTTTACACCAAAAATCGGCTAATACCTTTGGCATATTCACTCCTATCTAATAAAACCCAAAAAAGTATAAAGAATGTTTTGGTAAAATAAAAGATTTAGTGGCTTTATCAGAACCTAATAGGTGCATGCTTGACTTTGAAATGGCTGCTACGCAAGTGTTGAGACAACATTCAAAGAGACTGGAGGGTGTTATTTTAACTTCGCACAAAATCTTTGGCAGAAAATAATATTACACAGACTGCAAGGAAGATATGCAGAAAATGTTAGTTTAGCCCATGAAATAAAAATAAAAACTCACCTTAACCTTTGTAACATCTGCGAAAGTAGTTCCCTACTACAATATATCAACACAGACTTCTTTATGAAAAATGAAACAGAATTAACAGAATTCTTAAATTATTTTGAAGACACATATATTGGCAGGCTTACAAGAGGAGAACACAGGAGACAACCACGTTTCTCAAGGGATTTTCTGGAGTTGCTCCAATGCAGTACTCAACAACATGCCAAAGACCAACAACAGTGTGGAGGGGTGGCATAACTCCCTATCAAAATCTTTTTTGCAAGCACACCCAAGCCTGTGGCATTTCCTGGAAGAACTAATAAAGGAGCAGGGCCTACAGGAAGTAAGAATTGATAACATTATATCTGGAACAGATACTAGTAAAAGCAAGTACGGGGATGCAGTGAGGATGAAAGCATCTGTATCACAATATATTACATTATGTCCCTTAGACTAGCTAAAGTGTGTCACAATGAACCTGTATATTTAGTGTGTCCTTTAGATAATAATGTTACGCATATCATCTTTTTTGTTTGCAAAAGTCACATGAATCTTTTGATAATCGGGGGTCCCCCCGCCTCCACAATCCCTCATTGGAGACATTAGAATTTGCATTTCTTGTTACATATTTGCTACTTATTCCCACATGTGCCCCTTCACCCCGAGTTCTCTTTTGATTAAAATATTGGATGGTTTGATACAGAATTACTGTGTTTTTAAATAATGTTTGTTTGTTATACTATGCAAGCCATCTTTTCTACGTTTATAAAAGATGGCTTGCAAAGTACACAAACCATAGTAAGGTACGTACACAAATATATAACATTTATATATATTTGTGTGCATACCCTACGGTTTGACTAGTTTTCAGGCCATCTTTTTTAAACATTTCGGGTATATAAAAGATGGCTTTGAAAGTACACAATTCAAGCCATCTTTTATAAAGCTTTGACTACGGACAAAATTGTCCGTCGGCAAAGCTTTATAAAAGATGGCTTGAAATGTGTACTTTCAAAGCCTTCTTTCATAAACCTCGAAAAATGTCAAGGAATCCCCAGGTACGCCGAGGGTTAAAGGCGACCTGGGGAAACAAAGGGACAGTAACTCCCTCTGGTGAACTCTCGCACAAGGGGTCACCAGACACAGTTACTATGACTGACGGAAGTGGCAGCCAGTCACAGCGTCGCTGTGGCTGGCTGCCACTTCTGTCAGCATGCCTGACTTCATTGCAGGCGCATCTCCCGTCGCGGCTGCGGCCGCAACGGAATAATGCATCCCGCGATTCCCGCCAATGTTGCGGTAGGACGGGGCCCCGGCAGGGCCCCCGGCTCAGTCCCACTTTTTGGAGACTGCCGGGGCCCGGCCCACTTTAAGCACTGCCCAGAGGTCTCAATGGGAATGGGGAAAGCGCTAATAATGGGCCCGCAAAATGCAGGCCCGTTATTAGCTCCAAGGTCCCTTAACGGGTCCCGCTAAGAATGGCAGGTCAGACCAGCCATTCCTGGTGGGACCCGCTAAGGGTCCACGTCTAGATTCCACTTTGTTTTGCATATTAAGTAACTTTGGGTCTCACGCTAAGTTACCAGGAGAATCCAGACGTGGACCCCTTGCTCACTGTTCTCAGAGAGGCACAGCTCCACCTCACTAATGATGCCCAACAAGGCTGAAACACCTGTATGGGGTTGCTGTTGGTACTCTTGTTCAGAGGAGAATTGCCTAGCATCTCGGTGCTGGACTGCCCCTGGGCAGGACAAAGACTGATATGCAGGGATATTTCTTATCTGTGAAAGGGACAGTGAGCTAAATACTTGGTTGAGACTCTCCCAGGGGCCATCCACCAAAGAACAGGCCAATGGGGGGTGTTGTGCTGGTAGAGAGGATCCCAGAACCCCCTTTTTTTGCATATTAAGTAACTTTGGATCTCACCCTAGGTTACTAGGGGAATCCAGACGTGGACCCCTTGCTCACTGTTCTCTGAGAGGCACAGCTCCACCTCACTGATGATGCCCAACAAGGCTGAAACACGTTTATGGGGTTGCTGTTGATACTCTTGTTCAGAGGAGAATTGCCTAGCATTTAGGTGCTGGACTGCCCCAGGGCAGGACAAAGACTGATATGCAGGGATATTTCTTCTCTGTGAAAGGGACAGTGAGCTAAAGACTTGGTTGAGACTCTCTCAGGGGCCATCCACCCAAGAACAGGTCAATGAGCTGTGTTCGTGCTGGTAGAGAGGCTCCCAGAACCCGCTTTGTTTTGCATATTAACTAACTTTGGGTCTCACCCTAAGTTACCAGGGGAATCCAGACGTGGACCCCTTGCTCACTGTCCTCAGAGAGGCACAGCTCCACCTCACTGATGATGCCCATCAAGGCTGAAACACGTGTATGGGGTTGCTGTTGGTACTTTTGTTCAGAGGAGAATTGCCTAGCATTCCGGTGCTGGACTGCCCCTAGGCAGGACAAAGACTGATATGCAGGGATATTTCTTCTCTTTGAAAGGGACAGTTAGCGAAGGACTTGGTTGAGACTCTCCCAGGGGCGATCCACCAAAGAACAGGCCAATGGGGTGTGTTGTGCTGGTAGAGAGGATCCCAGAACACCCTTTGTTTTGAATATTAAGTAACTTTGGATCTCATCCTAGGTTACCAGGGGAATCCAGACGTGGACCCCTTGCTCACTGTTCTCAGAGAGGCACAGCTCCACCTCACTGATGATGCCCAAAGAGGCTGAAACACGTGTATGGTGTTGCTGTTGGTACTCTTGTTCATAGGAGAATTGCCTAGCATTTCGGTGCTGGACTGCCCCAGAGCAGGACAAAGACTGATATGCAGGGATATTTCTTCTCTGTGAAAGGGACAGTGAGCTAAAGACTTGGTTGAGACTCTCTCAGGGGCCATCCACCCAAGAACAGGTCAATGGGCTCTGTTCGTGCTGGTAGAGAGGCTCCCAGAACCCCCTTTGTTTTGCATATTAAGTAACTTTGGATCTCACCCTAGGTTACTAGGGGAATCCAGACGTGGACCCCTTGCTCACTGTTCTCTGAGTGGCACAGCTCCACCTCACTGATGATGCCCAACAAGGCTGAAACATGTTTATGGGGTTGCTGTTGGTACTCTTGTTCAGAGGAGAATTGCCTAGCATTTAGGTGCTGGACTGCCCCAGGGCAGAACAAAGACTGATATGCAGGGATATTTCTTCTCTGTGAAAGGGACAGTGAGCTAAAGACTTGGTTGAGACTCTCTCAGGGGCCATCCACCCAAGAACAGGTCAATGAGCTGTGTTCGTGCTGGTAGAGAGGCTCCCAGAACCCGCTTTGTTTTGCATATTAAGTAACTTTGGGTCTCACCCTAAGTTGCATGGAGAATCCAGACGTGGACCCCTTGCTCACTGTTCTCAGAGAGGCACAGCTCCACCTCACTGATGATGCCCATCAAGGCTGAAACACGTGTCTGGGGATGCTGTTGGTACTTTTGTTCAGAGGAGAATTGCCGAGCATTCCGGTGCTGGACTGCCCCTAGGCAGGACAAAGACTGATATGCAGGGATATTTCTTCTCTTTGAAAGGGACAGTTCGCGAAGGGCTTGGTTGAGACTCTCCCAGGGGCGATCCACCCAAGAACAGGTCAATGGGCTGTGTTCGTGCTGATAGAGAGGCTCCCAGAACCCCCTTTGTTTTGCATATTAAGTAACTTTGGGTCTCACCCTAAGTTACCAGGGGAATCCAGACGTGGACCCCTTGCTCACTGTCCTCAGAGAAGCACAGCTCCACCTCACTGATGATGCCCAACAAGGCTGAAACATGTTTATGGGGTTGCTGTTGGTACTTTGGTTCAGAGGAGAATTGCCTAGCTTTTCGGTGCTGGACTGCCCCTGGCCAGGACAAAGACTGATATGCAGGGATATTTCTTCTCTGTGAAAGATAGTGAGCTAAAGACTTGGTTGAGACTCTCCGAGGGGCCATCCACCCAAGAACAGGTCAATGGGCTCTGTTCGTGCTGGTAGAGAGGCTCCTAGAACCCCCTTTGGTTTTAAAAAAAAGAGACATGTCAACTTTCTGACTTGAGAGGTACAAAAATGAAGTTATGAGCGACGATGCTGAAATCTCGTATGACTCTTTATTGAAGATCTTTGAAAAGGTAAGCACAGGAATAAAATGACCTCTGCTTAAGCCAAAACATCAATATGGTACAACTATGGTAGCCAAGAGGAAACAACTAAGACAAGAAATAAAACAAATAAAGAACACAGTCAATGGTGAAACACTACTCCGTCAAGTCAGATTAAAGAGGCAATACTATTAGAACTGGCTGATTGGGTTCCGGCAACAACGGAACCAGGAACAAGTGAAAAGGATGTTGCGAGCTTTAGTACAAGCAACCACAAGAGATATGCGGTCCATAATTAACAACCAAAACTTAAATCAACAGAGTCATCTGTCATGTGGAGTCTCAGAAGTAGACTGGATAAACCACTATTCGTGGGTGTTTGGAAGTCAGGAACGTATGTTAAAAGACTCACTAGTAAATAAGGTACATCCCTGGAAAACAACAATGGACAAAGGCCAAATAGAACGGACGGTAAAAAAGTTGAAAGATTTCTCAACGGCAGGCCCAGATGGGTTAACGAACCTACACCTGAAAAAAAATCCTGAAAAATGGTCAGTACAGATTAACTTGATTTTCAAGAACATCCAAAAACAAAATCATGGACAAAAAGTATTACTGTTCCGATCTTTAAGAAAGGAAAGCGAGAAGACCCAATAAACTATCGCCCCATAGCATTGCTTGACACAATTGGGAAAATATTTGCAGCAGATTTGCTGAGAAGTCTGACGGAATGTGCGGATAAAAATGAAATCATTGATACCCGTTAGACAGGCTTCACAAAAGGAATTGTAACAGAATTAAATGTATTTATTCTGTCATTACTTAAACTGAACTCCATCAAAGCCAAAGAGAAGATACATTTAGCCTTTATAGAACTAAGGCAGGCTTTTGATGGGGTTAACAGGCACAAACTATTGGCGAAATTGCAGAACTGGAGATGCCCTGATGACATACTACAACCTATCAAAGCCCTTTATGCAAAAAATTCTACACGTATAAGGAATAATGAGGGAAAACTATCTGTGGATATAATAACTAAAAATGGAGTAAAACAAGGCTGCCCATTTGCGTCCACCCTCTTTAAATTGTACATTGCTGATCTGCCAGAGACTTTGAGACACACACAACACTTTCCACCAAAAATAAATAACAGCGAGATATCAATGATATGTTATGCAAACGACATTGTTCTTGCAGATTAAACCCAAATCGGCCTGCAATCTCTATTAAATTAACTGCAATCTTATATGGTGTCTAATAATCTTGGCATCAACATCGATAAATCTAAGATCCTAACCATAGGAGAAACAAAGAAAGTCAGCGAAAAACACTTTAACTGGAAAATTGAAGACGAGAGTTTAGAAGAAAAGAATGACATCAGGTACCTGGGCATTGGATTCAGTCAATTGCCGAAACAAACAGGGAGCTTGAACTACTTGGGAAGGCCAGAAAGGTATGCTCACAAGGAATAATTCTGAATAGGAGATTCAGAAAATGTACTCCTGCTCCAGTACGCTCCTTCTATCTACAAAAAGTGACACCAATTTTGGTGTACAGTGGAGAAACTGGTCTGAATCTATCATGGAGAATATGGGCGAAACTCAAACGCTTATTTTGGAAACCGATATTGAATTTTCCCAAATGTATGCCAATTGCTGCAGTAAGATCACAACTGGGACTTCAATCCCTGTATGGAGCCGTGACATGGAATTCCTTAGCTCTTTTAAGGAAGCTTTCAACACACAAACCATTAGACGGCTATAAAATTCTAGCCATGCATTTGCACAGAAAGTGTGCGGGACTGCTCACTAGTTGGATAGAAAGTTGGGCGCAACAATTACTCAACTTAGCATGCTCACTCGAGGAACTAATAATAAATCCCAATCTAGCGACAGAAAAATGAAAGAGATAAGATTAGATAAATACGAAGGAATTACGACTTTCGTTTAAATCACAGAAAAATGCATCTACAGAACATCGTTAAAGAGATACAATGCTGCATTACTTGCTGAAGTTTACAGGGAAACATCTCCAGGAAAGGTTGATGAAAATAACACTCCGCGTCTATCCTACTAATGAGTTTCTGCATAATAGTGGAAAGCGAGGATTGAATTACAACTCATGCAGATTCTGTAACAAACAAGAATTTAAGGAAACAACTAAACACATCTTGGCTTGAATGTGCAGCAGTGGTGCAAGAAAGGTCTCGACACTTGAATAGTTACATGAAACCATTTAAAGAGGAAAAAAAAGAAGAGTGGTGGATTGATTGTGTACAAGGAAGAAATCTGCATTTTACAGGTGCCGGAATACATGTCTTAGACAGTTTAATGAACGAGCAAGAACTGAGGCAAGAGAAGGACAAGATATAAAGGAAGCTGATAAAAGCAAAAAACTGACAAGAGTCGTTATTGGATAAATGGTGGATAAGGGACTAGTTACAAGTACTTTTAAGAATCACAGTGAAATAGAATGCATTCTGGACAGAAACTCAACTGGAGAATGATGAAGGTTGGAATGTGTAAAAAGTTTATTTTTGTAAAACTATATCGCAAAAAAAAACTTTGATGAATTTTGTCAACATCTACTGGATGTAGATCATCACCTAATAACCCAAGATGGCACTAACTTAGACCCAGCGTTTCTAACTCTCAATAATTCAAAGGGAGATACACTGGTTACAACATTGGGCGTGGATCTATACACCCACAACATGTCACATATTGCTGACTGCACCGGAACTTGGTTGGCAATGGCCCACTGAATGGAACCTTTCACTGTCCTGTTCATAGTTTCCACAAATCTGTTACCTTGTGGGTGGTAAAGTGTGGTACATCAACTTCTGAGCCCCATTTCACTTAAAAACATTTGCATCTCATTTGATGTAAATTGCACCACATCATCTGTTACAAGGGTCTCCATAGCTCCTTCTCTACTGAAAAGCTCCCGGAAATATTTGATAACACGTACATGCATGAACTTCACCTCACTCCACCTAGAGTGGTAGTCCACTAATACCAGCGCATAGCAACAAATTAATTGGGCCAATCTACAATTTGCAAAGGGACGTTACGACATTGGTCACCTTTACCTGCTGTGCAACAAACTCCCCATCTGCTGACCAGCCAGTGAACTTCCGTGTCCATCCCAGGCCACCAATAACACTCTTGTAGCCACCTCTTGGTATGTGTAGCACCTACATGTCCCTCATGAGCATAGAACCACATGGTAATTCCAGACGGTTCTGAATTTTGGGAAACATTTTCTTAACAGGAGCATGCCACGAAATTGATGGAAGGCACTGCAATAAGTTGGAAATTTTAACAAGAAAATGGAACCGAAGAAGCATTTTTACCTAAAAAGCAAGCATTTCCCAATACAGTTGCGTTGCCCCACGGATCGATTTAACACGTTTGGCTCGACTTTACATGCACCATGTCATGAAAAGTCATGTCGGAATGTGCAACCCCTTTATTGGCTGGACCTAGTCCTTGCCCAAGTACAGCTTTGTGCTGTTCTGGCTGTTTTCCTCCCTAGAATGAGTCCCTCTGATGCTCCAGCTCGCCCCTTGTAAAGTCACTGGCCTATTTTTCCTGAAGGCTAAATCATCATCATCCTTTGTGTGGCACAGGCTGCGGACGTGTGCCTCAAATTAGTGGATTTTTGTTCTCTGTACTGTAATTTAATGTGAGTGGTGTTAATGCAGGTGAAAGGGGCTATAAGGAGCAGCCACTTAAAAGCAACCACCACTCCCTACTTTCATCCTTATCTTCAAAGCAATGAATATTGTCACCTGTCTTTTGTGTCTTAGCACGGCCAGGAATGCCTTTGATGCTTCTTAAAGCAGATTTTTCCAATAACATTGGGTAAAAGTACCAGCTGCACAGTGCTGTGGTGGTAGATTTGCACTCATTAACGCGGTTTAAGATGCAGCATTTCCCACTCATTGTCCATTATATACAGTTTCAAGTATTACTGAAACAGTCTATCATGTAGAGTTACAAATTGCAGTTTGTGACTATAGGACACTCAAAGATAAAGACAGTGACATATCTGAATGATTCCAGGCATGAAGTAAAAGAGGAAACTATTTGGCTTTGAGTGATAATTAAGTAAGTATTTGGCCGAATGCCAAATAGCTACTTTTCAGCTGAAATTCGGACGACTACTTACTCGAAGCCGAATTTCGGTACAGCCCTACTAGTATTGCAAGCTTTTTTCAGGTTTGTACTTCGCACCATCCCTTGTGCCAAATACATTGCAAATGCCCTGTCCATTTTACTGGGAGTTTTCCAGGCGCAGCCAAAAATTATGGCAGCGGTTGGGCCGGCTCACTGCTTGCCATTATGCTTTAACAGTTAATAACAACTGACAGAATCACAGATTTACTTGGGGCACATTCTGTCTGGTGGATCCACTTCCCGGTGGTTAATTGTCTCATGCTACTTAGCTACAAGCGTGCAAACGATCTTTTGTCGGCCACCAGTGGCCGCTGGTATTAAAATCACATTAATGATGAGAAAATAAATCCTTGAAGAAACCGCAAATGATACACCAGAACATGCCATAAGCCCACACCTTCGTTGGTGACGTTACTATTTCGAACCGCCTCCTGATTCCTCACTGCCCTCTCTAGCTTACTTTCACTCCGCTGGGGGGTAGAAGTCACCTGGGCTGTCTTTAGTCTCCTGCTCGTCACCAACGCACACTAGCCTTCACTTCAAGGGTGTGCCCGCACATCATGGTTTCCTCGTTGACACTTGTTGCGAAGAACATACAGCGGTATGTTTGAAAGTACTTTATTGGAGGCCCACACTGGACACCACCATCAATAATCTCTCACCACCAACTGCTGCCCACCAACTGTCACGCAAGGCATGCCCTGCACCAACATTCTATCCGTGTTCCATGGCGCATGACCCTGGAGAGTCTCACGTCATGGAAGAAGAGATCATAACACACAATCTAATCCAGGTGTCTCAAAACAGACGATGGTAGTCGACCACGGGCAGGCTCCCCTACGTTCATCACACAGCTTCATGGGGAGGGCTTACCGGGTGCAGGTACGGATTGTCGCATTTGTCGGGTGTCAGCAAGTGCCATCATTGAATTGCTGGCAGCCATCTTGGTGCGGTAAGGTGCCTGCGAAGTAGGGACAGACTTTGGTTTTCCTGTGAAAAGTGTGCGGCAGTGAAAGAACGCAATACTGTATAATAGCCAGCTCTGGAGATGTGTACAGACCACTGGCGCCTCAGATGTTAGCAACGAGCTCCAGAAGATTCTGGCTCGTTAAAGATCCACGCCCATCAGGGCCTACCCCGGGATGTTTCTGCGTGAAGGCCACAGGATCGCTCATCATGAAAAACGTCTTCCATCATTTGGAAATAGCAATCCTTCGAGTTTGGCATGTAATCATCAAAGTTCTTCACACATGGGAGGAAATAAGCCCCACTCTTCATTAAACAAGGCCTCATTACACGGACGGCGGTAAGGGTTAACGGTCACCGTTAATGGTACCAGTGACCGTTAACCCTTACCGCCTTACTACGAGTCCCTTTGCGGGTTGGAGACTTTAACGCCTGCTTTTTGCAGGCGTTAAAAACCAACCCGCAAAGGGACCAGGGAGCTAATTACGGTACCGCAATTTGCGGTGCCGTAATTAGCACCTTTCCCATTCCCATTATGCCCTATGGGGCAAAAATGGGAATGGGGAAGGGCAATGGGGGAAGGGGGAATTACCGCCCCACCAACCTTGGAATAGGGCGGTAATTCCCCTTTCCTCCAAGGCAGTGCCGGTATTTTACCGGCATGGACCAAGGTGCTAATAGCACCTTGGTCCACCGCCGTCCATGCAATGAGGCCAACAGTCTCAGAGACCTTCCTACTCAAGTTCATCGGCAAGGCCTTGCACTCAAATTTGTTTTGCAGTATGGGATAAGAGCCTTTCACGGTATGGATGCATTTTGTCCTCTGAACCATGCCAACCACAAACAGCACAGTGGGACTTTCCTTTATCTGTAGGGGTTCAAGGACAAGGCTGTCGACACTGTTCAAAGAATTTTTCTGTATAAACAATTTTTTCGAGCATCTTTTGTCTGAACACGTTCCAATTAACAGCCAAATGAGAGGCTGTAGGATACATAATTCTATTGCAGAGTCTTCCTCACTATAATCCCAGGTTTCTCATTGTTGTGCACCAGACACCAAGAGTGATATGTATGAATCCTAAAGTGCAACTGCTTGTTATGTTTTTGTGGGCCTTCTGACAGCTCTCCCTAATAAGGGTTCCTTCTCTACTGTGGGAAGCTCGCAAGTCCTATTCCCTCCTCCGAATAACTACTTTGAGAGGGGGTGCCTGTAGACGTCACTGGGGGTGGGGAGGGTGACCTAAAGAAAGCCATCTTTGCCATTCATCCACGCTTTGGAGTTCATAGCTTGGCAGGAAACCCACTCTGACATTGCGGTCCGCCTCAGAAACACCAAATGCACACTGTGAAGTGATCAGTTAAAGTTTTAGAGGTGCAGTCCCTGATCAGTTTTAACCCCAATCCTTTCGACAAATCCAAAATGGCCAGGGGATTTGAAATAATACAGAAAACATTTCTGAAGGGGAGAGTGTTCTGATACAGCAGACACAGCATATGTCAAAAAGGCACATAGATCAGGGGATGTGGTGGTTCACAACATGTATGCTGGATGCAGTCATTTCAAGAGACAACCAGTGGTCAAACATTGCCAGCAATAGGACTATATACTGAAGATATATTCTGTTGCATGGGTTCCACATCCTTTGTTGCCGCTTTTCATAGGTTGGCCCCTTATTGCTGACTAACCTATCTCATCATTCCTCTGCTTCAGGTAACTCTAAAGATTTCAGAGAAACAACTTTTCCAACACATCCTTCAGTGTCATGCTCAAACTTGCTGTCAAATCTTATGACTTCGGAGTGGGTGACTTCTAAGCTGCTTTTCTGTTGATCATCCTTCACCACCATGGTACACTCCACAAAAGCATGGGATTTGACAGCCTTTTTCTTATAGGAAGCTAGTCCAATTCTTACCTTTAAATGGTGTACCTTCAAGGAGTACTCTGCCTCCAAAAAATAGGATTTAGATCGCTATGTCTTATTCTCTTGTATAGTATTTTCTGTCATGTAAAGGTTTAGCCAGACCTGACTTACAAGATTCACAGGGATCAGCATCCTGTTGCTCCAGGCAATAAATAAACACATGCCTTACCTTTGGTAACATTCCTTCTAATGGTTATTCCAGTACAGATTTCTCATTTGACGCATATGCCTGCAGTTCCATCTATAACTCTGAAAATCTTTTGTTCAGCTGTGAGATTTCAGTGTCTGTTTCCACAATGTGATGACATATCAATACCAGACATAACCTTGAGCGTCCAGACAGCTATTACACTGTGCCCTGTGATGTCAATTTCCTCCTTTTCTTCCCATGCTCGACCACGTTAGCGAATAATCATGAAACTTTGAGCTCTCCATCAATGGGGCAGGTTTGGGGCGCAATGAGGAATCTGTGGGAGAAACAGTAATTAAAAAGAAAAAAACACAGGTAGGTATTTTATTCTTCTAGTGAATAGTGTCGTCCAACGGATTCAACATCTTAGACTCCCGGTAGAAGTAATAGGATCTTAGGAAGTGGGAGAGTGAGACAAGATAGAAACATGGTCTCTAAACTCAGAGAAGATTATCAAGAGCTTCCTGGGCTAGGCTATTTGGGATTTTTATCATGTCACAAACGGTTCCAATTTTGAGGCCCTTTTCGGATTGCCTCTTGTGGACAATGATAAAAGTAGATACTTGGGGATTGGGTTAGCGCCTCCTTATTTAAATACAAATGTCAATTTCTTTGTATTGTAAGGTACAGAAGTATGAGGTTTGACACAGTTGTGGTAAATTTTATTCATTTATGATAATGAAGGAAAAAGAAAAGCCTACTTTACCCCACTTTCTGCTTTCTTTGAATGGCTGCCTTACCTCAACAACAAAGAAACAATTTCCGTCCCTTATACTTTCAATCTAACTAAAGAAAACTAAAGAAGAAGGCCCCTCTCATTCTGACGAAGACTCCAAGGCACAGTTCTTGTGAAAGAATATGTAGTTAACTGCTCATGGTTTGAATGTTCAGACAATCTTAAAGAAAATACAGTTCCTCACTCTCATGGGAGGAATCCTCTTCCTCTGTCTGTGAAACACAAATGAACCTTTGCAGTCTTTTATCAGGCCTGGTTTACTAACCTGCCGGACCTGACAGTAGACTTTTTCCAGACCAACTTCAAGAAGACTGTTCCTCACTCTGCTGAGAAGAACCAATTCCTTGGTTCCTCCTTCCAATTGTAACCAAAACACAGTTCTCCAAACATTCTGGAGGATTCCTCATCCTCGGTCTGTGAAACAAAAAAATGAATCTTTCCAGTATTTTATCAGGCTTGGTTCACTAATCTGCCAGCCTTACTGTAGACTTTCCTAATGGTGTATCAAGTCAGGTTCACTAACCTGACAGACTTGATTCCATAGCGTTTGAGTTCCAAATATGTTTGCTCTTTCACTGGTTTCCTGTTTTATCTTTTTATGTCTTCTCTGTGACTCCCCGACCGCTTCTTGGCTCCAACTCACTAGTTATATGCACCTTTGCATCCATGTGGCTCTTCGGCCCTTATATAATTATTCCTGGCATTGCCTGTTTCCATTTGGGTCCCAGACCCTGTTGCACGCTGGCAGGGCTTCCCTGCTTTCATGTGGATCCCAGACCCTGTTCGTCTGCCTCTGCGGGTTCCCTGTTCATGCCTTACCTAGTGTCCACTTGGACAGACATGGTATACTCTCCTGCCAGGTACTATCCCACATAGGTTGATGTTCAACATGCGTGTCAGCGTATATGATTCTTCTGCTATCTCCTTGTGCTCATTCGGATAGATTTACATGGTTTACAAAGTTTGTATCAAATTGACTGATTCCTCTTTTATCCCCTTGTGCTCTGCGGGATATCTTCACAAGTCTTGTCAGTGTGTTCAGCACCCCCGCTGCCCCAACAACCGGTCTGACCCTTTCACTACATTTGGGAAGTTGCTGGGCAATCCCTGGTCTCTACGAAAGGTGGGGCTGAGCTTCTCTGTTGCTGCCACGCCCGATATTCTCTTCCCCTTGGCTGCACAGCCTTTCCCTAATGTCTCTGGCTGCTTGCGTCTTCGTGTTGGTTTGCTTTTGCCTGTCTGGCTGCCTTTCTCTCTGCTGCCGGCTAGGTTCACCTGGCTGGGAGCTCTCAGATAGTCACGACTCTCGGCAACTGGTTTCCAGCCTTTGGGTGTCCTGCCACAGAGCGAGCGTCTCGTTCCTTGCTCCTCCAGGGCTGGTTTCACAGACCATTCAGTCCTTCTTTCCTTTTTATGATTGGGGCTGCCTCTTTACAACTGTACTGCATGTGTTGGTTCCGCAGTGGGCTTTTGCCTCCTTGTTTCCTCTTCTTCGTCGCAGTGGTATTTAAGTTGGGTAAGTCTCCCTCATCCTCGTCCCAGTATTGTCAATGAGACTTTCTACTCTACTATAACATACTGAGGTATGGGTGACCAAAGGGGCCTCAGTGGGGGATAAGGAGAGTGTGGGGTACCAAAGGGGTAAGTGAATAAAGTGTTCTCCTAGGTACATCGTCACTGGTCCCAGGAAGGATTTCCCTCCCCATGAGATCCACCTGCTGAGTACTACCCCCAGTGAGACCATCGGATAGCGGCTTCACCTCCATGGCCTCATGCAATGGGGATTACCCCATAGAAGCAGTGACAATACCCTGGGATTCGTTACAGTATTTATTGAGTTCATTTCGTAAAATGTATTTTGTGCAGAAAAGACTTTCACTCTGAGGTTGACTCTCTCGAAAAGACTATAGGGCCTCATCACGAGTTGGGCGGTAGCGCCGGCGCTAATAGCGCTGGTGCTATCTGCCCTACCGCCAAACCCACCGGCGCTATTAGCACCGGATCACGGGTTTGGCGGATTTGGAATTCCCCATTCCCCACTGTGCCCATTCGGGAATGCCCCATTCCCCATTGGGCTCAATGGGGAAATTTCACGCTCATACCACCGGCGGATTTCCCACCGGCGGTATGACCGCTAATTTTCAGCGGATTTCCCCCCAGCTCAGAGCTGGGGAGAAATCCACCAAAGCCCTGATTTGGCGGACCCTTAAATCCGGCGGTAACAGTGCTACTGCCGGATTTAAGGGTTACAGCCAAACTCGTGATGAGGCCCTATGTATGGTGGTTTACAGAAGAGGGGTTGCAATTCGCTCACTCTTTTCACAGACTCCACTGCAACCAATAAAATATTCTTTGAAAGTAGTAGCCTGAAAGGGCACATGTAAATAGACTCAAAGGAGTCTCCCATGATACATTTTAGTACAAAGTTCAAGTACCAGATGGGAAACAACAAACTAACCGGCGGGAACATATTTGTTAATCTCTTCAAAAATGTGATGTCAGTTGGTATGGCAAAATGAGATCCCTGTGCTAGTACGTGCATGAATACTTAAAATGCTGGCAAGTGACCTTTAACAGTTGACTCTGCTAATTGAGATCAAATTTGCTCAGGTCATCCCACCCAGCCCTACAGGAAGGCATCTGTGACTACAGTTGCCTCTAACTATGGTTGCCAAACAGGCCCTCCAGCCAACAAGATCCCTCTGCAGGCCTACACAGAAGGTCCTGCGATAACCTGGTTTAAATCGTCAAGAGATTCATCATGTTGCCAGAGAACTGAGACCATTACGACCCAAGACAACATTGAAAGGATCGCAATCTCAACCAGGACTCCAGCACCAAAAAAATTCAGGAAGCCATAAGGCCTATGTCAGGGGAAAAACTAGGTTTTGGAATTTTTAATGAACGCCTTAAACACTTTGCTGCCTTATAATGATGATCAGCCAATGCTAATTGCCATGTTTTACAGTGCCTTGTTGCCATTGCTTTGTTTCCGTTTTGGCATGTGCAAGGTCATTGTAATTGGTTATTGGTAAGCATGTTTTAGAGTGCTGCTTTCCTAGGCTGTCAAGATGGCTGTGCAAGATGGCTGCAGGGGGATAGAGCTCTGGTTCCTAAATATATCCTGCATTGCTAGGTCAGTTCAGATCCGTGATGCCAGGCTTTAGATACTGTTATGACCTGGCACATATAGATATGGGCCTGGAAACTGTCTTGTACACTGTGATTTCAGAGGTGAGGACCCTGCTGGCCTGAAGCAGCCACGCGCCTTCCCGCCCGTCAGCTAAGGTTGCGCAATACACAATGCCTGTTGGCGTGGACTGCGCAGCTGCATCGAGGCCTATGGCCATGCAATTGTAAGAGGAGAAGGAGATCACCGTGACTGCTGACCCCAGCAGTCGTGAGCACCAGTGACTTGGTGGGCAATTGTCAAGTGCCCATACCCCACATATACACTCCTGCTACTGATGATCGAACGGAACCCTGTCAGGTGTATCGACCCACGTTCAAGTTATTATGTTGCAACATTTGGTGCTGTGGGCTTAGAAAATCCAAGATGGCCGAAAAGCCCACATTTGCGCCAGAATCCAGGAAAACCGCGCAGTTTTTGCACACACCAAAATGGTCGCCTGACCTGCCACCCACCAGTGCGAGCGTGTTAGGCCAGAAGCACCATGAGTGAAACGTGGTGCCAAAGGAAAAACAGCAGTGCCTGTTAGCTCAAAAAGCGCTTTGAAATCACCTTTGTTTCTCTGAATGGAAGCTCAAAATGCCTATTTCAAACATTGCAAGATATTCATAAATCTTACTGAACACAAGCAGGCGTCTGGTAGAATGAAGTCTTGTGTGCATACCAAATCTGGAAAGATGAAGAGCCTAAAATAATGTTCATAACAAAACTGGCTGAGCTGTGGATGTCAGCAGCTAAGTGAAATGGGATTTAAAGCCACTAAAATCGAAATGTTTAAAATAAATGAGTGACCTACTTTTGAGTGTCACATAGGTTGCAACTGTTTAAATGTCATAGTTTTGACTTAGAATCAGCGTTCTAGCTGCATGTGTCAAAATTGTAAGTTTGATTTGAATGAAGAAAAATGGGAACAAAAGTGACCTTTGGCTGAAGCCTGGCTTAAAGGGACTGAATTCTGCCCGGCAACTACCCCCGACAGGAGTTGAAACTTGCCCAGCAACTGTATTCACAGGCCTGGCCTCCCTTCTGCTGCCCCACCAAAAGGAGATCACACCTCTCTGATTGAATCAGGGGAGGGGTGCCTGGGACTACAGGAAAACAGAACAATGAACTTCCCTTTGCTCCAAGCAATTGCTAAATCATGGAAGTCGTAAATGGCTTCCTCGTGGAAGGAAATGGGAGGGGCACTGCCTCTGTCAGCCAGCTGAGCTTGGAGGAAGTGGAGAAACCAGAAATTCCCCCATGTGCTTTGGGAAACCACACCCCTCTGGGCCAGAGCATAAATTTGAAAAGATGGATAATTCATAGTACCAAAATTGTCAAAATTATATCAATAATATCATTAGTCCTGAGATTTTTATGTGCACATTTTAAGAGGTGTTAGGACTCTGTGGTATGTTCTGGGGGTTAGTAGTGGAAAATAGGGTATTACTCCAAATGTATGTATGTTAAAAATGTGACACTTCATCATCTGTTGCCCATATTCCTTGCGCACATTTGTGTACATTCTGGAAAAGTTTAGAGGTTGTGTTCTGGATAAAAAGGGCAGAAATTTGTCAGAAGTGAACACGATATCTTACAAAGACAGGGATTGGATGGTTTGGCGCTACAGAAAATATGTTAACTGGACATATAACATTAGAAACATTGTACATAGATAAATATGCATTGGAATCAAAAATAGATTTCTGTGCAAAGTGACAAGGGGAGTGTTCTTTCTGTATGCCATAAAAATGATGCCTGATGACACAGGATGACTCACAATTCAGTTCCTCAGTCAGGCGACAGAGAATCTTATAGCCTATCAGGATCCTCAGAGGGTTGGGCATAGAAAGTCAGCCTTCCCACCCATTTTCAAAAGACATAAAAAGAGCCACTGAGACCCAGGTAGACACATTCACTTTCCACTTCAAACTGATTTCATGCGAAGCGCTTTGCCAGAAGACTCCAGAAACAGAACTTAGAATCCAGACTTCAGAATTTGTAGCAGAGAGGCCTAGTCCACAAACTGAATCCTTCAGAGACCTCAGAATCCAGCCGCCTAACCAAACTATTCAACAGCCAGGCTGTGCTGTTCGCTTCTGGCTAGAACTTTTGCCAGAACCAGAGACCCAGACCAGACCACAGTGCCAGTACCAGACCCAGAAAGCAGAGCTGTATCCAAACTGCAGACCAGACCCAGACCAGACCGCTGTGCAGTGCCAAAAACTCTTGCCAGAACCAGAGATCCAGACCAGCAGAGCAGAGAGAACCGCAGCTAAACCTGTTGACCAGATCTGTGACGAAGCCCATTCCTTCCAAAATTAGGAGTGAGTATCCAGCCAGAACTGTGCAGAACCAATCTCTTAGTCTAAAATAATCTCATCCCATCCATTAAGGTATGCCTCCATGTTGAACTGCATAGAAATCGTGTCTCCATTCTGTGAAAGTGTCATTTGTCATTTGAATCTTACTTTATTTCTGAGAATCTACCTCCACTAAATTGTCTGTATCTTTTGAACCATACATGCTAGGAACAAGATTTAACTTTCATTTTAAAGCTAAGAACCTAAGCTTTCCTACAAGCCCAAAACTTTTTACTCCTTATAGTTTTTCCGTAATCGCGATCGACGCACTTGGAAAAAGTGCTGCGAATTGCAATTTGACTCAAACTTCTTCACCTGTCAAAAATAGCTGTCTTTTGCTTCCATTGCTGAAATTCGTTTTCAACCTGATAATCCCTCATGAATCAATGCTAGTGTTGACCTGAACTAATTCAAAGTAGCTGTCACCCACCGTGAATCTCCTACAGGGAATTAAAATCATTTTTAGCATATTTTCACTTCATTGCAAATCACATTAAAAGTATTTCTGCATGTTTTAAAAGCATACCGTTTGCTCTAATCTTGCTTATTGGGAACTAGAATTTGTATTGCGTTTGATTGTATTCCTGAAAACTGTGTGCTCACCTTCCATCTCCTTATATTGCATAGGGGGGGAGTGAATTGCCACAAGGGGAAAATTGATATTATCTCTTGTTGAAACCATATCAGTTTATCCCTGTGCTGCATTCTTTTCCATCATTGCATTTCCTTGAAACCATAAAGTATTCTCAGCTACCTTAACCTTTCTATACTAACTCCTCACTGATTGAAAGAAGTGTGCAATTGTAACATTACCCATTGTTGATCAACATTATATTCATAAGTGTGCTATCAAATATTAATTTATTCATACAAGTGTGAAATATATATATTGTTTCATTTTCAAATAAATCTTTTAATTTGCAAAACAAACGTACTTCATGGCTCAGTGAGGTCAGGGGGATTCAAAGAGAGGGGCGTTATACAAGGGTTTATCATCCAGATCTATGAAGTTGTCATAAAAATATATAAATAAGGGCTTCCCTTGGGCATCCCAGACTAGGCATTGACTTAGTTGGAGTGCTGAATTGAAGTCACTTAACAGAGTGGTGGCTCGAGCCGGGACGTCTGGATTAGACCTACCACTTGTGCAGCTTAATACAGTGTGCTAACTGACAGGATACATAAATCCTGTTGGATCACCACGCTGTGTTACACTGTAAAAGCACCCCTCAAAAGAAGGACGCTCTAAGGAGACGGTCTGTTTTGCAAAATAAAATACTAACTTCTGTAAGTCAGGAAGGAAATCAATTTCCAGAATGTCGACCTTGGTAGATATCAAAATAGCCAGAGAGCATCTCTTACATAAGCTATTTGTGAGAGGCGAATGGATGCAACAAGACCAGACAGTGTGGTGTCAGGCAATCGCACCCCAGATCACTGCAACAGGGTCAGACACATGGAGAGATCAGGGTCCATTACATGTGGCCCTGAGTGAACTATATATGGCCCCTAAAGCCAAAGACGAGCACAGCAAGATTGTCAGGATAGCGCCATATTTATATTTATATATGGGAGCCATATAGGACAAATGTGCTGAAGGCCAAGATCTGGCAAATAGGCAACAGATGGCATTAAAGAAGGCCCAATCTGACCTGGTCTCTTCCAAGCAAAGGCTGCAGAGGAGACAGGAGTCAAAAAATGATAGTAGGCAGTATATCATTAAAATAAAAGAGGATATGGGTATCCTGCAACAGGAAAAGTCTGACCAGGATACCATATTTCTGGCCTTGCAGAAGGAGTACCAAGAAGGTTTGGACTCCCTACTGCAGAGCCAGAAAAAGCTGGAGCAACAACTGGACTTCAATAGGGCATGCGCAGAGCAGGTAGCCACCCTGCAAAGCCACCTAGATAGGGAGAAGGCAGAGAGCAACAAACTGATTCTGAAAGACCTGGATACCCAGACAGAATTTGAGGAAGAGCGCCAGAAAGCTGGTGCCCTTAAAAGGCAGAGGGGCGACCTGGCGGCACAGATGCAGGCTTTTAGTCAGGAAAGGGACACCTTGGGCCAGGAAGTCTGCCAATTAAAAGGAAAAATTGAAGAAAATCACTTGGCCCTCCAGGGACTGGGTGACCTCCAAAAAGAGCATCAGAACTTGTTAGAGCACACCAGGAGGGTGAAAGATGCTCTGGCAAGAAAGGAACATGCCAGTAGGGATGGGACTCAGGAGGTAACCCTCCTGCAGCAAAGACTGGCCCAGTACTCCAGGACCAACCAGGAGGCACAGAGAGAAAATGAGGCTCTCTGTCAGCACAATGATAGGCTCCAGCAACAGGTAGCCATGCAGGAGAGACTGATAGAGTCTAGTAAGGCCTTAACTGAGGAACTGAAAGCACAGGCTCTTCCATGGCAACAGGGAGCAGGGGCTGATAGAGATGAGGGTCGCTGGGAAAGGGAAACACCTGAGCATAACCTCAGGAGCCCTAGTGCCAGAGGCCTTCATCTCTCCCAGTTCCTGGACTCTGCCACCCCCATGTCCCCTGGCGCACATGAGCACAGGGCCACAGGGATGGCAGATTACTATCCAAACAAAAGTATGGGCTCATAGGCCAGTACCACCCAGGAATGGATGGGCGGGCATCCGGGTATGGGCACCTAAGTACAGTGCAATTTAGTGGGGAACCCCAGGAGAGTAGGCCCACTAAGGGCATCCTAAAAACCTCTGCCCAGTTAGGTCAGTGGGGGAGGGGTACCCATCAAATCCTGGCAGCAAGGAGGGATCTGAATACTTCTTTGAGCATCACAGGACACAGGAGACCAGGTTGCCACATTCTGCCAGCCATTCCCAGGCTTGCAGAATCCAGGAAAACCTGGAAGATCAGACGGGCACCTCTGGGAGCAGTGATTCTGAGTCAGAGGACGAATGGACTAGGGTTACCCGAACCAAGAAGGCCAATAAGGCAAAAAGGGCCTTGCTTAAGGACCCCTTAAAACAGATTAAGGCAATAAGGAGTGTCATCACCCCTTATCACAAGAACGCCAAGTATTCTGTTTGGGAACACTTGGAGCTTTATGAGCAAATGATGGAGACTTTCCATTTGAAAGACAGCAGTAGCTGCATTCAGGATGTAAAATGGACATTCTCCCAGAATACTCCAGTTTCTTTGCGGGGCTGGAGGACCAAAATCATGCAAGATGGTCCACATATAGGGCGGCCATCTTGAAACATTTTTCTGTCGACCGGAATCCCCAAAAGGCTCGCAAGGCAGCCTACAATTTGCAATGTGGGGAGGATCAGGCCACAAAAGAATTTGTGCAGGAGTTGAAGCGTGCTTTTGCGCCGACCACCAGAAGGGTGCGCACGGACAGTAAAGAGTTTGTAAATACGTTTTTCCATGCCTTGCCCAAATACATCATGACCCAGCTAGTGAGAGATTTTCATGAGAAAAGGTCACTAGACTGGGTCATTGAGCAGACCACCCAAATCTATGAGGTACAGAAGCCCATAGAAAATAAAAATAACGCCCAGAAAAGCCCCAAATCAACCAGCACCTCTGCTGCTGCTAAGGTGGCAGAGGTAAAGGTTGCCCCCATTTTAGATTTGGAGATGGGGGGGGCCTAAAAACTTGCCTGCGCAAAATAACTCTAAGCCCGAAGGCCCTTGGGCCAGTCACAAACAGGGAGTCAAGGAAGTAGTCCCACAAATGGGATCCCTCATTCCCCTGATTATGTAAGTCCCCATTACAAGGGAAACCGACCCATCCTGGGTTATGTGGGGACTGCTCCGGCCCAAGGGGGGGGATCCAGCCAAGCACCTAACCCAGGGAACTCCTACCTTCCCACAGCAGGGCAGAAATTCCCCAAATACTGGGCAGAACTTTTTTCCCAGGTATCCACCCAATTTCCAACCCCAAAATCATCCATCCTTCTTTCCCCAATTCCCTGAGCCCAGACAACCTAATCTGGGAGAGGGGAGGCCAAGGGTGGAGGGGTACCCAAATCTTCCCAACCCGGTGTACTACCAGAGAAGGGATAGCTACCCTTCCCGGGATCAGCCCAGGGAAGAAAACAGAACCCTGTATCAGCCTGAGTGGATTTCACAGTTAGAGCGCCAGGTCCAAAATATGGCACGGGATCTGGGTCACATGCTGAGGGCTCAACAGAACCCTCAGATGAGCATGCCAGTGCAGAATGCCCCAAACTCTGGGCCTGGTGCTCCAGAACAATGATGGGGGAAGCACCCCGATAACCCACTGGTACTCAGGGAGGAGGCACAAGGGGGAGGGGGGTGTATAGCCTTGGAGGAATCTTCCTTCCCCACTTGTAAACAGCCCCTGGAAACCCAGGAACCGGAAACAAAATCTCCTAACCCTGAAAGTCTGCCACCCAAGGAGCAGAGAGGAGGTAGGAGAAACAAAGGACCCAAACAGACCCCTTTGGTGGAGGAGGTACAGATCTTCCAATTTGAGGGAGAGGGATCGTCAGAGGATCCTGGGAAAAGGATCTTCTTCAGAGATCGGAGGGTATGACCCTCTCCAATTTTTCTTTGGGAGGGGGTCATACCCTCCCAAAGAAAAATGGGTCCCAAGGGATCCAAATCCAGACTGGGTAGATGTGGGGACTGAGCTAGCGCTGCCCATCATCTCATCCCAGAACCAACAGCATCAAAATCCCCTGGTTCAAACCCATTCTGGTGACTGCCTCCAATAAGGGGGGCGGCCCAGAACCAGAACCAGGGGAACCCACAATGGCTCTGATTTCAAGTTGCCAACTTTTTCTTGCAGATTCCCATGACTCTCCACAGAATTCTGCCCAAATCTCTTCTCTCGCAATGTCCAAAGCTAAAAAATTAGCCCACCAGTTATCCAAAAATGTGCATTATCTGTGCCCCCTTGAGGAAAAGAAGGGAAGATACTATGCCCGGTACAAGTGCAGGGGCAGGGTACAATTTTGACACTGGTGGACACTGGATCCCAAGCTACTCTTCTGTCCAGAAGGGCCTTTGATGAACTAAATGCAGGATGGGGGGAGAATTACCGTGTTGCTCTCACCTCTCTTCCTGGACAACTTCAGAACTTTGACGGGAAGGAAATTCCCATCGAGGGGACTGCGGATTTGGACATTAAAATTGGGTGACACAAGGTAAAACACCCAGTCATACTAGTGACTCCAGAGGGAACCCCTTGTTTACTAGGGAATGACCTCCTGAGAAGGTTGTCACCCCTAATAGATTGCATAAACAAGGTCCTCTGGACCCAGACTAGCCGACCAATAAAATTAAAACAGAGTGTCAACCATGTTAGTTTAAACCGCGCATGCCACATGGTTGAACAAAAATCTGACCAAGTAGAATTTCACTTCCAGAACAACCAAATTCCAGACGTGACAGTAATAGCAGTAGGACAACAGACTGGTGATGGGGGGTGTTAGGACCAATCCCCAAGGACTGTTTTGACAGTGACAGTGATAACAATACAACACCAGACAGGATCTTTACCCGGCATGGGGGGAACTTCCTGGTGTACACTTCCTGCCCTTATGGTAAGGAAGATGCGACTTGTGACTTCAGAAGGGATGAGGTGAATTTCCAGGTCCATGAGGGCTGCCTTTCCCACCTGAAGCCTCCAGTCCAAATCAGCACTCTGACCAGGGACTTCTCCACCCAGCCGGAGGAGGCCGCTGAGATAGCAAAACCAGAAGTCTTTGCAGGCTTCAGGCAGATGGTGGGAGAGAGAGTCAACCAAGCTGATGCCTGTGTGACTCAAAAGTTGAAACAAGTTTTCTTGGATTTCTAAGATCTCTTTGCCGTAGACTCGTATGACTGTGGTCGCACCGACATCCACACAACAACAATTCCCATGGACCCTGGCATGACTCCAGTGTTTGTGAAGCAATATCGCTTGCCTCTCGCTTCCATACAGTCCCTTACTGAAATAATTAAGAACCTTGATTTCCGGGGGAATAATCCGTCCAGTCCACAGCACCTTCAATAATCCGGTGCTGGGAATATTGAAGCCAAACGGCCAGTGGAGACTCTGCGCCGACCTTAGGGAGCTCAACAAACGGGTCCATACTTCCCGATGGCCTCTTCCCTACATTGACCAAGGGCTGGCCCAGATCCAGGGGTCACAGGTATTCACTGCTATAGACTTGATCAATGGATACTGGACTGTGCCTATCAGTAGGGAGGACCAATACAATCTGGCTTTTACCTTTGGGGGCCAGCAGTACACATGGACCCGGACTCCCTTCGGATACCTCAACTCCGGCAATTAATTCAACATTTTCCTACATAAGGCCATGCCCGACCTGGGTGCGAGGGGTAACCTGGCTTATGAAGATGATGTCCTCATCAAAAGTTCATCTGTGGAAGAACACATAGCGGAGATCCGTTATGTTCTGACACAGTTGAGGGCCGCCGGAGCACAACTTTCCTTTCAGAAAGCACAGTGGTGTGGAACCCGTGTTAATTTCTTGGGGCATGAGATTACTCCTCAGGGTCTCTGTCCCCAGGAAAAGAAAGTGGAAGCACTTCAGAAACTAAAAGACCCCACAACTCTGCGGGAACTAAGGAGCCTCCTTGGACTGACTAATTACGGCAGAAAGTTCATTGAGGGCTACGCAGAGATCACCAGACCCCTGATTCATCTCTTGAAGGGGGGGGTCAAGTGGGAATGGGATCCAGAACAATCCAAGGCAGTAAGACAGTAAGACAGCTCAAAAGAAGCCTCTCACAAGCGCCTTGCCTAGCTTACTCTGTCAGAAACAAGGAGTTTTTCTTAGAGACAGGGTTCTCCAATACATGCTTGACTGCAGTGTTATATCAAAAGCATGACAAGGTCAATAAAGTAATCTCCTATGCGAGCAAAACTTTATCCTCTGTGGAGGAAAAATTCAACGATTGTGAGAAGGCACTCCTGGCATCTGTGTGGGCATTGAAGAATTACCACCCGTTTATCCAGGGGGAACACATCATAGTGGAGACTCCACACCAGCCTCTGCAATATCTCCAAAGTGACAGAATCCGGGCCTGAAATGTGAGTAATTCCCGAACTACTTCCTGGATTCTGTCAATGAAAGGCTTTCCTGTGGAGGTCAGATATGGCCAAAACAAGAAGAGTCCCCTCGCGCAAGGTCTGGCTGACTTTCATGATTGTGCCAGAGAAAACTGTCTCGAGAACGAAAGTCTAAAAATCAAGGACAACATGGAGGCATACCTTAATTCCCCACACAAAGTCTTTGAAGAAGACAAGTTTGAGGGAATGCCCACTGTCTATGTTAGTCGATGCTCTTACCATGTTGACAACAATGGGGATAATGAACTGGTGGCCGGCGTAGGGAATGCATGGATGAATAAGTCCCCAGAACCCTCCGCTGGATACAAGATTGGTCCCCGAAGTAGTCAGGTGGCAGAGTTGATGGCTGTGCATCAGGCCATCCTCACTGCTGTCCAACATCAACTCCACAAACTGGTCATAATCACAAATTCAGATTATGTACGGAACGGGTTGGTGGAGCACCTGGTTAATTGGAAAACCAGAGGCATGTTATGTGCTAATAACAAACCCTTGAAACATGGGAAGTTAATTCAAAACATTGATGATCTGGTCACTGTGAAGGGGATGACCATCTACTGGAAGAAGATCAAGGGTCATTCCAAAGTAGAGGGACCAGACAAAACTGGAAATGACTTAGCTGATCAGCTGGCCAAAACCGGGGCCATCCAAGGGAATCTAATAGAGATTGACTCCCTGTTGGGTGAAATCCAGGTCACTGCTATCACTAGGTCCCAGACAAATGCTCACAATGATCTTTCAACTGCACTATGGAGTAAGGAGACCCCAGATGCTGATTTGATTACGGCTCAGAAGGGGGATCCAATAATTGGTAAGTTTTACCAACACATTGAGGACCCTGGGAACTTTACCCTGACGGATACCGATTACATTGGGAAAGAGGACCTTAGAGTGTTGATGAAATGTCCAAAAATGTTCCGAATCCAAGAAGGTTTGTTGTTAAGGAAATCCCAAGCTGGCCATTATCAGTGGGTGGTCCCTACCTCATTCCGAAGCCTGATGTTAAGTCAGCCCATGATGCGGCCACCGCCGGTCATAGGGGGTTTCATACAACACTTGAGATCGTAAGAGAGGTTGCATACGTGTGTGCACAATTTCAGCCAATATCCCTCACACACCGTGCACCTCTCCAAAAGAGGGGGATGACACTGCCATGGTCAGATTTGCAAGTCGACTACATAGGGCCCGTGATTCGCTCCTCTAGGGGGAATAAGTACATGTTGATGATGACATGCTTATTTACTGAATGGGTGGAATGTCTCCCGGCCCCAAACTGCAAGGCAGAAACAGCAGCTGCCCTGATGATCAACCACATCTTTTCGCGTTTTGGTCTACCCCAAAGGATTGAGTCAGACAGAGGTAGTCATTTTACCAGCGAAGTAATGACTAAGATGTGGGAGATACTGGGGGTCAAAAGGAAGCTACACATTGCTTACCGGCCAGCCTCTTCTGGTGCAGTAGAACGTTACAACCAAACCATTGTGAGCATCTTAAAAAAGTTTGTGGCAGATTCTGGGCCAAGTTGGGATATCCGATTACCTCTGGTCCTAATGGCCATCAGATCTACCCCTTCATCTGCAACTAAAATGTCACCGTTTGAGCTGATGACTGGCCGCAGGATGGTGCTTCCCCAGCATTTGCTTTACAGGACCCAAGAGCAAACCTTGACCAATGCCTCCACAACTCACGAGTATGTTGAAAATTTAAGGAAACACCTCCAACATGCTATTGCCTATGCTCAGCGAAACCTAGAAAGATCAGCCGATAACATGAAGACTCATTATGATTTGAAGACTACTTGGAAAGAATACAATGTGGGAGACCGGGTCTATCTATACAATTTCCAAAGGAACCAGGCCAAACAGCGGAAATTTCTGCCTACACGGAAGGGACCTTTTAAAATTGTAGACAAGATCTCCCAGTCGCCTAAAAGATCCGCATCCCCAAGGGTAGTTTGGCGGAAGGGGAAGACAAGTGGGTCCATATAAATCAGCTAAAGTGTTGCCATCCCAAGCACACTCTGCAGCAACTGGAGGAGTCCTCTGCAATCCCAGAGGGGGCAGCTCCAGATTAATACAAGTCCAACCCTAAAATATTCCACATATAGCCTATAAAATGCTTTGATTCTTGAATGCAAATGTCTCCTGATGTACAAAATATATATGTTCGCCCCACCATTAATAGTGGTGGAGAAATGTCTACGAATATGTTTCTGCCGCTTTTGCTTTGTCATCCTAGGAGAGATGAAACCATGGAGACTGACCAAGAAGGACGACCCGGGGACCGGGAGCAAAGATCCGAGGGGCCCGAGGTACCGCCCGAAACTCCCATCAGGACCGGCGAGGAGAACCGATCGATCCACCCTGATGGAGGAAAAGATGCTGAACTGTGCCATCTGCGGAATCAGAAGAAGATGATGCGGACATCCCAGTGCGTGGATCAAAACATCCTTTGTACCCAACTCCCCCTCGACTCGAAATCAAAGTGCAGTAAGGCAGGGGGGCTTGTCAGGTGTATCGACCCACGTTCAAGTTATTATGCTGCAACATTTGGTGCTGTGGGCTTAGAAAATCCAAGATGGCCGAAAAGCCCACATTTGCACCAGAATCCCAGAAAACCGCGCAGTTTTTGCGCACACCATAATGGTCGCCTGACCTGCCACCCACCGGTGCGAGCGTGATGGGCCAGAAGCACCATGAGTGAAACGTGGTGCCAAAGGAAAAACAGCATTGCCTGTTAGCTCAAAAAGCGCTTTGAAATCACCTTTGTTTCTCTGAATGCAAGCTCAAAATGCCTATTTCAAACATTGCAATATATTCAAAAATCTTACTGAACACCAACAGACGTCTGGTAGAATGAAGTCTTGTGTGCATACCAAATCTGGAAAGATGAAGAGCCTAAAATAATGTTCATAACAAAACTGGCTGAGCTGTGGATGTCAGCAGCTTAAGTGAAATGGGATTTAAAGCCACTAAAATCGAAATGTTTAAAATAAATGAGTGACCTACTTTTGAGTGTCACATAGGTTGCAACTGTTTAAATGTCATAGTTCTGAACTTAGAATCAGCGTTCTAGCTGCATGTTCAAAATTGTAAGTTTGATTTGACTGAAAAAAAATGGGAACAAAAGTGACCTTTGGCTGAAGCCTGGCTTAAAGGGACTGAATTCTGCCCGGCAACTACCCCCGACAGGAGTTGAAACTTGCCCAGCAACTGTATTCACAGGCCTGGCCATCCTTCTGCTGCCCCACCAAAAGGAGATCACACCTCTCTGATTGAATCAGGGGAGGGGTGCCTGGGACTGCAGGAAAATAGAACAATGAACTTCCCTTTGCTCCAAGCAATTGCTAAATCAGGGGGGTCGTAAATGGCCTCTCTTGGAAGTAAATGGGAGGGGCACTGCCTCTGTGAGCCAGCTGAGCTTGGAGGAAGTGGACAAACCAGAAATTCCCCGATGTGCTTTGGGAAACCACACCCCTCTGGGCCAGAGCATAAATTTGAAAAGATGGATAATTCATAGTACTAAAATTTTCAAAATTATATCAATAATATCATTAGTCCTGTGATTTTTCGGTGCCCATTTTAAGAGGTGTTAGGACTCTGTGGTATGTTCTGGGGGGTAGTAGAGGAAAATAGGGTATTACTCCAAATGTATGTATGTTAAAAATCTGACACTTCATCATCTGATGCCCATATTCCTTGCGCACATTTGTGTAAATTCTGGAAAAGTTTAGAGGTTGTGTTCTGGATGAAAAGGGCAGAATTCTGTCAGAAGTGAACACAACATCTTACAAAGACAGGGATCGGATGGTTTGGCGCTACAGAAAATATGTTAACTGGACATATAATATTAGAAAAATTGTACATAGATAAATATGCTTTGGAATCAAAAATAGATTTGTGTGCAAAGTGACAAGCGGAGTGTTCTTTCTGTATGCCATAAAAATGATGCCTGATGACACAGGATGACTCAAAATTCAGTTCCCCAGTCAGGCGACAGAGAATCTTATAGCCTATCAGGATCCTCAGAGGGTTGGGCATAGAAAGTCAGCCTTCCCACCCATTTTCAAAAGAAATAAAAAGAGCCACTGAGACCCAGGTAGACAAATTCACTTTCCACTTCAAACTGATTTCTTGCGAAGCGCTTTGCCAGAAGACTCCAGAACCAGAACTTAGAATCCAGACTTCAGAACTTGTAGCAGAGAGGCCTAGTCCACAAGCTGAATCCTTCAGAGGCCTCAGAATCCAGCCACCTAACCAAACTATTCAACAGCCGGGCTGTGCTGTTCGCTTCTGGCTAGAACTTTTGCCAGAACCAGAGACCCAGACCAGACCGCGGTGCCAGCACCAGACCCAGAAAGCAGAGCTGTATCCAAACCGCAGACCAGACCCAGACCAGACCGCTGTGCAGTGCCAAGAACTTTTGCCAGAACCAGAGATCCAGACTAGCAGAGCAAAGAGAACCGCAGCTAAACCTGCTGACCAGATCTGTGACGAAGCCCATTCCTTCCAAAATTAGGAGTGAGTATCCAGCCAGAACTGTGCAGAACCAATCTCTTAGTCTAAAATAATCTCATCCCATCCATTTCAACCTATTTAGAACTGCATAGAAATCGTGTGTCCATTCTGTGATTTCAAACCTGTGAAAGGGTCATCCGTCATTTGAATCTTACTTTATTTCTGAGAATCTACCTCCACTAAATCGTCCGTATCTTTTGAACCATACATGCTAGGAACGAGATTTAACTTTAATTTTAAAGCTAAGAATCTAAGCTTTCCTGCAAGCCCAAAACCTTATACTCCTTGTAGTTTTTCCGTAAGCGCGATCGACGCACTCGGAAAAAGTGGTGCAAATTGCAATTTGACTCAAATTTCTTCACCTGTCAAAAATGGCTGTCTTTTGCTTCCATTGATGAAATTCGTTTTCAACCTGATAATCCCTCATGAATCATTGCTAGTGTTGACCTGAACTAATTCAAAGTAGCTGTCACCCGCCCTGAATCTCCTATAGGGAATTAAAATCATTTTTAACATATTTTCACTTCATTGCAAATCACATTAAATGTATTTCTGCATGTTTTAAAAGCATACCGGTTGCTCTAAGCTTGCTAGGGGGGAACTAGAATTTGTATTGCGTTTGATTGTATTCCTGAAAACTGTGTGCTCACCTTCCATCTCCTTATATTGCATAGGAGGGGAGTGAATTGCCACAAGGGGAAAAGTGATTATATTATCTCTTGTTGAAACCATATCAGTTTATCGCTGTGCTGCATTCTTTTCCATCATTGCATTTCCCTGAAACCATAAAGTATTCTCAGCTACCTTATCGTTTCTATACTAACTCCTCACTGATTGGAAAGAGTGTGCAATTGTAACATTACCCATTGTTGATCAACATTATATTTATAAGTGTGCTATCAAATATTAATTTATTCATACAAGTGTGATATATATATATATATTGTTTAATTTTCAAATAAATCTTTTAATTTGCAAAACAAACCTACTTCTTGGCTCAGTGAGGTCAGGGGGATTCAAAGAGAGGGGCGTTATACAAGGGTTTATCATCCAGATCCATGAACTTGTCATAAAAATATATAAATAAGGGCTTCCCTTGGGCATCCCAGACTAGGCATTGACTTAGTTGGAGTGCTTAATTGAAGTCACTTAACAACCCTAAGGATCAACATGCATGGGTGCTGCCAAGGTACATTCATGGTGAGCCTCACCTGAGGGTCCGCGGGCTGTCTGAACGCCTCAGCACCTGGCGGAGTACAATAGGTGAGTGTTCCTGTTCCGATCCTGCATTAATCCTGTTATTTCAGTGCCTGTAATCATATATTTCCAGGCATCGCTATGTGAGGTTGGCGGCATAGTTACCGCAAGTTCTGGAGTGCTTTGATGCTTGAAAGCCCTCCCCCAATCCTGGGTGCAGGGTTAAATGACCGGTGCAGAATGGGCAAGATGGCCATCAGAGATTTCACTGGCACTCCGAGATGTGAGCCACAGTGATTTGAGCTACCCTGTGGTAGCTCCAGGCGTGGTGGACACTTAAACAGATTTGCTGAATTGTGCATAATCCCGCCAACCTGGGTGATTGCTGCCTTGCCGAGAGGTATAGGGGAGACCGCTGGAGCTAAGCGTATTTGACCTGGGGATAATCTCTAATGTGGCTGCGAGAGGTGAGACCCCTGAGCTCCTGAGAATGCCTGTGCAGTGATTATGCCCTAGGGCTGCCCTGACATCTTTGAGACTTTCTGTTTCCTCACACTTGAAATTACATATGTCACGGTTTTATAACATGGCACACTACAGCCAGGGACTCCTTCCCCTGACAATGTAGGTGGCGCACAACAAAAACGCTTTTTATCTTTAACAAACCACAGGTTCTTTTATTTAAGTAGGCCCACAAACAGTCTCACACCCAACCTCCACAAACACCCCATGTCACAATGGACTATGAACCAGGCCGGTGTGTATTAATAAAATATTTATTAATTTATGATTAAATGAAAAGGCAAAAATATTCAAAATACAACAGCCACGAATATATGTGGCAACACAAATGCAATGATTCCTACAGAACAATTGGTTCAGAAATCCAAACACAGTTATGATATGATATGATATGATATGGCATTTATAACGTGCCTATACACAAGTGTTTCAAGGTGCGACGGGGCAAGGGAGGGGGAACAGAGGGAAGACAGACAGCGATCTTACTAGGCCCAGTGTCATTCAGATCGCGCAAGTGCATAGGAAGGGGGAAGTGGAGAAGAGCGAGGGGGAAAAGGGAGGGGACAGTGCAGTACATGGGATAAAAGAATAAATAGAGAAATACAAATACGGTCGAAGATGACCCCAAGGTTTTTAGCATTGCAGGTGGGGGCAGGAGGAGGGTCAAGAGAGGCCGACCAGAGAGTGGCAGGAAAGGAGGGAGTATGTGTGCCGATGAGGAGTATCTCAGTCTTGCTTGCATTAAGGCAGAGATCATTGGCAGCGCTCCACTCCTGGATAGCAGACAGACAGTCAGAGATGAGTGAAGGAGAAGAGGTGGCTGAGGGTAGCCTGAAAATGAGCTGTGAGCCTGTGTCATCCGCATAGCATTGGAAGTTGGGGCAGAGAGCGGCAATGCGGTGGGTAAGGAGTGCCAGGTATTGGTTGATAGTTCACATGGATCTTTAATGGCAAAACAGGAAAAACTATTTTTAAGCAAGTGATAGCACCAAGGTGAAGCACTCCCCCCTGCAACACTCACCCCCAAACATCAGCTAACTTAATTCCTTTGAATGGAAGGCAGCGGCAAGTAGTAAGGGTAGAAAGAGAAAATCGGATTAGGTATCAAGCCCACCACCCCAAGATGGGAAGCCAGAAAAGATTAAAATGCCAGAATAGGATTTGGATTATTACTTGCACGGTTACTCACAACTGCATTTGAGGAGATAGGGAATCTTAGAGACTACTAATCAGTACACAGAGAATGTGGAAATGAGGTAAGGAAACCAATTTTGTGGGGAAAAGCAAATGCAAAAGAAAAAGAAAATACAACCGGCAAATGCAAATTCATTTTACACAGGTTTTATAATGACAGGTAGCTAAGAAAAGGGTTTAGCTTTCAACAGCGGAAATCGTGTTTCAAAGACAAGGATAGATGTACATATCAGATAGGTTTCTAGACCAAAGAGGTTGCTCTCAAAGGGACTACGGTTTGGAATTTTTAATGGGACAGATGTAAATTAGGAGTTTGTGGGGTAATGCAAACAATACACGGTCAAATTGGGTTTTCAGTTACACAGAGACTAATTCTATTGAGGCTATATTTTAATGACTATAGTTAAAGTTATAGTAAAGAAAGAGACTAGGCACAAGTGTCATGACCCTTGCCCTCACTGGCAAGTCAGCCTTCCAGCAGGGCCAGGTCAAAGGCCTTAAAAACTCATCCAAGACTCTCTTGGAGTCAGTCCTGGTGACTTTGGCGCCAGGCTCATAATCATCATGAAGACCAACATTAAAATGGGACTGTTTACTTGGGAGTATTTAACTTGGGGGGTTCAGCCAACATGGAGGCACACACATAGCTCAGTTACAAGGAACTGAGCTATGCGGTCTAATCTTTTGGGTATGGCAGGCCTGGGACTACTTTACCTGGACTACTTTGGGTGTGGCAGGCCTGGGACCATTTTACCTGGACTACTTTACCTGAGACTATTTAAACCACATCCAAACAGCAGAACATGCTTTGCGTTATTCTGCTGTGGGCAGCGTAACTCTCACCGTGTCCAGTTCTTTGATGCCAGCTTACCTGAAACTAAGGACCTGCAGAGAGAGAAAGAACACTACCAAACTTACCTGAAACAGTGTTAGGGAGAATTCTCCTTCTAGGGCTAATTTCCCTCACCTAGTGAGTACCCCAGCACCTTTGCTGGATTTCTGGAGTTTATTTTTTTCACCCGGTAAGAGTGTACATACTTTTTCCACTCTTACATGTGTTTCGGCCTATGTGTTTTTACTCATTGTGTGATCTTGGGCACTGGAGCACAACACTCCAGGTGCCCCTGTTCTTGTATGGGTTACACTGCACCCTCAGTGTAGTAACTCAGGGTTGTCTTTAACACTTCCCTCTGACTCCAATTCACTGGGGCTGACTACTGTCCCCCAGAGAAAGGTAAAGTTGCCATTTACTTTACATAGTCATTTTTACCACAGACCCAGTACACCCCATCTTACATGGAGTACTGGAAAGGGCTAATCTGTACCCCTTTTCTGTCTGTACCTGCCTGAGAATTGTTTCGCTCTTTTAACATTTAGACTTGGCTGGTGGCAGTGGTATCTACCCTAACTTTTCTACCGCGATTATATTAGATAAACGTGGTACTGTTCTTGGCTATTATATTAGCCTCGAACATAAATCCTTTTGACCAAATTGTCTTTCTTTTGGCTCCGGTTGGGTTTATTTGCCATTTCTTTTTGTTAAAGTCCTTCTGGTGTTTTACTTTGCGCGGCAAACTAGGTTTGCCTTCTTTGTTCACCGTCTTTTGGCGGGCTTCTGCAGAGAAGCCCTCCTCAAGGCGCCTGGGTGTCTAGGTGGGCTGAATGTGAGGGTGGGGTGTAGTCACCCCCTGCACAGGGTATCCTAGGAAACCCAAGTCACACTTTGCCATGATTGGCTGAGGTGGTTGTCCCGGCTGGACAACCCCCCCTGCTGCGTGATTGACAGCCAGGCTCTGTGAATGGGGGTTTTGCGCATAAAACGCAGGTCTCTTGGGCTAGAAGTCAGAGTCGCCTCTGGAACTACAAGGAACCGAAAAGAAACTGAAAGAATGTCGGCTGCTGCAACTACCCCGTCCCGAGCTATCTACCTTTCGACGACTAAGAGGAGATCCAGTCCGGAATCTTCGTCCCTTGAGCCTGGTGGGGATAACCAGCTCATCTTCTTCAGCCAGAGATCTCCGCCGTGGTCGAAATCGCTGCACACTGCTGTAGTGTTCCGGATAGCCACCTGCCAAGCCTCTCCTGTTTTTAAGGAGCGCACCTTTTATTCGTTGTCGCTGCTGCCGGCTTCATCCCTGTGTGGTGCAGACCCCCTTCAGACGTCCTCCTTCACAACGAAGCTCCAGGAATCGTGGGTCTGCGGGAAACCAACAGGAACAACTGCTAGGGCACCAGCTGCATCATTGGAATAAGGTACTGTGCTCTACTCGAGGAAACTGGGTGAACCCCCTTTTCTTCATCCTCAAGGCTCGTCCTTGTCTTCCCTCCTTATAACTTTTGCTTCCGAACATTGACAATATCCAAGTACTTTTGGGCTACGATGAATCGTGAACTGTCTAACTGTGTGATCTTCGGCAACAGGTCTCTCGATACTGCCTGCCTAACCTAAATATTGCCTGTGATTTTTGCCTCCATCTCCCTCTGGGTATCTCAGGTTCTAAGTGTGTTTTTGCCCCGGTAGTATTTCATGTCACGGATACGCGTTTATTGAGTAGACTGAACTGTCAAAAAGTGATCACAAATGTATCCGCGGTATCGTGTTTTGTTCATAACACCGGTTCATTCAAACACAGGGTACTTACCTTGAGACATACTGTACAAAGTGAATTGGTTAGTTGTAGTATATTTAATGTGTGGTTTTGTTTAAAGTTTAATAGAAGTGTTGTGTTTATAACTGATGGTTTAAAAATAAATGTACTCATATTTTTTACCTGAACCCTTGTGTCTGTGTTTGCTTGAGACACAGTAATTGTGGTACCTTTGTGTAATCTCTGCTACTGCTCATATACTCTTGAGATAAGCCTGGCTGCTCCTCTACTGCTACCACTATAACTTAGTAGTACGGGCTTGTACCAAAGGTAAAACTTGTATTGCCACCTGTAGTCTTAATTGTGTGTAGTGGTCCCTAAGGGCACTGCACAGGATTCTGCCTAACAAACAGTATCCTGTCTTCAATCCATCGCCGACTTCAGTTCCACTCACCTGAAGGTACGAACTCCATCATCCGGCACCGCATGCATCCTGGAATACCATAACCTGGAAAGAGGAGAAAGAAAGACAGCATTAGTAAGCGTTTACTCACGTTTCCTCCCGAATGAAGAAAGCCACACAATTCTTACCTGGGTAGTCATCTCCTGGTCAGTATCATTGCTGGAACATTATGGTGCTCGGCGAGGAACATCGCAACCTGCAAGGAGAGAAAAGACACAGGTTAGCAATATAAAAGGCGAAACAGCGCCGCACATCGCGCATTACTCACCGGACAGCATCGCGCACACCGCGCTTTCGACTACCGCCCCATGCTCATCTTCAAACTGCATGACAACACCAAAATACCTTTCCATACCTAAAAGGAAAGAAGCAAGACATTATTATTCGAACTAAGAGGAACTAAGAGGAACATAAGAACTGCATAAAAAGAGTGTAAAGCAGAAAACCTCCGGAGTCGCAGCAGTCCTGGATTCCCACAGGGTGGCTTGCACCAGTGAAGTAACTTGGTCGCTGCTCGCCCCCCACATCTTTGCGCCCCTGCCACGAGGAGCAGGATGGAGAATCCACCTTTTACAATATTAAGGTGAGGAGAAGGCCCAAGGGGGAGGAAGGAGTTGATGCCAATGGAGGTGGGAAAACATAAAGACAATCTGGTATTGAATCCAGCTCTCCTATATTGCAGACCCATCTTTAACCAGAGGCCTTACCAAGGGACCGGGAGAGGGTTCGAGAGTGCAAATCATCCACCCAGGGCTATGTAGCGTCCCTGTGGATACCAGGTGAGAATAATACAAAGGGGTTAATTTAGAAATTTTAACCAACTCGTACTGTGAATTTCAATGGGGAATTCATTGATTTACTTCAAAATAATGCTAAGGATTTATACAGACAACTGAGAGATTTATCAAAAGAATACGCTATCATACATAGGCTAATACAGATTCTACGATGGGAAGGTGTCACAACCCCCATCCAGAAGACCCCCTGGCAAGCCCATGGGCCCATTGTTTCATCGGGGCTTATGAGGCGAATTAAAAGACGTTCTAGCTCAAGTAGTTGAACCTCCTCGAGATTGTTCTGAGTTCATAAATCTGGTCGTACAACTAGACCACCGGTTGCAAGACCGAAAAGCAGATCGTTCCAAAATGGATCTTCGGGCTGTGTATGTTCAGTCTAGAGGCAATGTAACCCGAGAACAAGAAAGCACTGTGGAGCCCATGCAAATTGGCGGGGTGCGACCTCCATTAACAAAACAAGAGGGAGATAAAAGAAGGCAACAACAGTTATGTCTGTATTGCGGAAAACCTGGGCATTTCCTAAAGGACTGCCCGGTGAAACCTCCAAGGAAGATCATTGGGGCCACGGAAAAAGATGAAGAGAAAGAATCTAAAACGGAAAACTACCCAGCTCGCAAACATAGAGGTCAGTTTGTCAAGTGAGAGGAAAGAGCCATCAACCTCACACTTTGCAATACCCATGATCTTAATCAATAACCGACGGTCGTCAAGAATGCATGCTGTTGAGGCATACATCGACAGCGGAGCAGTCGAGAATTATATAGATCAAGACCTGGCTGCAGAGATGGGGCTTCCCTTATGTTCTAAGCCGACTACAGACAAGGTGACTACGGTAGATGGGACAGAAATTGCTTCCGGACCCGTAACCCAATGCACAGCCGAGATAACCTTGCTGTGCCAGGACGGGCATCGGGAACTCATTTTGTTCGATCTCATCAAGGCACCTCAATTCCGGCTTATACTAGGGATGCCATGGTTAGTCGCTCACAACCCTTTGATCGACTGGCGGGCCAAGAAATTAACCTTCCCCAGTGATTGCTCTCCAGCCTGTTATTATCAAGAACAGAAACCAGCTTTCAGTATTTCTGCAACTCCCGGAGCGACAACATCAACCCTGGGTGTAACTAATACCTTGCCAGAGGAATACCGCGATTTCCAGGATGTATTCCAGAAGAACCAAGCAAACACCCTGCCGCCGCACAGGCCTTATGACTGTCAAATCGACCTTGTTCCTGGTGCTCAAGTCCCTTGTGGTAGAATCTATGCTCTTACGGAACCTGAAAATCTTCATCTGAAGTCTTAATTAGACCAGTACCTTGCAAACTGATTCATCAGTCCATCGAAGTCCCCTGCAGCCAGTCCTTTGTTCTTCGTGCCGAAAAAAGAAGGGAACTTAAGGACCTGTATTGACTACCGCGCATTAAACCAGATCACTGTAAAGAACCGTTATCCCTTGCCACGTATCCCAGAAATGCTGGACCAGGTCAAAAATGCTCAGATTTACACCAAATTGGATCTTCGGGGCGCGTACCACCTGGTCTGGGTCAGAAGTGGAGACGAATGGAAAACTCCTTTCCATACCAAATATGGTTTATTTGAATATCAAGTCATGCCCTTTGGGTTATGCAACGCTCCGGCAGCATTCCAATATTTCATGAATGACGTCTTGAGAGAGTTAATTGATGTATGCGCCCTAGTGTACATAGATGATATCCTAGTGTACTCAACCTCAAAACAGGATCATATCAAGCACATCCGTTCAGTCCTCGCCAAGCTCTGAACATCGTTTATATGCAAAACTTGAAAAGTGTTTCTTTCACGTAACCGAAGTAGAGTTTCTAGGCTTTATCCTTACTCCCGGAGGCATCAGGATGGACCTGCACAAAGTTGACACCGTTCTGAAGTGGCCATCACCAACGTCGTCAGTAAAAGGAGTGCAAAGTATGTTGCGCTTTGCGAACTTCTATCGCCGGTTCATACCAGACTTCTCCCAAGTTGTTCACCCGATCACCGTATTACTACGAAAAAATAACAAAAAATTTGCCTGGACCGAAGAAGCAGAAAAAAAAAAGGTTCACCTCAGTGCCAATCCTGCGACATCCACGTTCAGATCTTCCTTATATCGTGGAAACTGACACTTCCAGTATAGCAATGGGAGCTGTCCTCTCACAAAGAGATCCTGACACCGGCCAGCTACATCCAGTGGCCTTCTGGTCAAAGAAGATCTCACCTCCAGAAGTAAATTACGCCATTACGGACAAAGAACTCTTGGCAAGCAAATCCGCCTTTAAAGCTTGGCAACACTACCTTCTGGGGGCCAGACACACCATTACAGTTATCACAGACCACCGAAATCTGCAATATCTTAAAACAGCTGCGGTGGGCTCTTTTCTTCGCCGAATATTATTATGTCATTACATTTCGACCAGGGGTCAAGAATGAAAAAGCTGACGCACTCTCTCGTACTGGCACTGATGACATAGTTTATACGGCCCCAGACCCAGTCCCCATCATACCCAAAGACAAACTCTTAGGCCTCACTACGGCCTTAACCCAAGTGGAACTGGGAATAGAAATTCAACAACCCATGAATCCGGAAGCCCTCCTTGCATGGCAAGTGCAGGGGAAACAATATTCCATCAAAGATCACTTAACCTTTTTTAAGGGTTGTCTGTACATACCCACCAAGGACTTACAACAACAAATCATTTCAGGTTATCAAGATCTTTGATCGAAGGACACTCTGGAATTACCAAGACCTTAGCCAAGGTAAAACAGAACTTCTGGTGGCCTACCTGGCGTAAAGATGTCATCCAATACATTCAGTCCTGTGGAGTCTGCGCACAAAACAAGTCGCAAAACAAAAACCATCTGGCCTTTTAAAACCTTTGGACATTCCTCCTGCACCATGGCACACTCTTTCCCTCGACTTCATCACTGACCTACCTTCCAGTCAAGGGTTTAACACCATTCTTGTAGTCGTAGACCTATTCTCAAAGATGGTGCACTTTATTCCGCTCAAAGGCCTTCCTTACGCATCCACTCTAGCCAAGGTATTTCTGGACGGTATTGTTAAACTACATGGCTTCCCATCAGTTCTGATCTCCGATCGAGGTAGCCAGTTCGTCTCTAACTTTTGGAGAAAGTATTGTGCAATGGCACAAATTGACATACGGCTATCCACTAGCCATCACCCCCAAACGGACGGTCAGACCGAGAGAACCAGCCAGACCCTTGAGCAATACCTACGATGCATGTTGCACCATGAATTAAGAGATTGGAAGGACTTACTATGGATAGCCGAGTACGCATATAACAACTCCTTGCATTCCAGTACCGGACAAACACCCTTTTACACCCTATATGGTAGACACCCACGTACCTCAGAACTGGATCTCCCAACCAGCTTGGAAATGCCAGCAGTAAAAACCCTTCACACCAACATCACTCAGGCTTTCAAAAATGCCCAAGAACATCTAATTTGCGCCAAAGACAAGAAAAAACAATTTGCCGACCAACACAGGAAAAAGGCCCCAGACTATCAAGTAGGGGACAAGGTTTGGCTGGCCGCCAGGTTTATACCCATCAAAGGAACCCGAACCTTTCAACCCAGGTACTTAGTACCCTACACCATCAAGGCGATTATTAATCCAGCGGCCGTCAAATTAGATTTACCATCCAACCTACACATCCACCCGGTATTTCATGTGTCCCTTTTAAAAACAATGCAGCCTGGTACATGGATTGGAACACCACCAAAACCCATTCTTGTTTACGGAGAACCAGAATTCGAAGTTAAACGCATACTGGACTCTAAGTATTCAAGGGGGGAGCTATACTATCTAATTGATTGGAAAGGATTTGGACCCCAAGATAGATCCTGGGGACCCTGTGAAAACGTTCATACGCCACGTCTGATCAAAAACTATCATCGAAACTTCCCAATTAAACCTGGGTCGGACAGGAGGAACACCTTGAGAGGGGCCTTGGGGGGGAGTGCTGTCATGACCCCCATCCAGAAGACCCCCTGGCAAGCCCATGGGCCAGGAAGGGTCTCCACTAAAACCAGGCATCCTTGGCCTAGGCCTTCTTGGGGCTAGTCATGGCTCCTTTGGCGCCAGGCTCATACTTGATAAAGGACTTGTATTGGGAACTACTTTATTTCAGTGTCAATCAACATGGAGGCATCCACATAGCTTGGCTCCTAGGAACCAAGCTATGCGGTATAGTATTTTTGGGTGTGGTACCATAGGAACTATTTTACCTGGACTACTTTCTTGAAGCTATTTAAACCACACCCGACTGGGATAACACGCTTTGCGTTACTTTGCAATTCTGCAACGTGACGCTCACCGTGTTCAGCTGCACCCGCGAACCTCGGAAGAACAGCATCTGTAAAGGAGAAAAAGGACATTGTTAGCAGCAGCAGCAGCTTACCTGTAATTTCTTTGTTAGCTGTCCACGGCTCATGAGATCAGCATTCTGGAACCAGCGCTCCTCCCGAACCGACGGATCTGCAAAAAAGAAAGAAACAAGGCATTAGACATTTTTACAATTTAATGAACGGTGCCGAAAAGCTTACCTTGCAAGCCGCTCCTCGACCAGCATCGCCTCAGGAATTCCATGCACCGGGTGAGCACTGCGACCCGTGGGAAGACAAGACAACAGTTTAGCAAGAGGCAAGGCATCATAGCGCTGCACTTAGTGCCTACTCACCGCATCAAGGCGCTCTAAAAACACCATTACTTACCGGCGAGACCCATTTCAGTCTATGCCACATATTTGGCTTCCGCACACCTAAGGAAGAGAAAAGACATTAGTTAAACCAAAAAGGCATGCAAGGACAATAATATAGCACAGCAATAAGACCTACCTGAAAGACTCAAAGTGGGCCGGCATCAGTGAAGTAACTCGATCGCAAACGCTCACCAAGCACAACGCGCCCCTGCCAAGAAGGCAAGACAGAGAACACACCTGCATTAAAAACAAGGCGTCCAGTGAGGCAGCGGGTATACGGGGTGGTGGGAGACTGTTTACCCCAGTTGCCCAGTCTTGAACATTGCCCACCTGTATTCCAGGCAGAACCACCCTGCTGGTCACACCTGGGAACCGCAGAGAAGGATACCTGAGTCCCAACTGCTGGGGGGCGTCCCCGTGGAACCAGGTGAGCGTAACAGAAGGTGAATAAATTATAATGGTAACAATTTTGAAATGTCAATGGGCTTTCTATGGGGTTTCACTGGGATGCAATGCTAGAAAAGGAAGGGCTTAGGCAATTTAGGGCTGGGGTTATTTGCTACTTACAAAGTAAGCCTTGGTTTGGGATTCTGGACAGCCTTATTGGTTCAAGGGGAGAGAGCATCATCTGTCTGTTTGTCCTTTATTATAGTTCTTTGTTCTCTGGTCACATTTTTAGCAAAACTGAGTTATGCATCATAACTTCAAACTTATACTTACCACCGCCATTAGAAATAGATATGCGGTTTCAGGGGTTCATAGGGAATTAGGCAAGCCAATCGCCAACTATGTGCGAGGTAGCATGGCCCTTTGGAGCCTTTTTGTCCTCTTCATGAAATGCATAACAGTTATAACTCTGCAAATGATTAAACATGTTCATACTCTCATTTTCCATCTTTCCACCACTTTTTATATATCCGGCCCTTTTTTCAATCTGCCAGAAACAAGTCTTTACTGGCCATTTCAGTCCACAAAGTCCTAGGAACATGCACTTAGTCTCTTCAGAACCACCTGGAAATCACATGGAAAATAGCATAAAGCTAAATTATTTCTTATTCTGAGTGCTTGGAAAAATGCCTAAAATTAATCAATCCTTTAATGTCAATTTAGAGCATCTGTCACATGTGGGAGGGTGGTGCTTCACACCCCACATCCAACTGTTTCCCCTTGGCTCAGCTTGCAACAAAAGACTTTTATTACACCTTTTGAAGTTTGTCAGTTTGTCCTTGGTAGTGGGTGCTGGAGGAACTCGCACTTCTTGGTCAAACTCTGGCCATGCTTGCTTTCTTTGTCCTCCCTGCTAGTACTGCCTTCTAGTCTGGCAGAGCAGAGAATCATCATGCCCTAAGCCACATCATATGTCATTGCGGGATGGTTCACTTATTGGTGTGACTTCCAGTGGGAGGCAAGGCTTTCAATTGAGTTTTGTGCCTGAGCCCAAAAACTGGTTTTACTGGTATTCTGAGCCTTCTTCCAAGGTGACTAAAATCTTGTGGGGACAAACATAATGTACATTACGTCGCCAACCCCCCACCCACACATATTCACTGACATTTCTGTGCAAGCAAAAGCTATCGTTTCACATTGGCGTTTAAACGTCATTTTTCTTATTTTCGTTCACACGTGTGTAAGCCGTATTTCATCTAAGGTTTAAAATGCGGTTCTGTAGGTCATGGGATTTTCTTTTAATTTGTCCTTTTGAGTGGGTTTGCATTTACTGTCAGTCCATGGACCCAGAGGGGTAGGCCCCCTGCACGGGGTTCTTTTGATTTGACACGTGATAAAAAGTAAAGGCCAAGCCATTTTTCATTTGCAATGTTTAGAGCACTGCTATTCACATAAAAGGGAAAACAAAAGCTGTGTTGGGTTGCAATGTAAAAATCCTTGCCCCTCACGTGAATTAATAGTAAGACAAGATCATTTCTGGAGATTAGTACATAACATTTTCTCATTGAGATGAAACTCAAGCACACAGTGCCGTTTTTCAATGTAGGCCATTACTTCTTGTTAATCAGATGAAAGAGAAGGAAACGCAGGGCCGTTTTTCAATGTAGTGCATAACTTCTTGTTATTCAGCTGAAAGAGATGCAAACGCATGGCTGTTTTTTCAATGCAGAGAGTACATCTTGTTATTCAGATGAAAGAGAAGCAAATGCAGAGCCATTCTTGGTGAAATGTTTAAATGCTTGCCACACATGTGCCAGGGAAGCAAACAACATCCGTTTTTGGTGGCAATGTTTAATGAAGATTTTCTAGGTGACAGGGATTTCTGCTTAGGACCTTAAATGCACCCCACAGATTCCCCCCCTACTCTTCCATGACTTTTTGCTGGGGAAGAGTAGGGCAGAGTGGGGTTTCCTTCAGCAGAATTCTCTTTCATCAGGGAGTGGCACTCCAGGATCCCCTTCCATCTTCGGGTTTGACAGTATGTTGTGGTACCCTCTTTGCTTCCTTCCCTTCCAGGTCCCCAGGGCATTCCTCTCCAGGCTGAAATGTGAGGATGTTAATTAATCAGGTGCTCCACAAACCTGTTCCAGGCATAATCTGAATCAGTGATTATGCCCAGTTCGTGGAGTCGGTGTTACACGGAAGTGAGGATGGCCTGGTGTACTGCCATCAACTCTGCCGACTACTTCGGGGACCGATCTTGTAACCAGCGAAGGGCTCCAGGGCATCATTCACCCAGGCATTCCCAAAGCCGGCCACCAGTTCCTTTTCCCCGTTGTTATCAACATGGTAGGAGCACCCGTCCATATAAACTGTGGGCATCCCCTTGCACGTGTCTTCTTCATAGAGCTTGTTTGGCGAATTCAGGTCCACCTACATATTGTCTTGTGTTTTGAGACTTACGTCCTCGAGACAGTTTTTTCGGGCACAATGATGCAAGTCAGCCAAACCTTGCGCGAGTGGACTCTTGTTGTTTCGGCCATATCTGACCTCTACAGGAAAGCCTTGCATGAACAGAATCCAGGAAGTAATTCTGGAATTACTCACATTCCCTCCCTGGATTCTGTCACTTTGGAGGTATTGCAAAGGCTAGTGAGGAGTCTCGACAATGATGTGCTCCCCCTGGATGAATGGGCAGTAATTTTTCAACGCCTACACCGTTGCCAGGAGTACCTTCTCACAATCGTTGAAAGTATTACTCGCATAGGAGATGACTTTATTGACCTTGTCATGCTTTTGGTATAATACAGCTGTTAAGCACGTATTCTAGAACCTGTCTCCAAGAAGTACTCCTTCTTTTTGACAGGGTAAGCTAGACACCCTCTTGGCTTTTCTTCAGTTGTTTCACTGCATCGGTTTGTTCTGGACCCCACTTCCACTTGACCCCGGTCTTTAATAAATGGACCAGGGGTCTCGTGACCTCTGCGTAGTCCTCTACAAACTTTCTAGTGTAATTAGTCAGTCCAAGAAGGCTCCTTAGTTCACGCAGAGTTATGGGGTATTTCAGTATTAGTAGTGCTTTAACCTGGGGACAGAGACCCTCAGGGGTGATTTCATGCCCTAAGAAGTTCACACAGGTCCTCCACCACTGTGCCTTCTGAAAGGACAATTTCCCTCCAGCAGCATTCAACTGGGTCAGAACATAGCAGACTTCCGCTATGTGCTCCTCCACAGTTGAACTTTTAATCAGGACATCATCCACATGGGCCATGTTACCCCTTTCACCCAAGTCGGGCCTGGCCTTATGCAAAAAGATGTTAAATTAATTGCCAGAGTTGATATATCCGAAGGGAGTTTGGGTTCATCGGTACTGCTGCACCCCAATGGTGAAGGTCCGCTTGTACTGGTCTTCACACTTATGGGTACCGTCCAGTATCCATTGGTCAGGTCAATGGCGGTGTACACATTTGACCCCTAGATGTGGGCCAGTCCCTGGTCAATATAGGGAAGAGGCCATGGGGACATGTGGACCCGTTTGTTCAGCTCCCTAAGGTCTGCGCATAGTCTCCATTGGCCATTAGATTTTAGAATCCCCAGTACCGGATTGCTAAAGGTACTGTGGATTGGACAAATTATCCCATGGGACTCTAGGTTCTTTATGATTTTCATGAGTGACTCCATAGACGCGAGAGGCAACCGATATTGCTTCACGAATACAGGAGTCATCCCTGGGTCTGTGGGAATGGATGTAAAATGTATCTCGGTGCGACCAGAGTCGTATGAGTCCAAAGCAAAGATTTCTTGAAAATCTAAAAAAACCTGCTTCAGCTTTTGCATTTGCTCCTCGGTCTCACAGGCATCAGCGAGGTTGACCCGTTCCTCAACCATCTGTCTGAAGCCTGGAAAGACCTCGGTTTTGCAATCTCTGCGGTATCCTCCAGCTGTGTGGAGAGATCTCTGGTTAGGGTGTTGACCTGGACAGGATATTTCAGGTAGGAGAGGCAGTCACTGTGGACCTGGAATATAACCTCATCCTTCCTGATGTCACAGATCACCTCTCCCCCCCCATGAAGATTACACCAAGAAATTCCCCCATTGCCGGGTAAAGATCGTTTCTGGCGGTAAGTCATTGTCACAGTCATAGCAGTCATTGGGGATCGGTCCTATGATTTCATTCCCTAGGTCCATGGAGAAATGTTGGTCATCAACCACCATTCCAATAAAGGTGCCTGCGCCCAGAGTATACTCTTAGGGCCGCTGTTATCCACCCCTATTGGAATGGTGTTGTGTTCTAAGTCAACTAATGGTGTCAGGTTCAAACCCAACCCCACACTGTGATCAGGGGTTGCCCCGCCACTATCTAACTGTTTGAGGTTCCTCAAGTCCTTATTAAATCTAGCACGCTCTGCTTCTAACCTCTCGGGTTTCTCTTTCTCAGCCCCTATTTCTTGATAGTAGGCAAAGGCCTGGTGCTTACGCCCTGCTATCAGGGCTTGACTGTCTTCTATAACCTTCGCTTGTGCTACTACTTGGCTCTGTAGTCCCCTGTTCTCATCACAAAGAGCCTCATTTTCTTTTTGGGCTTCTTGTACTGCCTGGGAGTACTCAGACCATTTCTGTTGCAGAAGATACATCTCCTCATTTTGAAATTTGTTTGTCTGTATTGTCTGCTCTAGATCATGTTCTATTTGCCTTATATGCCCCATTAATTTTCATTCTCTAATTTTAAGTTCATCAGTTCCTGAAAACATGTCTCACTTTTTTCCAGGTCTGTTTTTAATTTGCACACTTCCTGGCACAAGGCATCTTTTTCCTGATACAGTGCACAATTCTATTCACTAAGGTTATCTCCTGGTTGTTTTATAGCACCTAGCCTCTGGCGCTCCTGGTCAAATTCTGCTTGGGAATGGACTTCTTTACTGATTAACTGGTTATTCTTCTCTTTTACTTGCTTAGTCTGAGTTTGCAAAGTGCACATATCCTCTAAGCAAATTCTATTGTATGTCACCTGCTGACTCAATTTTAGCTGACTCTTTTCCAGAGAGTCAACCCTTTCTTGGCAATTTTCTTTTAGTGCAGACAATTGGGACTCCTGCTCTGAATTATTTTGTTGTTTTACTGCCAACTCCTCCTTGAGCTGCTTGATGAAGTTTCCTAATTTTAACTCTGAATTTTGGCTCTCTTGCATATTCTCCTCTACCTGCCTTAACTCACCCAGTGTTTGATTTAAAATCTCAGATTGATTTTACACAGAGGTTATACTTTCTTGGTACATTTCTTCCATGACTATCATGTGGAAGTACATTTACGCAGTGAGTTGGAACCATTTTGATTTGCTCATGATGTTCTGAGTCATATAGAACTCAGTCAGGGCTTGATGTAACAGGCCACTGTCCTGTCACACATCCATATTTATAGAGGTCACCTGTTGCATCATGCTAGATAGCCAGGTTTCATGTTCTTTCTCTGCCATTCTCCTCTAACGAATAATTTGTTCAGAAGGTGCTGTCTAGCCATATTAATTTCCACAGTGCTCATTTTGAAGACTGTTCTTCCTTTGGTGACCGATCCAGCAACAGAATACAGTGACACCACGAGGAAAGGAGAGAGCGCGAGAAGAGAGATGCAAGGGAAGAGAAGATGCCGGCGGTTCATAAGTGGAGAGAAGGTCCCTGAGGAAGGCAGTTCCCGAAGACCTACCAGAGGAATATTAGCTTGGTGATTGACTGACTAGCCCATTAGTTAGTAACGCAGGTAGGCATCAGGTAGTGATCACCCATAGTTTTAGGGAAAGTTAGGCTTTTAATATTACTTAAAATATCAGACACCTGGGGCCTCATTACACGGAAGGCGGTAATCCAGGGTGCTATTAGCACCCTGGACCATGCCGGTAAATTACCGGCACCGCCTTGGCGGAAAGGGGATTTACCGCCCCATTCCAAGGTTGGAGGGGCGGTAAATCCCCCTTCCGCCATTGCCCTTCCCCATTCCCATTTCTGCCCCATAGGGCTCTATGGGAATGGGGAAGGCGCTAATTACGGCACCGCAATTTTGCGGTGCCGTAATTAGCTCCGAGGTCCCTTAGCGGGTTGGTTTTTAACGCCTGCAAGAAGCAGGCGTTAATTCCTCCAACCCGCAAAGGGACCTCGTAGTACGGCGGTAAGGGTTAACGGTCACCGTTGCCATTAACGGTCACCGTTAACCCTTACCGCCGTCCGTGTAATGAGGCCCCATGTCAAAGAGTCTGTGTCCTTCGTCTGGCTTGCCACAAAGGGTGTCAGAGGTGGGATCGTAAAAGTGCCGAGATAGAGACAACTCACACCCTTCCAAGTGTATATGGTCACACCTATTGATAACCTTCCATACATAGGATTGTTGGGTATAAAGCCTACCTAGAAGAGAAGATAATCTCCTGTTCCAGCAGAGGGAGTTGTACCTACTCCCCTAAATACAAAGCTATCAGAGGATTCAGATATGGAAGAAGGAGAAAAAGATAACCCAGAGGTCATTGAAGTTTGGAGGAGTGGGAGGAAGCCAGAAGTGAATATTCTGAAACCTCAGTATCTCAGGTTAACTCCAACCTCACCATGAGACCCTCCTGGAGCGCCTGGTAGCCCATCAGATGCAGATAGCTATGCGACTCCAGGAAGGATTAGAACAGGTGAGAACAAGACCACAACCCTGCATAGTTCCCCGTGGTATATTACAACCATACCAGGAAGGGGAGGATTTGGCTGCATTCTTTGTAAATTTTGAAAGGCTTGCTGCCCATTTTAACTGGGATGAGGGGTTAAAAACATGTTGGATTTGCAGGCCTCCTATCATAACAGTAATCCCTTGTGGGCTACCCCATTTCTTGAAATCAAAAGGAAACTACTAGACATGTTGTGACAGACAGAGAGGGTTTTTATTGATTTAAGCTCAGAGAAATCCATCTTCTGTCAAATGAAAGCCCATTAGAGTTAACAGGATATGTCCAGAACACACTTACTCAATCGCTATGGAGGAAAACACTATCAGAGGTCCATGAGGCGCTAGCATTAGAACAATTTATTAATGTTCTGCCTCTGTCTTTGCAACACAGCATTTTACAGCAGCATAAACGCTTGCTGGAGATGGCATATCAGGTAGCTCACGCACACTCAGAAGAAACTAAAGATCTGAAACACATGAGGAAGCCGGTAGAAGGGAGGAAAGAGGTGAAATTCTACCCAAAGTTTGTGTTAACTGAAAGTGTATAGGGGCTGAAAGGAAGAGTCCCATATAATAAGTGCCTCAGTCTCACCTATCAGCTAGAGAAGAAAGTGGGAAAATGAAAGTGCCCTTCCCCACAAGCCCGCTATTTTTTTTATTTGGAGAAAAACACCACATTGCTAGGTTTTGTCCCAAAATAACTTAGAAGAGCCCATGGAAATAGGATGGCTAAAAGCAGAGTCATGGGAAGATGGGAAAGAAGAATGGGGGTTAGAAATAGATAATTCTGAAATATACTATTGTGGGCCCCAACATTTTAAAAATCCACGAGAAAGTGCAAGAAAATGGGGTGTAGGCTAATGCACTCATTGACTCAGTAAGCAAATAAATGGTGGCCAGGGTCAACCTCTTATATTCCAATGACTTTCTGGGTAGTCAATATGTAAAAATAACCTGTATTCATGGAGATGTGGAGAACTATCCTAAGGTACCTTTGTCCATGAAGATTAGAAACCAACCGATGACTATGAAAACAGCAGTAGTGCCCGGTGTTCCATACTCTCCCTTAAAATCTTGGGAGCCGTCCATCGAATTCTCAGCACTCCCCCTATGGAAATGGGGAGACGCCAGATCTCCAGACTCAGAGAGACAGGACTACATGTCCAAACATCAAAAATAAAAAAGGGCTACCTTACAAAAAGGAGAAGGGGATGCTGCAGAGATAAGGGGAAGGATATGTGATGAATCGAGGGAATTTGTCCTTCTCACCAAGAGGGTAGCCCCACTGCTCCCTCTCTGTGAGGCTAGTGAGGTGAGCCTGCTCTGCGATAGCCTCCCTAGGGATAGAGACTTCCACTTAGGGGACAAGGACAGCCATTTCAGTGAGGACCTCCCTCAAGCAGTACACACAGTGGACTACATGGGATGTTTTAAAATACCAGAAACTGTGAAGTACCAAGATGGGGACGAAGTAACTCCTATTAGATATTGTTATCTTATGGGAAAGGATCATGTACCTTTAAATCAGAACACTGTGAGACAGACATGGTATCAAGAGAGACACAGACTCAAATGTAACAGTTTGAACACCTTTATCAAACTTTGTGGGGTTGGTTTAATGCCTATCTGCCCCTAACTCTAAGGGGGTAGGTCACTCTTAAACTCTTAACCCAAATGTGATGGGGGTTTTCTTAAAGGAGAAATGGTGACAAAAAAAGGGAATATAAATCACAGCTGGTTTCAGGTAGTCTTACCAATAGGTGTAGTTCTGCCAGTTCAAAATAGTTCAATTTAAAAGGGCTGCCCTTGGAACCTTCCAGGCAGGGCTCTTAAGCAAGTCACTGGAGTTCACAATGTCTCTGGGTCTCTTGGGGTTCACTTCCCCAAGCTTCGGACCTTCCAGTTCCAAACAAATAAAACACAGTTCCTGTTAGGCCTCTCAGGGATCACTTCCCCAAGTCTAGGCCCCTCTTGTCTCAAACAAACAAAAAGTTCCTGTGCTCCAACACATTGAAGCGTCTTCTATGTGCTAGATGGAATTACCCAATAATTATCTCAGTCCAAATAACCGCAAAGACCAGAGGAAGGAGGTAAAATACTGCTTTAATCACAATGAAAGAAAGCAGGGAAATACAACAGCTATCGAAGTAGATGCTCAATATTCTCACATGATTTTGTTTGTACAGAGTTTATATACTTTCACATACGTCATTTATGACGTCATTCTACGTGGCATTTCATAGAACCCATCGCCGGGAGGGAATGATTAGGGGAACATATCCACTTAAAGAATTACACATGGGTTAATATCTAATTGGCGGCTCCTTATTTATTTATTTATTAAAAGTTCTTATAACATCGCGCCACATGCCTATGGGCCTCAGAGCACGCACACACAAAACCACATGACGGACAACCGAAAAAAAATATAATAAAAAACAATGCGAGATGATAACACTGGGGACCAAGCTCAGAGTCAACATAAACCAGCTCATAGCAAACAAAAAGAAAGAAACCTAATAGGGTGGTAGATTAAAAAGAAACGCCTTTAGCTCTTTTTTGAATTTAGCTGTTGTCTCAGCAGCTCTCAAATGAAGAGGCGACAGGTTCCACAGGTTAGGATCTTGCACACTAAAACTGCACAGCCTGGCCGCGGTAACATGAGTTCGCCTGGCCAGACATGAGACTGCCTGCACTGCACCATTCTGTGAGACCTGAAGAGCCACTATGATGGACTACGTGCAGCAACTAAGCAGACTATTACAATAGTCCAAACGTGTGTTAACGAGGACTGAAGCCAGGGTGGCAAGGTTCTCAGAATAGAGAAAAGGGCGAATGTTGCACTAAAGCTTTGTGATCAACCCACAGGAAGAACGGATGAGAGCCACATGATGTGACATGGACAATTCCGCATCCAAAACCACCTCTAGCATTTTGACCTTCTCCGCCACTGGGTTCAAAGTGCCCAGGAGTGAAAAGTGCTTATACTCTACTGACAGGGACCTCAGTTTCGTGATAGGGGCTACAATTAAAAGCTCAGTTTTATTAGCATTTAGAGCCGGGGGTTATCTGGCATCCAGAGATGGACGGCTTTAAAGATGATATTCAACTTGGCTGCATTCTCACTATATGAACCTGACAATTTGACAATCACCCGAGTATTGTCTGCGTAATTAGCCTCCTGGACACCAAAGCTAATCAGCAAAAGCAGGAACGGAATCAGATAGACATTAAATAATGTCGGAGAAATGCAAGATCCCTGAGGCACCCCACAGGTGAGAGGTAAATATTCTGCAAAGACTTCACCTACATCCACTCTAAAGTTTCTGGGGCCCAAAAAGGAAGAAAATCCAGCTGGCAGCTTTAGGAGAACAACAAGGTCGAATGCTGAGGATAAGTCCAACAGAATAAGGACGGATAATTGCCCTTGTCCATGTTCTGTAAAAAATTGGATTGCAGATCGAGCATAGTGGTTTCCGTGCCCATGCCCTTTCCGGAACTCGGACTGGCAAGGTAATAAAATCTCACTATCCTCAAGAAAGTTCTGCAAATGAGCAGTTAAATTTGGTTACCCACGGGCCAAGGGTATCCTTGCACTTTATAAACAAGCTAGATGGACAGATGTCACTCTGTCAGGAAGTAGGTTTTTACAATAAATGCTTCAGAGCAGGGTGTATAATCATAGGCAGGGGGCACTGTCTCAGGTGGCACCACCTCTTTAGAGTCATTCGCCAGAGCTTTCAAAGGGGAGCAGGTATCATTTGTCTATTCAATGTTGGATTGGTGTATGGTGATCTTATTTAGAAAAGCATTATGAATGGACTGACACCATTCTTTATCCTTTACTGGCATTGACGAAGATGGGGGTTTATTCTAAAACTCCCAAAGAATAGAAAACAATTCCTTTGAACAAGATTTAGCATTCGGGATCCTCTAGTTGTAAATTTCAGACTTAGCTTTAGTCATCGCCTCCTTATATTTTTTTACCAGGAGTTTATAGTCAGCTAGCGTTACACTGGATGGATCTTTGCGCCAGCAGCATTCTGCTGTACGCTTTTCTCTCCTAATGACGCAAATGTCCTCATTAAACCAGGATTTCCGGATGGTTTCTGGTTTTATGAGACAACTCTTAAGAGGCTCCAATTGATTAGTTGCAACTGTGAGAGACTTAGTAATGTGTAGTGCAAGATCATCGGCACATGCATAGTCCTGTATAGCACCCAATTTCTCTGATAGTATGGGGGCAACATTTTCAGGCGTCAGTGTTTTCACATTGCACATACGAACCTCCAGCCTGGGGTTTGGAGTCTAATTAGGCGGGAGAGGCCGGGAGATTAACGCCAAAGGTAAGCAATGAATGATCCGACCAGATGCATGGCATGATTTATAGGTTAGACGCAGAGAGATGATGGACTAACAGCCAGCCCGAAATGTGACCAGCAATATGGGTGGAAGAGTCAACCAGTTGGAAATAACCAATCGAGTAAATAGCCTTTATAAGGGACCTCACCTCGAGGCAACATCCGAAGGGGCATCAAACCAATAGTTGAAATCACCCATAACAAGTACGGGAGAATTCAACTTAGTGATTGTATTTAAAAGGTTGATAAACTGCTCTTCAAATAGAGCCAGAGCCCTTGGAGGTATATAAATAACGACTGTTGCGAAGGACGTATTTTCGGTCAACTTCAGTTTGACCACTAAACTTTCACACTCCGCAGGAGATTCATGTATCAATGTATGAATCTGCAAGGATGTTTTTAAAAATAAGGCGACTCCCCAACCACGCGACCTACTAGATCCACTCTAAGGAGAGAATAACCCGGCGGAATGGAAACAAGAGCTTCTGAGGGGGTAGCTGAGTCTAACCAGGACTCAGTCAGGGTGAGAATATCTAACCTGGACACTTGCAGTAAGTCCAGGGTCTCTGAATCATGTTGGCCCAAACAGCGCGTGTTTAATAACCATGTGCACAGCACTGGGGGAGGCAAACAGGTAGCCACAGGTGGTGGCTTAACACCCATTGACAATAAGGACAATCCTGTAACGACCAGCGAGGAAAGGTCCTGCTTAGGAGTAATCACACAATTAGAATGTGTAAGTAATAAAAAATCTGCGTCAGCGAGGAGACAGGGAGCAGGTGACTGACATACATCAGGTGTTACTACAGGGGCTCCACTCTCAACACAAGCAGCGCAGGACTCCCCTAAGGCTAAAGAGTGCGTGTCAACTGCAATCAAGTTCTCGTTATGCTTAGCCGCCAGCCTTCTTTGTCTATTCCGCTGGATAGACAGAATGAGATCTGTACTCGTGGGTGACAAAGTGGGAATAGACATCTCTAATGTTAACTCTGATGCTACCAATGCAAGTTAAATAATTACCGTATAAGAGAAAATGTGAGTGACCTGTGAGTGACCTGTAGTACCCCCCTCCACGCACCAGTAACAAACTGGACCTAACCGGGCCTTTTTCGCAAGGCGCGTTCGTGCCTGCGGACTAGATATATGCATGGGAAAAACTACAGGGCTGCCAGGAAGTGTAGTACCGGCAAGGTAGAGTTAAAGCTGAGAAGAACTCTGCTTTAAATCGTACTCATAAGGAATAATAAATGTAAATAATGAATAAATCAAAACACTGAAAAATATTTAAAGTGACAGTGATTAATATACAATTTAACCACAATTTAAAAGGCGCAGTTTAAAAATGAGCAAATTAAAAGACGATATTCACTATAACCCCAACAACAATAGTGTGTGCAAACAAGATGCAAGAAGGCAGGATGCTGCCTTAAATACCGGAACTAAACGGGCCGTTGGCACCAGGCGCGTTCGCGCCTGCGGACTAGATATATGCACGGTAAGATCTACAGAGCTACCAGGAAGTGTAGTACTGGCAAGGTAGAGTACGTGCAGAGAAGAACTCTGCTTTAAGGAATAATACATGTAAATAATGAATAAATCAACACACTGAAAAATATTTTAAGTGACAGTGATTAATATACGATTTAATCACAATTTAAAAATGTGCAGTTTAAAAATGAGCAATTTGAAAGACAATATTCACTGTAGCCCCAACAACAATAGTGTGTGCAAACAACTGTTTTGTCTGTAGGACACGCCCTGAGTTACTTCTACATATGTCAGACACTGATTATGGCAGCAGACTAATAACTGCAACATTATATATGAAAGTGCATAGCAGGCCACTCTATCCAACCTTGGACTTTGGGGCTCGTCTAGCAGCATGAAAACGAAACCTAGGTGATCGAGCTGAGTCAACTTTTTCTTTGTTGTCCCAATTAGTCCATCGTATGTCATCGCCCCAATTCTAAGCCAAAGTCTATGGTTTGTAGTTGACCTCGTAGTCTGCTCACTGTTCTGGGACATTCAAAGGAGTGCAAGCACACCACTATCTTAACTAGAAGCTTTAATGAATAGCCTTTGTTTTGAGTTCTTCATCACGAGTTAGGATACCACAATTTTGTCCACTTCAGCCTCTCAATAACTGCCATTTTCTGGCCTTTAGAGACTTGCTCACTCCACCTCATATAGGCTTTTACCTTCGTGGTTTTCGAACACTTGACATCTGCAAATGTCCTTGTATCTCCTACTCTTAGCAGAAGTATGTCTCACACACATGGTCTGTACATTGCACTTCCTTTTGTGCCCGGCGCCCATCTCTCGAAATAGCTTCTTTGATCCCAGCCCAAGGTACGCCCTTATTCTGCACACAAAAACAGCTTTTTCATTAATTCTTCAATTTGCAATTGTAGGCTGCGTATTTTGAGGTAGCTGGGTTGATTCTTTAACATTTCTGTTATCCATTTTCTGCGAATGGCTGTCCTAAATGTTTTGAATAGGCATGGTGAGGCGTGGTGAGATGCGCTGAAGTGCTTTCGTCTCTCTATCCAGTGCGGCCTGATAGTTGCTGTTCCTGGTTTGGTGCTTGAGCTAGCTGCTTTCCTCTAGCAGGACGTTGGACGCTACAGAGGAAGCAGCAGAACTCGATTCGGTCTGACGGACCTTGCAGCGGCGTGAAGCGCTTCGTACACCATGAAGCGAAAGGTCAAGTGGCCTGAGGCATCCTGAGGTGTCCCGCAGTTTAATCAGACATTTTTCTCCTGCCAGGGGCTTCGGCGCGGTGGTATAAGACATCGAGGAGACAACAGCTGACTAAGCCGCTGTGGGTGCTGAGCGACTATCACACTACGTTGTCTATATTGTTCTGGTAATTGGGAGCATTCTTTTATTTTTTATTTTGACCCTTTATCTTCTCTTTGATTCCCTTTGACTGCCCACAAGCTCAGCTGCTCATCCTCCTGCCCTGCTCACAGTTGTTTTGACTGCCGCTGTGAATGCCAGGCCCCTGCTGACCTTTTTTGGATGCCAGTGCATTTTTTCTTATAGCTTGGGAGTGCGTGCTGGAGTGTGTGTTTTCCTATTAAGAGCCACAACCAACCGCAGCCTGTTTATATACACATAAATATCCTCCTTGTAACAGGGTGGCTGGAAGTCATCTGCGTATTGGACATAAGCAAGTTGGAGACTGTTGGGGAACACCCCTTTGACCCTGCCTGCTAAATTGAATCGCTAACAGCACGCTTCATTGTATATGTGTGACTTGGTGGCTATTCAGAGAAAGCACTGAGTTGCAAGCTTTTACTTTGATACAGAACGTGGAAACACTGTGAAAATATTAACACGTTGCATAAGCGGTGGCTCTTTGGCAGTACCTATTTTTTTGTTTGACTCGGCGACGGGCCCCTCCTTTGTGCTTCCTGTCGTTGTTAATTTCAGGAAAACAGCTATGGTATTCAGGAATATTGGATACAAAGGTCTGTGACCGGTGTTTTCTGCTATTTGTGGCAATAATGATATTACAGTAATATGACTAAACTCTATAGTATGCGCAGTTCATCTGTAGGAGAAGACTCCAAAGCAAATAATTGTGATAGAAAGCAGGCGAGGGACAAAATCCCTATTTTGGAGGAAAGATTAACTTTTAAAGCTTATCAATCAGGGGTGGGGTCGTTTCTATCCCCCGCCAAGAATCTTTCCCAATAATAACCAAAAACCGGGAAGATCGACAATGAGACACCCTGAAACCAGATTAAAGGATAGGGTGGAATCTACCTCGGTATACCAACTTGTTAGAAACGCTCTTAATTAAAATCTGGGCTATGCATTGACTGCAACAACAATGAAGAATACAATTGTGAATCATTTCCCAATAATGATAGCCACGCAAACAGAAGAGAGTGAGAAGGCCATGTCTATTAGGTATCAACAATCACTTCGACTTGGTGTGGAGGAGACTGAACATGAAGGCCCTACAATAGAGCTGCTAGACGAGGACATACTAAATGCAGTGCTTTCGGTGCCCATTGACCTATCCTACGAATTGAATGAGATTCCAGTTACAGTTTAGAACTCTGATAGGAATAGACTGGGGCAAACTTTTTCTCCAAGAAGAGACCTACCAGAGCTCGCATATCATCAGAATTGAAACAGGATCAGCATTTGGGCCCCCCTACCATAGCAGCTTTAAATTTTGTTTTAAGATCTCTGGTAAAAGTTTTTGAGAACTTAAAAATGGAGGTCCAACAACACTCAGAAATCCTATTGGAAATCTCAAAGGATATGGAAATTGATTAATCTAATTTGGTGGCACTACGAACAGCGAACGTGGGCAAAAATCTTGCCGAAATCCACTCAAACTATAAAATTCAATCAGAAAAGATTGATCAACTATCTGATCAGTGGAGGGAGACGAGGAGTTGATAACTATCATGAATGTAAAATTAGGAGAATCAGCAAAGGGCACCACATTAGATAGATGTCCTTGTGCCCTACAAGTGACCTCCTTTTCTCCTGGTGAAAACATTGGGAATGATATTGGCTTCAGTAATGGAGGCATTTGCTCGGCTTGCACAATTCGCTGAGCAATTGGATCCACCCCTACCAACAAATGGTGATGTGGGAGGACGTGAGATACCACCTCTAAATGAACATATAAGAAAAGCAGACAAAAAATCTAATGGAAAGACAAAAAAAGAGATGAATAAAATTGACCAAGGCACAAGATGAAAAATCCTCCATGGAAGAGTGGGAAACAAAGAATGACTGAGGGTCCCAAACCAAGAAGTTCTGATACAAATAGATTTATTAAGAATCTTAAAACACAAGAAGTTGAAGAAGTTGAAGAAGTTGAAGAACAACAAAGGAAAAAAAGGAAGATTATCAAATCAGATTGTGGGAAGATTGAAGGTAAAATCTCCTCAAATAAAGTTAAAACATCTCAGCCTGTAACCTCTGTTCTCGCCTTAACAGAGGCTACAATATGGATCCAGACAGACTCAAATCAACCACCTCTAAAAATTGCTCCAACTCTTTTGTCTGCCAAGCAAAAAGCGAAAATGACAAACTTGGTAAATCCGAGGAAACAGATTCTCACAAAGTCATTGATTCGATAAAAATCTCAAAGGAACCTATAGGATTTCCTCTCAAAATATATTCTGTTACTGAAGATGGTCTATCAATAATTGAAACTACGGAAAAAATAGAGGATCCAAGAGAGACACAAAATGCTTCAGAAACTTCAAACATTATAAATCATAAGGATAAAATGCTTCCTCAAACAAGGGGAAAATCCTATGAACAAAATCAGGACTTAATTTTGTTTCTAACAAGGACAATTGAAGAAAATGTCAAAAAATGTACATTCAATCACCCAAGAATCCTGTCCGAGATGAAATCAATACCGATTCTGAAATATCTCTTAACAACTGATATTGATCGTATTAGTTTTCCGTTTGCGCCAAATACAAATGTTACGGAAATCTGATTGAAGTCGAGACTGTACTTAGAAACTATTGTAGGTGCTGAAGATGAATGGGTGAAAAGGGGTTTATGATATCAAGGAACCCCCCTGTAATGAGTGCAACTACAATATTGAAACCTCTATCTCAAGACCTGAATAAAATTCAGCCAATACCTGGCAAGATAGCCCCAACTATACCAAATGTTTGGGACATGGTCCCCGAGATTGTATCACAGATCTTCCTCAAATTGGGCTATTCTCAACTGAAGCTCTAACCAATGACTTCATTCGCAGTTTATTTTGGAACACTAGAGGCTTTAATTCTTTCTGTGAAGAATCCATTCAGTGTTGATCTTTAACAATTTTGACCTGATTCTTATACAGGAAACTTGGCTTCAAACTCCATTTGGATTAGATGGCTTTTGAATATATCACCAACTTGCAATTGTTAATGGAAAGGCCCGCCCAGCAGGGAGGTTTGTGTATTGCATGTCGACAGAGAGTTTTTTCAGCTTCGAGCTTGTTATCAGATGAGATACCAGGTATAGATTTGGTGGTGAGGGATGATGATGCGCTCAGCACCAGGAAAGAAATTGGTGGTCACTTGAGTTTGCTAAATTAAAGTCACCATTCAATTAGCAAACTCAAGTGACCACCAATTTCTTTCCTGGTGCTGAGCGCATCATCATCCCTCACCACCAAATATGTACTTAATTTGTACCAACCTGGGTGGATGGGTTGGTGGGATTAGAGTGATTTGCTGCCAGCACACATTTGACTGATTGATTTTACTAATAATAGAATCTGAAGGTGATCACTAGTGCACGGATATCTAGTTTCGAATCCACCAGCTAATCTACTCGAGATACCAGGTATATTGATGATTAGGGTGGAGAGGAAGGAACAAAAGTCTATGTCTAACTGCTTTGTCCTCGCTTTTGCAATTTATTCAAAATTTTACGGATAAAATGTCTGAATATATGTCCCCCTTTCCGACTGACGAGATCCTAATTATGGGGGACATGAATACACAATGGGCCTCATTACGAGGTTGGAGGTAGCCACACCATTTTTACCGGCATGGCTACCCCCAAACTTGGGTCCGGCTCCGGGTCCTGCAAAAGGGGAATTACCGGGCCATTCTGACCATGGCGGGCCTGGTAATTCCACTTGCGCGGGTCCCAGAGCCAGTACATCCCCATTCCCATTGAGCCCCTGCAGGGCTCAATGGGAATGGGGAGGATGGTAGCAGCGGTACCGTTCATAACGGTACTGTTGCTACCATCCAGTTCTGCTCGCAGGTGCCGCTTTGCACACCTGGTCTGACCAGGCATGCAGAGCAGCACCCGCAAGCCGATTTTGTAATGTGGCGGTATGGTAACAACGGCGCTGGTAGCACTACCGGCGCCGTTGTTGTCTTACCGCCACTATCGTAATGAGGCCCAATGTATTAACACTGTTTCAAAAGATTTGGGAAACTACAAATCAAGGACCAAGAATGGCTATTTATAGTGTGACTGCATGAGGGAATTTGATCTTCAGATGTTAAATGGAAATATTGAGGGAGATATCCCCTCCTTTACTTGGAATCGGGGTACCTCTCACTCAACAATTGATTATGTCTTTAACACCAAGAAGATTTTTGATTGTTGTGTTGAGCTAAAATCTGTTAATGTAAAGTGCAGTGACCATGTAATGCTGAAAATGATCTTTGATTTGGATTGCGTTGAGCAGGCCTACTACTATAACCAGGTGCTATCTGTTAATAATGCCGGGAATCGTTTGGTTAGATTTAATAAAGGGGAATGAACTTTAAATGATAGGCTAAAAAACAGGACTAGCAATTTAACACATCAGGAATTGTTGGAGCAGTGTGACCCCTCTCACTTTGTTCAGTTTCTATGGGATATTGACCCTCTTTCTAATAAGACTCAAAATAGGCACCATCCTCTTAAACAACCTTTTGATGCAGAAATATTTCAAAAGAAGAAAAATAAAAGATTACAAAAGGCCATAATAAAAAAAAACAACTAAAGATAAAATAAAGTATGAGGCGGGTGTCAAGCAAATTAACAACAGCTTTAGAAATCGGGTCAGATCCCATAGATATATGAGACTTCAAAATGCAGGGGAAGAAATGCTAAAGGCTATTTGTTTAAAAAACTCTCATAGCTTTTGGTCAATTATTGGCTCAATGGAAAATCCTAATAAATACACCCAAAATACTATTATTGAAGAACAAGCTTGGGTGGCTCATTTTACCAAGATTTATGGTCAGAATGATATTGAAGAACAAAAAGGTATATTGTCTACCCTACCGAATGGGGACTATCTTTTGATCAGGAAGATATATTAGCTCTCATTACAAAATCTTCAGCTTCACGTGCACCGGGTCCCAACGGACTCAGCAATGCGATCCTAAAGCTCAATCCAACCCTGCGGACCAAAGTTTTAAAATCTCTATTTGATAATATAATCCAGACAAAGTCCATCCCAAATTAATGGAAGAAATCCACTATTATCCCGATCTACAAAAAGGGGACCACTTGGCAGCTTCCAACTATTGGCCAATCTCTCTCCTTGATGCAGATGGAAAAAAAATTGTGGGATTCATATTGAGAGACCTGGAGGTTTGGGCAAAAGCCAGGGGGATCATCTCAAAACAACAGACAGACTTCAGGAGGGGCCTATCAACGACTTTGAATGGTATCATCTTGACCTGCCTGACATTGAGGTCTCACAAGAAAAATGGTACTCCTCTCTTCGGTGCCTGGATTGATTTATCACAGGCTTTTGACACTTTAAATAGAGAATGGTTATGGGGAAAGTTGAGGAAGTGGGGAGTGCCTGACAACCCTTAGAATATCCTAATTGAATTACACCATAATTCCATACTGCGAGTGAGACTTAATATATAGGGTGCCCTGTCTAGTGAAATTAAGATAGAAAGAGGGGTCAGACAGGGATGTCTTGTTGCACCTATACTTTTCATTCTCTATCAGATTTACCTCTGGGGTTGGAATCAACTAGCATGATTAGTCCGAAATTGGGTACTAAAAAAATGAATTGGTTGGCTTATGCCAATGATATCATCGTATTAGATCACACCCAAATCGGCTTGCAGAGATTATTAAAAGCCCTAGTGAACTATACCACTGTGAAAGAATAAATTAAGAATTAACCCCGATAAATCTAAGTTGGTTATCTTTAAACACCTGCTTAAAAGGCTCAAATCTTTTTCCTGGAGTATTCACAATCGTTTGATTCCAGTTGTTAATGAGGTTACGTACTTAGGCTCCCAGTTTCATGCCTTTCTCATGCTCAGCCTATTCTAGCATTGGACTTATAGATCTTAAAACTGGGTCCACAAATGAAAAAAATCCTTAAAAAATAATGCACATTTTCTATCATTCCGGTTGTTAAATATTATATCGTAAAATATTTGTTCACAATGCTGACTCCTTGGTCTCCAATGTATTTTGGGAAAGAATAGTCTCAGGACACAAACTTTTCCTCACTTACGAAGTAGTGAAATTATTGAAAGATCGGAGTCTGACGGGAATAAATGTTACAATTCCCCGTGAAAAATGAAGATTTCCATATAACCACTAGATTTAGAATTATTTTTCCTCGAGTTTCATTTAGTTAAGAGGTTTCTGTTTTTTTTCTTATTGTAACTTTTGATACATTATGTTTCCATATTTGTCTTTTCTTATGACTGCATTGTGATTCAAAGAAATATTAATTGTGAGCGACATGAATTTTCTTATATTTGGTTAAAAATGTTTTTTTTTACTAGGATGTGATTGAAATATGTATTGATCGAATTATCGAATGTTTGCTTGATGTTTCTATTTTCTATGAAATGTTTTTATGTGACTTGTGTATTAAGTCAATATTTTTTGGCTGTGACACAAATAAAAAAAATTAAAATGTGTATATGCCTCTTTTTAGCAAGCTTCTATATGTTTTTTCTACCTTGTGTTACAGCGTATTTACAGTTATTGGTCAGAAAGTTACTTCATCTTCTTATTTTCACAATGACTTCATTTTTAGATACATGTTTCGCTTCATGCTTCCGTTACATCGTCAGTCTTAAGTATTTTCATATATAGGTTAATATATCTTCTTCATTACATCATTCTGTTTTCCTCAGACTTTTAGTTAGCATTCATCCATGTTTCCCAAAGCAGTATTCTGGCACTTTAGCAGTGGGCATCCTTCTTGCTGACATCCTTCCATTGTCTCAACGTGAGGGTATCTTCTGAATGACTGTCTATATCATCTTTCATATAATCAACACGGTATGGACCTGTCGCAAAAACCTGTGCATGGGTTCTAAATGGTAGCTCTTCGTCTGTTACTCCAATAAGACGGTGGTGAGGGAGAGGGGACTAGAGAAAAGGCATCCACCTGCTCCTCTACATTTCCCCCCTTTGGTTGAATATTCGGCCATACCATTCTTTTCTTCTTCCACAATTCCTGCTTCATCTTCTTCTATCATCTCATCATATTATCTTTTCTTTTGGACCCATTTCTTCGTCACCCCCTCAGGTGACCTGCATTCTTTATATATTCATCAACACTCCAGGTCATATATCGTCAATCCCCTGCTGGTGAACAGAATATCCATCGTCCCACATATCTCTTCCGATCTTGGGGATAGTAAAACCTTGTTCCTGGAGGTGCAAGATAACTCTTCTTAATGTTTTCTCAAGTGCTTTCTTCCATCTGCGTTTTTTCTCCAGTGCCACTGTTAATGTCAATCATTATCTTTATTCCAAAAGCTTTCTTGGCTGTTTTCTGGCATTGTCCCAAGTTGATCCTCATAAGACAGAATCCTAGCAACCCTAACACTAATTGAAAGCATTCGCTAGCCAAGATGTAATCTATGAAAACAGAGACGATGACCAATCATCTCCTGCCGTCTCATCAGCTTTGTCTTCCATTTTTGTATGCAGGGTTTTTAGCATTGTTATTGCTTCTGCCAGCGTTCCATTTTCTCCATCATGAGATGGTATAAACGTACAGCAAGATGGCCCGACCTTAGCAAAGATACTTTCTTCCATTGCGGTTATCAGACCGAGAACATACGTGTTCTGGAAGGTCATCAGCCTGATGACTCTAAATTCTTCTTTGATTGCATTAAATCATTTCATTGTTGCATTAATCATTTGCAGCAATTCCCACCTAGTGATATGCAACCACTTGCCATTTATGGGAAGGTTTCAACTCTTGAGGGTCTACAACCACTATTTAGTTCAATGTTTAGGAACTTGGGGTTTGACCCTAAATTGCCCAGGGTAATCCAGACATGGACCCCTTGCTCACTGTGCTTAAAGAGGCACAGCTTCATCTCATGAGGCCAGACTAGGCTGAAACACGTGTCTGGGATTGTTGATGGTACCCTTGTTCAGAGGAGATTTGCCTAGCATTTCAGTGCTGGACTGCCCTTGTGGGCGGGACATAGACTGATATGCAAATAGTTATTTCTCCTCTGTGAAAGGTGCAGTGAGATAAAATGTGGTTGTAGACCCTCCTGACACATGTTCGTTCTCAGTAGAGGGGCTCCCACACTCCTTTGTAACCTGGTATGAATATAGATGTCAATATCATGGCAATCTTGCTGAATAATTTTTGTTCATCAAGAAAGTCTTCATAGGCCTTTATTGATTTTGATGAGAAAAAATTCTCTCTTTTTAGCCAAAGAAGATGAAATGATTTCTTTCTTCTTTGGTGTTCATTCATTTTTGGAAACTCCTCAATATGGAGTTCACTTTACGAAATCACTAGTTCTGGGAGGTGTACATTTACAATGGAGCACACTCCTCCCCAATCTTTAGTAACTGCATGTAGCCTCTGGATCCCCAGGCCCAATATCGATCCATTGGTACTGTGAAGTAAACTGAGGCACAGTACGTGAGTTTACTACTTTATTCTGGACCCGGAGCAGGTAAGCTGCCACCAGGACCCAACACAGAAAAACAACTGGCCTGTGTGGAATGTTGATCCATGAACATCCCAAAAAAGAGAAAAAAAAAAGGGGGTTAAAAATAAAAAAATAAAAATTCGACCATTTGGTTTTCGACCAAATTGGTTCGACCATTTGTCCAGTCGACCAATTTTTTTCGATCAAATGTCTGGTAACCCTTCTCCCCTTATTCTTCAAACTCAAAGGGCACAGTAACATACAACAAACAAAGCAACATTGCAACTAAAACATTGGAAAACATAACCACAATAGAATTTCCTGTAAAGATAATAGAATAACACGGAAAATACATGCCATTGATAATAATGCACATGGTTGGACACCACATGGATGCCCACCAGCATAATGCCCCTTAACACACGTAGTCTCTCAGTTTTACAGGAGGCCCACAGCTTCTAACCGGACGCCCACTCACATCCGCCTCGCAGACAGCAGCCTCCAAAGTCTGATGACCCGTAGCTTGTTCTGGGACATACGCTCTCATCCGTCCATCATTCTCCATCACACCGTGCTCTCTCACCCCTCGCTCGACCAGTCTCCCGGGAACAAAATCCAAAACATCACCCACTTCATCACTCACTTCTTCATCCTCATCAAGCACGCCAGTACTTGCTCTACCCCCATCGAGCACCACAACCCGCCTCTTGCTCCACTTTGAGCCACCTTCCAACTGCACATAACCTTTTCCACATTTGACAACTCTCTTGGCAGGTAAAAATGCACTGCCACCTTTCTGAACAAATCTAGGCTTTTTCACACAGACAAGATCACCCACCTTGACTAGTAACTCCTTCCTGTCCCTTTGAGACGACCTTACAGCTTCTTGGTGTGCCAAAACCCTCCGATGGACGCCCTAAAGTTCCAACTCACATGCACCACCACCACCACCCAATGCCAGGGACCTCAGTGTTGTTCCCAGTTTCCTTCATTAATTCTAAGGGTGACCTACCCGTGCTCACAGAGGGAGTTATGCGATAAGCCGCCAAATACTCCAAGACCATCTCCTGCCAATCAAGACCATTTGCCAGAGCCAACTGAATGGCATTCTTAATCATGCCATTGACTCTTTCTACAAGGCCATTGGCCCTTGGATTGTACAAGGCAGTGCAATGGTGTTCAACGCCACACTGACCCAAATATTCCTTCATGCGTCTAGATATAAACTGGACACCATTATCCGACACTAAACTGGCAGGTATCCCTTCCCTATCAAATACCTTTTTTAAGAATGCAATGACACACTCCATTGTCACTTTGCCAAACGCTGCCACCTCCACCCATCTGGATGTGTAATCCAGAAGCACCAATAAAAACCTGCACTCCAGTTGCAAACATTCAAAAGGACCCATGATGTCTAGTGCAACCTTTGACCACACTTACCGGGGAATGTCCACGGGATGAACAGGCTGGGGACGAACCACCTTGGTCTTATCACTCATGGCGCACGCACAACAGTCCTTCACAACCGTCTAAACATCACGAACCATGAAAGGCCACCAATACTCCTCCCGCAATCTCCTCTTGGTCAAGGATTGTCCCAAGTGCCCCTCATGGGCCAACGCCATGATCTTATCTCTCAAGCTAACAGGTGGAATCAATTTCACGCCCCTAGACACTCCCAAGGGGCCAAAAGCCAACTCGTCCAAAACCTGAGAATAACCTTTACCTTCCAGTCTATTGTTAACTGCCTCCCAATCCTTGCTCTCTGGTCCAACATCATTCAACAACACTTTCACTTTCTGCAGTCCAAACAGACTTGTCAATAGCAGGGATGTTACATGCAACCTGACAATCAGCCTCATCACCCATACAATTTTCTTGACCCTCCCCTTGCTTCACAATCGGCAGGCGTGATAAACAATCCGCGACCACATTTTGTCTCCCCGTCAAATACTCCATGGTGAAGTTGTACTCCTGTAACTCCACAGACCACCTGGCTATCCTTGGAGATATGGTCACCGCACCGTGGGTGGAGAACACATGGACCAAGGGTTTATGATCCGTTCTGACCACAAATGGAATGCCCCACAGGAACGTTCTAAAGTGCTTTGATGCCCAAGTCACCGCCAAAGCCTCCCACTCAATCAAAGAATATCTGCTTTCAGCCTCTCTCAAGGTCCTGGACGCAAAAGCCACTGGTCTATATTCTCCTCCACTCCACTGCTCTAAGACAGCACCTAACACCACCTCACTGGCGTCCACAGTGAGCATGGTTTTACACTTGGGGTCAAAAGACCTCAAACATGGGGCATTATCCACAACACTCTTCACCACTTTGAACTCTTCACCACACTTCAGACCAGTCAAATCTAACCCATTTCTTTAATAAGGCTCTCATAGGAGATAGTTTTTTCAGAATAGTGTATCTTTCATCACCTGTACCAACTCTGCCTTGGGACTAATCCCCTGTGCGCCGAGGGTGTGACCCAAATATGTCACCTTATCCACACCAACCTGACATTTCGCCAATTTCACAGTCAAATTTTTCTCCTTCAACACCTTCATAACCTTGCGAACTCTGATGTCATGTTCCTTCCTACAACCACCCCACATCAAAATGTCGTCCTGGAAGTAACACACTCCCGACAAACCACCAAACAGTTCCTGCATCAAACGTTGGAAAACAGCCGAAGCTGATGCAAGGCCAAAAGGCATGCAGCAAAAACGATAGGCTGCAAAGGGAGTCACAAATGAAGTGAGAGGTCTGGAATCCACGTGTAAATTAATCTGGTGATATGCAGCAGATAAATCAAATGTAGAAAAACATTTTGCCCTACCCAAAGTAAGCAATAGCTCATTAATGTTTGGCAAAGGATGGCGATCAACCCAAATGCTCGAATTCAATTCCCTAAAATCCACACACATCTCCTTTTTTAACCAATACCACAGGGAATAACCATTCCAAAGATTCAATGGGCTCAATGACCCCTGCCGCCATCAGCATGTCCAATTCTTCCTTTAAGCCACTCCTTGCCAAAACTGGGACACCCCTCACCTTGTGTACTTTGGGCACCGCAGCGCTTTTTAAAGTGATGCGATGAGAAAATCATTTGAGTTTACCCAATTTATCCGAAAATACTTCCGGGAACTCCGCCTTAAGAGATTCCGATGTCACCACACTACAACCCTCCCCAGCCTCCTGAATGCTCAACACAGGGACGTCCTTGCCTGGATGTATTTCAATGCCTAAAGCGGCTTGTTCATCCCACCCAATACACTTGTACCTTTGAGTGCGACATACAATTTGCCCATAGTTTGCCTTCCCTTGAATTCAATACAAGACTGATCATAACCCAACACACTAATTGGATTCTGCCCATAAGCAGTGGGGCTAATATCAGATGCAGATAACGCTGAAATGTCCTTCCCAAGACTCCCCACATAAACCTCAGGAGACATTATGGTATAAGGTGAGCGCGAATCTACTAACATCTCCACAGGATGGCCATCCACCAACACTGAGACCCAAGGACCTCTCCGTGCCACCCCTTCCACATGTAGAATCACACCCTGTTCAGGTTTAACAAGAGATCCAGCATCCTGATCTGAAAGACACCCATTCGACACCACACCAACAACCACATTAAACTTGCACATGCGAGCGTGATGTCCCCTACGTCTACATTTTCTACATTCAACATTAACAGCTGGGACATTCTTTCGGCCCAGTCAGGTGACTCAACCAGCCACATTTCCTGCATGGCTGCTTGATTCTGGACACTTTCCCCCCTTGATTGTCACTCTTGTCCAATTTATTTCTATTGCCGTCCATGCCGCCGCCCTTACTACGACGCAAAACAGCTTGGACTGCATCCCTGGAACTGTCCCTTTCAGTAACAATTTGAACGCTTGCCCTGGAAGCTTCAATGGCCCTGGCGATCTCGACCACCTTCTCCAAAGGGGGGTCACTTTCTATCCAAAGTCTTTGCCTAATCTTCTGATTACTCGTCTTCATCATTATCTGGTCTCTAATGTACTCATCAACAATCCCTGAAAACCTGCAAGTGGCCATCAAAGTCCCTAATGCTGTCACATAGGCATCTATAGACTCGCCCGACCCTTGTGCTCTTGAAAAGAATTTGTAGTGCTCCAACACTACGTTTATCCTCCTGCCAAAGTGAGTCTCCAGCTTCTTCAAAGCCGTCTCATGTGCACTCACCACCCTTTCCCCCCCTCCACTACCAGGCACTGTCACCTCCTCCCCTGGCAGGTGGCAAAAATACTCGTAAACCTTCAGTACCTATGCAATTTAGGAGTGCCGTTTCCTTTTCATCATCAGTGAGCTTTGCACCCCCAGCAGCCCACAAATATACCTTTAAGGAGTCAATCCACTGGTCCCATGGGGCCGCTGGGGCTCACCAGGAGTTGGCAAAAATGCAGGAGGGGGTCTGGCAGCAGTGTGCAACATAACCTATGCACAGACGCCAAAACCAGTCAAAATGTAAAAAGCTCCCAGGACACGTTGACCGCCCCAACAACTGAAGTTCCTTAGGCAGATCCCAGCAACCGTTCTGCTGCTCTTAAATTGTCTCCTCACCTGGCCACTGCCACCAAGCAATGTGTATGTCTGTCACACGTTGGAACCACTGTCCAATTGGCACCCCTGGCAGGTAAAGACAGTACCTTGAATCCGGCGTTGCGCCTTGATCAGGACTATTACGCTCCAGCCCCGTCTCCCCAGCTGCAGGCGGAGCGTACTTACGCCGGTTCCTGCTCACCGACAGTGGCCATGCCCCCGGATCTGATGCCCACAAACAATGGGAGAGGCCGACCGCTCGCAGCGCCCCCAACACCGCCTGGGCTGCGATCACAGCAACTGGTGCCCCTCTGTGCCTGTGCCTGCGCCACCACCCCACACATGGCCGCTGCCTCACTGGAAGCAGCCGCGAGATACGTCGGCGACGCAGGACTCAGCGGTTGTCAGCCGCGGTGCCTCCATACACCTGTGCCCCCTTGATGGGCACAGCAGCCGCGGCTTCAATCACGGCCAGCAACAGCTAGGGGCAGCTCCACAGCCTGGTTCCAGCGGCGGCGCTCTTCAGCAGCAGCTCCCGCCATCCGCTTGTGCCACCTGCAAAGAGCACTTCATCTGCATCCTCAAACGCGGCCGCGCCCTGCCTGGGGGCAGTTGCACAATCTGGGCTCAGCGGCAGAAAACCGACGGCTCCGGCCAACTCGGGCTGCGGCACCGCCAAAGACTGAAGGGCAATGCCAAGCTCGGCCTGATCCCCCTGCGGCTCCCGATGTCCTTGCGGCTCCTGCTCCCCGATCACCAACAGAGATAACAAACAGCTTTGCACGCGTGGGAATGACAGGGTCCAGACTTCCACCGTCGCCAGTGAAGTAAACTGAGGCACGGTAGGTGAGTTTACTACTTTATTCTGGACCCGGAGCAGGTAAGCCGCCACCAGGACCCAACACAGAAAAACAACTGGCCCGTGTGGAATGTTGATACATGAAAATGGAACAACATTCTACATGCGCCCATATACTGCAGTTCCTCCATTCATTCCTGGCACTTCATTTATTTCTTCACAACCTTTGTTTTTTTTAACATAGACCGTGCCATTATTCTTGAAGCAGGTTTTTGCGTTCTTCAATTGTAATATATGCACTGGTCCGGCTTCATTGTCAACCCATTTTTATTAGTTTTGCATATTTTGCCCATATGAATGGAGGATAGCACAGGGGCAACACGCTGGTCTTGGAAGCAAGACCATGCAGAGCAACAGAGGTTTGAATCCTGGATCTGCGCTTAGAAACCAAACTCAGGTATGGTATTAGATGCGTTATAAAAAAACCATTAAATACATTAAATAAAATGATTCCAGGTACTCATCATTCACTTTTTGCACCTTGTGGATTTCTTCTTTCTTCAATAAATGCGCAGGGCAAGATATTAGTCCATCTGCTCATCTATTACCGGTTTTAACATGCCTATACACCAACAGCTATGTTCTCTCCCAGGATCCTGGCTCTCCTGATTTTTCAGTCATGTCTGAGCAGGTCATTCTTTTCATTTCAACAGTTTCTATTTGTTCTCCATACTGGGATGGAGACATACGTTTTTTGTTAGTCCACTTCATTCACGTCTCCATTCTTTTGGTCTTCACATACGTATCTCTGTATGGAAAAGTCTGTCTTGATCACCATCTTAGAGTCGCCCATTTATCTCAAATCGTCCTCTAGTAGTACATGCTGCTAGATGACTGACATTTTGCATCATGTGAAGGCATTTCCCTTGCAATAAATGTTCTTTCTGCATTCATGGCATACAGTATTAAGGAACAGATGTAACAACTCTCTTCTGAGGTTCTTTCTCCCACCTCCTCATGTGATGCTACCATAGATTATTAGCTAGATGTGCTGATTTATCAAAGTATGTATTTATACTTTCATTGTCTTCCACTGCATCTCTTTTTATTATAGAAAAATGTCTTTTAATATCTGAAATTAACAGGATTTCTGGACTCTTAATGGGGACAATGGGGACACTGGTGGATGTCTTATTTTTGCGTTCATCAATGCTTATAATGTGTGTGAATGCCAATGTAATAAGGAATGCACCTAAAATCAAAATGCCACAGAAACCTCCAATAATTATCCTCCGTATAGTACATTTCTTTCGTGGAGCTACACTTCTTACCTCTTGAAACATTTCAATTTCTCTGATTATGTTTAATATATATATCAGTGTGCAGAATATTGCTAATGTATGAATTTATAATTTATAACAAAAACTGCAAAATAATCAGCAATATAATTCTTAAAACAAGTGTTAATTTTAGGATTGCCAAAAAATGCCACAATATTTGTATGTCTACGTATCAAAGCTGGGTAAGACTATAACATATATGAAAAGACTGCAAGTAAGAACTTGTGTACAATAGGTAGGATAATAGTTAAAGTATTCTTCTTTTCTTCTGACTTCTACTCCTTCTGTCCCATTTTCTCTTTGATCTTAATCTAAAAAAGGTGTTCCAGGATCAGTGCAAGTCCATCTGTTCTTAAGAAAACCCTAATCTAAAAGTTTTGCATCTTCTTTCTTTGCATTGTCTTGGCTTTTGGTTATGGACCATGTCTGCACTCACTGAAAATCTTTACTTGCATCAATAGGTGTAGCTGCAGGAGAAGTCAATGTTTCACCTTTGTAGGGTTTAACGTCATGTAAATGTATCCACGCTCTTCTTCCTTGTAGTTTTACAGCGGTAGGGCTTACTTCCTCTACTTCGTGAGGGCTTTCAAAAGGAGGGATACTCCAGGTGTGCACACATTTACACACCAGCACCTGGTCCCCTGGGTACAAGCTAAGTGGATTGAGTGTCTCTTCCAAATCAATGGGTTGATTGTCTTTTTTGTTTTCCCTTGACCCCACCCGTTGGTTCTGGAGCTATGGGGACAAAAAAGAAACACTGTCAGTCATTGTTTTCAAATAATCATGCATTTCATCCCGAAAAGCCCTAGCTACACTATGGGCATCTGTATTTGTCCTTGTTGGGGGAGCGACAGGAGTTCTCATGCAGCATCCAGCCACCAACTCATTGGACATCAGATGGTGATCTGTGCCTGGCTGGTTCCGCAGCACATATAGCACAAGGGGTAGGCAATTGAGCCATCCCTTTTTTAATGTGCCTTGGCTATACTCTCTTTCAAAAGTTCATTTAATTTCTCGCAAATCCCATTTGCTTGTGGATGATAAACTTGTGCCTAATGCCTAATAGCAGAACTATATTTAGAAATAACTCATTTACGAAGTGTGGTCCATTATTGGATTGCAAAACCTTGAACACACCCCATCTTGGAAATACTTTGTGCATAAGGAACTTGGTGAAACACGTGGCATCAGGGTACATGCATGTATCCGCCTCGATTCATCTAGAAAAGGGTCATACTACAACCAGCATATATCTATAGCTGTTGCATGTCTGCATCAGAACTACATAATCTATGTGTAGATGCTGGAATGGTCCATTTGGTCTGGGAATTACTACTCTTACTGTTCGCAAAGTGTGTCCTGCAGTACATTTGTGGCACACAATAAAGTTTATAATGAACTGTGCCGCATGTTCGAATTAGCTTTGGTACAAACCATTCTTCTGCAATTGTTGCAGCTTGACTCGCTTGAGTCACATGAGCTGGGTAGTGAAGCTGTTCTAATGCTACCCTCAATTTTGCTAGAGGCATAACTGGCTGAGTAATTTGGGGACAATCTCCTACTAATCATTACCTAAAATGTACCTTCTCGGTTCAGCTAGATCACTGCCGATCCTGAATGCCTCAACCCAGTCTTTTGATCAATTCTCAATGACCCATCAATGAAGACCACTTCCCCTCCTCTCGAGAGCATTTTCTCTAACTTGGGGAATATCATCATAACACTCAGTATACGTTGTACAATCATGTGTATCATCATCTTCTCATGGTTCAGTTATAAACGTTGCTCGATTCACTATGCTACACCTAACAATTTTCATTACAGGGTTTAAGATAATAACCCCATATCCTGACGCTCTTTGTGTGGTCAATGTGTGTTTAGGTTTCTCCAAAATTGCAAATAATGCATGTCCTACGAACAATGTTACTGAACATGCCATGGTCATGCTTGAGGCTTTTTCAATTGCAAAGGCAGCCACTGCCAAAGACTGCTCACAAGGATAATGGCCTTTCATGACTGGATCTAAGATCCCACTTTAATAAGCCAAAGGTTTATGACCATGTCCTAATATGTTTTCTGTGTAAGCACTACTGTCATAACTTCTCCATTTAAATGAGAGAATAAGGATAATTCTTCAATGTAATTTGGAAACCATAACACAAGGGATGTGATGATCACCTTTTTTAATTCATGAAATCCTTCAGCAATCTCTTCTGTCCACATTAATGTATGTTTAGTCATCTATGCCTCTTTGTGTCCTTTTAAAAGTAGTTGAATATATGTACTGTAATCAAAGAACCAGGCCCTGCAATAATTGCATAGCCTAAAAACTGTTCCATTCGTCTGACCGTTTTTGGCTGTTCAGTCCTCATAATAGCCTTTGCGGTTTCCGGTTCCACTTTTCTCCCTTCGTGCGAGATCAGTACCCCTTTTTGGCAATATTGTAATTTCTTCTCATCTACTTTGTTCCCTTTCTCTACCAGTATAGTCATGAGAATGACAGAGTCTTCTCTGCATCTTTCTTCTGTCTCACTGCACACCAAACGTCATCAACATATTGAATTATGATACTTTCAAGTTGAATAATTCTCAAGTCCATCTGAAGGACTCTAAAATTGATGGGGACTCACAATACTCCTGAGGCAAACAAGTGTTTTCCGATGAATCATTCTATATGAAGAGGAAGTCAAATCTTGCGAGTCTTCATGAAGGGGAATTGAGAAAAATGCATTTTTTGAATCTACAACAATGAAATACTTTGCTTTCAATGGGATATTGCACAATATTGTCACAGGATTTGGAACAAAAGGAAATTCTGCTTCAACTATATTGTTACGAGGCCTCAAGTCCTGGATACATCTCCACAACTTCCCCATTGATTTTTTGACAGGGTACACAGCCATGTTACACGGGGAATCAGATGGTACCAAAATGACTTGTTTCATTAAAGTGGATATGGTTTCAAATATACCTTCCTTCGCTTCTATGGGCATGGGATTCTGTTTTGCATGTGGCAGAATTTCTCCTGGTTTGAGTTTAAATTGTACTGCTCCCACTCCTTTCAATAGAGCCACGAAATATGAACTTGTAGTCCTTACGACACTTGATACTTTTTCCAAGTATTCCTGAAATACCAATTCTCTACAGTATTTCTATATTCTCTACTTCAATCCAATAAGTGAGATTTATGAAAAAAATACTAACTCATCATTTCAATAGTCATCTCTAAATAGCTCCTCTGTCACATCTGTCAACTTGTATCATTCATTGAGGGCTATCACTGTACTCCATCACCCTTCCCTCATTGTCTATCCTATGAAGCATCACTCGTTCTTCTCCCACTATTGCTGTTTCTATTTCTAAAGGGATAATCTGCCCTTCCTCATCATCTATAGGAATATCTGGCCTGAACAAAAACGTATCAGGTATTCTCAATAGCTTGCTGATCAATTTAGGCAACCATTATAATAAGATGGCCACTCCATACAAAACACTTCCTCGTCTAGAGATACTCCTCGTAGAGCTTACTTTCCTGTAAATGCTAGTATGAGTTCCCTCACATTTACATAATGTATTCCAGGAGTAGAACACACTATTCTTTTATTAGTAAAAGATATCGTCATGTTAAGTTTCATCATCAAGTCACACCCTAGTATGTTTGCAGGCGTTTGTCTAGAGTATAATAATGGCATACACATATCATGTTCAATTATAGAAATTGGTAATTCGTCTCTGTTCATGGAACTAAATTCATTGCCCCAGAAAATCTCTGCGCATTCATGGCAACGCCTAACATTGGATATTTTCCCTCATGGACACAGGAACGAGTTGCTCCACTGTCCATAAGAAATGAAAATGTCTTGCCTCCTATCGTCCCCTTGACCCTTGGTTCCTCTCTGGGTCCGGTGTTACAGATAGCACTGAACACATCAGGTCATTCTGTCGGCTTTCCTATTGTGGATATAAATCCATCCCCATACCTGTGAAAGGATTTCCTCCCACCACAGTCATACTCCCCATTTTGGGTGTGGGTACTTGCGTGGCTCCCGTGTCCATGTGCCATGTGATGCACCTGCCTGTTGCATTGTCATATATTGTACTTGCTTGTTGCATCTGTATATGTGCTTGCTTTCTTGCCCTTGTTGCGGTTGCGGCTGTATTGGGACTTCTTGTATTTACTGTGCTTGCAGTGCATATGTCTGAGTTTGTGTGTGATCTTGGGCATAATTTTCCTTGTGAATCTGTATTCTACTGTGGAGCATATCCAATCCCCCCTCTTGGTGATTGTCAATTCTGTTGCTGCATGCCTCCCTTACTTCTGCATACTCTAGCTAAATGTCCTAATTTACTGCAGCTCCAACGTTGTAGTAGATTTCCGATATTAAATACTCCCCATCTTTGAGGGTTTTGGAATCCACCTCCTCGTCGTCCTCCTCAAGGCCCATTCCCTCCCTTTTGGAATACAATTAACCCATCATTCTGATCCATAGCATATGCTGCATTATTCGGCTGTGGTAACTGAACTATTTGTGATGTGGCTCCTTCACTGTTTGTCAATACTGCTCCTTGTATGGCATATTTTGAAAATGTTGTCTGCACCAACTTCACTTCTTCCTGTTTCCTACCCTCTGCTTTCTTTTTGTCTTTCTCCCCTAATATTCTACAATAATGTCTCATAGCGGATCGTATCTCTGGCCATGGCTTTGCTTCCATTCCTACCTATTTCTTGAACTGTTGTTGCATCTGCCCTGGCAGCCCTTGATATAAAATGAGGTAAAATAATGCTACCATCTTATCTCATGATTAATCTGTCTCCAAATTCCATCTGTCCTGAATCTCCTGAATAAAGGCAATGGGGTCTTCAGTCTCTCCCAGTTTCCTAGTCATTATTGCCCCAATATCCGATGTATCAGGATATTATACTCTAAGTGATTGCCATACATCTGCTCTACAATTATTAAATGGCGATCCATCATGCACTGTGTTTTGTGCAGTAACTTAAGGATATACTGCTCTTTTCCAAACATTGTCAGCTCTCTCCCCTAAAATGGCTGATAATAGGCCTTAAATGTCGCCTATAGCTAAAGTCACTCCTGACGTTCTTTTCTCTAGTTCAGAAATCCACTTTCCCGCACCAGAAGTAAAACTTGGTAGTGGGCACTTTAAATTCTCCTTATCCATTTTGGGCCACGGAATATATTGTGGTCGACCCCCCTTTCTCTAACAGTGGGAATTGTGACAATCTTGAATCATAATCATACCCACCCACACTCCTTGTTTTCCAAGCACTGTTGTTCTCACCTGTTTGTTTCTGTCCTGGCAATGCCCTTAATCTGCTTATATAAGGAGGGGATATATCCCCTGTACTACACAATCGTGCTTGCAGTCTGTCAGGTGTCTTGACCCACGTTTGAATTATTATGCTACAACATTTGGTGCTGTGGGCTTAGAAAATCCAAGATGGCTGAAAAGCCCACATTTGCACCAGAATCCAGGAAAACCGCGCAGTTTTGCGCACACCAAAATGGTCGACTGACCTGCCTCCCACCAGTGCGAGTGTGATGGGCCAGAAGCACCATGAGCGAAATCAGTGCAAAGGAATATGGTGCTGTTAAAAATCTGTTTTAATTGATGTCAAAAATTGCTAAAATCATGGCCACAAAATTACTCTACTGCAGAATCTATAGCAATACACTGTTAGTAAATGCTATCAAGTAAAATCCCTTTTATTTAAATGTATTAATTCAAGACAGCTCCCAGAAATGGGTGCCGTACTGGCGCTCGACACTAACCGGCGCTAGCGGTCTAAACTCTGACAGGAGGCCTGTCTTTCAGGAGCTGACAAGGAACCTGAGTTAGCTGGAAACTTCAAAGCCTTGCTGGTTAATGAGAATTCTTAACACCTACTGTTCACAGGCCTGGCTTTATTCTGCTGCCCCCACCAAAAGGAGATCACACCTCTCTGATTGAATCAGGGGGGGGACTGCAGGAAAACAGAACAATGAACTTTCCTTGGCTCAGGCAAATGCTAAATCAGGGGTCGTAAATGGCTTCCTCTTGGAAGGAAATGGGAGGGGCGCTGCCTCTGGGAGCCACCTGAGCTGGAGGCGGGGACAGACAGAAATTCCTCCATGTGCTTTGGAACCTAAACCACACCCATCTGGGCCAGAGCATAATTTTAAAAAGATGGATAATTCATAGTACATAACTGTCAAAATTATATAAATAATATCATCATTCCTGTGATTTTTCTGTGCACATTTTAAGAGGTGTTAGGACTCTGTGGTATGTTCTGGGGAGTAGTAGCGGAAAATAGGGTGTTACTCCGAATGTCTGTATGTTAAAAATCTGACGCTTCATCATCTGATGCCCATATTCCTTGCGCACATTTGTGTAAATTCTGGAAAAGTTTAGAGGTTGTGTTCTGGATGAAAAGGGCAGAATTCTGTCAGAAGTGGACACGACATCTTACAAAGACAGGGATCGGATGGTTTGGTGCTACAGAACATATGTTAACTGGACATATAATATTAGAAAAAATGTACATAGACAGATATGCATTTGGATCAAAAATAGATTTGTGTGCAAAGTGACAAGGGGAGGATCCTCTGACCCATAAACATACCTCATCACGATGACACTCCATTTCCTTCCCCCAATCAAGGGAGAGAGGAGAACTTGGCCAAGGGGCAGGCTTAGTTATGCCCACGCACACAACCCGTTTCAAAAGACATAAAAAGAGCCACTGAGACCCAGGAAGGGACATTCACTTTCCACTTCAAACTGATTTATTGCGAAGCACTTTGCCGGACCAGACAATATCCAGAAGACTCCAGAACCAGAACTTAGAATCCATACTTCAGAACTTGCAGCAGAGAGGCCTAGTCCAAAAGCTGAAACCTTCTCAGCAGGCCTCAGAATCCAGCCACCTAACCAAACTATTCAACAGCCGGGCCAGCTGTTTGATTCTGGCTAGAACCCTATACCAGAACCCAGAAAGCAGAGCTGTATCCAGATCGTCGTGCAGTGCCGATAGAAGACCAGACCCAGACCAGACCGCTGTGCAGTGCCAGAACTTTTGCTAGAACCTGAGATCCAGACCAGCAGAGCAGAGAGAACCGCAGCTAAACCTGTTGACCAGATCTGTGACGAGGCCCATTCCTTCCAAAATTAGGAGTGAGTATCCAGCCAGAGCTGTGCAAACCAAACTCTTAGTTTAAAAATAATCTAATTCAAACCATTTCAACCTACTTAGAAATGCATAGAAATCGTGTGTCAATTCTTTGATTTCAAATTTGTTAAAGTGTCAAGTGCCATTCTGAATCATTATTTCATTTCTGAAATCTACCTCCACAAAATCGTATCTTTTGAACCATTGAACCATACGTGCTAAGATCCTGAGCTTTCCAACGAACCCTTTTTCACTAATCGCGCTCGACGCATTCGGAAAAAGTGCCACGAATTGCAACTAGCTCATTGCACCACTTGTAAAAAAATAGCTGCTTTTGCTTTGCATTGCTGAAATTCGTTTTCAACCTGATAATCCCTCATGAATCATTGCTAGTGTTGACCTGAACTCATTCAAAGTAGCTGTCACCTACCCTGAATCTCCTATAGGGAAATAAAATCATTTTTAGCATATTTTCACTTCTTTGCAAATCACATTTAAAGTATTTTTGGCTGTGTTTTAAAAATCATCCCTGTTGCTCTAAGCTTGCTAGGGGGGAACTGAATTGGTATTGCATTTGATTGTATTCCTGAAAATTGTGTGCTCCCCTTCCATCTCCTTATATTGCATAGGGGGGAGTGAATTGTCAAAAGAAAAAGTGATCATATTATCTCCTGTTGAAACCATATCAGTTTATTCCTACGCTGCATTCTTTTCCATCTTTGCATTTCCTTGAAACCATAAAAGTATTCTCTGCTACCTTATCCTCTCTATACCAACTCATAAGTAATTAAAAAAGTGTCCTAGTGTAATATTATCCATTGTTGATCACTGTCATATTCATAAGTGTGCTATCAAATATTAATTTATTTATAAAAATGTGATATATATATCTTGCTTAATTTTTCAATAAATCTTTTAATTTGCAAAACAAACCTAATTCTTGGCTCAGTGAGGTCAGGGGGATTCAAAGAGAGGGGTGTTATACAAGGGTTTATCATCCAGATCTATGAACTTGGCATACAAATATATAAATAAGGGCTTTCATTGGGCTTCCCAGACTAGGCACTGACTTAGTTGGAGTGCTATATTGAAGTCGCTTAACAAGTCTTTCAATATATGGTGTTGGTTCGGGTGTCTTTGGGGTTGTCTAAATCTGACCATTTTACCCATTTATCTGAGCTCGAGTCTCTTGAAAATCCACATGCGCCCACTCTCTACACCCTCTCATTCTCCTCTCTTTCTTCGTCTGACATCATTATGCCCCAGCTTGTGTGGCTGTCCTCTTCTCCTACATCATCAAGATCTAACCTACTTAAGGTCATTGTTCTTGATCAGGAACTTTCAATGTTCTTTTGGGTTCCAGACCGTCCTCTATCCCTCATTTGCCTATATCATTTTCCAAGACTCTGCTCTATGTCTTCTGTGTCCTTCCCATCAGACCATGCTGATTGTGGCATTTCTTGCAGCTTCCTTTGGGGGTTTTGTGACCCTCTTTCTTCTTCCAATTGTTCTTGTGTTTCTATAAGCATTCTATGTCATGGTCTCTTAATCCCCTACTACTGTTAATTTCTTGTTTTCTTCTCTTTAATTCCCTTAACTCCCTTTCTTCTCGCCTTCTTTGCAACTGTTTGTGCCCTCCCTGACTCACACGTGTGAAATGAATAAGACAGACACTCCCTGGGCAGGGAATAAGGCACAAAAGAGCAGGCTGCGAGAGTTCAAGGAAAAGTTTATCTAGATCTCTGAGAGCGCTCTGACCACATCATGGTTACAACACATTTATATAGTACATCTACATCTTTAACATATGATGCTACGTTGGCCCGGGATTGGTCAGCCGTGGTGGTGTCTTAGGTGTGGGCATCATCTCTTCCTCCGGGTTGGTTGCTTGGGTGGCGGGAGGATTGACATCACACATTTGTACTCCGGATGGGAGAAGGTCAGGTCGCTGTGAAACACGGTGATCACTATCTAAGCTAAGCTAAGAAAATACATTCTGAGTAATACAAGCACTAAATAATAGTTGATCAAAAGACTCTCAGTAGTGTATCATATCGTTATACAAATCACTCAAGGGTTTATATCATCTACACATTTGGATTATACAGGTCACAGGTTTAAGGGCCTTGACCACTATAATACTGTCATTGAACTATAGGGTTAGTCTCACAAGAATCTCAGGTATGTGGCAGTTGTTAGAATTAGGCACGATATACTGCAACAGGGGTCTAATGTTAGTTGGGGGTCTGCTGGGTGGGTTTCAGAGCATGGTTGGCAGTCTGGCACATGAAAGGGATGCCTTGCAAGGGCATAGGGTTAGAATGGCAATAAGTTTCAACTGGCGAGGGTAAGAGGGCAAGGACACTTTTGTGGAGATGAACGAGCTATGTGCTTGGCTCATGTTGGTTCACATGCGGGACAGTGATCTCAGAGGAAAAGGGATGTGTTACATTTATTATTTGTTGCAAGCAGCTCAGGCCTCAGCGTGAGAATGGAGCTGCAGAGTTTTTCAGTTAGAGCGGGGACCAGGGTGGGGGCCATGTGCTCCGAGCTACAGCGGCGGGCAAAAGGGAGAGATGCATTTTGTACTATCGCAGTGAGGCCTGGTTACCAAGATGGAGTCGAAAAGGGGGTACAAAAAATGGATTCCCTGTGTCCTGCTCGGTGGTCCCATCTACGCGAATGTAACCAAAAGTTAGTATCGCATAAGGGCGAGGGGCGTACCCACCACTAGAGGCACTTGGTCCAAGTTTTGTACTGAGAAGTGATGGTAGAGAGGGGCCCATTGGCCCCTCGCTCCCACACATTCCCCCCTTTCGTTATATCTAAAGTAACGAATACTTCTACTTTTTATTCTTTTAATTCTCCCTTCGGTAGTACTCAGCCTCTGCCACCGCCTCATCCCACGAGGGTTGCCTTTTATGGACATCCAGGCTCTACAAACGCTTCTAAGGCTGTTCCCTCATCTGGCATATTCATCTGGTGTACACATTAAGTAAATACCTCCATCCCCATCTAGATCTACCCATACTTCTTGGTACCATTGTAACTCTCGTGGTTCCTTTATAGTTGTATGATGCAAATTATCCACTATAACCCCATATTGCCTGTAAATTGCTGTCATTCTGTATTGTGGTGTAGTGTATTCTCCTGTTTGCATTTGTGCATCTATCATGGTAGCTACCGTTGTCGGTCGGCCCATTGTTACCATCATCATAGCCGAGGTTGGCATGCTTTTCTCACAACACCGTAGTCCCAGTTGGCACACACAAAAGAACAGGAGCACAAAAACGATGATGGGGATCAGTATTTTCATTGCCACATTTACCCAGGATGGTATCCAGCTGAACAAATTGTTGAACCATGTGCTTTCTTCTGCTCCTCCTTCCGCTCTCATTCTTTCCCCTAAGTTGTGCACTGCGTTTATCACATGGGAGAGTGCCCCATTATCAGCATGTTCAGTTGGCACGAATGTGCAACACGCCCCCCCAATTTTTCGGCAAACACTGCCGTCCATCGCCGTGAGGAGATCTAGGACATATCTGTTCTGCATTGTCATTAGGCGCAGCGCGCGAAGCTCTATTTTTATCACGTTGAACCCTTCTTCAGTGTCGTTAGCCAGTTGAATGAGCTCCCAGCGCACTATCTGCAACCATTTGGCATTCGCTCGTGCTTGCAGTCCAGGGGCAAGAAGTGAGGCAAAGAATGTCTCTTCTGATGAAAAGAGCTTTTAATTCTGCGGGATCTCAGCAAGCAGTTTCAATGATTCGGATGAGATGAAATTGGAGGATCTTTTACTTCGTGTCAATCTTTTCTTTAGTTCATATTCTGACAATAGTTCATATGCTGGAGCTTCTGTTCTTATTAGATGGGGTGCTGTCGATAGTTCAGCCGATTGCCCTGCTGCCGATATGCCAGCCGATTGCTCTGCTGCCGATATGCCAGCCGATTGCTCTGCTGACCCTTGGAAGTGACTCTCTGGTATCACCATCAGGGCTGTGTGGAGGGTGGCTAGAGCACAAGTTCCTTTCCACGATGCGGGGAGGTGCAGGTAAGCTTGTTTGCCATGTCCATTAGTGCGGCTGTGGCTTTTTTCATGTCGGGTATTATTACCGTTTTGTTACATCTCCTTGTCTCCCCCATGTTGACTTTCCCTTCCCCACGGAAACACAGTTCATCTGGCACTTCTTTTTGTATTTTGATAGGTTTTCCTAATGCTGTGACCCACGTTAGCTTTGCGACATGTTGCGACCAGATGGGGTCACATACCTCTTTTATCCATTGGAAAGTGTCATTTGGTAGGCCTCGAAGCGCTTCAGCTTTGCATTGGATTGTTTCTTCGTGCCAAATATTTTCCGCATATCGTGTCCCCTTGATAACAAGAAATGTTTCCTCGAGGCAAATCACTCCTTGGCATCTGCTTGTGCATGTTTTCTCATTCTCTAGCTTTTTCAATGTGACGGTGTGTGCCTGGAATGTGCTCTTTATTCTGCATAAAACCAGATGAATTAAACATTGAGCCTTCAACAAGGGCACTTCCTGTGGTACTAATATTTTCGGTGTTCCTGATGCATGCGGGATGAGTGAACAGACATAGCAGCTTTCATTTGTTGCTTGCTTCGCCGTGGCACTCATGTCAGAATACCATTTATTTGATTGATCAGGGTGGTGGGGATCTTCTATTTCGTCTAACCCCAGGTCGTGATAGATGTCGTATCTTTTCCCTCCCGCCCCCCTTTTTCTCCTCCTCCTCCCTTCCAGGTTATTGTCTTTCACCCTTTTGTGATGTATTGGAAACATCCCAGCCCATATTGTATCATTACTATTCAATATGGCATATGTATCATCATCATTAGCAGCAATATTGTGTGAGGTAGGGTGTATGGTTGTTGTCTGTACATGAATACTAGTGTTAATTAAATCATTTGTCCAATAATAATCTCCATCATATTCGTTATATCCATAAGCATTGCTCATATTTACATCGAAATGTAACACTGACACACTTGTTGATCCCACAGTAATGTAGTCTGAGGGGTGAATTCCATCTGTTTTGTTGACATTCATTTCATGTGACTCCTGCCATATAGTCTTCACCCCAGTCCATATCATTTGCGATCCTTCTCTTATCATGTTAGCCCCGCTTCCCCCCCTTTGCATGTCATTAACAAGAGATAAAAGGGTATAGTACGAAGCTGCAAAGAACAACATTACTGACATCAAAATTGTAGCACATTTCAAAACGCATTCGACATCACTGAACCTTTTAGCCCTAATGGCGACCCTATCACTATCTAGCATTAATTTGCTCTCTCCAATCGTAGGTAGTTGGGCCATTGTTCACCTGGAGGGGCGATATAAAGTCGTTAAGTCACCACAATATATACATATATTTACATTCTTGTTCAACTTCACGTTTAATCATCATTTTCAGTCAGGCTTGTTCTTTTACTCTATTGCTCATGTACTTTTGCTATAGAGACAATAATCGGACGAAGGTGGGAGATGGAGAGGGAGAGATGGGTGAGGTATGTAGACAATATGTTAGGCAATTAAAGAGGAGAGGGGGAAGGGACAGAAAAGAAGGAAGGAGGAGATAAGCTGTACAGAACAAAATACATATCATCACTTTTATCTCTGCATATTCTTTTACTGACTCTTTCTTTTGTTATTTGCTTTCAACCTCATTTGTTGTTCCAGTGGTGCTGTCTTGCTCCTCCTGGGGGATTGTACTATTGTGTGCCCTCCTCACATCGGATAAGTGCACCCAATACTTCAATCCCTTTACCTTCACCGCGGTGGGTGTACTATAAATCACCTCGTAGGGGCCATGAAACCTGGGTGAATTCCACCTTCTCACAAAGCTGCGGACATACACATGTGCCCCCGGCATCAGTGGCCCGCTTGTACTATCTGTGGCCGGTGTGGTAGTATCAGTCATCACATTTTCAGTAAAAGGCGGTGCTATTTGTCGCGCAATGCTGCGTACTGCGCGTGTTAGCTGGGTTAGGTATTCCTTGAACTCTTCCCCCAGCACTGTGGCAGCCCTGTGGGCATCCGACGCTCTTCTAATTGGGGATACAGGCATGTGTATTCTCCTCCCAGTTACTATTTCGTGGGGGCTTAGATGGTGGTCTTTACATGGTTGCGTCCAAAGTTGGAACAGTGCTAGGGGCAAGCAATACACCCAATTTTTCTTTAAAGTGTTACACAACTTAGACAACTTACTCTTTAATAATCTGTTGATCTTTTCTACAACTCCATTCGCCATAGGATGATAAATTGAGCATAATTTGTGTTTTACCCCCAAGAGTGATGTCACTTCCTTAAAGAGGTCATTTACAAAGTGCGTACCGTTGTCTGATCTGATCACATCGCATATCCCCCATCGTGAGAACACCTCCCGCATGAGGAATTTGGCTGCACATTTTGCATCTGGGTGCCGACATGGGCCCGCTTCCACCCACCTTGAAAAGGGGCACACCACCACAATCAAATATCTTGCTCCGTTACACTGCTCTCCCATATCAGCATAGTCTATGTGGAGACCTCTAAATGGTCCTGTTGGTCGGGGCAAGGTACCACGCAATGTTCTTAATGTCATTCCTGAATTATATGTTTGGCATGTTATACATTCTACAATGAATTTTGATAGGTGCGCTTGCAATTTGGGGACGAACCAGTGTTCCTGGATGTCTGCGGCAATGTGTTGTTTTGCTACATGGCCGGGGAAATGCAGCTGTTGGAATGCTATTTCTAGTAATTCTAGGGGCATTACAACCTTTCCTGTTGTCTCTTGCCTCCAAATGAGATCTGTGGCTGATTGTTTACATCCTCGTTTGCTCCACAGTTCTTGCTCCTCTTGGGACGCTCTTCTTTGCAACTCTATTATTTGCGCTATTGGGGTATTATTGTATGCCTCCTCTCGTGGATCTGTGGTGGTTGCTTTTGTGATGCATTCGAGTTGTGGTGTCACATTGAAATACGAGGCCTCCTTCGCTGCCGCGTCGGCTGCCGCGTCGGCTGCCGCGTTTCCCAATGAGATTGCATCTGTGTTGCTGGTATGGGCTTGGCATTTCACCACTGCCACTACCGTTGGTACTGCTAATGCATCTATCAGCTCATTCAACAATGTTGCATGCTGTACTGGAGAACCGCCTGCCCTCCTGAATCCTCGTCTATGCCACCGTGACAATCCTGAGTGCACCGTGGTAGTTGCATAGGCTGAGTCTGAGTATATTGTCACCGCACAGCCTTTGGCTGTGCGCAGGGCTTCAATCAGGGCAGTTAATTCTGCTGCATGTGCTGAATAATGGGATGGGAGGCGCTTTTGCACAATTGTCTCATATTCATCTTCTTCCATGCGCACTACCGCCATTCCAATGTGTTTTTCCCCTGTCTCAGTGTTTATTGATGCTGACCCATCTATGAAATATATTTCTCCCTCCTGTAGGGCATTCTCGCTTGCTTTCGGGATGTCATCACCTTCCCCCTCATATGTGGCACAATCGTGTTCCTGTATGTCCTCTGTCGTGCATGGCTCTGTAATAAATGTTGCTGGGTTCACTGTCTTGCACCTCACAACGTGTACGTTGGGGCTTGAAATTATTACTTCATATGCTGTTGCTTTTTGTGTCGTTAGTGTTGATTTTGATCGCTCAAGGATGGCGAACAGGGAATGCTCCGCATATAGCGTTACCGAACATCCAATGACAATGGTGGCGCTTTTTTCAATCGCAAAGGCCGCAGCTGCGAGGGCCTGTTCGCACACGAAATGACCTTGCATTACTGGATCTAGTGTCCCGTTGTAGTAAGCCAATGGTTTGTGACCTAGTGATGTTTTTTGTGTCAGTACTGCTGTCATTAGTGTCCCATTGCAGTGTGAAAACAAGAAAAATTCCCTCTCATAGTCTGGGTTTCGCGAGGACTGGGGCGTCAGCAATGAGGTCTTTTAATTTCAAATACTGTGTTATCATTTCCTGTGTCCATTTTATTGCCGATCTATTTTTCTGTGCCTCTTTTAATGCTTGTAGTAAGGGGCGTGTGTATGCTGCATAATCAAGGATCCATGCTCGGCAATAATTACAAATGCCAAGAAATGTTTGTATGTCTTTCACAGTTTTTGGTATTATTATGTTGCGTATAGCAGCTGCTCTGTCTGGGAGTATTTGCTTCCCATCTTTTGATATTAACTGTCCGAGGTATACAACCTCGGCGAGACAGTATTGCAATTTCCCTTTGTCTACCTTGTATCCCTTGGTAGCTAGCACATTCAGTAGTGCTATCGAGTCTTCTCAGCATTTTTCTTCTGTATGGCTACAGACGAGTAAATCGTCTACGTATTGAATGATGTTGCTCTCTACATCTATGTTTCCAATGTCTTCCCGTAAAACCCTGTTAAAAATGCTGGGGCTTTCACAATACCCTTGTGGGAGTCGGCGATGCTCATACCTGTTGTTTCCTAATGTGAACGCTGTCAGGTACTGGGATCCTGGGTCGAGTGGTATGGAGAAGAAAGCATTCTTTAAGTCAATTACAGTGAAACATGTTGATTCTTTTGGCACACTGCACAATATTGATGCTGGGTTAGGCACTAATGGGAACTCTTTCTGAATGACGTCATTGAGTGGGCGGAGGTCTTGGATCATCCTCCATGCCCCTCCCTTTGCTTTTTTGATCGGGAAAATCGCTGTATTACATGGGGAGTTTGAGGGCACTATGAGCCTTGTTTCAGGAGTGCATTTATAGTTTCCCTAATTCCCTCCTCCGCTTCTCTTGATATGGGATATTGTTTTACCCTCGGCAGTATTGCACCTGGCTTGAGTTTTATTTTTATTGGTGTCACCTCATGCAGCAGCCCTACATCATGGGGCCAGGTGGTCCAAATTTCAGGTGCTACTCTTGTCATGTCTTCCTCAAATATAGTCAGTGGGGCCTTAATGTTAGCCATCAGTGGGTTATGTACCTCTCTGTACTGGACCATGATGTCGCAGGGTATGCTTATTTCCATTATTATTTCTCCATCATCCTCACCATCAGTGAATAACTCCTCATCTGTTATATCTCGTAGCATTATGTTTGGGTCTATGCATAACACAGTCCTCCACTCGCACCCATGCACGTCCAGTCCTATGACCACAATACGTTTGCTGGATACTTGAAATGCCTCAATGTCTATGGACATTATCGTGCCTGGCACAAAGTCTGTGTGTGCAATTGGGCGGAATATGAAATCTGATGGTGTTCTCCATTCTTTTCTCGTTATTTCTGGCACTACTCGTGCTAACACCTTGATACCATATATAAACATGCTTATATCAATGGGTATCCCTCGCACCACAACTTCGTTCATGACTGTGCTGATCATCAACATTGCTCGTACTGGGCATACTCCAGGTGTTGAGCACACTATTCCTCTTTCTGTAAACAAGATTGTCATATTCAATTTGCTTAACGAATCTCTCCCCAGCAAATTTATTGGCGAATCTTTGTGGTACAGTAAGGGTGCGCGCACGGTTTTCCCCCCACCGTTATATCAAGATCTTTAGTGTAAGGAACTTTTAAAATAGCCCCAGAGAACCCCTGTGTCTCTAAATTCCTGCCTGAGAGCGGAAATCGCCCTTCCATAAGACATGATTTCTCCGCTCCAGAGTCTACCATAAAGATAAACTGCTTATTTCCTATCTCTGCCCCCACTAGTGGTTCCTCTTTTGCACATAGGGTGGTGGATAGGACTGGACACGCAAGTGTTCCCTGTGGGCTGTCCTAATCTGAATGTCTTTCTTGCCCTGGCACTGAGAAGACATTGTCCCCAATCACGGTCACGCCACGGTACGGTGCGGGCGCACCGTTTGCAGATGTTGCATAATAATTATTGGTTGCGCTTCCCACTGCATTTTGTCTTGCCATTGGTTGTGGTGGTGGTTGCTGTCCTTGCTGTACCTAAGGTTCGTTATAGCAGTAGTCTTGCTGTCTTCCACTTCCCATCGGTAGTCCATAGGGGCTACCCAGGTGTGGACACGCCCAACCTTGTTCATTCTCCATGGGCTGTTGTCCCTGGAAATACCCTGTAGGCCGCATTCTACAATCTCTAGAGTAGTGTCCCCATCTCCCACAGTTCCAACATGACCCTTGTGGTCCGCCTCTCATTCCTTGGCTGCCAAATTCCCTATTTCCCATACCTCCAAACCCCCCTCTCTGGCCACGGTACCCACCTCTTCCTCTTTCTGGTCTTTCTTTCCACTGTTGCCCATCGTATTGCTCTTCTCCGTTCCACTGCCCTTGTCTTCCTGTGGCCCGCAGTGCTGCTATTGTTGCTGGTCTGTTTCCCGCTCCTTCGTCCCCCTCGTTTTCTCGGCCTGTGGTTGCGCTGGCGTCGACGGCGGCGACCTTCACTCATTTGTTCTGTACCAGCTTCGCCTCGTCTGCCAGCCTTTTTTGTGCTATCTCCTTTTCTCTCTCTTTGATCCTCCTGCAGTGGTGCACAATTATACTCTCAGGCCAGCCCTTGGCTTCTATCCCAGCTATTTTGTCCAAGGCCTTCTGCACCTCCTTCGGGAGCCCCTTTTTGATGATAAAATAAAACAAGGCGATGGACTTGTCAGTCTAGAAAAATGGATACCTCTACTTTGTGTCCGCAAACGCATTTTGGTGGCCATGGGCCAACTGTCTCACGCACGATATGACAGACTATAGGTTTTCAAGTTTGCCAATGAACGGCCATTTTGATGTAACAAGAATCGCCATTTTGTTTTCTAACCATTGCTCATTGCTTTCTGTTCCCATTGCTTTGCAGTATATTTTACGCTTTCACTGCTCAACTATAAAACATTGTTGTCTGTATGTGAAAAGGGCAAGGCCGCTGGGCCGAGAGGATAACAAGAGTTCGCTGAAACAGAAACGTAGGCAGCACCAGGAAGAATGCCCGGCTCCCTCCCGAATGTAGCCTTGAAGCAGAGCTGCAGGGCATTTAATCATTTCACAGCTGCCAGCCAGTCTCGTTATATGGTAGAATATGTTAGAATAATACCGCTAAAGGCTTGAATTATGCTTTTCTTACGGCCCCCCTTTGCTGAGCCCGCTAGAGCGTGTCAGCTCCCAGGACACGAATAGCACCTAATAGATAGCAATGTCCGGAATGCAACTCTTCCCCCCCGTAGCTCGCTTCCAAGAACAGTAGCGCTGTGTTCTATTCAACAACTGAAAGATGCTTTCGCACTCACAAATTTCAAATTGTTACTAGAATAGATGTGTCATAGTAGTCGGAGATGTCCATCATCACACCAAGTTCAAAGAAACCCAATAAAGGGGGGTGTTAAACATGTCATAGCTGATTGTTTGATATGCATTTTGTATATATGTAACTGATGTACGTAATTCACTCTCTTGCGTCCCTCGAGGTCTAGAGATACACGGCGTGCGACCGAGTTGGCCAACTGAGACTTTCGCTTTGCAATAAACCCTAGCTTTGGGAATACAACCTCATGTCTGGCGTATCTATCGTGTGTGGTGACTCGCCTTGTTTTCCATAGACGTCAGGGTCCCCTAGGGGCCCCTTTCAAGATGGTGCCCGAATAGGGACCCTCCCCCGCTTGTTCCATCGCATAACGTTGTAATTGAGTAAGGCAGAGAACGGCGAGGACGGGACGATCGAGCCGTGATCAAGAGGTGTTCGGGGCGCCCTGTAAAAGTGATGAGAGACTCCTTTGCAGATCTGCACACATCTGATCCCTGATCGACGTGCCTGGCTAGAGAACAAGGAGGCGAGGGTCCCGAAACGAGGCGGAAGCCAAGAAACGCAGACACGACGTCCTTTGGTGCGTCAGTATACAGACGACTTGATTTATCAGGTGAGTCATTCCTCGGATTCCAAGTATCCTGATATTGGTTGAGAGTTGACTTTGCAAAATCAAACGCCCTAGGTAAGGTTAATTAACCAGGGGGAAGGTTGAAACATGCCTGGGGTATTGTCCACCTTAGCTGGGTTTTTCTACTGTGGTAGACAATCTTTGGAAGATGGCTAAATTGTACCACCTGAGGGAACGCCGGCGTATGAGATGTATGTGAAGTATGGAGTGGGTGCGATAATATTCTGTGAGACTTGGCATGGGCAAACCAGAAAGAAACAAGACCATCAGTGGCCGATTAATGGTAGTTTTGAGATAGCGAGGATAGACAACCTGGAAAGGGTGTTGATAAGAAAGAAAGCGCGTCCTGCAGCATTTGAGACTATTAAAGACTGGAGAAAGGAAGCAATGCTCTGATTTAAAAGCAGAGCAAAGCATGCGTGCAGGCATAATTTTAGGAGAGAAGATGACATTCAGTGGAGAAGCTATGGACCCATAGTTCTCAATGAAATTCCTGTAATACCCAGTGAGGCCTAAGAAGGCTCTCACCTGGGTCTGAGTAGTAGGTGTGGTCCAATTTTGTACAGCTTCAATCTTACTGGGCAAAGGCCTTATTTCTCCACCTCCTACCTCATGTCCAAGATAGACCACTTTACTCTGTCCAATCTGGCATTTACTTGCCTTTATGGTCAGTTTGGCCTTTCCAAGAGCCTGCAAAACATATCTCAGGTGGTCTACATGTTCTTCCCAGGAATTGCTGAACACTGCTATGTCATCCAAGTATGCCATGCAGAAGTCCTCCATCCCATTGGGAACCTGGTTTACCATCCTTTGAAATGTAGCAGGTGCATTTTTCAATCCGAAAGGCATAACCTTAAACTGGTATAAGCCAACTGGGGTAGAAAATGCAGTTTTCTTCTTGGCATGGTCTGTCAGGGCTATTTGCCAATAGCCTGACGTCAAGTCAAATGTGCTGAGGAACTTGGCTGCACCAAGTCTATCCACCAACTCATCTGTCCTTGGCAAAGGGTGGGCATCAGTCTTAGTGACTGCATTAAGAGCTCTGTAATCCACACAGAATCTAAGTTCTGTGAATCTAAGATCTCTAAGATCCTGCCTTTGGTACTAACACAACAGGGCTAGACCATGGACTAGTAGAGGGCTCTATTACCCCGAGATCAAGCATCTTGTTGACCTCACCTTTGATGTGGGTTCTTACATTTTCTGACATTCGATATCCTCTGCTTTTGACTGGCAGACAGTCACCAGTGAGTATGTCATGATGTCCCCAAGGGGTCAAGCCTGGTGAAAGTAAGAACAGCGAGGCAAACTGATTAAACATAGACTTGCACTCTTCCTGTTGCTCAGGTGTCAGATTTGAAGAGAGATTTACTCCTTCAATCTTTTCGTCTAAAGGTAAGCCTCTGAGGAGATCATGAAGAGCTTCACTCTGTTCTTCTTCCTCTGATGATGCCAGAAGCAAAGCTCCTACATCAGGTCTGGAGACATACGCTTTTAGTCTGTTGGTGTGGAAGACTGTTGGAGCCTCCTTGGGGTTGCCCAAGTCCACCAGATAGTTGAGCTCTCCAAGTTTACCCACAACTTTGAAGGGTCCCATCCATTTGTCTTGCAAGGCCCTCTGCCTTGTTGGAATCATAATGAGAACTAGCTGGTCCTGAGTAAACTCACCCATGTTAGCCTTTTGGTCATGCCAGTGCTTGACCAATGCTTGTCCAGCTTTCAAGTTATCACTTGCTTCTGCCATCATTTGTGACATTCTCTGTCGGAGACCTATCACATAGTCAGTCACTCTGACTGGCTTGGGGGAAGGAGCACTCTCCAACCCCTCCTTGATCAGGGCCAATGGACCTCTGACCGGATGACCATAAAGAAGTTCAAAGGGAGAATAACCTACTCCCTCCTGAGGGACTTCTCTATAAGCAAAGAGAAGGCATGGCAGTAGAAGGTCCCACTTTCTTTTAAGGGGGTCCTCTTAAGCACCTATCATGCTCTTCATGGTTCTGTAGAACCTATCAACCAGCCCATTTGTCTGAGGTTGGTATGCGGTTGAGAACTTGCAAGTAACTCTGCAGGTTTTCCACATGGCTTTCATGTAGTGGGACATAAAATTTGACCCCCTGTCAGAGATTACTTCCTTAGGAAACCCAACCCTGGTAAAAATACCAAGGAGGGCCTTAGCCACAGCCGGAGCTGTAACAGTCCTCATAGGAATTGCCTCAGGGTACCTAGTAGCATGGTCTACTACAACAAGTATAAACCTGTTGCCTAAGGAGGTTGGAGGATCAAGGGGACCAAACAATGTCAATCCCTACTCTCTCAAATGGGACTCCCACAACTGGGAGAGGCACTAAAGGTGCCACATTCTTGGAGCCGACCTTACCAGAAGTCTGGCAGGTGTGGCAGATCCTGCAGTATTCATCTACTTAATCCCCCATCTTTGGCCAATAAAAGTAGAGTGAGAGCCTTTCCTTAGTCTTCTTGAAACTCAAGTGACCAGCCAAAGGAATCTCATGGGCTAACTGCAAGAACTGTGGTCTGTTCTCTTGGGGTACTACAAGTCGTTTGTTGTCCCCAGGTGCAGACTCGGTTGGTTCACTGTAGAAGAGGCCATCTTCCCAGTGTAACCTATATTTCCCAGGCTCTTGCCCTTCAGCCTGAGCATCTGCCTGGTGGCGAAGACCTTCCAGAGTTGGACATTCTCTCTGTCCCTTACTGAAGTCTGCCCTGTTGGGTCCACCTTCTGCCAGTACAGACTGCAGCTCAGGATGGTCAACAGGATCCAGATCTCCAATGAGTTCCTGGCCTTCCACTAACTCTTCTTCAGAGTCTAGTTCAACCACACAGGGTTGTACCTCCCTCTCAGCCTCAGCTGGAGGGGGAGTTACTGGTGTAACTTTGGACAACCTAGGGGAAGTCCTTGTTGGCTGCACTGGAGTGCTGACTGCTGGTTTCTTGTTAGAAGTCTTAGGTTTCCCCTTTGCTTCTTGTTGCTTAGAGACAGCAGCTGACATCTCCAGTGGAGCAGGAGTGATCTCTTTCTTCATCATCTCCTTGGGAGTACCTCTCATAGTTCTCTCCCTTGCAGGTCTGGTGAGCTCCTGTAACCTTTTACTAGGAGGTCTGGGGGTATGTGACACTACTCCAAGAGTTTTCAAGTCATTACCCAGCAGAACCCTTCCTGGCACCTCACTTTGTATGCTGACAGGTATCTTCACAGTCATGTCATTACACTGGATGAGAACTGGTAATTGGGGAAGCATCTGCACAGGCCCTCCAGCTAACTTGGTGAGGCGTTTGGGTGTCTTAGCAACATCCTCAGCGTGAAAAAACGATTTGTCCACCACAGTTATGCTGGCCCCAGTGTCCCTGATGGCAGGAGTCTCCTGACCATTCACCTGGACACTGTCCTTATAATACTCTTTAGTATTATCTGGGATAGAATTATAGACATCTAAGTTCTGTTGTTCCCACAAACCCAGAGACACTAAAGAAACACTGGCTGAGACTCCAATGGGTTCATCAGCCAGTAATAGAAAGTTTCCACTTGCCATTTGTACTTCCTCCTCTGGAGCGAAGGCTAAGGAGACAAGCTGGACCCCTGAAGGTTTACCCTTACATCTGGGATCTCCTTTCACATGGTCAGTAGAGCCACAAACAAAGCATTTACCAAATGCTTTCTGGAATGGTGGCTTGTTCTGACCTCCTTCTGGTTTGGCACCAGGAGGTACACTAGTCTGATTTGGTTTCCCTGGTGGCTTACCCTTTTGGTTCTGTTTGGGGCCCTCTTTGGAATTGGAATTATTAGAATTCTCTTTGGAGTCCTTCTTTGGCTGTTTTCCCTCATCCTTTTTCTGAGTAGCCCCAGAATCCTTGTGAGTGGCCCTGTTGGCAACCCACAAGTCAGCAGCCTTAGCTAACTTCCTGGAATCTAATTCCTTTGAATCAGCCAAGTGCTGTCTGAGCTCAGGGGAGCAGGCATCATAAATTGACTCCAACATTACAATATTCTTCATTCCTTCATAAGTGTTAACTCTGTAACCCTTAATCCATCCCTCTAAGTTTTTCAAACTTTCACTCACCCAGGTAGCCCAAGGGGTACCATCATGCTTTTTAAGGGTCCTAAACCTCTTAAGGTACTGGGAAGGGGTCTTCCCAAATCTAGCTATCAAAGCTAGTTTCACACATTCATAATCCTTCTTATCCACCTCCCCCAACTCCATTACCACATCAGTTGCAACAGGGGGAAGCCTAGAGAACAACCAGGGAAGTAACTCATTCCCTGTGATGTCCTGGAGCCCATGATGATACTCAAACATTTTTAACCAATCCAACACATCCAACTTAGATTCATACATACCCACTAATTCCTTAGGCATCCGGGGTCTTTTGGGACTGGAACTCCTAGAAGAACCAGAGGAGAGAGAAGCATTTTCCACAGACAACTTTTTCATTTGTAGTTCATGATTAAGCTCCATTTCTGAGTCTTAACTCAGCTTGCTTCTGCTCAGCCTGGGCATTCATTCTTCTGAACTCTAGCTCTTGGTTTCTTTCAGATTGAGCAATAAAACGTTTGTACTCTAATTCAAGCTTTATTTTTTCAAGTTCAAAATAAGCAGGGTTACATGTAGGACCTGGTATAGGCCCAGTACGTACAGTAGGTAAGGCAGACAGAGGCTCAGAGTGGCTAACTTCATTAGGTTCACTTTCCTCTTCGGACTCATTATCAAGACTTTGGGCTTCATTACGACCCCGGCGCTAAACCATGGTGCTATTAGCACCACGGTCCATGCCGGGGTCCGCCATGGTGAATGGCGGAATTACCGCCCCATTCCAAGTTTGGCGGGGCGGTAATTCCCCATTCACCATGGGCCCTTCCCCATTCCCATTTTTGCCCCTTAGGCACCGACACCTTTCACGGCGCTCTTAAACCCTTAACGCCAGGGTCGTAATGAGGCTATTTGATTCAGATCAATACCATCACTGTTTTCTACATTTGCTGGGGGGGGTAGATTCCTCTGTACCACCCAGACTTTGGTTTTCTAACAATCTTTCTACAAGTTCCATTTTCTTGCCCTTCTCAGAGAGATTCTTATGGCACTCTAATAATTTGTTTTAAAAAGGGAGAGAAAAGCAGAGAATAAATTGAAACAGATCCCAACACTTTTTCACGAACACAACAAGAGAGGAAGGCAAAGTAACACCGTGAATTCAGAGTCAGTAGGCCGGATCCGCTTTAAGAGGATCAAAACGAAATGTGTCCAAGGTCACACGGTTGCAGTGCACAAAAGTCTTGTAACGGTTCAAAAAGGAGTTGGACCAAAGAAAGGGACCAGTTAGAGGGTCAAGGCGGACAGTCCAGTTCAGAAGGTTAAGGGGTTATTATTACCTTGTAGCAATCTTTAGAAAGGGAGGCCTGGCGGACACGGTACCTTAAAGTGGTGAGAATACTCCAGCGGGGGCAGTTGTTCCTGGCAGCGGATGCAAGTCGGTGCTGCGTCCGGGGGAAGAGAGGATCTCGTCGGGAGGAAGACAGGAGTCCGTTGCACTGCCAGGGAAGAAACCAGCCGCAGAGTTTCTCAGGTAAAAGGAGCGGTCAGTTGATTCGCGGTTCAGTGGTAAGTGGCTATACGGCCACCGGGTTGCTTGGCACAGGCAGTTCGACCACAAACCGATCTGGGGTGCGAAGAAAGAAGGTAAACTGGTTGTGCCCACCAGTCAGGGGAAGAAGCCTCTCCAGCCGGGAGATCTTCTTTGTCGTTGGGAAGTGGTGAGTCGGTTCCGCAGGGCTCCACCGGTGGTGTTGTCGTGGCAGGTCGGCTCAGCTTCTCCCTCGTCGGATTCTCAGGTCCTGTGGCGACTTCTGAAGTTCCAGTCCCCAAAGCCCTGCTTTTATGCAGCATGCCCCCATTCACTCATCCTAGCTGTCAATCAAACATGCTAAGTGCTGAGCCGGCCAGCTCACCACTTGGGCCAATCACACAAGAGTGCGACTTGAGTTACCAAGGTAACTCAGTCCAGGGTGCCTAAACCCTCTCCCACACCCCCTGTGGTACCCAGACAGAGTGGCACCACATTTGGAGGCTTCTGTGGAGAAGCCTGCCAAAAAGTGGAACAAAGGGCTCGACTTGGGGTGGAGTCACAGAAGAGAACACAAACGCCATTTTAGAATCGAGTCCTGGCAAAAAATACCAACCAGCGAATTAATATTAATTAAATAAACCGGCGGTATGTTCGAGGCTATGAGAATTAAATAATTAAAGTTGGTAGCCTCGAACAATGGGAAAATCCCATAGGGAAATATTTGCGGTCGAATATAAAAAGTAGTTTCCACTGCCACCAGCCAAAACTCGATCAGGGGGGACGGGGATGTGCCCCCTCGACTAACAGACCCCGGGGCAATCGAAATTGCCCCGACCAGTACGTCCACAATATGATGGTTTGTACTGGTTTCTGTTAATAATTTGGGACTAGTAAAGCCAATGGTGACTTTACATGCCCTGGGAGACAGTAGTCAGTCCCAGGGTATGGAGTCTATGGTGGGGTGTCACTATGACACCCCTGTGTTACTACACGGAGGGTGCTGTGTAACGCACATAGTAAAAACACATGAGACCCTATGGCGTAAAGGACCCCATAGCCCATAAAACACATTAACAGTCAAAGGAACAACATAAATCATGTCCAAGAGTGGGAGAAAAAGAGTCTCACTCTTGGCAGGAGATAAAAACAAACTCCAGAAATCCAGCAAAGCTGCTGGGGGACTCACTAGGTTAGGAAATTCAGCCTAAAGAGAGAATTCTCCCTAACAGGGATGCACAAGGGTAACTTGCAGCGCAATCAGCAAAGAAAGGAAGGTGGAATTGCAGCAACAGGCAGAGATGTATATAGACGGGAATGATGGGACGTCAGCAGTGACTTCGATATATGACTTCCGTAGAAGCAACGAAAGACAGGTAGTGTTGGAATGCATGGATGAATATTTGGTGGAGAAATGGAAACAGCTATTGGGAAATTACCACCGCAGCGATTGTTGGATTTGAATGCATTAACACGCTGTAGGGAGAGGGATGAAGAAGTGAAAGAACATGTACATAGACTTTTTGAGCTCAGAGATGAATTAGATAATGATTATGTCGAAATGTTTACTGCACCTGTCAAAGTGTTTACTACACCTGCGTACAGAAGTAGGGATATCGGGAGACCTGGGAAGGGGGAAAAGGGGTCGCATAATAAACAGCAGCAGTTACCATCGCCGGGGCAGAAGGAGATGGTGAACGAATTATCGTTGCTAAAACAGGTGGGGGCAGACTTGAAAGAATGTCTAATAAGAACACGAGTATTAATGCAGCAAGTAGTAGGACATAATAAAGGGCGAGGGAACGCACAAAGAAGGAGTAATTCGAATATGCATGGGGGAGCAGGGGGACCGAATCAGTGTGCGTATTGTAAGGAGGAAGGACATTGGCGAGCGCAATGTCCGTATCTACAGAATAGAAATGGGTCTGGTCAGAGGAGACAGCATAGAGGACACCCAGGGGCGAATAGACCAAATAGGAATAGTATGCAGCAGCATCACAATAACGGAGGTAATCAAAAACAGGGCCAAAACCAAAATGCCCCAAATCAGAGTCAGGGACAGCAAAATCAACAATATAGAAACCAGAGAGGGGGAAATAGAGGGAAGAGTGGGAATGTTTTCGATACACAGCCAAACACGTATTACAGTAATAGTAATGATTACACATCGGACGATGTGTTATTTCCCCAATAGGACAGCCCAGGACAGGGGTCGGAACCAGTGTCTATTCCCATGAATCAGAGAGGACCCTACGTAGAAATGAGAGTCGGGAATGAGGAGCACCGCTTTCTTGTAGATACAGGAGCACAGAAATGTTCAATAGACCATCACTTGGTTCCGGATATACCACTGTCAGGGCTAAAGAATATTTCCGTAGGATTCGCAGGTACCCCAGTCATGAACCCAGTGTCCAAACCAGTCCCAGTTACCATAGGACCATTTACTGAACATTGTCCTTTCCTTTTAACAGAAAATTGTGGGGAGAATTTGTTCTGTTATACATTGAACGGCAGACGGAGTGTTTCTATCGATATGGCCACATGATGCCCCTGTGTCAGAATTCATGTCCGAGGCGTTACCAGGGGAACTAAGTAAAGTACCAACCTGTACATGGGCAATGCATGACAATGATGTAGGATGTTTAAAGATAGAGCCAGTAAAGATCATTTTGAAAGAAGGTGTTACCCTACCGCGAATACCCCAATACAAAATTTCGGCTGAAGGTGAGAAAGGATTGAAGAGTATTGTTACAGATTTGATGAAATTAGGGGTAATCGAGGAAATTACAGGCAGTACATGCAACAGCCCGATTCTTCCGGTTTATAAAAAAAGGAGGTAATGAGGTACCATACCGTTTCATAATTGATCTACGCGCATTGAATAAGGTAGTAGATCCACAATTTCCTCTAGTGCCAGACGTCACTACAATATTGACAATGATACCTGTTTCAGCAGAATATTTTAGTGTAGTAGATTTGATAAACGCGTTCTTCAGTATTCCAGTGGACAAGGACAGCAGATATTTGTTCGCGTTCACATTAGGAGGACGATCATTTACATTTACGCCGATTCCGCAAGGTTACACGGAAAGTCCAAGTATTTACAGTAGAGCATTAAAAGAGCAGCTCGACATGCTGGAATTACCCGTGGGTTGTGTACTCTTGCAATACATAGACGATCTATTACTAGCTGCAGACACAGAGGAGATTTGTAAAGAAAGCACTGTATTACTACTGTCACACCTAGCAGCACATGGCCATAAAGCTAGTTTGAAGACATTTCAGTATAATTGAAAGGAGGTGGCCTATTTGGGCTACCTACTTTCGAAAGGAGGGAGAAGACTAACGCCAGAACGCATAGAAAGTATTTCTTGTATGCCTATTCCAAAGACACAAAAAGGAGTCAGAGCCATAATAGGCATGGCTTCATATTGCCGGCAATGGATTGGTAATTTTGCATTAATTGTGAAACTGTTGGTGAATTTAACTAGAAAGGAAGCGGTTATGCCTTTGCAGTGGGATGAGGAATCTCAGAAAGCATTTGATGGATTGAAAACTGCATTATGCTCGGCTCCAGTTTTGGGTATGCCGAACTATGAGAACATTTTTAGACTATTTGTGTATGAAAGTGAAGGATGTGCATTGGCGGTTTTGACACAGGAACAAGGTGGAAGAAATAGGCCGTGCGGCTATTTTTCTTCTGTGCTGGACCCTGTAGCGCGCGCACTACCACGATGTTTGCGATCTGTCGCAGCGGTTGCTGCATCAGTGAAACAAACGGAAGGGATGGTATTGTGGCACACTTTAATTTTGATGGTGCCACATGCCATAGACGTTCTTCTAAATAGGACACAGACGCAACACCTCACCTCTGCTAGATTGACAAGATATGAGATTATCTTGTTCGCGCCCCATATCCAAATTATGAGGTGTAGCGCTTTGAATCCTGCAGAATTAATGCCACAAACCATAAAAGAAATTGGGAAGAATGAATCACCCCCCCATGATTGCTTAATGGTCACTGAGGAAGAAACCAAGGGGAGAGTTGATTTAAGTGATATTCCACAGAAAGAGCCGGATGGAGAGCTATTTTGTGACGGCTCATGTTTTAAATTACCAGATGGCACGACAACTGCCGCATACGCTATAACTACTCTAGAGAGTGTTGTAGAAAGCAAAAGAATTCCCTATAATTCAGCACAAGCCGCAGAAATAATAGCATTAACCAGAGCATGCGAGATTTCTGAAAATTTGAATGTGAATATATATACTGATAGTCAGTATGCTTTTGGAGTGGTTCATAATTTTGGTCGACTCTGAGAGAGGGTTTTTGAAATCACATGGCGCCAGAATTCAACATGGCCCTTTGATTGTACGACTGCTGTCTGCACTCAAGTTTCCAAAGCGCCTAGCAATAGTGAAATGCGAGGCACATAAAAAAGTAACATGCAAAGTAGGAGAGGGAAACGTGTTTGCAGACAGAATTGCGAAACAAACTGCCACTGATTTGAATAATGATGACGGTTCATACAGAGGAAGTACCCTGTATGATAGAAGATGGAGTTGCCACTGTCAAAGAAATGCAGGCCGAGGCTACGGCCGATGAAATACAGGGGTGGGCAGAGGGATCTGCTGAGTTGGATCTGGAGGGTTGTTGGGTGGACAAGGGAACTAGAAAATTGATGTTGCCAAATTCGTACGTAACTGCAATGGTCACAATGGCCCACAGCTCTACGCACATCTTTGGGAAGAAAATAATACAGCACCTTTCTACAGTTTGGCAGAATGTAAACATAAAAAAGAATGCAGAGAGGTTGGTGCAGAACTGTATCACGTGTTTGCAACACAATGTAGGGAAGGGAACAGTGACTCCAACAGGCAGTTTTGGCCCGCCCTCCATGCCATTTGAGGTAATTCATTTTGATTTCATAGAGATGGAGAGGTGCCAAAACTTAAAATACGTCTTGGTGGTGATCTGTGCATTCAGTAAGTGGGTGGAGGCATATCCCTTGAAGGACTGCACAGCAATGAGCACGGCAAAAGTAATGTTGAAGGAGTACTTTTCCAGATTTGGCTTGCCCCGTGTCCTATGGTCTGATAATGGACCACATTTTGTGGGCGCAGTGGTATTACAGATATGTGCTGGTCTTCAGATTGATAAGAGATTCCATAGTTCAAGGCATCCGAGTTCTGCCGGTCTTGTGGAGAGGCACAACAGGATTCTTAAATCAAAGATTAGTAAGATTTGTGCGGGAAGCAAGTTGAGTTGGGTGGATGCATTACCAATAGCACTATTATGCATGCGTACGTCTGTACAGGCTAAAACTGGGCTCTCCCCGTACGAGATCGTGATGGGGAGGCCGGCAAATGTTTGTTGCGCACCTCAGCCAAAACGACTTAGTGAGATAGAACATCCTGTGCTTAGTACTTATTGTGGCCTTTTAATGCAGAAATTGCGTTTGATTCATCAGCAGGTGCAGGAGGCATTACCAGTGAGATACACCGGTCCGGGGGACGCGCTGGAGCCAGGAGACTGGGTGCTGCTAAAGAATTTTGAAAGAAAGTCATCATTAGCACCCAGGTGGCGCAGGCCCTATCAAGTACTTTTGGCGACGCAGACGGCAATACGGGTGGATGGAAGGAAGTCGTGGATCCATGCCACCCATGCCAAGAAGATTCCAACTGCACTGAAAGACTTGCCTGACACTGATGACCGGAAAGAGACAGCAGTCCCAGAAACGAAAGAAACTGTTGCCAGTAAGCAGCCACCTAATCTGCCAAAACGAGAAGTGAAACTCGAAACAAAGCCTGAGACGATTGCCAAAGAGGGGGAAGGGCAAAGAGTGCCCCAACGTTGCCCAGCAGAATTGACATCACTGCTGGCCGACGCAGAATCTGCCTTGCAAATACCAGCAGAAACAAATCGTGTACCCCTTTGGCGCCCACCAGCACTTGCCAGCATGCAAAAAAAAAATGGATCTGCATCATTGGCACAGCGCACACCAGCACCTGCAGTAGCGCCACAGGCTGACTTTGAGCCTGAATCTGGAAGTGCACCGGCACTGTTCACGGATCATACGATAACAGGAGCAAGGCGATACAACTTGCGGCTTTGGAAGAGAAAGTGATCCGCAGTTCTTTTTGGTGTTTATGTCAACCTCTGGTTCTGCTCATGGACGGAGAAGGAACCAGAGGTGTAGAGGAGAGAAGCGTGAGAGTTGTGCAAGTCGGACAATTCAAGACTTGCGGCTCCTCGGTGCGATCATAAAAAGTACATGTGTCAGGAACCAGAACGGACAAGCTGGGCGCACATGGTACTATGGCAAGTGAGATAACTGATTAAAAGTACATGTGTCCTGAACCAGAGCGAACAAACTGGGTGCACATGATACTAAGGCGATAAGATAACTGATCAAAGGTCCTCTGAGCAGTATAAGAAAGGACAAGTGATCTCGCCTAAAAACGAATAATCGTATCCAGGCTAAAAAGGAGAGGCAGAACTGAACTGTGACAATTCCATTGAACTTATTAACATCAGAGCAAGCGCGACGAAGAGAGATATCCACAACAAACTGTGATAAGAAAGAAGAAGGACGACGAGAAACATGCCGGGACCGGTTCCAGCCTCCTCCTGCACCACCATCGCTGAGAATGAGTTAATTATAAAGACTGTAAGCTTAAGAAAAACGCATGGTAAAAAGAATTGTATGCTGGTACTGACAATAATAATGTGCTTTATGAGCGTGGTAGCACCAATATCGATAGCCCTAATATTATGGTGGGTGGAAACAATACACCCATTAGAAATGTTTTTACCAATAATCAATATATCCACTACTGAAAGCCCGGTTCAGGTGATCATTTATACCCTGCCCGCAATGGAAGAAAGACAAAGGGAAGGTTTTGGAAATAACACTTTACTGTTGATCATGACCATGACACATGCAATTCTGAAGAAAACAAATTGCTGGGTATGTGCCCATTTACCACAGCATGCTGGGAAAGGAATAGGGTGGTATGTGCAGCCACTACTATTAAGTTCTGCATGTAGTGCATCTTTAGGTGCAATGCTCTATGGGAAATGGAATGAGAGTAATACGGGTCAATTAGACAGAACCAACATGAATGAGTTTGAGGAGATAATAATGAAGCCTGTGGGTTGTTCCATTTTCAATAAAACACAAGTAATAGCCCCAGAGCCCACAAGGAAAAGTACACGAAAGATAACACAACAAAATAGACGAGATAGATTGTCCCCACCAGAAAAAACATCTCTAATGACGTTTCGTGTAAGAACAGAAGGGGAAAAAGATGCAATTCCCCCATCTTACACAGTGAATTATAGCCCAAGAACTGTCCCTTTTTGTCTAAAAATGAAAGGCTCTTTTTCAGTCGGAACATATACTGGTTGCATGAATACAGTGGTATTAAAATGGGAAATAGAACCAGTATACGTAGGTCATCCAGTTTATTTTATATGTGGAGAGAAAGCATATCCTTGGTTGCCCAGAAACTGGGGAGGTACATGTTACCTAGGGCTACTGTTCCCAGGAGTATTCCTCTTAGAAACAGCAGCCATGGTCAGATTATCCAGAACTAGAGTCAAAAGGACTGACGAGGGTGTTCTAATAGCAACTGATGTAGCAAAATCATTTATTCCATTCTTAGTGCAGATAGTGAACTCCTATAATATAAGGCAAATGTCCAGAATCCTAAAAAATACAATAAACACAACAACAGATATATTATTTAACATGACGTTGGAAGAAAGAGGAATCAGGTTAATGACGCTGCAAAATAGAATGGCTCTCGATGTGATCCTGATTGATCGTGGGGGAATTTGCAAAATAGTGGGATCAGCATGTTGCGTTTATGTCGATGACTATTCCCCCACGATCTTTGAAGCAATAAAAAAATGCACGTCCTAAGCTCTGAACTCCCTACTGGAGAAGGGAGCTGGGGAATAGGATCTTGGTTTTGGGGAATACTACGTTCTTGGGGATGGAAGTTGATCTCAATATTAGTAGTGGTGTTTGGAATATTCCTAACGTGTTGTTGTTGTATACATTGTTTACCCATAGTTTGCGCTGAGGTAACTGAGGGATGTATGGAAGGATGTATGCATATGATGACAAAAAAAAACAACCTCATGATCGAACTGACCCAGACCCAAATGAGATAAGAGCAGTAAAAGAGTTGATGGCAATAGATATTGATGAAGACAATGATGCCTACGATAGCATGCAAAATTCAGACATAAGTACTTCAGATTCATCATCACTAGAGGAGGTTTCAATAAATAGATGAGACGTTTGGCATACGGCCAAAGGAGGATTTGTCAGTCTAGAAAAATGGATACCTCTACTTTGTGACCGCAAATGCATTTTGGTGGCCATGGGCCAACCGTCTCATGCACGATATGACAGAATATAGGTTTTCAAGTTTGCCAATGAACGGCCATTTTGATGTAACAAGAATCGCCATTTTGTTTTCTAACCATTGCACATTGCTTTCTGTTCCCATTGCTTCGCAGTATATTTTCCGCTTACAATGCTCGACTATAAAACATTGTTGTCTGTATGTGAAAAGGGCAAGGCTGCTGGGCCCGAGAGGATAACAAGAGTTAGCTGAAACACAAACATGGGCAGCGCCAGGAAGAATGCCCGGCTCCCTCCCGAATGTAGCCTTGAAGCAGAGCTGCAGGGCATTTAATCATTTCACAGCTGCAAGCCAGTCTCGTTATATGGTAGAATATGTTAGAATAATACAGCTAAAGGCTTGATTTATGCTTTTCTTATGGCCCCCCTTTGCTGAGCCCGCTAGAGTGTGTCGGCTCCCAGGACGCGAATAGCACCTAATAGATAGCAAGGTCCGGAATGCTACTCTTCCCCCCCGTATGTAGCTCGCTTCCAAGAACAGAAGCACTGTGTTCTATTCAACAACTGAAAGATGCCTTCGCACTCACAAATTGCAAATTGTTACTAGAATAGATGTTTGAAGGTGTCATAGTAGTCGGAGATGTCCATCATCACACCAAGTTCAAAGAAACCCAATAAAGGGGGGGTGTTAAACATGCCATAGCTGATTGTTTGATATGCATTTTGTATATATGTAACTGATGTACGTAATTCACTCTCTTGCATCCCTCGAGGTCTAGAGATACGCGGGGCGTGAGACCGAGTTGGCCAACTGAGACTTTTGCTTTGTAATAAACCCTAGCTTTGGGAATACAACCTCGTGTCTGGCGTATCTATCGTGTGTGGTGACTCGCCTTGTTTCCATAGACGTCAGGGTCCCCTAGGGGCCCCTTTCAAGATGGTGCCCGAATAGGGACCCTCCCCCGCTTGTTCCATCGCATAACGTTGTAATTGAGTAAGGCAGAGAACGGCGAGGACGGGACGATCGAGCCGTGATCAAGAGGTGTTCGGGGCGCCCTGTAAAAGTGATGAGAGACTCCTTTGCAGATCTGCACACATCTGATCCCTGATCGACGTGCCTGGCTAGAGAACAAGGAGGCGAGGGTCCCGAAACAAGGCGGAAGCCAAGAAACGCAGACACGACGTCCTTTGGTGCGTCAGTATACAGACGACTTGATTTATCAGGTGAGTCATTCCTCGGATTGCAAGTATCCTGATATTGGTTGAGAGTTGACTTTGCAAAATCAAACGCCCTAGGTAAGGTTAATTAACCAGGGGGAAGGTTGAAACATGCCTGGGGTATTGTCCACCTTAGCTGGGTTTTTCTACTGTGGTAGACAATCTTTGGAAGATGGCTAAATTGTACCACCTGAGGGAACGCCGGCGTATGAGATGTTTCCACGCCGTGCCAGTTTCGCTTCTCCATAAATCCTGCACCCGCAGTATGAATTACGTAGGATCCTCGTTCTCCTCCATTGTGCACTGCATCACTAAATGTAAATCTGGAACATCTGGGAATGTGCGCCTCAATGCATCCCATACTTGTGCTCGAACATTATTGAATGCCGATCCATCGTGGCGGTCACAACTCATCGTGACTCCGGGGAATCCAGCCTTTTCCCATACTGCGTCTGCTTGGTCACCAATTGCTGACACTAATAAGCTCTTCACATCCCCTATCGCAAGTGGCACTCCTGCTGTGTTTTTCTGACAGGTGTGTATCCATTTCACAGCCCCACCCGATAGTGGGGGGAGGACCTTTAGCAAGTTGTTTCTATCCATTTGAGCCCATGGAATGTAATGTGGCATACCTGCTCCTTTATGTATCAATGGCATTTGTAACTTGTGTTTCTTCCCTACCATACTTACCGCACTTTTCTTTATTTTACTTACCATCATATTTCCCCCTTGCTGTCTTAGTCTCCCCTGCCATAGTGGTGGCGATGGTGTAAGTGGGTACCGGCGGTTTGGCAGTGGGGACCCGGTCTCGGCAGCTGCCTCTTCATATTTGTCTAAGTCACTCCACACCTCTTCTAGTTCTGATTCTTGCTCATTGTTCCCTTCACATCCTTCTCCTCTCTCACTGTCTGGGGTGGGTGGGCGTATAATCCTCATGGGTTTGTCATTTAGATGGAACAGGAATTCCCCTGACCGCCACTCTTTCTCTTGCTCTTGTGGTATGCGTGTTCCTTGTGATGATACTGACCGTGCTGGCTCTGAGATCGCTTGCGCCATTTCCCCTGCTGTGCTCAATGTTGGCGTTAGATCCGCGATGGATAATGGTGGCACCTCTCCTCCCCTGGCAGCATTTGGCTCCTGTCACACAATGCTCGTAGCCGTGTTATTTCCATCTGTGCAGCCGTTAGCTGTCGGTCTAATTCTCCAGTGAGATGTGCCAAATTCACGGGGGGTGCGCTTGTTGGGCCATACAAGCCTCCTTTATCATAGGGGGTTGGTGCTGTGGCAACTGCTCCGGTTGTGGGTGTGGGAGTTGGACATGCTGGTACGTACAGGGGCTCACTATATCCTACTGCTGGTCTGGACATTAAAGGATATATCTTAGTTGTATCGCCTTCAGCTGTGGTGGTTGTGCACTCGCCCTTTGGCGTTCCGCTTACCTCTTCCTGCATTTTTTGTATTTCATTCACTCTTTCTTTATTTACCTCTGCTGTTGGCGTAACTTCTTCAAACATTCGCCACAGGTCTAGTTCTTCCCTTCTGTTTTGCAGTTGTTTCCCCTTATACCTTGCTAACAAGTGTGTGGATACTAAATCTAATACTCTTTTGTCAAATGACCCACCTTCTGGCCAAATTGGCATCACACTGTCCCCTTTTATCTCTGTCAACCATTGATCGTGGTATTTTTGTATTTTCTCACTGTATAACGGAAGGTGCTGACAAATATGCGCTAGTGGTGTTATTCCCCCCATGACGATGTGTTACCTTTCCTCCCTTTGTCTGTGCTTACCTTTCGACCTCCCTTTCCCCTTAATCACTTCGTCACTAGTTGGATAATACACTACGAGTCTTCTCAATTACTTGTAATTTGTACGCACATATATGTATCAAAATATATATATATATCAACCCATTTTCAACGTTAACCTTTTAGTTATTGCAGGTTCAAATTCAACAGTTCATAGTTGCACATTTTGCCACTTTAACCACAAATTAATCACACTACTTGGATATCCTTGATGAAAAATGGACAGAACACAAAAGCACATATACCACTTATCATGCACATGCACTACCTGCACGCGTTTTCTCCCCGTTTCTCTTTTTTCCACCCCTTTCCCGTGTCGCCTACTCTTCTCATTCACTCCCCACCTCTTACACCCTCTTACTCTTTTCCAAGAATCCTTTCGTACCCAGAAGAAGAATGTTCTAAATAACTACTCCGAGTCTACTCAATATACGAGACTCCTACTATTTTCTCTGTATCTTCACTTATTTATTCTGCACTGGACGAGACAATGCTACGCGGTGCCGCCTTTTACCCCGTTCGGGCGAGGATACCACTTCTCTTTTTTCTCTTCACTTCTTACCAAAACCTAATGGCCATATAAAGGATAGAGCAGAAAAGCCTCATCATCACTCACACAGGCCCTACTCTTCCCTACCACCCGTTACCACCTGTCCCCCCTATTTCCCCCTTACCTTTCCTTTGTAACCTTCGCAACCGGCACTCACGTTTTCAGTCAGGTGACTCGAGGGTCGCCGCTCGCAGTCCGACCCCAGTCAGGCTCGCACCCCAACCAAGCCATGGCCCGCCTCGGCGAGCAGCTTTTCAGTCGGGTATTCGTCAACCGGGAACCCTTGACCCTTCTTCGTAGTGCATACAGGCTTGTAGGCCGAGGCGATGGTTTCGCCTGGGGGCATCCCGGATCTCGCCGCTCGGCGCCGGCCTCGAGGCACCTCTCCGATCACGTCGCAGGGGGTCACCAAATGTTTGTGCCCTCCCTGACTCAATTGGGGATGAACCAGTGTTCCTGGATGTCTGTGGCAATGTGTTGTTTTGCTATATGGCCGGGGAAATGCAGCTGTTGGAATGTTATTTCTAGTAATTCTATGGGCATTACAACCTTTCCTGTTGTCTCTTGCCTCCAAATGAGATCTGTGGCTGATTGTTTACATCCTCGTTTGCTCCACAGTTCTTGCTCCTCTTGGGACGCTCTTCTTTGCAACTCTATTATTTGCGCTATTGGGGTATTATTGTATGCCTCCTCTCGTGGATCTGTGGTGGTTGCTTTTGTGATACATTCGAGTGTTGGTGTCACATTGAAATACGAGGCCTCCTTCGCTGCCGCATCGGCTGCCGCATTTCCCAATGAGATTGCATCTGTGTTGCTGGTATGGGCTTGGCATTTCACCACTGCCACTACCGTTGGTACTGCTAATGCATCTATCAGCTCATTCAACAATGTTGCATGCTGTACTGGAGAACCGTCTGCCCTCCTGAATCCTCGTCTACGCCACCATGACAATCCTGAGTGCACCGTGGTAGTTGCATAGGCTTTCAATCTTTGGCCTTCTGTCTATTTTTGTTTCTCTTCTTCTAATCTCTCCTCCTCTTTTCACACTTTTCTGTTCCTCCCTTTGCTTACATTCGTTGTCCCTTTCTTCTTTGTGTATTCTCTCTTCTGCTTTTTCTCTTTTCTCTCCCTCTTCCCTTTCCTCTCTTTCCTGTACTCAGTCAATGCCTTTATCATCTAGTTTGAGCAATATTTGTCCTCCCATCCATTCATTCTGTATTATACATATGTGTTCTGAGGTGTAGACACTGTTATAAGCAGGGGGCTCATACATTCAATTAACATACCTTGCTGCTGCCTTTACTTCCTTTAAAGGGTAAAATCCCTTTTCTTCAGTATTTACATTTTGCTTTTCAGAATGTAAATTCGGCGCTAAAGGTTTTACATCTTCTCCTTTATTCTGATTAAGCATCCGCTCCCATTCAGCTGGATCTTCTTCCTCACTCTGGTCCATTTTCCACAGTTCTAAAACTGCCTTTTCTCCAACTTCTTTCCTTTATGAATGGCATGTAAGTATGTCGTCATGTGACGCAATACCGGTTTAGATAATGAACCCTCTTGAGGCCACGACATAAGTTCTTTATTAGTTGTGCCCTTGACCTGTTCAGAATGATATTTCCTAATTCTGGCTGTAAATCTCAGCAATGTTCTGCATAGGTGTAAAAACGGTGTCTCTTCCATAGTGACAAGTCAATCAGACTGTCAATACTTACCCAATCTGCTATTCTTCTTTCTAGGTGTATTAAATATATTGTTTTAATCTTTTTGAGCAAGCACCATCAGTCGCCACTCGAAATCCGTAAATCGAAATATTTTAAAACGTTTTGTACCACTGTTCTTCTTCCTCCTACTTTTACACTTTCTATTTATTTTTTATATTATTCTTGTTTTTTTGTATCTTAAGGTTTCTTTATTTGTATACTGATTTCACCTAATGTTTACCTTTTGATTGACGTCAATCTTTTGTTTAAAAAATGTACCAGAACATGTTTTATTTATTTATTTTTACTGTCATTTTACATCCATCCATTTAAACAGGTGGAAAGCTTTATAAAAATACATTATACTCATATACACATGTTTTTTCAATTTGTTCCCCTACGTACGTCTTCCTTTACTATTCTCAGTAAATGTATCTCATCGATTATTGACTCTGTCGTAGAGTTTAATACGCAGCCTTCTTTTTGGCTCTATGCCTCAGGAATCCTTAACTCTCCCATATATCCCTTTTCTTCTTTCTAATCCCTAAAAATCCAGTTACTCTTATATATATATATATATATATATATATATATATATATATATATATATATATATATATATATATTACATGGCCACGGTAGTGGCCATGTAGTTATGGTTAAGTTGGTGTTTCCATAGGAAGAGCACTTTTTGGGCGGCTTATAACTTCGCTCTCCCTGGACGAATCCTCACCAAAAAAAGTATTTGGGTCACTCTGAATTTTTTTGCAAAGTTTGGTGAGGATTCGTCCAGGGGGGGCAAAGTTATAGGGGGGGTCCCAAAACTTTTTTTTTTCCCATAGACATAATGGGAAAAAACTTTGCTCACGCCTACAGCCCAAACCGCTGGACGGATTTACACCAAATTTGCGGCAGGAGTGGCGGCTTGGTCCCGAAAGCGTGCTTTGCTTTATTTGGTGTAAATCCGTCCAGTAGTTTTTTAAAAAATGACAAAAATGTAAGTGAAAAAAATTAGGGATATCTGTGTTCGCTTCGCGGACACACTTCCCTGTTCGCTCCGTGGACAGGACGGTGATTGGGCAAGCAGCTTGCGTGATGTCCGCGGACATCTGACGTGCTCTCTCATTGGATGCAATGAAAGCGTGCAGTGCGTCTGGCTTCAGAGACGCCCGCCATCTTTGTTCCTCGCCGCTTGCACAGTAAGTCTTGTGTCTGTCTCCTGTTCCTTCCACCCCCGCTCATGCCCCGTGTGTCCTTCTTGTCCCCCCACCCCCCACTCATGCTCCGTGTTTTCCCTGTTCCTCCAGCCCCCCGCTCACACCATCGGCACACGGTGGCCAGCGGAGGGCCGAGGAGCGGGATCTGCCTCCTGCACACGAACGCTGTGTTTCTCCCTCCCCCCCACCACCCGCTCATGCCCCGTGTGTCTTTCTCCCTCCCCCCGTCCCCCACTGATGCCCCGTGTGTCTCTCTCCCCTTCTCCTCACCCCCCGCTCATGCCCCGTGTGTCTCTCTCCCTCCCCCGACCCCCGCTCATGCCCCGTGTGTCTCTCTCCCTCCCCCACCCCCCGCTCATGCCCCGTGTGTCTCGCTCCCCTTCTCCCCACCCCCGCTCATGCCCTGTGTGTCTCTCTCCCTCCCCCCACCCCGCTCATGCCCCGTGTGTCTCTCTCCCTCCCCCCACCCCCGCTCATGCCCCGTGTGTCTCTCCCCCTCCCGCCCACCCCCGCTCATGCCCCGTGTGTCTCTCTCCCTCCCCCGCTCATGCCCCGTGTGTCTCTCTCCCTCCCCCCACCCCCGCTCATGCCCCGTGTGTCTCTCCCCCTCCCGCCAACTCCCGCTCATGCCCCGTGTGTCTCTCTCCCTCCCCTCTACCCCCGCTCATGCCCCGTGTCTCTCTCCCCTTCCCCCACCCCCCGCTTGCACAGTAAGTCTTGTGTCTGTCTCCTGTTCCTTCCACCCCCGCTCATGCCCCGTGTGTCCTTCTTGTCCCCCCACCCCCACTCATGCTCCGTGTTTTCCCTGTTCCTCCAGCCCCCCGCTCACGCCATCGGCACACGGTGGCCAGCGGAGGGCCGAGGAGCGGGATCTACCTCCTGCACACGAACGCTGTGTTTCTCCCTCCCGCCCACCCGCCGCTCATGCCCCGTGTGTCTCTCCCCCTCCCGCCCACCCCCCACTCATGCCCCGTGTGTCTCTCCCCTTCCCCCCACCCCCGCTCATGCCCCCTGTGTCTCTCTCCCTCCCCCACCCCCGCTCATGCCCCGTGTCTCTCCCCTTCCCCCCACCCCCCGCTCATGCCTCGTGTGTCTCTCTCCCTCCCCCATCCCCGCTCATGCCCCCTGTGTCTCTCTCCCTCCCCCCACCCCTCACTCATGCCACGTGTATCTCTCTCCCTCCCGCCCACCCCCCGCTCATGCCCGGTATGTCTCTTCCCCTCCTGCCCACCCCCGCTCATGCCCTGTGTGTCTGTCCCCCTCCCGCCCAACCCCCGCTCATGCCCCGTGTGTATCTCCCCCTCCCGCCCACCCCCCGCTCATGCCCCGTGTGTATCTCCCCCTCCTGCCCACCCCCCGCTCATGCCCCGTGTGTCTCTCTCCCTCGCCCCACCCCCCGCTCATGCCCCGTGTGTCTCTCTCCCCTTCCCCCACCCCCCGCTCATGCCCCGTGTGTCTCTCTCCCTCCCCCGCTCATGCCCCGTGTGTCTCTTTCCCTCCCCCCACCCCCGCTCATGTGCCGTGTCTGTGTCCTGTTCCCCCACCCCCCGCTCATGCCCCGTGTCTATCTCCTGTTGCCCCCACCCCCCTGCTCATGCCCTGTGTCTGTCTCCTGTTCCCTCCACCTGCTCATGCTCCGTGTCTGTCTCCTGTTCCCCCTACCCACTCATGCCCTGTGTCTCTCTCTTGTTGTCCCCCACCCCCCGCTCATGCCCCGTGTCTGTCTCCTGTTCCTCCCACCCACCGCTCATACCCTGTGACTGTCTCCTGTTGCCCCCCCACACACCCGCTCATGCCCCGTGTCTGTTCTCTCCACCCCCCACTCATGCCCCGTGTCTGTTGTTCCCCCCACCCCCCGCTCATGCCCCGTGTCTGTCTCCTGTTCCCCCACCCCTCGCTCATGCCCCGTGTCTGTCTCCTGTTCCCCCCACCCCCTGCTCGTCTCTCCTGTTGCCCCCCACCCCCCGCTCATGCCCCGTGTCTGTCTCCTGTTGCCCCCGACCCCCCGCTCATGCCCTGTGTCTGTCTCCTGTTCTCCCCACCCCCGCTCATGCTCTGTGTCTCTCTCTCCTTCCCCCCACCCCCGCTCATGCCCCATGTGTCTCTCTCCCCCTCCTGCCCACCCCCCGCTCATGCCCCGTGTGTCTCTCTCCACAACCGCCCACCCCCGCTCATGCCCGGTGTGTCTCTCCCCCTCCCCCCCTGCTCATGCCCCGTGTGTCTCTCCCCCTCCCCATCCCCGCTCATGCCCCCTGTGTCTCTCTCCCTCCCCCCACCCCTCACTCATGCCACGTGTATCTCTCCCCCTCCCGACCACCCCCCGCTCATGCCCCGTATGTCTCTTCCCGTCCTGCCCACCCCCGCTCATGCCCTGTGTGTCTGTCCCCCTCCCGCCCAACCCCCGCTCATGCCCCGTGTGTATCTCCCCCTCCCGCCCACCCCCCGCTCATGCCCCGTGTGTCTCTCCCCCTCCTGCCCACCCCCCGCTCATGCCCCGTGTGTCTCTCTCCCTCGCCCCACCCCCCGCTCATGCCCCGTGTGTCTCTCTCCCTTTCCCCCACCCCCCGCTCATGCCCCGTGTGTCTCTCTCCCTCCCCCGCTCATGCCCCGTGTGTCTCTTTCCCTCCCCCCACCCCCGCTCATGTGCCGTGTCTGTGTCCTGTTCCCCCCACCCCCCGCTCATGCCCCGTGTCTATCTCCTGTTGCCCCCACCCCCCTGCTCATGCCCTGTGTCTGTCTCCTGTTCCCTCCACCTGCTCATGCTCCGTGTCTGTCTCCTGTTCCCCCTACCCACTCATGCCCCGTGTCTCTCTCTTGTTGTCCCCCACCCACCGCTCATACCCTGTGACTGTCTCCTGTTGCCCCCCCACACACCCGCTCATGCCCCGTGTCTGTTCTCTCCACCCCCCACTCATGCCCCGTGTCTGTTGTTCCCCCCACCCCCCGCTCATGCCCCGTGTCTGTCTCCTGTTCCCCCACCCCTCGCTCATGCCCCGTGTCTGCCTCCTGTTCCCCCCACCCCCTGCTCATGCCCCGTGTCTCTCCTGTTGCCCCCCACCCCCCGCTCATGCCCCGTGTCTGTCTCCTGTTGCCCCCGACCCCCCGCTCATGCCCTGTGTCTGTCTCCTGTTCTCCCCACCCCCCGCTCATGCTCTGTGTCTCTCTCTCCTTCCCCCCACCCCCGCTCATGCCCCGTGTGTCTCTCTCCCCCTCCTGCCCACCCCCCGCTCATGCCCCGTGTGTCTCTCTCCACAACCGCCCACCCCCGCTCATGCCCGGTGTGTCTCTCCCCCTCCCCCCTGCTCATGCCCCGTGTGTCTCTCCCCCTCCCGCCCACCCCCGCTCATGCCCCGTGTGTCTCTCCCCCTCCCGCCCACTCCCGCTCATGCCCCGTGTGTCTCTCTCCCTCCCCTCTACCCCCGCTCATGCCCCGTGTCTCTCTCCCCTTCCCCCCAGCCCCCGCTCATGCCTGGTATGTCTCTCTCCCTCCTCCCACCCCCGCTCATGCCCTCTGTGTCTCTCCCCCTCCCGCCCACCCCCGCTCTTGCACCGTGTGTCTTTCCCCCTCCCACCCCCGCTAATGCCTGTGTGTCTCTCCCCCTACCGCCCACCCGCCGCTCATGCCCCGTGTGTCTCTCCCCCTCTCGCCCACCCCCCACTCATGCCCTGTGTGTCTCTCCCCTTCCCCCCACCCCCGCTCATGCCCCGTGTCTCTCCCCTTCCCCTCACCCCCCGCTCATGCCTCGTGTGTCTCTCTCCCTCCCCCATCCCCGCTCATGCCCCCTGTGTCTCTCTCCCTCCCCCCACCCCTCACTCATGCCACGTGTATCTCTCCCCCTCCCGCCCACCCCCCGCTCATGCCCCGTATGTCTCTTCCCCTCCTGCCCACCCCCGCTCATGCCCTGTGTGTCTGTCCCCCTCCCGCCCAACCCCCGCTCATGCCCCGTGTGTATCTCCCCCTCCCGCCCACCCCCCGCTCATGCCCCGTGTGTCTCTCCCCCTCCTGCCCACCCCCCGCTCATGCCCCGTGTGTCTCTCTCCCTCGCCCCATGCCCCGCTCATGCCCCGTGTGTCTCTCTTTCCCTCCCCCAACCCCCGCTCATGTGCCGTGTGTCTCTCTCCCTCCCCCCACCCCGCTCATGCCCCGTGTGTCTCTTTCCCTCCCCCCACCCCTGCTCATGTGCCGTGTCTGTGTCCTGTTCCCCCCACCCCCCGCTCATGCCCCGTGTCTATCTCCTGTTGCCCCCCACCCCCCTGCTCATGCCCTGTGTCTGTCTCCTGTTCCCTCCACCTGCTCATGCTCCGTGTCTGTCTCCTGTTCCCCCTACCCACTCATGCGCCGTGTCTCTCTCTTGTTGCCCCCCACCCCCCGCTCATGCCCCGTGTCTGTCTCCTGTTCCTCCCACCCACCGCTCATACCCCGTGACTGTCTCCTGTTGCCCCCCCACACCCCCGCTCATGCCCCGTGTCTGTTCTCTCCACCCCCCACTCATGCCCCGTGTCTGTTGTTCCCCCCACCCCCCGCTCATGCCCCGTGTCTGTCTCCTGTTCCCCCACCCCTCGCTCATGCCCCGTGTCTGTCTCCTGTTCCCCCCACCCCCTGCTCATGCCCCGTGTCTCTCCTGTTGCCCCCCACCCCCCGCTCATGCCCCGTGTCTGTCTCCTGTTGCCCCCGACCCCCCGCTCATGCCCTGTGTCTGTCTCCTGTTCTCCCCACCCCCCGCTCATGCTCTGTGTCTGTCTCCTGTTCCCCCACCCCCCGCTTGTGCCCTGTGTCTGTCCCCTGTTGCCCCCCACCCCCCGCTCATGCCCGTGTCTGTCTCTGTTGTTCCCCCCACCCCCGCTCATGCCCCGTGTCTTTCTCCTGTTCCCCCACCCCCCGCTCATGCCCCGTGTCTCTCTCCTGTTGCCCCTCACCCCCGCTCATGCCCTGTGTCTGTCTCCTGTACCCCCCCACCCCCCACTCATGCCCCGTGTCTGTCTCCTGTTCCCCCCACCCGCTCATGCCCCGTGTCTCTCTCCTGTTGCCCCCCGCCCATGCCCCGTGTCTGTCTCCTGTTCCCCTACCCGCTCATGCCCCATGTCTCTCTCCTGTTGCCCCCCACCCCCCGCTCATGCCCCGTGTCTGTCTCCTGTACCCCCTCCACCCTCCTGCTCATGCCCCGTGTCTCTCTCCTGTTGCCCCCCACCCCTGCTCATGCCCCGTGTCTGTCTCCTGTACCCCCCAGCCCCCGCTCATGCCCCGTGTCTCTCTCCTGTTGCCCCCCACCCCCCCGCTCATGCCCCGTGTCTGTCTTCTGTTCCCCCCACCCCCCGCTCATGCCCCGTGTCTGTCTCCTGTTCCCCCCACCCCCAGCTCATGCCCCGTGTCTGTCTCCTGTTCCCCCCATCCGCTCATGCCCCATGTCTCTCTCTTGTTGCCCTCCAACCCCCGCTCATGCCCCGTGTCTGTCTCCTGTTGCCCCCCACACCCCTGCTCATGCCCCGTGTCTGTTCTCCCCACCCCCCGCTCATGCCCCGTGTCTGTTCTCCCCACCCCCCGCTCATGCCCCGTGTCTGTTGTTCTCCCCACCCCCCGCTCATGCCCTGTGTCTGTCTCCTGTTCCCCCACCCCTCGCTCATGCCCCGTGTCTGTCTCCTGTTCCCCCCACCCGCTCATGCCCCGTGTCTGTCTCCTGTTTCCCCACCCCCCGCTCATGCCCCGTGTCTGTCTCCTGTTGCCCCCCACCCTCCGCTCATGCCCCGTGTCTGTCTTCTGTTGCCCCCCACCCCTGCTCATGCCCCGTGTCTGTCTCCTGTTGCCCCCCACCCCCGCTCATGCCCCGTGTCTGTCTCCTGTTGCCCCCCACCCCCCGCTCATGCCCCGTGTCTGTCTCCTGTTCCCCCTACCCACTCATGCCCCGTGTCTCTCTCTTGTTGCCCCCACCCCCCGCTCATACCCCGTGACTGTCTCCTGTTGCCCCCCCACCCCCCCGCTCATGCCCCGTGTCTGTTCTCTCCACCCCCCACTCATGCCCCGTGTCTGTTGTTCCCCCCACCCCCCGCTCATGCCCCGTGTCTGTCTCCTGTTCCCCCACCCCTCGCTCATGCCCCGTGTCTGTCTCCTGTTCCCCCCACCCCCCGCTCATGCCCCGTGTCTCTCCTGTTGCCCCCGACCCCCCGCTCATGCCCTGTGTCTGTCTCCTGTTGCCCCCCACCCCCCGCTCATGCCCGTGTCTGTCTCTGTTGTTCCCCCCACCCCCGCTCATGCCCCGTGTCTGTCTCCTGTTCCCCCACCCGCTCATGCCCCATGTCTCTCTCCTGTTGCCCCCCACCCCCCGCTCATGCCCCGTGTCTGTCTCCTGTACCCCCTCCACCCCCCTGCTCATGCCCCGTGTCTCTCTCCTGTTGCCCCCCACCCCTGCTCATGCCCCGTGTCTGTCTCCTGTACCCCCCAGCCCCCGCTCATGCCCCGTGTCTCTCTCCCGTTGCCCCCCACCCCCCCGCTCATGCCCCGTGTCTGTCTTCTGTTCCCCCCACCCCCCGCTCATGCCCCGTGTCTGTCTCCTGTTCCCCCCACCCCCCGCTCATGCCCCGTGTCTGTCTCCTGTTCCCCCCATCCGCTCATGCCCCATGTCTCTCTCTTGTTGCCCCCACCCCCCGCTCATGCCTGTGTCTGTCTCTGTTGTTCCCCCCACCCCCGCTCATGCCCAGTGTCTGTCTCCTGTTCCCCCCACCCCCTGCTCATGCCCCGTGTCTCTCTCCTGTTGCCCCCCACCCCCGCTCATGCCCCGTATCTCTCTCCTGTTGCCCCCCACCCCCGCTCATGCCCCGTGTCTCTCTCCTGTTGCCCCCCACGCCCGCTCATGCCCCGTGTCTGTTTCCTGTACCCCCTCCACCCTCCTGCTCATGCCCCGTGTCTCTCTCCTGTTGCCCCCCACCCCTGCTCATGCCCCGTGTCTGTCTCCTGTACCCCCACCCCCCGCTCATGCCCCGTGTCTGTCTCCTGTTGCCCACCCACCCCCGCTCATGCCCCGTGTCTGTCTCCTGTTGCCCCCCACACCCCGCTCATGCCCCGTGTCTGTCTCCTGTTGCCCCCCACCCCCCGCTCATGCCCCGTGTCTGTCTCCTGTTGCCCCCCACCCCCCGCTCATGCCCGTGTCTGTCTCTGTTGTTCCCCCCACCCCCGCTCATGCCCTGTGTCTGTCTCCTGTTCCCCCCACCCCCCGCTCATGCCCCGTGTCTCTCTCCTGTTGCCCCCCACCCCCGATCATGCCCCGTGTCTGTCTCCTGTACCCCCCCACCCCCCGCTCATGCCCCGTGTCTGTCTCCTGTTCCCCCCACCCGCTCATGCCCCGTGTCTGTTTCCTGTACCCCCTCCACCCTCCTGCTCATGCCCCGTGTCTCTCTCCTGTTGCCCCCCACCCCTGCTCATGCCCCGTGTCTGTCTCCTGTTCCCCCCACCCCCCGCTCATGCCCCGTGTCTCTCTCCTGTTGCCCCCCAACCCCGATCATGCCCCGTGTCTGTCTCCTGTACCCCCCCACCCCCCGCTCATTCCCCGTGTCTGTCTCCTGTTCCCCCCACCCGCTCATGCCCCGTGTCTGTTTCCTGTACCCCCTCCACCCTCCTGCTCATGCCCCGTGTCTCTCTCCTGTTGCCCCCCACCCCTGCTCATGCCCCGTGTCTGTCTCCTGTACCCCCCACCCCCCGCTCATGCCCGTGTCTGTCTCCTGTTGCCCACCCACCCCCGCTCATGCCCCTTGTCTGTCTCCTGTTGCCCCCCACACCCCGCTCATGCCCCGTGTCTGTCTCCTGTTGCCCCCCACCCCCCGCTCATGCCCCGTGTCTGTCTCCTGTTGCCCCCCACCCCCCGCTCATGCCCGTGTCTGTCTCTGTTGTTCCCCCCACCCCCGCTCATGCCCTGTGTCTGTCTCCTGTTCCCCCCACCCCCGGCTCATGCCCCGTGTCTCTCTCCTGTTGCCCCCCACCCCCGATCATGCCCCGTGTCTGTCTCCTGTTCCCCCCACCCGCTCATGCCCCGTGTCTCTCTCCTGTTGCCCCCCCGCTCATGCCCCGTGTCTGTCTCCTGTTCCCCCACCCGCTCATGCCCCATGTCTCTCTCCTGTTGCCCCCCACCCCCCGCTCATGCCCCGTGTCTGTCTCCTGTACCCCCTCCACCCTCCTGCTCATGCCCCGTGTCTCTCTCCTGTTGCCCCCCACCCCTGCTCATGCCCCGTGTCTGTCTCCTGTACCCCCCAGCCCCCGCTCATGCCCCGTGTCTCTCTCATGTTGCCCCCCACCCCCCCGCTCATGCCCCGTGTCTGTCTTCTGTTCCCCCACTCCCCGCTCATGCCCCGTGTCTGTCTCCTGTTCCCCCCACCCCCCGCTCATGCCCCGTGTCTGTCTCCTGTTCCCCCATCCGCTCATGTCCCATGTCTCTCTCTTGTCGCCCCCCACCCCCCGCTCATGCCCCGTGTCTGTCTACTGTTCCTCCCACCCCCCGCTCATGCCCGTGTCTGTCTCCTGTTGCCCCCCACCCCCCCGCTCATGCCCCGTGTCTGTTCTCCCCACCCCCCGCTCATGCCCCGTGTCTGTTGTTCCCTCACCCCCCGCTCATGCCCTGTGTCTGTCTCCTGTTCCCCCACCCCTCGCTCATGCCCCGTGTCTGTCTCCTGTTCCCCCCACCCGCTCATGCCCCGTGTCTGTCTCCTGTTTCCCCACCCCCCGCTCATGCCCTGTGTCTGTCTCCTGTTCCCCCACCCCTCGCTCATGCCCCGTGTCTGTCTCCTGTTCCCCCCACCCGCTCATGCCCCGTGTCTGTCTCCTGTTTCCCCACCCCCGCTCATGCCCCGTGTCTGTCTCTGCTGTTCCCTCCACCTGCTCATGCTCCGTGTCTGTCTCCTGTTCCCCCTACCCACTCATGCCCCGTGTCTCTCTCTTGTTGCCCCCCACCCCCCGCTCATGCCCCGTGTCTGTCTCCTGTTCCTCCCACCCCCCGCTCATACCCCGTGACTGTCTCCTGTTGCCCCCCCACACCCCCGCTCATGCCCCGTGTCTGTTCTCTCCACCCCCCACTCATGCCCCGTGTCTGTTGTTCCCCCACCCCCCGCTCATGCCCCGTGTCTGTCTCCTGTTCCCCCACCCCTCGCTCATGCCCTGTGTCTGTCTCCTGTTCCCCCCACCCCTTGCTCAAGCCCTGTGTCTCTCCTGTTGCCCCCCACCCCCCGCTCATGCCCCGTGTCTGTCTCCTGTTGCCCCCGACCCCCCGCTCATGCCCTGTGTCTGTCTCCTGTTCTCCCCACCCCCCGCTCATGCTCTGTGTCTGTCTCCTGTTCCCCCACCCCCCGCTTGTGCCCTGTGTCTGTCTCCTGTTGCCCCCCACCCCCCGCTCATGCCCCGTGTCTGTCTCCTGTTGCCCCCACCCCCCACTCATGCCCCGTGTCTGTCTCCTGTTGTCCCCCACCCCCGCTCATGCCCCGTGTCTGTCTCCTGTTGCCCCCCCACCCCCCGCTCATGCCCCGTGTCTTTCTCCTGTTGCCCCCCACCCCCCGCTCATGCCCAGTGTCTGTCTCTGTTGTTCCCCCCACCCCGCTCATGCCCCGTGTCTGTCTCCTGTTCCCCCCACCCCCTGCTCATGCCCCGTGTCTCTCTCCTGTTGCCCCCCACCCCCCGCTCATGCCCCGTGTCTGTCTCCTGTACCCCCCCACACCCCGCTCATGCCCCGTGTCTGTCTCCTGTACCCCCCAGCCCCCGCTCATGCCCCGTGTCTCTCTCCTGTTGCCCCCCGCTCATGTCCCGTGTCTGTCTCCTGTTCCCCCACCCGCTCATGCCCCGTGTCTCTCTCCTGTTGCCCCCCACCCCCCGCTCATGCCCGGTGTCTGTCTCCTGTACCCCCTCCACCCCACTGCTCATGCCCTGTGTCTGTCTCCTGTTGCCCCCCACCCCTGCTCATGCCCTGTGGCTGTCTCCTGTACCCCCCACCCCCCGCTCATGCCCCGTGTCTGTCTCCTGTTGCCCCCCACTCCCCCGCTCATGCCCCGTGTCTGTCTCCTGTACCCCCTCCACCCTCCTGCTCATGCCCCGTGTCTCTCTCCTGTTGCCCCCCACCCCTGCTCATGCCCCGTGTCTGTCTCCTGTACCCCCCAGCCCCCGCTCATGCCCCGTGTCTCTCTCCTGTTGCCCCCCACCCCCCCGCTCATGCCCCGTGTCTGTCTTCTGTTCCCCCCACCCCCCGCTCATGCCCCGTGTCTGTCTCCTGTTCCCCCCACCCCCCGCTCATGCCCCGTGTCTGTCTCCTGTTCCCCCCATCCGCTCATGCCCCATGTCTCTCTCTTGTTGCCCCCCACCCCCCGCTCATGCCCCGTGTCTGTCTACTGTTCCTCCCACCCCCCGCTCATGCCCGTGTCTGTCTCCTGTTGCCCCCCACCCCCCCGCTCATGCCCCGTGTCTGTTCTCCCCACCCCCCGCTCATGCCCCGTGTCTGTTGTTCCCCCCACCCCCCGCTCATGCCCTGTGTCTGTCTCCTGTTCCCCCACCCCTCGCTCATGCCCCGTGTCTGTCTCCTGTTCCCCCCACCCGCTCATGCCCCGTGTCTGTCTCCTGTTTCCCCACCCCCCGCTCATGCCCCGTGTCTGTCTCCTGTTCCCCCACCCCTCGCTCATGCCCCGTGTCTGTCTACTGTTTCCCCACCCCCTGCTCATGCCCCGTGTCTGTCTCTGCTGTTCCCTCCACCTGCTCATGCTCCGTGTCTGTCTCCTGTTCCCCCTACCCACTCATGCCCCGTGTCTCTCTCTTGTTGCCACCCACCCCCCGCTCATGCCCCGTGTCTGTCTCCTGTTCCTCCCACCCCCCGCTCATACCCCGTGACTGTCTCCTGTTGCCCCCCCACACCCCCGCTCATGCCCCGTGTCTGTCCTCTCCACCCCCCACTCATGCCCTGTGTCTGTTGTTCCCCCACCCCCCGCTCATGCCCCGTGTCTGTCTCCTGTTCCCCCACCCCTCGCTCATGCCCTGTGTCTGTCTCCTGTTCCCCCCACCCCCCGCTCAAACCCCGTGTCTCTCCTGTTGCCCCCCACCCCCCGCTCATGCCCCGTGTCTGTCTCCTGTTGCCCCGGACCCCCCGCTCATGCCCTGTGTCTGTCTCCTGTTCTCCCCACCCCCCCGCTCATGCTCTGTGTCTGTCTCCTGTTCCCCCACCCCCCGCTTGTGCCCTGTGTCTGTCTCCTGTTGCCCCCCACCCCCCGCTCATGCCCCGTGTCTGTCTCCTGGTGCCCACCCACCCCCGCTCATGCCCCGTTTCTGTCTCCTGTTGCCCCCCCACCCCCCGCTCATGCCCCGTGTCTGTCTCCTGTTGCCCCCCACCCCCCGCTCATGCCCGTGTCTGTCTCTGTTGTTCCCCCCACCCCTGCTCATGCCCCATGTCTGTCTCCTGTTTCCCCACCCGCTCATGCCCCATGTCTCTCTCCTGTTGCCCCCCACCCCCCGCTCATGCCCCGTGTCTGTCTCCTGTACCCCCTCCACCCCCTGCTCATGCCCTGTGTCTGTCTCCTGTTGCCCCCCACCCCTGCTCATGCCCTGTGGCTGTCTCCTGTACCCCCCCACCCCCCGCTCATGCCCCGTGTCTCTCTCCTGTTGCCCCCCCACCCCCCCGCTCATGCCCCGTGTCTGTCTTCTGTTCCCCCCACCCCCCGCCCATGCCCGTGCCTGTCTCCTGTTCCCCCCACCCCCCGCTCATGCCCCGTGTCTGTCTCCTGTTGCCCCCACCCATGCCCCGTGTCTGTATCCTGTACCCCCACACTCCGCGCTCATGCCCCGTGTCTCTCTCCTGTTGCCCCCCACCGCCCCGCTCATGCCCCGTGTCTGTCTCCTGTTGCCCCCCACTCCCGCGCTCATGCCCCGCATCTGTCTCCTGTTCTACCCACCCCCGCTCATGCCCCGTATCTGTCTCCTGTTCCCCCATCCCCCGCTCATGCCCCCTGTCTGTCTCCTGTTCTCCCCACCCCCCCGCTCATGCCCCGTGTCTGTCTCCTGTTCTCCCCACCCCCCGCTCATGCTCCGTGTCTCTTTCCTGTTGGCCCCACTCCCCGCTCATGCCCCGTGTCTGTCTCCTGTTGCCCCCACCCCCCGCTCATGCCCCGTGTCTCCCTCGTGTTCCCCCCACCCCCCGCTCATGCCCCGTGTTTCCCTCGTGTTACCCCCCACCCCCCTGCTCATGCCCCGTGTCTCCCTCGTGTTCCCCCACCCCCCGCTCATGCCCCTTGTCTCTCTCCTTTCCCCCCACCCCTGCTCATGTCCCATTGTGCCCCGAACCCCCCCAGCTCATGCCCCGTGTCTCCCTCGTGTTCCTCCGCACCCCCCGCTCATACCCCGTGTCTCCTTCATGTTCCTTCCCACCCGCTGCCCATGCCCCGTGTCTCTCTCGTGTTCCCCTCACCACCGCTCATGCCCCGTGTTTCCTTCCTTTTCCCCCCCCACCCCTGCTCATGCCCCGTTTGTACCCTGTTCCTCTCACCCCCCGCTCATGCCCATGTGTCTCCCCTGTTCCCCCCCACCCCCCGCTCTTGCCCTGTTGTGTTCTTTATACACCCCGCCTTCCCTTTCCATGGTGGCCAACTTGGTAAAAGATTTTCCTTCCTACACGGTGTAGGAAGGAAAATCTTTTTGTTTTTTTTACCACCCGGCGTTCCCACTTTGAGGACGTAAGATGTTAGTGGTCTTCATCTATTGAAAAGGATGTTATGGTGACGTTGCACTAATAAAAACCTTTAAAATTTAGTTAAAAAAAATGTTACAGGGACGTTATGGTTAAGTTGCGCTACTAAAAACCTATGAAATTCAGTGAAAAAACTTTGTCAAAGGGACGTTATGGTTCCAAGTAAAACCGAAAAACCCTTGAAAATCTCCAGTTATGGTAAGCTAAGCAACCATAACTCGCGCCACCACCGTGCACTGCTAAGACAAACACCCAGGACATCAAAGATGACATCACAAATGTCATTGATGACATCACTGATGACATCACATGTCTGGCTCACTCTTTTTTCTTTTGCTGACATATCTAGGCCACATGGTTTTCTTCAGTAACAGTCAGAAACGAAAAATTTTATTTTATTTGTAGACGTATCCTTCAAGTAGGTTCTTACAGTAATTCCCTTAGAGTCCAGTCACATCATATGAAACATATACATACGGGAAGACACAAGCTTGAAAGACAGCAATCCTTTTTGTGCATAAAGATAATCAATAGACTTATGAGCACTTTCTGCTAGTTCTGTTTTTTTTTTATGGCTGTACTTTCCCTATATATGGTCATATTTGTATACATTGTACTCGCACTACTTTCCTTAGGGTCCAATCACATTAAGTGATACATATACCTAGGGTAAATAGCAGCTTTGAAACAGAGCAATCATTTATTTGCATGAAAATAATCAGTTAAATTATGAATTGTTTCTGCTACTACTTGTGCTTTTTTGCTAACTTCACTTTCGATGTATATACCCATATTGGTATGTGTTCTTGTGTCTTTGTGTTTTGTCTATAGTAAGGCAATAATGTAATACATGTGTTTTATTAGCTACTTATTACATATTTCACAGTACACAAAAATCTATTAAGAAACCAATTGTCATTTCATTATTCAACATATTAACATTACGAATATTATACCTTCATCTTGTACACTGCACACAATGTTATGTTTCTGTATGAGTAGCTTAGTATACTAGATAGAACCCCATAATAGAATGCTATTTATGTCAATGCATCGTTCAATGCACTAATTAGGGTATGATATTTATTGCAATGATCCTTGACACTTGTTTCGCAACATTATAATAAGAATCCCTTGTACACATATTTCATGAAAAGTACATACACATGTGATGTCATCAGTGATGTCATCAATGACATTTGTGATGTCATCTTTGATGTCCTGGGTGTTAGTCGTAGCAGTGCACGGTGGTGGCATGAGTTATGGTTGCTTAGCTTACCATAACTGGCGAATTTCAAGGGTTTTCGGTTTTACTTGGAACCATAACGTCCCTTTGACAAAGTTTTTTCACTGAATATATATATATATATATATATATATATATATATATATATATATATATATATATATATATATATATGTTCAAAATGCTGCCATTTCATGCAGAAGATTTGAGCTGCACTCTCCACAGCGGTTAAAAGGCAAAATCAGGGATCTTGCCCCACACCTACTACTAGCAGCCCGTGCACTCCTAGTAACAAAATGGAAATCCAAAAAGGTTCCAAGTAAGAAGGAATGGATCAATTTGTCAACCAATATTTACACAATGGAATTGATCACGGCATCCCTGCATAACAAAGCATCGCAATGTGAGACCTTATGGGCCGACTTTCGAGGCAAACACCTCTCCGACACGACGGACTCTCCAGCCGAAGACGCTACAGGATCTTAATTGAACCAAGAATCCCAAAAACTCTCAATACAGGACAGTTATGACCCACAAATCAAGGAAACCTCACAATAGTGAACCGAACATTACTCGCTATGAACATGTCAACAGAGAAATGATGCCGGAATGATGTCTGCCCAACCATAGGGGGTAAGGGGGGTGGGTACGGAAGATGTTATACTGATTGTTACTACTAGAGATCAGAAACGAACACAAGAACGATCAAGTGTATAATGAGACTTTAGTTTTGTTCTGTTGATGTAACCATATGCTAACAGAGCTGTAACAATTGAAAAGCTTAAATCTCTTGTTCACTTTGTTTTTCTTTTTCTTTTTGTTTCAAAATCAATAAAACCAAATTTTTAAAAAAAAGGCAAAATCAATCCCAATTAGGACAAATACTGCCGGGTCCACACCTTGTTTGTCACAAGTTTCCTTCCTTTATTTATTTTGCAGGGAAAATTGTAAAAATACAAAAACATGGATATCCATTTAAAATTTGAAAAGCGACTTGTTCACAACGGTTTGTCTCATTGTCAAACAAACATTTAAAAGACATGGAAGTGAGGCAGCAAAAGAGATTTAGGTGTAAACATAATAAAAGGACTATTTCTCCTCGGGAGCTGCAAACCCATAGTTCCATTTCGGCCATTTTAGCCTAGTATGTCAAGTGAGTAACAGTAAACTGATTGCGAGTTACATTCTATTGTATGCGTGTAATTTTTCAACAATTGCATAGTTCCACGATCCATAGTGCATTCAGGTGCATTTATGGTTTAACATTATCCTTCTGTGACTGCTGGTTATATGGCATCTCCTAACTTTTAAGCTGGAGGAGGAATTAAGGGAAAGTGCCCATCAAACACTTCTAATATTTCACTGATTTTAGGGGTGTTACACATGGACACTTTAGATAAACAATGCCATTTTATCAAGCAATCGACTTTAAAAGTAAGAGTAAAGTGCTTAGTGCATTAGCAGCATGTTCTTAAAAGAAATAAGGTGCAAAGTGCCACAAAACATTTAACATTACGTCATTCCAGTTTTTTTGCAATCCTATAATTGAATCGCACACCCAAATGCATTGCGGGTGCTTAATGCATACCCAACATCTCTCATAGAGCATAAAGTGCATAGTGCAAAACAGCATAATTATCTATGTCACCTTTAAACATCACCGATAATAGCGTAAATTCCCATTTTTACAATGCTCCGTACTGCAACATCGTATTGCCATAATTCTGCAAAACCAATTTATATGCCAGTTCATGAGTTTTTTAAATACCAGTAAAGTGCATAGTGCTAGTCATGGTTGTTAGTTATGCTGCACCTATCTTGAGAGTGCACCAAAAAATCAGATTAATGCTCGCATTCACTTGGTGCTGCTCAATATAGTCACCAAGTGATTTTGCATGGGAGTTGAAGCTGCCTTTTGTAACACATACTTCACCTCTTCTTCCATCATCAATTCATTCAATACTAATCATAGACATAAGTGCAAAGAAAAACAATCACCTAAAAAACACATTAAAACATTTTTTAAAACCTAAATTAAAACAATGGTGGTATTTGTACTATTAGAATCACATCTTCTCTATGCAACTATTGGTTCAGGGTACTACAAAGCTTCAAGGATGCCAAAGAGAGACTTCACTTATAAATTCAAAAATGGGCACTCTTGCAACTGTACGCCTATCTGTCCTCTAGATTATTTGTATATATCTGTATATATGACTGAAAGCAAGGGAGTTTGTTAGCACCCCAGAAAAGTATACAACTCTTAGTCGATATTATGTCCATTAGGTTGTTTACTTTCAAAGTCTAAGATACAGCGAGTTTCTTTCTGTTTTAACATTTTCTCCTTGTTTCCTCCCCTCGGGTCCATCTCTATTTTGTGTAGTCCGAAGAAACTAAAATTGTCGATGTCCTTTGATGACAATCAGAGAAGTGTTTGGCCATTGGGTAATTTACATCATTGTGAAGAATTGCACGCACGTGTTGTTGGATACGAATTTTCAATTTGCACCTCGTGCTACCAATGTACCATTTTTCACAGGGACAGGTAAGGGCATATACCATATGATCAGTTTCGCATGTGATCCATTGTGGGATCCAAACATTTTGGCCTGTGACCGGATGTGTAAATGCATTGCAATCTTTTGCGTATTTGCAAATATTGCACCTTGTGCATTTGTGGAACCCTTTCTTTTTCATAGTTAGCCAATTTTTTTGTGTCTTAGATTCTTCTTTGGACATGAAACTCTGGACCAGGATGTCTTTGAAAGATCTATTTCTTCTAAAGCTTATCTGTGGGTGATTTTTTAGGCTTTTGGCGAGGTCTGGATCTGCTAAGAGAATGTTCCAATGTTTTTATAAAATGTGTCAAATTGTTTTGGCTTCTCTGTCAAAAGTGAGGATAACCCTAGTGTTGTTTTTTTCTTCCTCTGGTTCCTCTTTTTTCTTGTGACAGCTTGTCAAAAGAGTCTGTCTTTCTAGCTGTCTAGCTTTCAGAGAAGCCCTTTCAATGACTCGTTTGGGATACATCTGTCGTTGAAAGCCAGCGGCCGTGATCTTGCTTTCTTTATCATATACTTCTAAGGTGGTGTTATTCCTTCTAAGTCTTACAAATTCCCCATAGGGGACACTCCAAATATAACTCTTCGGGTTTCCACTGTGTGCGTGCAGTAGTGTATTTGAAACCACCTTTTTCCTGTGTAGTTTGCACGTGATTTTATTGTTCACTATTCTTACATTTACATCAAAGAAGGTAATAAAAGTCCTGCTGTGAGTTTCAGTGAATCTTAGGTTTTTGGAATTTTGATTAAATTTTTCTACATAGTCCAGCCAACCCTTTGCAGTACCCTTCCAGATAATGAACAAATCATTGATGTATCTGAGCCATAGGACTACATTTTGTGTGAATTTGTAGTTTTTCTCTGTCCAGACCTCTAATTCCTCCCATGCTCCCATCATTAAGTTGGCGTACAATGGCGCAAATGTTGTACCCATTGCGGTTCCTTGAACCTGTTTAAAAAATTCATCGTTGAGGATGAAGACATTGTTAGTTAAACAAAGATCGATAATTTCCCTCACAATTTGAGTATGTTCCAAGTAATTCAATGATTTTGTATTCAAATAATGGAGGCACGCTCTTTTTCCATCCTCATGGCCGATGGATGTGTATATAGAAACAACATCCATTGTTACCATGAGATATTCCGCTTCCCAAGGGATGTCTTCAATTTTGCACAAAAAATCTGTAGTGTCTTTTATGTAAAACGGAAGAGCAGAAACGAACCGAAACAGTACTTCATCTGTATATTTGGACACATTTTCCAAAGCCGACCCTATGAGACAGACTATGGGTCTCCCAGGTGTTTTTTTTAAATGTTTTTGTGAACTTTCGGTAGAAAATATATAGTCGGTGTTATGGCATGACTAATCCATAGAAATTTCGAAGTTTCTTCAGATATGATGCCTCTTTGTTCCCATCTGTCAAGGAATGTTTTCACCGTCTGTTCCAGTTCTAGCATGGGATCGGACTTCAATTTTATGTAGCAGCTTGTGTTGTTAAGTTGTTTATACGCCTCTTTAAAATATTCATCTCTGTTGAGTAGGACTATGTTGCGCCCCTTATCAGAGGGTTTGATTATACAGTTCTTTAGCTCCTGAAGTTCTTGCAGGGCTCGTCTCTCATTCACTGTTAGGTTGTCTTTAAAGATGGAATTTTTGGTTCTTCTGCGTAAGCTTTTTAAGTTCTCAATAACTAGGCTGTGAAACACCTCGATGTTGCTGCTGGCATTAGTGGTCGGGTTGAATCTTGATTTTGATTTCAAACTGCTTTTGGCCCTCCAATCTGTATTAATTCCTACTTCTGTAAGATCTATGGGCCCTGTTGTTCCTCCCATATCTGTGCCACTTTCCAATTCCATGAGGTCTGACAAAATGTCCAATTCTCTAATTTCTATTTCTGTTCTTCCTGTTTGTGCCTCCTTTTTGCGTTGGTGCCAGCTGTTAGTTGCAAAGAATTTCTTGAGACGCACTTTGCGAATGAAATGGTCCAGGTCAATTTGGGTCTCTACGTAATCATCATTTTTAGCTTTTGGACAGAAATTAAGACCCAAACTAAGTACTTTTTGTTGGGTATCGGTGAGAGTGTGATTCGACAAGTTTATTATTTTAAACATACCCTCATTTGGTTCAGCATCACCACTCATTTTCCAGAGCGTAGAGATCTGGCCACGATATTGTTCGGGGACCCTTCGGTTCCTTTGCCCCCTCCTCGGTTGTTTCGGCCGCCTCTTCTCCTGCCCCGATTTGTACTTCCACCTCTTTGTTGCTTGTTCTTTTTTCCAACTTGGCGCAGCAAGCGCATTTCGTCTAAAAAATTTAGACGTATCTGTGGCTCCTCCAAATCACTCCCTGTCAGGTCTGATTCTGATGATACTGAAGCTTCACTAGTGCTTGCTGTGCTTTCTTTGGTGGCTGGTGGTGGTTTTTTCAGGGATGCTTGTCTTAGTTGGTCAAACCTTTTGGCAAAGGTATATACTCTCCCTGTTTCATAATCCTCCTTGTCCCATAAAAACTTTCTTTGTTTTCTTTGTTTAATTTCTTCCTCGTATTCTGTGAGGTTCTTCTCCATAGTACTCTTTAGCTTTCTCCCTTCTTCTGTTTCTGTTAGTAGTTTCAGTTTTTCTTCCACTTCAGTTATCTTTTCTAACAGTGCAATGCGGTCACTTCCTGCATATTTAATTAGCAACAATAGGAAAGTCTTTGAGCATCCGTTTGTGGCGTCACTCCATTCTTGTAACATGAGTGGGTCCTGTTCTTCAAATGATGGAATAGTGAGGATTCTCAGTCCGCGGGGTATTCTGCCCACTTCTATATAATTTTTCAGTGAATGTTCTTCCCACCACTTGCTCACTTCCTTCCGTTGCAGTTTTTCTAATTCTTTAAGGAGGCCGATCTCGCTGTCATTCTTCGGCGTTGCTACAGAAGATATGTCTTTTTTAGTTGGTTTCAATGTTTCATTAAATAGTGTGAGGGCTTGTGCCCGTCGTGTTGCTTCTTTATGCACTTGGGAGTTAGCCATGTTAATTGTTTCCCTGGAACGGAGGTAGCCAAGGTGTGGGGATACCGGGTCAATGTTAATTAGTTATGCCTGTAATATCGCACTGCGTGTATGTGACAACAGACATCAAATGCCTAACTGTGGAACTCCATTTAAAAGTCTGTGTAGTCTTTCTGAGTCGTGTGCTGTTACGAGGAATAAGGGGTGCAAAGAATTTCACTATTTGTACACTATCCCGCTTCCCAGCGCAGCCTCCGTACTTCTCCCGCTCCACTTTACCACCCGTTCTTCAACGTGTGGGTTCGTTATGCAAAGGAGTTTCTGGTTGCTGCCCTGTCATCACGTTTGTCGTCGTGTTCTTTTACTGCAACCCGTGCAACCGCAGGACACAAAGTCAACGTTATCCGTGTTTACCGCGTGCTCCTCCTCCAATGTTGACACTGGTGCTTAGCTCCATGCCGACACGTTCCGGCGAGTAACAATGTTCAAAATGCTGCCATTTCATGCAAAAGATTTGAGCTGCACTCTCCACAACGGTTAAAAGGCAAAATTAATCCCAATTAGGACAAATACTGCCGGGTCCACACCTTGTTTGCCACAAGTTTCCTTCCTTCATTTATTTTGCAGGGAAAATTGTAAAAATACAAAAACATGGAAATCCATTTAAAATTTGAAAAGCGACCAAAATACACGGGTCCTCCCAAGAGCAGCAATCAGTTTGCTGAGACGTTCACGCGTTCCGCGGCCAACTAGCCGCTTGTTCACAACGGTTTGTCTCATTGTCAAACAAACATTTAAAAGACATGGAAGTGAGGCAGCAAAAGAGATTTAGGTGTAAACATAATAAAAGGACTATTTCTCCTCAGGAGCTGCAAACCCATAGTTCCATTTCGGCCATCTTAGCCTAGTATGTCAAGTGAGTAACAGTAAACTGATTGCGAGTTACATTCTATTGTATGCATGTAATTTTTCAACAATTGCATAGTTCCACGATCCATAGTGCATTCAGGTGCATTTATGGTTTAACATTATCCTTCTGTGACTGCTGGTTATATGGCATATCCTAATTTTTAAGCTGGAGGAGGAATTAAGGGCAAGTGCCCATCAAACACTTCTAATATTTCACTGATTTTAGGGGTGTTACACATGGACACTCTAGATAAACAATGCCCTGTTATCAAGCAATCAACTTTAAAAGTAAGAGTAAAGTGCTTAGTGCATTAGCAGCATGTTCTTAAAAGCAATAAGGTGCTAAATATATTCAGTGAAAAAACTTTGTTAAAGGGACGTTATGGTTAAGTTGCGCTACTAAAAACCTATGAAATTTAGTGAAAAAACTTTGTAAAAGGGACGTTATGATTAAGTTGCGCTACTAAAAACCTATGAAATTCAGTGAAAAAAACTTTGTTAAAAGGACATTATGGTTCCAAGTAAAACCGAAAAACCCTTGAAATTCGCCAGTTATGGTAAGCTAAGCAACCATAACTCGCGCCACCACTGTGCACTGCTAAGACTAACACCCAGGACATCACTGATGACATCCCATGTCTAGCTCCTGCTTTTTTCCTTTACCGACATATCTAGGCCACATGGTTTTCTTCAGTAACAGTCAGGAATTAAAAGTGGAAAGGTAGTATATTTGTAGACTTATCCTTCAAGTATGTTCTTACAATAATTCCCTCAGGATCCAGTCATATCATATGAAACATATACATAGGGGAAGACACAAGCTTGAAAGTCAGCAATCCTTTCTGTGCATTAAAATAATCAGGAGAGTTGTCAGCACTTTCTGATAGTTCTGTTGTTTTTTATTACTGTACTTTCCCTGTATATGCTCCTATTTTTATATCTTGTATTCACACTACTTTCCTTAGAGTCCAGGCACATCCTGTGATATATATATATATAGGGTAATTATCAGCTTTGAAACAGAGCAATCATTTTTCTGCATAAAGGTAATCAGTTAGGTTATGAACACTTTTTGCTACTACTGCTGTTTTTTTCTTACTTCAATTTCCGTGTATATACTCATATTTGTATGTGGTGTTGTCTCTTTGTGTTTTGTCTATAATAATGCAATTATGTAGTAAGTGGATTTTATTATCTACTTATCACATGTTTCACAGTATGCAAAAGTCTAATAAGAAAACAGTTATCATTTCTCTATTCAACATGGCAAGCTTATGAATATTGCACCTCCATCATGTATGCTGCAACCAATGCCTATGTTTCTACATAAGCACCTTAGTATACTGGTTGGACTAATTAGCCCTTGATATTTATTCCAATGATCATTGACACTTTTTTTTAATTAACATTATAATAAGAAACCCATGTACAGACTTTTCATGAAAGGTAAATGCACATGTGATGTCATCAGTGATGTCATCAATGACATTTGTGATGTCATCTTTGATGTCCTGGGTGTTAGTCTTAGCAGTGCACGGTGGTGGGCGTGAGTTATGGTTGCTTAGCTTACCATAACTGGTGAATTTCAAGGGTTTTTCGGTTTTACTTGGAACCCTAATGTCCCTTTAACAAAGTTTTTTTCACTGAATTTCATAGGTTTTTAGTAGCGCAATTTAACCATAACGTCCCTTTAACAAAGTTTTGTCACTGAATTTCATAGGTTTTTAGTAGCGCAATTTAACCATAACGTCCCTTTAACAAAGTTTTTTCACTGAATTTCATAGGTTTTTAGGAGCACAACTTAACCATAACGTCCCTTTAACAATGTTTTTTCACTGAATTTCATAGGTTTTTAGTAGCGCACTTAACAATAATAACTTTGACTTTATGTACATGTAATATGGAACATACTGAACCTCTTCTTCTGAACTTGATATCCGCGAACTCTTTTAATGTCCGCGGACATATTCAGGGAACAGTACCACTACCTAAAAACTCTGGGGGGGTATGTAACACACTAACCATTCATTTAAATACAATATGTTCTAAAATGGAATATACCAGAAGAAGATAAATTGGCTTCCAACATAATTACCTCACAGACACTATAGAACTAAGAACAACACCAGACCTACACAGTACTCAGAACATATTTTACCTGAAATAGTAAGTGTACTTCGTTTTACTCATATATTTATAAACTTTCTGTATTAGATAAAAAAAAATAGATCTTTTTTTTCTCACAGAAATGTCTAGTACTCTGGAATGGCTAGAGGAGCATTTCCCACATGAGGAAATGCCACAAGATAATGAAACTAATGGTAAACACTTTACAATATAAACCATTTAATTATTATTATTTTATATACATTTAACATATATATATATATTTTGTACAGAGCATACCAAAATAGAAAATACATCTGAAGAAGCTGTTATGGAAAACATGCTTGACAGCATAAAAGAAAAAATTGATTTATAGTTGACCAATTTTAATAATTTGAAAACTTTTGTTGAAGATTATTTAATAACAAAAACGTCATACCATTGCCCCACATGTACTTGTCCCCCTCACCATGTCCCAGTCAATTATCCCCAAACCCTCTCCATAACTCAAAACGTTTTGATGAGACTTCCATCCCATCTCCACCTGATACCAATCATTTTGAAACCCCTACTTCTCCTGTTTTTGTTTCCGTTTCTGCCTCACCTTCTCTGTCATAAATTATTAATATATGTTAAATAAAGGTACATTTTTATATTGAGTTGTAATTAGTTTCCGTTTAAAAAAAATAAAACAATGTAGGTGTCCGCGGACAGCGCGGGTTTTCTGAAACGTTCGTAATAAACGAAAATGGAGCTGTCCTGAAGAACACTATACCTGTCCGTACTATTCGCTAGCAAGTTGAAACTGTTCTAAGAACACACGCGGTGTCCTGAAATGTTCGTAAATAAACGAAAATGGAGGTGTTCTGAGGACGCTATTTCTGTCCGTATTGTTCGCTAGCAAGTTGACACTGTTCTAAGAACAAACGCCTGTCCTGTTCGTTTGACATCTGACGCACCTTTAATTACTTCAGGACCCGAACAGTGTCCGTAGAACATCAACGCGCATGTGCAAACCAATGCCCGTGAATTTGGTGTCCTGCGGACAGCCGCTTCATTCGCGAACATGTTCGCAAAGCGACCATGTGACCGCGCCCACGCTGATCGCGTGTTCTGAATGCAGACACTGTTCGTGTCCCCAAACAATTTAAAAGTACATTTTCAAGTAATCCACAATATTTTCCAATAAAAACTCACCATAGCACAAGTCCCACATACTAATTATAAGTTTATACATACTTTTCGAAACGTTTTGAACCTTTTGTTGTGTTTGATCTGTCCGCGGACAGCGCGCATGTCTGCGGACCGCGCACAAGCACCCCTATAAAAGACCACCCCCTAGAGCTTATTCTCATTGTGTTTCTGGCTATTCTACAGAGAACAGAGATTTTTGCTGCAACCTGCAGGTTTCCATCTTCAACCTGATGGCTTCTGTGGCTCCACTGCTGCCACCTGGTGCTGTGTCTGCCTCAGCACTACCTCCACCCCCTCCACCACCACCACCTTCCCAAGGGCCTGAAGAAGGGAACAGGAGTGAGGATGCAGAGGAGGAAGAAGAGGATGAGGAGAATGAGGTAGAGGAAATCCCTACTACCCGCACTAGACGTGAGTCTTGGGTGTGGCGGTTATTTACCATTCATGGGAATGGTCCTAAGGCTCGTGCGAACCGTGTCACCTGCAATGAGTGCAAAATGATACTCAGTCACGGGAGGCACGGTTCGTACAGCTTTGGGACCACTACCATGAAGCGACACCTGACGTAATTTCACTCTGGGGCTATTCTCAAGTTTGTACCTTGTGAAGAACGTAGTAGGTTGATTTCCTCTACTTCATCCTCTGTTTCTGATCCTGTCACCACAAGGACCACCTCTGTGGGACAGCGTCTTCCTCAAGCTGCCTCACAGGCCATACAGAATTCTGATGACCCTTACCTTTCGAGGGTCACAGTTGTATGTATGTACTGTGACACAGTACTCTGCAGGGGGGAGCAACTTTGCAGTGATTTTGAGACTATTGTCTCAGAGCATGAGAAGACCTGCTCACTACCCAAATAAAACCCACTCTACATCTTTCTTTCTCAGCTCGCCCTTTCTTATCCCTGTGGTTGGTGTCCCCCCTTTCCCCTCCTTTCCCCTCCTCTCCTAGTGTGTCATGTATAAAAAAACAAAAAAAATACAAAATTACAAAAATCAAAAATAATAAGGCTCTTTTGAGAGCCACCTTTCACAGTTAAAAAATAGAAGTGAAAATAAATGAAGCAGGGCCCTTTGTATTTTTTAGAAGTCCGCGGACAGTCCACGGACATCTAAAAAATTGGGTTGCTACCCTATCATAACCATTGCAATTTTCTCTGGTAGGAAGTGGTGGCTCTGAAAAGAGCCTTTGGGATGTGTTTGTATGTCAAAAATTATAAATACTTAACACCTACTTCAAAATGGATGCTGTAATTCTAAAAAAAGGTTGTAATGCATTTTGTATATTTCTCAAAAAAATCTGATTGCCAGCATAAGTAAGATGGACACCATCTCTGCAAAAAATGTATGTACTATGAAACATAATATTTTCATTGTGAAAAGATGACATGCCAAAATCTCTTAGAAAGGCACAAACAGCCTTATTAACATTGCGCCTTGCTTTTTCCATTTGTGGACCAAATGAAGAAGAACGAAGCCACATTTGTCTCTGTGCAATCCATAAAAATATTACTTGAGGATTAGGGAACATGTCCATGACCTTCCCAAGTCCTTCTTTCATAGAAAATTGCAAAGAAATTCCAGACACATGTCCTAAACTGTTCCCTCCACAATGAATTACAATTATGTCTGGATGTTGCTCTGTCTCCAAACTAGCACAAAGAGGTAGCAAGTCCAACCACTTCATTCCACGTACTCCATGCCAGTGTACTTCCACATGTGGAAATCCAAGATCTACAGCTACTCCACAGCTTTCTGCATGCACCTTCAACCAATGTATCCATGAATCTCCCAAAATCCAAACAATCTGTTTTCTGAAACACACAGACATAGCTATCTGTTGTTCTCTCAGCAAAAAGAGTATCTGAGAAACTCTCTCCTGGCACAAAATACCCACTAAACTTTCCTGACCAATCCCTTTCAGTGCTCATTCTCATGTGCATGACTTCTGAACCCAAAAAACCCCGGATGTAACACCCGATGTCCGCGAACTACCGCCATGTCCGCGGACATATCGTAACATGAACAGCCCTTCTACCATTTCCACTTCACTTTCTGTGCCATTCCCTCATTGGATGTAGCTAAGAAGTCACATGACCATCCACCAATCACATTCAAGACCTCTACATCTAACTGCATCATCATAGATCAGCACTGCAAATGTACTGTGGATCTCTCTGAGTACAAGTGTCATATCATTGGCAAGCACCATCTACAAGAAATACTGTACAAGTCTCCAAGATTTCTACTTGCAGCTCCATGCACATCCAAATGCATGAACACAAACTGCAGGTATGCATATTTTCTGTACAATACATAAACACATTTTCAAACTGACTTAATATTTTTGTTTTATTTCTTTATTTATTCAATTACTTTAATTTAAGCATGACATTGAGACACTATTACCTGGAAGAGCTTAGTTACAGAAATAGTGGTATTCAGTGGTACATTTTGAATTTCACAAACATAGTAAAGATATGTTGTTTGCTAAAGTTAGTCATTACAATACAATTTGTTCATTAAGAACATATCATATGTGTTGAACTTGTGGGATGTATCTTATGTAAATAAGATAGTTTTAATGGTTTTGAGGAAGACGCTGAGGATTTCAATTAAAAAAATCAATGTCTAAATTAAAAACAGTGCTATATACAAACAAAATTACTAATTTGTTTCTTTTACAATTGCAGTGAGTGAAGACCATTCTCCTGAAAAGAAGCAACCGAATTTGAAGAACAAAGAAGAACTAACCTGTTCATTTTAAAAAAAAAGTAAATAGAATATCACAATAATATTTGTATTATTACTGAAACACACTGTAAAGTTAATTCATGCTATTTCTGTGCCTAAAAATAGAGATTGTGCACCAATCTGTCCAAAAATTCCCATGTCTTAAAAAGTGATTTACAGACAGAATGGCCCACAAATTCCTATTTTTGGACACACAAATTACCCAACTCAACCGCTACAATTTGGATATTATAGAACAAACAACTGTTTTACTTGTATACATTAGATTTACTATTTGTACTTCTCCACACCACTAGCTTACTTTTTTCTGTCATCTGAACCCCAGTTCAGTAACATATAAATTCAAGAATACCCATCCCTACTAGTTGTAGTTACCAATGCACAATCACACACTATTACATACATCTTTATCATCTTACTAAAACACTCATGCACACAGCACACATACATTGCAGAACACCCCAAACCATACCTTCTTTATTTTTTTCAACAGACCCTAAAGAATGCCTACCAAAAGTCAAGTCTGTAGAAAGCAATGCAGAAGTAGAGCAAATGAAAATAAAAGTGTCCAACATAAGCATCCATATCTAGCGGAATTTGTAAAAGAAGTTGAAACAAAACAGCTAATACAGTCATTTAGTGAAACAAAAGAAGTTTCAAGTGGAAAAACGTTGCCTCCTCTATCAAAATGTAAAACAAACCAGAAAACAATTAACAAAAAATCAGCTATCACTACAGATAAAACTGCTTCTACAAATCTTGATAAAGTTCAAAGTAAGCATACCAAGAAAAGTATTTTAGCCAAAATGTTCCGTCACAGAGTCCTTCAAAATCTTATAAAAACAGGAGAGAAACCAGGTTCAACCCTTAAAACCTATCGTAGAAATTCATCTTAGAAGCATTGATAGATAGTGCAATTCTTCTCAAAAGAAAGTTATTTATTTTAGTGTTAAACAAAATGAAACCACTAACAAAACTAATAACTAAATTACAAAAAAGACTTCTCAATAAACGAAATGTCAACAGAAAGAACTTCTTAAGTATCTGCGGAGGTAAATGGAATCACACTACGAGCACAGAAACATATTTTAATGAATAAGCGTACAAACAAAAGCAAACAAATACAATTGCCATACATAGCAGTGGTTGAGGTTATGAAAAAGTGAATAATACCATAATGGAACAAGAAGTACTCCTTACAAAAATATGCCCTGAAAACTTAGAATGACCCCTCCATTCAACTGAATCAGAACATCTAGTGTACAAATGGCCATGCACGTCAATGCGTAACATACCTAAACAATTTTTCAAGTCTTTACGCCAATTCCTCAATCAATATGTAAAAAGCAAAGACAAAATCAAAATTGAACTACTGCAAAATATTGATACCTGTCCAGTGCGCAAGTACACAGGACTACAAGGACATTCATTAGCCTGCATTACAGGACCTACTTGTAAAACCACCTTCCATGATATCAAAAGGATATCAACACATCATTCAACTATAAGAAATCTAGTTTATAAACTGTACTATGCTAAAAGTCCTGCTTTAGCACTAGCAAATTTAAATAACATTCTTCTACATGGTACAGCAAAAGACCTACTTGAAGAAATTGACTATATCCCGAAAAAATATTTTGGAAGTGAAAGCCACTTACAGAATGAAATAGCTTTAAACCAAATTAGCAACAATTCTACACATGGCAAACTTTTACTACACACAAACAAAAAAGAAATACTAAAATTTAAAAGTACATCAGCTGAAGTACCAAACCATGTGTGTGTATGTTGCCGCAGAACTTTTTATAAAAGTAACACAAAAACTGTAGACCTATCATACAAAATAGAAGACAATGAAGATTCTAAATGGTTTGAATTAGCTCTCTACCTTACAGCAGAAAACAAATACGAAATAACTGACCCCTTACTACTTTGCAGTTAATGCACTACAAAACTTGACAACAACCAAACTCCTTCACGTGCTATCACAAATAATTTGGAATTATACCCACTACCGAAACCCCTACAACAACTTAATTTATATGAGAGCATCATAATTCAAACAGTGCACCCATTTCAAGCAATAATACGTCTTCAACCAAAAACAGCAAAATTACCTCCCTCTGAATTGGTAAAAGGTATTCATGAAAAAGTAGTTTATTTACCATTAGATTTAAAAGAAAATGTGCATACTCTAGGAGTGCAACGTCCAATGCAGCAATCTTTAATTATCTTAGTAAATGGAGTACCTACAAAAGACAAAAAATATGGCAACAGCTGGTAGATTTACATAAAGTTAGACATGCCTTGCAATATTTTAAAAAGAATAATGAATATTACAAAGAAATTAATATTGAAGAAAACCTTAAGGATACAACTGAAATAATTCAAGAAACACAAGAAGCTTGTCAATTTGAGCTCCTAGATCCTGCTACAATATCAAATACTTTAGACCAATATACAATTCACCCTTTGCACTCTAATGACACCATAGAAGATGCACTGGAAACGTACCAAATGCGTCAAACAAAAGGATCACCAATCAGCATATGGGAAAAAAGTATAGAAGCACGTGCTTTTCCTCTACTCTTTCCTACTGGCAAAGGAGGAAGGTACGATGATAGACCTATTCAAATATCAGCTTCAGAATACCGCTCATTACGGATGTATTCTGAAGATCCCAGATTTAGACAAAATGTGGAATACATATTCCACCTACTCTTTGAAAGTGAACTAGCAACTTTATGTTACGGAGTTGCACACATATTAAAATCAGGATCACACTTTCAAAATATGACAGCTACACAATTATTACAAAAAGTGCAACAAAAGGATGAGGTTTTACAATCAAATATTACAAATCTATTAGCAAATATGCGTGGTACTAAAGAGTACTGGATTCAACGTCATGGAGATGTACGTTGTATGATCAGAAACCTTGGGCCACCGACTTGGTTTGTTACATTAAGTTGTGCAGAATATGCATGGGAAGATTTACATGATTTCCTACGCATATCAAACAAAAACAAAACAAACATAGATATACTAACACCTGGAGAACTTTGTTCTTTGGATCCTGTTAATGTTTCAAGATATTTTCACCATCGCTTCATTGCTATGCTACATTTTATTTGTAATAAAACTGTTCCTTCCCTTGGAGAAGTGCAACACTTCTTTTGGAGAAAAGAATACCAAGCCAGAGGAGAACCACATATCCGCATGCTTTTATTGATTAAAGATGCTCCTAAATTTGGTCAAGACAGTGATGCCACTGTTTTACAGTTTATTGAAAAATATGTCACTTGTGAAATTCCATTGCAAGCAACAAATAGTGATCTTTATGCACAAATTTTACAATTTCAAAGACACAAATGTGGAAAATATTGTCGTCGCAAATATACAAAAACAAAGGGAAATACTACACCAAATGCCGATTTGGTTTCCCTAGACCAGTTACAGAAACAGGTCAAGTGAATAACCTCATATCTTCAGTTAGACATAGGGCCTCATTACACGGTAGGCGGTGAACCATGGCGCAATTAGCGCCATGGTTCATGCTGGTAAAATACCGGCACCGCCTTGGTGGAAAGGGGAATTTACCGCCCCATTCCAAGGTTGGAGGGACGGTAATTCCCCCTTCCAGCATTGCCCTTCCTCATTCCCATTTTTGTCCCATAGGGCATAATGGGAATGGTGAAGGCGCTAATTACGGCACCGCAAATTGCGGTACCGTAATTAGCTCCCTGAGTCCCTTTGCGGGTTGGTTTTTAACGCCTGCAAAAAGCAGGCGTTAAAATCCCCAACCCGCAAAGGGATCTCGTAGTAAGGCGGTAAGGATTTACCGGTACCGGTAAAATACCGGTACCGGTAAACCCTTACCGCCTACTGTGTAATGAGGCCCATAGTGTTAAAGGTAAGTCACCTAAAAATACATATTACATAAAAAGAAAAGAAGAAGAAACATATATCACTGATTACAATGCAATCATTGCCCACTTATGGAATGCAAACCTAGATGTGCAGTACATTGCAGACAATTCTACTGCAGTTGCACGATATGTCACAGCATACTTAGCCAAAGCAGAAAAGACAGAGCTCCAAGACCTCTGGAATGACCTGTCACCAGATAAAACAGTGTCTCAGAAATTATACAGCTTGGGCAAAAAAATGCTCTCCCATAGAGAATGTGGATCATATGAAGCAGCTGATAGTTTAACTGGTACTGCATTGTATGGTAAATATGAAAATATATGAAAATATAGTATCACTAAGTCTTGGTCCAGCTAAATCTAGAAAAAGAGTTCTAAAATCCTACGAAGATATAGAAAGAATAGCCAAACGTGATCCCAACAGCCAAGACATTTTAAAAAACAATTTATTGGACACATACTACCCAAACAGAAGCAATACTTTGGAAACCATGTGTCTATACCACATAGCCCAAAACTACATATACAAAAACAATTTAAAACCTGATGAAAAAAAGGTAAATACAGAGTGACAAACTGAAGGCAGCATAGTTAAACTCACTAAACCAAATATAATGAATCATATCAAATTGTCATTAAAGACTCCTCAACATAAAGAAGTATATTACATGTCCCTGCTACAACTCTTTAAACCATGGGGAAAAGAAGAAGAAATACTAGATAACTATGACTCATATGAAGATGCTTTCAAAGCAAATGAAAGCACTATAACTGATGTAAACTTTACACAGTACAAAACAATGTTGCACAATGAACAGCAACACGAAGAAGAACTCCAGGCTCAACTAGATAAAGAAACTCCTGACAGTAGTCAACCTTCCAACAGGAAGCCAAGAACCACTGGGAGAACCACTAATAATAAATGAGGCAGAATTAGCTATGATAGAAGTAGAAAACACCATGTGTCAGTATGAAGATAAAGAAGACTTAACTATACTACAATCAAAACTAAACAATGAGCAAGGTAGCATTTTTCAAGAAGTAACAAAACAAATTGCACATGATGTACAACATGAAAATGAAGAATGTTCCTGCCATAATTATAAACCTATACTACTGTACGTCAGTGGTGAAGCTGGTTCTGGCAAAACATTCCTAATCAAAATCATCAGTAAGTTCCTTCAACAATTGACAAATAACAAACTGTCAGCTGTTGTCACTGCCCCCACAGGTTTAGCTGCCTACAACATAGGTGGTGTCACGTTACACCGATTACTACTATTGGCAGTAGAACACCAGAACAAATTAGACTATTACAAACTTTCTGCAGAAGCTGCAATGGAACTACGCAGACTATTGAAACAAATGAAAATGCTACTAATAGATGAAGTGAGCATGGTCTCCAACCTAATGTTGGCTTTGATTCACCTCAGATTACAAGAAGTACTCAAAACAAACTATGAAGAGCTCTTTGCAGGAAAACACATTATTGTTTTCGGAGATCTTCTTCAATTGACACCAGTAAAAGGTGAGCCTATTTTTAAAACATTATGACACAATCTCTGCCGTAAAACTGTTGGCAGCATTGGAAATGTCAACGTTTGGCAACATTTCCAATACAGAGAATTAACAGAAAACATACGGCAATCTGCAGATCTCACTTATGCCAACATCTTAAAAAGTATCAGAGTTGGTATACTTTCTAAAGAAGTAAAAACAATATTGAAAACCCGGCCCATTAATGCATTTCATGGCGATAATGCATGTGCTACAGATGTTATGCAACAATTAGCCCACAAAAATGTCAATTGTATGGCCTTAATGCCAACTCTTGCAAGCTGTTTCAAATTCAATGAAATAATGTTAAGTAAAGAAATGCAACCAATAAAGGAAATTAGCGCCACAAACAAACTAGATGTACATGGTATGACACTACCTATGTGTGACCAAGTCATAACAAGACTAAATAGTTTAGAAAAATCAATCTCAAACACAACAGGCTTAGAAAAGATATAAAAATTATCCGTAAATTGCAGAGTCATGCTTAAACGTAACCTTGACGTGGACCAAGGACTAGTTAATGGAGCACTGGGTACAGTTGTTGGCTTTCAAACATACCCACGTGACAACAAAATTCAGTTTGTCAATATTCTCTTTGACAAACTTTCAGAAGTAAAAAGGATAGGGCGCTCAACAGCTCGATTCCTTCTCTTCAAAGACATGTATGTACGCAGAGACAAGTTTCTCTAACTCACGCATACGCAATCACAATTCATAAATCACAAGGTCTTACCCTAGACAAAGCAGTGATAGATATTGGTAACACAGTCTTTAAAGAAGGCATGAGCTACGTAGCACTATCACGCTTAGGTACACTTGACAGTCTATTTCTGATCAACTTTGATGCAAGTAAAGTAAACGCTGATATTCCTTGCATTTTAGAATACAATAGACTTCGCTCACTATACACCCCCCATCTAAACACATATTCTGTTCCACAAAAAGAAAAATAAATCAAACAGAAATGCAACAGGATGTCACTGCAAATCCTACAAAGAGAGTAAAAGAAACTAATACTTCATCAAGTACCACAAGCAAAAAAGAATCAATTAGGGAAAGTAAACCAGGTACTTCTTCAAAGAAGGAAGACAAACTCCAAAAAAAGCAGTCAGATACAGAACTACCTGGTCCATTTAAACTCTCAAATATAGTTGGTGTAAGTTGCTGCGCAAATATAGCAATGAATATTCTATTTCGATTATCACCAATTGTTGACAACATTTACTTACACAGTACAGACCCATTGAGTTTGGAAATGTTAGTACTTCACAGAAATGCAGCAAACAATCCTGATAACGCATATAGTGTTTATGGAATAAGACAATTGGACTACTGTGCTGGAATGGTGAAATTCACTATAAACTCACAGGAAGATCCACAAGAATTTATAATGTATTTGCTACAAGCACTAAAAAACAAAAACATACCTATAAATGAAATCTTCCAGATTCCATACATGTGGAAACATACATGCACTCTCTGCAACAATGTGACAGAAGAACAAATACCCAATGAATGCTTTGTATATATATCAATACCTCATTGTGAATCCATTCCATTTCAGCAACTTGTACAAAATGCAAACCATAGTAGATTATGTTCTACCTGCAATTCAGATAATCGCTCCACGTTACCAATACAAACACATAGTAAATACGTAATACTAATGCTTCTACGTTACAATGCAGCTGGTACCAAAAACAACTGCAAGCTGACTGGATTCACACATGGTCAAATATCACTTGGTAAGAAAACCTTCACAACAATAGGTATAATCTACCACGCAGGAGCCACAACCAATTCAGGGCACTGCACTGCATATATAAAAAAGAAATGTGGGTGGTTTCAATGTAATGATAGTACCATTACTCTAAAGCAGAGATTACCAGCAAATCTTACAAATGCTTATTTAATGTTCTTAAAACCAAAATTTGATAACAAAACCTTACTTAAACCCTAAGTAAACGTGTAGTAAAAAAATGTAAACTGTTAGAATATTCCAAAAGCTATCTAACTGCCCAAAGATTCTACAACAACTAATCAGATAAATGAATACCAGCAAATTAGAGCAAAAAATAGACAGTTAGAATACGCCGACTGGTATCTAACTGCTCCAAAATTTTATAATATCCAAACAAATAAATAATATGTTACTGCTCCAAAAAAATGCAACAAGCCAATGTATAAAGCATTACCCAGAAACAACAAGTGAAAACTGAAAACAAACAAAGAAATAAACTGTAGCATAACAGAAAAAGGGTTGTTTTTTTTTATCCAACATGGATTTTTGTTTCTCCAAAAGACCCAATGATTTTAGCAATGAACACAGAAACTGAGCAAATTGCACAGTACTCTGGTTTCTAATCTACTAAATATGAGGGACCAAAAAAAAAATGTTTATTATACAATGTAAAAAGTCATTACAAAATACTAATACTAACATGCCATTTTCTTTTATCACAGAAATTAAAAATAAATACATGTACTCCAGTTACTAAACCAAACAGTAAGTATATTATACACTCTATGCCCTGGCCACAACCATCGCAGCATATCACACCCATAGTATCTTATAACTTTGTTCCTTATAAATTTGTTTTTGACCCAAAGTTATAAGCAACTATAAGTGTGATATGCTGCGGTGGTTGTGGCCAGGGCATCGAGTGTTGGGTGCATGGCCAAATTGCACAGCAAGACGTTGATTAAAGTTAGACTAAATGCAGCGGGGCTATTAACTAAAGCAATTGAAACAAATAAGGGTCTGAAGCAGGGTTGTACTCTGGCCCCAGATCTATTCAAACTCTTTATCTCGGACATCGATTCAGCATTTAATGAGACCATCTGTTTTCCTCCGAAAATAGCCAATATGGAAATAGGGAGATTGTTGTACGCTGATGATTTGGTGCTCATTGACCAAACCCTGATTGGGCTACAAAGACAATTGGTTGCTCTACAAACATATAATGTGAAAAACGGGTTAGTCATCAACCTGAAAAAATCATTCGTTCTCCCATTAGAATGTCGGCAAGGAAAAACAAAATATGCTTGGAACCTGAATGGTACAAAGATCCCAGTGGTGGCAGCTATAACTTACTTGGAAGTCTGTCTTAATACAAGTATTGTAGAAACACCAAGACAGGAGAGTCGGGTAAGGAAAGCACGGACCCTGGCAGGCCAAGCAAAGATTCTACTTAAGAAATATGGTGGTTTTTCGATGCTCCCATTGATTAGATTTTTCCGTGCCAAAGTTTCGGCTATTCTAACCTACGGAGCGGAAGGATATCTTAATTTTGACCCAGGAAATTGGACAAAAATAGAAGGTGTCTTCTGGAAACGAACATTGAACATACCCGCAAGTACCCCAATCCAGGCAGTAAGGTTGGAACTCGGCCTTACCTCATTAAAGGCAATAGCAGAATGGAACACACTGTGCTTCTTTAGGAAATGCATCCAGGAGGACGTAAAAGGGGGCTTTATATGCCTAAAAAAAGCCTTAGAGGAACAAAACGAGCCTGTCTTGCTAAAATGGAGACGAAATGCCTCCTGGCTAACATTGAAGAATCGCCGCAATCCCTGGTCGATAATCCAGACAAAACCAAGAAGAAGCTGTTTATCCAGGACTGGATCCAGACACAGGCCGAAAGACAGAAATATAAAACCTACGTAAGACCAATAGATGAGTGCAGGAAACTGAACACTCTACCAAAATATCTGCTGATCTTCCCACATTTCTTCTTTAGAGATCAGTTTTTTCGCTTTCGTTTGAACCTGTTTGGGAATAAGACGACAAAAAACTGAGGCAAATTAGATGGTAACTCATTAATTTGTCGATTGTGCAAGGCTGAAGACTCACAGGAAACAACTGAACATTTAGTAATGGACTGTAAGACCTTGGACCAACAAAGAAGAAAATGAATGCACCAAGTACAGTCATAGAACCAGAGAAGCCTGGTGGAAAATTCTGTTAGTGGGAGAGAAGACAACTATAACCTTGGCCTTGGTTAAACTTTTAATAGTTATGAAAAAACAACTTGAAGAGTGAAAGAAGAACTAAAATAGTGATGTACTTACACAGGTTCAGTGCACATATGGCACACGAAATACAATGATTTGCCTGTTTTTTTCTTTTTACATCATTTATTCACTGTGTTTTTTCTCCTCTTCTAATTTTACTCTTTTCTTCTCTCTGCTTCATTCGGATATTTCATACATGTTTTTATTTGTTTGTAAATATGGAGATTATGGTGATCAAAGGTTGTAAAAAAAATGTATAACCAATATAATTCACCTTAAATAAATAAAAACAAATTTTAAAAAAGCGAGGAACCACACACCCCCTTCGAATGATGTGACCTGGACGTAGATGACTTGCTACGTCTCCCCACCTCTGACGTAGGGAACTCCTTCCGTTGCTTTTTAGCAGGGGGCTCCATCGACACCTCTCGGCGGTGCTCAGGGGCCTTTTCCGCTCTCCCTGAAGACTGGCTCCCCCAGGCAGAACCCACCTCTGAAGCCGGGTAAGTACCCTCATTTAGCCAACATATGAGCCGATGGTTACAGTCTTTCAAAGTCTTCTGCGAAAACCCCAGGCATATCTCACAGGCATTCGCCGAGTGATGGGGGTAGAGACAGTAGAGGCAGTCCGCATGGCCATCGCCTTCGAATAACCTCTTAAGGCCGCAGGTAGCACAAGGCCGAAAGAGAGACTTTTTCTGGGCCACAGATGACATAGTGGCTAATACAAAACAGCAGTGCAAACACGAACAACACAAGGTGATCTCAACAGTTTGGAGACGGTTGAAATCTGAAGGGAAGCCACAGGGGCAGGGCTATTTATAGCAGACGTCCTATTGGCGTGGCCTAAAGCACCCAAAAAGAACATTGATAGGACACTAAAGTGTCGTAGTTTTCCATAGGAAAACGCTAAGTTAAAGTTACGAAAGATTTCCCAGCCTGACAAGGGGAAATATTCACAGAATGTGAATCCATGAAAGATCCAATGCTGGGGCGGGGCTATTTATAGCAGACGTCCTATTGGCGTAGCCTAAAGCACCCAAAAAGAACAGTGATAGGACACTAAAGTTTCTTAGTTTTCCATAGGAAAACGCTAAGTTAAAGTTCCCAAGGTTTCCCAGCCTGACGACGGGAAATATTCACAGCATGTGAATCCATGAAAGATACCAACGCTGGAGAAATGGAGTTACAGGTAAGAAAGTACTCCCTTATCTGCTGTTTCTGAAGCTGGCGTGTACCCCGGCTAAATTGACTCTTGTAGACTTCGGCCAGCTGTTGGTGAGCAGTGCCCTAGGCCGGATGTCCTGGCACAGCGGTAACCTTAGAAAGGCTTCAATTAAGGCACTGGCCATCCTTGGTGCCTTCTGTCATGTTTGGGGAAATAATTGTAGTAAGAAAAATAGTCCTCCCGTCATCAGCGCAATAAATCATTTTGAAGCCGGCATGGAGTGTATTAAGTCCAGTTCGGTAGGCCCACAAAAATCGTTAAAGAGAACCGCCATGGTTTAACCATAAGTGTCACCAACATACCCATGACAAAGAAATCCAGGCTAAGAAAAGAATCTTGCGCAGGACTTATGTGCAATTGCCCATAGGGAGCAAGATGCTGCTGCACATACTGGGGCTGCGAGAGCAGCAAAAAAAGGATAAGCGGCTTGGTTAAAGAAACACAAACTAGAAAAGGAATGTGCAAAATGGCGCCTTCTGGTTTGGTCATGCCAGTCTAACGACCCTGTGTTGTTGTGGAAAACAATGAATGAGAAACCCACTTACCACAGAGATCTAAAAGGGGTTTCTAGCGAAGGTTGATAAATGTTTGTGGCACAATATTTTACAGCAGAAACATCCTATAAGATTCCTGACCATGTTTCTGACGCAGTATGGCTGGGTACGAAAAACAGCAGTGATGTAGAAAACATAATTAGGTCATGTAAATCCTCGAGATCGCCGAGCCCATACGGGATGTTCAGCACATAGCTCACATTGGACACAGTGGTGTGGCCAGAAGCCCTAAATTGTCTGTTTAGCTGGATCGGGGTGGCTATTCTCATGGAGAGAGAGTATCATTGTCCCTATTTTGAAGACTTGAAGGCCCAAGGAACCAAAGAATTATTGCTACTGGCGATGTTAGGCATTCCAGCAATGAATTTTGCCCGAGTAATCTTGGCAGGATTGGAAGATTGGGTGGCAGCAAATAACATAATTCCAATAAATTGGGAAGGGTCCCGGAAGGGATGTGACACCACAATTAACAGCTTGGCCCTTGTTTTAATCATTCAGCAGGCCTGGTCTATCCACAAAACAGCAGTATATGCTGCATTTATTGATTTCAGTGCAGCGTTTCATACGGTAGACAGACATAAATTATGGAACAAACTGAATGATTGGAAAATTCCCCCGGCACTCCTTAAAATTATTATTCAACTACACGATAGTACGCGTGTAAAAGTATGTGTCGACCAGGCGGGGACGACCTCAGGCTGGGATAACACAAATAAGGGACTCAAAACAGGGATGTATGTTGGCACCCATGCTTTTTAATCTCTACCTGGCCGACCTTGAGGGGATGGGGGGAGATTGCTAATTATTCAGCGAACCCACTGGAATTGGGGAATGCCTCAAATCAGTGGTTGGGTTACGCTGACAAGCTTGTCATCATAGACTCCACGCCCTGGGGCCTACAGGCGACCTTGAACAGGTCGCTATCCTATTCAGAATATAATCATCTCACAATTAATATGGAAAAAACTATTATGATTTTTGCAAAAAGGGGTAGTAGAATAAAAGGGGTGTCCTGGTTGCCTGGGGACGCTAAGGTGGAAAGGTTTTCAAATTTAAATATCATGAGATATACTTAGATGCTGAGCTGGAGGGATTTTGCCACCTGGAACATGTTAGTATGCAAACCTCCTTTGCAACTGGCCTCAAAGGGCCTATCGCTGGCAAGGGAGGTAGATAGTCTCTAAAGATCATCTTGCAATTGTATCAGGCGAAGATTGTGTCAACCATTCTTTATGGGGCCGAGATCTGGGGACTGTCCCACGTGGCGGTCATCATAAGGTTAGAAGGAAAGTGCCTTACAAGAGTACTTCGACTTCCCCCACGTGTAGCCATTGAAATTCCACATCTGGAATTTAATTTAACATCTATAAATGTAAAACTGAAAATGTGCTGTATGTCTCTCGTATGGTAAATTCACAATGTACCAAGCAATTCCCTGCTGGATTTCCTGCATAAGTCGGCTCAATCCAGAGCTAGGCTTATGCCAACTACTAACTTACTGAAAATTGAGGGTGCTGGGAACAACTGGCTGGAGAGGACACCCAACCAACTTTTGAACTGGCCCTTTGGTAAAATTAAGAACTACATAAAGTCAACTCAGGCACTGGGCTTCCTTGAATATTAAAATGCACAAACTGGCGTCCCGGGATATATTGAGTACTTCGCTAGAAACTATGCTATCTGGGTCTACATTAAAATTAAGTTTAAAAGTGTAAAGTCCTATTGAGACAACTGGGGCCTGGCAAAACATTTCCCAGAATAAACGGTTATGCCGACTATGTGGTGAAGGCTTTGATGTATCCGCAAAACATCTGTTGATGGGCTATGAAGTACTCTACTCCTTACTACTAATTGCACTCAGAAGGGCGAATATACAAACTTCGCTCTTATCTGATGAAGTATGACAGCTATGCATGGCTGGGAACTCGGAAGGCTGTATTTGTCACTTTTCCATGCTTTGGAAGAAAATTGCTTCAATTTTTAATGCGCTGTTTTAATAAGTGAATATGTTTTTTGATGTGGAGTTGGATTACTGTATAAAATAAAAAAGGTATGTTCCCCATATTCAATCCCGTCAATCCCTGCCGGCCATAGGTTTTATGAAATGCCATGTAGGATGATGTCATAAATGACGTATGTGAAAGTACATGAACTTTGTAAAAACAAAATGATGTGAGAATATTGAGTATCTACTTTGATAGCTGTCAAATTTCCCTGCTTTCTTTCAATGGGATTAAAGCAATAGTTCACCACCTTCCTTTGGTCTGTCCGGTTATTTGTTCTGAGATAATTATTGGCAATTCCATCTAGCATATAGAAGATGCTTCAAGGAGTTAGAGCACATCTCGTAGCAGATCATGGTTCTGGTCTAACAACCTAGATCTAGGCCCAGATCCAGATCCCGGACAATCGCCAGCTCCTAGCATTCTCCAGACGATAGTAGAGTTTCTTGCGGAGAGATGAGCGTAAAAGAGCATGTGTTCAAGATCCGGTTTGGCAGGTTCCCCATTTGATGAAATTCCTGTTCTGTCCCCGCAGGCCCCCCCGTGGACTGAAGGCGAACTGGTAAATTGTGAGAGAGTCAATGCCGAGGGACTCGAGCTGAATAGCGGATGTGAGTAGACCATCGAATAGGGTATAAAGCTAAAGGGGGAAGTGATTGTATTGTGGTGTGTTGAATAAATATATAATTATATATATATATATATATATATATATATATATATATATATATATATATATATATATATATATATATATATATATATATATTACACGGCCACAGTGGTGGCCATGTAGTTATGGTTCCATAGGAAGAGCACTTTTTGGGTGGCTTATAACTTCGCTCCCCCTGGACGAACCATCACCAAACTTTGGAAAAAAAGTATATGGCTCACTCTGAAATTTTTTGCAA